>NC_073263.2:74140907-75390907 GCF_029289425.2 Pan paniscus
TTTCTGTTTTACCTGAGATAAGCTTCCTTAAAGGTACAAGGGTCCCTGCTGTAGTTATCACTAACCAATACACAGTTCCAGCACAAAACACTTCCTGGACTGCCTCAACTCTAAGATAGAACACGTAATAGAAGAGAAAATAGAATAGCCTAAAATAATTGCTTTCTATATTCTGTTCCCCCATCACTGACAGAAAAAAAGCATGTCAATAACTTACATGAATATTTTCTATATTTTAAAGTTTGAGTTAATGCATGCAGATCATTTGAAACAGTGCTAGCACCCTACAAGCATCCAATAAATGTGAGTTGTTAATATCATCATTAGTCATTATTATTTATCCAAATCAAGACAGAGGCACCATAGAGGCAAGAAACTATTACCTATGCCCTATCAAATAAATAGTATATGTGTATCCATCAGATATTGGCACTGAAGTGAGGAAACAGATAATGGCTCTGAGCTGCAGGTGCCAGGTGACAATTAATGGTATCTCACCAGTAATGTCATGGCACTGTGCAAAGGATTTGGGGTGGGGGTGTCCACGGATGTTCTTACCAAAGCATGTTTAAATTGTTCTCTCATGTCATAGTGCATTGCTAGTCATAACCAAGGGAGAATACAAGGGAGAGAACAGGGGTGCTCCAGTTGTAGAAACAATGGGGCCCAGTAACTGATAAGGCAGGCAACTAGCAATTTTAGGGCAACCAAGAAGGATGCTATTTAGAGAGAACTTTGTGCAAGTGAAACAGGGGTCAGTTATCCAGGGCAGAGGGTGTGAGGCAAGAGCCATCTTGGGCTTTCCAAAGAGACCCCAGGCTAGACCAAAACAAAAACTAACTCCCTTGCCATGTTAATATAGGTTTAAAGGTCCTCATCTGTTCTTTATGGTAGAGGGACTGGAAATGAATATTAGAACCTACTGTATTTCCTTTAGTGTATGTTATATATTCAGTAAAACTTGGATGTTTTTCAGAATGTGGTTTCAGCCTGTCTCAACAGATGAAAACACCCTGGTCTTTTTCAAAAATCCCTAAATTAAAAAACAAATACAAATCAAAACTCCGGTACCCTGAATGGACAAAATCAAAAACAAGGACATATTTCCAAATGATAAGTTAACAAATTTACTGCAACCTGGGTATGCTAATATTGGATAAGGATCTCTCAATGTAAGGCATCTGGAAATTCCTGATGACTTAATAGATCTGTCTGGTTTTGGTCATACATTTGCTTCAAACTGTTCTTCTGTACCACAGATAAAGGAAGTTTCCAGACACAATATTTAATTAGTACCTAATTAAGAGCATCAACACGATAAGTGATGCAGGTTCTGGCCCCACTGTTTGTACCTGGATAAGGGTAAACAGTTCTAGTGAATCTTGGCTGTCTGACAGTTCTCAGCTGTCACTGGCACTACATAACCCAGGGAAGGTGCTGACGCTCCCTGGCAAGTGTACACTAGTAAACATTCAAAGCAGTTGGAGAAATCCAATCACACCAAGTAAACCACCAAAGAGAAAATATGGGAGTCTGGATCCAGCAACATATTCTTACATATGTGCTTCATATTCAGCCTAAGTCATTATTCCAGTCATCCGAAAGAGTTAATCAGTGCCTTTCCACGTGTAACTGAGGCATCAACTATTCCAAGGGTATCTTTAAGAATATCTTCACCCAAATACAATCAGTACAACTGCCAAAAACCAAATGCTATGTTCAACTGATGCAAGTAGAATTCTTGATGAACTGCAATTATCAAATTGGCTTGCCTCTGGGGAGCAACCTGCCTTATGCCAAGCCGCCAAGGGAATAACATCACTATGACACCTTGAAATATCTGGGATTATTCATTTTTTTTTTACCACTAACCAACTTTTTTAAAAAGGAAAACTGTGTGACTAAACTTCTTGTACTTTCTTACACACTAACCAATTGTGTGCCCCTAGACCGGCCATCTAACCTTTCTGGACCTCAGTTTCTTCACCTATAAAATAAGAGAATTAGCCCGAGTGCTTTCTATAAGCTCTTTCAGTTCTAAAATATGATTTGGTGCTATATATTTATATAGCTTATTCTTTCTGCAGATTTCAAAATCTCTCAAGAGACTCTCATTAGTATTCTTAATATTGCCGTGAGGAAGGCAAGTGGCAAGGTTTATTATCCCCATTTTTTAAAAAAGAGACGATGAGACATTTTGCTGACACAGCACTCTTGACCAAGTAAGGACTAGAAGTTAGGTGTCCTGATACTAATCAAGAACTCTGTTAAGCCACTTTGCTACTAAACTAAATGGAAAGTCTCTGATGAATAAAATATTCTGTGCTCATGGAAGGAAAATATAGTTTGATCATCTTACAGAGACGTAATGGTTTAAAACAATGATTTCCAAACTGTAGCCCATATAATATTCCAGGTAGTTCTCTCAGGTCTCATTGACATGTCCCTATACATATTTTCTCTTTTCTGAGACAAGTATCAATATATGAATCTACTAACATGGGAGAGTGTTAAAGAACATCTTCAAGAAAAGTAAGAAGAGTGTCTGAGGTAATAATAATTAATTTCCAATAGAATATTTGCAGAAAATAAACCATATAGTCCATATTAATATATTGAAGTGTTAACTAAAAATCATACATATCAATGAAATGAGATTATCATCCAATAAATAGTTCAAACCCTTTTTAATAATAGTATGTCTTTATTAAGAACTATGAAGAGTCTAAGATTTTACCATATTTGCACGCTAGCAAGTTAGCCTGCCATCATTTCATAGGTGCTGGCAGAAGACATGATAACCCTAGGTCAGAGACAAAGGATGTTACTACTATCAGTAACAGAAATAGCCAGAATATCATTATTTTTGCTTTGGTTTCCCAAATTACAGTCCCCATAGGGCAATGCAAAGAGGGACAGGTGACCCTGCACGTGCATAATATTGTATTAGAAGAGAGAAAATCTCAGCTCAGGAATCCTAAATCATTTATTGTAATAAACAGTAAGCAATGTCTGCCCTTTTCTCCAGGAGGTGATACTATCTCTAACTCCTAAAGCTGTTCACCTATACAAACACGCCTGAAAAGATAATCCAAAACAAAATCAGTCAATGCTTCTGTCTGCAAAGAGTGCAGAAATACAAAAGACTCATGGAGAAAATCTCCTAACAATATTGTCTGATTTCATTGCACTATCTGTATATCTGTTAATTCTGAGAATTCTTAAGTAGTCAACATAAATAATGTAAACAATATTGAGGAAGAATAGGATATCCCCCTCCCCTCCCCACCCCATACTCCTACTGGATGTCTCCTTGGTTCTGCTCCATCCCGATAGTTCAAAAAATTCAAAGCCAATAAGTAACTTCTTTGGTTCACACCTTTCTGCCTTACTTTCATTCATTTCCACTTATTAAAGTGGAAGCCACCTGTATGGTGGGTAAGCATGCACTCTAGAGTCAGGTGTAGCAGATAAATCCTGGAAATGCTGCCCACTATCTGTAGTGCTTTGGCTTGGTTATTGAAGTCCTCTGTGTCTCAGCTTTCTCATCTGTAAAAGGAGGGTGATAACACCTACTTCTTAAAGTTTGGGAGAAGATTAAAACAGTTCTTATATAGGAAGCTCATAAAACAGTGCCTGGCACATACACATTTGATGAAACTTTTGTTGATCAGTAAACTTTTTTTAGGTTAGCTAGGAAAGCTTATTCATCAGCAAACAACTTACCAAATTGCCGAAGTTAATGATATGTTATTAAATCATTGACAACATTAGGGGAAACGTGGATAATGAACAGCGCACTTTTTTAGAATCTACATATCATTCCTAGTTTGTTCTTCTGAACTGAGTGAGAAAGAAGGGAAAAAATTTAATCTAACTCATATGTTATAAAGAAAATTATTTTAGAATAGTTTATTGTATTAGATATATCTCTTTAATTAATAAATAAGCACTTTCTTCAGTGTTTGAGATTTAAAACTGCTAATTTTGTTTCTTAAAAGATTGTGAGATTATGATGCATAAGCTGTGACCTTCCCCTCTGTACAGAAAAAGTCTGGTTTTGTGGAAATATAAATTATTATTTTAAGTGGAAATGTGAAGGCCTTAAATGTGGTACAATGAAGAGTTTTTATTTTTATATGAAGAAATATAAAACAAGAAGTAAATAAATGGCAATGACATTTTGAAAATGACATTTCAGAATATTTAAAGGACCACAAGAACAATAAGTACATCTTGTGTGCAACTGTCTTTGAAGTTCTAATCTCAGTTCATGCCACTAAATCATCAAGGAAGATTATTTTTAACTTGTTATATAAAGGCTTTAGAAAAAAAATCAAGAAGTGCTCTCTGAGTATGAAATGTCAAACAGAAAGAAGTATTTGTACATTCTGAGTGTACTAAGGTGATATATGTGTGGATCATGGAGAATTAATTTATCCCAAATTTTCCAAAAGAGTAAGAAAAGATTTACAGAATGGGAATGACACATTTTCCTAAACATTTTCTTTGAGATGCTTTGTAAGTGGAATACTTGCGTGTGGATAAACCACAGTACAGATTTAACTAATCAACAAAATATTGTCACTGATATTGAACCTGATAAGAGGCCCCTCTGAGAAGAACACCAGCATCCCTATAGTCCCAGAGAAGAGCTTTAACACCAGACAGAGGAAGGACTCTGCAATCCCTCTGCAACCCCAATCAATTTGCTCCTTTCCATAAGTCTTTTTCCTCTCTCCCTTCTCTCCCACCTTTCTCTCATTTTCCTCTTGCCACCTCTCTCAAGAACACACACAGATCTCTATGTTCTTACCTCTCTTAATCTAATCTATCTCTTTGCCTACAATTAAAATTTTCAGGGTGTCTTCCTTTCACCTAAAATAAATAATGACATGTATAATAAGTACTTTCTCCACATACTGAATTTCATCAAATTATTGGTCAACATTTTGACTGTAAACATTTCCATACTTTGGGTCGGTGTGAGATCCTGCATTCATCATCTTTCTTCCAAGAGAGTGAATTGCTCTTTCAGTAGTACACTGTCTACCTTTCTTTAATCATGTCTTGAAATTTTTATTTTTATAATGGGAAACATAAATGGTGCCATCTCTGCAGTTGGGGAGAAAATGGAAAGATCCAAATTTCTCTCACACTTTAATGTGTGTGAGCCATGATCTACTTGTTAAAATTCTTGGATTGCTAATAAAAGTCATAATATACCAAATGGTGGTAATTTGGATGAAACAAGCATATCAATCATTGAGGAATGGGCTCATGGCTCTTTATCTGGGCAGAATCATTAAGTAGAATTTATGATATATAATGTATACTATTAAGCAGCTTCCATTAAACTTGCCTGCCAAACTCATTCTATGTAGACAGTTCTAAAAGCAAGCTGTATGCAAGAGCGCCACCTATAGTAAAACTTCCACATTTATTTTACAATGTTAAAACCCAGAAAATTACTAGATTTTGAAACAGAAAATTTTAAAGGCAAGAATAATATCCAAGAAATGAGATTTATGGTTTAATGTATAAATAAAAAACCACCTCAAAAAAGAAATGGTAAAAAGTTTATTTCAATAAAAATATGAACACTATAAGACATGACTTTTTCTGTTTAAGGAAGAAATTGCTCTGATTTTCCAGGTAATTTAAACGACAGGAATAATCTTTCTTCTAATTTAAATAAATAATAGTTCAAACAAAATTTTTACTACTTTTTAAATATTCTCTATTTTACTTTTTAACTTGCTTTTCACAAACTGCTTTTTTTGAAACCTGAAAACAATAGCTATTTAAAGCACAAGTAAACTTCTTTCTGATGTTTAATTTTTCAGAAAATACATCCCTCAAGTACTTTACTTCAGCATATATGTAAGAGAATGCTAAGGAAATGGTGACTAGAAGTACTGCTGGAGAAATGTCCTTTAGGAGTTGATATCCACAGAAATTTAATCTTAAATACTTGTTACTTTGACCTAAAAGCTAATTATGAGGGAGTTGAGCCAAAAAGTGAGATGAATAAAAAGAAATTTCATTGGTATTACAGAGATAGTTGCCAGAAACAGCTTACAAATCATGAATCTATGCAGAGATGAAAAGTTGAGTCTAAATTATTATTCAGCTGGGTCCTTAAATCAATGGAGAGCAAAAAATGATTACAGTGGATCTTTAATTTTCAACTATAAAAAGTCAACATGGTGGCATGTCCAACAGTGTTTTACTGCAGGTCATTGAGCGAGAGACAGAACTCTTTGCTTTTTCATCTCCAAAAAGAGTACGGTTTTTTGTTGTTGTTTAAAAAAAACACATAAGCTAAAATAAATCATTGCTGCAGATCACATAGGAAGCTGCTCAGCTCTCTGACCAAGTGTGGTTTGGCAGGAAGCAAACCACGAGGGGACAATGCCCTGCAGGTCCCCCTCATTATCTCACACTTGGGCCTTTTGGCTTTTTGTGGGCCCATTGTTCATTTTGGTGAGGCTAGATTTTAAGTAGATTCAGGGCTCATCAAGCAAGGTGTCAAACAGAGAACACTACAAACTGATGTCCTGTGTTTGCAGAGCTGAAGGAGCTGGGACAGCAGCCGCCTTCCCACCATGCACTGTGACAGTGCTTCATCCTTGCCCTGGGAGGCCGCTTCCCAGGATGAGAGGATAATTCTCTCACTATAGCCCATTCAATCTTCAGCCTCTTGGCTGACGCTGCCAACAGAAGTGCCAATTAATGCCAATTACAATGGTGACTTTTCTGATATGGGCACCTACTCATATAGGCCATCATATATTAATGACTGTCAGTCATCACCAATATGGGCGAAGTTTGAACTAGTGACCTAGAGGAGAACTGCTCTTTATCCTACTTCCAACTCCCTGAACCGTCCAATTCCCCTCCCCCTTTCTTGGCCAATGTTCTTAATTATAGTTTTGTACCTGAATAATGAATGTGCTACATTTTGACAGTGACAATTGCTGAAACTGTGACAGCAGAAATGCAGCTACTGTCTGCCATTTAGCTATCCCTGTCACAGCCTTCAGGCCAGCGAGGTCCAGCTCACACCTTCAGGGGGCACTACTATGTCCTTTGTCATTTAATCGAATGCATTTTTTATTTGTCTTTACTACTCCTTAGAAATAAGGAGAGCATTTTTATGCAGATAAATGTGTCATGAACTTCCATGCAGATGCTGCCATTAGTCCTTTCTTATCTGCTCATTATTTTGTATAGCCTTATGAGACAGAAACTCCCCGTACAATTAAATATGCTGCAAATTAATCTTGAAGTGCACCTTTCCGTTTCAAAAAGGAAAAGCAAGTTAAACACAATAAACATCCTAAATGATAGAAAAGTGTCCAGTTCCTTTTGTAAACACATCCCTTAACCTTTCTTTTCTTTAATCTCCTTTTAATCCAACCTGGGGTGCAAACCCCTAAATGACCCATTGCTGTCTGCTGTCTGATGTGGGTGTTATCATGTTTTCAGAGACTCTGAGACTCATCTCATTTAATTCTCAGCACTGCAGCCCGCAGCAGTCAGGGCATCTATTTCATGTCTGCATTACTCCTAGATTTGGGGGGAAACATTTAGGAGAAAGAAAATGTTACTAAGCCCCTCACTCTAACTTCCAAGGAGCCAGAATGAAGACCCAGCAGTTGCCCACATACCTCTCACATCAGAAGGGCAAAAGAAGTAACCAAATATAAAATATATCGTGTTTCCAACTCCTTACGCTTTCTCTGAAAGTAGCACCAAAAGAAAATTTGTGGGAAAATATTCTAAGATTATACTTAACTACTTTACATCCATCATATGTTTTTTTAAAATAGTAATTCCTTTTAAAATATTTAATTCCAACACATCCATTTGGAGGTAAAGGTTAAGTAATCTGCCCTGTTCACCTAGTGAGGCAGTGGCAAAATTAAGATTAAAACTCAAACCCAAGGGCTTTAACTCTTTTCTGAGGCTGTTTATGTTTGCAATCCCAGCAAGCTCTTCTGGGTGCTACACATACATAATTCCATGCAATTGGCAACTTGAAAAGAAAATATAATCAGCATCGTTCCGCAAAGAAGGAAAGGTAAGCCCCAGGGAGATAAGGAAACTGCCCAAGAAACCACAGTGTTTAAGAGGCAGAACAAGGATTGGAATCCAGGCATGGCTGTCTCCAAAGAACATTATTCGACATATCACGTGACTCTGAGTCCTAGGGCGATTTATTTGAGAAGCAGCTCAAGGTTCCTTAGGCCAATTCAAATCACTGTACAAAATCCTCAGGCAGCCTCTGAATCTTTGAGATGTCAAGTCACTCCAGGTTACCCTAAAGTAAATCAGGACAGGCAGCATCCAATACTAACCAGAGTGATGTGGTTGGGCTGTGTCTCCTCCCAAGTCTCATCTTGAATTGTAGTTCCCATAATTCCCACGTGTCATGGGAGGCACCTAGTGGGAGGTAATTGAATCATGGGGGCAGTTTCCCCCATACTGTTCTTGTGGTAGTGAATAAGTCTCATGAAATCTGATTGTTTTATAAGGGGTTTCCCCTTTCGCTTAGCTCTCATTCTCTCTTGCCTGCGGCTATGTAAGACACGCCTTTCGCCTTCCGCCATGATTGTGAGGCCTCCCCAGTCACGTGAAATTGTGAGTCCATTAAACCTCTTTTTTTATATATATATAAATTACCCAGTTTTGGGTATGTCTTTATCAGCAGCATTAAAACGAACTAATACATACAGGTAGCAGAAAACACTCTGGTTTCCATTTTTGCTCAGTGATGCTGATGCCATGTTGTGTTTTCCTTTAACACTCCAAGAACATAAATCCAAAAGGGCACCATCTAATAAGACTTTAACTAAAATACACTCATATTATCACTATTATTAGTGACCATTCACTATTGTCTACTGAGAGCTTTCCATACATTATATGCTATTAATTCTCACAAAGTGTATTATTATCCTGTTTGATGGATGAGTAAACTGAGACTCAGCCAAATTCAGCAAGTTGGCCAAATACACTAAACTCAAGTGAGGAGCTGGGCCCAGGATTCTCAAACTCCAAAGCTCTTTTTCACTGCACTGCTTCCCAACAAGATTTTTGTTCACATAGCTTTCTGTGTTTATTTATTTTGGGGGAGAAGGGACAGAAGAAAGTCCCAGGAGGGTATTTCTAAATAGGCTAAGGAATCTGTCTTCAGCTCAGCAGAATAACAGGTGGAAAAGTATACGGAAAAATATTTTTGAAAGTATCAACCGCGGGAGAAATAGATCAAAAATATCCTAAGATGACTCTTTTATCTTGGCAGCTTATTTTAAACGACAAAGACATTTCCAATCTTGAGAGAAGATTGGGTTAAAAAACTACCAGTATACACACAGTAAACAGACTACAGAGGTCTAGAAAAATAAATAAATACGAGCAATCTCTGTCCAACCTCACCCTGCTTCTTAAAATAGTAACTCCATCAGCTTGCCTGCAAGATAGAAGAAACTTCCTCAAAGACAAGTCATTGGTTTCTGAAAACCATGTGTTGAGCGGTCCCTTGTACCATGCGGAACAAGCCCAGACACAGCATTTCCTGTAGGTGAAACATATTAAGACTCAAGAGTCCCTCCAAGTACTGCATAAATATATATATATGAAATATTATAAATCATCCTGGAGATAATTTTTTCCTTAACACTAAAATGCTAATCCTTGATGAGGCAGATCTTCAAAGGGCACAGCATCATAGCACTATGAGACCATTCTGGACCAAATACAAAGAAATTAGCGTGGAAGATAAGCAATTTTAAGGTCACAGTAAGGAAACATCTAAGAGTCCAGGGATCATAAATAGTACAGGGGTGGAAATGCAAAGTCATGAAAGATGAAAGGAAATAATAAAATGTTTGTGATTTCAAGAAATTTGACTTTGAAGAAATGTGCCACACCCTATGGAATTCACTAATAAAAAATCCACTGCTGAAAAGCAGGCATTACTTGTTGGTACAACTGAAACCAAACAGCTTCTGACTTTGTGGGACACAATTTCAACAGTTTTCTGACATCTTCTCTTTAGAAATGACTAACGATAGCTTTTAAAAGAACAAAAGTTTTATTTTTATTTTTTTCTTTTTTTTTTTTTTTAGCAACAATCTTGCTCTGTCACCCAGGCTGGTGCGCAGTGGCATGATCACAGCTCACTGCAACCTCAGCCTCCTGGGCTCAAGTGATCCTCCGGTCTCAGCCTCCCAAGTAGCTAGGACTACTTGGCCTGGCTAATTTTTTATAGAGACACAGTCCCACTATAATAACAAAATTTTAATGTTTCACTCTTGAAGCCAGACAAGAAAATAAATAAGGATGGGGATTTTTTTTAAAGAACATCATGAAAAGATGGGAACATTGAGAATGAAAAAGAAGACTTAGGTGCCAAACAAACTAGTTTAAATTTAAGAGAAAAATTAAAATGTAAAGACTGAGCTGTGTACATGAGTCTTCTCTGTTCCCACTCGTAGGAAAACTAGCAAGTCCTCATCTTTTAAGACCTTCCCCTAATTACAAATCTTATCTCAAAGCGTTTTTTCTCATTGGCCTACATTTTTCTTTCTAAATTTGACTGTATTTTCCTTTCTCTGGCTACATTTGGAATGCTACTATTTCAACTTTAAACAGTTTGTATGCAAGATGTTGTTTTATGTAAAGAAGGAAAAAGATTGACAAATCTAAACCAAACAGGGAAGAATTATAAATATTTTGCTTCACTATTGCAGCTTTCTCCATATGCCTCAAATGAACATTTCTAATCAAGCTCCACTTCTGCAGAAAGCTTACCAACAAAATACATCTTTATTTGTATGTAACATGTGTAAATGTAATTAGCTTTTTAAAAAGAAACAATTGAAATACGATGTTTATGGAAAGAAACTGATGTGTTTTTTTTCAAATGAAATCTGAAACTGCACAGGATATTGACAGACTGATGGCTGGGTCTGTTGCCAGAAGCTGGTTAGGAAGCTGGTATGAAGGTCACTAATTTCATTCTGTTTTATTTCAATGGGACCTTGAAACAAAGAACAGTTTTAAATAGACAGTGAGGAGGGATGGATTATTAAACTAGTGCTTTACCATCAGTTTTGTGTGATTTTTAAAAATAGAAGACAGTATTTTACCAAAACATATGTTCTAAATTTTATCATAAAAGTAAAATGGCTGAGAACAATATAAGGAAATAACATTTGTAGCAGTGACTGATTTTTATTTTTGCAATGTTTCTTGCATTTTCCTTTCTATTTCCCAAAACGATTATAATTTGTAGCGAATCAGCTAATGTTTTTTGACCTGAATGTCTGGGTTGTGTAGAGGGTACTCTTTGGGAAACTTCTGTACTTTCTCCACTTACTTCAATAGCCTCTCTCAGATACTGTCTTTTGTCAGCTTCATTTTTCTCATTAATTAACAATGGAATCACACTAAGGCAATCCATTTCTCCACAACGGTTACTGAGAAGTGATTTTTTAATAAGATTAACTTGTTTAGAGAAGGGAAAGAGTATTATATGTGGTATAATATAACACAAAATATTTGTATTGTTTTGTCTTTTATTAGAGTAAATAACTCTGAGTAAACTCATAAATGATCTGAGTTTAACAGATCATTTATGATCTGTTAACAGCAAAAATATTTGTATTGTTTTTGTCTTTTATTAGAGTAAATAACTCTGAGTAAACTCATAAATGATCTGAGTTGTGTGATATGCATGAAATTACTACACACAGTAGAATTATAGTTTAAAGAGATGTCATTAAAATCTAAATACACAACCTTAGAACTTGTACTTAGTTTTTCTAAAAAAGTAAAATTGCTTTTTTCAAAATGAGAATTTATTTTAAAATATACATTATCCTGCTGATACACACACATACACACACACACACACACACACACACACAGGTGGACTGAGAGGATAAATCTAGTAAATAGCACAAAAGGAAATTAACTGAAAAATAAATTAGTCAAAAAAATCAAAAGAAGTCCTAAAGTGCTCTAGTGAATAAACACAAATCCAAATGATAAATCAAGAAAGAGGCATAAATATCAGATAGGACCTCCAAATCCCCATTAGTCTCAAGTTGCCATAGGTTCCCTGTTACCTGAGTTACCACCAGGCCTGAGCAGTGTCAAGAACCCTCTCATAATACCAGGGCCAAACCCAACCTTTCAGAAACAGTATGGCCAGCTCAGGCTCTAAAAATACAATCCACTGAGGGCCTGTCTTCCCCAGAAGAGATAAGAGAGTGCTTATGTTCCCTCTTCATCTACAAAACTCTTCTCCATTAAACAACTACTTTCAAAACCACCAGTCGGAGGACAGCATTACCTGGTCCTGTGGACTGAATGTTTGTCCTCCCAAAATTCATATGTTGAAACCCCAATCCCCATCGTCAAGGTATTTCGAGGCAAGGTCTTCAGTAGGTAATTAGGTAACAAGGGTAATCCCTCATGATGGGAGTGGTGCTCTTTATTATTTATTTTTCTTTTTCTGAGATGGAGTCTCACTCTGTTGCCCAGGTTGGAGTGCAGTGGTGCAATCTCGGCTCACTGCAACCTCCACTTCCCAGGTTCAAGTGATTCTCCTGCCTCAGCCTCCTGAGTAGCTGGGATTACAGGTGCATACCACCACACCCAGCTGATTTTTGTATTTTTAGTAGACATGGGGTTTCACCATGTTGGCCAGGCTGGTCTCAAACTCCTGACCTCAGGTGATCCACCCACCTGGGCTTCCCAAAGTGCTGGGATTATAGGCATGAGCCACTGCACCTGGCCTTAAAAGTGCTCTTAAAAGAAGATAACTTCTGCATGCTCTCTCTCTCTCTCTCTCTCTCACCCTCTCTCTATTTTTCTCTCTGCCATGTGAGGCACAGCAAGAAGAGAGCTATCTATAAGCCAGGAAGGTAGTCCTCACCAAAACCCAACCATGCTGGCACTCTGATCTCGGTTCCATCCTCCAGAACTGTGAGAAATAAATGTTAGTGCCTATGGCACTCAGTTGATAATATTCTTGTTACAGCACCCTAAACTAAGATATTTGGTTTGACACACCAGTGATGGGTTAATTTTTCACTTACCTATAGTATCCCTCACTAGCAGCACTTTTTCAAATATTAGCTAAAAACTCCCTCCTTGCAGCTGCCAGACCTATGGGACATCTGGTGTTCATGGGACTGAAGGCTGAGAATCAGTTTCCCTTGTCCCTCACTAGGCTCAAGGCTGGGCTTGCTCCATGTTGTCCCAAGACTGCAACTGCAATTGCTGTACCTTGTAGCAATTCCTCTGACTTAACTCTGCCTTCCTGCTGTGTAGCTAGCAGAACTGAACAGTTCCTGGCACGACTCTTGCCACATAAGGGGGCTGGGTACATCTCTGTAGTGTTTGCTTTTTATGCCGATCCCACTAAAATCTTACATTTTCACAGCTCTTTCTTTGTCCCCTCTTCTAATGACTCACTTCACAATGCCAGGATTTTTACTAGCCCAGATGGGGCAGGGGCTTTGCGGGGGGTGTTTCACTGCCTTGGAGGCAGCAGCAGAGAGAATAGCTCAGCAAGTCCTGCATGTGCAAGTTCTACCATCTTACTTCTTCTGGCTCTTAAACTTGTAAGGTACAATACTTACCAGCCTACTTTAAATAAGGACAAGCATCTATAATGCCAGCACTTTGGGAGGCCGAGGCAGGCAGATTGCTTGAGCCCAGGAGTTTGAGACCAGCCTGGGCAACATAGCAACACCCCATCTCTACCACAAAATACAAAAAAGTACCCAGGTGTGGTGATGCACACCTGTAGTCCCAGCTACTAGGAAGGCTGAGGTAGGAGAATCACCTGAGCGTGGGAGGTCAAGGCTACAGTGAGCCATGATCGCACCACTGTGCTTCAGCCTGGGTGACAGAGTGAGACCCTGTCTCAAAAAATAATAATAAATAAATAAATAAGGCTATCTTTCCCATGATATCTGTGGAGTACCAGGTCCACTAGGCTTTCTCCTGCAGGCCCCTAAGCTTTTCTTGCTCCTGAAATACATTTTTATGTGATCCCCAGAGTACCCCATCACCAACTTTCCTGCTTACCTAATCTAAGATAGCAGGCACATTTTGTAGGCCTCATAGCTCTGGGGTACCCAAAATAATTTATCTTCTCATTTTCTTCTGGTACCCACTTAGCTATCAGATTGCATGTTTTTACATAGGTATTTTAATCAATTAATTGTCCAAAATGTCCTTGCTGACCAAAAGAAAATGTCCCTACCATAGGGGAAAAATTCATTAAAAATTTTAAAGGACCCCAGTGCTTTTATAACACGGTTATATAACAGCTTATAAGCTCTTTGGAAATTTACACACACACAGACACACACACACACACACACACAGAGAGAACCATAACAATGCCAGTGACTAGAATCTATAATCAGCATTGATAATCTCTTAAACTTTTTATTTGTTGTATATTAAATTCATGAAAGAATATTACAGTGGCACTGCATCTCATGATTTTAACATATGAGGCATTCGCTTACATATCTTGCTTTTCAGAATTTCTGATTAAATGTTTTAATTTAAATGGAAAATAATATTTAATGTAATATCCAGCCTAAAGTGTCCCTGAAGCTTCAATTGCAAACAATCATAATAAAGAATGTTCTTGTTTAATCTACAAAATAAGTACATTTGATTTTAATTACTTGGATAATGACCAAGCAAGTACATCAGGCACATCCCTTCCAAGAGATAATGAAAGACACAGAGGAGCAAACAATATTCCTGCGAACAGACCATCACATTCTGACTCTGAGGATGACTCCACTAATGAAAATCTGTCTTTGCAAATGACTCATCTTCTGAAGACTGTTCTGAAGATGTTGGAAATCAGAATGATGCATGTGAAAATGAAATTAATCAATATGAAGATGGGGAACAGCAGTCTATCACAGAAGGGCTGTTTGATAATAATGAAATTGAGGAAACAGTCAGTGGTAGAGAAACAAATGAAAGCACAGGAAATGTCAATGATAATAATGAATAAGTAACTAATTCTTGAAATTCAAGAGGAAGAGTTAACAAACAAAGACAAATCATCATACAGACAAATGACAAAGACGTGAAACTACATTTGCTTTTAAGTTTATTCCAAGTTTCTAAGGATATTAAAACACTAATATGGTAGTAAATGTAATAGGAAGAGAGGTCTAAAATTTTCAGAACTTTGTATCAACTGGGAAGCTACAAGAGTGTCCAGTTTGGCTGAAGCAACAGAGTGTAAGAGGCAGCAGTGGGAGATAAGACTAGAAAGTTCTACTGGATTTCCAGGAGGCATTTGAAATGTCAGTATGAATCCTCTTCTTTAATTGCCCTTGCTTGTTTTTAGATTACATTTGTTCCAAACCCACAGTCCTACCCTAGTACACTTTAGCTTCTCACAACAGTATGAGAGTTCTCACTCTGTCTTCAGCTTCAGTTCTAAATGCAGTCTTTAAAATGTAGATTTTCAAAATCTCAATTGCATGGTGTTTATCAATTTCATTTCCCTCATAAGTTCTATTATTTGTAACACCAATGGAAAATTCACACAACCATGTAATGGTACCTGGAGAAGTTATAGTTTCCCTGCACATCTGAAAGGCAGATGCCTTTGGACTGTTTTGAATGCTGTCTACAAGATTCTTACATAGCGTATAAATAATCTGTTTTCTATGCCATAAATTCCCTTTTCTCACTACAAAATTCTCCACTTCAAAAGAATCACTTGAAACCAAGGCTGTTTAGCCTAGTAAGCTATGATTTAACTCAGCCATGCCCTCTAAATCTTAGATACACTGGCCAACAGTTCCTATTTGCTCATACTATCACAATTGCATATAGCACAGACTTTAGTTTTTTGTTCATTTCTTGTGTTTTTGTTTTTGTTCTCCAAACCTAACACATTACATTTGGATGTCATTTCTTCTTGTCCTATGACTTCTTTCCTCAGGCTAGACTTCACTCAACCTAAATCCCAGCATTTAACACGTAACAAGTGTAAAAAAGTGAAGGGAAATTACACTGGATCCCAATCAATGTAGGAATTGGGATGGAGAAGAGAGAAAAGCAGTAGATAACTACATTATTGTGTGCAAATATGACTTTAATTCAATTATTTTAATTCAATTTTAAAAAATACATTGGAGGAGACCTTTAAATTAAGAACTGAAACACTGCAATTGGATTTGGCATTTAGATCATTTGTTAGATTTCCTAGGTCATTTCTGTGAAGTTGTAAAAGCATAAACCAGGTAGCAGTGTGTCCAAGCATGAATGAGAAGTGAAAGAGTAGGGACAGGAAGTACGGCCAGCTCTTTGAAGACATTTCAAGACACAGTAAAGAAGAGAGCTAAAACTGTGATTAGAAGATCAGGTGAGGACTTTCTGCAGAATGAGAAATCATTGAGAGCATATATAAGCTGATGAGAAGAAGCAAACAGCTAAAGAAATATTAAAGATACAAGGGAATGGTGAACCAGATGATGGAACACTTCCTCTGTACCAGCACCTGGAAAGGGTACTGGCTATTTAAGATGAATAAGCACTTAGCTGCCTTTAAGAAACTGAGAGGCTAAGAGTCGAGAAAGATGACATCTGTCCAAGGTGTTACAAGAGCATAGAGGGCATTAGCACTGTCAAGAAGAGTCCAAAAAGCTTCACAAAGGAAGTTAGACCAGTAGAGGAAAAAGTGAATGAAAATTGTAGGCAAAGAAAATAGTAAGTGAAGGGTACAGTGGTGTGAATGGATATAATATTTGGGTAATGTATTTAATAGAAAATAATCTATGTGAGTAAATGCTGAAAAAATTGAGTGAAAAGATACATTGGGGCCAGAGAGTAAAAAATTTTGTATGTTGTTTTAAAGAGTTTGAAATCAATCTTACATTCATTTATTCTTGAAACATTCTGAGAAGGGGTACTTTCATGTTCCATTTTATTTGGCTTTGTGTAGTTTTAATGCTCACTTTGATCATGCAGTACTTACGTAATAAAATAGTTAAAAGAAAAATAAAATTAAAAGCATCTATCAAATTTCTACCATTTGCCAGGCATTGGGCAAAAAATATAAACAAAATGAAATCTTTACCTTCCAGAAAGAAACAACATGAAAGATAAATAGTCGGGCAGGACCAAGTGACTTGCTTTGGCCAGTGAAATGTAGGTGGACATGATATGTGACGTGTGCCCACGTGGAAGCATTTAATTGCTGCTGTTTCATTGTCCAGCCTACTCCTTCCTTGCCATAGAAAACAAGAGAGAGGGCTAGGCACAGTGGCTCACGCCTGTAATCCCAACACTTTGGGAGGCCGAGGTGGGTGGAATACCTGAAGTTGGGAGTTCAAGACCAGCCTGGCCAACATGGTGAAACCCCATCTCTACTAAAAATACAGAAGAATTAGCTGGGCGTGGTGGCACGCACCTGTAATCCCAGCTAATCAGTCAGGAGGCTGAGGTAGGAGAATCGCTTGAACCTGGGAGGCAGAGGTTGCAGTGAGCCAAGATTGTTCCACTGCACTCCAGCCTGGGCGACAGGGCAAGACTCTGTCTCCAAAAAAAAAAAAGAAAGAAAAAGAAAACATGAGAGAACATTTAAATCAGGAAGAGATATAACATTAAAGCAGCCTGGAATGTTAGATCCACACTGGTAGGATGGCACACTTCGTATAACTGAGAAAGAAACTATAGTGGATTAAGCCACAGAGATTTGGGGTTTGTTATTGCAGCGTAACAGTCTATCCTGATGGATACACTGGGGCAACAGCTAAGTCTTAGAAGTGATCTGTCCGGTATTTTCGGCATGAAACTTGTTAAATGCTTCGTTGGTTTTCACCAGTCATGTAGTTCTCTGGATTTCCGGCAAATAAAAATTGGAAAACAGTGTTTTTTCAATACATAAATCCTCACTTAATTTGTATAGAAGCTTACATTTTTTCCAGACATACAAACTTATAAATATTGCCAGAGTTGATATTATTGTGAGATATGCAGGGAATACTCACTTTAACACCAATGCAGTCCTTAACCTTCCCTCTCACCTTATTTCTCACAACTCTCATCACAAACCTGTGCTCCAGAAAACTAAACAACTGGATTTTCCCACATACGATTCCTTCCTCTATTTGTTAATGTATACTATTTATTTTGCCTAGGATGCCTTTTACCTATCATCTAATATCCAAAGCCAGTAAATCACTTTTTTCATAAAGTATTTCATTGCTTCTTTACACACACACACACAGACACACACACACACAGATTTCCCACAGGTAAAGGAAAGAAGAAAGAATGAAATGAAATTTTATCCAATACCTCATTATGTGCCTGGCACTATGTGTGGTATTTGATGTTCATCCTTGAAATCCTTGATCACTTTATCTGCTTCTTTTGTAGCTTCTTTTGTAGTATTTAAAACTCTATACCTAAATATGTTATATATATTTTTGTACCTTAATCACTTTTTTTTTTTTTGAGATGGAAGTCCCGCTCTGTCACCCAGGCTGGAGTGCCGTGGCACAATCTCCACTCACTGCGACCTCCACCCCACTGGTTCAAGCAATTCCCCTGCCTCAGCCTCCTGAATAGCTGGGATTACAGGCGCATGCCACCACGCCCGGCTAATTTTTTTGTATTTTTAGTAGAGACAGGGTTTCACCATGTTGGCCAGACTGGTCTCGAGCTCCTGACCTCAGGCAATCCGCCCGCCTCGGCCTCCTGAAGTGCTGGGATTACAGATGTGAGCCACCGCACCCGGCCCTTAATCACTTTTAAGAATAAAATCAGTGTCATTTACAGAGCCCAGCATGAGAGCTGGCATATAGTAGACTCTCAATAACTTTTTTTAATGAATGAACTTCAAATATCTTTTTAAGGTCTTCTGTATATATTTATATGTAAGCTGGTTCTGAAAGGGAAGAAACCTGATTAGAAATTAATATAATCCTTTGCCTCTGCTATTATGCTTGATTTCCTGGCTTTCAAACTTATTCCAATGCCAGGCTGCAGGATTGATTTAAAACCCCATTGCCCAAAAAGAAGCAGAGGGAGCTGGGACGCAATAGCCAAGGTTCCTTTGCCTTGTAAAGATATTTAGGGATTTTATCTGTTACTCGTATCTCAAGAACGTGATTACTTAACTCTCATAAAGTAAGACACACCGTACCAATGACATATCAGAAGACATGGGTAAAATTGTGGGAGGAAGCCCAGGGAAACAGTCAAACAGCTTTAGGCTTCACGGGACACTAATTAATCATTTTGGCCAGAAAGCCCCTCTCCCCATGGAGCATAATGTCTTCCAAGGAAGATTTGGATGAAACATTTCACCAGATGGATCCAGTACCTACATTAAGACTCTGCCACCCACACCCTTATGTATTCATTTATTTCTCCATGAAATATTTGAGAGTGTGTTGAGGTAGCAGAGCCTGTACTAACAGTGGACTAAAGAATATGTTGTACGACAACTCGCCTCCAATTTTCATACCTGAGTGTAAACGAAAATGGAGGCTCCTAATTAACGTTATGTCATCAAATAAACATCAAGCAATTTGCAGTGATTTAGATTTCACTTTTACTCTTTTTGACCAATGAACTAGGGTGGCAGGATGGCATTGGCACACTAATCCTGCAAAAACTCAGGGCCTGTTTTGCACTGAGTTACTGACATTTAAAGAAATAGACATCTGCTTGACCTCAAAACCACACGGCCAAAAAAAAATCTTTAGAGTACACATTGCCTTTAGTCATTGTAGTGTAGCTAAATTGTAAGTTACATAATAAGTATTGCTATTTTATAGATCCCCAAAAGACATGTATTATTTTCCCATTGCAGAGATGAGGAAAGTGAGGCTTAGAGAAGTTGTTACCCAAAGTTATTTGTCTTTTAGTGGGCAGAATTAATATTCAAATCCAGGTCTTCTATATCAAGAGCCCAGGCTCCTTCCAGAGCTACACTTCAGCTTATAGCACACTGCTTCATCATAGGTTTTGTTTAGAAGTCACATACATACATAAATATTCAAGAAACAGGTTGGACTTATAAAGAAGACGTACATTTTTTTTAAAGATTTCAAAAACTTAAACTTCTGCTAAGAACATACTGTGATAAAAGAACTCAGGCAAAAAATATTAGTTTTTTTAACCTTAAAAATTAATAAATGTCAGCTTTGTTTTCAGGTATTTATAGCAAAGGTTAAAATAAATGTTGATAAATTAAGACTATTAACACAGACTGGTAATAGCCTAGATAGCAATTTAGTGACATTACCATCTTACACTTTAATGAAATAAAAACTTGAATTGATTGTGTAAGGAAAGACTCTCTTGTTTATTCCAATCTTAATATTATGGTTGATAATTTCACCAGCAGTCCTGATGAAAATATACCTGATATAACAACACCACAGGAAACTAATGATTGTCATGAATCTGCTTGTCGCTGAAGTACAAAGATACAGACTCATCAATCTTTTAAAAATTACTGAAAGCAAACAAGTGATCAGGACAAACAAATTATTATGTTATCATTGTTTCTATGTCTTCCACTTTATTTTTATTACCTTATTTCCTGGGGAAAGTGGCCAAAATATCTTTCAAATATTTGTATTTAATTTTAACCTTTACTATCTTGACTCCACAGAAGATTTTAAAGACTAAATTTCAGAAAATTTTGTCTAATTGTCATTGTGAAATAGCTCTTTAATCTTTTCTTTTCCTCTTCATCAAAAGATAATCAGTAGTCACCTGATAAATAATACCAGTATTCATTTCTTAACGCAATGTTTTGCCTATTTTTAGGACTTCACAACTTGATTGTAAATTATTATTCAAATTGAAAAGTAGGCATACATGGCCATGTTTTTTTAAATACGTTTTGTTTTAGAAGTGTGTCTAAAACTCAAGATATATTTTGTTATTTATTTTATTACTTTACTTTGGTATTCCATAAATGAAATAAAACTCCAGTAAATTATCCAGAAAGTTCTATTGTTCCCATCACCTCTGAAGAAAACAAAACTAAACAAAATCAAACAAAAACATCTTACTGAAAGATAGTTGCAGGCATTTAGCTAACTGCCTCTATTGTAAACTTTTCTTTTTAATTAATGCATAATCCAAATATAACCAATTTGTCATCAGCAGAAACTAAATCTATGCATGTTGCATTCAGATAAATAGGAGAGGCAGGTCATCAAGCTATTTTTAAATGAAAATCAGAATATTTTTTATTTTATTAAAATATCCTTGTTTTTATAGAAGTCAACATTTTCATAATCTTAGATATGATCATGTTTCCTATCCTCATGGGATAGAAAGCATTGAAATATACAGAGTCTTCTCTAGTTCATTCAACCTCGATCACACTGGAACTAACAAGACTTCATAAGTAGAGTTACATAAAACATAGCATGACAGCAGTCATGAGTACAGATCTGGAGGTAGGAGACATAGACCCCTCCCAATATGATATGGCATTTTAGCATTTGGCTTCTAGTGTCAAATAAACAGGTTTGAAATCCAGTCATGGTAGTTAATAGCCAAGTAACGTTAAGTCACTTAACCTCTTTGCCCCTCGGCTTCCTGGTCTGTACAATGGGAATAGTAAGAGCATCAATCTCAAAGTCCTGCTCTGAAGATTAAAGGAGATAAGATGTGTTAGTGATTAGTCCAGGGCTTGGCACATATGAAGCACCCAATACACATTAGTATTGTTGTTTCTAAAGACACAACCCTGTGTGTGGACACAATAAGAATTTCTCTTTTTTTTTATTTTTTTATTTTTTGAGACAGGGTCTCACTCTGTCACCCAGGCTAGAGTACAGTGGTGCAGTCTCGGCTCACTGCAGCCTCTGCCTCCTGGGTTCAAGCAATTCTCCTGCCTCAGCCTCCCAAGTAGCTGGGATTACAGGTGCCCAACACCACGACTGGCTACTTTTTGTATTTTTAGTAGAGACGGGGTTTCACCATGTTGGCCAGGGTGGTTTTGAACTCCTGACCTCAAGTGATCCACCCACCTCAGTCTCCCAGAGTGCTGGAATTACAGGCATGAGCCACTGTGCCCAGCCCAACACATTAAGAATTTCAAACTGGAGTTAGAGCCATAAGCATTTCCCTAATCTTAGTGAATCTACATAAACAGGACAGTTAAAATTCTGGTTAATTGCAAAACTCAGGAAAGGATTCTAAATTAGTGACTTTTGCAGGATTATTGATAGCCATAATGTTGCTCAAGAATTTGAGCCAAAAATTTAGTATTCTTATTTTGACCTGCAGTTGGATCCTTACTCATTCCCACTACTAGTCAGTTGCCATTTGTCTCTCATTTTAAAATTTGTTGTTTGGTTGTTTTTCCTTGATCAATCCAATGTTCATTTTTGGTATGTGAGATCCTTAATACTTACCTCACTAATTCTCAATCTCAGGGCTGTCAGACCCTGGGAGACTATTAGGTCTCATAAGAGAGTAGAAATTCCATATGCCCACCCATGGTATTGTTCTTTAACTAAATATTATGTCTTCACATATAGGCACTATTTTTCAAATGTACATAGATGCTGCTTTGCTTGATGATGTATACTAATCCCTCTCTTGACGACAAACTGGTCATGAATTCCTAAGAGTTTTAACTTTAGGAATGTCTCCTATTCTTCTGAACTTAACATGCATAGATTTAGTTTCTGCTCATGACAGATTGGTTATATTTGGATTATGCATTAATAAAAAAGAAAAGTTTACAATAGAGGCAGTTAGCTAAATGCCTGCAACTATCTTTCAGTAAGGTATTTTTGTTTAATATTGTTTAGTTTTGTTTTCTTCGGAGACATTAACTTTAAAGACATTAGAGTAATGTCTCTAGAATCTTTCCTCAGCTTTCCATTCACACTGGCGCTGCCCTGAACCAGACCCTCACGTCCAAACTATACTTTTCCAGTATTCTTCTAACTGGTTCTCCAGACCTCAATATGGCTCAACTCTGGTGTGTTCCACATTGTCACTTGGTTCATGATCTGTAGCCTCAGTTCCTCCTCTCAAAAATGAATTATAAATCTAGTCACTCACAAGATCATTGGGAGGATGTAATGAATGGATTGTGAAAGTGTTTTATATAAAAATCTCTGAAAATATTAATTATTGTTAAGAGCAATTCTGATGTTAGCCAGGAGTGATTTATTTATTCAATGAAAATGTATCAATGCTTATTAGATATGTACAAAATGGTACACAAAGTGCTAGTGACAAAAATATCAATGAAACACAGTCCCTAGCCTTGAAGAAGCACAAAATCAATGTAGTGGAAACCCTTTATAGTGTATGTCCATCCCAGGCACTGGTTTTCCCTGCCCTGAGAACTGTTACCCATTCACAGTGTGGTCCTGTACAGACAGATAGGGATTATGTGACTCCATTCCCCTGGACAAAGTGGACTGGACTGGGATAGACATCTGAAATCTGATTGACCCACAAGCTGTGCTTTCTCTAGAGAATCTGAAACTGAGATTCTTAGACAGCCAATTAGTCACTGTCAGTGGTTAGAACTGCAAATCCTATAAATTTTGAGTTGACATGTCTTGGGACAGGGAAGCCAAGAGGCTTCTCAGCAGAACAAGAAGAATCAATCTAACAAGAAAAAAGATACCTGGGTTTCTGGAGATTTTTTATTACTTAGTTTGAAAGGCAGGTGGGGTGCTACTATAATAAAGGCATATAGAACAAGCTTTGGAAGCCCAGAGATGGCTGCCAGTAACTGATTTTAGGATTGTTTTACAGAGGAGATGAGATTTGAGTTGGTATCTATTGCCATATCTTCTAGATCATCTGATCTGCTCACCAAAAGAGCCTTTCTCCAGCTCCCATGCTTCACTCGTGCCCCACTGTATTAGTCTGTTTTCATACTGCTATAAAGAACTGCCCAAGACGGGGTAATTTATAAAGGAAAGAGGTTTAATTGACTCACAGTTCAGCATGGCTGGGGAGACCTCAGGAAACTTACAATCATAGCAGAAGACAAAGGGGAAGCAAAGCACCTTCTTCACAAGGCAGCAGGAGGGAGAAGTGCCAAGCAAAGGGAAAAGAACCCCTTTTTAAACCATCTGATCTCGTGAAAACTCACTCACTATCACGAGAACAGTGTGGGGGAAGCTGCCCCCATGATTCAATTACCCCCACCTGGTCTCTCCCTTGACACACGAGAATTATGGGGATTACAATTCAAGATGAGATTTGGACTGGGACACAAAGCTCAACCATATCACCCACCCTCCTGAAATGGATTAGTTCCAAGCCCTGGCTCTAGCATGCATTGTCACAACCTACTTAACTGGACCATATCAACTTGAACTCCAATATGCAACACTGTCAAAGGACTTTTGACAAGCAAGAGGACTAGGTCACCAGTTCTGTTTTAATTACTTGCCCAAGATCATACAGTCTTTAAGAGGTTTTGAATCCAAGTATTCTGATTCCAAATATACTTTTCCTGCCATTCTGGGTACTGCAGAGCTCCTGTGAGGAGGTCAAGTGCCTATGGAGACACAGATTGAAGAATCTTGCAGAGCCCCATTGTCTACAGACTCAAGTCCAAATGCTTTGGCATGGTGTTTAAAATCCTCCACAATCTGGTTTCAATTGGTCATTCCCATCTATCCCCACACATGTCCACCACATCAGACTTTGGACAGCTTCTAAACTTGCCACCCATTTTCATGCCTGCCTTCATATTACTCTCTGAGAGCATGGCCTTTAACCCATTTCACGTATCTGCCAAGCCTTTTCCATCTACACACAGGCCTATTTCATTAGTCTCTCCTCTGTTGACTTTGCACTTTAGTCATTCTTTTAAAATAGTAGTTAACCACAAGTTCTCACTCCCCGTTATATTGGGAACCTGTGCCAAATAAGCATCTCTCCAGAATCACAGTCAAACACATCTACCCAGGAAACAGGTAAAAGCAGAGACAGCCTTATAGAGAAAGAAAGTGGGTGTGATCTGAGGTGTTCCTAAAGACCATGCCAGCAGCAAAATATTTTTCCCATTCAAGTAGCACAGTGCCTGAAATCACACTATTAGGGATTTATTTCTTTGGGTCTAGCATTACTTGGTTTTCAATTAATATGAAAATGTTTAAATAACCTAAATGTACATTAATTTAGAATACATTTCCTCTGTGACAAAAGGAGCTAAGCCATAGATGGAGCAGGTGCATAAGAAATGAGGTATAGAAAAGAGAGGAAAGGTCAAAGAAAGGGGATATTCAGATAGCAAAATAAAAATATACACTTGGCAGGGCTTAAGAATCATGCATTTAATTAATTAGAAAAGCAGCAACGGACATCACTATCACTGCTATCATGAGGATTTCATTTCCTTCTCTCAAAGAATTTGCTGCAATTGAAGGTTGAAACGTCATTTCAATTGATTTTTAATGCATGACAACTTACATTTCCTTTTGCCATCTTGCTGTTGCAATTGAGAAGCCACTGGCAATAGCATTAATAGATGAGAAAGTCCAATATACCCATTTTGTAAAAATAATTTGATAATGTAGTAGAAGTCAATTCAGTTTTTGGTCAGTTAGCACAAGAGATGCTAAATACCCATCACTTAGTTCTTCATGCTTACAAACAACCTGAGGTTTTTTTTTATAGTGGCAACATGAAATGTGATAAAGCCTATGAGATCAAGGATAGAAAGAAGCTCAACCCCATTTTTGCTTTGCCATTAACCTGGTATAAAATATCAATCACATTGTTTAATCTGTATGTAGGTTTCTTCATCTGCAAAATTGGGGTAATAGTCCTGTTCCCTTCAAACAGCAGAAAGTGAGACATAGCTAGTTCAGTGTTTTAACACACAGAAACTGACCAATTTTATGATAAACAAGGTGAGTAAGATACATTCTTGGTCACAGAATGGCCTCATGACAAAAACTGTTTTATACACAAATATGCATAATCTTTAATTTTCTAAAAGAAGGCATATCAAAAACAGTTTTAAAAGCAAATACTGGCAAGCCTCCAGCGTGCGTGGGTCTGTGGTGATGTGTGCATTCCTACACTGCTTGCCAGAACAGTATTGAAATAGTTGAGCGTTTGTCCTGCTCCATCCAGAGCAAGGTTATAGAAATTTCAGACAATTGCTTGAAAAAAATGAAAAAAAAGAAAAGAAAAAGAAAAGAAAACACACTTCATGACTTCACATATAAAATAAAGATTTGTTTTCATTTTATCTTTTCTTCTGGAATCAATGCTGGTTTTTTATTTGGGTTTGATTTGTTTTATTTAGTCTTTTCTTTCTTTTTTAGAGACAGGGTCTGTTGCCCAGGCTGGTCTGCATTGATGCCATCATGGCTCATGGTAGCCTCGAATTCCTGGGCTCAAGCAATCCTCCTACCTCAGCCTCCCAAGTAGCTGGGACTACAGGCATGCAGTACCATTCCCAGCTAATGTTTTTTGTTTTTTCAATGGAGACAGGGTCTTTTGCTTGTTGCCCAGGCTGGCCCTGAACTCCTGGTCTCAAGCAATCTTCCTATCTCAGCCTCAGTTTCAGGTTTTAACAGTTTCAGAACAGTATACCAGTAGCAAATTTGTTTCTAGGAACATAAAGATCTGGCCTCATTACAGCAACAATAATAATAACATCAGGAAACAAAACATGTACTTTTCTGGCATGACTCCATTTAATTCACACAGTTAGTTTTACAGGTAAGGAAATGGGGAGTTAAAGAGTTTAAATAACTTGGTCACAGTCACACAGTCAGTGGAATCACAAAACTCAAAGCTACCCTAAAGCCTCACTATGTCCAGCTTGGCCACAGTGTTTCTGCCATTGGTGGACTTTCCTTCTGGTCTAGGCTGTTAGAGAACACACATCTCAGCTAGACTCATCATAGCAACTAAGATGCAGGCACCAGAGTACATAATACCAGGCCAACCTGCCTTCCACACCATGTTTTGTGGTGTTCAATTCCTAAGCTGACTATTGGGTCACATTATGAGCATTTTCCTCCAGAAACTACAGTTCTTCATTTTCGGGCACTATTCTTTTGGGATCTATTTCCAGCCTTTGTATTGTAAAAGAATACCCCACTGCGGGCTGTGTGCAAAGGGAACTGTAAAATACATGATTACAGGTCTGAATATCAAACAAACTCCATGTGAAATACACTTTAAAGGAAAAATATGCACATATTAACCACCTATACAGAATTACAACCTTCTTCTCTTACAATGTTGGCTATTATAATTGACCAGCTATATTGCAACAGTATTTAAATGCTGTAACATTCCAAGAACAATCCCTTTTCTCTATTAGGTCCCTCTAATTTTTTGTTTCTGCCAGCGCATTCCATGTCAGTTAACGACTATACTCTCTACATAATTCTAAAATATTGAACTGTATGCTAAATAAGTAAAATATTTTAAGATAATGTCTTGAGGGAATAGTATTTCATATTATAATTCAATATGCCCTAAGGTAATTATTCAGATATCAATATGCAAAATAGCAGTATGCTGTAGCGCCATATATTTCTTTTTATTTTGCTTCTTTGTAGCAAGCAATAAATTTAAAGATACAAAAAAAATTAAAGGAAAAGTTTGCAGTCGATTTTATTAACAAGATTGTTTGCCTAGGGAGAGAGAAATTTCACTTGGTCCTTTCCTAATTATTCACATAAATTAAATTCTACAAGTGAAGAAAATTCATAAAAGTCATACTTACTCATCTGAGAGGGAGATATGGCATATGAATGGGGCCTATAATCTCGGAAGGTGAAATGTAGAAAATATCACAAGCAACTCCCACATTAAGTTAAGTGAACCAAAAAAAAGGGAGATTCTTGGTGTGAAGGAGACTTCAAGGATGTCCTCCCTAATCGCCTCTTAATAGTCTCAAATCTCTGACACAGGAAACAAATCAAGAATTCAGAGAACATGGAATTACTAGTCACTTACATTTGATATCAAATGTAAGCACTACTAGACACATTTTAAATTTTTAAAACCTTTTAAATATAAGGTTTGAAAAGAAAGCACAAATTGTAACTTAAATTTTTAAGACATCTGTATGTGGTACATGCCAGAAAAAGTTAACTACACATTCTTGTATCTTTTCTGAAATTCTCACTGTTTTTTCCTCCTAAGCCTATGTTAGGATGAAATTAAACAAACTACTACAGACTTGTATGCTAATACTCAATATTCAAAGTGAACTCAAATCATTCAACAAATATTTATTTAATGCCTTTTGTGTGCAAGGCATTGTAGTAGAGAACACAATAGACTTTCTCATTTAGATATAAACAGTTTAATCTTTTCAGAAAGGACCTAATCATTAAATGGAAAGTATGTCCACTATTCATGAGAATCTCAGTTTGCATCTTTTCAGGATAAAGTTAAAAACTGTGGGCTGGGTGCAGTGGCTTACGCCTGTAATCCCAACACTTCAGGAGGTGGGCGGATCACGAGGTTAGGAGATTGAGACCATCTTGGCCAACATGGTGAAACTCCGTCTGTACTAAAAATACAAAAATTAGCCCAGGTATGGTGGCACGCACCTGTAGTCCCAGCTACTTAGGAGGATGAGGCAAAGGAAACACGTGAACCCAGGAGGCAGAGGTTGCAGTGAGCCGAGGTCGTGCCACTGCACTCCAGCCTGG
This sequence comes from Pan paniscus, assembly GCF_029289425.2. Classification (NCBI taxonomy): domain Eukaryota; kingdom Metazoa; phylum Chordata; class Mammalia; order Primates; family Hominidae; genus Pan; species Pan paniscus. Next base: position 74,169,626 of record NC_073263.2, read on the forward strand.
GCAACAGAGCAAGACTCTGAAAAAAAAGTGCAAGAAGAATAAAGCAGAACTGGTGAGTAGTTGAATATAGAGAATAAAGATAGAGAAAACATAGATAAAGCCAAAGATAAAGTCAAGGTAAAAACTGAGACAGGGACAGAAATTAGGAGACAGCAATGAGACCAAGATGACAATTTAAGCATCATATATGTTGAGCCTAAAGTAATAGCCAGCTATCCCAGGACAGATGTATGAGAGGTAGCTGGAGGTATTTGACAAGAATTTTAGATCTCTAACAGATTGTCTTAAGATAGATAGTGAGAAAGAAAGTACAGAGGTACTTACAGCTAAAAGACCGCCATTGACTCTGACTAGAAGACAGGACTGGTAGCTTTAAGAACAGATCATCCAAGAAGATATACAAATGTCCAATATGCACATGAAAAGATCCTCATCAGTAATTAATAGGGAAATGCAAATTAAAACCACAATGAGATACCACTTTGTACTCATTAGGATGGCCTTTAGAAATATATATATATATATATATATATATATATATATATATACATATGTATATATAAAATTAAAAAAAAACAAAAACACAAAACAACAAGTGTAATGGCAAGGATATGGAGAAATTGGAACCCCGTGCAATGCTGGTGGAAATGCAAAATGGTACATCTGCTGTGGAAAACAGTTTGGTGGTGGTTAATCAAAAAGTTAAACATTAAAAATAAATAAATAAATAAATAAAAATTAAAATTAAAAAGTTAAACATATAATTATCATATAAATCCAGCAATTCCACTACAAGGTAAATACCCAAAAGCATTGAAAACAGGGACTTGAAAGATATGTGTACACCAATGTTCATAGCAGCATTATTCACAATAGCAAAAAGGTAGAAAGTACCTGACAGATAAATGGATAAATAAAAGGTGATGTATACACACAATGCAATATTAGTCAGCCACAAAAATGGAATGGAATTCTGATACATGTTAAGACATGAATGAACTCTCCAGGCATTGTGCTTAGTGAAGTAAACAAGATACAAAATGACAAATATTGTATAATTCCACTTATATGAGGTATTTAAAATAGGCAAATTCATAGAGACAGAAAGAATAGAGGTTGACAGTTGTGGGGAGAGTGGAATGGGAATGATTTTTTAATGAGGACAGAAATTTTTTTTCTGTTTGCTGTGACAAAAAAATTTCTGGAAATGGATAGTGGTGATGGTTGCACAACACTGTGAATGGGCTTAATATCAAGAGAGCTGGGGGCTGCACGATGGAGGAAGAACAGATCAGCAAAGTTGTGAGAGAAGAAACTTTACTACAGGGATCAAGAAGTGGGTATATAAGAATGAACTGAGGTTCACACATGATACTCACTTGAGAAACTGGTATACTCATTGAACCTAACAGTAAAACTACAAATATTGCCCTCAAACACAGCAAACTATAAATAATAAACTTTGTGAATAGAAAATGAGCAGGTCAGCTAAACACCCTGCCTGGAGTTGGAGATACAGAGTTAATATTTGTGGTCTCTGCATTTAAGGGTTTACTGTCTGTTGGAGAATCCTGATCCCAGGGCCAATTTTATTTTTTCATTAACAATTAGCATTTATTGAGCACCTACTATACATCATGTCCAGAGCTAGTCATTAGAGGTGATAGAGGTTACATATAAGGCAGATAACTATCAACAAGGCAAGACTTCAAGAGAACAGTAAGACTCCCTCCTCCCTGCCCAAATGGTATGGTCTGAATGTGTCCCCCCACCACAAAAAAAACTTATATGTTGAAACTTAATTGCCAATGTGATAGTATTATCAAGAGGTGGGGCCTTCAGGAGGTGATTAAGTCATGAGAGCAAAGCCCTTATGAACAGTATTTGTGACCTTATAAAAGAGATGTTATGGAGCCGTTTGCCCCTTCTGCTACTGAGGATGCAATAAAGCACCATCTACAAAGCACAGAGCAGAGCCTTACCAGACACCAAACCTGCCAGCACCTTGATCTTGGACTTCCCAGCCTCTAGAACCATGAGCAATAAATTTCTGTTGCTTGTAAATTACCCAGCCTAAGGTATTTTGTTATAGCAGCCAAAATGGACTAAGACACCAAGCCTCCTCAAAAGATAATAAAGCCCCCAAATTATTAAGGCTTTTACACCACAATCATAATAAAAACTCAAAATTCAGCTGGGCATGGTAGCTCATACCTGTAATCCCAGCACTTTGGGAGGCCGAGGTGGTACTTTGCTTGAACCCAGGAGTTCAAGACCAGCCTGGGGAACATGGAAAAATCCCATCTCTACAAAATATACGAAAATTAGCCAGGTATGGTAGCATGCACCTGTGGTCCCAGCTACTTGGGAGGCTGAGGTGGAAGGATTGCTTGAGCCTGGAAGGTCAAGGCTGCAGTAAGCCATGATTGTGCCTCTGTACTCTAGCCTGGGTGACAGAGTGACACATTGTCTCGATAAAATAGTAATAATAAATAATTTAAAAAATTCAAAATTTACATTCAACTCAAAGAAGTAGCACATCACTTCAAATTTCTCCTGAGTTACAAATGTCAGATATCAGGCTTCCTGAAAAAAAAAAAATTCAGAAGATTCTACTTTTCACTTTTACCCAAGGCTGGCAAAATGATTCAGCAATGTTTAAAGAGTCTAAAAATTAAATGGCTGTGAAAGAAACTAAATTAACTATGCTAAATACTTTCTACATAATACCTCCTTTGATCCCTACAACAATCCTATGAGGTAGATATCTCAAATTTTCAAAATATCAAATTCAACACAATAATAAATAGCAGACAGCTACTAAAACATCTATTTTTCTTTGAACAGTATTCAGCAGTTTCATGGATCAGAAAGGAGCCATAATCTCAGCTCTCTTGTTTTGGTGTGCCACTAATTTCTTTTGTACTCTACAACCTACTTGTTTTCAAAAATCAAATGATTGATATTTTTATAAAACCTTTCATTTTAGGTAAAAATGTAGGAAAATTATACTTGTTCTTTTTTCCTTTTTTTGCATCCTATGTTTGCAGTATTTCTTGGGAGTTTAGTGATAGACGCTCCCTCTTAAAATTTATTTATTCATTCAGTAAATTGTTTCTAAATAATTCTTATTTATTTTTTCAAGGAACTGTCATTTCCTGAGCATCTACTATATGCCAAGCACTGTATTTGATGCTTGGTAAGAGGGAATTGAGGGAGAGAAGAAAAGGCAATAGAAGCAAAAAGAAAAGGCCCAGTCTTTCTTCCCTTAAGGATCTACCAGTCTAGTCAGAAAAATAGGTATGTATAACTAGTTATAATACAATGTGACATGAACTGGAGTACAGAAATGTAAGTGATTATGGGAACCCAGGGATAAAGTAATTAATCTTCTCTATGAGAAAGGCATACTACTAGATGCTGGAAGCATTAAGGATGTAAAAGAATATGTCCCTGCTTTCCAAAAGCTTATAACTCTGTAATAAAATTAAATGTATACACAAATAACTGTACTTAAAGTTGGTAGTTCTAAGCACCATTTGAGTGATAAAAAATAGAAGTTCCTAGTATTGCCATCACATCTGGCAAAGAAGAAGAATAATACTGCCCTTTATGGAATACAAGCATCAGGCATCTTGCTGAAATCTTCATATACGTAATTCTCAAATTGTAGGGGGTTAACAATGGTAGCAGATAGTTTCTAATATGGTCGCTCAATTGTCTCCACCTTCTGAAACTCATATTCTGGTGTGATTCTCCTCTGCCTGAGTGCAGGCAGTATCTGAGACTTTCTTCCAGTCACTAGAATATGGCAGAAGTGGAACGTCATTTCCCTGATCATAACATGTAAGATTGTAATATCGGTCTTGCTAGGAGAGACTTTCCACCTTGCTGGCTTTGAAGAAACAAGAGGCCACATGGTAAAGGAGCTGATGCCCCTCGTTTAACAGGCCAAAAGGAACTGAATTCCGCCAACAATCACGTGAACTTGGAGACAGATCCTCCCCCTGTCAAGCCTTGAGTGAGACCACAGCCCTAGCTGGCCCCTTGCTTGTGGCTTTCAGAAGAGTTTCCAAAGCATAAAACTTAGCAAAGCCATGTCTGGACTCCTGACCCACAGAAGCTGTGACCTAATGGACATTTGTTGTTTTAAGCCATGAAGTTTGTGGTAATATTTCTATACAGCAATAGACATTAATACAGATACTGTTATGCCCTTTTTCTTCTTTTTTTTTTTTTTGAGGTTATGCCCTTTTTCAAATGGAGAAACAAGTTTTGAGAGGTTAAGATCACAAAGAACCAGAAATCAAGCCCAAATCCATGCTGAGACAAACTCTATTATATTGCCTTACAGAAAACTTTATGAAAAGGCAGATATGTGCCCTAAGTCATCAAGTAGGTGGAGACGGGGGAGGCCATTTCTGGCTGATGGAATGTTTTAAGCAAAGGTCAGAGACAAGGGTGTGTGTGCCATGTTTCACAATGAATGTTCCCTTTTACCAGAACAGAATCCATCTATGTAACCATGGTTTCCCCAGATTTCCCCAGCCTATGGATAAAAAGGTGTTACTTGATCAATAATAATACAAATATCACTGACTCTTGTCTACATCTGCTGGACACTAAGCCTCCAGTTCACAGTCAAGTGTTTCTAGAACTACCAAGGGAATGTCCTCTTATGTTTTATATGTGCTTATCTCTGAGAGCCACAGTGTCTTTCTAGTCACTATTGGTACTTCACAGCAAGTGCTAAACAAAAGAAAAGAATGAACATAAAAAACATTTCAAAGAAAGTGTAATTATGAATACAAATAGACTGAATATACAAAAACATGAAAAAAGGAAAAAGATCATTCAGATTTCAAGACTGGTGATGAAGAAGACAGTCAAGAGGAGAAGCTGGATTGAAAGGAAATGTTCCAGCAGGAATGAGGTTCCAGCAGGAAATTCACATAGAACCATAAGCCAGTAACTGGAATCTAGAGCAAAGTGAGAACTACTCCAAAGGGTTGATAGTTTTCTCAGTGGATGGGATCACCAAGGAAATGAGTTTAAAGAAGAGAAGACTATAAATTATAAATAATGTGAGTCTACATATGCATATGTACATATGCATACACACACAAACACACACACACACACACACACATAAATATATAACCATAGGAAGATGAAAGAGAAAAATGTTTAGATTCCTGATAGCTTTAATAAACAGGAACGTTATGGTTAACTCTTCAACATCCCTTCCATCCCAGATGATTAATCAAGGCCATGTAGACTAATGAATTCCCCTGGAAACTAATATGCATTTTCTATATTGACTCAATCATGTTGAAGGGAAGAATTTATATTTCTAAGTTGGGAGAGGTTTTCTAGATAATCCCAAAGCTACATGCAGCAACAATTATCATTAGAAGCCACCTTGCAACCATGAGTGCAGCAGGTACAAGCAAAAAGCCAACTCAAGTGGGAAGGAGAAAATAAAGAGTTTACGAGAAAGCAAAGTCATAGCTCTAACATGCTCTGTCTAGATTCTAGTCTCCTCTGGGCTTTTTCTTATCTAAAATGATATATTTTCTTATCATTTAAAACTATTTCTGGAGACAAAATCTTTCTGACCAATAAAATTGTGCAATTAAAAGAATTCAAATATTGTAGACAAGGCAAGTACAAGAAAATTGGCTTTCACCAATTGGGTAGATTGTATCCTGATTCATAATTATTTACCCCTGCTCCCCCTGAAAGAGGATTACATTTTCCTATGCCTTGGTGTGTGACTGCCCATGCCTCCTGCAACAGAAATACACATCCTACCTTGGATGTGAGTGGACAATGAAATGTCAGTGGATGGGCATATGTTACAAATGAGTAGGTAATTTAAGAAGCATCACAAGTTTTCCATGATTTTCCTTATCCCTTCCAGCTGCCACATACAAAATTGGGGCTGTCTATCACCTAAGTTCTGAATGAGAAGACAAATAGAGAGAGCCCAACAGAGCTGAGGAGAGAAAGCCATAGAAGTAGCACCCCACCCACAAGTGACAATACATTATATGCATAAAAAATAAATATTTGTTATTTTACGTGACTGATACTGTTGGGTGGTTTGTCACTGCAGCAAAGCTGCCTAATGCACCAATAACAGACCCACAAGGCAGTCTTTCTATATTGGTTATGCCAAAAAGCAGATCCGAAGGGATTAAGAAATGATGAGGTGGAGAGGAGGGGGGACAGTTCCTCTTCCACTTAGGATGTAGAAAGCCCCAGAGCATGTCATTCACCCTAAGAGAAAATCTTGACTAACATACAAAAGTCATAACTTTCCTTGGGCCCATCAGAGAATCACAGGGCAATAAAGTAAACTAAATTCCAAAGGTTTGCAGCCTCCTCCAATAAGAGACATGACCCACAAAAATTTGGCAGAGCAGGAGAGGAAGCGAATAATAAGTGGGCGGTAGTAATGAGTTCCCCCAATTAACAATGGTAAGAGGAAAGCCAAGGCTCAGATGAGGAAAGCAATTGAAGCGAGCACCTCACTGCTCTACCACATTCAGTTTCCTGATATAGACAAATTGCACTCAAGCTTATTGAGAGAACTTGCAAATGGGATTTCCCAGCCATTGACAGAAATCTTTGTGAACAGATATCTCTCAAAAGAAGACATACTAATGGTCAACAAGCATATGAAAAAATGCTTAACGTCACTAATCATCAGAGAAATGCAAATTAAAATCACATGAAGATATCATCTTATACCAGAGTGGCTATTACTAAAAAGTCAAAAAACAACACATATTGGCATGGATGTGGAGAAAAGTAATTGTTTATCCACTGTTAGTGGGAATGTAAATTAGTAAAACATCTATAGAAAACAGTATGGCAATTTCTCAAAGAAATAAAAGTAGAACTACCATTCGACCTAGCAATTTCACTAGTGGACAGTTACCCAAAGGAAAAGAAATCATTCTATCAAAAAGACACCTTCACTTATATGTTTATTTCAGCACTATTCACAATAGCAAAGTTATGGAATCAACCTAAGTGTCCACCAGTGATTGACTGGATAAAGAAAATGTGGTACATATACACCCTGGAATACTATGCAGCCATAAAGAGTGAAATTGTGTCTTTTGCAGCAACATGGATGGAACTGGAGGCCATTATCCTAAGAGAAATAACTCAAATACAGAAAATTATATACTGCATGTTCTCATTTATAAGTAGGAGCTAAACAATAGCTACATATGAACATAAAGATGGAAATAATAGACTCTGGGGACTCCAAAAGCCAGGAGGGAAGAAAGAGTGTGAGGGTTAAAAAATTACTTGTGGGTACAATGTCCACTATTTGGGTGATGGGCACACTAGAACCCAAACCTCACCATTGTGCAATAATATATCCATCCAACAAATTTGAACATGCATTCCCTGAATCTAAATTTTTTTTAAGTTTAAAACAGAGAAGTTTAAAACAAAAGACAGTGTGACCTTTGAATAATGAGAGAATGGAAAAGAGAATGTTCAAGGAGCAGAGATGCGGGTGCAAAATGGGGTACAGTGATCAAAAAGAGAGGTAAATTCTGCAAACACTACAACATGAAGCCTGACAACAAATCTAGACAAGAAGCTACAGCAAGTGACTAAAGGGCTGTTTGAGAGTTCCTAGAACACAATTTGAGTTAACCAAGAATATATAAGACTTACATCATTTCTTTCTTGAATAAGATATACTAGTAGGTCAGCAAAACCCATTGATACACTTGAACTTTAGCAAAACATGTGACAAATTCTTTCCTGATATTTACATACACAAGATGGACCTATATGAACTAGAATAAGTAGAGTATAAGAGCTTCAAGAAACAGAGATTATAGGAGTTTGAAAGAAAGAGTGGTTCCTATTAAAAAAAGATTCCAGGAAAGTAACTGTGTATGGGAGACACCAGTCAGTTAGGGCAAGAAATTAGTGTAATCACTATCAGGATAACCTTAATAACAATAGCAATAATATGTTGAGCACTTATTACATGCCAATTCTTGCACTAAGCATTTTTTCCATACATTAGCTTGTTTAGTCCTCACCACAATCTTTTTAGGTAAATTTATTTTCCCTTTTACAAACAAGGAAACTGAGGCTCAGAGAGGTTAAATAACCTGCCCAAAATAATACAGCTAGTAGGTGCAAGAACGGAGGTTATAAGCTGGGTCTGAGCCTAAGGGTGTGCTATTAAATGTCATGCCATCCTTGAGATAATGCTGGGCACATATTCCAAATAAGACAGAATAGTGCCGGGCAATGAGGAGAAACCAACGTAGAACTCATCTGAAAAGGAAGAAGCCTAGAGAAACAGGCAGCAGTGGAAAGCCTCTTGTATAATAGGTAGCAGGGATGGATGACAAGACTGAAATGAGCAAGGGAACAGGAGACAAGTTGTGGGGACTTCATAGTGTGAGAAAAGAGACAGAAGAGGGTGGTTTGCATTGTGGTTAATAAGGCAGATTAAAAGAATGGTGTGACTTAATTTTCTTCTAACAAGTACATTAGAAATTGCACCTCCAGGCTGGGCACGGTGGCTCACGTCTGTAATCCCAGCACTTTGGGAGGCCGAGGCAGGTGGATCACTTGAGGTCAGGAGTTCGAGACCAGCCTGGCCAACATGGTGAAACCCCGTCTCTACTGAAAACACAAAAAAATTAGCCAGGCGTGGTGGTGCACCCCTGTAATCCCAGCTACTGGGGAGGCTAAGGCAGGAGAATCGCTTGAACCCAGGAGGCAGAGGTTGCAATGAGCCGAGATTGGGCCATTGCTCTCTAGCCTGGGTAACAAGAACAAAACTCTGTCTCAAAAAAAAAAAAAAAAAAGTAATTGCATCTCCTTGGAAGGTTGTCCCAATCCAGTTGGCGCCCTCAGTATTGCTGGAGGAAATAAACAGACTGGTTGGTAAAGACTCTTCCAAAGCTGGTAGCATAGACTTTTCTGCAGCCTTTCCTTTAAGAACTTTATGACGCTTAACAACTTCCTGATTAAACATTTGGTGTTCTTCACAAATCTCAAATTTTCTTCATCAATCAAACAAGGCAAAATACCATATAAAGGTTAACATTTTTCAATATGTACTCTATTAATCTTATTTCTTTCATTTATACCATTTAAACAGTGGCAATTTATCTGTATAAACTTTAAACCATAAAAGATACTGCTACTGTGTGTTGTGAAACATCACAGTAACCTAAGCATAGCATTTTTTTCCAAACTTAATGTACAGCAATATATGCTATTTAAATAACAAATCTGGAATTTGAGGAAGCAATTAAAGTTTATGAGAGTAAATAAGAAAAAGTTCAAAAGCAACAGAGCTTTTTAAGTTTCTGTGGCAAATACACACAGATATTAATATGGTCAAATAATCCAAAGATAGCACTATAAATGGAGAGGTAATATTATATGCTTGTATACATTATAATGTGTGTGTGCTTTACAAATTTTGGGTTCAAACAGCGTAAAGGAAATGCTATTTTTATCTAAATCTATGGAAACAGTTGGTCACCTGCTGTGTCCAAGGAGAGCCTGAAGTTTTCTGCCATTTATAAGCAGTCTCTTGACTTAAATATAAAATCATTGGCTTACACAGTGAATCATTATAAATCTCTCACAAGCTTTTAAACCAATCAGTCAAGCTTAGAATGCAGTGATTTGGAGAATCACAGCTCTGAGGCTTTGGGGCCTCACTGTGCAAGGGCAATAAATGTAAATGATTTGGTAACTTGTAGAAACATAGGTTAGTTCGCTCTTTACCTCCCAAGGAGCAACTGGGTTTGACTAAGGAGGTTTACTCTGATCCCAGGGAAAAAAATATCTATTATGTCATTTTCTTTCCTGAATCCTGGGGAAAAGAATAACATGAAAAGCAGTTAATCTGTTAAGCACACAGAGCTTACTATATAGAAAACTGCCACTCAAAGAATCTGGATTCCTTATGTAATTTCTACCCTACCCAGTGAGAAAGGGGCCTTTCTAAAGCAACATTCTATAAGCGATGCTGTTTACCCAGTTTTTCCTGCTCTGGGCAAGAGAATCTAAACTCCAACAATTAGAGACTATTCAAGTGTCATCTCCATTCTCAACAACAACAACAAAATTATCTTGTAGTCTTCATGAAATAAAAGTCAAAAATTTGAAAATAAATCATATGCAGAGTTTGAATGATTATTTTTTCAATTTGAAGCTTAATTTCATGGGCACAGTAAAAGGATTTACTGATAATAATAAAAACATTTAAAAATGAGAATTAGATACATACTATCATACGTTAACTAAAGCTTAATTATACGCAACAAAACTATAAATGATGTAAAGTGAGGTTTTGATTGTACTTATTTCTCCTTGCTAGAGACCTGGTAAAATCTCTTAATCCAAAACGGATAATAAAATATAGCCCTTGTAGGTCTGGTCTGGATTTGTCATCTGGTGTTGTTTTATTGCTGTTATTGGTCTTTGTGTCCATGGTCGTGCTCAGCTAGTGTCATCTGCAAGGTCATATTGTCATCGCGCAGAACACTTATTACTTAGCCTTTGTTTCCTTTCTCAATGTTCAGGATTCAAACAAACACATTTCTCACATAGGCTTCGCCAAAATTTTTCTACTCATCATCTCTGCTTTCACTAGTCCATCTGAGCCCTCAGGCACCCATTCATGCCTTCTGCATGCTTTATCTTCATGCAATGCTGAAGCAAAGAAGGCAGTTCTAATATCCTTTTAGCAGGATACCTAACTGAAGTCCAAATGGCAAGGAGGAAAAAAAAAGTCTGGAGACTCACAATGGGGGAAAATATAGGTACCATAAGACATTCGAATATAAAATGTCTTTCCCCACCCTACACCTTCTCCTTGGTTCCTGCTGTACTTGTTTGGAGAATACTCCTGTTTAACTATTTTGTGTCCAATATCATGTAAGGTAAGCTCACAAACGCCAAAGTCTAAACGTTGTATAGTGCTTTATTTCAGCAATGATTTCTACTTTAACTGGGAGAAGACTTTTGGAGAGGGTAGGTCCTGCACCAGCTGAAAAGGGGCATTTTAGGACAGTGTATGAATGAAATTTAAAGATAGACATGTATGATCACGGTGTATGAATATACAACACCCTCTCCAGTTAATACATTTTTCTTGATTTGCTTTTAGAACTATAATGGAACTTCATATGTTCAAGACACAGAAGCTACCATGGCATACAGTAAATCTTCATTTCTATAGAAAAATCAATATCACCTATGCCAAAATAAATACTTTTCTTTAAAAAGTTGTTATAATGGTCGATTAAAAGTGATTACTAGTAGAAAACAAGTAATTAAAAACAAGCAGAAGTTGAATGAAAATTGGTTCAAAAAAACAATTTAGCAAGGGAATTTAAGAATAAGATAGAACGTTTGGGAAACAATTTTACAGTTTGACCTCATTTCCCTATTTTATCATCCCAAATGAAATACAAAAAAAAGTCTATGTATATTGGTGAAAACATTTACTGGCATATGAATGGTTGTCAATTTAATTGTTTATTGGAACCCTGGAACTTTGAAAAATGTTTTCTTAAGCTGTATAAATTATTTATGTAAAATATTTATAATAGTAAAATTATAACATTAGGTACTGAAAAGTCTATTAACTCTGCTTTTCCATCTATTGCAAATATATTTCAAGAGAAAATGGGTCCAGACAAGATCTTATGACAGATTCTTATTGAATAAGCAAAAAATAAATTGTCACTATGATAAAACAATGGAATGAGCTTATAAGAGATTAAGGAATGCCTTGTCTTAGAAATCTTTCCCCCAAAGTCCATTTTTCTTTATTTTTAAAAGAAGAATAATTAATTTTCTAGAATAAAAAAAGCCTGAGCAAATGATTGCTCCAAGATCCCTCAGAAATAATTCTATCACTGCATTCTTTTTTGTTTTTGTTTTTGTTTTGTTTATGTGTATGTGTACAGACATGGAGTAAATGAGCCCTAGTGTTTTTCAGTAGTTATATTATTACTAAAACTTATATATGTACTAAATATCCCACTAAGGTTTTATGTCTGTGAATTGAGCTTTACATTTCTTGGTCAAGTTTCCAACCATTATTATGTACAATGATCCAGTTACATACTTTATGAGTTAATTTATTAACATTAATTATTGTTCATGTAAAGCTAGAAAATGCAATCTTTAAAAAAAACTAAGTTTAAATATAATATCACAGAGCCAATATTTCAACAGTAACATGAATCAGGTAATAAATAGCTCCCTTTGATCATTGTTTTTAAAGACTCTTGAACCATGCTTTGATTAGTTCTATTTAATATTTAACATCTGGTTAGTCAATTTCAATCTGCAGGAAACACTGCTGGAAAAATTCTATGCTGACTAAATACATTTATAATACTACAAAGCTGACATGTAATTGATTTTAGTTCCCATAAAAGGATTATGTTAACTTTCCTTAATCTACTTGTTTGTATTTTGTGCAATCTAGTAAATTCACACCAGGGATGCTAAGTTTTTATTTCTTATCAATATTTTATGTAAAATTGACAGGATTATACTTTAGTCTAAGTACCACTCTCTAATTTTTTTCCTTGAAAAGAAAATAACATTCTAAAAAATATTACTTCACAGCTATAGCACTAATGCAATAGCGGTTTACTGGCCGCTGAAGTACCTCAATTCCTTGAAAGGAATACTATAGTGAAACATTTCCTATAGGCTATCAAACCCCAGAAACATTTTTACATTTAAAAACAAATGTTAAAGTTGTATTTCCCACAGCTCTGGGTTTGTTTGTTTGTTTGTTCAGTTAAGTACTGTGCAATGGGAAATTGAGGCTTTTGTCATCATTAAATAATGCAATGTTTGGGAAGATTTGTTTAAGTCAGTGTTTTAGCCTAGTCATTTAATATTATTTTATATATTGCATACTTATGTGTGTAAGTATGCCAAGTTTCTAATTAACATCCATTTCTAAGTAAGCTATGAATTTTATAAGACAGAAATTTTGGTTTTATCATTGTAACATTGACCCTACTGTCAGAGGAGGTTTATTTTTTAGATAAACAAAACTTACTTTTAGTCATTAGTTTTAAATGCCCCATGTGTTGAAATTGGTGGGTTTTCTTTCCATTTCTTTTATGTGAGTGAAAGGTGGGTAAAAACAAAATGTAATATAGAAATTGTGAAGACAAAGTCCAAATCTCAACTTTCTCTCTAATGTTTTCTACATATGATCTCATTATAACCATAACAAGTTTGAAAGACACTAATTATGGAAAGAAGGATTACATGAAGCAACATTAAAAGTGTAATAAAACATTCCATTCTAAAAAAAATGTCAGCAGGGCACAGTGGCTCAAGCCTGTAATCCCAGCACTTTGGGAGGCCAAGTCGGGTGGATCACCTGAGGTCAGCCTGGCCAACATGGCGAAACCCCTTCTCTACTAAAACCCCTTCTCTACTAAAAATACAAAAATTAGGTGTGCACCTGTAATCCCAGCTATTTGGGAGGCTGAGACAAGAAAGTCGCTTGAACCCAGGAGGCAGAGTTTGCAGTGAGCCAAGATCGTGCCACTGAACTCCAGCCTGGGCAACAGATCAAGACTCTGTCTCAAAAAAAAAAAAAAAGAAAGAAAGAGAGAGAGAGGAAAGGAAGAAAGAAAGAAAGAAAGAAAGAAAGAAAAAGAAAGAAAGAAAGAAAGAGAAAAGAAAGAGAAAGAAAGAAAGTCACCAAAAATTGCAATATCTCACACTAAATATGCCAAAAGAAATAAAGATCTTTCAGCAATCACAGTGGTTGGCTTTCCCAACTCTATCCAGGTTTCAAACCATAGGTCTGCAATAAACCATATGTTCTACAGTATCTTGGATACTTATACTGCTTGAACCAGTATGGAGCATGTGCTTGATTAATAACTAACAAATATTATACTTGATAAATATTAATGGATAGGGTGCAATGAAAGCTTGTATATACCAAGTAATTGTTTTTTAATGCACAGAGTAAAACATAATTTAAAGGTCAATAAATATTACTTATCTAAATTCAGCATTTGCTTTCTTCTAATACAATTATAATATGTTGCTAAAATGAAATTTGTTATATTGCTAAAATAAAACTGGTTTTTGTTGTAAGGACTTTGGCTTTTATTCTGGTTGAAATGGAAAGCATTGGAGAGTTTGGAGCCAAGTAATGATATTATCTGGTAAATATTTTTTCACCATGGCCACTACATTGAGGATAGACCAAAGGAAGCAAAAGTAGAAGTAGAGAGACAAGTTAGGAGGCTATTGAAACGATCTGGGAAAAAGATGATCTTGACTTGGACCAGGGATGAAGCGAAAGAATTAAAACGTAGTTAAACCAAGGGTGAACCCTAATGTAAATTATGGACTTTGCATGATAATGGTGTGTCAATGTAAGTTCATCAATTGTAACAAATGCACCACTCTGGTAGTGGATGTTGATAATGGGGGAGTTATGCAGTTGTGGGAGCTGGGAGTATATGAGAAATCCCTCCACCTTCCATTCAGTTTTGCTGTAAACCTAAAACCACTTTAAATTTTTTAAAAAGTGGTTGGACTCTGCACACATACTTTGCAGATAGCAGTAAAATATTTGCTCAGAGAGAAGACATAGATCAAAAGAGAGAGAGGAGCTCAAGCTGGCTCTGAGGACTTTGAACACACAGAAAGATTGAAATTGAGGTGTCTGGTAGGCATCAAGTAGACTGAGAAGGCAGTTGGACATACAGGTCTGGAGTCCAGGGAGCCACTAGCAACTATAAGAACTGCTGAATGTGACAGATCTGTGAAGTCTCACCCTTCTGGAAAGTTTACCAACATGCCTGGGGCCAAGGTCATTCCATACATCTAGAAAGCTTATACAATTGGTTAAAACATGGAGATGCGGGTGGATACTATATTCACCTTAAACTATAATGACTGTCAATTCAAGTCCTAATTCAACTGTTACCTAATGTATTCGTGTTCAGGAACCTCAAAACAGGAAAGCAAAAGAGAGCATGTATTTATTTCCTTACTTATTCATTTATTTTTAATTGACAAATTAAAATTGTATGTATTTATCATGTACAACAAGATAAATACTGTTTTAAAATGTGTAGATTGTGAAATGGCTAAATTGAGCTAATTAACACCTGCATTACTTCCCATACTTAACATTTGTGGGTTGAGAACACTTAAAATCTATTCTCTCAGCAATTTTCAAGAATACAATGAGAGCAGACATTTTTACACAGTTATATTCCTTCTGACATCTTGTGGGATTTTCTGGAAGTATATAAAATGGCAAATACATTTGAGGTAATTCCATTGTATTTTAACAATATTTATTGAGCATTTGTGATGGGATGGTTGCCAAGAGACCTACAAATTAAATAGAAATCCCATAAATTTTGCAAAAATATAAAATATTATGGCTCTCAAGATACCTATAGTCTAAAGGGGACATATACACAAAATAAGGAGATATGCTTCAAAGGCAGTGGTTTTTAACTTTAATGTGCATAAGCATCTCTGCATCCAACCCCAGAGATTCTTTTGGTGAATCTGGAGAGAGGCCTAGTAATTTAACAAAATTCCATGTGATTCTAATGAAGATGGTCTGTGGCTCTATATAATAAGACCAACTTTCAAATGTATCCAATGAAAACTATCCTTATTAATTTATAATGTTATATGTCTAACCCAGATATAAAGTGGGGGTACCTTATATCTGAGATCTCAGTAAGGTTGGCTCAAATTCCAAAGCCTAGCCCTGTGAAAGTCTAAGACCCTCTTAAAGATCTCCATATATTCTGAGGAGTAAATTTTCGCTCTTATGCTCAATTCTGCCTCTCAGAAATCTGCCTTTATCTGTAGATGACCCTTGAACAACAGGGGTTTGAATTGCGCTGGTTCAATTACAGGCAGATTTTCTTTTGCCTTTGCCACCCCTAAGACAGTAAGATACCAACTCCTCTTTTCCTTCCTTCTCCTCGGCCTACTCAATATGAAGACAGCAAGGATGAAGACATTTATGATGATCTACTTTCAGTTAATGCATAGTAAATATATTTTCCTTACGATTTTCTTAATAATATTTTCTTTTCTCCAGCTTACTTTACTGTAAGAATGCAATATATGGCTGGACGCAGTGGCTCACGCCTGTAATCCCAGCACTTTGGGAGGCCGAGGCGGGCGGATCACGAGGTCAGGAGATCGAGACCATCCTGGCTAACATGGTGAAACCCCGTCTCTACTAAAAATACAAAAAAAAATTATCCGGGCATGGTGGCAGACGCCTGTGGCCCCAGCTACTCAGGAGTCTGAGGCAGAAGAATGGCGTGAACCCAGGAGGCAGAGCTTGCAGTAAGCCGAGATCGTACCACTGCACTCCAACCTGGGTGACAGAGCGAGACTCCGTCACGAAAAAAAAAAAAAAAAATGCAATATATAATAGATACAATATCCAAAATATGCGTTAATCAACTATATGTTTGGTAAGACTTCCAGTCAAAGGTTGGTTATTAGTATTTAAGTTTGGGGAGGTTTAAAATTTACATTCGGATTTTGACTGTGGTGGGAGTTGGCATCCCTAACTCTTGTTTTGTTCAAGGATTAATTGTATACTGTGTCTTTTCTGCACAGTTTTTACAAAAATGTGAGCCTCCCTCCTGTATCACCCTGTCATACACACACACACACACACACACACACAGTGTTAAAAGGCAGAATAGACATTACTAAACTATTGGGGGAAATGTTGACACAAAAAAGAGTGAACTGTAAAAATAGTATTAGCTTCCAATTCAGCATTAGATATTGCATCCGCAAATCAGAAATTGGCTCCAAGCTTTACTAGAATTACATGATGCAATAGCTCTAAACCAGAAGTGAGTAATATTTTAAATTTATGTTTTATGGAGATATAGAAATATCAGGTTATTCTCTGGAATTATCTCTTATTAAGCTAATAGAAACAGAAATTACTGTGACTCCTTGGTCTTGAAGGACAGGTGACATTTTAGGACTTTTCTATTCTTCAGCATCTGTGAATCTATGGGTAGTTACTACTGTTTGCTTAGAACTTTTCTCTAAGGCTCCCTAAAACAATATATTTACATATGATATGCAGTCAGCTTGAAACCTGCAGTAGTAAGCAGTTCATTTAAAATTTGAGGACCTAAGAGACTAAACAGGAAGTCAGAGGAGCCGTATGCTATGGAACTGCTAAACCAACAAAGGATAATTTCAGGAGCTTGTCGGAGAACTCTGTACATACAATACCCATTCCAGCCTGATTTACAGTACCCAGGGCAAGGGAGAAAAGGTCTCCAGGCTCCTTTCTTGGGTATGGATATAGCCTCACCCTGATACAAAAAGCAATATAAAGTTATACTGCACATAAAAATATAAACACACCAACTACGTAATCAAATTCAGTTATACATTAGTGATCTACACAATGTGCTGATGTGTTATTATTCTTGAAACGATTAGACAAATCGGAAGAGAGAGAATCCTTGGGAAGAGCTCCAGAGAGGAACAGAAATCCGAAGCAGAGAAAGGATGGGCATATATTTATAAGGAGAAATGGAGACTAAAACTGGAAGTTGATGATACACTGGTGAAGAATGACAGGGATATTTACCTGATTGAAGCAGCATGCCCACCTGTGCGTTATTGACAATGAGGTTGGATAATTTGTATAGATGCAAGTGGTTCTTCAAGAATGTTAGAGGTTTCATTTCAAGCACATAATTAGGAGATGGAAGATGATCATTTCAGAGCTTGGGGAGGATTCAATTCAAAATTTAAAAGGGAATAACTTAATTTCTAAAAGAAAGTTGCATTGTGTTGTAAAGGTGGACTAGTGGAATATGCTAGTGCCTCAATAAGCCTAATGAACAATAAATGAATACACAATTATTATAGTTGTCCATATACCGATAATAGCTAATGTCTACTGAGAGTGTATTATGTGCCAGGCAAAGTTATAAATAGCTTTACATGTATCATCTTACTTATTTCCCTCTACGACCTGTTCAGATAGGCAACATTATTGTAACTGTTTTACTGACGAGCAAATTGAGGCACAAGGTCATTAAATTACATGCCAAAGTTTGCATAGTAAATGAAAGAACTGGGATTTGAACCCAAACAGTCTGGCTTGTAAGTCTGATCGATTAGCTACTATAACTCGCTGCAGGGTGCATAGCAAAATATAAAGAGATGAAAAAAAAATAGAGCTCATAAGCATTACCCAGCAAGAACTGTAAATATTTAGGGGTCAAATGAGAGAAAGGAGCTGAAGATGACTCCCAAGTTTCCCTTGTAAAGAACAGGAAAGACTGATAGTGTGTTTGATTACTATTTAAGTTTTAAAAGAGTATTAGTGGCACAATAATAGAGATAGCTGATGATGTATTTGCCAATCAATAGATGAAGATCATTTCTTTTAATGTAAAAAATTTTCCACATTGAGAAAAAAAATAGATGAGGAGATGATTGTGCCTCTTAGTAGGTATATTTAAAGTACTGCAGCTATTTTTCTGTGAGATAATACTCTGTATTTATGTAACACACTTTTTCTAAGGAGCTCAAAGCATTTTACCACAATGCATTACCTTATTCATCCTCATAACATCCCCTTTTAAGAAAGGAAGTGTCAAGTATAATGACCACAGTTTTACAGATGGGAACACTAAGACAAATGAAGTTTCTGACTTGCCAAGATCACAGACAACCCTGTAGCAAAACTAAGTACAGAATTTGTGTTTTCTGAAATTTAAAATTCTTTCCAATCTCTTCTCAATGGTATATCTTAAATTTGCCTTAACGTTTAGCATTACTTTATCTATAAATTCACATATTTGGAATCATGTTATAATCTCATATTATCTGAGTAGTGTGCATCATGAATTTGGTGATTAAATTGAATAACTCTATAAAATGTGAAAAATCAATGCTTCATCCTTTTAAAAAATCAAAACTTTCCTTCTCAATTAGGCATTTAATATGACTGGTTTAAACTCTAAAGAAGTTTTGATATATATTAGAACCCTTTCTGAGAAAATGCTGTCTTTTTCTTGAAGAAATTTTGGTATTTGGAAGCCCCAAATTATCAATAAGTAATAAAGATAAGATGATACACACAAACACACATACATACACACACACACACACACACACTGGTAATTGAGCAAAAAATTCAGTGGTTTATTTAAAGGAACTTCCATATTTTCTCCAGATAAAGGAGGACAAACAACCATGCCCTTAAATCTTAGGAAAAATTTTTTAACTAAAAAATTATGTTACAGTACACTTCTATATCAATGAAGATTTCTATCTCTTTTAAAATTTACCTCACTATGAATATAATGCAAAAGTAATGGGTAATCATATATTTAGATGTTGAAGTCTTAAAAAAAGAGAGAAAAGAAAAAAGTGTCAATTTTTTTAAAGCTGATAGAATATTTTCATTTTCAAAGTCCTTTTAAAAAAAATCCTTACATACACTAGTGAGTGGTAAACATGGTATCTGGTTCAAGGTGAACTACATCCAGCAAGACAATCTAAGATCAAAGGCTCAGTCATTGGTTTACACAATTTAAGGCAGCTATGCATTTTACTTTTCCTTCCTCAGTTGCAAAAGCTCTACCCTTGAGATGTGTTAGGGCTTTATTTCTTTTCTTTTATTTTATTTTTTAACCAGTAAATAATAAGTGTACATATTCATAGTGTACATAAAGATGTTTTGATACATGTAATGTAAAGAGATCAGATCTCTAGCAGTTCAAAAATGAACTGGAATAGCTTTTTCAGCAACAACCTATGAAAAGAACAAAAATGATGAAAAACAGATGATGTACAACTATATGCTGAAAATTATATCAAACCAGATTCACCATTATCCCCAAAGACAAAGGATTATTTGGGGAGCTAAGTTGTATTTCAGGTTTATACCATCTTCTATAACAAGCACAAGGCCCTATAGATAAATACCTCATATTTTTTTCTACTGTAAGACTGACATTAGGAACTTCAATTAACATTTCTGACTAATGGCCAACCATTTCCTAAATCACAATAAAAATTCTAAATAATCAATGTGAGTTTTCTGAACGAATCAAATTATTATTACATGCTTTGGGTTTTATAAAATGCCAAAATCGATAGTCTCAAAATTAACCCTACATAATAGGAACTCCTTTTAACAACACAAATGACACAATGTAAATTCACTTATTTATCCAACAAATGTGTTGAACACTTGCTACATGTCAAGCATTGTTGAGAGCAATGAGGATAAAGCAACGAACAAAAACAAAGTCACTAATATCTTGGTGCTCACACTCCAGAGAATGAAGATAGAAAATAATTAACAATTAAGTAGGAGGAGGAGCCAAGATGGCCTAATAGGAACAGCTCCGGTCTACAGCTCCCAGCGTGAGTGACGCAGAAGACGGGTGATTTCTGCATTTCCATCTGAGGTACCAGGTTCATCTCACTAGGGAGTGCCAGACAGTGGGCGCAGGTCAGCGGGTGCAGCGCACCAAGCGCCAGCCGAAGCAGGGCGAGGCATTGCCTCACTCGGGAAGCGCAAGGGGTCAGGGAATTCCCTTTCCTAGTCAAAGAAAGGGGTGACAGACGGCACCTGGAAAATCGGGTCACTCCCACCCGAACACTGCGCTTTTCCGACGGGCTTAAAAAACGGCGCACTACAAGATTATATACCGTACCTGGCTCGGAGGGTCCTACGCCCACGGAATCTCGCTGATTGCTAGCACAGCAGTCTGAGATCAAACTGCAAGGCGGCAGCGAGGCTGGGGGAGGGGCGCCCGCCATTGCCCAGGCTTGCTTAGGTAAACAAAGCAGCCGGGAAGCTCCAACTGGGTGGAGCCCACCACAGCTCAAGGAGGCCTGCCTGCCTCTGTAGGCTCCACCTCTGGGGGCAGGGCACAGACAAACAAAAAGACAGCAGTAACCTCTGCAGACTTAAATGTCCCTGTCTGACAGCTTTGAAGAGAGCAGTGGTTCTCCCAGCACGCAGCTGGAGATCTGAGAACGGGCAGACTGCCTCCTCAAGTGGGTCCCTGACCCCTGACCCCCGAGCAGCCTAACTGGGAGGCACCCCCCAGCAGGGGCAGACTGACACCTCACACAGCAGGGTATTCCAACAGACCTGCAGCTGAGGGTCCTGTGTGTTAGAAGGAAAACTAACAAACAGAAAGGACATCCACACCAAAAACCCATCTGTACATCACCATCATCAAAGACCAAAAGTACATAAAACCACAAAGATGGGGAAAAAAACAGCAGAAAAACTGGAAACTCTAAAAAGCAGAGCACCTCTCCTCCTCCAAAGGATCGCAGTTCCTCACCAGCAACGGAACAAAGCTGGACGGAGAATGACTTTGACAAGCTGAGAGAAGAAGGCTTCAGACGATCAAATTACTCCGAGCTACAGGAGGACATTCAAATCAAAGGCAAAGAAGTTGAAAACTTTGAAAAAAATTTAGAAGAATGTATAACTAGAATAACCAATATAGAGAAGTGCTTAAAGGAGCTGATGGAGCTGAAAACCAAGGCTCGAGAACTACATGAAGAATGCAAAAGCCTCAGGAGTCGATGCGATCAACTGGAAGAAAGGGTATCAGTGATGGAAGATGAAATGAATGAAATGAAGCGAGAAGGGAAGTTTAGAGAAAAAAGAATAAAAAGAAACAAGCAAAGCCTCCAAGAAATATGGGACTATGTGAAAAGACCAAATCTACGTCTGATTGGTGTACCTGAAAGTGACGGGGAGAATGGAACCAAGTTGGAAAACACTCTGCAGGATATTTTCCAGGAGAACTTCCCCAATCTAGCAAGGCAGGCCAACGTTCAGATTCAGGAAATACAGAGAACGCCACAAAGATACTCCTCGAGAAGAGCAACTCCAAGACACATAATTGTCAGATTCACCAAAGTTGAAATGAAGGAAAAAATGTTAAGGGCAGCCAGAGAGAAAGGTCGGGTTACCCTCAAAGGGAAGCCCATCAGACTAACAGCGGATCTCTCGGCAGAAACTCTACAAGCCAGAAGAGGGTCGGGGCCAATATTCAACATTCTTAAAAAACAGAATTTTCAACCCAGAATTTCATATCCAGCCAAACTAAGCTTCATAAGTGAAGGAGAAATAAAATACTTTACAGACAAGCAAATGCTGAGAGATTTTGTCACCACCAGGCCTGCCCTAAAAGAGCTCCTGAAGGAAGCGCTAAACATGGAAAGGAAAAACCGGTACCAGCTGCTGCAAAATCATGCCAAAATGTAAAGACCATCGAGACTAGGAAGAAACTGCATCAACTAATGAGCAAAATAACCAGCTAACATCATAATGACAGGATCAAATTCACACATAACAATATTAACTTTAAATGTAAATGGACTAAATGCTCCAATTGAAAGACACAGACTGGCAAATTGGATAAAGAGTCAAGACCCATCAGTGTGCTGTATTCAGGAAACCCATCTCATGTGCAGAGACACACATAGACTTAAAATAAAAGGATGGAGGAAGATCTACCAAGCAAATGGAAAACAAAAAAAGGCAGGGGTTGCACTCCTAGTCTCTGATAAAACAGACTTTAAACCAACAAAGATCAAAAGAGACAAAGAAGGCCATTACATAATGGTAAAGGGATCAATTCAACAAGAAGAGCTAACTATCCTAAATATATATGCACCCAATACAGGAGCACCAAGATTCATAAAGCAAGTCCTGAGTGACCTACAAAGAGACTTAGACTCCCACACAATAATAATGGGAGACTTTAACACCCCACTGTCAACATTAGACAGATCAACGAGACAGAAAGTCAACAAGGATACCCAGGAATTGAACTCAGCTCTGCACCAAGCAGACCTAACAGACATCTACAGAACTCTCTACCCCAAATCAACAGAATATACATTTTTTTCAGCACCACAGCACACCTATTCCAAAACTGACCACATACTTGGAAGTAAAGCTCTCCTCAGCAAAGGTAAAAGAACAGAAATTATAACAAACTATCTCTCAGACCACAGGGCAATCAAACTAGAACTCAGGATTAAGAATCTCACTCAAAACTGCTCAACTACATGGAAACTGAACAACCTGCTCCTGAATGACTACTGGGTACATAACGAAATGAAGGCAGAAATAAAGATGTTCTTTGAAACCAACGAGAACAAAGACACAACATACCAGAATCTCTGGGACACATTCAAAGCAGTGTGTAGAGGGAAATTTATAGCACTAAATGCCCACAAGAGAAAGCAGGAAAGATCCAAAATTGACACCCTAACATCACAATTAAAAGAACTAGAAAAGCAAGAGCAAACACATTCAAAAGCTAGCAGAAGGCAAGAAATAACTAAAATCAGAGCAGAACTGAAGGAAATAGAGACACAAAAAAACCCTTCAAAAAATTAATGAATCCAGGAGCTGGGTTTTTTTGTTTGTTTGTTTGTTTTTTTGTTTTTTTTTTTTGAGACGGAGTCTCGCTCTGTCGCCCAGGCTGGAGTGCAGTGGCGCGATCTCGGCCCACTGCAAGCTCCACCTCCCGGGTTCACGCCATTCTCCTGCCTCAGCCTCCCGAGTAGCTGGGACTACAGGTGCCCGCTACCACTCCCGGCTAATTTTTTGTATTTTTAGTAGAGACGGGGTTTCACCGTGTTAGCCAGGATGGTCTCGATCTCCTGACCTCGTGATCCGCCCGCCTCGGCCTCCCAAAGTGCTGGGATTACAGGCGTGAGCCACCGCGCCCGGCCCAGGAGCTGGTTTTTTGAAAGGATCAACAAAATTGATAGACCGCTAGCAAGACTAATAAAGAAAAAAAGAGAGAAGAGTCAAATAGACGCAATAAAAAATGATAAAGGGGATATCACCACCGATCCCACAGAAATACAAACTACCATCAGAGAATACTACAAACACCTCTACGCAAATAAACTAGAAAATCTAGAAGAAATGGATACATTCCTCGACACATACACTCTCCCAAGACTAAACCAGGAAGAAGTTGAATCTCTGAATAGACCAATAACAGGATCTGAAATTGTGGCAATAATCAATAGCTTACCAACCAAAAAGAGTCCAGGACCAGATGGATTCACAGCCGAATTCTACCAGAGGTACAAGGAGGAACTGGTACCATTCCTTCTGAAACTATTCCAATCAATAGAAAAAGAGGGAATCCTCCCTAACTCATTTTATGAGGCCAGCATCATCCTGATACCAAAGCCGGGCAGAGACACAACCAAAAAAGAGAATTTTAGACCAATATCCTTGATGAACATTGATGCAAAAATCCTCAATAAAATACTGGCAAACCGAATCCAGCAGCACATCAAAAAGCTTATCCACCATGATCAAGTGGGCTTCATCCCTGGGATGCAAGGCTGGTTCAATATACGCAAATCAATAAATGTAATCCAGCATATAAACAGAACCAAAGACAAAAACCACATGATTATCTCAATAGATGCAGAAAAGGCCTTTGACAAAATTCAACAACCCTTCATGCTAAAAACTCTCAATAAATTAGGTATTGATGGGACGTATTTCAAAATAATAAGAGCTATCTATAAAAAATCCACAGCCAATATCATACTGAATGGGCAAAAACTGAAAGCATTCCCTTTGAAAACTGGCACAAGACAGGGATGCCCTCTCTCACCACTCCTATTCAACATAGTGTTGGAAGTTCTGGCCAGGGCAATTAGGCAGGAGAAGGAAATAAAGGGTATTCAATTAGGAAAAGAGGAAGGCAAAGTATCCCTGTTTGCAGATGACATGATTGTATATCTAGAAAACCCCATCGTCTCAGCCCAAAATCTCCTTAAGCTGATAAGCAACCTCAGCAAAGTCTCAGGATACAAAATCAATGTACAAAACTCACAAGCATTCTTATACACCAGCAACAGACAAACAGAGAGCCAAATCATGAGTGAACTCCCATTCACAATTGCTTCAAAGAGAATAAAATACCTAGGAATCCAACTTACAAGGGATGTGAAGGACCTCTTCAAGGAGAACTACAAACACTGCTCAAGGAAATAAAAGAGGATACAAACAAATGGAAGAACATTCCATGCTCATGGGTAGGAATAATCAATATCGTGAAAATGGCCATACTGCCCAAGGTAATTTACAAATTCCGTGCCATCCCCATCAAGCTACCAATGACTTTCTTCACAAAATTGGAAAAAACTACTTTAAAGTTCATACGGAACCAAAAAAGAGCCCGCATCGCCAAGTCAATCCTAAGCCAAAAGAACAAAGCTGGAGGCATCACACTACCTGACTTCAAACTATACTACAAGGCTACGGTAACCAAAACAGCATGGTACTGTTACCAAAACAGAGATATAGATCAATAGAACAGAACAGAGCCCTCAGAAATAATGCCACATATCTACAACTATCTGATCTTTGACAAATCTGAGAAAACCAAGCAATGGGGAAAGGATTCCCTATTTAATAAATGGTGCCAGGAAAACTGGCTAGCCATATGTAGAAAGCTGAAACTGGATCCCTTCCTTACACCTTATACAAAAATCAATTCAAGATGGATTAAAGACTTAAACGTTAGACCTAAAACCATAAAAACCCTAGAAGAAAACCTAGGCATTACCATTCAGGACATAGGCATGGGCAAGGACTTCATGTCTAAAACACCAAAAGCAATGGCAACAAAAGCCAAAATTGACAAATGGGATCTAATTAAACTAAAGAGCTTCTGCACAGCAAAAGAAACTACCATCAGAGTGAACAGGCAACCCACAAAATGGGAGAAAATTTTCACAACCTACTCATCTGACAAAGGGCTAATATCCAGAATCTACAATGAACTCAAACAAATTTACAAGAAAAAAACAAACAACCCCATCAAAAAGTGGGCGAAGGACATGAATAGACACTTCTCAAAAGAAGACATTTATGCAGCCAAAAAACACATGAAAAAATGCTCACCATCACTGGCCATCAGAGAAATGCAAATCAAAACCACAATGAGATACCATCTCACACCAGTTAGAATGGCAATCATTAAAAGGTCAGGAAACAACAGGTGCTGGAGAGGATGTGGAGAAATAGGAACACTTTTACACTGTTGGTGGGACTGTAAACTAGTTCAACCATTGTGGAAGTCAGTGTGGCGATTCCTCAAGGATCTAGAAGTAGAAATACCATTTGACCCAGCCATCCCATTACTGGGTATATACCCAAAGGACTATAAATCATGCTGCTATAAAGACACATGCACACGTATGTTTATTGCAGCATTATTCACAACAGCAAAGACTTGGAACCAACCCAAATGTCCAACAATGATAGACTGGATTAAGAAAATATGGCACATATACACCACGGAATACTATGCAGCCATAAAAAAGGATGAGTTTATGTCCTTTGTAGGGACATGGATGAGATTGGAAATCATCATTCTCAGTAAACTATCACAAGAACAAAAAACCAAACACCGCATATTCTCACTCATAGGTGGGAATTGAACAATGAGAACACATGGACACAGGAAGGGGAACATCACACTCTGGGGACTGTTGTGGGGTGGGGGGAGGGGGGAGGGATAGCATTGGGAGATATACCTAATGCTAGATGACGAGTTAGTGGGTGCAGCGCACCAGCATGGCACAAGTATACATATGTAACTAACCTGCACATTGTGCACATGTACCCTAAAACTTAAAGTATAATAATAATATTAAAAAACAGACTATTAAACAGACTACTAGTATTTTAGTTTCTTTTGTTATCTAACAAAAATATCAAATAAAATTACTACTTTTCAATTTCAAAAAAAAAGAAAATAATTAACAAGTAATAATAATATGTAATGTGTCTAGTGGTGATAATAGTTGAAAAGAAAAGCACATGGCTAAGGAATCAGGGTGGCAGAGGATGGAAACGGATATTACATCCTCGTGTTGCTTGAATTAGGTCAAATCTGGAAACATTCTAAGGAAACCCAAGTTATTAGAAGAAAAATTTTGTATTATACCTTGCTCTATTAGACAGCTCAGGAAAATACAGAATAGTTGGAAAAACACAACTGTTCTGCCATGTTGTTTGCTTCTGAAATTTCTTCCCCATGAAGATGATAACCATTCTGTCTTTTCATTCATTCTGTAAAAGCTTATTGAGGACCTACTATAGTTGAGACCTATGTACAAGGCCATATGTTCAGGACTGTGTATGTTGAATGAGATCCAGATTTTGTCCTCAAGGCAATTGTACTTTCATGGGAAAAAAAAAAAAAAAGAAAACACACAACTAATTTGATCTAGATATGTGACATAAATGCTACAAGAAATATAAAGAATTGAATAATTAATCTCACCTGAAGCATTCAAGAAAAGCTTCCGAGAGAAAGTGACATCTGCATGGGGCCATGGAAGATGAGAAGGATTTAGGCCAAATAAACAGCACGAGCAGAGGTGTGAGAAAGGCTGTGTGGCCCTCGGGGGGACCGGAAGCACTGGAAGTAGCTGGAGATGGGCCTGAGAAAGTAAGTTGAGGACAGATCCTGAAAGCACTCAAATGAACCGATTTAAACTTTATCCAGCTGGCAATTGGTGATCCACTGAGTATTTTTGAGCCAACAAAAGACACTAAGAAAGATGTCTCTGGCAGCAAGGCCGTAGAGGCATAGAAGAAAGAAAACAACACAGTGAAATAGAGTGTTAGCTCTTGCATGGGAAATGATAAGGGACCAAACGGAAACAGTGGAAATAGGAATCGAAAGGATGGAATGACTGAGACAGACGTTTTTACTTGGCAACAAGCTGATGACAAACATAGAACAGGGGGAAAGTCTTTTTATACATGCAACAAAATATTCCAAATCAGAAGTGGAAACAAGTAAGCACCTCAAATTTTTTCTGGAATCAATTCAAATATAAACACACTGCTTGGAAAGCAAATATAGCTTTCCACTTAATGAAGTATATATTGAGATCCTAATGGGATCAACCAGTGTTAAGATCCAACACTGGTAACCTCTGTTTGGAATGAAAATATAAAGCCTTAAGCCAACCATTTTCTCCAAAATAAAAGACAACAAACTGCTGAAGTCAGTATATAATGCTGACTTATATTAATTATGACATTAATTATGTAGCACAATCTAAAAATGTTATGGGGCACTCGTGATTAACATGAGCTCTTGAATAATTGGCAGACACTACATTCGCCCATCTTAGATTTAATATCTTTGACTTTTCTGTTCATGGAAATAGATGGGGAGTCAAATGACAGGATCGGTCTTTCCACTTGCCTGAAAACAACTACTCACAATCAAGAATCATTTTCTCTCTAGTTTCAAATTCTCGGAAAGAATAGGTACTTTTAACTCCCTATTAGAAGAGTTTTCCAAAAACTAATGATTTTCAATGTCAAAGAGTTCTTCTGCCTAAATTACTCCTGGTAACTTACTCTTTTATATCATTTTAAATAATTCCACTATCACCATTTTAACTTTCAAATATTTGTAGAATCTTATAATATACTCCGTAGTCATTACTTGCCGAGCTATATATTTGTCTACTTAAATCTTTACTTATAACTTAATCCTTTCCTTCTCTTAATCATCACAATTGCTTTCTCCTGGCCTAGCTCCAATTTTTCTTCAAATTATTGGTACTGGAATGCCTAAAGTCTAACAAAGTATTTTAGGCTTAGATTGTATCTGGATATTTCCTTTTTATTTATTTATCATTTTGCCTATTTATATGATTTGTTGTGTACTGTTGCCCCTATATGCACTTGACCAGGGATAAATATACTTCATGACTCTCAAATTTGATAAAGATGTTCATTTCTATACAGCACTTATTATTATGAGCCTAAAAACATCCACCATCTGCTTTAGTGAAGTAAGTTAGTTGAACTTATTTTGTTTTTGTTTTCCTTCAATTTTCATTTTAGCATCATATTTTCCTTCTTGGTCTTTGTACAAATTGACTCAACTGAATTATTTTATTTCCTAAAGTCCGTATCACCTGGTAGAAATGCATATGTTCCCAAAATTACTTTCTATGTTTCTCCTTTCATAGTGTAGTCTGCCTAAATTAATATATTTTGTCTGTTATGCTAGTTATTGTGGTTTAAGTAATAATAGTATTTATTCAAGTTTTTAAAAAATATTCAGATCTATTGCCAGTATTATTATTAATATATGCTATTATTTCAAATAGCAACCTATGCAAAGATGAAGACAGCATTTTCAGAAGGAATTTTTTAGAAGAAAAGAAGCAGCCTTTATTCACATAGTAAAACTTTCAAACTTTCTTTATTGTTTTTCTTTCCATTTTCTCTGACTATCAGAAATTTCATGTATGTTAATGCATATTTCTAAAATTGCTAGCCATTTGATAGTAGTAAATTTCAGAAATCAGTTAGCCAATTGGTAAAATTTGAATTGAATAAGCTCTGTAAATTAGATAATAGTGCTGTATCAACCGTTAACTTCCTGATTGTGCTAATATACTGTGACTATATAAGTTAATGTTTTTGTTTTTAGGAAATACATACAGAAGCATTTAGGGAGAAAGAGGTATTATGCCTACAACTTATTCCCAAGTGGTTTTGAATAAAACACACACATACATATATGTAGAGAGAGAGAGATGTAAAAAAAAAAAAAAGGGACAGGCCAGTCGTGGTGGCTCACGCCTGTAATCCCAGCACTTTGGGAGGCTGAGGTGGGCAGATCATGAGGCCAAGAGATCAAGACCACCCTGGCCAACATGGTGAAACCCCATCTCTACTAAAAATACAAAAATTAGCTGGTCGTGATGGCACACGCCTGCAGCCCCAGCTACTCAGGAGGCTAAGGCAGGAGAATCGCTTGAGCCCAGGAGGCAGAGGTTGCAGTGAGCTGAGATGGCGCTACTGAACTCCAGCCTGGCGACAGAGTGAGACTCCATCTCAAAAAAAAAAAAAAAAAGAAAAGAAAAGAAAAAAAAAAGAAAGAGACAGGGAAAGGAGAGAATGATTAAGCAAATGCAGAAAAATGTGAACATTACAGAAATATGAGAATTCTTTGTACTAATGTATGCAACTTTTCTGCAAGTCTGAAATCATTTACTATTATTTCAAAGATAACTTTTTTAAATAGTTGTATTTTTTTGGTAAGTTATCATTTATAAAATGTTTTCATGTACTACGCTATCTCACTAAATCCATCTCATAGCCTTTTTCTTTCTCTGTTTACTGAAAAAGAAAACAGGCTCAGAGAGTGTCAGAACTGGAAATGAACGACTTCTAACTTGAAGTACATGGTTCCACATACCACTATGATTCTCTTTAATTAAAAAAATACTCAAATCAATTGCCTTGGGGCATTTTAAGTGTTTTATGTCCTTAAGAAACATTTTGTAAATAATTCTTCAAGTAAATGAATTCAGCCTTGTTTCTCCACAACCAAAGTCATCAAAGATTAAAAGCTTATTGAAATCCATGGAAACTATCACAGTCTCATTAGGTCCATCCACTCTGCTACTCATCTCCCCTCACTCTCATCCACATCCCCTTCCTGATCACTGTTTCATGGACTGGGATCACAAAGACGCAAACATACTCAGATTCTCCATGAAATCTAATCAAAAAGGAACTTGCAAGAAGAGTGCAATACAACAGGTCCTTGCATAATGTCATTTCCTCCAATGCTGTTTTGTTATAATCTTACTGAGGAAAAAAAAAAAATCAGTTTCCAACCAGGGCCACTGTCTGTGTGGAGTTTCACATTCTTCCAATGTCTGCATGGGTTTTTCTCTAGGTACTCCGGTTTCCTCCTACATCTCAAAGATGTGCCCATTGAGTGTACTGGCCTGTGTATCCGGTCTCAGTCTGAGTGAGTGTGGGTGTGTGCATGAGTGCACCTGCTGCAATGGGATGGTGTCCTGTCCAGGGCTGGTGCCCACCTTGTGCTCTGAGCTTATAGAATGGGCTCTGGTCACCTCCACCCTGAACTGGAGTTAAGTGGTTTGAAAAAGGAGTTAATGAATAAATACAAATTATTATAAAATAAATATTCATCATGTTCACAGTAATCATACTAATGCACGACAATAAACAAGGTGATACGAAAGCACTCAGCGAGCCCTCCATGGCATATTAATGTTTGCTTGTGAATTGTGTAGGGGGAGGAGGTGCTCCTGACAATGCTCTCTTTTCAAACATTTTTGTCTTGTTTTAACCCCCCACCAAGACCACCACCCTCACTCGCTGAGTCACCAAAAATGGGATAATTAATTATCTTACTTGCTTTTATTATCTTTTTAAAACATATGTATGGCTCACATATATTTCAATGTTTAATTTTAGAAGTGTTTTGGGTCTTTATTTAGAAGTTTGGTGATGTTTTTGTGACCAGAAATATGACGTAGCGACTTAACTCTTGTTATATCAATTAGCCTCTGGTAAGTAAGTCATTTTGCTTAAAACAGCAGTTTCCAAGTACCTATGGGCAACATTAAGTGAGGGCTTACCGTATATTAAATTGAGGAAGTGGCATTCTTCTGGTTTCTTTCTGACCCTAACATGACTGAATGGCATCCTACTTTCTTGAAAGAATAGGGACTGTCCCAAGAGTGATCCCATTCAGGCTACTTCATACCCTTTAATTAACTATGAACTTTAATGGCCTGAAAAAGTAACCACAACTCCACATGTCTCTCCAGGATTCATTTACACACTGGAAGAATACATATAAATAGATCTTTTACTCAGACTTACTGACTTTGGCATGTCATGCCTTAGTTTCAATAATTATTTTCATCTCTTTTTCCTGAGTTTTTCCATACTTTTTCTTGAACAATTTAACCACTTCCCAATGATTTCTTTTCTTTTTTTTTTTTTTTCCTCTCTTTTTACCAAGTACACACTGATTTCAATAAGCTCAACTATCTTGGCATTTTACACACTTTAGAGGCAGAATAAATGACTAGTCCTGACAGATTAGATTTTATTACAAAGAAAACTACTTTTCTTCTGTTTAGAAACTACTCACCAACTAACTAGTTAAAGCTCTTTCCTTTTCTGTCTGGAAAGATTGACCCTGAACTGACAACAAAAACGTAGGTGAGATATTTAGATCTTAAGTGAGTGGTCGGTTAAGTGCCTGGAGAGGTAAAAGGACAGATAGCATATTTGGTATGTTAATGAACCTATTTACTTCAAAGAAAGTGACAAAAACATCAATCAAATCAGAAGAGGCTATTTAGGACTGTTAACTCCCTTTCAGATGAGCAATGATTTCTACAGGGATTTAAATAAATATTCTTGAAAAGGACCAACGACAAAAATTTCACCAAAAATCACACCATAGTAAGGTTTCTACACAGCTGATGACCGACTTGCTTGGCTCCCAATTTTGCAAGAGTTTTGAATATTTGTAGCATGCTCCTCTTTAAAAGAAAAAAAAATGAGATTGGCATTCTTTTTATACCTTAAACCTAAAATACCTTTACTGAAAATTATGCTCTTCTGGTATCTCTAATTCTCAAAAACTTGAACAGCATCTTCTCCAACCACAAAAATTGCACTATTGCTAATGTGTTGGTATTAATCAGAATGTACTTCAATTTAAAAAACAAGAAACTGGGGAAGAATAAGAAAAATAAGGAAGCAGTATAAAGTCATAATTTAAAGTTATATGCAAATTATGTAAAGAGAATTTTATTGAACAAGTTAAGGGTTGGGTGGCTTTTCCACGTTTACCACCACCTGGTGACAGCTCTGTGCAAGTTTACTATAAATATCCCAAAATAAAATCCCATTAGTAAAGTCCAGTTCAATTCAGTTTATTGTAGTAAATATCTACCGAGCTACTACTACATTTTTAGGACTGCTGTAGACTGTTAAGAACAAAAGAATATTGCATGGGGACCTTATCTTAAAAGTGCTTGTAATTAAGATGGAAAGGCAAACAAATAAAAGAAGCAATTCTTAAGCAATATAGACTAACATTAAGTAAACACTAAATGTAACGGAAAAAGAAAGAAACCAAATGTAGGCCTGAAGTTTCAAGTGTCTAGATGAAGAGGAACTTGAGATAGAGTTTAGAACAATTAGAAGAAGCTAGATTATAAAGGTAAATTAAAATCAAGAGAATGTTAGACTTGTTGTAAGAGGTATTGGGAAGCCTAGAAACTTAGTCACATGATTAACATAATAAAAATAGGATTTTAGGATGATTCATCCAGAAGTTTCCAGTGTGGACAAGACCAAAGAGATGGAGACTGTTTCAGAACTAGTACTCCAACTATGAAATCCTGAGGTTTGCTTTTCAGAAGTTAGTTGTTAACTAATGATAGCATTATATAGTACTTCTCTATTTTTAATTCTCTACAAAAGAGTAAAGTTTCACCTCAAAGAAATCCTCATGAAAATTAGTCTTGATAAGAATTCATATTCAACTAATTGAGTTCCTTCTAACTGCCAATCACTGTGGTAGACACTTTCACATACATTATCACATTTAATTCTCATAGCAACTGCATGAAGTTGTTTATCTAGAAATTCTAATTAATTATATTGTAATGAAAATGCAACTGCCAAATATTAATCAAGTATTCATTGAATTAATTAGACATATATTGTTTGATTTCTAATCCTATATTGCTCCACTGCCCAGATTCCAATTTTCCTTTTAATAGACATTAATAGCACAAAGTAACAAAAAGAGTATTCAATGTCAAATAATGCACATGAATAAAATGCCTTCGTGAAAACAGAAATATATTGGGGGATGGAAGACTCAAGTTACAAACTGAGCTCAACCTCAAGCAAATCACTAAATTTTCTTGAGGCTTAGTTACTTTATCTGTCACATGAATTAATTATTTTCATCCAGTCTATCTTTTGGGGTTGTTGTACAAGTGTACAGGTCAAATAAAGTATAGGCAAAAGTTATTTACTAAACAGAAGGATGCAAATTAGAGGTGGGGTGCTGTGGCTCATATCTGTAATCCCAGCACTTTGGGAGGCTGAGGCAGGCAGATCACTTGAGCTCAGCCTGGGCAACATGGCGAAACCCCATCTCTACTAAAAATATAAAAATTGGCGGGGCATGGTGGCACGTCCTGTAATCCCAGCTACTTGGGAGGCTGAGGCACAGGAATCGCTTGAACCCGGAGGCAGATGTTGCAGCGAGCTGAGATTATGCCACTGCACTCCAGCCCGGGTGACGAAAGACTCTGTCTCAAAAAAGAAGAATGTAAATCAAAGGTGTTTAAAAGAAGGGAAAGAGGATATTTTTCTCTGGGTCCCTCTTCTTCTCCTTTCATTTTTGAAATATTTGCCTAAGAAGGCTCGGAGGATAAAGAGAGGTGACAGGAAGAGGGACTCTCAGCTTCCATCACCTGGGAGACCCTGTGGTCCTCATCAGTGTCCACCATCCATCCATGTTTTTCTTAGTGCCCCTAAGTCTATGCCCAGATACATCCTTGCACCTAAAACTGTCAACTTGCTATTAATGACTGTTTAATAGCAACTTGCTATTCGTGATTGCTTAGTCATTAATAGCAAGTTGACAGTCACAGTTGCAGGTATGTATCACTATTATAACTCTTGGCTTTAGACTTTAGTCACTGAAACTTGTCAATGAATTGAGAAGTCCTTTAAAGAGGCAGAAGAACATAGATTGAACATATACCAGGATATTAACTGCAAACGTGAGTTGAGTTTACCTGTAGAGTCTACTTCTTTCAAAACAGCATCTTAAGAGAAAGCTATAGTCATTTGGAACAAAACCCACAAAGAGCTTACCTAACAGTTAACTGCAAATGTCTATATCATTAAAAGTTAACCCAAGCATCACCACAGCGTGGGTGTGATATTAAAGACTGACCCTTCATTTCTGGGAAACTAGCGAAGCACTAACCAGCAGAGGCTCAGGTTATATCTCTGTCCTTGAACCTGGTCCTTTTTTTTTTTTTTTTTTTTTACCCAGAGACAGAGTCTTGCTCTGTCACCCAGGCTGGAGTGCAATGGTGTGATCCTGGCTCACTGCAATCTCCACCTCAGGGGTTCAAGCAATTCTCCTGCCTCAGCCTCCTGAGTAGCTGGGATTACAGGCGCCTGCCACCACACCTGACTAATGTTGGCCAGGGTGGTCTCAAACTCCTGACCTCTTGATCCACCCACCTCAGCCTCCCAAAGTGCTCGGATTACAGGCATGAGCCACCGCGCCCGGCCTGGTCCTCTTTTTCCAAGTCTTGCTCTTGCTTATTTACCTGGTACTGTTCCCTTCTTCACTTCATTCTGGACAGCTCACTTCCATCTTGATGCTGGCATGTTAAAATTGGGGAGGTGTTAGTCTTTCTATGTGCAATTGCTCACAAATTTTTCTCTCTGAATCACACAGAGTTACTAATTGTATTTCACTGTTACTTCCATTCAAATTCAATCTAATGAATCTGTGCAGTACAAGAACTATAAAAGTTTCACCTCCCCCTGTTATTCTTTCAGTATAAATGCACATGAACGGCCCTTAAGATAACTTTTGGCCATCATGTCACTGGGGTGAGAAACCTTGGGAAACCTCTGTAGCTTTAGGTATGGTAAGAAATATCTCATCTGAGGCTCTCGTCTACCACTCAGGTTTCCATCCAAGACTGCATGCTCCCCCATTCCATACAAGGGTCACCCTGCACCTTCCAACTTGCTATGAGCTGCTAACCACTGAATGTTGCCTCAATTTGGCCTACAGCCAGGGTGAACTGTCTTATTTCACATGGATTGAACCATATAGAGGTTTTATGTATTTGGAACTGTGAAGCAGACCCCTTATCTTCCTCAACTTTATGTGAGCCCTCCCACTGTCACTATAACAAATGCCATTTATGAAGCCAACACCTATGGCACTGTGCTTAAACCTTCCAAATATGAGATTGAACAACATGGAATAATCATTTTATAGGCCAAATAGAAGAAATTTATTATGATCAATATAATTTCTTTTATTCAAAACCCTCAACAATCATAAAAAGCAGACATAATCATCCCCATTTTAGAGCTGGAAAAACTAGAACCCAGATTGATAAGTAACTAGGCCATGATCAGACATCTGGGGAAGTAGTGGAGCCCAGTTTAGAAATAACTACAGAGATTAAGATAAGAGTTAGGACTAGCTTGCGGCTCCCCATCAGACAGAGAGAGCAGTGTGTGAAGACTCACACTGTGAACTTTTGCTTCAAGAACTACTGTAGGAACATACCAGGAAAGCCTAGAGAATCCACAGACCCTTTGAAGGAACTGGATCACTTCTGCAGGCTTCCTGAGATGCAAAAAACCTGTGAGTCTGCTTGCCTTCTCAGCAGGGAGGCTGGTGGTCTGGGGCAAGTTCTTAGCCCTGGTCACCAGCTGCCTGGAAATAGACTCGGTGCTGTTGGGAGGGCACAGTGGAAGTGATATTGGACTTTTAGGACTGTGGGCTGTGTGGGAGCAGGGTGAGGCCTGTGACTGCCAGCTTTCCCCCACTTCCCTGATGACCTGTATGACTCAGCAGAGGCAGCCGTAATCCCCCTGGGAATATAACTCCACTGGACTGGGAGCCACACACCCATCCCCCACAACAGCCACAGCAAGACCCACCCAGGGAGATTCTGAGCTCAGACATGCCTAGCCCTGCCCCCACCTGGTGGTCTTTCTCTAGTTGCCTTGGTAGCCAAAAACAAAGGTCAATATCTCTTGGGAGCTCTATGGCCCTGTCCACCAACTGAGAAACCTGAATACTTAACCAGGTGTCCCTAGGGCAAGTTTGCATCCTCCCTATAGGACTGCAGCTGATGTGCTCTTGAAAGTGCCACCTCCTGGCTGGAGGCCAAACCAACACAAAACTGGACCACTGAACAAACACACAACCAAGGACCCACACAGAGTCCACTTCACTCCCCTGCTACCTCTACCAGAGCAGGTGCTAGTCTCCACGGCTGCAAGACCTGAAGACAGATCAAATCACAGAAGTCTTTGCCATCACTACCCAGTGCCAGCTGGAAGCTCAGTAGCTCCACTGGGTGGCTAGACTTGCAAGAGCAAAACAATCACTGCAGGTCAGCTCTCAGGAAGCCCCATTCCTAGGAGAAGGGGAAGAGCACCACATTAGGGAGCACCCCATGGGACAAAATAATCTGAACAACAGCCCTTGAATCCCATATCTTCCCTCTGACATAGTCTACTCAAATGAGAAGGAACCAGAAAAACAATTCTAGTAATATGACAAAACACGGTTCTTTACCACCCCAAAAATATGATACCAGCTCACCAGCAATGGAACCAAACCAAGATAAAATCTCTGAATTGCCAGAAAAAGAATGCAGAAGATTGATTATTAAGCTAATCAAGGAGGCACCAGGGAAAGAGAAGCCCAACTTAAATCAAAAATATGCCTGAGTTCGGTGGCTTATGCCTGTAATCCCAGCACTTTGGGAGGCTGAGGCAGGTGGATCACTTGAGGTCAGGAGTTCAAGACCAGCCTAGCCAACATGGTGAAACTCCAACTCTACTAAAAATACAAAAATTAGCTGGGTGTGGTGGTACGCACCTGTAGTCCAAGCTATTCAGGAGGCTGAGGCAGGAGAATCACTTGAACCAGGGAAGTGGAGGTTGCAGTAAGCCAAGATTATGACACTGCACTCCAGCCTGGGTGATAGAGCGATACTTCATCTCATAAAAAAAAATCAAAAACATGATACAGGATATGCAATGAAAATTCTTCAGTGAAATAGATAGCATAAATAAAAAACAATCACAACTTCTGAAAATCAAGAACACACTTAGAGAAATGCAAAACGCACTGGAAAGTCTCAGCAATCAAATGTAACAAATGGAAGAAAGAACTTCTGAGCTCAAAGACAAGATTTTCAAATTAACCCAATCCATCAAAGACAGAGAATTTTAAAAAATGAACAAAGCCTCCAAGAAATTGGGAGCTATGTTAAAGGTCCAAATCTAAAAATAATTGATGTTCCCAAGGAATAAGGGAAATCTAAAAGTTTGGAAAACATATTTGAGGGAATAATTGAGGAAAACATCCCTGGCTTTGCTAGAGATCTAGATATGCAAATACAAGAAGCTCAAAGACCTGGGAAATTCATCACAAAAAAGATCATTGCCTGGGCAAATAGTCGTCAGGTTATCTAAAGTCAAGACAAAGGAAAGAATCTTAAAAGCTGTGGGGCAAAAGCATCAAGTAACCTATAAAAGAAAACCTATCAGATTAATAGCAGATTTCTAAGCAGAAACCCTACAAGCTAAAAGGGATTGGGGTCCTATCATTAGCCTCCTTAAACAAAACAATTATCAGCCAAGAATTTTGCATCCAGCGAAACTAAGCTTCCAAAATGAAGAAAAGATAGTCTTTTTCAGACAAAGTCTGAGAGAATTCACCACTACCAAGCCAGTGCTACAAAAACTGCTAAAAGGAGCTCTAAATCTTGAAACAAATCCTTGAAATACACCAAAATAGATTTATGCTCCTTGAAGCATAAATCTCACAGGGCCCATAAAACAGTAACACAAAAAAAAAAAAAACAGAAAAAAAAAAACAAGGTATTCAGGCAACAAATAGTGCAATGAATAGAATAGTATCTCACATCTCATTACTAACCTTGAATGTAAATGAACTAAATGCTCCACTTAAAATATACAGAATGGCAGAATGGATAAGAATTCACCAACCAGGTATCTATCTGCTGTTTTCAAGAGACTTGCCTGACACATAAGGACTCCAATAAACTTAAGGTGAAGGGGGTGGAAAAATATATTCCATGCAAAAGTGAGCAGGAGTAGCTATTCTTATATCAGACAAAACAAACTTTAAAGCAATGGCAGTTAAAAAGGACACAGAGGGACATTATATAATGATAAAAGGACTAATCCAACAGGACAGTATCACAATTCTAAACATATATGCACCTAACACTGGAGCACCCAAATTTATAAAACAATTACTATGGCAACACAATAATAGTGGGGACTTTAATACTCCACTGACAGCACTAGGCAGGTCATCAAGACAGAAAGTCAACAAAGAAACAATGGACTTAAACTATGTCCTACAACAAATGGACTTAACAGATATGTATAGAACATTTTACCCAACAACTGCAGAATATACATTCTACTCATCAGCACATGTAACATTCTTCAAGATAGACTATGTGATAGCCACAAAACAAGTCTTAGTAAATTTTAAAAAATCAAGATTATGTCAAGTACTCTCTCAGACCACAGTAGAATAAAATTGGAAACCAACTTTAAAAGGAACCCTCAAAACCATGCAAATACATGGAAATTAAATACCTGCTCCTGAGTGATCATTCAGTCAACAATGAAATCAAGATGTAATTTAAAAATTCTTTCAACTGAACGATAGTAGTCACACAACTTATCAAAACCCCTGAAATACAACAAAAGCAGTGCTAAGAGGAAAGTTCATAGCATTAAATGCCTACATCGAAAAGTCTGAAAGAGTAAAAATATATAATCTAAGGTAACACCTCACAGAACTTGAAAAACAAGAACAATTCAAACATAAACCCAGCAGAAGAAAAGAAATAACAAAGATCAGAGCAGAACTAAATGAAATTGAAACAAACAAAAGCAATACAAAAGATAAATAAAACAAAAAGCTAGTTCTTTGAAAAGATAAATAAAATTGATAGAGTATTAGCAAGATTAACCAAGAAAAGGAACGAGAAGATCCAAATAAGCTCAATTAGAAAAGAAATGAGAGATATTACAATTGAAACCACATAAATAAAAAAGATTATTCAAGTCTACTGTGAACTCCTTTCCACAGATAAACTAGAAAACTTAGAGGTGATAAATTCCTGGAAATATACAACCCTCCTAGATTAAACCAGGAAGATACAGAACCTCTGAAGAGACCAATAACAATCAGTGAGATTGAAATGGTAATTTTTAAAAATTGCCAACAAAAAAAGTCCAGAATCAGATGGATTCACAGCTGAATTCAATCAAACATACAAAGAAGAATTGGT
The DNA here is from genome assembly GCF_029289425.2 of Pan paniscus. Lineage (NCBI taxonomy): Eukaryota > Metazoa > Chordata > Mammalia > Primates > Hominidae > Pan > Pan paniscus. The sequence goes on from NC_073263.2 coordinate 74,209,715, forward strand.
ACCAATCCTATTGACACTATTCCAAAAGATACAGACAGAGAGAATCCTCCCTAAATCATTCTATGAAGCCAGTATCACCCTAATACTAAACCCAGGGAAGGACATAACAAACAAAGAAAACTACAAACCAATATTCCTGATGAACATAGATGCAAAAATCTTCAATATAATACTCATGAACTGAATCCAACAGCATAACAAAAAGATAATCCACCATGATCCAGTGGGTTTCATATCACAGATGCAGGGATGGTTTAACATAAGTCAACAAATGTGATACACCACATAAACAGAATTAAAAACAAAAATCACATGATCATCTCAATAGATGCAGAAAAAGCGTTTGAAAAAATCCAGCATCCCTTTATTATTAAAACACTTAGCAAAATAGGCATAGAAGGGACATACCTTAAGGTAATAAAAGATATTTATGATAAACCCACAGCCAACATCATACTGAATGGGAAAAATTTGAAAGCATTCCCCCTGAGAAATGGAATAAGACAAGGATTCCCACTCTCACCACATCTCTTCAACATAGTACTGGAAGTCCTAGCCAGAGCCATCAGACAAGAGAAGAAATAGAGGGCATCTAAGTCAGTAAAGAGGAAGTCAAACAGTCGGTGTTTGCTGATGATATGATTGTATACCTAGAAAACCCTAAAGACTCATCTGAAAAGCTCCTAGAACTGGTCAATAAATTCAGCAAAGTTTCAGGACAAAAAATTAATGCACAAATCAGTAGCTCTGCTACACACCACCAGTGAGCAAGCTGAGAATAAAATCAAGAACTCAACCCCTTTCACAATAACTGCAAAAAATATAAAATACTTAGGAATATACCTAACCAAGGAAGTGAAAGGCCTCTACAAGGAAAACTACAAAATACTGCTGAAAGAAATTACTGATGACACATACAAATGGAAACACATCCCATGTCCATGGGTGAGTAGAATCAATACTGTGAAAATGACCATACTGCCAAAAACAATCTACAATTCAATGCAATTCCCATCAAAATATCACCATCATTCTGCACAGAACTAGAAAAAAAAAATCCTAAAATTCATATGGAACCAAAAAAGCGTCTGCATAGCCAAAGCAAGACTAAACAAAAAGAACAAATATGGAGGCATCACATTACCTGACTTCAAACTATACTATAAGGCCTTAGTCACCAAAACATGAGTATGGTACTGGTATACAAATAGGTACATAGACCAATGGAACAGGATAGAGAACCTAGAAATAAAGACAAATACTTACAGCCAACTGATCTTCAACAAAGCAAACAAAAACATAAAGTAGAGAAAGACACCTTATTTAACAGATGGTGCTGGGATAATTGGCAAGCCATATGTAGAAGAATGAAACTATATCCTCATGTCTCACCTTATACAAAAAATCAACTTAAGATGGATCAAAGACTTCAATCCAAGACCTGAAATCATAAAGATTCTAGAAGATAACATCAGAAAAACCCTTCTAGACATTGGCTTAGGCAAAGACTTCATGACCAAGAACCCAAAAGCAAATGCAACAAAAATAAAGATACATAGAGGAGACTTAATTAAACTAAAAGGTTTCTGCACAGCATATAGCCAACAAGCATATGGAAAAATGCTCAACATCACTAATTATCAAGGAAATGCAAATCAAAACCACAATGCAATATCACGTCACTCTTACAAGAATGGCCATAATCAAAAAATCAAAAAATAATACATGTTGGCGTAGATGAAAAAAGTGAAAAAAGATGAAAAGTGGTGAAAAAGGAACACTTTTACACTGTTAGTGGGAATGTAAACTAGTACAACTACTATGAAAAACAGTGTAGAGCTTCCTTAAAGAACTGAAAGTAGATCTACCATTTGATCCAGAAATCTCACTACTAGGTATCTACCCAGAGGAAAAGAAGTCATTCTACAAAAAAGATACCTGCACACACATGTTTATAGCAGGACAATTTGCAATTGCAAAAATATAGAACTAGCCCAAATGTCCATCAATCAAGGAGTGGATAAAGAAAATGGAATACCACTCAGCCATAAAAAGGAGTGACATAATGGCATTTGCAGCAACCTGGATGGAATTGGAGTCTATTATTCTAAGAGAAGTAACTCAAGAATGGAAAACCAGACATCATATGTTCTCACTCATATATGAGAGCTAAGCTATGAGGACACAACAGCATAAGAATGATACATTGGACTTTGGGGACTCAGGGAAAAGGGTGGGGTCATGAGGGATAAAAGACTATACATCGGTTACAGTGTATATTGCCCAGGTGATGGGTGTGCTAAAATCTCGCAAATCACGACTAAAGAACTTATTCATGTAACCAAATACCACCTGTTTCCCAAAAACCTATTGAAATAAAAAACTAAAAATATTTCTTAAATTAAAAATAAAAAATAGCTAAAAATACAAAAATAACTACCAAAGCAGCAGCATCACATCTAAACCCAGAAAGATAGATTTTGAGGGTAGATGAGGATGTAGAGAAATCCCTGAGAGTAACTATATGTAAAGGACATAAACTGTATACAGAAAAATGAAACTGGACCCCTATCTACCACCATGTACAAAAATTAACTCAAAATGTATTAAAGAATTCAATGTAAGATCTCAAACTATAGAAATCCTAGAAGAAAACCTAGGAAATACCCTTCTCAATATTGGTCTTGGCAAAGAACTTATGGTTCAGTCCTCAAAAGCAATTGCAACAAAAACAAAAATTGATAAATGGGACCTAATTAAACTAAAGAACTTCTACCCAGCAAGAGAAAGAGACAACCTACAGAATGGGAGAAAATATTCAAGCTATGCATCTGACAAAGATCTAATTCCAGAACCTATAAGAAACTTAAACAATTAACAAGGAAAAAACAAATAACTCTATTAAAGTGGGCAAATGACATGAACAGACACTTCTCAAAAGAAGACATATGTGACCAATAAACATATGAAAAAATGCTCATCTTCACTAATCATCAGAGAAATGCAGATCAAAACCACAATGAGATACCATCTCACACCAGCCAGAATGGCTTTTGTTAAAAGGTAAAAACATAACAGATGTTGGCAAGGCTACAGAGTAAAGGAGACACACACATTGTTGGTGGGAATGTAAATTAGTCCGGCCATTGTATAGAGCAGTTTGGATATTTCTCAAAGAACTAAGAGTTTAACTACCATTTGATCCAGAAATCCCATTACCCTGTATATATATAAAGGAAAATAAATCATTCTACCAAAAGGACACATGCACCTGTATGTTCATCACAATGCTATTCACAATGGCAAAAACATGGCATCAACTCAGGTACCCATCAATGGTTGACGGGATAAAGAAAGTGTGGTACATTTACACCATGGAATACTATGCAGCCATAAGAAAGCATGAAATAATGTCCCTTGCAGCTACACAGTTGCCACTGGAGGCCATTATCCTAAGAGAACCAATATAGAAACAGAAAACCAAATGCTGCATGTTTTCACTAATAAGTGGGAGCTAAACATCAGGTACTCATGGGCATAAAGATGGCAGTAATAGACACTGGGAACTACTAGAGGAAGGAGAGAGGAAGAGGGGATAGGGCTGGAAAACTACCTATGCTCACTACCTGGGTGATGGGTTCAATCATATCCCAAGCCTCAGCATCATGCAATATACCTTTGTGACAAATCTGCACATGTAACTCCTGATTCTAAAATAAAAGTTGAAAAATAAAGAATACAGGCTAAAAACCAACATGAAGATGATAACGCAGAGACAACATGTAATAACAAACCTTAAGAACTCTTCTATGAATGACAATAATACACTCTTCTTCCTCTCCACCCAAGACAGAACAGAAAGAAAAAGGAATACATTACATTACAAAATTAGCTTCAAAATAAAGAAAAATATCCTAGCAATTTAATTTTGGGTTTTTTTTGTTTGTTTGTTTTTTGAGATGGAGTCTCACACTGCTGCCTGGGCTGGAGTGCAATGGCGCGATCTTGGCTCACTGCAACCTCCGCCTCCCAGGTTCAAGCAATTTTCCTGCCTCAGCCTCCTGAGTAGCTGGGATTACAGGCAACCACCACCATGCCCAGCTAATTTTTTGTATTTCTAGTAGAGACAGGGTTTCACTATGTTGGCCAGGCTGGTCTCGAACTCCTGACCTCATGAGGAAAGTCTTATTTATGAAATTAGTTGACTCATACTCTTTTTTTCTTTAAAATGGGTAATATCAGGAAACCTAAATAGAAATAAATAGCCAAATGACTTTTTAAAATCTTAATAGGCTGGCTTCCAAGTACAACTCATAAGTTGGGACAGCAGAACGGAAAAATGTAGAGAGCCTGGGAACCTGGTGGCATTGCTGAGGTGCCATTCTGATCCTAACTTGCCTGTCCCATGACTGCCCCTAATAAAGAATTTACAATTGAGCAGTGCAACTCTGGGGCAAAGGTAGAAGAAAAGAATTGGGTAAGTTAATTCTATGCTGTGGGAGAAAACAGAACTCAAAAAGAGGAACATCAAGGTTAGAAAATGTGAAGGATGAATATCTGATAAGATTGAATAAAAGTATAATATCTTGGTAATGTCTAAATTCAGTGAAATGCTGGGCCAGTCTTCAGTATGAGAGAAAGCAGAACATTTGACCCAGGCACTATGCTATGAAGGGCACGGGGTTCTCTCTCAAAGCTACTACTAATACACTGAAGGCCACTGTCATGATGTCATGATGAACTGCACACAAACACATTTCCATCTAATGAGATACACTTTCATTCATTCACTGAGCTTCATTCACTGAGCTTTCTCTTCTCCTTCTTCTTCTTCTTTTTTTTTTTTTTTAAAAACATATAGACAAATTCAAGATTTTTTTTTTTTTTTGAGATGGAGTCTTGCTCTGTCGCCCAGGCTGAAGTTCAGTGGCATGATCTCGGCTCACTGCAACCTCTGCCTTCCAGGTTCAAGGGATTCTCCTTCCTCAGCCTTCCAAGTAGCTGAGATTATAGGCACCCACCACCACACCTGGCTAATTTTTGTATTTTTAATAGAGACAGGGTTTCACCATGTCGGCCAGGCTGGTCTTGAACTCCTGGCCTCAAGTGATCCACTCGCCTCGGCCTCCCAAAGTGCTGGGGTTACAGGCGTGAGCCACCGTGCCCGGCCAAATTCAAGATCTTTTTTAAATGAAAAATCATCTATAAACATTCTGATCTAAACTAAGTATTTTCATATTTTAAATTTCCTTTCCATACTTAATTTGTGTCATTATGACCATTGTGAACATAAAGCTTGCTTTCTACTTTTTTCTACTTATTATACCATAAACATATTTCTGTGTTCATAATTGTCACTTTAAATGCTGTCATCTGCAAGGCTTTAAGCTAGAAACTAGGGTTTATTCTGAATACTCAGCTGAACAATTGAAAGCTTTTTTTTTTCTTTTTTTAAATCTCTGAATCCCAGTAAAGAGATCTGTTGTTTTTGCCTGCTCAGCATTCATTTGCCCTTCTGCAAGGACCATGTTACAAGAACAATCTCCTTTTGGAACACCAACCTACTCCTACCTAAGCCCATTTGGTTGAGGTAGGGTTGACCCCAGCCCAGGAGTTGGGTAGTGACTGGATTGGACGAACTGACTGCATGGGGAAAAAAAGCATGTGACCCTAGTCAGTCCAGTGAGAAATAATCTTTTGCAAGAAAAGTTCTCTATCTGCTGGATTTGAAGCTAGTGGAGTGTAGGCCTGAATTTACTAAGGGTTGCCACAGGCAAGTTTTTGTCTGGAATTCCAGTTAACATAGAAGAGTAGATTTGGACAAGGGATATGGAAAAGGAGAAGAAAAAAAGGCCAAGCTCTATCTGACCTTTTTTGAGTCACTGAATGTAGCTGTGCCTGATTTTTCAAATATTTGAGCCAATAAATTCCCTTTAAGGTTTAAGCTAATTTGAGTTAGACTTCTATAACTTGGAACCAAAATAGTCTTGAATGATACTATATCTAAGAAACCAGACATGAAAACAATAATGAAGAGGCTATCTAAGCTTAGAGCCTTTGATGTAGGGAATATATAACAACTTTCTCTGTTCACGTATTTATTTCACCTTTCACCAAGGACTATAGTTTGGATATTCGTCCCCTCCAAAACTCATGTTGAAATTTGATCCCCAATGTTGGAGATAGGGCCTAATGGGAGGTGTTTGGGTAATGGGGGCAGATCTCTTGTTAATAGATGAATGCCCTCCCTGAGGTGGGAGAGAGTGAGTGAGTTCTCTGTTAGTTACCATGAGAACTGGTTGTTGAAAAGAGCCTGGCACCACCTCCTTCTCTCTCTTGCTTCCCTTGTGATCCCTGCACATGCTGGCTCCCATTCACCTTCCACCATGAGTAGAGGCAGCCTGAGGCCCTCACCAAAGGCAAATGCTGATGCCATACTTCTTCTACAGTCTGCAGAACTGTGAGCCAAGTAAACTTTTCTTTATAAACTGCGCAGCCTCAGGTATTCTTTTATAGCAACACTAAATGGAATAAGACACCCGGATATAAATTAAATATGATAAATGTGGTCTAAAACTTGAAATTTATCAAATGCAGAGTTGTGTTATTATGAGGTTCATCAAGTGACTGAGTGAGCCTGCAGAGCTAGCTGCGTTGTTCCAGGGTTTGGCTGTAGAATCCAAATCCAACCTTTTTCTAGCTGCTGCTTGCTGCTCCCTGATAATCAGAGTTGTCCACTCTGCCTTACATAATGGGGGGACAGGATAAGTGGCAGTGATTTGATGGTTCTGCTGCTTAGTTGGAAACTTTTGTTGATCTGATCCAAGATGAATGGGTTAGAAGAATACTGGGGACTCAGGGACCTGCCTAAGGACTTTCTTCCCTGACCCAGGCCTCTCCTCCCCTCCCTCACTTTCTCCTTTACTAGAAAAGAATTTTAGTTGTGAACAGGACTGGACAGAGGAATATACCCAATTAGCTCTATCTCAGGGTTTTTCTGCTGTTGAGTTCGTTATCTCTTATCCTGTTGCAGACATATTAAAAATATATATAGTATGTGTGTACATATATATGTATGTATGCATGTATATGTGTGTCTGTGTATATGATTTAATTTAGTCCTAAGTTGATATAAGGCAAGTCCTATTCATTTGGCCATTTTATAGATGAGAAAATTATTGAATATCAATAGAAATGACCCCGGATGCTCCACTTTGAGCCCCTCATTTTACACATGAGGAATGGGAGCCATGAGTGGTCACAGCTGGTCCAAAAATATCCAGCAAGGTGGTAACAAGCTCAGGGATTGAGCTCAGTCCCGGGACTCAGTTCTTCTTTCCTTCCCTTATGCTCACTGTGTTCTTTGTTTTTCTGGCTCATAGCACTTAAGAACAGATACAGAAATTGGGGGAAATTAATATTTGACAATGAAAAATAGAGATAGAATGCCAACCTTCAAAAACAGTGACGAGGGAATAAGAAATTGGGGGAACAGGCCATTTTGGAGTTCGGTAAAAACAGGAGAGAGAAGATCCAGACAGAGCCTCCCCTAGAAAAGAGAAGAAACAGAGCTCATGTTCTTACTTTTAACTGCCATATTTATGATCTCCCCTTCCAGGTTCAAAAAGAACCTTGATGGAGAAAATAAACATGAAAAAAAACCTCAAAAATGGTTAAGAAATGAAATTTTTACCATTGAAAGGAATGAGAATACATGTCAAAAGAGATAGTATTTTCCTAATTATTAAATAACTTCTAGCAAGACAGTCGGGAATAGGTAAGTGCAAGCAGTGGACTTACGATTGGGTAGAAATCAGGGATTGTGAGATGAAGGTGATTTCGAAAATCAAAATAACAGAGATAGTGGGTAATTTGCTCACCTAATTAAGGCTCAAGTTAAGCTCAAGTCAGTGAAGCTAGTACTTGAATGATGCCTATGGTGAGTGACTGGGGTCAATCTGTGTGCTCTCCTACTCCATCCCATCGTAAGGAAACACATTAAAAGAAAGAAATGGCCAGTTTCTCATCTTTCTTAATGCATCACACGGATCAGATCCAAGCACAAATCTCTCTTAAAGAGCTTGGATAAGCACCACAGGGTGCCGAGTAAAACAGACACAAAGAACCCCAAGGTGGCTTATTTAACTCACTAATTGTTAACTGGTGGGAGGTGGGTGATGGCAGAGAGCAGGAATGGGCCCGCCTTCTGCATGAATGAATTCAGCACATGGAATTCATGTTCATATTTACATTTATAGCTTACAGAATTTCTATGTCATTGACCCCAAGCTGATAAACATAATTACAAAGTTCATTTTAATTTCACAGACTTGGCCAATCTCATCAGTCTCCCCATTAGGTTTTCATATTAAAAGAAAGAGGAGAAAAATGAGAAAGCATATGTTTATAGCCAAGAATAAATATAACAATAATAAAGGAAATAAAAAAGGAAAACGAATCTTGGCACAGTTACTTAAATTTTTCCACCTTTCTCATATGGATGGTTTCCAAGTTCTACCATTTCAAAGAAAACACCTCATCGAAGAACATGTAATTGCATGTTGTTTCCATTCTTTAAATGGGGGAAATGAAGGCTTTTCACATACACATCATCAGCTGTGCCCCAGGAAACCTTCCATTCTTTCCAAATTAGTTTTTGTATCATTAAACCAATCAGCATTAGGTGCTTAGGATTAGTTTCTGGAATAAACCCTGAATCATTACTTGTATCATGTATGTAATAAAATCAAATAATGACATCATTATTAGCACATGAGCACTGACCCTAAGTGACCAGGACCAAAAGAAATCAGGGCAGTCCTAATACGAATCAGGCAGGATGCCTAATGAAAATCAAACAGCAAGCCTAATAAGAAACAATGTATTTTGCCTCTCTTTCAAATTCACTTTTGATTTGCTTTTCATGAGAATCCCTGTTTGAAGTGGAGCTCCCGCAGGCTAGAATTCTCAGGGCTAACTTTGAGATGAGTAACTCGCAGGTGGTTCTCTGGGCCATTTGATCTAGGACAAGAACCACTCACTCATGCAGCAAGTATTTCTTGGGCATTTACCATAACCATAGGTTTCATCGTGGCTGTTTTTCATCCAACAAACTTTTATTGAGTGCCTAGTACAAGCAGGGGAGGGTGGTAGGCTCAGAAGCAGGAAGAATAAGAGATGTCATAGACGTTACTTACAGCGTATTCATTGTATGCCAGGCACAAATACATATTCATTACTGATTAATAATTTAATAATCCCAGCAGCTCCATGAGGAAGTGTATGCTTTATCCCATTTTACAAGTATAGAAAATAAGGTTCATACGGATTAACAGACTTACCTGAGGTCATACTGCTAGGGAGGGGAGAGTGTGGTGGGAAAAATTCAATCTGTCACCATCTCAAGCAGTACCTTAGATTCAGTTTGAATCATTTGTGATTGCGGATATTCCACCTTTTTTTGACCTACAGATGACAATTATATTCCCTCTCACCCAGAACAACTCAGGGTATGGTAAGGAAGATAGAAACATAAACAAAGCACCACAATAAAGGATGGCTTGCAGTCTGATGATCATCCATATCACCATATGCATGCACCCAGCCCCCTCCACTATCCTGCGGCCTTATCTGCAAGCCCAAATCTCTTCACTTTCTGTCCCCACCTAAAATCCAGCCATGATAAGAGAGCACATAATGTTCTCATCTGTGCCTGTCTTTATCTTATTCTAAGACTTCAACCACCCTTGTCATAACTCTCATAGGCTAGGTACAGGAAAGGTGCAGGTTTGCCCTGCCCAGGAAGGAGATGCAAATATCCCAGACAGAAAGGACATGGTGTGTGTCAAAGGAGACCAAGGCTAAGCACATGGAGGATACCAAATAGAATTTTTGCAATATTATTTTATACAGAATGTTAAAAGTTTGATCATATGATCAACCTCGAGGTTCACGCCATTAAAAGTAATGGCAAAAACCGCAATTACTTTTGCACCAACCTAACTAAAAACGCATGAACCCTGAGGGAAAATCAGAAACTTATTTCTCTCTGAGGATGATTCCCTATATACGTTGCATATGTAAAAATCGATAGGATTGGTTGATTAACATAATTATTGCAGGGACTTCATTTTTTGCTTCCAAGACTATCAGCCCCTTGAAAGCAAGGGCCACACCTTTTAATTCTGAATTTTTCACACATTAATTGCACATACTGAAAGTTGTTTGCTTGGTTTATTTGAGTCTCTAATAGTATTTGTAACTACTGGAGAGGTAAACCAGGTAAGAAATTGAGTCTGTAGCCTTGATGTTTACAATCACAGAAGGGCTGAGTTGCAGGAAACAATGTTTTATCAGTCAACCATTAAAAATATTCCACACGGTATTAGACCTATGCAGAGGCACAACTGACCAACATGAAATACTTCATCTCTTTGGACAACATATCCCGTAAATTATGAAAAGGAAATGGTATTTTATGAGAGCCAGGCAACCTCATTTTCTAGGCAGCACATTTCATTCGTATTACAGTTATTAATAGGTCACTTACAGGATTCATAACTGGTGCCACTGAGTGAAGGTACCCACACATGAACAATCACCGTGGCAAAGAGTAGTATATCTCAGTTCTTTCCAGAGCAGTAACTTTATCAAAACTATCACAGATGTCCTTTGAACTCCACTCTGACATTTGCTAATTGGATTTTAGGTTGTGCTCACCAGAGTTCCTATAAGACTTTTTTTAACTTTAAAACTTTCAAAATCTCCTTTTCAACTAATGAATTTCGCCTACCGACATTAGCATTTCCTCCATGGACTATTGCATGTAAAAGTGCCTGGTGGTGCTTTTGTAACTCTCACATCAGCTAGTCTCTTGCATGAACAAACATATTCAATATTTTTAAAATTAGAAGTTGAAGAATACACAGGATGAGATGTCACTATAAAGTGAGCTAGGACAGATAATTAAGGATTAAAATCTAAACCATTACCTCTCATGCAAGGTAGAGCAAGAAGCATGGATGCCTCATCTCCTTAGAGAAATGCAGATACAATGTATCAGATAAGGTATTCTGTAGTTTTCATTACAAAGTTAATATTTATTTTACAGCATTGAGTTTATCTTACCAACATATCTCATTCAGAAATAGAAGAATTTCTTGATTTACCACATTAAAGTAAATATTGCTGTGAGATACGTGTTAAATTTTTAATAAAAACCACCCTATCTTTGTTGGATCAAAGAAAGCTCTTTCAGCTGAGATACAAACAAAACCAAATAAAAATACATAATTTCAAATACTGAGCATCACTACGCATGTAGTGCCTGCTCATGACAATTGCAGTTTTATGTGGCTGAGCATTTTAGAGCTTCAACTAAGTTTATTATAAGTCATAATCTCAGAGCTAAAATTTCCAATTACCTGTACCTGTAATGCTGACCCACGGGACAGCATTTCAGAACTGCATGTTCCTCGTGCCTGAACCATGCTCCCAAAAAGGTACAAAAGTGAAATTCAATGTAATTAGATTTACAAACATCATCCTTTGCCTGTGTGGGTATATTTGTAATATAGAAGATTTATTAGCATGGTGTGTTTTCTCTCTACAGGATAGAGTTAGATGTAAAAACTTAGTTTGTTTTCACTGATTCCATATTGCTTAAGTTAGCAATAAAAATTCTATTACTGAAAAGCAAAAATAACTGATACAGTGATCCTGATTCTTCTCCTTGTATTAAGAAGAATGAGAAGTCAGCAAACCCAGGAAAGACAGTTCTCCCCCTCTCCACCCCTTCATGAAGTGGTTCCCCACCAGCCTGTAGTTAAGTCTCATGGAATCTCTTTCTCATCCTGAAATATGGATAGGGGGTACAGCACATGAAAAAATGATCACAGAAAAGAAGATTGCTTCAAATCTTCAGGTTTAGAAGAATAAAGTCAAATCTTAAAAATTATAACATATAAATCAAATAAGTACATTTGGGACAATATAACACCTTGGCGTGGCCTCCTCTGTACTGTTCCCTGCAATAGAAAAGCACCATGACCTAAAACTACACACTTTGCCTCCAGACTCCCGTGCATTTGCACCTCAGCTCTGTCATTTATTAGCTGTGTGACCTTGAGGAAGTTTTATAACCTCTCTGTGCCAGGGTTTGCTCATCTATAAAATGGAGATAATAATCATCTCTATCTCCAAGGGTTGATATAATAATTAAGTTAATATTTGGTAAGCTCCTAGAAAGAGTCTGGCACATAATAAATGACACTGTATAAGTTTTATTAAATACAGTAAAATATTGGTTCTGCTGGCTCTCTTTATTTATATGATCAGAGAAATTCAAATATTGCCTCTTCCTCTAACTCCATGATTTTTCTCTCCCCCTTTGACCAACTCATTTGCCTTTTAATCACAAGCAGAGATATTTTTTCTCTTAAAGAAAAGCTAACATTTTGTAAACATTCTGTATGTGCCAGGCAATTATCTGTTATCTCATTCGGTCCTCATAAAATCCAGTGAAGTGAATGCTGTTATTATCCCCATTTGATAAATGAAGAAATGAAGGCATTGAAAAATTAGATAAATTGTATATGATAACATACTTATTATGGAGCAGAACCAGGATTTGAACCCAGGAAGTGTTGGAATTTATTTCATAGAAAGAATATATGCCACAGTACAAAAATATTCCCTAATGAATTTATGTTTTAGAGAATTATCAAAAATGTTTTAAAAATATCCCTTCTGGCCGGGCACGGTGGCTCACGCCTGTAATCCCAGCACTTTGGGCGGTTGAGGTGGGCAGATTATGAGGTCAGGAGATCGAGACCATCCTGGCTAACACGGTGAAACCCTGTCTCTACTAAAAATACAAAAAGTTAGCCGGGCGTAGTGGCGGGCGCCTGTAGTCCCAGCTACTCAGGAGGCTGAGGTAGGAGAATGGCGTGAACCCAGGAGGTGGAGCTTGCAGTGAGCCGAGATTGTGCCACTGACTCCAGCCTGGGCGACAGAGCGAGACTCCGTCTCAAAAAAAAAAAAAAAAAAAAAAAATCCCTTCTACACCAGTCAAGCTCACTGTATATCAGCTAACACCCAGACAACCTGCAAATCCATGAGAATAAATGATTGTTGTGTTAAAACCACTGAATTTGGGGATGGCTTCTTTTACAGTATGCTTATAGCAACAGTTCACAAATACAGGATATATTTTTTTTTTGAGTCGGAGTCTCGCTCTGTTGCCCAGGCTGGAGTGCAGTGGCGTGATCTCGGCTCACTGCAAGTTCCGCCTCCCAGGTTCAAGTAATTCTCCTGCCTCAGCCTCCTAAGTAGCTGGGATTACAGGCGCACGCCGCCACGCCTGGCTAATTTCTTGTATTTTAGTAGAGACGGGGTTTCACAGTGTTGCCCAAACTGGTCTCAAACTCCTGAGCTCAAGTAATCCACCCTCCTCGGCCTCCCGAAGTGCTAGGATTACAGGCATGTAATACTTTTGTACACTTCTGATAAATGAAACCAAAACCAAGTTTGAAAATGTCTTTAAACAAAGAAACAAAGAAATATTGAATGCCTACATAATTTTGTTAGTAAGAGAGAGAGATTTTAGGCTGACTGAATGCAACATAAAGATTTTCCTTTAAAAAAAAAATCCTTTCCTCTTTAAAGTCAAGTTCCATATTTCAGTTAACACACTTTTGTAATCAACAACAAAGTAAAACTGCATATCTTACATAAGATCCAGGATTCCATGAAGTCAAAGAAAGTGCTTTGATAAAACTGTTCATACTGTATGCAAAGACAGTAACCAAAACAAAGTTAAACAAGTCAACAATTGGAGAGGAGAAACATCAATAAGTATGATGACACAAGTGTTCCCAAAGAGATGCATTCAAATGTCAAAGGCTTAAGGGATACTCTTGCAAAAACTAATAAAACTCTTGAGTAATTTTACAAAGATTACTTTTATGATTGCACTATGCAAATAAACCAAGATAGCAACTCCTCCTCCAGGGGGCAGAGCTGAGCTAGCAAAGCACAAGCTGAATTCTGTCCAAAACAGGGAAAAAATTTGATTCATCTTTCGATATTTAGTTGAAAATAAAATTTAAATTTGGCTAAATGTAAGAACAATTGTGTATTTTTTTATAATTCTTAATTTTCTTTTTTAAGATAAAGCCTCACTCAAGCCATTTTTTCCTAATCTGACTTTTGCCAGGATGTTTTTTTTTTTTCAAGCTGGAGTGTGATGGTGTGATCTCAGCTCACTGTAGCCTCAAAATCCTGGTCTCAAGTGATCCTCCCACCTCAGCCTTTCTAGTAGCTAGGACTTTAGGTGCACGCCATGACACTTGGCTAATTTTTTTTTTTTTTTTGGTAGAGATGGGGGTCTCGCTATGTTGCCCAGGCTGGTCTCGAACTCCTGGGCTCAAGCAATCTGCCCGCCTCGGCCTTCCAAAGTGTTGCCCTTAGAGACGTGAGCCACTGTGCTTGGCTAACCAGCATTTTTAAGTGGATTAACTTTCAGAAGACTTTTTCTCTCTGGTATTAATCATCCTCAGATAATGAGGTAAGGAGAACTTCCTCTCCTATATTTCTTTGAGAGCTTTCAATAAGTAAGCCCGTCTAAGTCATAAAAAGATTATAACCAGAGTAATTCTGCTATCTGGTGGCAAAACAGATAAACAACAAGACCAACAAGGGATTGGGTACCAAAGAAGGGGTCTAAATCTTTATTACATTTCTTTCAAATGACACGGTTTCTGATCTCAGCTAAAAAGAACTTAAATTTTGTCAAAGAATTATTAACACGAGGGATAAAGGAAAGAAACTGAAAGGGTAGAATATTATTAAATACTGTGTGCTATGCACTATGGAAACCTTGCATTCCATTTAAGAATAAATTTGAACCATTAAGACCTTCCTTCACCAATTAAGAACTCTCCAAACCAATTCAATTGCCACAAAGATAAACTGGTCAATTTTCCATTGTTATGTAAATATTTCCTCTGACTTAGAATCATACAAAATGAATTTAAGAGCAGGAAGAGATCCTAAACATCATCTAGCCTGACATTCTCATTTTACAGATGACAAGACAGAATCCAGAGTTAAGTGACTTGTCTAAGACCATACAACTTGTCAGAGTCAATGTAGGGTCTAGAATCTACATCTCTCAACCAAAGGCCAACAGTATTCTTCCCTTTCTCTATGCTGAAAAATAGTACTATCGTTACCAAAGAGAATTTCAACCAAAGCCCATTTCACCTCACCTGTTCTCCTCAATGAGCCTATTTCTTCCATTTGAAAAGGAGTGGAACAGATATGTCAATGGTAAGTTTCATATTGTTTTCCATACTTAAACAGAAGAGTGCCTTAAACCCACAAAGCAGGGCTGCAGGGAAAGCAGCCTGTGGATTTCATCCTCCTCTCGCTGCCACAGCCAGCACTCTGGTGCTGAACACAGCCTACACAATGGTTCTCAAAGTGTGATCCCTGGACCAGCATCATTAACATCACCGAGAATGTGTTAGAAATGCACATTCTTGGGTCCTATCTCTAAACTGCTGGATGAGAAACTCTGAGAGTGGGACCCCTAACAATGTGTGTTTTAACAAGCCCTTTGGGTAATTCTGATGCATTAAAACTTGAGAACTACTAGTGTATACAACCAACATAGTGGCTACCTAAATAGAGTCTGATGGTGTTCCACGTGAGAGGTGGTGGCTGTGATACAGAAGTGCCAGCTTGCTTGGCAAGTGTGTTTTGTTATCTAAATTTTGAAGCACTCGCACAAAACTTTCCTGACAGCAGTTGTTTTGATTTGCTAGTGGGAGCCCATTCCTGCCTTTATTCAAGATTTGGGGGATTTTTTGTTTTGTTTTGCTTTATTCTCCACAGATAATATGTCTTCCTATCAATGCAGAAATAGATGATCAGAAGAGAGGAGAAATGTCCTAGGAGCGCAGAGACCAGTACAAAAGACATCTCTATTGCCTTCTCTTTCTCTCCTTTCTCTACGTCCTCCACCTGTAGTTCCACCTCCGCCTGCTGAGCCACGACCATCTCTTCAACCACAATTGACTCTTTTGTCTCCACTAAATGCTGCTTATGTGGCCCCTGTCCCTTCAGCTCCCATGACTGCCACCTCTGCCCCTTTTCACTTCACTTTTTCACTGCCGTAACATACACATTTTGGCTGCCAATTTGACTACACGGTCACTTAGCTTCAGAAGATGGAGTAATCTCATTACCTACAAGAGACTTAAGCCTAGTCAGGTGCATCTATTACAGATTAGAAGACACCCAGGTTTGGGAAAGTTAAACAAATTATTTAGTATTATTCAGCTCTTCCAATTAGATATATAGGATTGTATTTTTTTCTCTTATGTAGATGTTTTACTTGAATCCAGCACTTTAGCCCATCAGTAGCATGTTAAAGCTTGGTTTTGTCCTTATATAGGTATTCTTCCTAGCTCAGATTCATCGGAAAATTTTTCTAAGCCTGCCTTTTATATTTTCAACCAGGATTTGTTAAGAGTAATCAGAAGCCTAAAGTACTTAATCCACCTGAGACCTTTTTTGAGGCCGAGGTGGGCGGATCACCTGAGGCCAGGAGTTTGAGAACAACCTGACCAACATGGTGAAATCCCGTCTCTACTAAAAACACAAAAATTAGCCGGGCGTGGTGGCAAGCACCTGTAATCCCAGCTACTCGGGGGACTGAAGCAGGAGAATCGCTTGAACCCGGGACATGGAGGTTGCAGTGAGCTGAGATCGCTCCTCTGTCTGCACTCCAGCCTGGGTAACAGAGTGAGACTCGGTCTCAAAAAAAAAAAAAAAAGAAGGAAGGAAGGAAAAAAATAAAACGTCAGATACCAGTAAGCACTAAGGAGAAAATGAAGCAGGGAAGGAGAATACAGAGTGCTAGGGAAGATTACAGTTTTAAATAGGCTGGTCAAGAAAGGTCATTAAGAGGGGTCATTAAGATATTTTAATATCTTTGGAGGCTCTCATGTGTTTTGCTAAAACGTCAAGCATTTGTTTGACAGCACTAACCTCTTAGGTAGTTTTTGTTGAGGATTACTAAAAACCATTTGTTTAACCATACATTCTGGAATTTTCTAGAATTTAATATCAAACTTATCGGCTTGTACTTTCCTGAATTTACCCTTTATTTTCTCAGCATCATTGGTAATATCAGAGATTCCAGTAAGAAAACACAACTACTGGCATATAAAAATAGATAGAAAATATAGTGTCACTTCAGAACTATTTGTTCCCTAATGCAGAAAAATACCATGAAGTTACCATTTGGAAAACATGTTTTGCCCTTCTATGCCCTTATCTACTGAAAGAAAAAATATCAGTGTTTATTATTATTATTATAGCCAGCTTCACAATCTACTAAAAACTCAGCAATAAACTGAAATGGCCACATGGATAGGAGAGAAAAATTGTGGGAGGAAAACAGGCTGAACCTTTATAACATCCTTTACAGAGAGCTGTATTCACCTTTTTGTCCCAGCCTCAACTAGTAAAGGCATAATTTATTTATCTGGAGCACCTCAAGTCAGATATAGTGTCTGCATTGTCCGGGAGATATCTTTTTATGCCGTTTTATGGCTTGGTTCACACAGGAACAATGAGTTCAAGTAATCTGGCCAAGGTCATATGCTGAGAGTTTCTGGTTTTGTCTACTTTAAAACAGGAGAACTTAATGGTTTCTTCTTTTTATTGTACTCACCAGAATCCATCGTCTTTCTCTTTACTTCTCTGCCCAATTTTACAGAAAAAAAAAAAAAAAAAAGTCTTGAAATCTTTAACTGCTTTAACTGTTTTGGTCATTTTAGTTCTTCCAAATTTGTCAGTAACACAAATTGCTTGACATCTAATATCATTTAGTCACTATAAAATGTTTACAAAAATGAAGCATCATTGTTTCCAAAAAAATAAGGGGGGCGGGGAATGCTGTGGGGATGCTTGGTAAAACCAAAAAAATAAAAATAAAAACGTCCTGCACAATAAACAGTATCTTTGAGTCAGATTTCCCAGGGATTTAAGCAAAATTTGATGACGTAGCTTTTTTTGAAGAAGATTTCTAGTGATGAGCCAAAAAACTTCAAACTGTACTGGCTTCTGTGCAATAGAAAATCTTATTTTTTGCTTTCTTTCTATTTAACAGTTTTTCAAAATGATTGCTTCTGACTCCTAATTGTCTCATTGTCTTACTACACCAAATTAGAACCTGACTTCTAGAGTTCTTTCTCCAGTCCAAAATTCTGTCCTTTATTTTTTCCTGGTTTTTTAGAACTAGTCCTGGATTCAAACCCTGTCTTCTTTAGTTATGTGCTGGGTGCTGTGTGTTATTTGAGCCAGTTATTTACCTCTCTGAAACTTACTTTCTGCTAAAATAGCCACAAACAGTACAAAAACTCTTTGGATGGTTATTTTGAGAATCAGATAATAAATATGATATTACTGACAGTAATTGTTAAATCAATGTTAGTTTCTTTCTCACCAAAAATTTGCCTCGTTTGCTTAAAACAATGTTTCTTGTTACAAAAGTATTATAATTGTCAGAAATCTAGAAAATAAAAATAAGTAAAATGAATAAAATTTAAATTATTCATATTCCTAATAACCAAAGATAATCAGGTTAACAGATTGGGTATATCTTTCCAATCTTTTCTTCTACAGGTACATATAGTACTTACTTTTTTATTATCACTACCTTAAGTCATTATTAAAGTAATACATACGAAAAGTGAATAAAGCAATGACTTTTCACAGTGAACACACCCAATATCACTAGTTTTTGATGTGCTTTTGGACT
The DNA here is from genome assembly GCF_029289425.2 of Pan paniscus. Lineage (NCBI taxonomy): Eukaryota > Metazoa > Chordata > Mammalia > Primates > Hominidae > Pan > Pan paniscus. Next base: position 74,228,547 of record NC_073263.2, read on the forward strand.
TAACGCATGGGGACCATGACGGTGTAGTAGAGGGTTGGAGCCAGGCTCTGAAGCCATACTGCCTGAGGTTGAATACCGCCCAGCAATTTCCTAGTGATGTGACCTAGGACACATTATTTAACTGTTTTAGGTCTCTGTTACCTCATCTGTTGAATAATCATCGTTTAGCCCATTATGAAGATTAAATGAGTTAATGTAAATAATTTCCTTAAAATAATGTGAGACATATAGCACACATCCAATAAGGAGAGTAATTATTAATATTGTGCAATATCTGGAGAACTTTTTCTCACAATAATTAAACTTTCCCTCATGTGCGTGAGAGTCATTTTTTTCTTGAGGAATTTGGTTAGCTCCCTAAATATCTTCTCTGCTTTCCTCATCTGCAATTAGCTAAATGGAAAGCAATCGTGATCTCAGGATAAGGCTCATGTTTACATTTGAGTTCAGACGCCCTCACCCGGTACCAAGACTGCAAAGCAGCCCCAAATACACCCTAACCCATCTTTCCAAGCATAAATCCTTTTGCTCCCTTCTATAAGCACTCCTAAATCAAGCTGCTCACTTACCTTTAAATACGTCTTGCTCTTTTCCATCTCTGGCTTTTGGGACTTCTATCTCCCTGCTTCCCGGAAATGCCTTTTCCTATCATGCTTTCCAAACTCCCCGCATCCCTTTAGGTAGAGCTTCCTCTCGCCTCTGAATTTAGTATTGCCCCCAGTTGGCAATCACCATGCACTGCCGTATTAATATCGTAGCAGTTCACATGTGTATTTGGCACTTATAAAACACCTTCACTTACAGTGTCTCTTTTGATCTGCCCAACAATCTGATGGGATAAATAAAGCTGTGATTATTATCCTCATTTAACATCAAGGAAATTGACTCTTGGTCATGAAAACACCTCCAGTCCCCACCTAGAATGAAAGTTCCTCCAGACTGAAGACATTATGTTTCTCTTCGTTTTCTTGACCACAAGACATATTTACTCAGGAATTGATGATCTACTACTCAAGTAATTGTTATCAATACAAATAGCAAATTTTTCGTGCCTCCTACGTATCTCTGGGCTAAACAGAGATGGATATCATTTATTTATTTAACAAGATGTTAAATGTCTACTATGTGCCAAGCACTGCATTCCATCTGTGTGTGCTAGCGGCTTGTTTGTGTGCCTATCTTCAGGTTATGTGAAAGAGTACTGGATTACATGCTAAAAGAACCAAATTCAACTACTGCCTCTCTGACATACATGCAGACTTCCCTTGTTCATTTCTGGACCTCAATTTCCTCATCTACAATATGAAGATGATAATCTCTGATCTGACTACATTGCAAGATTATTATGAAGATTAAATAAGGTATGCAAGTGCTTTATACACTTTATAAAATATAATAGTATCAATGTTATGCATTTGTTGTGACATGGTTCTTCCTCTGTGACCCAAAAATCCAGTTGAGATGACAAGACATGTACCTAAGAAGACAAGTTACAACATAAAATGGCCTGTGCAAATGTTTAATAACTTAGAGTGGTGGAAGGTGTAAATATATAACAACTTAGAAAATAAGGTAACACTGTGCCTTTAAATTCGGAAGATTAAAACATTTTTCCAAATCTTAGTTTGTCCTCCATTTTATTAATGTTTAAATCATGAAAATATTAATTCTTCTTGTGGGAATTAACTGTCAACCAGAAATAAGATTATCTATTTGGATTTTTTAAATGTTTCTAATACCCTGTATTACTGTGGCAGTACTTCACCCAGGCTCATCTCATTCTTCTACACCTATTCCAATGGAATTGCAAGAGTTATTGCCCCCCTGGACTTCTGAAGTGGAAAGAATAGGAGAAAATGTAAGGAAGCTGCTCTTTGATCTCCGTGTACATCAATTACAGGTAATAAATCCCCCAGCAGTTGAAGCTAAGACAGAATCTCAAAAGCATATGGACTTTTCCTATTAGAAAATATAAACCAAATAGTGACTATTTGTTGTTTAGATTTATTTTGTGAGTAATGTAACTGAAAAAACAACCCAGCATTGAAGGATGTATCATTTTTAATCTCAGCACTTTTAGCTACTGCCAACACCAGATAGAGTATCTTATTGCAATAATTCAAGGATTTCTCTATGAGTTTCTCCAAGCCCTTAAAGCAAATGAAGCTCTTATGATATAAAACACCTTCTTTCTCTATTTTTTTTTCTCAGCTCTCAAGCCTAAATGCATTTCAGGGTAGAATATTAAATGAACTAGATAAATGAAATTCTATCTAACTGTATTAATTTTTGACACTCTTTTTATGATTCTTTTAAAAAGAACATAGAAACGAATTGCAGCTCGGGCTGCTGTACAGTCATGATGAATAGCATGCTACAAATAATATTTTTTTCAAACTTTTGAAAGAACAACTTAGATTTTTAATCTCTTAGGTGGGTTTACAAGCACCCTATGTCGATAACCAACCAAGGAGCTATGAACGAGGTTTCTTAAACAAAGAAAAGCATTCGTCTATTAAAGGAAGCATTTTCATACTTTTTCTCCCTATTGTTTAACCTTTTGTTCCCATCACAAATATCTACACGTAGTTTTATCTCTGACCTTGAGGGACTGTGTAGTTTTATCGAGGCTTCCTTTTAGATCATAGATGACCTTCAGCTGGTATCATTGAGCTCTGACCTGCCTCAGTGATCTGCTCACACAAAATACATATGCTGAGCAGTGCTGGTGTGTGCAGTAGGGGTAAGTGAATTATTTACAAAAATTTGAGTTGACACCTTTTATCAAATGTGGAAAGATGAAGACAAAACAGCTGCTATTGCTGTCGTAAGCAATCTGCTGGTGATTGAATAAAAGTGTCAAGAAAATGGCTGCTTGATGGCCTTTTGTTCTCCCTCATCCAGCTTGATGTTAGTTTGAGCTGTCAGTTAGGAATCACGGCAGTGTGATTTATCAATAGACTGAGTGACCTTCTATTTTAGCTTGTGATAGAACTAGAAGACAGCACCCTCTACTGCGAATACACAGCACTTCCTCTTAGTGTGCCATTAGTCCGAGTGATTGGTTTGCATTTGCTAGAAGCAACTTATCCTTACGATAATTATGGCTTTTAAATTTTTGTCCTGTTTCAATTGCCTCCACACATTTATTAAAAATTAGTAAAATCCAAAAAAACTTCAAGCATATTTCTATACCTTCCAGCAAACTAATTTAGAAAATCAGTATTTGAGATAAAATGCTTCCTCCTTGCTAATTAAACTGCAGAATAAGGAAACATTATCTTTGATAGCAAACTGAATCTTTAAACAGTGTTTGGATTATATTGATATTAATAACCCATTTGCATTAACTCAAATTGTTTTATAGTCTCTATATAAAGAAAGATTTAGACTTATTTTTCTGCCATAATATTGTGGACTCCTCAGGGAAGGATATTATTACCAATCAGAGCTTTGTGGATCCTTGAGTGATATGAAATCATAGTGGACCAAAACCTTGCAAATGGACATTTCTTCTGCCATCACGTAGAATATCATTATGCATTTTTAAAGTAGGCTTTTTTGTTTAATAGATATTTATTTGATCCCAACCTCAATTAAGGTGAAAGTAAATTATGAGAAAAAGAATATTATAGCAGCTATTGAAAAGGAAGTATTGAACATATTTAAATGAATTAAAATAGCCTTGTCTGATTTCCAATAGCACATAATCTTTTAACTTTCAGATCTAATTTGCTACAGTGTGTAGCAAATTTTAGTTCTTTTAAAAACTGTTTATATATTTATATATATGCTATCTCAAATGCAGTTTTTTTAGCATTTCATGGTAACTTTTTATTTTAACTTCTCATCTTATATTTTTAAATTAAATGTGAAAATCGCTGTTAGTATTATTTTGTTGGCTGTATAACACACTTAACTACTTAAAGATACAATATGGGACCATGTCTTTCTCCAGTCTGTCTGAGATGTAGTTTACATTGCACTACAGATTAAAGCACACCAGGTTAGGTGTATATAAAAATACATACTTAACTAGTTCACAAAATTTTCACTTTGTATTCATTGCCTTTCCTTCCCCTGATTCAATTCAGACCATTAGGTATTTACCTGATTCTCACTTAAATCCACAGAAGCACCACAAACAGATCCAAACTTAGGGTTCAGACCTCAATTCCTTGCCTGAGCTTTGACTTTTTCTTTTCCACCCTGATATACATACACACCGTGACTTGTTCATAAAAGCTCTGCAGCAAAGTTGAATAATATGTAAATTTTATGTTGTAATGAATTAGGTCCTAAGATCTTTAAAGGTCAGACACCTGGTATAATATATCACATTCTTTAATATCAACTACAAAATAACTGTAATAAATTTTTCCAACACCACATCCTCACACACTGTTACCCACAAGGAAGCACCAAAGGAAATGTGTCATTTGTCAAAACATGCAGAAAAACTGGCATGTGTACAAGTCACTTTAAAAGTAATGCTCAGGTTAGAAATAGCTTTCCAAATGACTGTTTTGTGGTTAAACAAAGAAAAACACATTAATACTTAACTAAAATTATCTCCTGATATGCGAAAAGAAAAATAAATAAATAACAATCTGAGATAGTTGATAAAATGGTTTTAATTACTTACAGAATAACGTATAATTCAGAGGCAAAGAGCCTTATTTGATTATCCTTAAGGAAAAATTTAACAGGCATGGAAATTTAAGCATGGATGGGTGAGTGAGCTATTATAAAAATGATATAGCTATCTGAGTTATAGAAATTTGATAGTTGCTATTAAAATAAAAATATTTATTTCTTTTATAACGCTATTTGCAAGCTTTAATTACAAGTCTCTATTATAAGAACGTGTCTATTATCAAGAGAAGGAAAAAAGATTTACCTGCAAATAAAGCAGACTTTGGGGATTAAAACAATACAAACTCATGTCACTTCATGTACTCATTCCCATCCACACCGTGTCTGTATTCTCCAGTAGTGTATTTTGTTAACAAGATACAAGTGAAATGGGTGTGTATGCAGAAATGTCCCACTAGGCTTTCTAGAGTGGATCCAGAGAGGTCTCTGATATGTTATTTTTAATGTTATTGAAGGTATGTCCTTAAAATATACATTGGAAGTGGTTATTTTACATATACCCTCTGGTTTGGCAATAAGTTTTTAGATAGGGATTAGAACTGTATTCGAGAGACCACTGAATATATTTATCAATTTAAATAATATGTGTGCTTTAAACTTAAATACGCTTAGGGAAAGACCGTGACCACTTTAACAACCAGTTTCATTTTTTCCATTATATTCGATAATGGTTTTGTTAGCATGTACACATGGTATCAGTCAATAGTCACAAAATGAAGTGGAAATGTTGTCAAGATCATTAAGCACCCCATAAGTTAAAAAAAAAAAAAAATTGAAACCAGCATAGTTTTAGTATTTGAAAGTTCTGGAAAATTGCCAAAATCCCACCCTTTTTAGTGCATATACATAAAGTTAGCCAAAATATTCATAATCTTTATTGCCAAATCTAAAATGGACTTTCTGAGCTGGGGCAAATGTGTTGGCATGAACTCCCCCAACAGACAGCTGAACACCTGTTTTCTTGCTCCAAACAAACCCAGCGTAAAGCTCATTAGACAAACTGAAGGAAGTAAAGAGATCAAGAGTGAACCTTTCAGTGTTTTAATTAATTTGTTCAAAATGGGCAAAGAACAAAGGAGCAATTTAAGGAAAAGAAATATATAGTAATCACAGGAAGGCAATTTAAAGTACGTTGACCCCCCCAAAAATGTTTTAGACCATAACACATAATGCTCATGAAGCTGTAGTAAGAGGGACATGCTCATACTCTGCTGGTAGAAGTGTACATTTCTTTGCCTTTCTGGAAAATGATTTAGTAGTAGCTATCTGCTAGGCAATTTGTCAGTAAGACCCATTCATTCTTTCATTCAACAAAGGATTATTGAGTGCTTGATTTGTGCCTGACAGTGAAGAAAACAGGCAAAAACTCCTGCCCTCGTAGAGCTGATATTCTGATGAGGAGACGCAGACAATTAACAAGCAAATAATTGAATAGCCAGCATGCCAGATGTTGGTAAGAGGTATGGAGAAATTATTTGTATTTGCAGGGGAGGTGGCATAGGTGTCTGGCTACTTCAAATAGAATGATTAAGGGTAGAGTCAACCGAAAAGGTGTAATCTGAGCAAAGACTAGAAAGAAGTGAAGGTTATTAAGGGGAGGAGCCCCAGCTATGGTTGATCTCAGAACCCTACCTAGACCATACTCCACGCGATCAGCTGGACTTATTGCTAGTCAGTATTGTCACGGGGACCCCCTAGCAGCATGCTTTCTGCTCTGATGACCATATGGCAGATCTGCTACCTTAAATGTCCCTCTACTAGGGAACCCAATCCCACCTCAGTGGGGCAGGCATCCTGCCCCCGGGATGTCCAACCCTTGATGAGCAATCCTCAGTGCTGACAGGTAGCCAGGCCACAGTGCTGGGGCAGACAGCAAGACATGGCTAGCCATTTGTAAGCCTCTGGGCAGAGGGAGCCCTGCCCACAATGACATCCCCATGAGACTGCAACCTGTCCTCCCTCTTCCTATCATGGCTGCAAGTGCTCTCAGAGAAAACTCACATTAGTGCTCTTCATCTATCCTAGGGAATTAAGCAGGAATCAAAACCAAATATGTTTGAAGTTATTAATCAGTTATTTATACTGTAATGGAAATATTCAGTGAAAAGGCAGGATTGTAATTTGTATTTACAATTTTTACATATATGGATGTGCATGGAAAAAAGATACAAGAGAATGACACTAATGTGTGAGCAATAGTTATGAAGCGAGGGTCAGCAAACTATGGCCCAAGGCACCAAATCTGACCCAATGTCTGTTTTTGTGCATAAAGTTTTATTGAAAGACAGCCCATTCATGTAACTGCTTTCACACAACCACAGAGCCGAATCGTTGCAGCCGAGACCATATGGCCTACCAAGTCTAAAATACTATCTGGCCTCAAAAAACTTGGAGGTCCCTGGTCTGTAGATTTGGATTACAGACATTTTGATTTCCTCCCTATGTCTCTGTCTTTTCTGTCTTCTCTGCAGATAAAAATATATGATGGTTATAGTCAGAAACAAAAGGTATATAAATAATTTCGTTCATTTCCATTGTTCTGGGAATATGCTATTAAAGAATGAATGGTTACTATCAAATCCAGTCTGGTCATCAGCCATAGTTAAATAGCTCATAATGGGAGCTATAAAATTACCATTTACGTCACAAACATTTGTTGTTAGCATTACTACCTTTCAGGCACTGCTCTAAGTGCCTTACAACTGTAAACTCATCCAATCCTCATAACAATTCTGTGAGATAGAAATTATTATTATCCTCGCTCACAGATGAGGAAACTGAAAAACAGGGGAGTTCAATAATTCACCCCTGGACACAGAACACACACTCATTCATTAGAGCCAGTGTTCAAATCCAAGCCATCTGGAGCCAAGTCTACACTATTCCTTGTGACTGTTTAATTCTTGCATCACTTTCTTACAAGGAAGATGTTTTTTGTTTAGGGTAAAAATTAGTTTTCTCGAGTTAATAGCTAAAGTACAAAAACTTTTGCCGAGGCTGAAAGGGGGAAGAGGTAGGTGGGACAGAGAACAGAAGGAAGAATGTAGGGGATTAAATTTTCATAGTTCAGACTTTTTTTTTTTTTTTTGAGATGGAGTTTTGCTCTTGTTGCCCAGGCTGGAGTGCAACGGCATGATCTCGGCTCACAGTAACCTCCACCTCCCGGATTCAGGAGTTTTGCTCTTGTTGCCCAGGCTGGAGTGCAATGGCATGATCTCGGCTCACAGTAACCTCCACCTCCCGGATTCAAGAGATTCTCCTGCCTCAGTCTCCCAAGTAGCTGGGATTACAGGCATGCGCCACCACGCCTGGCTAATTTTGTATTTTAGTAGAGATGGGGTTTCTCCATGTTGGTCAGGCTGGTCTCAAACTCCCGACCTCAGCTGATCCACCTGCCTCAGCCTCCCAAAGTGCTGGGATTACAGGCGTGAGCCACCACACCTGGCCAGTTCAGACTATTTTTAAAAGGCCACGAAAAGGAGTCTGCTATATTAGTAAGGGTTCTCTAAAGAAAAAGAACCAATAGGATATGTGTGGAGAGACAGAGAAAGAGAGAGATACAGAGAGAGAGAGAGAAAAATGAAGGAATTAACTCATACGATTATGGAGACTGTCAGGTCTGAATTCTACAGGGTAGGCCAGCAGACCGGAAACCCGGGGAAAAGCTGATGCAGCCTGAATCCAAAGGCAATCTGGAGGCAGAATTGCTTCTTTCTCCGGTGACCTCAGGCTTTTTTTCTTAGGGCCTTCAACTGATTGGACAAGGCCCACCACATGATGCAGGGTAGTCTGCTTTAGTAAAGTCTATTGATTTATGTGTTAATTTCATGTAAAAAAAAATACCTTCACAGTAACACCTAGACTGATGTTCGATCAAATATCTGCCTGCCATGACCTAGCTAAGCTTATACAAAAGTAACCATCACATCTGGGTAAAGAAACCAGAAGAAGGGAAAGAAAAGAAAGAGGACAAAGGCAGACAGCTGCAGTGCAATGTGGGATTCAGAAAAGAAACGCATACTCCTCTTCCCTCAAGGAGTCTACAGTCTATTAGGAGGAACAGACAAGCTGGCAGAAAAGGTACAGCTGTAGGTGGGGTCATGCGGTGACTCTGAACTGGGATGTGGACACATCTGAGTATAGGTAGTCAGTGGGTGGACAGGCAGCCTGGGGAATTGGCTTGAGGGTTTAGCTTAGAGGTGAGGGGAGATGGTGGGTGGGGGAGAAGTTGGGAAGAGCAACAAGGAGGCCATAATCTAATCCCTGATCTTGTGCTGCAGGCAAAAGCAGAAAGCCCCGTCTCCAGAAGGCATTCCATGACCCGCCACAGCACCAGCCACGCCGCTTTGGTGAACAGAGGTCCATGTCATGCAGAAGGGGAACCTGGGGGGGCCTTGCTTCAGCTCCCATGGTGAAGGTTCCAAAGACCTAAACCACTTTTAGGTCTTAAGGGCTTACAGCTTAGGGAGGTTTAGGAAACAATACTCACTGCATTCTCACAATAGTACCAGTGGGGCCTCAAATGAGTGTCAAATAGGGGTTTGAGCAACAGACATGGCTGAGATCAGATGGGAGGTTACTGAACATGAGCATATGTCAGACTTACCTGGAAAATCTCCACAACTGTTGAGCCTGTATGGAGGTTATTAGGGATTTGGGGTTGGTTTAATGCTCCTATCACCCCATTAGTACACATAGGCTTAGAAAACTTTGGTGATAGAGCACTCTATGATACCTGTTTTTGTTTTGTCTTATTTTGTTTTGTCATGGGGGTTTCGTTTGTTTGGTTGGTTTCGGTTTTCTTGAGTCAAGGTCTTGCTCTGTCACCCAGGCTAGATTGCAGTGGCATAATCATGGCTCACTGCAGCCTCGACCTCTTGGGCTCAAGTAATCTTCCCACTTCAGCCTCCTGAGTAGCCAGGACTACAGATGTGTGCCACCACTCTCAGCTAATTATTTTATTTTTTGCAGAGACAGGGTCTTGCTGTATTGTCCAGGCTGGTCTCAAACTCTTGGCCACAAGTAGTCCTCCAATCTCAGCTTCCCAAAGCCTTGCAATTACAGGCATGAGCTACCACACTTGACCTGTGATGCCTGTTTTGATGGACTCATGCACAGTGTGGAGCAAAGGCAAGGTGCCCTGAGAGGCCTTTGGAGTTTGGACAACTGCATGTAATTCTGGGGAACTTGAGCAGGGAACATGCAGGGGAGTGAAGGTTGAGTGACAATCATTGCTTTTCTGGGTTTGTAGACCTTTTCAGATTGAGTTTTTGTATTAGTCCATTTTCATGCTGCTGATAAAAACATACCTGAGACTGGACAATTTACAAAAGAAAGAGGTTTACTGGACTTACATTTCCATGTGGCTGGGGAAGCCTCACAATCATGGCAGAAGGCAAGGAGAAGCAAGTCATGTCTTACGTGGATGACAGCAGGCAAAGAGAGAGAGAGCTTGTGCAGGGGAACTCCTCTTTTTAAAATCAACAGATGTCATGAGACTTACTCACTATCACGAGTACGGCATGGGAAAGACTTGCTGCCATAATTCAATTACCTCCCACCAGGCCCCTCCCACAACACATAGGAATTCAAGATGAGATCTAGGTGAGGACACAGCCAAACCATATCCATCTTTTTCAGATTGAATCAATGAACTACATTGATTCTTCCTTCCCTCTCCTTCCACCCACCACTCTCCCTATCCCTTCACTGCAAATTTGTATTCCTTAATTTCATCCTCCTCCCAGAGAAAATTTCTGTATTCATTTGCAGACCAGTAATTACCAAATGTGTTTGATTGGAAACAAAAGTAGAATGTAAGCACCATGTTGGTCAGGTTGGTCTCGAACTCCCGACCTCAGGTGATCTGCCCACCTTGGCCTCCCAAAGTGCTGGGATTAAAGGTGTGGGCATCAGGGCAGGGATTTTGTTTTCTGCTGCTCACTATTTTACCCCTGGTTCTTGACAGAGAGTAGGCAGACAAGAAATATTGTGAAGACAAAAGAAAATAAAAGTGAGCTCAGTCTCCTTTTATGTTGGATATCAATAACTACTTATCACACATAGGGAAGCCCAGAAGATGTAAAATTGCTTAACAGAGTGCCTGGCACATGGTAAGGTATCAGCAAATGCCAGCTGTTTTTACTTATGTAAAGAAAAATAGAATCTGGAAAACAAAATATTAAGTTGCTAGGAATATAGTAGGGGCCAGATTATGAGGGGTCTCTGTATAAGATGTTTAAATTTTATCCAAAGGCAAGGTGTAACTTTCAGAGAACTTTAAGCGAAGGAATACATGGTATGAGTTACATTTTAAGGCGACTTTTCTTGTAGCAATATGAAGACCAAACCGAAGTGGAATTTTGAAAAGTCAGAACAATAGAAGACAGCAGATTGGAGAGGTGTTGAGGAGGTAAAATCAGCAGGCGTTGTTAAGCATTTCAAAGAAAAGATGAAAAAAGGCTCAGTGAGAGAAAATGCAGCATGAGTACTTCAGGCTTAAAAGAGAATTTCCGGGAGGCTGAGACAGGAGAATCGCTTGAATCCAGGAGGTGGAGGTTGCAGTGAATCGAGATTGCACCACTGCACTCCAGTCTGGACGACAGAGTGAGACTCCATCTCCAGAACAAAAAGAGAAAGAGAATTTCCTACAAATATATAAATGGTTTACCAAGAAAGCTCATGCAATCTTCTTTCCTGAAGTTCTTTGAAAATAAGATGAAGCCACCTTTCTTTGGTACCTGAAGGCTTGAACTTGATCCAAAATTGATCCACTCTTTTGATGCTATGATTTCAACAAAAAAATCAAAAAGCAGATATAACAGTGTATAAAAATAATGTGTAGTATTTGTAAAGTTTTAATGATACACACATTTTGTCTTTACATCTCCATATATTGTTTGTATTTACTTACAGAACTTTTCCCATTCACCTTTAAACATGCTATCATTCTCTGCCTGTGATTTCTTTCCAATCATGTTCTCATTATATCTCATCACTTTATGACAATGACATTGCTACACAGTGACTTCATTACTGTAAAGAAACAATATGAGTTTACAGCTCAAAAAATATATAATTAAAAGCATAAATTATGGCTGCTGTCAAGACAACAGACATTAACACTGAAACTTAGAACATAATGCAGAAATAGGTTAGGTTCATGCTACCTGAAATCATTGTGAACCTTGAATGTTTTGTCTACAAATAACTCACCCAAAAGTTATTTCATCTTTTTAAACAATGAAACTGGGTGAATCACCCTATATTGCCTCTTTTTCAGGTCTTTTCTCCTCCTAATACATGCCACACTGATATTAAAAGATGTTATGAGAATTATTGAAGGCCACTGAAAGAGATTTTAGTACAAACTAGATTGCATAAAAAACCAAAGCAATTATAAATATATACACTAATAGAAATCTTTAACCTTGTAAAAAGACCAAGAAAACTTATCCAACATCTAAGAAATATGATGTTTTAACTGCCATCTGCTAGGTAAAATTACAACTATATCAACTTTTTAATTGGGTACAATTTTAGTCCTGAGAATCTCTAACAGACATGTTTTTGCCTGGAATGATGGGCCTCAGAGACGGAGATCCAGGAGAGAGTTGTGTACAAATAGAGGGTGCTTGGCCATTTTACTGGGGATATTGGAGTGGAAATCTATAATTAATTCAAGGGGCTAGAATAGATGAGCTCAAAGATTACCTACCACTAGAGGTTTCCAAATCTATAGAAAACACACACACATACACACCCTGAAAACATCGACACTCCAAAATAACTTTCCTTCCCAAAACTTCAATGTTTTCTTGTGTGTGTATGTGTGTGTTTGTATCTATATCTACATATCTATATTTAGGTAGATACATGTATGGACATATATATTTATATGACTTCTAGATTTTTGAGTACTTTATACATCTATATGTATAAACAGATACATAGATATATAAAATAAAATTATGCACACTGACTCATCAATGTTTCAGAGCTTTTATCTACATACAATCCTATAGAAAAATAAAATTATACAAAGAAAATGTATCTAAGAGCATGCATTCCTAAATATATTAGCAAGACCAAGTCTCCTCTGCTCTCTGAGAACTGCAATAGGACAATCACTCTGGTGTGGTTCCAGTATAAGAAAACACTAGGCTATATATTATATATTTTCAGAAACATTTTCCAGTGTTTTCTTTTTATTTGTATATAGTAATCTACTACATATTTCCTAATTATTGACGATTTTTGCAGACAGAAAACTAAGAGGATCATGCCTATCAGATATGAAGAAATATTTTCCTAATGTCAGATAGCAGACTATTATTCCTATATTTCATTATTTCACTGCTAAAGGATCTGCATATGTGATAAACAAGCAGACTCTTTGAAGAGTGATTTGTCATGTTTACCAAAACGTGAGGTCTAATTTCTGTTAAAATATTTTTCAATATTTTTAATGAATTTTAATAAAGGTTTATCAGGCGCTTGTTATGGTGCAGAACTTTTATTAAATTCTGTGATCCATAAAACGTTTTTTTGAATGACACATAGTTTAGTTTTTCATTTAGAGGCTATAAAAGTGTTCACAAAAGTTATGTTGAAAAAAAGTGATTGAAAGTGCTAAAACACTGTACAGAATATAAAATCCTTTCATAGACTTTTTATGACACATGAAACATGAGTCTTAAAGGTTTAATGTTACTGACTTTTATACAAGGCTTTTTAATTCTTGATTCCAGTTATGGTTCTGCAAATGAACTGTGACATTAAAAGGAATCAGGCTGGAACTGCCTGGGCTCGCTTTCTAGATGAGCTCTGACTGGCCATGAGGGGTTTGCTCTAGGACCCACCGCCCCCAACTGATTAACACCCACCTGCTTTTGTAGAACAGAGGAGTGAGCCTGCTTAACAGATTCCCTCCTACCTAAATTTAGTATTAATTTTGGGGAGGGCACGTAGATTACTATTAGCAAATACGAAGTGTGAAGGATGACCATGCCTTGATCCTTGTTTCTTTAATTCTGTACACTATTTACTGCTATCATTGTAATGTTGTCTTGATGAAATACAGAACCAATATTGCTGTCTGTCCCATTAGAATAATGAATAGAAATTCAGTTTGGCTCTACCTTTGGGAGTTTCAAGTCAAGGTACTGACTGGTCCAGTACAGAAGACAAATTTACCATGTTCTGTTCATTTAAAGCATTGTATTTAACCAAATGAAGTTGCCATTTTCCAGTTAAAACAATTAAAACCTTCAATTTCTTATGACTCACCTTAATTTTCCAAGACTGATTGAAAAATTACTGTTTCAAAAGCCACAGTGGTGGTTTGTGTTAAGAGAAGAATAGAACAATATGGATGAATCAAATCACTATAAGAAGTTGATTTTGATCATTTAGATTAGACTTCAGAGTAATATGCTTGGCTTAAATTATCTGGAGTAGGACTCAACATAACCCATCATTTTGTACATATAGACACCATCCTTGTTGGTTAATTTCCTAAAGGAATCACAGAAACCCCCAGGTTCTATCTGTTGATATTGTACTGTAAAGGTCACTTAGGCAAGAGCTTGAATATATAGAAAAGAATGAAAAAAGTATGGTGTTGAATAAGTCCATACCATAGAAACTCTAGACAGCAATAGTAGTTCCACAGTTCACCAAAACAAGATTGCAATGATAGAAGTAAACAGTGTCGAACACGAAAGAAACAAGGATCAAGGCATGGTAATCCTTCACACTTCATATTTGCTAATAGTAATCTATGTGCCCTCCCCAACATCAGTCATCAATGGTCTACACTAAAAGACTGACATAAAATATCTGTGCCATATCCGCTATTCATAATTCATCTGTTTGTTTTGATTTTAAAATCCCTTTCTTATTTCAGAATTATTTTAATATGAAAAGGACTAGACATTGGATTTCTCAAAATGAATCATAACTTAATATCCTGAATGTAACCAAAAGAATGACCAAATATAATAAAAATGTCTACTTCTTTGTAATCTGTGATGTTTCTAATATGAAGCATGTGATTCTAATTTAGCAAAATTTATAAAATAATTTCTTTATCTCTATATCTTAGCAATAGATATTTAAAACCAAAGGCTCACAAATTTTACAATACTTTTAGTGTACTTCAAAAATTATTGAAAGACATATTTTTGATACATTACTATATAGTGCATTAAAGACCTATTTTTTCATTAACTTACATGATTTTATGTATTATCCATTTGTAGCCTAGTTTATTATATGTACTGTGTCTGTAAGATATTAAAACTGCATTTCAGCTAGAATATTCTGCATTAAGACTATACATTAAGACAGATTTGCTGTTCTCTCATTTATTCTAAATTAATAAACGTTTACTAAATTGCCAGATGATTTCTATACTGTACGATCTCTGAGTATTCCTTTCTGTCTATTGCCCTAGAGATGCACAATATAAAATTCAAAATACTTAGTCCACTAAAGCCAAGAGCTAACAAGCAAAAATCCTTCCTGACACTCAAGAAACCATGAGAAAGCTGTCCAGAGGGAGAGAAGCTTCTGAGGTACGTGGATAGAACTTTAAGCAAGCCAAAGGGGGCAGGGGGGAGACATTACAAGTTTCAGACATATTAAAGATATTTTTAGAGCCATCAAACATTGCTAATTTAGAAATGAAAAAGAATAAGCTAAATAAATTAAAAAGCTAACTTTTTGAAAAACAATTTCCAAACAGATGATATTTTCTCAAAATCATATCTTAATGATTCAGTAGCTACTATATATATATTTCTTCTTTTAGGATATTTTTATATGGCTACTGCTTGCTGCCACTGGATTTTAAAATTATGAGTAGGGTGGCTCCAAGAGACCTGTGTTAATTTCAGCTGGAGGCAGCAGGAGCAGATATGTGATCCTATGTGGCCATTCCCCATCAGCAGTTGTTTAGAAGCCACAGTTGATATGGTAGAGCCAACCAATGGAAGAACTCTGGTTCCTTGGGGAAGAGCTGCTCAGAAGAGTAACCTGACCTGCTTTGCAATTTGCATGAGGAAGAAATAAACCCTGTTATATTAAATCACTAGTAGTTCAGGATTTGTTTCTGCTACAAAGCCTAGTTTATCTTGACAATACTCTTTTACAAGCTAGATAACACCATCTTCAATTTCTCCCTCTTATTCACTCACTACATCACATCAGTCCACACATTTATTTAGCTTCTCTAACTACTGAGCTAAGTTCAACTATTGCTATTATAAACCTGGATAACCTAGCAAGACCCCATTGCTACAAATAATTAAAAATTAGCCAGGCATGGAGGTACGTGCCTGTAGTCCTAGTTACTTGGGAGGCTGAGGTGGGAGGATCACTTGAGCTAAGGAGTTTAAGCCTGCAGTGAGCTATGATCTTGCCACTGACCTCCAAGAGAAAGACCCTGTCTCAAAAAATATGCTTTATTTTTAATTTTTAAGAGATTTTCTTTATTTCTAAGTTGCTATTATAATACTAAGATCTGTTATAATAGCCTCCTAATTGGTTTCTCTGCTTGCAGACATTTCTTGCCCTCCATTACCCTCCATATCAATCCCTTTAAGTGTCACCTAGGTTACCCTTCTAAAGTTCAAAACTAATTGAGCCATTCACCTGCTTAAAAACATTCCAGAGTTTACCTTTCTACCTCATTTCCTACAATATTGCCATTTGTGCTTACCATGGAAAACTCCTCATCTTCCATGAACACCCCAAACTTTTCACACTTCTTTGTTTAGTGTCTACTCCCTCTAACCTGATGGCCCACCTCGCTCTCCCTTTCTCAGCTTGGCAGCCTCCCATGATAAAGCACTTGCTGGCACAAATCGGTGGAATGAATCACACCTTCTGCGTGTGCTCTGCAAATCGCTCTGCTATAACAATAGTAATAACTAATATTTATTGAAGACTTACTTTTTATCAGGCACTTAAACACTTTCTACATAGATTGTTCTGTTTAATTCTCACAAAAAGTCTATGAGGTGGCTATTACTATTATGCCCATTTTACAAATGAGGAAACTAAGGATTGGGTTGAGTAGCCAACCCATGTTTTTACACAGCTGGTAGGTGATAGAACCGGCATAAGAACTTATCTCAGTTGGACACATGAATATCAGATTTATGCACGTAACCACTATGCTTCTTGGTCTCCATTCAAGACCTAAATGTCTTGGCCCAGTACACTGCCTCTAATCTCTTTTCCTACCTTTCCTCCCGTATACTCAGCAACTTAGCTGTATTAGGCAGACATGTGCTTAGCATGTTATTTCCTCATCCCCTTTTCTTAATTCCCCATGTTGAATGAATGCCTCCCTCACTGCTTCCTACACACATCTGTTGTAGCCTGGACTACCCTGTGCCCTAACCACTGGTGCAATTTTCTCTTTTGCTCTGAAACCAAAGAGCTATTTGAGGGCTGACATTATGCTTAGTCTCTAACCCCAGCACCTGCCTGTCTGGCTTGCACCAAGCTCTCAATAAGTGTGTCTGAGTGAGTGAATGAGTGAATGAATGAATGATGTAGATTTTAATATTCACATTTTATCATTATTAAAAACTTGGTCTTCCAAGTTGTTAACTTTTTATTTTTGAATAAAGGACTTTTTTTGTCCCTTTTAAACAACTTCCTGATGAAAGATTCCATTTGTGAGTTATATTACAATTCCATTTTATATTGTATTTCTTGATTCATTATTTATTTCACTCATATATGAATGAGCAGATATATATTACAGATAATTAAAGCCCTATAGTGAGAATTAAACTGAAATTTTCTCCTAAACTTTTTATTAGAAAAACTTAAATTTCAAAACTTAATCTTAAAATGTAACATTTTCAATTTTATCATTTCTCTTGTAGTTTCCCGAAGGATCTAATAGTCACCTGAGAAAACAATAATAATCATGGTCTAAAAGTATTGAGCTTATTTTATGTGACAATCTCCGTTTTCATGTTTTACATTAAGTAGTTCATATATTCCCCATAGCAACTCTACACGATTGATATTATTATTATCTCCATTTTACAGATGAAGAAACTGAGAAACTTTGAGATTAAGTAACTAATTTAATGTCACACAGCTAGTGAAAACAGAATGTGAAGGCTATTTTCAAACTCAAAGTCATCTTATATGAGTATTTCAAGGGAAGATGAAGTTTTTCATGTTAATACCTATACTTCCAAACTAGTAAGAATGATAAAATGTAAGTAGCCCATATTTAAGCTATGAGAAAATTATAGGGGAGATAGATAAAAGATTCTCACATATTGCATTTGATCCTGATTGCATATCCTATGATGTCTTGGTGTAGTATACTCCATGAACTCCCCTCTCCTACAGTACACATATGAGAAGATAGACTTGTAAAGAGATTTCTTTCTTGTTCCGGCCTCAATATTCACATTACTGAAGCTTTTGACTATTTGGCTGAGTTGATAGAGCTCGTATATAGAGGTTCAGGAGGACTAAAACCTTACGATTAATTTTATTATTTTGTGGATCACTTAAAATTATGGTGACTTGCTGATCGTGCATTGTATACAAATACTGCCTCTGATCCTGTCTTCGAAGATCTTATGATCTAGCATGAAAAATAAATAACTGGAATGCAAGACACTAAAAGGTATTATGGTACAAATAGAATTTGAGTTAGCACTTCAAGTAGAAGAAAAATTTCAACAAGTGATCATAAGGAATATAATCTGGCCAAGGGCAATAAGGTGGAAGCTAGACACTTGAGGCACAGCCAGAGAACAGATGGGCTGATAAATGGAGTATGTGAAGGGAAAGATTGGAAAGCAAGAAGGGAAGATCTTTGAAACCCATTATACAGGGCCTTGAATAAGAAGCTAAGAAGTTAATGGAACTCTTTAGGAATTGGAAAGTTGACGGAGGTTTCAGAAAGATATTTTCTGGCAAAACTATCTAATAGAAGAGAAAAGAGAGAAGCCAGAGACTAGAAATTATGAGGCTATTGCAATACATCAAATTGTTCGATAATAAGGACTTAAAGGAGATGGGGAGAATAATCAAATTTACAAGATGGTGTAAAAATAGAAGCTATAGGCCTTGTAACAAATCGTGTGTGAGAGAGAACACTCAAAGTTTCAAGTCTTGTTGATCATGGGACTATTGAGGGCTTTATTCAGAATAGAAAACACAACAGCAGAAAAAAGCTCCAAGTGAAGGATGACTTTCATATCCGGACATGTTATATTCTGTGGGACTGTCCAGTGGAGATGCCTAAGTGGCAGGACCAGACTTCAGAAGAGAGTCTGTGCTGAAAATATATGTTTCTAGGAAGTGACTTGAACCCACAAGATTCTAACAGATGCCCAATAAGGAAAAGGCGGCTGATAGAATGTAAACGTTAAGGAAGTGACGAAGAAGCCTCCAGAAAAAGAGCAGGCAGCAGGGAGGAGACTAAAATGAAAGGAACAGAGTCACAGAAAACAAGGAAGTAGAAAGTTTACATAAGAGCAACCAGGGCACTGTGGCTAACACCTGTAATCCTAGCACTTTGGGAGGCTGAGGTGGGCAGAGCACTTGAGTCCAGGAGTTTGAGAAAGTTTACATAAGAGAGTTAAATTTTGCAAAAACACCTGGGGAGAATTATAAGGAAGATGACAGTGAAATGAAGTGCTGATCAGATGGAACATGAGGACAACACATAATCTGGGCCTGCCCTGGGCAAACCAAGACAGAGAGAGGGTCAGCCTTATTATAATTGAACAAGTAATTGGTGAATTTCAAGAAATTTTCAACTTGACAAAATCAACCTAAGTGCAATGTCTCATGGCAGCGCTGCGCATCCAGACTCTCTTGCAGAGCTCTCCCATTTCATGTCCCTCAAAGAAGATGAAGATCTGGAAACCGAAAAATAAGATAAAGACTAAGAAATTGATATGAAGTACTTTTTAAAAGAAAAAGAAAATAAGAAATATATCCCTTCAACAGGAATTTATTGAGTGGTTGTCCTACATAAGATGGTAGATGATACAAATTAGAATAAAAAGTGGTCTCTGCCCTTGGAGAACTCATTACCTATTTAGGGAAAGAATGTGCTTATAGTTAGAAATATAAGAGTCCTTTAAATAAGATTCAGAAAACTAAAATCAATATAGAAAATGAATTAAAGAAAAAAGAGAGTTTTTAATTTTTTTTTTTTTTTTTGAGACAGAGTTTCGCTCTTGTTGCCCAGGCTAGAGTGCAATGGCATGATCTCAGCTCACCACAACCTCCGCCTCCCGGGTTCAAGCAATTCTCCTGCCTCAGCCTCTGGAGTAGCTGGGATTACAGGCATGCGCCACCATGCCTGGCTAATTTTGTATTTTTAGTAGAGACAGGGTTTCTCTATGTTGGTCAGGCTGGTCTCGAACTCCCAACCTCAGGTGATCTGTCCACCTGGGCCTCCCAAAGTGCTGGGATTACAGGTGTGAGCCACCGCACACGGCTTAAAAATTTTTTAAGAATTTCAAAATCATCCAAGCAGAATTAAAGAACATATTTCAGAGAAAAATGAGCAGGCCCCCCAGGGCATGGTGGCTCACGCCTGTAATTCCAGCACTTTGGGAGGCCGAGGCAGGCAGATCAGGAGGTTGGGAGATCAAGACCATCCTGGCTAACACAGTGAAACCCCATCTCTACTAAAAATACAAAAACTTAGCCAGGCATGGAGGCACGCACCTGTAGTCCCAGCTACTCAGGAGGGTGAGGCAGGAGAATGGCTTGAACCTGGGAGGCAGAAGTTGCAGTGAGCCGAGATCACACCACCGCACTCCAGCCTGGGCGACAAAGCGAGACTCCGTCTCAAAAAAAAAAAAAAAAAAAAAAGTAACTTGAGCCGGATAGATAACATGCATAAAGGAATTTTAAAAGATAGATATGCAATATTATCTTGAGTTACCATGTTATCATATTGTCCTCATTAACAGCAAAAACAATAGCATGAGCACCTACCACTACTGTCACAAGGGCACTTGGTATGTGACATAATTAACTAACTGAACATTAAATGGCATAAAACCTAAAATATGATTTTGGAATGTTAGGCTCTTTATATTTAAAGTACAATCCTCTGCAAATGATTTAGTCTATAAGCTAGTTGTGACTGCTCATATTACACAATTGACTAGGTTTTAGACTGTGTCAATGAAGCTCGCATATCCACTGGAGGTAAAAAGTAATAATTCCTCAATTACTAGGGATCCCTAATGAAAAAAAAATTGGTGGTATTAAAATAAATCAAGTCAGAAAAATGCTTCCAACTTTCTAGACTTATTTTGGCAAAGGGTGAACAAATAAATTAAGTGGTTAGTTAATACATCTGGGATGCAAAGCAGTAATGCAAATAACAATCCATTTTTTATAATTAAAGCTTAGCTAAACTATCATTTGGTCACAATGATAATTTTTTATAGAACTGTAAATACCAACAGGGAATTTGTAGAGAAAAATTGCCTTGCAGCATTTTTGAAAAAAATTAATGCATATTCAATATTGATCTTGAATTGTGCATGTTAAACTGTGCCTCTCAAGTAAAATATTCTTGAAGAAGTCAATAATATGCCATAATTTTCTATGACACTAATAAAATAACGAAAATGACAATTCATTTTTGTTTACTTGTCTATGACTTAATGGATGGATAAATTTTGTTAAAAGAGGAAGCACAAACTTGGTGCATAGTAGGCATATTTATAAAACAATTGTGATTGATTTTTTGGGTCACTTTCCTAAGACAGAACGTGAAATAATCAATCTCTTGGAATTCCTTCCTGAAAAGTGTTTTTATAGCCGTTGATATATGCGATGAATTTCAGAGGACCAAAGCCACATATATTAAGTAGTTTGTTTGTTCCCTAAGATATAATAGAGTAATGGTGTTGCAAATAAAGTCCAAGGAAGCTAAAAATATGCAAAACAGTGCCATTATAATAACTTTATATGTAACACTACTAATTCTATTAACTCAAAATTGCTGAAATTAGTAACACTAAAGCTGTTTTCTTGTACTCAAGGGACGCTTGTAAGGAAAAAAATAACTGAGCAGTCAGATAGCCAAGTGAAGTCTTAGATTAAAAAAAAATACAGAGCAAATAAGAACTATTTTCCATCTAATCCAATTTTGCTGTTCATCCATTATGAGAATGCAATGAATCGAGGACTTAGGTTTACTCAATACGCCAACGAGATTTGCAGTAACTAGTTTGCACAAGAAAATACAAACAACGTATCTTAAGAAAATAATTCTGAACCTGATTCTCCCTGGTGCCTGTTATTTTCTAGTCATCATTCAAATTCTTAGAAAGGCATGTTAACCCTTTCAAGACACAGATAATCCACTTAGGCTATAGTAGAAACATTAAAGTAACAGTTAAGTTGCCTCTTAAACCCACAAACTTGCAGCCCAGGAGTTCCTTAGATGATGAGAATTCCTCTGAGGCACACATTTTCTGGAGAAAATACTGTTTGTCCACAGGGTGAGATTAACTATGATGTATAGAGAGCTGGAATGTTAAGCAGAATAGTAACTTAGGTAAAAAAACTAATTTTAAAAAATTAGAGTTGGCTCATCTATGGAACAATAGGACTTAAAAGAAAAAGGAAGATCTAGCCCCTTCTTGATTTATTGGAGTCTTCCAAAAAAAGGGAAAATCCAAGTTAGTAAATCTTTTCCATCACCATGTTAAAAAAAATTTTAACTCAAAATGGAGCATAGAACTAAAATGTAAAAACTAAAACTATAAAATATCCAAAAGAAAATTTAGGGGGAAAAATCTCTGTCACCCTAGCTTAAGGAAAGATTTTTTAGATATGACACAAAAAGCAGGATCTGTAAAAGAAAAATAAAAATGATAAATCAGACTTTATTAATATTAAAATCTTCTGCGCTTTGAAAGATGCTGTAAAGAGAAGGAAAAGACAGATCAACATTGATCTGGAGAAAATATTTGCAAAACATAATTTGATAAAGAAGAACTCATTTCTAGATATATAAAAACTCTTAAAAATGGAAAACAATGTAATTTTTAAATGGGCAAAAGATTTGAACAGACATCCACCAGAGAAGATACACTTACTGCAAATAAGCACATAAAAAGATGGTAATTATTATTAGTCTCTAGAGAACTCCAAACTAAAACCACAATGAGATACCACTAGATACCTATTAGGATGTCTAAAATTTTAAATACTGACCATACCAAGTGTCAACAAAAATGTGGAGTAACTGGAACTTTCATACACTGCCAACAGGAGTGGAAAATGGTACAACCACTTCAGATACAGTTTGGCAGTCTGTTAAAATGTTAAATAGACACCTGCCATATGATCCAGCCATTGTATCCTTCTATTTACCAAAGAGAAATTAAAACTTATGTCTATACAAAAACTTGTACATGAGTGTTCATAGTTTCATTTGTAATTGCAAATATGTCATTATTATCATTTCTATTTTACCATAGAGGAAACTTGAATTCATATGGATTAAGTAAAGTGCTCAGAATTCAAAACAACCCAAATGTCCCCCAACAGGGTAATATATTCATACAATACAAACGAGCCACAAAGGGATATACTGCTGATGCACAGAATGACATGGATAAATCTCAAAATGATTAAGTTGTGTCAAAGAACCCAGATTAAAAAAAGAGCACATGCTGTGTGATTCCATTTATATAAAACTCTAGAAAATGCAAGCTAATCTACAGTGACAGAAGGTAGATCAGCAGTTTCTGGGACAGGGCTAAAGACGGTAGGAGAGATTGGGAGAAAAGGTGTGAGGAGGAAGTACAAAAGGGGATAAGGAAATATTTGGGTGTGATTGACATGATCATCATCTTGATTGTGATGATGACTCCACAGGTCAAAACTTTTCCAGCAGTAAACTTTAAATATATGTAGTGTATTGTATACTAATTATATCTCAATAAAGCCTTTTTTTTTTTTTTTTTGACAGTCTTGCTCTGTCGCCCAGGCTGGACGTAGTGGTGCAGTCTCGGCTCACTGCAAGCTGCGCCTCCCGGGTTCATGCCCTTCTCTTGCCTCAGCCTCCCGAGTAGCTGGGACTACAGGCACGAGCCACCATGCCTGGCTAATTTTATTTTATTTTATTTTTATATTTTTAGTAGAGACAAGATTTCACCATGTTAGCCAGGATGGTCTCGATCTCCTGACCTCGTGATCCACCCGCCTCAGCCTCCCAAAGTGCTGGAATTACAGGCGTGAGCCACTGCACCCGGCCAATAAAGCCATTTTTTAATGAAGCTCTTATTCTTTCTTTGCTTTACTGGAATCTTTCAGACCAAGGAAAATACAAATAAGTAGAAAATATTTTCATCATAAACTACTGAGTTTAGTCTGTTTAATGGAGTCCGAATTCACAGCATCTTACTTTCAAACTTCTTGGTGCATGTGGCACTCCCATTACTGATCTCACATTCTCAAGTGAATTTTACAGTTCTTGTTTGTGCACCTAGGAATCTTAACTGGCTTTTAAAAGCTAATCTTTAAAGCTAATTTAAATGTTTGATATGCACTATTTCATTTAAGTCTCATGATAATGCCATGAGGTAGACATCATCATAATTATTTCTATTTTACAATACAGGAAATTGGGGCTCATAAGTTAATTGCTTAAGGTCACATAGCCAGTAATTCCTAGAGCCAGGATTTGAATTCAAGCCATCAGAAACTAGAGGGCATGTGCCTAAACACAATGCTATGTTGCTTCAATGTAGTACAAGACTGTGTGGTCATGTGATCATTGATTTGCCACTAGGAAGAAATAGAGAAAAGGAATATTAATTTCCTAGATCTGCCATAATAAAATAAGAAAAACTAGTTACCTTAAAACAATAGAAATTTATTTTCTCACAGTTCTGGAGGCTAGAAGTCTGAAACGAAGGTGTTAGCCCAGCACGCTCTGTTTCTGATGGGTCTAGGGAAGACCTTTCCTTGCCTCCTCTACTTTCTGGAGTTTGCTGGCAATCCTTAACATTCTTTGGCATGTAAACTCATTATTCCAGTCACATAGGCATCTTCTCCTTGTGCCTCTTCACATCATCTTCTCTCTATGCAATATCTCTTTCCGAGTCCAAATTTCCCCCTTTTTAAGGACCTTAGTCGTACAGGATTAGGACCCACCCTAATAACCTCATTTTGATTACCTCTGCAAAGACCCTATTTCCGAATAAGGTCATATTCTGAGCTACTGAGTATTAGGACTTCAACATTTCTATCTGGGAGAACATACTTCAACCTATAACAAGAGGTAACAGGAAATAGAGCTAAAGGATGTGAGAAAACTGTAAGATTTGTTTTATAATGATGAACCAATTCCTGATCTTAAACATTGGTAGAACCTATTGTGGATCCATAAAACTGTAAGAATGAGTTTGCGATCAATCAGCTACCTGGAAATTTGTAGGAAAAGAATGCATCATAGGCGGCTTTCTTACTTAAAGCCCTAGTTTTCTGTACAATGTTCTGATTTTTACAAATTATAATATCACTAGTTGGGCATATAATGGCTTCACTCTTTTATTAATTCTGTAAATAGTAATTGAGCCCTCTATTATATGCCAGGAATAGTGCTGGCTACTGGGGATAGAGTTGAAACATCAGAGTCTAGCAGAAAGGCAGATAAGTTTATCAAGTGCAATAGTGTGAAAAAGGCCTTCATAGAGGTTTACATAGTATGCTATTGGGTCCAAAAGAAAACAAATTACTCTACTTGAAAAGGAGGTAATTAATGATCAAGGAAAACCTGCGACAATTTTTAAAAGACTCGGAGCAGCCTGGCAGGCAGCAAAAGTTGGAAGGGGCATTTCAGAATGCATAAAGTTAACATGGCCCAAACAACCCCTGTTGTTCCCCCAAACCCTCCCCACATCAGTCAACAGCAACTCCATCTTTCCAATTGCTCAGAACAGAAGACTTGGACTCCTTTTTGCCTCCTCTCCTTTTCTCATACCTTTATCCAAACTGTCCAGAAAGACGGTTGTTTCTGCCTTCAAAATTTATCCACAATCTGACGACTTTTCACCACCACTGCTGTTCAAAGCTACCATCATCTTGCATGTG
The DNA here is from genome assembly GCF_029289425.2 of Pan paniscus. NCBI lineage: Eukaryota > Metazoa > Chordata > Mammalia > Primates > Hominidae > Pan > Pan paniscus. The sequence continues at coordinate 74,254,332 of NC_073263.2, forward strand.
GAATTGAAGCCTTCCTAGCCTTGCTGCTTCTAGTTTTGCCACCCTCTATAGTCCTTTCTCAACATAGCATCCAGCATTATCACTTCAAAATGTAAGTCAGATCATGGTGGTCCTCTGCAATGACTCTCCATTTCACTGAAACTAAAAGCCAAAGCCCTTACAATGGTCTAGAAGACTTTCAAGATTAAGCCCTTCAACCTCCCTGTCTCCCTTCCCTGCCACCATTATCTCTTAGACTCCTTCATCCTACTCATTGCTATCCAGTCACACTGGTCTCCTTGCTATTCCTAAGACAGGACAAGCATATTCCCATACAAGGGTGTGTGCACTGGCTGTTTCTCTGCTGGAATATTTTTCTTCCAGATACCCACGTGGTTAATTCCCTCTCCTTCAAGTCTTACTCAAATGTCACCTACCCCAAATACCCTATATGAAATTGCATCTCACCTTTACCACCAAACTACCACCTCACATTCTCAACTGCTTTAACCTCATCATAGTGCTTATTATCTTTTTTTTTTCTTAAGACTGAGTCTCACTCTGTCACCCAGGCTGGAGTGTAGTGGCGTGATCTCAGTTCACTGTAACTTCCAATCCTCAGGTTCAAGCGATTCTCCCACCTCAGCCTCCTAAGTAGCTGGGATTACAGGCACATGCCACCACTCCCAGCTAATTTTTGTATGCCACCACTAATTTTGCATGCCACCACTCCCAGCTAATTTAGCAGAGACGGGGTTTCTCCATGTTGGCCAGGCTGCTCTCAAACTCCTGACTTCAGATGACCTGCCCACCTCGGCCTCCCAAAGTGCTGAGATTACAGGCATGAGCCACCGCACCCAGCCTCCTTCTAACATGCTGTAATTTACTTATCAATGTTGCTCATTTCTAGTCAATCTTCCTTCAGCAGAATATAAGCCCCATAAGGGTAGAGGTCTTTGTTCTCTTCATAGATCTCTTCTAGATACAGAGTCTGTTACATAATATTCACCTTTTTTAAAATAAATGAAAAGCTCATTGAAGTGAGAAAAAAAGGAATTCCATTGACTGCAAATAATTGTTGTCACCAGAGCATTAGGAGCATGCAGGATAAGTGCAGAAGGGAAAATTGGATTGGCAGAGGATCCTTCCGTGCTCTGTTAACAAGAACCATTGATTAGATTTATACAGAGAATGAACATGCTCATATTTGCATATTATATCACTCTGACAATCATGTAAATTAACCATCCCCCACTTTCAATGTTCACCAAAATCAAATTTCTAAAATGGTTTTTATGGTATCATAAACCTGACCCTTTCTGAGTGCAACAGAAGCATAATTCTTCAGAGTACACACCCTGGAACAGACCGCCTGAGTTTAAATCCATTTCCACCAATAGCTATAGGACCTGCAGCAAATTACTCAGCTTCTTTTTGCCTCGTCTGTAAATAAAATGGGCTGTTTTAAGGCTTAAAGAGTCTAAATAAGTAAAACACTTAGAACAGTAACCTGGACAGAGTAAGAACTGTATAATTATTTTTTAACATAGTATTACTGTTCAGTGGCTATAAGCAAGATTTTTGTTCTCTCAATAGTCTCTACAAGAAGTAATATTTAAGTTAATCAGGCCAGCAATCCTCTCATAGATAATATTTTTTAATACTAAAACCAAAACAGCATGGTACTGGTACCAAAATGGAGATATAGACCAATGGAACAGAACAGAGCCCTCAGAAATAATGCCGCATGTCTACAACTATCTGATCTTTGACAAACCTGACAAAAACAAGAAATGGGGAAAGGATTCCCTATTTAATAAATGGTGCTGGGAAAACTGACTAGCCATATGTGGAAAGCTAAACTGGATCCCTTCCTTATACCTTATACAAAAATTAATTCAAGATGGATTAAAGACTTAAACGTTAGACCTAAAACCATAAAAACCCTAGAAGAAAACCTAGGCAATACCATTCAGGACATAGGCATGGGCAAGGACTTCATGTCTAAAACACCAAAAGCAATGGCAACAAAAGCCAAAATTGACAAATGGGATCTAATTAAACTAAAGAGCTTCTGCACAGCAAAGGAAACTACCATACAGTGAACAGGCAACCTACAGAATGGGAGAAAATTTTTGCAACCTACTCATCTGACAAAGGGCTAATATCCAGAATCTACAATGAACTCAAACAAATTTACAAGAAAAAAACAAACAACCCCATCAAAAAGTGGGCAAAGGACATGAACAGACACTTCTCAAAAGAAGCCATTTATGCAGCCAAAAAACACATGAAAAAATGCTCACCATCACTGGCCATCAGAGAAATGCAAATCAAAACCACAATGAGATACCACCTCACACCAGTTAGAATGGCAATCATTAAAAAGTCAGGAAACAACAGGTGCTGGAGAGGATGTGGAGAAATGGGAACACTTTTACACTGTTGGTGGGACTGTAAACTAGTTCAACCATTGTGGAAGTCAGTGTGGCGATTCCTCAGGCATCTAGAACTAGAAATACCATTTGACCCAGCCATCCCATTACTGGGTATATACCCAAAGGATTATAAATCATGCTGCGATAAAGACACATGCACACGTATGTTTATTGCGGCCCTATTCACAATAGCAAAGACTTGGAACCAACCCAAATGTCCAACAACGATAGACTGGATTAAGAAAATGTGGCACATATACACCATGGAATACTATGCAGCCATAAAAAAGGATGAGTTTATGTCCTTTGTAGGGACATGGATGAAACTGGAAACCATCATTCTCAGCAAACAATTGCAAGGACAAAAAAACCAAACACAGCATGTTCTCACTCATAGGTGGGAATTGAACAATGAGAACACATGGACACAGGAAGGGGAACAACACACACTGGGGACTGTTGTGGGGTGGGGGAGGGATAGCATTAGGAGATATACCTAATGCTAAATGACGAGTTAATGGGTGTAGCACACCAACATGGCACATGTATACATATGTAACAAACCTGCATGTTGTGCACATGTACCCTAAAACTTAAAGTATAATAATAATAAAATTAAAAAATAATAATAATAAAAAAAGAAAAAAATGTTGGCAGAGTTAAAGTTTAAAAAAAGAAAAAAAATCATAGATCTTTTATAAAGGATTTTTTAATAAAAATGTAATTGCATCTTTCCTCCAATAGTTTTGAATTTTCTAAATTGAGTCAGCATTTTATGCTTAAGTATTTGTGGTATTTTCATATCTTTTAAATTAGCAAAACTTAAAGACACTATTATTGAAACTAACACTTCAAAGAGTAAGTATTCTGTTGTGTTTTGACTTTACTTTTGTCTCAGATTTTCACAAATTCCAATCTCGATTAGCAATATTCATTAAAGTACCCACTGCTTGTTTTATTATTTATAATTTAGTGTCTTTCCGTTCAAACAAAGAGGCAGATTGTCTTCTAGCTGAGACACCTGGAAGGTGGATGAAGTACAAAGGCCATGATTCAAAAGTCTGCAGTGCAGTCAACAAGCAATTACTTTTGCATGTGATAGGAGACTGTCAGCTTCAAACACAGGACATTCTTTGGGAAGATTAGTCCAAATTACATTTTATTACCTTGGCCCACTTGAATGGCCTAAACTTCATCTATTTCTTATTCTAATGGAATTCCAACTGGGGCATTAATATATTGTTTATGACATGTTTGGAGTTCTTGCGTTATCAGCATGCATTCATGAGAGAAGCTTCAAACAGTATCAGATAACAGTGAGCTGGATGTTGGATGTTGTACAGCACAGAGGATTTTATCATCTTGTTGAACCAGTGGCAGTGATTAAATTAAACTGTCTGAACAAAGCTTTTGCATGTCAGACTGTTGAATGGCAAAATGAAAGAGTGACACACTTCAAAGATCAGAAGAAGGAAGAGAGGGCTAGAAAAACACAGTTATGCAACCCCTTATTGAGGAACATTCAGAAACAACATCAACAATTAAGAAGTTTCCATTTTACTTCATCTTTAAATTTTTCAGTGTCATTTCATTCATCTTCCAAGTACATTTCCCCACCTTCTTTCTCACATTGCATATTTAATTTAATTTGGAACATTGGCTGAATAATGAGATAGTTTCAGGGTTTTCACTTGTTCTGTTTCTTTGTGAAAGGAGGGTTTTTAATTTGTTTTAGTTTCTAATTTTTCTCTAAATATTTCCAAATGAGATATTATCAGAAGAAAATATCAAGGAGATTATGATGTTTCCACAATTTACAAGCACAATTTTTATTTGGAGCTAAAAGTACTAAGGTGATTTTTTCCCCCACTTCAAAAACAAAATTAATATTTTGAAATAAATTAATGGATGGAACTAAGATTATTTTTATAAACTGAAATATTGTGATGTATAAACTCTCTGAAGAAGTTCATGAACAGAAAAGTTTTCATGTATCTGGGGTACAAAGTAACCTTATAAAAATCCACATGTTTCCCATCCACGAGATTTTTAAATCAACAAACAGTTCTGACATTTATTTATTATTGTCTTTGTTAGTTAAAAAAAATGGTTTCTTAGTATTAAGAAAAATGTCATTTCCTCTCAAACAAAATAAAACTGGGAAAAAATCCAGGAAAAGCAAATTAAGTTTCAGTGCTGTTTCCATTACAAAGTCTACATAGCTTCATTTCTGAATTACTGGCTAGATTAGTGGTTTCCTCTTTATTTAAGTCTCTAAGTCAACCACTCAGAAATATTTAACTAACTTCAGTGTGCCATAGTACTTATAAAAGATAGGTTTTCAGATGCTATTACCCCTTGTAAATGTATCCACTTCTACTTTTACTTCAATTGTGATTTATACATTTCTCAGAACTGTAAAAGAATGTCCATTTTGAAATAAACGCTGGTTCTTAGTAATGTATCTTCACAATTTAGTTTATTCATTTATTTATTTATTTATGACAGAGTCGCCCTCTGTCGCCCAGGCTGGAGTGTAGTGGCACGATCTCAGCTCACTGTAACCTCCGCCTCCCAGGTTCAAGCGATTCTCCTACCTCAGCCTTGAGTAGCTCGGACTTCAGTAGTTGCACCACCATGCCCAGCTAATTTATTTGTATTTTTAGTAGAGACGGGGTTTCACCATGTTAGCCAGGCTGGTCTTGAACTCCTGACATCAAATGATCCATCTGCCTCGGCCTCCTAAACTGCTGGGATTACAGGTGTGAGCCACCGCACCCAGCCAAAAACGCATAAGTACAATATTATTCAGCATAAAAAGGAATGAAGTTCTGACACATGCTACAATACAGGTGAACCTGGAAAAGCTTATGCTAAGTAAAATAAGCCAGACACAAAAAGATACACATTGTATGATTCCACTTATATGAAATATCTATTCCACTTATATTAAATATTCATAAAGCAAAAAAATAGATTAGAAGTTATCAAGGACTACACAGGAGGGGAGAATAGTTATCAGAGACTATTGATTGGAATAGGCAATAATGGGGAGTTATTGTTTAATGGCTACAGAATTTCTGTTTGGAAAGATGGAAACATCTGGAAATAATTAGTGATAATGACTGCACAAAGTTGTGAATGTAATTAATGCCAGGGAATTGTACACTTAAAAGTGATTCAAGTGGAATATTTTGTGGTATATATTTTACCACAATAAAAATTTAAAGTCGAGGCGCAGTGGCTCACGCCTGTAATCCCAGCACTTTAGGAGGCCGAGGCGGGCAGATCACCTGAAGTCAGGAGTTCGAGACCAACCTGACCAACATGGAGAAACCTCATCTCTACTAAAAATACAAAATTAGCCAGATGTGCTGGCACGCACCTGTAATCCCGGCTACTTGGGAGGCTGAGGCAAGAGAGTCGCTTGAACCTGGGAGGCAGAGGTTGTGGTGAGCCAAGGTCACGCCATTACACGCCAGCCTGAGAAAAAAAAAATTAAAAACAAGTGCAGTCCACAATTACTTATCCACAATTCTAAAATCTAAAAAGTTCTGAAATCACAGACTTGTTTTTTGGAACTCATTTGATGGCAGAATTGGACTTGGTCTGAATTCATTTGGCTGAAAAACATGACCTATGTTGAAGTGAGTCTATTTAGTGTCATTTTATTGTACTTGGTGCTAATATCCATTTGTTTTGCTCCATAAATATTAACACATTTGATCACAGGATGCTATCCTGGATCCCATTGGGATGTTTTATAATATATGGCATATATTCCTTTTTACCTTTCTACAATTTAAAATGTTCAGAATTCCAAAGCACAAAAGATTTTGAACCTGTAGAAGTTTTGTGCTCTCCACTGGTTAAAATCACCATTTATCATGGCAAAAATATTTTTCCCCCAAACTGTAATACCATCCTGGAGGGATCATTTTCCCTAAAGGTTTTAAAAATTCAACTTGGCAAGGAAATGACAGTTACTAAATATTTCACTGACTGTCTCAGGAAAGTTATTAGAGATGATGGAGGAGAAGGTGCGTATGTTTCTACAGGGGTAGCAAGAGGAAAGTCCTTGTGGTGATGGAAGAGTTCTTTACCTTCCTTTTGGTGGTGGTTACAAGAACCTACACATGTGATAAAATGGCTATAAAACTATCTATAGATGAAATAGAACTACACACACACATAGTACCAATGTCAGTTTCCTGGTTTTGATATTGAACTATAGATATATAAGATGTAAACATTGGGGGAAACTGGATGAAGGATGCATAGGAACACTCTTGTCTTAGTCCATTTGGGCTTCTATAACAAAATATCATAAACTGGGAGGCTTATAAACAAAAGTTATTTATTTCTCACCATTCTGGAGGCTGGCAAATCCAAAATCAAGGCACAGTAGATGTGGCATCTAGTGAGGGTCTGCTTTCTGGTCTGTAGATGGTACGTTTTACTGTGTTCTCATGTGGCAGAAGGGGTGAACAAGCTTTCTGGGGACTCTTTTTTTTTTTTTTTTTTGAGACGGAGTCTCGCTCTGTCGCCTAGGCTGGAGTGCAATGGTGCAATCTCGGCTCACGGCAACATCCGCCTCCCGGGTTCAAGCAATTCTCCTGCCTCAGCCTCCTGAGTAGCTGGGATTACAGGCACCCGCCACCACGCCCAGCTAATTTTTGTGTTTTTAGTAGAGACGGGGATTCACCATGTTGGTCAGGGTGGTCTCGAACCCCTGACCTCATGATCCACCTGCCTCGGCCTCCCAAAGTGCTGGGATTACAGGTGTGAGCCACCGCGCCCAGCCTCTGGGGACTCTTTTAAAAGGGCATTAATCCTATTCATGAAGGCTCTGCCCCCATGACCTAATCACCTCCCAAAGGCCCCACCCCCTAATGCCATCATCTTGGGGGTTAAGATTTCAACATATGAATTCGGAGAACACAAACTTTCAGACTATAGCAACTCTGTACTATCTTTGCAACTTCTTGTGAATCTGTAATTTTTTCACAATAAAAGGTAAGAAAAAAAAATTCCACAAGTCAAGGAAATGACAGCTCACTTTTTAATGAGTCTAAATGCTTTGCTTACTGTCTCAAAATGCTTTGCTTACTGTCTTCATTTTCTCAGCTCCTCCAGGCATCCTGAGGGGAAGATGTAAAGAATCAGAGCCAGAGGATAAATGGTGACTCTGTGGGTCCCGGAAACCCTTCAAGATCTTTGAAAATAAGGCCTGCTATATCATTCACTATGTGTATCCCCATTCCTATGCTACAGGTAACCTATAGGCTAGCCCTTTGGACAATTTCAGTATTAAGGTCTTAAAGGTCTCAACTGTGCAGTACAGGGACTTCCTGTAACAAAATTAATTATGCTGAGACAACTTGTTGTCTGTGATTTACACTTGGCTCTACCCTCCATATTTCACTGACGTCTAAACCATGTGAAGACTTCCATCCAAGAAATTAGGTATTTTTAATATTTGCATAGCTACCAAACTCGTCTTTTTTCCTCTGAAATACCACTTTCCTATGAAAAGATATGCTTTATTTTTTTAATCACATTAGTTATACCAAAACCTTCTGTACCATCTACTTAGTAATATTTACTTTCTTTATTAAATTTCTCTAATTACTCTTCTTTCAAAAAGCTAATAATCCCTTAAAAATTCTAAATTATATAATTGTATGAGAACTTTTAAAATAATTTAATATTAAAAATAAGAAGGAAAATCTAACACAGCATAAAGAATGAGGAGGGAGTGGCACAGTGAAAAAGAATGAAACTCTCAAAGAACTCTAAGAGGATTTTGCAATATAAAAGATTAGCAAATTCATCTAAAGACTTCCCAGTCTCCACATGAGAGTGCCTATAAGATACTACAGCCAAAAGAATCACCCCAAACACAACTAGAAAACTAATTCACAGATAGTAGTATCATTGGCAGTGAATTAAATAAGTAATACAGTGCAGTTCATTTTTTAATTCTTTAAACTCTAAATTTTTTTGTTTATATTTTCTTTGGGAAAAAAAATCAGTGAAGGACTAATTATCAGTTTCCGTAAGAAAAAGAACAAAGTCCAATGATGTGCAAACTAGAACCAAAAATTGCAAACCATATTATTACCACAATATTTAATGCACCATTATTTGCAATGTAGAAAAATTATAATCAACCTAAATGTCCATCAAAGTGGATAGAATATTGTTTAGCAGTTTAGAAATAAAAAGTTCCACATACACTTATTAACATGGAGAGATGTCCATGGCTTGTTACAGGACTAAACACAATTTGTTCAATAATATGTATCATATAATCTTATTCTTGCAAGAAAAAATAGGATTTTATGATATGTGTGTATTTGTACACATATACATATAATTATGGCATATGAGTAGAAAAAAGGGCAGAATGACAAGCACCCTGTTGTTAACATTGATTACCTCTGTGCATTGAAATTGGAGAGTACATTAGTTATTGATTGCTGTAAAAAAATTATCCCAAAACACTGTAGCTAAAAACAACAAACATTTATTATCTCACAGTTTCTGTGGATCAGAAACCAGGGAGCAGCTTAGCTGGGTAGTTCTAGACAGAGTTGCTCACAGAATGCATACAAGGTGTTGCCTGGGTCACTTCAAAGCTCCCCCTCCCAGGGGAGACCCCACTGTTGGTCAGCTTCAGAAGATCTGCTTCCAAGCTCATTCCCCAGGGCTACCTCAGTTCTCCATGTGGCCCCTCATCTCCCAGGATCTCTCTTCTCCATGTGGACTCTTCAGAGCATAGTGAGAGTCAGGTGTGGTGGCTCACATCTGTAATCCCAACACTTTGGGATGCCAAGGCGGGCAGGTAACTTGAGGCCAGGAGTTCGAGACCAGCCTGGGAAACATGACAAAACCCCGTCTCTACTGAAAACACAAAAATTAGCCCTACACGTGTAGTCCCAGCTACTCAGGAGGCTGAGGCAGGAGAATCCACTTTAACATCCCCCACCAAAGTGATACATTTGATATAACTGATGAACCTATATTGACACAACATCATCACCCCAAATCCATAGTTTATATTATACTTCACCCTTGGGGCTGTACATTTTATGGATTTGGACAAATGTACCACGTGTATCCAGCAGTACAGTATCATACAGAATAGTTTCAGTGTCCTAAAAATCCCCTTCCCTTCTTCCTAATTTCTTTGTTTTTTCGTTTTGTTTTGAGGCAGATTCTCACTCTGTCACCCAGGATGGAGTACAGTGGCGTGATCGCAGCTCACTGCAACCTCTGCCTCTCAAGTTCAAGCGATTCTCCTGCCTCAGCCTCCCTAATAGCTGGAACCACAGGTGCAAACCACCATGCCCGGCTAATTTTTGTATTTTTAGTAGACACGGGTTTTCACCATGTTGGGCAGGCTGGTCTCAAACTCGTGACCTCTGGTGATCTGCCTGCCTCAGCCTCCCAAAGTGCTGGGATTACAGGCGTGAGCCACTGCATCCAGCCCCTTCTTCCTAATTTCCGACAGTCACTGATCTTTTCTACTGGCTCCATAGTTTTGCCTTTTCCAGAATGCCATATAGTTGGAATCCTAAGTATGTAGACTTTTCAGATCAGAGCCAGACTTTTACTTTTACTTAGTAATAGGCATTTAAGTTTCCTCCATCTTTCATGGCTTGATAGCTCATTCCTTTTCAGCACTGAACAACATTCCACTATTTGTCCATTCACCTCCTGAAGGTCATCTCAGTTGTTTCCAAGTTTTGGGAATTATGAATAAAGCTGCTATAAACATCTGTGTGTAGTTTTTTTGTGTATACATACATTTTCAATGTTGTAGGGTAAATAAAAAGGAGGAAGATTGCTGGATTGTATATATGGTATACATATGTTTAGTTTTGTAAGAAACTTCCTTCCAAAGTGTCTGTAACACTTTGCATTTATATGGCCAACTAGCCTTATATATTTATACAGGATTTTTAAAAAATTCAACACCAGCTGAAAGGAATCTGATGCAAATATTTTGTGTAATTCGCAAATAGTTCAATTGATAATATTTTTAGTTAGCAGTTTTCATTACTCCAGGGCAAATTGAGATGAATGAACATCTACTAAGTAATGAGTGATGTATATGCATAAATCAATTCAGGAGAGACTTTTTAATCATTTTAACTATTGCAAGAAATTTATGTCATTATTAGTGATCATTATTAGGGATATAACAACACACAAACAGAAGTTTTCATCTTTCTGGGAACTTAGAAACATTTAATATCCAATCCTCCCTGTGTCTACTAGAGTTTACTCTTTATACTTGGTGTTTTCATCAATATAATATTTTGTCACAGTACTATTCTTTAGTCAGCAATGGCTTTCCTGGAGGGGCAGTTCAAAGTGGTGCTTAAAAGCATAGACTCTGGAGCCAGATTGCTTGAGTTTAAATCCCAGCCTGGTCATTTCCCTTAGGCAAGTTACTTAACCTGCCTATGTCAGTTTTCTCATTCATAAACATGGGGGAATTATAGTAATAATATATACTCTCGTAAGATTTTTTAAAGGACTAAATGATTTAATATACCCAAAACTCTTACAATAATACCTTGCATATAGTTGTAACTCAATAGTTGTCAGACATTATAATTATAATTATTACTTATATCTAACTTACAAGAAGGGTTAACATAAGCAGATTTAACATGAAAACACTTTGTTACAAATTAGAAGCATGTCCCCTGGTATGGTTTACTCTGTGTCCTCACCCAAATCTCATCTCAAATTGTAATCTCCACATGTCAAGGGAGGGTCCTGGTGGGAGGTGATTGGATCATGGGGGTGGTTGCATGATAGTGAGGGAGTTCTCACGAGATCTGGTGGTTTAAAAGTGGCAGTTTCCCCTACGCTCTCTCTCTCTCCTGCTGCTGTGTAAGAAGTGCCTTGCTTCCTCTTCGCTTTCTGCCATGATTCTAAGTTTCCTGAGGCCTTTCCAGTCATGCAAAACTGTGAGTCTATTAAACCTCTTTTGACAACAGATGTCTTGAAACAGTGTTATGAATCGAAGTAAAAGGAGGGAGAGTCCAACCAGCTTTTAGGTTTGGCACTCCGCCTCTTTTGATTACAAGTTGATGTGCCCTGGACATTGTACCTATTGTCTTCTCCATTTTTCTCCAACATTTTGAGGAAGGACGTTTCACAGACCAAAAGGAAATACAATGCAGTTTAGAGATGAAAAGGCATATGGGCCTTTACACGTGTTGTTTCCTCTGTTTGGACTCTTTTCTTTTTTTAACCAAACCTCTATGTATATGGCAAACTTGATTTTCAGGTCTTATTTAAAATTCACTGACTCCAGAAAACAACTTTCCAGATCCCTCCAAAATAGATATGTGTTCCCTTCCCTTAGGCAGTTACACACTGTCTTAGTCCATTTTGTGTTGCTATAAAGAAAGCCTCAGGTGGGGTAATTTATTTAAAAAAAAAAAAGACGCTTATTTGACTTATGGTTCTGCAGACTATACAAGAAGCATGGTGCTAGCATGTGCTTCTGATGAGGGCTTCAGCTGCTTTCACTCACAGAAGACGGTGAAGGGGAGCCAGCATGTACAGAGATCACATTACGAGAAAGGAAGTGAGAGAGATGAGGAGATGCCAAGCTCTTTTTAACAACCAGTTCTCACAGGAACTAATAGAGTGAGAACTTAACTCATTGCTATGAGGATGGCACAAAGACATTCATGAAAGATCTGCCTCCATGTCACCATCACCTCCCAACAGGCCCCACCTCCAATATTGGAGATCAAATTTCAACATGAGGTTTCGGGGGACAGACATCCAAACTATAGCACACACTGAATTGGAATAGCTTATTTTTAGTCTTTACTAGTTTGTGAGTTCCTCCAGAATAAAAGTTTCTACTCCTCTTTGTATCTGCACTGACATCTTTCATGCCTTGTACACTGGAGGTACTCAATAAATACTGGTCAAATGAATGAATGAACAAAAGCAAGGACTTCAAGGAGGCAAAAAGATGATTCTTCAGTCCTTTCTTGTTCTCTTTGTTTTGCTTTGACTTGGAACTGAGCACACCCTGATCCTTTGTCCCTTAGAAATAGAGCTAATGTTAAGTCCAGAGAAAAAGATGGTACGAAGCAGGCTGCAAAGAGCCCTTCTGGTCCAGGCAACCTGGAAGAGAGTTCTCAGCAGAACCCAACCATGCTGGCACCCTGATCTCAGATTTCCAGCCTCTAGAGCTGTGAGAAATACATTTCTGTTGTGTATAAGTCACCAAGTCTATGGTATTCTGTTGTAGCATCCCAAACAGACTAAGACAGCAGGCGAACAGATATAGATCAAATAGAGGAATGAAAACCCCAAACATGCACACTCAAAGTTCACTTTTACAGAGAGAAGATCTGTCCTCTACAGCCACAGTGGATAAGGGCAAATTAGGAATAAGAAAGAAGCAATCTTAAGAGCAGAAAGAAAGTTGGGCTGTCCACTGGGTAAGTTCTCTTCCTGCCTGCCAAGCAGGCCATCTGTGAGACCAGTCTGAAAATACACAAGCGAAATGGTAGAGAAGCTGTCCATCCCTTGTTATCATTGTTATTGCTGTTAAAAATAGCTTTCAGTCATTCAGCATATTTATGGAAGGAGTTGGTTTCCGAATTAGAGATAAGCAAATACCACTATATTCCATTTATGGAAATCAGAGCTGAGTAGTTAAATGCACTGAAAGAGACCATTTTCTAGCTCAATAGATCTAAGGAATTCTTAGCTTTTAAACTCGGTTTTATCAGATGGAAGGAAGTAATATTGGAGAATAGAGGAGATTAAATGTCAGGACTAAGGCCATATCTACATACAGCAATCAAGTTAGCCGAAGTGGAGTGAACTCAACATGCTTTGTTGTTTCCATGATGAAGCTGTGCAGTCATCAACCATGTCAACTGTTCATTGATCCAACTTAGTCTCTTAGAAACAATCCAGTCAGCTCTGTAGTAATCCAGTGACTTTGGTTATAATCCTAAATTTGTTGTCTTTGGTCTTCCTTTAAAACTTCATAAGGAAACACAATTCAGTTAAAATGACCAAATCTCTTGAAGACTGAAAACTAACTTCAAATACAGGATTTCTGCAAACTACAGATGCTTTCCAGAAATGACTGCTTACTTAAACATACTCATTAAGGTTCACATTTTTGTTTTAATTACTGAACTTTTCTTATGCATTTTTCTTTGAGTATATAGTTTCATCATGTTTGTCAAATTGCCTAATAAGCAAAATGGGTTTTGGCAACATTTGCCTACCTTTTTATATAGCGTGGTGAACATACAGTTCTCACACATAGCACAACAGTAGAAACAAATGTCCAACAACTAATAACATGTCCATAGTTATGAATTGACCACATAAATAGACTGTCCATTTTCCTGTTCCCATTTTATGAATGTATAATTCAATTTTACTTCCTTTGATGTCAACCCTTAATTTCTCCTCTAGTCTTCTCTAGTCCACATCATCTTGCTTTTCCCATTTTCTCACTTGCCTACCTGCATGCAAAAGAAATTCATAATAAGAGCCAGCATTTATGCACTTTATGCTACAGGAACTGTTACTTTCTTTATAGACCATATCTTTTTTCCCAGTAGCCCTAAAGAGAGCTACTATTATTATCATATCTATATAAGACATGAGGACACGAGGGCTGACTAAGATTTAGCTATTTATTCAAGTTCACACAGGCAGGGTGTTTAGATTATTGTTCAGCAAATACTCTCTTCCCTTCCCACTGTTGCAGAGTAGACATCTCTGCATTATTGATGTTGTACTTGACCATAGGATTTGCTTGGGTCCATCCAATATTAGCAGACATGATGTGAGCAGAGGCCTTAAATATGCGTCATGAATTTGGCTTGTCTCTTTCATTCTGGTGATCTGTCATGAGAGGAGCATGTTTCATGTGAATGCTCCTTCTTCACTGTAAGCCACATAATGAACTATAGACAGCAGAACTCCTTCCCTAGGAAGTCAATGGTCCCAGGAGTATCAAGACTCATGGTATAAACCTGAGTTGAACCTGTAGCCTAGAAACCAGAGCCTAGCTGAGCCAGTTGCCACTGACTTGCAGTCCCATGAGCAAGGGAATCAGTGTCAGTTGTTTGATGTCACTAAAATTAGGGTCATTTTGTTGCTAGGAACTGAATGTTTGTCTACCCATGAAATTCATATGTTCATATGTGAAAGTCTTAATCTCCAATGTGATGGTATTTGGAGGTGGGGGCTTTTGGAGATGACTCGGTGATGAGGGGGGAGCACTCATGAATGGGATTTGTGCATTTATAACAACACAAGTAAAGCGATCTCTCTCTCTCCACCATGTGAGGTATATAGCAAGAAGGCCGCTATCTGCAAACCAGGAAGAGAGCCCTCACCAGGAACCACATTGGTCCACACCTTGATCTTGGACTTCCCAGCCTTCAGGACCATGAGAAATAAATCTCTGTTGCTTAAGCTGCAGTCTATGGTATTTTGTTATAACAGCCCAAACTGACTAAAACACTAGTGGTGCAGCATTATTGAGGAGATATTAGATAGTAAGTTGTAGAGCAGGGATGTAAACCTATATCTATCAGATGCCAAAATGGAAGCACTCACATCTTACTTGATACTGCCTATGTGTGAATTGATAGAATAAGGGATTGAACACAAGATGTATAGCTTCAAAGTCTGAGGATTATAGGTTAAGTGATTTTTAATAGTAAAAAGGAACGTAACCCAAGACAATGAATAGGGAAGATCAGGGCCTTAAAAGAATCTGGGGAAAGGAGATAATATCTATGACAAAGGGCCTCCCATGTTCAGACTTCACACCCACACCTCTTCTTCCACACTTCTGACCCATCCTGCACCTGTGGATACCACAGAGAGGACAGAACCAATATATATTGGTTCTGGCCCAAGGAAAGCACACTACTCTAGAAAAATCCTGGAGTTACTATTTTGCATATTTTTTTCATCTTTCACTATAAAGGATTAAAGAATACTTCTTCACATATTTCCACTGGTTGCAAGGATCCAGAAAACCACTTATGAGTCAGTATTTTACAAATGTTCAAATGTAAGTGGATTCTTTTTGATAGCAGCATCACTTTCTGATGGGATAGGAACCCAGAAATTCACAATAGTGGTTTCCATTAAAGAGCATTCTTGGCACTTTTTATGGCAAAAATTATTAGCACTTGTCTTTTGGCAAAATTCCAAGCTAAGAAATGATATCATACCTGTTTATGCTCCTCCCATGATTTCAATGTCATTCTTCTTGCTTTCTTCCTTGAAACAATGTGACATTACTATGAATGCCTAATTCACTTCCAAAGTCAGTGAGCCATGGTTTCTCTTTTCTTAATACCAAGGCTTTTAGAGTTTTAATTAACTAATCGTTATAAAGCAATCGTATGAAAGGAAATATAGTATTTATAACATTGATATCAACTGATTTTATAATACTTAAAGTCAGTAAGATCAGTAAAAGAGGCAAATTAGGAAACCTCCTAGTACTACTGCAATTCCATCACTTATGATATTTTAAATAGTTTTTGCCAGCATTGAGGCTTCTCTAAACAAGACTTACTGCTTAATCTAGATTTCAGGTTCACTTGATTAAAGATAGAAACACTTTAGAGCAAGAATGAGTGATCCTAGATTTTATTTTACTTTGGGTTGCTAAATTTATTAATATCACGCATGAACCTGGGATTTATTATAATGCCTGAAATCATGCCTTCCCAGAGGTTGAAAGTGCTCCCTAACTCATATTAGTCATTGTGTGTGTGTGTGTATGTGTGTGTGTGTCTGCCTGCATGTGTAGACAGTGAGACAGAGACAGAGATAGAGAAGCAGAGAGAGAGAAGGACAGAGATTTTAAGAAATTAGCTCAAGAAATTGTGGAGGCTGGGAAGCCAGAAGTCCTCAAATCAGGCTGGCTGGCTGCAGATTCTAGTAGGAGTTGAAGTCTTCAGTCTGAAAGCAGTCTAGAGGTTATGGAGGCTGAGAAGTTCTATGATCTGCCATCTGCAAGCTGGAGACCCAGGAAAGCCAGTGGTATAATTCAGTCTGAGTCCCAAGGCTTGAGAACCAGGGTAGTTGATGGTAGAAATCCCAGTCTGAGAGCAGGAGAAGTTGAAATGAGATGTCCTATCTCAAGTGTTTAGGCAGAAAAAAGGGGCAGATTTGTTGATCTTCCATCTTTTGTTTTTTTCAGGCCCTCAATAGAGTGGATGATGACACCCGCATTGAGGAGGACAATCTACCTTACCCAGTCCGCCAATTCAAATGTCAACCTTATTTGGAAACACTTTCATGGAAACACTTTCATAGGAACACCCAGAAATAATATTCAATCTGGGCACCCCATGGCCCAGTTAAGTTGGTACATAAAATTAACTATCACACATGGCAAAATGAATTTTGGAGATATGATTGAGTTAAATTTTTTGAAATGGGGAGATTTTCCTGCATTATTTGGATAAGCCCAATGTAATCACAATTCATTGTAAAAAGGGTGCAGGAGGATACAGAATCAGGAAAGAACGGTGACAGTGGAAGTGGAAATTGGAGTGATATCCTTTAAAGACAGAAGAAGAAGCCACAAGCCAAGAAATACAAGTGGTCTCTAGAAGCTGTAAAAGGCAGGGAAACACAGTCTCTCCTAGACCTTCTAGAAAAGCTGCAGCTCTGTTAGCACCTTGATTTTAGCCCAGTTTGATCCATGTTTGCAAAAGCAGTGTATTAATAATAGAAAAGGTAGATATTTCTAGCAAAATTTTAGTACAACCTCTACATCATTTTTTATTGGGATTTAAAAACACATACCATTATTTTAAATAAGCACTACACATCTGCAATTACCAGCTAGTATCTTTGTGAGTGATTTCAGTTATGACAGCCATTAATCATGTATCAAAAAAACTTCAGGCTCTTGCCCTCTCATCATGTGATGCCCTCTGACACGTTATGATGCAACATGAAGGTCCTCACCAGATGCTGGTGCCATGGTATTGGACTTCCAGAATTGTGAGCTAAATTATGAGCTCTTTTCTTTAAAAAACAAAAATCAAAAACTTTAGAATCATTTCTTCAAATTATTTAATTACAAATGCATAGGTCAAATTTCAAAAATAATATTACATGTCCGTTTGCATTGAGAGCCTATCTTAGTCTATTTGTGCTGCTATAAAGAAATACCTGAGGCTGCATAATTTATAAAGAAAAGATGTTTATTTGGCTCACTGTTCTGCAGGCTATACAAGAAGCACAGCAATGGCATCTGCTCAGCCTCTGGTGAGGGCTTCAGGCTGCATCCACTCACAGCAGAAGGGAGCCAGTGTTTGCAGAGATCATGTAGAGAGAGAGAGGTGGGAGGTAACAGGCTCTTATTAACAACCAGTTCTTGAGTGAACTAATAGAGTAAGAACTCAATTTTTACCATGAGGACTGCACCAGCCATTTATGAGAAATCTGCCCCCATGATTGAAACACCTCCCAATAGGTCCCCACCTCCAACATTGGGATCAAATTTCAACATGAGGTTTGGCAGGGTCAAACAAACCAAACTGTAGCAGAGCCTAACTCTATTAGTCCATTCTCACTCTTCTGTGAAGAAATAACTGAGACTGGGTAATTTTAAGGGAAAGAGGTTTAGTTGACTTACAGTTCCTCATGCCTGGGGAGTCCTCAGGAAACTTATAATTATGGCAGAGGCACCTCTTCACAGGGCAGCAGTAGAGAGAATGGGTGCTGAGTGAAGGGGGAAGCCCTTTATAAAAACATCAGATCTTGTGAGAACTCACTCACTATAATGAGAACAGTACGGGGAAAACCAGCCCTATGATTCAATTATCTCCACCTGGTCTTGCCCTTGACATGTGGGAATTATTACAATTCAAGGTAAAATTTGAGTGGGGACACAGAGCCAAACCGTATAACTAACACACCACAAAACCATTGCTAAGAATACTGGTTGATATAGTTTGTATATTTGTCCCTGCCCAAATCTCATGTTGAATTGTAATCCCCAGTATTGTAGGTGGGGTCTTCTGGGAGTGATTGAACCATGGCTGTGGATTTCTCATGAATGGTTTAGTACCATCTCCTTGGTGCTGTCCTCATGATAGTGAGTGAGTTCTTGAGAGATCTTGTTGTTTTAAAGTGTGTGGCACTTCCTTCCACCTCTCTTGCTCCTGCTTTTGCCATGTGATGTGCCTGCCTCCCTTTTACCTTCTTCTATAATTGTAAGCTTCCTGAGGCCTCTGCAGAAGCTGAGGAACTTGTTGGGAACTAGAACAAAGGTCACCCTTGTTATGCCTTAGCAAAGAACCTGGCTGTGTTGTGTTCATGCCCCAGGGATCTGTGGAAGTTTGAACTAAAGAGTGATGATTTATAGCATCTGGCAGAAGAAATTCCCAAGCAGCAAAATATTTAACATGAGGCCCGGCTCCTTCTAATAACCTACACTCATATGTGGGAGCAAAGAAATGACTTAAAGTTGGAATTTATAGTTAAACAGAAAGCAGAGCATAAAAGCTTAGAAAATTTGCAGCCTGGTCACATGGCAGAGAAAGAAAAAGCTTTTTGGGGAGAGGAATTCAAGCTGGCTGTGAAGCAAGCACTTGCTAGAGAAATCTGCATAACTAAAAGAGAGCCAACTGCTAATAGCCAAGAGAATGGGGAAAATGTCTGGAAGGCATTTTGGAGATTTACATGGAAGCCCCTCCCATCACTGGCCCTGAGGTCTAGGAGGAAAGAAAGGTTTTGTAGGCCAGACCCAGGGCCTCACTGCCCTGCGCAGCCTTGGGAAATTGCTCCCTGCATCCTGACCCCTTGGCTCGATTTGTGGCTCAAAGTTCCCAGATACAGCTCAGGCTGCTGCTTCAGAGGGTATGAGCTCTTCACCTTGATGGCTTCTATGTGATGTTAAGTCTGTAGGCATATGGTGCAAGACTGAATGAGGCTTGGCAGCCTCCATGTACATTTCAGAAGATGTATGAAAAAGGCTAGGTTCCCAGGCAGAAGCCTGCTGCATGGGCACAGCCCTCATGGAGAACCTCCACTAGGGCACTGTGGAGGGGAAATGGAGACCCCACACAGAATGTTATCTTGTTTTATATTATTCTTGTTCGCGTCCTGTCTTAGACCTTAGATGATACCTTTCTTTTTTTTCCTTTTCTTTTTATTTTCCTTTTTTTTTTTTTTGGAAACAGTGTCTTCCTCTGTCACCCAGGCTGGAGTGCTGTGGGGTTATCTCAGCTCACTGCAACCTCCACCTCCTGGGTTCAAGCAATTCTCATGCCTCAGCCTCCCAAGTAGCTGGGGTTACAGGCACGTGCCACCACAGTTGGCTAATTTTTGTATTTTTAGTAAAGACAGGGTTTCACCATGTTGGCCAGGCTGGTCTCGAATTCCTGGCCTCAAGTGATCTGCCTGCCTCAGCCTCCCAAAGTGCTAAGATTACAGGCGTGAGCCACTGTGTCTGGCCTAAATTTCTTGATGGTAATAATGTTCTTATTTACAGATGTAGTGAACGTATTAATGAACACCTACTGTGAGCCATTATTATTTTTATTCATATTAACATCACACAACAAAATCACACAACTAGTCATCCTGGTGGAGCCAGGGCTATTATCTAGGCAGTTTGACTCCAGAAACCTGGCTCCAAACCACTACCTTATGCTGCCCTCTCACGTGTGGGCGCTCAACAAGTACTTGTTGAATAAGTGAAATTTAACCCAGGCAAGCTGCGTTAGTATTTCTGAGCTAAACACAGTTTCTCAGAAGACCACACAAGTGTTTAAGAGGTCACGAGAAATGACTGGCTAACCATAAAAAAAACAAAAACAAAAATAAAAACAAAAAAACACGACAGAACCCCAAACTGAGACTCCAAGTTAGAAGGCTTGTCTAGCGCACCAGTTTTCATGCACCTGGTTGGCTAAGAGGGAAATCTTAGATGATGAATGGAGGGGAACACACAAAAAAAGTGGGATCCAAAGCAATGGGCAGTTTTCCACATCATTATAGCAGTATTTTGTAACAATTTCTTTGGCAACTGACAGCAGGCATTTAAATCAGCTATTTCCTCCTCAGAATTCCTCTCCAAAGAATAATAATGGCCTCTGCAGCTCTGAAGGAAATGTAGCCCCTACTCGGATACAATCTTATCTGGGAAATTGCCATGGTATTCGTCACAGCTGTCACTGCTCTGAGCCCATTAAAGATGTGCTGAGTGTAGATCCACAGGGTCCTGTGCTTGGAGGAGCCCTGCTACACATTCTTCCCAGGTTTCAGCAGAAAGACAAAAACCACTCAGTGTGCTGGGGGCAGAGTCTCCTCAGAGCTGGGTCAGCACGAGAGAGCCATTCGTACAGTCCTAAAGAAGTTACTCTATGGCTCGGGTTATAGATATAGAAAGACACTTGCAGTGACACCATTGAGATGGGCAGAACACAAGAAAGAATTTATGCAAAAAGCCCAGATTTTTATTTCTTTATTTGGAGAGCAAAAGGAGAGCTGAAGACCTAAAACATTGGGGTGAGGGCGTCGGCCTTGAGACTTTGCACCAGAGTTCTTCTCAGTTTGTTTTAGTTGAATAGTGACCTGCTGCAACCTCTATTCTTTACAGTAAAAAGCTGAAAGTCTAATCCTTGATGATATGTCATTTAAGAAACTGGAGCACAGACTGACTGGGGTCCCACATTTAGCATCCCGTAGGACCTGAGGTGCCAGAAGTAAGACCAATAGGACTTTCTAAAATTTGGTTCTGCAAGGACATAATGCTTCTGCAAATCCAATGTAATGTTTCTTCATACAAAGTACCCCAGATCAGATTCTCTTTCATTCTAACATTTATATTTGTTTTTAACCCACAGTGGCCTTTACAAAGAAACAGGCATGAAAAATAGCCTTCCACTCAATATGCCAAGGAAGATAATTTACTCAGAAATTACATTGTCCTGGAAACTAATTTACTGCGCAGCTTAAATGTGAGCAGCTTATTCCCAGAAAGTTATTGACTCACCTTGACTCAAAATAAGATCAAGTATCTTTGCCATCCACAGCACAGAGTTTTCTAAGCCAGAGACCCCAGGACTGTGTATAACTTACTCTCGAAGATAGCAAGCCACTTGGAAGTCACCACGGATGTGCTTTACATCCACCCTTCTCAGAACACAAGACCCTCCCTAGATCCCTGAGGATTGTGGGCATTCCTAGCACACTCCAGAGTTTTACTTTTTTGTTTTGTTGGTGAGGAGGCAGTTAGGCAAAGGTGGGAGAGAAGTGAGCTCAGGTAACACCACCACCATGATAACTGTCATGAAATGTCATCAATTCTTTCGCTGCTTTCTGTTTGCTCACCCCTCCCCGACTCTCTCTGTTGTACTTTCATTGTAAGAGAAGAAGCCATGTCTCTGTTCTCACCACCATTCCTGACCTGGAGCGAACATTCAACAAACGTTTGTGGACTGAATGAATGATGGGACTTTACTCCATTTCATCACTTCCCATTTTCCATTCTCTATTTTTCCTCCTTTTTTGCTGATGGTTCACTCTTTATTTTTTTTGAAAGCCAGTTCTAAGATAAACAGTAGCAAAAGCAATAGCTGAAATAAAGACAAAAGACTTAGTTTCTTTGAACTGTTTTTATTTTACAATTTGATATTACATTATTAAATTATGTTACTGTTTCCTAACACATCTTCCTTTGTGTAACTCACTTATCACCATTTTGCTCCTTGTAGGTACATAAAATAATTTTCTCTTTGATTGTAATGAACTAGAGTAAGGGTACGACTGTCTATGCAGCTCTACTCAAGTGCCTAGTAAAGTAGTGTAATCACAAATGTCTCTGAAGAATGACTGTAGATAAATGACAATGGCACACAAATACAATGGAAAAAAGCACATTAGAATTACTGGCATGCTAAGAGAAGCTATATACTGTATTTTACTTTTGTGCTATATTTACCTAGTCCTCACAGCTTTTATCTTTTTTTTTTAAGAGAACATTTTGAGTTTACAGCCGTGATTTTATCACTTTTTAAACTTACATTATTATCCCTACCTGCACTATATCATAATTAAGTATACTTCATTTGTACCCCCAATTAAATCCATGTGTAACATAAAAAAAAATTCTGTATTAATTTTAAGTATATTGAATACTGCCTTTTATGTAAAGGTCTGCATTAAAAGAGAGTATAGTAGTATTCTAAAGCCAATGAAACTCCATCATTTATATCTTAATTGAGATGTTTGGACATAGATGTACTTATATAAACACAAACTAATTTAAAGTTTTCTTTTTAATTTTAAGCTTAATATGATTAAATTAGTTATGGAATAATCAGTTGTACTATAATCATATTGTACTGTTCAAACTGAAATGAAATATACCTCCCTTTATTTAAAAAAGTCTGCAGAATTGATTAAATAGATGACAATGTAATTTCCATTACAAGTGCTTTTTCTGCCATCTAGTGGAAAAATGAAATCTATGAGGATTCATAATTTATATGTTTTAATTCTATTGTCTTTTAAACTATTTAGGAAAGGCTTATTGGAAATCTCAAGAAAAGAAAACAAAACGTTGCATTCCCTCCCTATTTCTGATTTGGTCTGCAGGTAGACCAGCTGTGGATCACCTTGAGCATTCCTCATGTTGCCAAAGAAACTAAATGCAGAAAAAGGTAGAGGAAACTCTCTTTTAATTAATTGGTTGGGGGGAGGTGAGTTGTTTATTTTTAAAGACTATCCATTTGCCCAAGCTTTTTCAAGGGCTGCCTTACTCTCTGTTTTTTGCCTGTGGAAGTATTTTTTTTAACCATTTAAATACCAGCTCAAAGGCAATTCCCTTGCAAAAAACTTGCTTGGTTCCTGGTGGAATGAACTCCCATGGCTTGCTAACTATAACTCCAGTTCCTGTTCAATGATTACACCATCCTGCCAAGTTCTATGTTGTAATTCGGTGAGTCTGTCTCACTTAGTTGTGAACATCTTGAGGACAGGGAACATGTGCTGTTCATCTGTCTAGTCTGTGGTACTATTCCAGACAATGAATATATGAACACACTTGCTGCATATATCATTTTAAATATGTAGAACTGGAGCCTACTAAAAGCCATTTCTAATATAGGGCAGCCAGGTCTTACATGGGCTATTCTGGGGTATATACATAGATTTCAGAGCTGGGATTCGACTAAACTTCCTAGCTCGGATTATTGATTCATTTTATCAACCCTTTTTTTTCCCCAGTATGTACTAGGTAAAATATGCTGCTGACAATTCCGAGAAGTGGAAAAGCTAGCTGCCATCCTTATGTATGAAGGCCCTGTTGGGTGCCTTTCTCTCTGTGTTCCTGGAATGATCTGTACTTTCTTCTATCATAGTGCTTATTCCTGTACTGCATGTATTGTCTCCATGAACTCCTTGAGGATGAGAAGACTGTCTTATCCATTTGTATTTTCAGCAACTAATATACTGTCTGCATATAGCAGAGGCTGAGTAAATATTTGTTGAATAAAGAATCATGAAAGATACAAAGAATTGCAAAGGATAAAAAAGAAGTATTAGTGTGTTGTCTTAAAGGAGCTTAGGCATCATTTAGGGAAATAATTACTTATATATTCTGACCAGAATGTTCTATAGTTAATAGATATTAAATATATTTTTGTTAAATTAATGAAATGAGAGCCAACTTCTATTTCCAGGAAAAATGCTAAACACTTATGCTCTATCCTCTGGAAGAGCATAATCAAGTGTGAAGCAATAAAAATGTTCACCAATACTTACATTATTAAGCACATTGTGTTTCCTGCCAAAGTATTAGACATCCCACCATAAACTGGTGTAGTTAGAAATGGCTTCCCAAAGGAGGAAGATCTTTGTCAAGAACAAAGATCTGAAAAGTGTGGAAAAGTCTGAGATTTTACCCGAGTTGTAAGCTGAAAGGTTAGATTGCCACATTTTCATAGATGCTGGCAAAGAAGGAGAGATTCCTGGGTCAGAAACAAAAGACTTTATTACTCACAGCACAGCAAGCACCATGAGCTTCATGTTTGCATTTTTTTCTCCTTGTCCTCCAAGTCCCATAGGGGTGATAAAAAGCAGCCTCTAAGATGTTGCACACGCTGTGAGTTTGTATCAGAGCAGAGGAACCCCAAGCCAAGGAAACCCCAATTCTCTAAAGGGGGCTTTTAGCAAACCTGTCCAATCTTTGTCCTGGAGGGAGCCATTATACTCATTATCCTGGTCAGAAAACAAATCTGCCCGATGCCCTGGTGAAAGACACTATCTCTGTGTTTCAAGGTTGTTTGCTACACAAACATCCTTGAAAAGACAGCCCAGGACAAAAGCTATCAACATCTTCTCAGAAGATGGATAGAAATACAAGAGCTCCATGGAGAACTTTCTCTTGACAGCTTTAATTTGGTTCTCGAAGGCTGAGTTTGATTTGGTCAAGTAATAGGAAAAGAACAGATGTTCCAAGAGGAAGATTTTTTTTTTTTTTTTTTGAGAAGGAGTTTCACTCTGTTGCCTAGTTTGGAGTCTAGTGGCGCGCTCTCAGCTCACTGCAACCTCTGTCTCCTGGGTTCAAGCTATTCTTCTGCCTCAGCCTACAGGCATGCACCACCACACCCAGGTAATTTTTTTGTATTTTTAGTATAGACGGAGTTTCACCATGTTGGCCAGGCTGGTCTCGAACTTTTGACCTCAAATGATCCATCTGCCTCAGCCTCCCAAAGTGCTAGGATTACAGGTGTGAGCCACTGCACCCAGCTGGAAGAATTTTATGTGCGCATATTTATTTCATGACAGATCTCTTTCGACCTCAATTTCTTCATCTGTAAAACTAGAATATTAATACCTACTTTATAAGGTTGCTATGAAAACTATATGAGGTAATGTGTGTAACGTCCATATGGCATCCAGCCCCATGTCTGGCATGTAGCAGGTTTAGTTCTTTTCCATTTTTCCCTGAACATATGGAATGTGACTCTGCAGACTTCCCTGATATTAATAAAAAGGGGGAAATGAGAGACATTTAACTAGACCTTTCACAAATGTTTTAACTGAGCATCTACTATGTGCCAAGCACCAGGCTAGACACCATAACTGTCCTCTTGAAGCTTATAGTATGCTTCATGGGAGAAATAGAGGAGAGTAGATTTGTCTTGCTTCTATCACATAAACTTGTAGAGGGCACGCCTCCAAAGTTTTATGGCAATCCACGTGATAGAAAGCTAGGGAATTATGAAGACATAGGCAGAGCATTAACCTAAAATAATAACAGTCAACAATATGCTCTCCCAGATCACACTGAGAAAAAGGATACTAGTAATTGCAGCAGGAAATGCTCATGTGAGCATTATTGCTACCAATATATGATTTTTTAGCCATCCATTTGATAAATATTTATTATTACGACATGTTGTACTTTGTTGTAGTGAATACTCAATATGTCTTTTTTAAGGATGTTGTGCATAGTGATAGGTGCTGGAATTCCCTTGAGGGTGAGCTGGCTCCAGGGAAAAGGACTTGATTTTGCAAAAGTTGGTGTCAATGTTCATCTTTATATGGATGAAGAGAGGTGTGAGAATCTGGGAGATACTGTGAATAAGATGTGTGATTTCAAGATGATTAGAATATTGATTTATGGGATGATCCTAAATTAGACCGTGAATAAGGAAAGTTGTTACAATTTTTTATTTGTGAAGAAGGTACACAATTATTTGTTTTA
Source organism: Pan paniscus (assembly GCF_029289425.2). NCBI lineage: Eukaryota > Metazoa > Chordata > Mammalia > Primates > Hominidae > Pan > Pan paniscus. The sequence goes on from NC_073263.2 coordinate 74,280,528, forward strand.
TTATAGACTATGTTTACGCTTCAAATATTTTATGGAAATAAAATAGCAATTTGTTTTGTTTTGGAGACAGGTTCTTGCTCTGTTGCCCAGACTGGAGTGCAGTGGCATGATCATAGCTCACTGCACCCTCCAACTCCTAGGCTCAAGCAATCCTTATGCTTCAGTCTCTCAAGTAGCTGGGACTACAGACACACACCACTGTGCCCAGCTAATTTTTTTGTACTTTTTGTAGAGATGGATTCTTACTTTGTTGTGCAGGCTGGTTTGAACTGGCTTCAAGCAATCCTCCCATCTTGGCCTCCCAAGTGTTGGGATTACAGGCGTGAGCCACCCCATTCAGCCTGTAATTTTTCTGAGAGAAAATAGTTATAAAGATTATACCTGCTTTGAGGGTGAGACTTGATCACATGACTGCTGTGTTAAATTAGATGCATTAGAATAGTATATGAAAAGCCAATTCTAGTTGGGTTTTCTGGAAGAACTATGGTAATAGCACCCTTTTCCTACCTTGTTTCCAGCATAGTGCAGACTGAATTCATTATTTGTCTGGAATCTACCTGGGCTAGATTGTGAAAAATGCACAGGCTACCTGACAGCTGAGTGATGGAGGCTAACCAGGAGGGGAAGTGAATAACCTTTGAAATGGGAAGCTGAAGACAAGCTGCAAGCAAAACCAAAGACAGGAGTGCTTCCTCTATAGTTCCTATTATTCAGGGATCATGAGATGGGCTTTAGTCAATGCTAAGATCTGGCATCTTGTTCGGTGGCTTAGAGGAGTGATAGGACCAGCAAACAATTCAAAGGACCTCACCCCCCACCCCGCACCCCCACCCCACTACCATTGCTCTCACTGCCTCCCCTACCGCCCTGTGCTGTCTAGTGGGCTGCATTCCTTCAAGTTAAATGATACCTCTGGGACTTGCATCTCTCCAGAGTGATGGGGGCTAACCAGAAGGGGAAGTAACGTCTCAGTATGTCTGATCTGCATTTATGAGAAACAAAGCTTGGCACATAGTGCTGAAAGTGGGAGAAGACCTGAGAAATCCCAAGTGAGAAAGCATCTTCTGGCTGAGCATGGTGGCTCATGCCTGTAATCCCAGCACTTGGGAGGCCAAGGCAGGCGGATCACCTGTGGTCAGGAGTTCAAGACCACACTGGCCAACATGCTAAAACTCCATCTCTACTAAAAATACAAAAATTAGCCAGGTGTGGTGGCTCACACCTGTAATCCCAGCTACTTGGGAGGCTAAGCCAGGAGAATCACTTGAACCCAGGAGGCAGAGTTTGCAGTGAGCCAAGATCGTGCCATTGCACTCCAGCCTGGGCGACAGAGTGAGACACTGTCTCAAAAAAAAAAAAGAAAAAACATCGCTTGAACCTGGGAGGCAGAGGTTGCAGTGAGCCAAGATTGCGCCACTGCACTCTAGCCTGGGCGACAGAGCAAGACTCCTCTCAAAAAAAAAAAAAAAAAGCTTTTTCTCTCTCCCATGTTAGTTCCCCTAGGGGTTCCCTAGTTAACCACATTTACTGCTAAATCTTAACATAGATTCTCAAACCTTTCCAAAACTGATGAAAGTGACAATGCAGGGATCATCATAATTTATCACAATTATTTGTATCTAAGTCATGCTAATGTCTGGTACATTGAAAGGTCAGGTTAATACCAGTTTTTCCTAAAATCCTAGGGCTCCCAGGGTCTTGCATTTTAACATGAGTGGTATTTTTGTGAAATTAAAACACTTTTGTCTTTGTTCCATGCAAAACGCCTCCCTCCCTCCCTCTCGCTCATTGTCTCTGAACTTGGCCTTGATTGACAAAATCCATTTCTATTAGGTAAAGCTGGTGAAAGCAGGAATGGTGTTTATCCAGGGCTTAAATTAAATCTTACAGAGCTTTTTCTCTGACTGCCCCTAGCTCCCTACAGTTTTCCATCAGTAGACTTCCAAGGAAGCTTTCATTTAGCCAGCTGTTTGCTCCTATTTTACATGATGGTTCTCGGTGTTCAGCAGGAACAAAGATCACAGATATTCCCATTTGGGTTTATCAGAAGCAACTGAGAACAACGAGCTCTTTTTATGTTGAAAATAGAGATTTAAAATTTATTCATAATCTTTACTTCTTCTCCCAACACATTCTCATCCCCATGGGCTCCTTTCTCTAATTAGCTATGCAAGTCTTGACACTAAAATTTAGCTACATGTTAATCTTTCATTTTTATTAGTATGGTGTCTTTATCTTCCTTCCTATATAAGCACAGTATATGCTTATATTTAAATACATTATATGTTTCCAAAAATGAGTACATTAAAATGACAACTTATAAAAACATTCAGTCTAATTCTATTGGTGAGAAAAAAAAAAACACATCTTAAATATGTCACTTCACAACCACTGAGCCACTCCTGAAATGAAGTTACTAGGTAGGTCTAATTTATACAAAAGAAAATGGAGTTGAACATTTATGAAGCTCCTACTATGTGCCAAGTGTAATGCTATGGATTTTATATCCATCATCTCCATTTAATCCTCATAGTGCTGTGAGCTGTTGTGTTGTTATTGTCAGACTTGGAGAGGGCACAACGAGTCCAAGCCTCCTGTCTGACACCAAAGCCTGAGCTGCCTACTAAATTATATTAGAGCCAACAGGAATCTTGGGGATTATCTAAGATAGCGGTTTTCCAAAGTATGGGATGAAATGAGGTGGTACACAGGGACATTGCATTTAAAATGCATTAAATACCACAGTGAATAAGTTGATTTCAATACTCTTCTAATCCTTCTGGCGACATCTAGAGGAAATGCAGTTCCGTGTTCTGACACTTGCTCATCTGCTTTACTTTTTTATTTTTATTTTTTTTGAGACGGAGTCTTGCTCTGTCACCCAGGCTGGAGTGCAGCGGTATGATCTCAGATCACTGCAACCTCCACTTCCCAGGTTCAAGTGATTCTCCTGCCTCAGCCTCCCGAGTAGCTAGGATTACAGCTGTGCACCACGATGCCTGGCTAATTTTTGTATTTTTAGTAGATGGGGTTTCACCATGTTGGTCAGGCTGGTCTCGAACTCCTGACTTCAGGTGATCCGCCCGCCTCAGCCTCCCAAAGTGATGGGATTACAGGCATGAACCACCGCACCCGGTGCTCATCTGCTTTTCTACAGAAGGAAAAGTAGGTGTTAGAATCATAGTTTTAAAAGACAATACCTAGCAAAGATATTCCATATTTAATTTTAATTATTTTTATAGCTATGGGAAAATAATGCTGGTTTTTCCACTTAAGAAGTCATGGATATTTTAATTCTCAAAGTACATGCAAAATAAAGGTATTGCTGTTACAATAAAAAGGCGATTTGCTGGTAGGAGAGTAGGTAGATTCACCTCTAAAAAAACAGGTGAAATAGTTTTCCCACATATGTGAAAGTAAAATTATCTGAACGACCTCTTTAAAGGCTTTTGATATAATTTTCCAAGTGTACATCTGGCGATTTACTGCTTTAGGTAATCAGAGGTCATAGTGTGGACCGCTTCTGATATAACATGCATGCATGTTCACTCAGCTTCTGGGGAGCCATAAGATACCTCAATATTCTGGCCTTTTGGCCGGAACCGCCATCTTCCAATAATTCGCCAAAATGACAAACACAAAGGGAAAGAAGAGAGGCACCTGATATACGTTCTCCAGGCCTTTTAGGAAACATGGAGTTGTCCCTTTGGCCACGTATATGCGAAATCTACAAGAAAGGTGATATTGTAGACATCAAGGGAATGGTTACTCTTCAGGTGTTACCATGGCAAAACTGGAAGAGTCTACAACGTTATCCAGCAGGCTGCTGGCAGTGTTGTCAACAAACAAGTTAAGGGCAAGATTCTTGCCAAGAGAACTAAGAACACATTAAGTACTCTAAGAGTTGAGGCAGCTTCTTGAAACATGTGAAGGAAAATTATCAGAAAAAGAAGCCAAAGAGAAAGGTACCTGGGGTGCAACTGAAGTGCCAGCCTGCTCCACCCAGAGAAGCACACTTTGTGAGAACCAATGGGAAGGAGTCTGAGCTGCTGGAGCCTATTCCCTATAAGTTCATGGCACAATAGGTGTTAAAAGACCTCTGGACTGCTAAAAAAAAAAAATTCTGCCCTATTCTAATGGACAGTGTCACTTGTTAACAGATTTCCTGAGACTGATATTTAGGGCTGTCACATGCACCACCTTTTTTTTTTTTTTTTTTTAATTAAAGTTCTAGGGTACATGTGCACAACATGCAGGTTTGTTACATATGTATACATGTGCCATGTTGGTGTGCTGCACCCATTAACTCGTCATTTACGTTAAGTATATCTCCTAATGCTTTTCCCGACCCCCTCCCCCCACCCCAGGACAGGCCCCAGTGTGTGATGTTCCCCTTCCTGTGTCCAAGTGTTCTCATTGTTCAGTTCCCACCTATGAGTGAGAACATGCGGTGTTTGGTTTTCTGTCCTTGAGATAGTTTGCTGAGAATGATGGTTTCCAGCTTCATCCATGTCCCTACAAAGGACATGAACTCATCATTTTTAATGGCTGCATAATATTCCATGGTGTGTATGTGCCACATTTTCTTAATCCAGTCTATCATTGATGGACATTTGGGTTGGTTCCAAGTCTTTGCTATTGTGAATAGTGCCGCAATAAACATATGTGTGCATGCATCTTTATAGTAGCATGATTTAAAATCCTTTGGGTATATACCCAGTAATGATGACTGGGTCAAACGGGATTTCTAGTTCTAGATCCTTGAGGAATCGCCACACTGTCTTCCACAATGGTTGAACTAGTTTACAGTCCCACCAACAGTGTAAAAGTGTTCCCATTTCTCCACATCCTCTCCAGCACCTGTTGTTTCCTGACTTTTTAATGATCGCCATTCTAACTGGTGTGAGATGGTATCTCATTGTGGTTTTGATTCGCATTTCTTTGATGGCCAGTGATGATGAGCATTTTTTCATGTGGCTGTTGGCTGCATAAATGTCTTCTTTTGAGAAGTGTCTGTTCATATCCTTTGCCCACTTTTTGATGGGGTTGTTTTTTCTTGTAAATTTGTTTGAGTTTTTTGTAGATTCTGGATATTAGCCCTTTGTCAGATGAGTAGATTGCAAAAATTTTCTCTCATTCTGTAGGTTGCCTGTTCACTGTATGGTAGTTTCTTTTACTGTGCAGAAGTTCTTTAGTTTAATTAGATCCCATTTGTCAATTTTGGCTTTTGCTGCCATTGCTTTTGGTGTTTTAGACATGAAGTCCTTGCCCATGCCTATGTCCTGAATGGTATTGCCTAGGTTTTCTTCTAGGGTTTTTATGGTTTTAGGTCTAACATTTAAGTCTTTAATCCATCTTGAATTAATTTTTGTATAAGGTGTAAGGAAGGGATCCAGTTTAGCTTTCTACATATGGCTAGCCAGTTTTCCCAGCACCATTTATTAAACAGGGAATCCTTTCCCCATTTCTTGTTTTTGTCAGGTTTGTCAAAGATCAGATGGTTGTAGATGTGTGGTATTATTTCTGAGGGCTCTGTTCTGTTCCATTGGTCTATATCTCTGTTTTGGTACCAGTACCATGCTGTTTTGGTTACTGTAGCCTTGTAGTGTAGTTTGAAGTCAGGTAGCGTGATGCCTCCAGCTTTGTTCCTTTGGCTGAGGATTGTCTTGGCAATGTGTGCTCTTTTTTGGTTCCATATGAACTTTAAGGTAGTTTTTTCCAATTCTGTGAAGAAAGTCATTGGTAGCTTGATGGGGATGGCATTGAATCTATAAATTACCTTGGGCAGTATGGCCATTTTCATGATATTGATTCTTCCTATCCATGAGCACGGAATGTCTTTCCATTTGTTTGTGTCCTCTTTTATTTCGTTGAGCAGTGGTTTGTAGTTCTCCTTGAAGAGGTCCTTCACATCCCTTCTAAGTTGGATTCCTAGGTATTTTATTCTCTTTGAAGCAATTAAAAATATGGAACACTTCACGAATTTGCGTGTCATCCTTGTGCAGGGGCCATGCTAATCTTCGCTGTATCGTTCCAATTTTAGTGTATGTGCTGCCAAAGTGAGTACCACATGCACCATCTTTTTTACAACATTTACAATACTCCAGTCTGGTATATATGAGCCCAACAGTGAACTTCATAAAAGAGAGATCTTTTTGTTGTTAGAACTGGGTTTCTCAAGTATAGCACCTCTGGAAAGGGAATGACTTTAACCTGTTATTTATTTACATTGTTGTAATTAAAAAGCAGTAATATAGATCTGCTGAGATGCTACAAAACTTCACCAGCCTACCATCATCAATGGTATATTCCCTAAGAATGGGACAATCCTGGGAAAGAGAAGCATCTGTCACTAGTCTTCTATTAAATTCTCAGCATCTACATCCAGAGCTTCGACTACCACTTTGGCCATCTGATTTTCAATCTCCTTCATCTTCCTCTCCAGTTGTGCCTCTTCATCCCATGAGATGATGTATAGTAACAGGCACTAAGGTGTGTGGGCTCCAGACTCAATTTACCAGGGTTCAAATCCTGGCTCTACCACTTCTGAGATTTAAGTTGTATACCACTTTGTGCCTCAGCTTCCTGACCTATAATAGGATGATGCTATCTATCTCTCGTGGTTGCTGTAAGCCTAAAGGTTAAACAATTTGATCTATTAAAAGCACCAAAACCAGTGCCTTGCATGCAGCAAGTTCTCAGTGTTAGTTATTTTCAACCGCGTGGTACATGTTGTTTCCTGGATGCCCAGTCTATCCATTCAATTCAGCCAACATGTATTTATTGAGCATTTATTATGTGCTATGCACTGTTCAAGATACTTAAGATACACCAGTGGCAACACAGAAATATCCCCGCCCCTGTGGGACTTTCAGGTAGAGGTATATTTGTTTATATTAATAGATAAAACTAAGTAAATTGTATACTATGTCAGAGAGTGGTAATGCTGTAGGACAAAAAAAAATGGAGATGGGCAATGGTCTTTGGAAGATTGGCAAGGTTTAAGATTTAATATATATGTTAAACACAATATTCTTTAAATAAAAATCATTTTTTTTTCCGGGAAAATTATATTCCCTTCTTGATTTCCATTTGCTGATAATATCTTTGTTACCCAGGCTTAGAAACTCAGTCACCTTATTTTCTTTTCTATTTTCCCCATAACCTGCCATTAAATCCTATGTTTATTTTTTGTGTCTCTTGAACCTACCCAGATGTGAGCATTGAGGCCTGGGTTACTCAGTAGTGTTCTAACTAGTCTCTGCTTCTAACCTCTCCCTGCTCAAATCAAGCCTACATGTCACTAGCAAAGCAACTCCCCAAAAAAGCTTGACCATGTCCCCTTCTTTCTCTAATGCCTATGGAATTAAAGTCAAACTTTAAAAAAAATGTTTAAAAGCTGGCAATTCCACTGCTGGGTATACACTCCAAAGAACTAACAAGGACCTGAACAGTTATTTGTATACCAATGCCCATAACATTGTGGCTATTGTGAATAGCCTTTTCAGAATAGACAAAAGGTAGAAACAACCCAAATGTCCACCATATATATAAAAGAATACCTGTCTCCCATGTATATATGAGACATATTCATCCTTAAAGAGGAAATCTGGATACATGTTATAACATGGATAGATCTTGGAGACGTGCTGTGTAAAATAAGACGAACACAAAAGGACAAATATGATTCCACTTATATGAGGTATCCAGAATAGTCAAATTCATTGACAAAAAAGTAGGAAACTGTTTACCAGGGGCTGGGAGGAGGAAGCAATGGGGAGTTACTGCTAAACAGGTACAGAGTTTCAGTTTGGGATAAGAAAGTTCAAGAGATGGACAATAGTGATAGTTACAATACAGTAAGAATATTCTGAATGTCACTGAACTATGAAACTTAAAAATGGTTAAAAAGGGCAGGTCATTGTAGCTCATGCCTATAATCCCAGCACTTTGGGAGGTTGAGGCAGGCAGATCACCTGAGGTCAGGAGTTTGAGACCAGCCTGGCCAACATGGTGAAGCCCCGCCTCTACTAAAAATACAAAAAATTAGCCAGGTATGGTGGCAGGTGCCTGTAATCCCAGCTACTCGGGAGGCTGAGGCAGGAGAATCATTTGAACCCAGGAGGCAGAGGCTGCATTGAGCCAAGATCATGCCAATGCACTCCAGCCTGGGTGACAGAGTGAGACTCCATCTCAAAAAAAAAAAAAAAAAAGGTTAAAATGGTAAATTTTATGTTCTGTATCTTTTGCCCTATAGAAACACAAGTTGAATTAACAAAAGCATATATTAAAACAGAAGTACAGGCCAATACCACCAAAATGGTTTTATTTTTGTCATTGACAACAAGCACAACACTGCAATTGTATCATTATTTTGTTTAGTTTCTTAAATATTACTTAAGTATGCATTAAAAATGTTTACATTTTAAAAATGTGACACTTTAAAGAAGTCCTCTGTAAACACAATCCCTTCTCAATATATTTTCCTGCTTTGTTTCATACATAAATAACTTAATCTACAAAGTCATAAATAATACTATCAACTCTCATGGCCTGGAAGTATATACAAATTTTGGAGTTTGACAAAAGTGTTCTTTATGATTTTATAAATAACACATAGTATTTGTAGTGTTGATTATCAATCAAATGACTTTTTACAAATTCCTACTGTCTCCTCAACCTGTTCTACCAGTAACAGATCTTCCAGTTTACTTGGTTGGTAAAGATGCCAGGCATTTAAAAAGTCAAAATGGTCAAAATTCTATATTAAAAAAAAAAAAAAGGCAGAGAAGGTTGCTATTTAAATATTACTAAATCTTAATAAAACCACTTCAGCTTGTCTGAAAAACAAAAAATGCTACTAAAGAGTGAATGCTTGTACAATCATATAAATGGTACCCAATAAAATCTAAAATTTAAGAAATAATAAAATCAGATGAAATCCATATTAGTTTTGCAAAAAAACTCCACTGAGATTCTATTACAGGAACAGCATCAATACTATTCTACATTTTCTAAAATTTATTTCTAATCTTCACTTTGATGAGTTAAAATTTTAAAGGCAAAAATAATGACAAACAAAACAATTCTGAAAAGCCATACTTATAATCCTTGACATCAAGATGTTAAGAAGGTTTTTTAAAAAAAGCGATACTTAAGATTCCTAATATAGAACATTTGATTGTTTAGTTTTGTTTAATGACTGGAAATCCTTATTTCTTCAAAAAATAGCAAGTATCTTTTGAAACACATCACCCATCTAATAAGATTGTTTAGTTTTGTTTAATGACTGGAAATCCTTATTTCTTCAAAAAATAGCAAGTATCTTTTGAAACGCATCACCCATCTAATAATTTATTAAATAACCATTCAAGATTTATTAGGTAAGCACTAAAATTACTTTTATGTAATAAAAGTAAATAGGAATTTTGCATGTTTGCTGTTTCATTTTACAAATTTTTTTATTCCTTTATAGGATATAAAACTTTAAGAAAACATTCTCAACTAACATTCTCATTAGATGTAAATGATTCAAATTACAAATAATACTAACCTAAGCATTGTCATTACTTTTAAAATCCAAGTTTCTCAAAGTTTGATTTTTTACTCAATACAAAAATGACCTGGTTCACACTATTAGCTGCCCAACAAACTGTTTAAAAAAGTAAATATTCTTTGTTCAAGAGTAGATTACAAGAAATGTTTTCCATGCTCTTATTTCAAAAAACAAGATTCTGATATACATAATGAATCTAAATAAAAATTCACAAATGGTGGCTGAAATCCTGTCAACTTTCAGCCCAATACAATATAAATCCAGTTATAATGCATAAACAATTCAAAATTAAAATTTATAATGGAAATGTCAACAAGTCATAACTACTACACATTACTACTGATGGGTTCCACTATACTTCAACCTGGCACAGCAGATGTGCACATCTGATAGACAGACTGCTTAGAAAATTAAAGCTATCAGAGCTATAAATAAGGAATACATAAATATGAACATAGCAATGCCAAAGCATTAGAACTGTTAAAAAAAGTGAATAAGATGTGATGTAAACACATCTGATAGTTCTCTCTGTAAGCCACTTTCCACTGATTTATAAAGCTATGGTTTTATAATTCTTTTAAAAAGTAAAATTTTTCTACACTGCTGCATGCAGTAATTTCATTGTACATTCTCAACTACAATGCAATCTTCAAACCCTCTTGCAGAGCTTGACATATCTCATCAGAATTTCTCCAGAAAGTCAGCTTGTCATATTTTCAGCAGCCTAGAACAAGAAAGTAAGATTCATTACAATAAAACCATGGAAAAAGAGGCATCATGAAGATAAATTTGTCAATACTGCACTGTCATTAACAAACAACTATTCCCCATAAAACAGAACCACTTTTATCACAGTAATGCAGTGCTTTTCATGTTTTGCTATACATCAGGACTACCTTTTGAATGTACAGTTAACAGTCCACAGGCTAACAGTGGAAAATAGTTACATCACCTAAAATAATAGTTAAGAGCACAAAAAACATACTGCTACTTGAAACATTAACCTATGGCAGACCTGTTCCCACAGATTTCATTAGTTTGTCTGTTTCTGTGTGTTTTATTCTAGTAATAGGGATTAAAAATGAAAAAGACCTTTCATGCTACAAGGCAGAGAGAACAAGAGCAAAAGATGAATAATGAACATCTTATCTAATCCTGTCTCATCTACATCCCTAACTACTACTCTTTCCCAGGTGATTCTGAAGAAATTCCAAGATACCATATCATCAATAAATACTTTGATACATTATTTCTAGAGACTTAAACAAATCACCATACTATTATCCTACCTAAAAAATTTCTTAACATCAATATAAAAAGATACAATTTTAAATAAGTTTAATTTTAGAAATATGTATTAGTATTTTAATTCATTTACCTTTCTAACTCCTTTTTATAAGACCTACCTACACAGGGACACATCGCAGATTTACACTAAAGTATTAGTAACAGTACAGGACATCTGTAAGAGAAAGGGCAAGCCTTAGTCCACAGGATTCCACCATAATGGTATAACTTAAGACACTGGGGTACTAAAATAGAAGATACAGGAAAGTAGGTTTTGCTCAGAACTTCTCAAATTACAATATGTAGATGACTGCTTACACATAAATCCTAGAACTAAGGAGATAATATAAAAATTCAATGTCAATAAAGAATCACTAATCAAATGCACTTAATTAACAATCCTATTTATGCTGTGGGAGATATGTATAAAGTGGCCTATTTATGGCTGTTGAGTAACTTATGTAATTAGGGAGATATATAGCTAGCTACTTTTACTATAAATGACTTAGACCACATCAATATACAAATCTGTGAAAGTAAAAAGCAAAAAAATTCACAAAAAATAGTTACTGTTTTCTAAATAGTCAACCAAAGAGCAAAAGAAAAAAGTAATGTCTCAGACCAACAGTTTTTTGCAACATTTCAAGATACCCTTGATTTGTTATCCTACATATTCCAAAAAAAGAGACAATAAATACCATACAGTTAAATTCTAAATACCAGGAATTCTAGATAAAGATAGAACACAGCAGGAACAATTTCTCTTTACCTTAATTTTAAAACTGAAAGAAATTAACAAAAAAAAAAAAAAAAAAAAAAGAGAAAAAAATTCATGAGCAGCAACCACACAAGGCAAGGAGAAGAACCTTATGCTTGTAAAGCCAATAAAAGGGTGGTCAAGGAAAGGCAGGTGTGGCTCAGTGTATCTCTAAACCCACCAGCTCCCCAACTCTGTCCCAAATGGCAATAAGAGAGAACAAGACTTTAATCCAGGGAGAAGCAAACCGATGAGTTATTCTTTTTCAATTCACTGAAATCAAGTATAACACTTTTATTTTTAAAATAGCATGATACTATCTGGAATGATGTTCACCAAACATTATTGCAGGCAATCTCTTTGGTAATCTTGAGTGATTTTTTAAAAAATTTTTTGTATTTTCTGAATTAAATATCTTAAAAGTATAAGGATGCATTACTTTCATAAAAATTATAGAGATTATGTCAATTACTTCAAAAAAACAAGTTGTAATAAATACTTGTTTGCTAGAAACTCCCTACTTGTTGCTGTTGTTGTTTTCACTCTGTTGCCCAGGCTGGAGTGCAGTGGCACAATCACAGCTTACTGCAGCCTCAAATGCCTGAGCTCAGGCCATCCTCCTGAATAACCAGAACTACAGGTGTGTACCACCATACCCAGCTAATTAAAATAAATATTTTGTAGAGATGGGGTCTCACTATGTTGCCCAAGGCAGTCTTAAACTCCTGGCCTGAAGTGATCCTTCTGCTTTGGCCTCCCAAAGTGCTGGTATTACAGGCGTGAGCCAGCACGCCTAGCTGAAACACCCTAGTTTTAATGTGATGCTAGTATACTGTTTCTAGATCATAGGAGAAATGCATTTTAAGAGGCTTTGTGTATGTGAGAGACAGATTTTCCATTCAAATAGTCAACACTTTCTGATTCAGTGTATCTTAATTACTGATTTTACCTCCCACATCTCACTATGGCCCACTGGATGCAGAATAACTAGTATGCTAAAAGCTGAAAAAGCTATGTTAAATTGGCATTTCTGAACTGCCTATCCTAATATCGTAGCTTATATTTTGCCTAAGAAAATGCTATGCCAAAGCACTTGTCAGTCACCTGCCTCAGCTAGGTTTATTTGACTCTGGTTCTCTTACATGCACTCAAACTGTAGTACAAAACAAAAATATCTTCCTATTATGTTAATTCCCTTTCAAATTCAAGCACAGTAAAACAAAAACTCTTGCAGTTGTGGCAGATGTGTACTAAATAAATCTTTCCCTCAAAAATTTCAGAAATACACTGATAAAATACTATAATACTCATTTTTATTTTTATTAAAAGAGTTATTAGATAATATTAAGTCAGGGAATGTGCCCATGCTAAAGCCCAAGGACTCTTGTTTCTAATAACGACTTCATCTTTTCCTAAACTGCTGGCTCAGGAATTCTTGAGATTTTACTGGAGGAGAAAACTTAGTAGTTAAGTAAACAACTCTGAAGTCAGAGAGCCCAAGTTCAAATCTCAGGTCAATCACTAACTGTAAAGTTCTTAAGGTAAGTAAATTAGTCACCATAAGCTTCAGTTTCCTTAGCAGTAAACTACTAATAGTAGCATAGGATAAGTATCCCTTGTCGGAAATGCTTGGGACCAGAACTGTTTCTGATTTCAGATGTCCTAAAATTTTGGAAAATTTGCATTGAAGTTGTCCCTTGGTATCCATGGTGAATTGTTAGTTCCAGGACTCCCCATCTTCCCCACCTCACAGATATGAAGGTCTACAGATGCTCAAATGCCTTATATAAAAGGGTATAGTATTTGCATATAACCTACATGTATCCTCCCACATACTTTACATCATCTCTGGATTCATTGTGATACCTAACACGATGTAAACGCTATGTAAATAGTTGTTATCGTGTATTGTTTAGGGAATCATGAGAAGAAAAAAAGTCTGTACATTCTTAGTACAGACACAACCATCCTTCCCCCTGTTCCCCAAATATTTTTGATCCACAGCTGGTTGAATCCATGGATGCAGAACCCACAAATACAGAGGACTGACTGTACTTGCTGACTGAGCATCCCTAATTAGAAAATCTGAAATGTTCCAGTGAGGATTTCCTTTGAGTGTCATGTTGGTACTCAAAGTATTTCAGATTTTGGAGCATGTTGGATTTTCAGATTTGGAATGCTCAAACTGTAGTAGTTATCACTGTTATAATGATAGAGGAAATAATGCCAGTAAAGCCTGTAGAACATACGGTCTGGCATGAGAAAAGTATTCATATAAATATTAGCTATTCTTGTTATTCAGTTATTTTTCTTTCTGCCATATGAAAGCCAAAGGTTTGAGGTAAAAAAGAAACTTCCATATCTAAATAGGAGACAAGTGCTGATAGCCAAGATAATGGGTAAAAGGCCTAGACAGCATTTCAGAGATCTAAGACACGGCCCTTCCCATGACAGGCTCCGAGGCCCAGGATCAGGACCTGGAGCAAAGGTCATGCATGTTATGCTTTAGCAAAAAACTTGGCTGCATTGTGCCCATGTCCTAGGGATCTGTGGAAGTTTGGACTTGAGAGTGATTTAGGGTATCTGGTGGAAGAAATTTCTAAGCAGCAAAGTGTTCAACATGTTGCATGGCTCCTTCTAACAGCATATGCTCAGATGCATGAGCAAAGAAATAACCTAAGGCTGGAACTTATACTTAAAGGGGAGGCAGAGCATAAAAGTTTAGAAAATGTGCAACCTGTCCATGTGGTAGAAAAGAAAAGCCCATTTTCAGGAGAATTCAAGGGGGCTGCAAAGCAACCACTTGCTAGAGAAATTTCCAAATCTAAATAGAAGGCAAGTGCTGATAGCCAGGATAATGGGTAAAAGGCCTAGACAACATTTCAGAGATCTAAGAGGCAGCCCTTCCCATTACAGGCCCTGAGGACTAGGATAGAATGGTTTTATGGGCCAGGCTCAGGGCCCCGCAGCCCTCCACAGCCTTGGGACATTGCTCCTTGCATCCCAGCCACTCTGGCTCCAGCCATGACTCAAAGTGGCCCAGGTATAGCTTGGGACACTGCTTCAGAGGATCCAAGACATAAGCCTTGGTGACTTTCATGTGGTGTCAAGCCTGTGGGTGCACAGAGTACAATGGCTGAGGCTTGGCAGCCTCCATCTAGATTTCAGAGGATATATGGAAAAGCCTGGGTATCTAGGCAGAAGCCTGCTTCAGGGGTGGAGCCCTCATGGAGAATCTCTACTAGAGTAGTGCAGAGGGGAAATATGGGGTTGGAGCCCCTACACAAAGTCCTCACTGGGGAACTGCCGAATGGAGCTGTGAGAAGAGGGCCACCGTTCTCCAACCCCAGAATGGTAGATCCACTGACAGCTTGTACCCTGAGCCTTGAAAAGCTGCAGACACTCAACAATGCCAGCCCACGAAAGCAGCCATGGGGGCTTAAGCCTGTAAAGCCACAGGGGCAGAGTTGCTCAAGGCCTTGGGAGCATACCCCTCCCACCAGTGTGTCCTGCATGTGGGACACAGAGTCAAAGGAGATTTTTTTGGAGCTTTAAGATTTAATGACTACCCTGCTGGGTTTGGAACTTGTATGGGGCCTGTAGCCTCTTTCATTTGGCTGATTTACCCATTTTGGGATGGGAATGTTTACCCAATGTCTATAATCCCATTGTGTCTTGGAAGTAAATAACTTGTTTTAGATTTTACAGGCTCACAGGTGGAAGGGACTTGCCTTGTCTCAGAACTTTGGACTTTTGAGTTATTGCTGGAATGAGTTAAGACTTTCGGGGACTGTTGGGAAGGCATGATTGTATGTTGCAATGTGAGAAGAACACATGAGATCTGGGAAGGGCCAGTGAGGGAATGATAGTTTGGATGTGCATCCCCACCCAAATTTCACCTTGAAATGTAATTTCCAATGTTATAATCTCCATTGTAATCTCCAATGTTGGAGGTGGGGCCTGGTGGGAGTTGACTGAATTCATCCCTCATGAATGGTTTAGCACCATCCTCTTGGTGCTGTACTCGCTAAAGTGAGTGAATTCTTAAGAGTTATGGTTACATAAAACTGTGGCACCTCACTCTCTCCCTCTCTTGCTCCTGTTTTTGCCATGTGACATGCCTTCTCCCCCTTTGTTTCCATAATGATTGTAACCTTCCTAAGGCCTCTCCAGAAGCAGATGCCACTATGCTTTCTATACAGCCTGCAGAACTATGAGCCAATTAAACCTCTTTTCTTTACAAATTATCTGGTCTCCGGTTTTTTTGTTTTTGTTTTTTTTTTAAGAGGAAGTCTTCCTCTGTTGCCCAGGCTAGAGTACAGTGGTGTGAATCTTGGCTCACTGCCACCTCCGCCTCTTGGGTTCAAGTGATTCTCTTGCCTCAGCCTCCCGAGCAGCTGGGATTACAGTGCCTGCCATAATGCCTGGCTAATTTTTTTATTTTTAGTAGAGATGGGTTTCACTATGTTGGCCAGGCTGGTCTTGAACTCCTGACTTCAAGTGCTCTGCCCACCTCAGCCTCCCAAAGTACTGGGATTACTGGCTTAAGCTACCATGCCCGGCAGGTATTTCTTTATATCAATTCAAGAATGGACTAATACAGAGTCTACCATAAAAGTGAGGATAGTAGTTACTGGAGAGGAGAGCAAGAGAGAGGGGTTAGTGACTGGGGAGGGGGCAGAAGGGGGATTATCTCGTGCTGGCAGTGATGGTTGCATGGATATTCTCTTTATGATACATTTTAGCTCTACAAATGTGGTTTACCCTTTTTAGTTAGATTTAATAATCAAGAGATTTTAAAAAGCACAAAAACAAACCTAAAGAATAAGAACTCATTGGAAAATAATCTGAAAGATATGTAAATTGCATGTTTTAAATAGTTGTTTTCTTAAAGGTAAGAAAAAAGAGAAGTCACTTTGTATCAGGTATCAGAAGGTTTTATTTGTTTGTTTTTCCCCCCATTGACCGTCTCTATGAGCCCATGTTTTGGACAAGTTTTAAGATGAACTAACTTAAAGTTTCAGTATTCAAAGTGAGTTAGTGCTATATAAAAAGGGAAATAAAATCACAAGCTTTTAAATCAGAAAGTCTGTGGAAGAGAGAATAGGACATGTTTTTAGTTGCCAATCTGAGCAATTAAAACGTGGTTAATTTGAATTTGAAAAAAGGTGGCCCTCTGGGAACCTGGTGGCAGCAGCAGTCCCCTGGTCTCTGAGGTACTCTTGGAGTCACTTTTTCCTTTTCTTGAAGGATAACACATGGGCCCTCAGCTGAGCAGCTCTATCAGCCAGTTTCCTGTCTAAACAATCCCACTAATCTGACAGCCTTCTTTCACTTCATCCTGTCCAAGCTGGCAGTGTTTGTGTTGAGATGGTTGACTGGCTCTATCACATACCTAATGTCTTCACAAAAGTGTAGCCACACTCTTAGCCCTGTCTCCAGAACATGTTATTCAGACAGGCTGAGAATTTTCTAAATTCTCAGATGCTAGTTCCTTTTCTCTTAGCAGGTCCTTACTCGATTGCTCATTTGTGTCACATTATTAAGCAGCAAAAAGAAATCAGGCTACACCTTCCACAATTTGCTTGGAAATTTCCTCAATGAAATATCCAAGTTCATTGCTTACATATTCTATTTTCCTTCCAACAATAGAAGATAATTCAGCCACAATCTGTCACTTTCTTTCTTTTTTTTTTTTTTAGATGGAGTTTCGCTCCTGTTGCCCAGGCTGGAGTGCAATATCGCAATCTTGGCTCACTGCAACCTCTGCCTCCTGGGTTCAAGCGATTCTCCTGCCTCAGCCACCCAAGTAGCTGGGATTACAGGCATGTGCCACCACGCCTGGCTAATTTTGTATTTTTATTAGAGATGGAGTTTCATTATGTTGGTCAGGCTGGTTTTGAACTCCTGACATCAGGTGATCCACCCACCTTGGCGTCCCATAGTGTTGGGATTACAGGCATTAAGCCACTGTGCCTGGCCCATTCTGTCACTTTCTAACAAAGACCACCTTTCTTTTAGTGTCCAATAAATGTTCCCCATTTCCATCTGGGTCTTCACTAAAAGTGCTTTTAACATTTACATTTCTAGCAACATTCTGATCCTAATGTTAGTCTCGAAAAAACTCTGAAGCTTTCTCTACAGTTCTTTTCTCTTCTTTCTGAGCCCTCACCAGAATTGCCTCAACATTCACAGTTCTACTAACAGTTCCTCTTCAAGGAAATCTAGTCTTTTTCTATCAAGCACCTTAAAACTTTCCAGTCTCTATCCAATACCCAATTCCAAAGCCACATCCTCACTTTTAAGTACTTGTTACAGCAACACCCCACTTCCCAGTACCAAAATCTGTATCAGATTTCTGGGACTGCCATAATAAAGTAACCACATATTAGGTGGGTTAAAACAACAAAAATCTATTTACAGTTTGAAGGCCAGAAATCCATACCTATTATACATATTTAACCAAGGCGTTAGCTGGGTCATGCTCTCTGACAGCTCTAGGGGAATATCCTTCCTTGCCTCTTTCTAGCTTCTTGTGGCCACAGAAAACCCTTAACTTTCCTTGGCTATTTGTGTCCAAATTTCTCTTCTAAGGCCACCAATTATTGGGTTAGGATCTACCCTAATCCAGGATGACCTCATCTTAATTTGATTATATCTGCAAAGGCATTATTTCTAAATAAGGTCATATTCATTGGGACCAGGGGTTAGGACCTCAACATGCCTCTTCTGGAGCAGGCACAATTTTACTCACCAAATAGCACAATTCTAAAAACAGACTTCTGGGAAAACATAACATGGTCCATGGTAGTAGTAATTTTTCTTTTTTTTTTGAGACAGAGTCTCACTCTGTCACCCAGTCTGGAGTGCAGTGTCGCCAACTTGGCTCACTACAAGCTCCGCGCCTCCTGGGTTCACGCCATTCTCCTGCCTCAGCCTCCCAAGTAGCTGGGACTACAGGTGCCCACCACCACGCCTGGCTAATTTTTTTGTATTTTTAGTAGAGAATGGGGCTTTACTGTGTTAGCCAGGATGGTTTCGATCTCCTGACCTCATGATCCGCCCAACTCAGCCTCCCAAAGTGCTGGGATTACAGGTGTGAGCCACTGCGCCCGGCCTGGTAGTAGTAATTTTTATGATATGAACATACACTATTGAGCTCCTGGTCTTCTAGTGGTGTTGCATGTTAGTTTAACCTTGTTTAACCAGGATGTTTCCCATAACTTCATCATTAATCATTTTTCTAAATAAAAGCATCTTTATTTAGAATGAACTAATAGGAATCTCCAACCTTCAGTGCTTCAGTAGCCTTGCGAAGCTCCTTAATAACCGATGATAAAGCTTCTGGGTTAATTCCTTGTTCACAAAGCCGTACACAAATAGACAGAGTTTCCATATCTAAGCCAGTATTCAAAATTCTTGAAATCTCAAGCAGAACTGAAAAAAGACACACACAAAAAAAACACTTAAGGCTTACAGCATTTAAAAATATGCATATAGTACTTTCATTAATTTATATATCACTGCACAATACCAAGGAATTAGCATAGCATCCCAGGTTTTGGAAATCTGCATGTAATACTTTCTTGCCTTTACTTAGTTTTAGAAACTTAAATATAAATATAAACTTACACCTTCCCTTCACATAACTGCCTTTTACATCTTGCTATATATTCTAGCACTTGTTTAATATCTAACATGTATCCACCATACTTAGGATAATTCTGAACGCTTGCTTATTTTTTAGTATTCTTTTAAAATGCAGTTTAACTAGTCGCATATTATTCCATTTTATGGAAACACTATACTTAACTACTCTGTTACTTTAAAAGTTAGGCTGCTCTCATGTTTCTCTCATTAAAATAATATTGGTAAGAATCTGTACATACTAAATTTTATTTCATTAGGATAAATTTCTAGAAGTAGAACTGCTCAGTCAGTAATATACATATTTAATTTGCTGAATTGACATACAATAGTCAAAAAAAGGTAATGTACATATTTAAGGCTTTAAAAGTGTTTAGAAACTTTTATAACAATTTGACAGCGTAATCATGTCTGTTGAATCTAATAATAAAAATGAAACCTTATATTTTTTAAACTTCATTTGTATAGTACTGCATTTTATTGTAGTTGATAGAACTCTTTGTCTTTAACATGAGAAGCACAAACAGAGAAACTTGGTCCAAAGTGATTTTCAGAATCCCTTCCATTACAGGTTGTAAGTACACCGGTTCCACTGAATTTTGTTTTATGATTGCTTCCCAGAGAGTATTTAGAATATTTTAAGTCAACTGTCAACATATTATCTATTGTTTCCTATATCATTTCCCCTTGGCATTATGCTTAGAAAGTTATTCCCCATGAAAAGATTATATCCACCAGTATTCTCTTCCAGCACTTTGAAGTTTATTTCCCAAAACCCCCCATAAGTATTTATCTCCCTAGAGTTTGGGTGGAAAATAGGATCTAACTTTTCCTCCCAGAAATGAGCCAGTTGCCCCAGTAAAATTTATTGAATGACCTAAGTTTTCCCCACCCAGTTGAGATGCCACCTTTATTCATAGTAAATTCCCATATACTTACAAATTTGTTACATGTCTATCTTTTGTAAGGGCAACCATTTAATTTCTAACTTTATATTGCATGTAGTAGGGTAAACATTCCGTTGTCATCTTTCATTTATATAAGCCCTTTTATTCTTTGGATGAACTGAACATTTTTCATCAATTCTAAAAACAAATTCCAACTGGATTCTGATTAACTGTATAAAAACTACATTATTATTTTGGGAAGAATGGACAAGTTATCAATATTTAGTCACCCATTAATTTAAGTCTAAGTCTTTCTGAAAATTCTTATAGTATTTATCATGTTCATGAGATAGGTCCCTCCCATTTTTTCCATATCAGATATTCACTTTCATCCCTAGAAGTTCAATTTGAGCCGGGCGCAGTGGCTCACGCCTGTAATCCCAACACTTTGGGAGAGCAAGGTGGACAGATCACCTGAGGTCGGGAGTTCGAGATCAGCCTGACCAACATGGAGAAACCCCGTCTCTACTAAAAATACAAAATTAGCCGGGCAAGGTGGCGCATGCCTGTAATCCCAGCTACTTGGAAGACTGAGGCAGGAGAATCGCTTGAACCCGGGAAGTAAAGGTTGCGGTGAGCCGAGATTGCGCCATTGCACTCCAGCCTGGGCAACAAGAGCAAAACTCTGTCTCAAAACAAAAAACAAACAAACAAAAATAGCAGTTCAATTTGAGTCTTAAAAAAAAAAATGTCTTCCATGCCTCTACTAAACTTTTTGGAGATATGGAGTATAGTTCTGATGCCCTTGTCTGCTAATTCTAACATCTGTGTGATCGGGGGGGGTGTTCGTTACAATTGACTGAATTTTTCACATAATGGGTCATACTGTTCTGCCTTGCATACCTGGTAATCTTTGATTGGATGCCATGTACTTAGAATTTTACTTAGGTACCGGATAGTTTTGTACTTCTAATTCTTGAGCTTTATAATGAGATACCGTTATCTGGAAATGGTTTGATCCTTTCGGATATTACTTCTTAGATCTGTTAGGCAGGACCAGAGCCCTGTTTAGGATAGGGCTAATTATTCCCCTTATGATTGAGGTAAGAATTCTGAGTACTGTATCCAATGTCTCATGAATTACAAAGATTTCCATTCTGGCTGGTAGTTACAGGCAATATCCTCAGCCCTGTGTAAGCACGGTGCACGGTTCACTCTAATCCTTCTAGATGGTTCCCTCCCAGCTTTCTGAGTACTTTCCTCACACATCTGCTAATCAATGCTCTGAATACTTAAGGGGGACACTTCTACAGATCTCCAGCATTCTTTCTGTGCAGTTCTCCCCTCTCAGGTACTGTTATTCAAACTCTACCTGCCTTGGTCTCCCAGGTCTTCTAAACTCCTCCTACTCACTTCAGTGTGTCCACTGGGTTCCACCTGGGTTCTCCCTGCTATACTGAGGCCTGGAACTCTCTGAAGGCAGTGAGCTGGGGCAACCCAAGAAATCACTTTGCTTGTTTCCTGTCTCTAAGGGATCACTGTACTCTGATGCCTGATGTCCAGTGTCTTGAAAACCATTGTTCTGTATGCTTTACCTGAGTTTTCTTGGTTGTTTCAAGTAGAAGCATAAATCTAATCTCTGTTACTCCATCTTGGCTGGAAGATGACAGCTCTTCCCATTTTCATTTCTTCAGTTTTGATATTCCAAATTTCACAGCTGTTGTTCCTGCCTTCATCTATTTAAGGCTATATTCTTAAACTGTATTTGAGATTGCTCTATTATCTCTATTTCTTGGAGTATAAGCAAGCAGCAAAAGACAGTGGTTAGGAGTGTGATCTCTAGAGCCAGACTACCTGTGTTCAAATTCTAGCTGTAGTATTTAGTAGGCAAGTTACTCTCTCTGTGCCTTATTTCACCATTCTCGAAAGTGAGGATAATAAGAGTACCTATTTTAAAGGATTAGTGTGAGAATTAAAGGATACACTTAGAATGGTATCCATTTGTTTTGCTGACACTGCCTTGCAGTCCTTTGGAATGGTGCTTGGAATACGGTAGGGCTCAATAAAAAAGAGTTCCCTGTTACTACCACTTTCCCTCTTTTTCCTTTTCCATGTTAGTTGCTCATGTTTTTCATCTACCTTAGGTGCTTTGTCATTCTTGGCGGAAAACTCATCTTCCATAGATTTATTTTAGGTGTCCTGGACTGGTGGCCCATTCTAAGATAGGAAGCCGTACCCTAGCTTTAGGCCTCTAGATCAGGCCTTGCAGTATTTTTGGTCCAGATCCAAAAAACACATGGATGGTGCTTCTCAATCTCTGGCTGTGACAAATGGCACATTTCTGACTCCCAACTTCAGTGAGGCAGGGTAGCATGCTTTGTCAGGTTCTATTCCCAACAATCCCCTGCTGTGGTTCCCATCTGCTCCTTTCTTTTGGGGGGAAACCTCTCTCTTCCTAATCAATGGAGACTTCCCTTCTTGCTTTTGAACAGGTCTATCCTGATAATTATATTTTCTTACTATTTCCTATTTTTTTATATGCTTAGAGTTTCAGCAAGTGCTCAATCTACCATATTGAATCTTCACTTTATTTTTGACTGTCTTCACAAATGGATTCTACTTAGCCCTTGTACATTCTAAGTGGTTACCATCAGTATACTGGAACACTACATATTAAACTTTTTAATCACCAGTCACCTTGATGAATTCTATGATGCTTCTAACAGTTTTTCAGTTGATTCTCTCCCTTCTCTCTCCAGTTTCCAGTTTGTTCTCTTCATGGTAGACCCCCCACGTATAAAGGCTATGCTTATTCCTGACTTCATGCCTTTGTTCTTGCTTTTCTCCTCTGCCTTTTATCCTCCCTTCATATAACTCAATGCTGTTTTCTTAGTCCGTCTCATTTGTGGTTTCTTCTTTAAGCCTTCTTTTCAAATGGACACCTATTTTTACTTTCTATTTTCACAAATCGCCTGTAATCAAAAACTATTTCTTTAGTGCCTACCATATGTTCAGTACAGGTTGAACACTCCTAATTCCAAAATCTGAAATGTGAAATGCCCCAAAATCCAAAACTTATTAAGTACTGACATAACACCATAGTGGAAAATTCCACACCTCATATAATGGATCAAAGTTAAAATGCAGGTGCACAATACACAGTTCATTCAGCATCCCTGAGGGAAAAAAACAAAATTACCTTCAGGCTATGTGTATAAGGTATATATAAAACATACAAGAATTCTGTGTTTGGACTTGGGTCCCATCCCCAAGATATCTCATCATGTATGTGAAAATATTACAAAAAAAAAAAAAAATCTGAAATCCAAAACATGGTCCCAAGGTTTTTGGATGAGAGATAATCAACCTGTAACTATATGTATTTTGTGCCTATTATGCTACTGCTGCAAATACAGTTATGAACAAGGTATATATGGTCCCACTCCTCACAGATATTAGTCCAGGAGGAGAGATAGATATTAAAGTAATAACTGATTCTAGATATAAGTAAAATAAATAAAGAGTGGAATACTTCTGAAACAAATTACAAGGGCATCTTACCAAGTTTGGAAGGACACAGTGTTTAGCAAAGACTTGTCTGAAGAAGTGACAATTACACTTAGACATCAAAAGTGAGTAGAAATCAACCAGACTAATACAGAGGCAGGAGGAAGGGTGATGGGTGAGAGCAAAGAAAACAGCTTGTGTGATGGTCCCTACACTAGAGGGAATTTGGTAAATTCAGACCTGAACTGCTATTGTGAAGGCAATGTAATTAACGGGGTGAATGGGTATAAAATATGAGGTAAGTCCTAGTGAAGATCTTAGAACTGTGGAAAGCTACTGGATGATATAAAATAGGAACATAAAAAAATCAAATTTGCATTTTAAGGACTTTTTGGCTGAGTATCAAATGAATCTTTAAAAAGTCCAGTTATATCACAATTTTGATAAAAGACTGGTGGGTAGTATGAACAGAAGATATTTAGCCAACCTGAAATGAGTCAAGAATTGAAAGGGCTTAGTGAAGAACAGGAGGCAGAGGAGGTGAGAAAGCAAGACTGACTTCTAGATTTCTTTCTCAAATGTGCAACTGGATTGATGGTGGTAGCATGGACTGTTTCGCTGGTACTGCCTTGCAGTGCTAGTCAAATGGAATCTATATACCATAGATTCTCTTAATTCCTTTCTCTATAACATGTTCCTTTTTTTTTTTTTTTTGAGATGGAGTCTAGCTCTGTCACCCAGTCTGCAGTGCAGTGGCGCAATCTCAGCTCACGACAACCTTCGCCTCCCAGGTTCAAGTGATTCTCCTGCCTCAGCCTCCCAAGTAGCTGGGGATTACAGGCACCCGTACTTACTACTAAATATATATATATATATGTAAAGTGGTGCTACAGGCCGGGCACAGTGGCTCACGCCTATAATCCCAGCACTTTGGGAGGCTGAGGCGGGTGGATCACCTGAGGTCAGGAGTTCCAGACCAGACTGGCCAACATGGTGAAACCCTGTCTCTACTAAAAATACAAAAATTAGCTGGGCGTGGTGGCGGGCGCCTATAATCCTAGTTACTCCAGAGGCCGAGGCAGGAGAATTGGTTCCCATCCCCAGCTTCAACCTGGGAGGCGGAGGTTGCAGTGAGCCAAGGTCGCGCCACTGCACTCCAGCCAGACTCGGTCTCAAAAAAAAAAAAAAAAATAGTGCTATGATAAAGCCTCTCATAAGGAATAATTATCAAAATTAAAATTCAGATGCACAGGACGATTTTAGAGGAAAATAAAAATTAAGGTATAAAAAGCAATCAATAGAGAGTACCTAACATACCAAAACGTTAAAAAGCAAAAGAGGCAACCATACACAGTGGGTTGGGGGGTGGTGTTGTTGAAAAGGCACGACTATTTTAAGCGTGTAGAATTTTAGGGATATAAGGATGAAAGCAGAGATCTCATGCAGACCTTATTCTAAATAGGCAGAGATAGTTCTTTTCAGAGTGAGGTGCACAGATAATTTATTAATAGAAAGTCAGCCTGCTTCCTCCCATGTCTTTAACAAAATCCTTTCATTTCATGATCAAAATGAAAATGTAGCCAAGAGTTCTGCAATTCACATGACTTAAAGGGAGGTTCACAAATGCTGCCATTGAGGGGAGAAATGGTATTCAAAAAGTTTTGAAAACTTTATTTTTGATCTCACGGGTTGATTTAAATACTGTGTAACACCACATCCCCTCTCCTTCATTTTTTGTTTTACTTCACTTTTTTGTGTTCTTACTCTCTCTATAATCTTCATTTCACACCAAGTTTTCTCAGAAGAGATCTTGATGATGCAGCCAACACAAACCATCAGTTCTCAATTGTACATCAGTGATTCCACCAGAGAAAATGTGAGTTTTCTGTTCAAATGGGATCCTGTGGCCATATACATAAGGAACCTAAGTACAGCTAACCTAAGAAAATAGGCTAGAAGTGAGGTCTTATACTCTACCTTTTTCCAAGGAAATATACAAGACAGTAAATTTATATATATATATATACACACACATATATATATTCATACATAAATCCAGTTACAAAATAAAACTATTAAGTGTTGATACATCGAAAAGGATAGAAAAATAAGCTGAATATTAAGAGTAACATTCTCAGAAAAACAGCAAGGTAGATACTGAACAAGTGAAAAATTAGATGCAAAGGCTCTAAAAGTGTAATTCTTTGAAAAGAAAACCAGAACCAGTGCAGAAAAAACCAGCAGCCCCTCTGCAAGTGCTACATAAGAAAATGAGGCCGGGCATGGTGGCTCACGCCTATAATCCTAGCATTTTGGGAGGCCGAGGCATGTGGATCACCTGAAGTCAGGAGTTCGAGACCAACCTGGCCAACATGGGGAAACTCCGTCTCTACTAAAAATACAAAAAATTAGCCGGGTGTGGTGGCGGGCACCTGTAATCCCAGCTACTCCAGAGGCTGAGGCAGGAGAATCACCTGAACCCGGGAGGCGGAGGTTGCAGTGAGCCGAGGTTGCGCCATTGCACTCCACCCTGGGCAACCACAGCAAGACTGTGTCTCAAAAAAGAAAAAAAGAGCCTACGGTGAAGGAGAGAGAGATACAGCAGTGAGAATTTCATAGGGTTATCTTTTAACAGAGACGGAAGCTGACGTGAGTAGACCCTGGAAAACGTCTAGGCCCACTGCAAATAACAACATCGATCAAACACTCATAATACAGGTGGATGTGAGTAAAAAGGAGACAAAGAAGACTACAAGAGAGAGGCCATCTGAAATACTATAAAAATAATTGATCATCTTTGATATGTTTTTACATGGTTGTCTTATTTAAATATTCACAACTCCTGGAGGTAGGGTTTTATTTTACAGAAAAAAAAAAAAAAAAAAAAAAACTAAACAGGCTCAATGATGTTTAAGTATCTAGTCCAAGCTCACCACAGGGGCATAAAGTGGCAAAACCGACATTAGAGGGTAGACAGAGGGTAACCGCAAGACACAAATTTCGTGTTCTGCAACGCTTGTGTAGGCTTCACACACACGTGCCTCCGGGGTCGAAAACAGGCGACACCATAGCACTTGGGCACTGGTGTCACCCGCTTCAAGAGGAAACTAGGATAATTATGACCAAAGGGGAACTTGTTCATTCGCCGGATATTAAAGGTGCCTACTTAAGTGCGAAGAACAGGAGGCATAGCGGTGACCAAACACCTAGCCCCTGTCCCCGCCGGGATCCCAACCTTGGGGACCCCCGAAGCGCCCCGGGCGGGAATCGGGTGGGACGCGGCACGCAGGAGGGAACGGGTGTGCTGGGTGGGGTGGGCGTGGCGCTGTCACCGCAGGAGATCGGGCGGGTAGGGCGGACCTGGGATGCGGGATAGAGGGGGCGCGGCATTCGCGCCAGAGGGACGCGGTGCGCAACCGGCTGACTAGGGGCCGCAACGCCTAGCGCGCGCGACAAACTACGCAGCGGCGGAGACAACTCTCAAGGGATAGGGCCATCAGCCCTGCGGCCCTGGCAGGTCCCTACCAAAGATCTTGGAAGATGCCGTTTGGGGCACTAAGGGGACCTGAAGTCCTCCCCAGGCTCATTCCCGCCTGGGGGCCTTGGCTCTGGGAAGGCAGGCAAGGTAAAGGGAGCGCAACGGACACTCACCGTCCATGGTCTCCCGCACCGCATTCAGATTCGCCGCCGCGGCCGCCGCCGCCGCCCCAGCACCGCTGCTACTCGCCATGGCTAAGGCCGAGGGAGGCGGGAGAAGGGCCTGACCCGGAACTGGAGCGCCTTCCTCTCTCCGAGGCAATCACACAGCGCGTCTCGGCTCACGCCGGGCAGGCTCCGCCCCTCGCGCTCGCCGCCGGCGTGAGGCTGCGTTGATTTGAATTTGGAGCCACGTTCCTCTGCGCGGAACGGGGAGCGAGGAGTTGCCATTCGAATTTCCTACGCGGCCTCCGTGCGATTGGCTGGTTCGCGGATGGCGGGACGACACGATTGGCTAGTCGCTCACAAGCCCCGTGCCCTGGTTGGCCCAAGACAGCGCGGAAGCGGGGAGTTAAAGAGTCTATGCCTGTCGTGGAAGCTGGCCTGGCCCCCGGAGCTCCCTGGAGTCGGTACTGGGGGCTTCGTTTTGTACGCACCGGTAGGTACGCTCTTTGTGGTCCCTGGCCTTTCCTCCTGTCTGAATGGAGAGGTTTCTTTTCCCAGCTCCTGACTTGCCTGCCCGCTCGCCCCTGGTGAATGGGAGCAGTCAGGGAGTAGGTGTGGAAGAGAGGGGCACCAGAAAGAGTGGCCACGTAGGGTTGGGGGCGACGCCTCCTTCGCACTCCATCCAGGGAAGCCGGCTGCATCTCAACCTTCCAGAAGTAGACTCTTCTCCACCCCACCCCGCCAAGGTGTAGCCTCTGTAGCCTCCTTTGATTGCAAGTAATGCAGTCTCCCTTTCTATCCCGGGAGGGGTGGAGGAGAGGTCTTGGCGAAAGGAGGATTTTTGGAGGAAAGGGGACCCCAGGCAGTTAATTTCCTAGCCCCTGTCAATCATACTTCTCTGGCTAGGACTCATGTGCAAGAAAGGCACAAGCTTCCTCATCTCTTACCTGCTTGCTA
Organism: Pan paniscus; assembly: GCF_029289425.2. Lineage (NCBI taxonomy): Eukaryota > Metazoa > Chordata > Mammalia > Primates > Hominidae > Pan > Pan paniscus. The sequence continues at coordinate 74,308,768 of NC_073263.2, forward strand.
CAAAGAATTGTTTAATAGCAACTGTAGTTGGATAGGGTATCCGAAGAATGTTCATAGTGTTGAGACATGAGATGATGAATTTAAAAAAAATTGTAGCTATAAGTCCTTTAGTTGAGAAGAGATCTGGGCCTGTTGTAACCTTTAGTTTCCTCAGAGGCAGATCTGAATTCATTCATATTTGATTGCTGCGTATAAGCCACTTCACTTCTCTGAGCTTAATACTTTCGCAAAATAATATCACTAATAAGTTACTGCTATAGCTTTCAAGGTTGTTTCGAGGATCAGTTGAGAACATTTATATGTGATACTTTTTTTGTAAGCTGTATCATAGCCCCAAGAGTGTGAGGTTTTGAGTTGTTTTTTGTGACACATTTGTCGAGTACATTTTAATAGTTAAAATTAATATCTATGAGACTTTGTAATTTTAACATGCATACTCTTGATTTCTTTTTAGTTTTCTCTCTGTGCTATGGGAGATGTCAAGGAATCAAAGATGCAAATAACACCAGAAACTCCAGGAAGGATCCCTGTTTTAAATCCTTTTGAAAGTCCTAGTGATTATTCTAATCTCCATGAACAAACTCTCGCCAGTCCTTCTGTTTTTAAATCAACAAAATTACCAGTAAGTTATTCCTGACTAGTGTTTACAACTAATTTTAAATGTAAGTAATTACAAATAATTTTAAGTGTAAACATCTGTCTTTACAAGGTAAGGAGGAAATACATTATGGAGCATATATAGCTGCAATATACTTTTTAAAATTGTAGTGTTCATTATAATCTAGTGGTTAGGTTAATAAGTTAGCTAGAAGATTTTTTTTTTTTAAGTTCAAGAACATATGTTAGCTTCCTGCAGTTGTGGGTGTAGCTACATTCTGTGGTTGACGATATAGCTACTAATGCATTAAAGAAGAAGCTGCATCATCTAATATTCTGTTCTCACTTATTTGGCAAACATTATTTGAGTGTTGCTATGTGTCAGATACAGTGCTAAGCAGGGATTACACTGTGAACAAGTTAGGATCATTAGGCACAAATCCTTAAGGAGGTTATACTCCGATGTAGGGGTCACAAACTTTCTGTTAGGGGCCAGACAGTAAATATTTAAGCTTTACAGGTCATTTGGTCTCTGTCACAACTACTCACTTCTGTCTTGTATCACAAAAGCAGCCATAGCCAATGTGTAAAGAGATAAATGTTACTCTGTTCCAATACAGCTTTATTTATGGACACATTTGAATTTCATATAATTTTCACATGTCACAAGATTTTTTTTGTTTGTTTTCCCAACCATTTGAAACTGTCAAAATAATTCTTAGCTTGCAATCTATTATAAAAAGAAACTAACCCCTATTTTAATGTGTTAAACAGAACTAGATGAGTAATATCAAGGCAGTGTGATAGGTGATATGATTAGTGCTTAGGACAATAGTAATATGAAGGAAAAGTGTTCTTCAGGATACTAGAAAAGGCTTCATCACTTTATCTTTTTTTTTTTTTTTGGTAGAGATGGGATTTCACCATGTTGGCCAGGCCGATCTCGAATTCCTGACCTCATGTGATGCACCCACTTCAGCCTCCCAAAGTGCTGGGATTACAGGCATGAGCCACCGTGCCCGGGCCACTTTATCTTATTTTACTGTTATTTGCTACACTGGATAAGTTCTTTTGACCTTGGATCTTTCAACCTACCAAGTTACTTAGAAAAACTGCAAATAGGGTGGCTGTTTCTGCTACACTTTCATACAGGTTTTACAATGAGCAAGTATGTACTAGTGGAAGGTCGAGCAGTTTATATTGAGTCATTTCATCAATCTGACCTTATGATTTTTAATTGAATCATTAAAATTTATCTCTTGGTCTTACTAAAAATAAATAATAGATTGACGGCAGCTTAATCCTCAAAGTTGGAATGTATGGCATCTTGTGTTTTTAGGACTGAATTTGCCTAGAATATATTTCTAATTACAGATTAGGATTTGGATAAACCTTTAATTCAGTTGCATGGTTGAGTACAGAAAGGCAGCACTGGTTGCCATTCGTAATTATTTTAAGGATCAACTATGTTATGAGCTTTTGCAGCCATCTCCAAAGTGACTAAGGACTTTAATTTCAGTTCCTTCTTAGTGAAAGTAAAGACGTTTGTTAACTGTGAGAGATTTTTACTTTTACATGGGCTTAGTTTATCACACTGATGAGTGTTAATTGTGAAAGTTTTATATCTTTATTACTCTGTTGTGATTTTTCTCGTATTACGTAATTCCAACCCAGGTGAAAGATTCTGATATTTTAAAAGAGATACAGGCTGGGCGCTGTGGCTCATGCCTGTAATCCCAGCACTGCCAAGGTGGGCTGATGACTTGAAGTCAGGAGTTTGAGACCAGCCTGGCCAACATGGTGAAACCCTGTCTCTACTAAAAAAAAAAAAAAAAAAAAAAAAATACAAAAATTAGCTGGGTGTGGTGGCGGGTGCCTGTAATCCCAGCTACTCAGGAGGCTGAGGCAGGAGAATCGCTTGAACCGGGGAGGTGGAGGTTGCAGTGAGCTGAGATTACACCATTGCACTCCAGCCTCGGTGACAGAACGAGACTCTGTCTTAAACAAAGAGAGAGAGAGATACAATTAGGTCAGTTGATCGAATGTGATATGATTACCCTTTGCCATTTAATTTCATGGTAAAGTCAAATTTTAAAATATAAGCTTTAAAATATTTTCATATTATAACCATTCATATTATTTCTCACATAGGTTAGCATTTTGATGAACTATTTTAGTTTGCCTTTACTCATAAGCTCACTTTCTTTTGTTAAGACTCCAGGGAAATTTAGATGGTCTATTGATCAACTAGCTGTAATAAATCCTGTAGAAATAGACCCAGAAGATATTCATCGTCAAGCTTTATACTTAAGTCATTCTCGGTAAGTTTTCCTTTCTTGCACCTAAGTCTAATAACACTCTCAAGTGAAGAGAGGTAGGAAATTCTAAATGTTGAGTATTTTTCTATGTAAAGGTATCAGGGAGAAAAAATTTTGATGCAGATTTTTCCTATCTAAATGAATGAGTTCAAAGAACTACATTCAGAAAGATTTTCTTGCCAACAGTTCCAGACCTGAGTAGATACCTTTTTCTTTTACAAGTAACCTTTTCCCTCTGCTACTGAGGTGACAGCTCTGTACCCCTAGCACTCAGTTAAGAGAAGAACATTTTGAAATTGGCACTTTTCTACATGGTTGTGGCTTCTGCCATTAACTTGTTTCAGTTTGTCTTTTTGATGGTTTGGGGTAAAGCAAAATGCTGTTTCATTGTTATCTATGTTTGGGGAAACCTAAAACCCCCTTAAAGAGTTACGTAGGCATTGAATGGAAGGGTATCCATTAGCAACAGAGCGGTTTTTTAGACATCATCCAACTGTAACAATTCACTTGGAATCTGAATTACATTTTCTAGAATTCTACATATCACCCAGTGCAGTCTTATTTGTTGATGTGTTGTTTAGGTTTCAAGGCACTAATGTACTGCAGATTTAGTTTTTTAATACAAAGTGTAAGGTCATATTATTCGTTTGTAGTTTTAGGGACTCTTGTTTATATGTTTTATAGTCTGATTTTTTAATATTTGAAAAAAATCAAATACATGGTATGACCAGATTTTAATTTGCTGTCCTAAGGTAGACATGTTGTTAGTCCAAAACATAGGATAATCCTTTTCCCTTTGACTTAAGAATTCAGTCACACAACGTTGCACACATATTGAGATATTCTGGTAAATACTTACTGGCTTTTCTCCTCCATCTTCTCTTTGCTTGGTAACATGATGACCATTCACTCATAAAATTAATGTCCACCCAGACAGAGTGTTAATAGGAAGGGAATAGAATGAGGATAAAGCATGAAAGGATTTTAACTTAAATTTAAATAATACCTTTGAGGCCAGGTGTGGTGGCTCACACCTGTAATCCCAGCATTTTGGGAGGCTGAGGTGGGCAGATCACTTGAGGTCATGAGTTCAAGACCAGCCTGGCCAACATAGTGAAACCCCATCTCTACTAAATATACAAAAACATTAGCCGGGCATGGTGGTGCACACCTGTAATCCCAGCTACTCGGGAGGCCGAGACAGGAGAATCGCTTGAACCCAGGAGGCAAAGGTTGCAGTGAGCTGAGATCATGCCATTGCACTCTAGCCTGGGGGACAGAGCAAGACTCCATCTCAAAAAAATAAAATAAATAAGTAAATAAATAATACCTTTGAAAGAGAAGGTGAGATGAATGTCTAAAAGCAAATGAGTCACAGTGACTAATTTTTTGTTTCACACGAACTTAATTATGCTTAATTATTTTGTCTCATTTCTTCAATATATTGAATGATGGACAATTATTATATTGATCAGTCAAGAAATACTTATTGAGTACTGTGAGGGACTGTAAGAAACACTGAAGAAGTACAAGATACTAAGAGTCAAGAGTCAAAAATATAATTAGACCAAAGTTGTAACACAGTGCTTCTGTTCTTACTACTAAATGATATATTGTCTGCAAAGGTTTATAAAGATAATCTTGGTGTCTCTTAGTACATAGATTTATCATATAGAAGAATGGAAAAGAGTGGGAAAATATTATAATTTAATTTAATAATATAATTCAATGAATGGTTATGGCTTCTACCAAGGATAGTCAATATATTCTTCACAGAGCATCTCGTTTCATCCTTAGAAACAAGCAGTGTCTTTCAGTATCTCTTCTTACATATTAGCCTTCTACTTCAATTCTTCCCATCCTTTTCATGCCACCATCCACACAGAAAATTGTAACTGTAAAGCATACCAGTGTAAGCAGGTGAGTCTTGGCCATGTAGGTGACCAGTCCTGAGGTCCCCTCTCCTTTGCCACCCTGCAAAGGCTCAACATTCAGGCCACACCTATACCTATATGCATCATACTGGTGTTCAGTGGTATGCTGGTCAGGATGCTCTCCCCTGTATGACTTCTTAGAATCTTGTTTGATCTGACTCTAGAGTATTTGGCCACAGTGATTTTTACTGTTTCCAGCAATCACCTGAGTATTTCATGTTCTTGAAGTCCCTCTGATGAAGTAGCAAAAGGTTTCTGAATGCAGTAATCCTAGTTCAGAGCTTACTTGCTATTTGCTAAGCTTGTTATGTGCTGCCATTTTGACCATGATAAAATGAAGAGAACCATTGATAAGATGAAGGCCATTTTGTTATCCTCAAAATGGCTACTGTTCAAGCTGGGATATGTGGGTTGACACTGTAGTTTATTTTCTCATACTTCTCCCACTTGAAAAATCTACTTAATTTCTGAAATGTATACATTCTCATATAAGCTTTATTAAGCCATGAGCAAGTCTATATGTGAAAAAAATTCACACCATGGAATACTATGCAGCCACAAAAAGCATGAGATTGCGTCCTTTGCATGGACATGGATGCAGCTGGAGGCCATTATTCTTAGCAAACTAATACAGGAACAGAAAACCAAACCCCTCATGTTCTCACTTATAAGTGGGAGCTAAATGATGAGAGCATGTGGACATATAGAGGGGAACAGCACACACTGGGGCCTGGTGGAGGGTGAGAGGAGGGAGATCAGGAAAAATAACTGATGGATTCTAGGCTTAATACCTGGATGATTAAATAATCTGTACAACAAACCCCAATGACACAAGTTACCTGTGTAACCTGCATTTGTACCCCTGAACTTAAAATAAAAGTTAAAGAAAAAATTCTGAGACAAAATAATTTTAAATTGTAAAAAAAAAATATGTCTTACCAATTTACTGATGGAAGGCAAGGATTCTTTCCTGTAATGGAATAAAGAAGTGGTCCTAGAAAGCTAACTGCTGAGTCCTTGGCAAGTATATGCTTTGTGCTTGGACCCAAAATTTTATATTAAATCTTGTAGCTGAGAAGTTTATATTGCAGTAATTGCAGATTGTATCAAAGTGAAAAAAAAATTCATTTGGAAAAAATGTTATATTGTCAGTGTTTTATTTCAGATTTAATATTTTTGACTGTTTAGAACTATCCTCATCTATTTTACAGTAAAAGTTGATTCTAAAATTATTGCCACGATAAACTTGTTATAATTGAAGAGAAAAACTTTGGACAATTTTTAGATGTATGTTGAATTAAATACTTCTTAATTTGTATTAAGGGACAAAGTTTATCAAATTTATATTGTTAAAAGCAATTTAATATCAATGTAAGTCTTTTGAAATAAAGTATCATTGCATTCAAACTTTGAATGGAAAAGAGGGAGGTAAGCCTAATAGCTAACTGCTGAATTTCAGAATACTGCCATTTACTAAATGTTACAAGATACCACTAGTATTAATTATAAAGTGAGCTTAACATTTGCCAGTTTTCAATGAAGGGAGATTATTTATTTGAAAGGTTATTTTTTAAAATGTTCAATAAGCTTAAGTAATAGCATGGTTATTTTTCTTCTTTATCTTTGTATAGAATAGATAAAGATGTGGAAGACAAAAGACAAAAAGCCATTGAAGAGGTAACTTAAACTGTTACTGATCATTAAATCAGTTAAGGATCAATTCTGCATGTACATCACTTCTTTTAAAGACTTTCTTCAATTCCTTCACTGTCCTATCTCCCCTCCAAGCCCTTCGCAGTCCCATCTATATAAAGCACCCTTCTGTACTGTCCTAAGACCAATAATTTCCAGCTATCCCAGTACCTTGCATAGCACTTGTATACTATTGTAATGATCAGTTTAGTGTTTCTGTCCCCTAGACGCAATCTTTTTTGGCCAATACTGTACTTCATCCTTTCATTCTCAGGACCTAGCACAATTTGTCTTCCTTGTGCCTTCAAAATGTTGATTAGCACAAACTTTGTTTCAAGTTGGAGTTTATGTAGAGGAAGTCGAATATTCTCAGGCCTTCAGAATCTAGATTGGCATTGGGAATGGCTTTGTCTTTTTTTGTTAATACTTTGGATTTTTAAGATATTCATGAAATAAAATCTCTTACTGTTAAACAGCAAAGGTATATCATAATGTAGGCTTTTTAAAAAATAAAAATAATTAAGTTTTTTGCTTTTTTATGTCTGTTGAATTGCCTTTCTTAGCATCTAAATAAGGTTATTATTATTATTATTTTTTGTTTTTTGAGACGGCGTTTCGTTCTTGTTGCCCAGGCTGGAGTGCAATGGCGTGATCTCAGCCCACTGCAGTCTCCGCCTCCCAGGTTCAAGTGATTCTCCTGCCTCAGTCTCCCGAGTAGCTGGGATTACAGGCATGCGCCACCACACGCAGCTAATTTTGTATTTTTAGTAGAGACGGGATTTCTCCATCTTGGTCAAGCTGGTCTCGAACTCCCGACCTCAGATGAGCCGCCTACCTTGGCCTCCCAAAGTGCTGGGATTACAGGCGTGAGCCACTGCGCCTGGCCCAGCATCTAAGTAAGGGTTACTTACCTTGTTCTTTCCTCAGAAAGTCTTTATGTGATGGCAGCATTTCTGATTTTTACTTTTCTGCCCCTCTAGCCCCCTCAACCCTCCTCTGTTCCTTAGCCGTACTTGGCTCTTCCGTACCACAAAAGACTATGTTTACTCCTGCTAAACATTACCTACTTCTTCTTCTATCTAGTAACTGCACAGTTTTTATTCTGACTCAATCACTTGGTTCTTCCCCACCTGAATATTCTCAGACTCTCAAAATTTCCAACATTTTGAAAAAATACTTTCTTTAAGAATCCTTAATTTTAAAGAGAAACCCAGCAGGTAAACTTAAGAAAATTTGTTTCTTTTCAATATATATTTTTGAAAATAGAAGAAACATATACATATAGTAAAAACAAAAAGAAAAAATATAAAATAAAAAGCCTCCTGTTTCCCCATCCCACTTCATGAAGGTTATGTCTATAACATTTCTTATGTGTACTTTCAGATTAATTTTACTTATTTAATAGCATATGTCCTTAAAATATTTTCGACAGATAGGATTATCATTCTCATACTATTATCGTTCTCATACTGCATCCTCCTTTGCTTCATGATTTTTCTTAGAAATTTTTGATAACCAGCATATACAGATTTTTACATTCTCTTAGCAACAGCATAGTTACCTAGCCCCTGTTGACAGATGTTTAAATTGTGTTTATTATTTTTCTGTCACAAATAATGCTGCAGTGATTTGTATATATATCTTTATATTCTTGAAATGGACTTAGTAAGTCAGAGGCTTTGTGAATTTTCAGTTTTGGTAGATTTTACCATATTGCCCTCCTAAAAGGTTATACCAGTTTATACTCCTGATTACAGTGTGACACTGCTTGATTTTCCATATCTCCAATATTGATTATTATCAGAATTCTTAATTTGTTCTACTCCTATTACTTTAAAAATGACCTTTTTTTGGTATTTCTTTACTTTTGAGTGAACTTATACATCACTTTGTAAGTTTATAGGTCCTTTAATTTTTTTTCTGGTAATTGTCTATATCTGCCCCAGTCCACCTTTAAAAAAAAAAAAAAGAATCTTTTCCTCATAGATTCATGGGTAATTTAGTTAAGAAAATTAGCTCTTTGTCATATGTATAGCAAAATATGAAGAAAATATGTTTGGTTACTTGCAAAACCTAGGGAAGGGAAAATACTGTGTTAGAAATGAAAGAGGAAAGAAAAGTATCCAAATGCTCTATCTCATTTGAATATACTGGCCAGTAGTGTGCTGGTGAATGTTTAACAACTTGCTCTCTGGTCGTGGAAGGAGCACGATTTATAGCGATTCCTGCTATCCATAGTGTAAGTACTCCAACCATGGCCAATTTCAAGCTACTGATGTGACATCACTGAATGGGAAAGGAAGAATAGTGGCACACCATTATATGTAGGAATTCCACCATACAGATACAAAATACATTATTAACCTCAAGAGCATAGACATTGATAAATATATAAAATAATTAGCAAGTGGTGAGTTTTGAATATTTGTTACCTTTATTTTTAATATATTTAATTGTAAGTTTACATAATTTTATTTTTAATATTGGTTTTAACAACTGGTGCACAGAATTATTGAAAATTTAATAATCAGATCTTGAGAGCCAGAACAAACAAGCCAGCTTCAGTGCCATCATTCATACTGGCCTACTTGCATGTCTCTGTCTTAATATATTCCTTCCCTTTTCATCCTTTTTTTTGTAACCCCATCAAAAAAACCTGGGAAAGAAATTTAAAATACTTTGTCTATGATTAATCCTCTTAGTTTAGTTTGCAAGTTTCAAATTTAACTGGTTGATTTGAAGTATTAAGATTCCTCTTTATATATACTTTAAATTTCTTCCATTTTTCCTTTGGTCATTTGTATTAAAATTTTTGCATACAGTTATAAAGTTAGTATATGACATGTTTAATAATTACTTGGAAAAACACAGGTACCGTCTCACATTTTGGGTGGAATTTATGCCTAATTGTATGACTTTAATTTTCCTAGTTTTTCACTAAAGATGTCATCGTACCCTCTCCTTGGACTGATCATGAAGGGAAACAGCTTTCACAATATCATTCCAGTAAATGTGAGTGTACTAAAAATGATATGAATAAAAATCAAAAAAGTCGGTGAATATAAAGCAACATATCATGAAGTGCCAGTATATCTGCTTTGTAAGGAGCTTGCTTTAAAATTCTGGATAACATAGAATTTAACTCCTTTTAGGGTTAGAATTAAAAATTTGACTAAAATTTATTGAATTTTTTTTTAGCTGTTATACTCTGAATTTAACTTTTTCTTCATGACTATTGTGAATGTCAGTTATAATGATGGTTATAGAGGATCCATAGATGAAGAAATAGTTGGCATTGAATATAGAGATGAGTTGTTAATGACTTTAGCAGTATTTTGAAGGTTAATATTTTAGATAAAACTGTAAATTGTGTTGCCTTTTGCTAATTTGCTGATTTCTTATAAAGGTAAAGAAAGGATGAAGACTTAATATGACCTCTGGGACAGTGTATTATTGCTGAGTATCTGCAAAATTAATAAGGAAATTAAAGGGCAAGCCAGTAAGCTAACAATTATCTTTCTACCTCCAGGCAATGGTTGTCATATATTTGTTCTCACTGCTCTTTGGGTTGTGAGGCAGTATTCAGGAATCACTTGTATATATGCATCCCTCATCACAGTGGAATTACACTGTCTATTGTAGTATACCTTAATTATGCTGTCAGTATAAGAGGGAATGTTTGTTCCCTTCTTTATCAAAAAACACAACATAATAATACAACAATAATAGGTAAGCTGGGTTAGTACTTTCTCTATGCCAGGACAGTGCTAAGTGCTTTCAGTAATTTCTTATAACTCATATGAAGTAGGTGTAATTATTGGCCCCATTTTATACGTAAGAAAACCTAGTTTTAGAAAGATGAGAGCATTTGTCCAGGGTTACAGAGATGATAAAAGTGGGAAAACCTGAATTCAAAATTCTCAAATCAGATGCTGTATTCTTAGCCATTATGAATTAGTGGTAGCACGCAATAGTAGATGGAAATCTGGATTGTAAAACCTCCTACTTTTATAAACCAGAGAGGTGACCTTGATCAAATTATTCTATCTCTTTGTACCTCAGTCTTTTATTTGTGAAATAAAAGGATTGAACTAGAGTTGTCCATTTACATCCCCCCTAGCTCTAAAATTGTGTGTCCAAGGTGGCATTCTCATAGATACTAGTTTTTCACCCCCAGATTCTTTACTGTTGGATTTTTTCAACAGATGAATCAACCTTCTTAAGTGATTTTTTAAATAACATTTTTGTATTCCAAGTATCCTGTTTTAGTTCAAGTGATGCAGGATCAAGAAGATGCTTAAAAACACTTTAGACTCTTTGAAACCTAATCAAGCCCACGATAACAGTGCAGTGGTTAATAGGATAGACTCCAGAGCTGTGCTGTTTACTGTGTTGTTGGGAGACAATTCTCCATAGGCCTCACATTTCTGCACACCTTTCATGAAGTGGCATGGACAAGTTCTGTTCCAAACTATCTTTTCTAGGGTGTTTGTCTTGGAAGGTAGAGATAGTGTGTCCCACCAGAGCAGAGGGTAAGTTTGTTTTGCTGTCCAGTATAGTAAAGATGATGTCTCCCTCTGGAGCAGATTTGTTTGCAGTCTCTCTTAAAAGAATGGGATTTCCTAAGCTTGGGGTTCCTTAGCTATGGTGAAAACCCATTGTGTGTCCACCAGCCACCTGGGTATTTTAATTTAGAATCTTTTAAGATAGAGAGCACTCCTCCCATGATTAGGAGAGACACAAGATGGAAATAAAAATTTTATTACTTACAAGTCCTAGGGGTACACAGCATACCTGAACACCACACAGGGAGGTCAGGAAGAGAGAGAAAGGAACCCATGGGCCAACGCCTTTATTGGGTCCAGGGCATTATCCAAACAGAGTTTTAGTTGGTGGGTTTAAAGCAAGCAGGCATGCATTGAGGAGGTCACACAGTGACTGAGAGATAGTCACTGTGGCATGTCTGTGTAGTCCATGTGCGGTATGAGGGTTGGGGGGTCAGTCAGGTAGGCCATATGTAGATGGCCCATAGGGAGGTGGTTACCAGGAGGAATTTATATAAGGCAGATATCTGGATCAACCACATTGAGGTATAGAACTGGAAACTGTCGGGTGAATGAGCCCTGCTTTTTGTATGAGAAAGTCCAACTTGTATGCAGAATTATAAGAATTCACTGCACTGGACTGTTTCATGTCATCTTCTTGGCACTTGGGAGCAAAGGGAATTAATAGGAATGTTAAGTTCATGCTGCCTGCTGTGCTGAAAATAATAAAGTCCTTTATCTTTGCCCCCAGAAGCCTCATGTCTTTAGCCAGCACCAATGGAACTTTGACATGTTCACCTGTTAGTTGCCAAGTTGGGTAGAATCTTAGACCCTTTATAGTTCTTGACAGTTGTGGCCACGTGTGACTATTTAAATTTAAAGTTAAATTTAAAAATGGAGTTCCCCATTCACAATATTCACATTTCAGGTGCTCAATAGCCATGTGGATATCGAGTAGTATAGATAGAGAACATTTCCATCATCACAGAAAATGTTCTATTGGATGCTACTTTAGGGCCAAGGTTGGCAGCCCTTAAGTGTAAAGGATTCAATAATAAATACTTAAGCCTTTACTGACCACACAACCTCTGTTGGAACCACTCCACTCTACTGCCGTACCACAAAAGCAGCCGCTGACAATATGTAAATGAATGTGAGTGTGTACCAGTAAAACTGTATTTAAAAAAATAGGTGAAAGGCCAGATTTGCACCATGAACAATAGTTTGCTGACCCTTACTCTAGTGTAATATTATCTAGGTTTGAATTGTACCCAGTAAAGCTCACTAGCTGTGTGACTTTAGATGAGTTACTTAGCTTTTCTGTGCCTCAGTTTCCTTATCTATAAAATGATGGTTATTGTGGTACCTCTAAGATAATGTACCTAGCACATGGTGTTTGGTTATCTACCTAAAGATTAACAAATAAAATGGTGAATGAGGGGAAAAGTGGTTTTGTTTATACATGTTAGCTTGTGCTGGTAGCATTTACTATTATTAATATTTATGCAGCAAGGTGCTTCAGTGCATATCCTCATGTGTTTTTATTTATGGACTTGAGTGAGAATTTCCCTGGGATACATACGCAGGTAGAGGATTTCTGAGTTATAGAGTATATCTTTACCTAATCTGACTACACAGTATTAGAGTGCTCTCTAGAATATCTGCACAGTCTGCACAGCCCCAGCAGTCCCTAGGGTTCCTGTGTCCCAGCATCCCTGCCTGACCTTGGCATTATCCAGCTTTTACATCTTTGCCTTTCCTATAGGTTATTTGACATTCTAAATGATTGTTTCAGTTTTCTTTTTGTCTTCATAGACTAATGACCTTTTACATTTCATAGAAAATGTCTATTTGTAACTCATTGATATGTTTCAATTGGAGTTGCTAACCTTTTTTTTTCCTGTTAATTTCTAAGATACCTTACATATTGTGGTTATATTGGTCTTAAACATTTCAAATGTTATCTCCCATTCTGTCATATGTATGCTACTCTTTGTTCTTGATATCCTGGGTTGCATAGAAATTTTTATTTTGGTGCAGTCAAATCCATCGATTTTTTTTTTTTTTTCCTCATTTGATTGTGGTCTTAAACTTGTCTAAGCCCTTCTAGGGGAAGCAACCAAAACACTTGGAATAGAGTTGAAAAGTGATGTGATAATGTTGCTGTAGGTGTCTTTCTGGTCTGAGGAAGGCAAGAAAGGCATGCTGGCAGAAGATAAAATTTAAGCTGAGATTTGAGTTAGACTCTTGGAATGCAGGGGAGAAAAGGCAGGGAGGAGAGAGCATAAGATAATACCTAGAGATGAGAGAGATACCTGTTTCTTGTTTGTTTGTTTTAGGTACTCAAATAATATTTAATTAGATGGCAACCATGCTAGAGAAATAGACATGGTTTTGAAAGGCTTTGTAAGCCATTGAGGTGTTTGGATTTTATCCTAAAGACTATTGCAGGGTTTTAGGCAGAGAGAGTATTGATTACATCTGCCTTATAGAAGGTCACTCTGCATGCAGTGACAAAGTCATCTGCATCCAAAATTTTCTTTATTTACCCGTTTTGATAGTATTTCACAGGGAAATTTAATTTATTCAGCAACCCACTTACCCATTTTAAAATTTAGAATTGTTAGGTTACTACACTCTATTTTGTCATTTTATTTTAGAATTCCTGAGTTGTTTCTGGTTTTGGGGGGAGGGGGGGTTTGTTTGGTCCCCTTGCTTTTTCTTCCTTTTATCTTACTTATATTAGTCTTTTTGAAATGGTTTTGGTTTTTGAGTTTTTTTAATCTGGTGATTTTTCAATTTATAAAACTTTAGAGTTAAAATAATTTGCACCCATATTTTTAACTCTTCTTGTGAAAGAAACTATATGGTTTTATTGATCAAATTTCAGGTTTTGTCAAAATAATCTGGCATTTTAATCTGTTGAGGACATTGAGGGTGGTAGCTAAAAGGTATCCCTAACCTTTTAAGGTTGACGTCATGAAGAGTAATCATCATTTCCTTAAAAAAAAAACATTACTTTGGGATTCATCAGTCCTACTACTGGGTATATATCCAAAGGAACCAAAATTACTATTTCAAAGAGATACCTGCACTCTCATATTTATTGCTGCATCGTTAATCACAACAGCCAAGATATGGAGTCAACCTAAGTGTCCATCAACAGATGAATGGACTTTTTAAAATGTGATATATATATATATATATATATATACACACACACACAATGGAATACTATTCAGCCTTAAAAAAGAGGAAATTTTGTCATTTGTGACAACATGTATGAATCTAGAGGACATCATGCTAAGTGAAAAAAGCCAGCCACAGAAAGACAAATACTGAATGATTTCACTTATATGTAGAATCTAAAAAAGTCAGACTCTTAGAAGTAGAGAATAGAGTGGTGGTTACCAGACGGTAGGGAGGAGGGGTGGTGGGGGAGATGTTGGTCAAAGGGTACAAAGTTTCAGTTAGACAGGAGGAATAAGTTCTGGTGATCTGTTGCACAGCCAGGTAACTATAGCTGATAATGAGGTATCATATAGTTCAAAATTGCTGAAAGTGGATTTTAAATGTTCCCACCACAAAGAAAAGTATTTGAGGCAATGGATATGTTAATTAGCTTGATTTGCTCTTGTCATAGTGTATACATGTATTGAAACATCACATTGTACCCCATAAATGTATACAATTATTTAAAGAAAAATGTAAAAAAAATATTGCTTGGTGACTCCTTATTTGCTGTGGTAATCCTTTAGTTTTATCCTTGTATTCCCTCAAAGGTAAAAAAATAATAGAAACATACCAAAATATATACTTATATATGCAGATTTTTTTTAATGTTGCAAAATAAGTTTCCACTTTCTTAATTTTTTACTTTGGAAAAAGTAATGCTAAAGCAAATGAAGAGTATACAACATAGGATTTTTCACTTAAAATGTCTTACAGGCACTAACATAAATAGTGACTCTCCAGTTGGAAAAAAGCTGACCATACATTCTGAGAAAAGCGATGGTGAGTATGAACACAATTTGAAAAGAAGTATGTTCCATATTAAGCTACATTGGATTCTAAACCCAGTTCAGGTAGTAACACTTTACTCTGGAATTGAAATTGTTTCCTTTTTTTTTTTTTAAATTTATTTTTATTTTTTTGAGACAGGGTCACACTCTGTCACCCAGGCTGGAGTGCAGTGGCACAATCAAGAGCTCATTGCAACCTTGACTTCCCGTTGACTTCCCGAGCTCCAGTGATCCTCCCACCGCAGCCTCCTCAGTAGCTAGGACTACAGGCACCCGCCACCACACCTGGCTAATTTTTGTATTTTTTTGTAGAGACAGCATTTCGCCATGTTGCCCAGGCTGGTCTCGAACTCCTGGGCTCAAGCGATCCGCCCACTTTGGCCCCGCAAAGTGCTAGGATTACAGGCATGAGCCACCAAGCCTGGCCTGTTTGGATTTTTTCAATGAGCTACATAATAACCATATGAGAGCTGACCTTTAAAAACAAGTATAGTAGAACAGATGCATCCAGCCATGTTTTAGAAATAGCACTAGTGTTTTGTTTTCTTGTTCAAAGCATGTGAATTGATTTCTGGTCTTGGAAAGCATTCTTTTGGAAATTGGTTAATGTGAGAAATCTCCCCCCAGATATAGGCTGGCTTCCTTTTCAAGTGCCAGTACCAGAGCCAGGAGTTAACTTTTACTATTAACACGTTTACACCAGTTGCGGAGAGTGTGGGAAACCACTTCTAGAAAGGTGGCAGGGTATGTAATAGAATGCAGAAATGAATAATTCCATTTGGCTGGAACATCACGGGGAGACGATTGACTGGGCAGCACATGCTGAATTGTATAGTGTATACTTTCATTGATTTATCCCATGTTTGAATTTGTTTATTTATTTGCTTGTTTCCAGCTGCTTGTCAGACATTGCTGTCTCTTCCTGTGGATTTTAATTTAGAAAATATATTAGGTAAATACTGTATTTGTTTAAACTTTTAAAAACTTGAACCAAAGGTTTTGTTTGGCTGGCTTTTTGTAAATGGTAACATGGGAAATATGTGGCAGTGCCTCTTTCTAAAGAAGTGGGGAAACTGCCCTGAAATTTCTCTTTTTCTTGAACATGGTTTGAACTAGCCTTATTATCATAGTGAACTTTATTACTATAGACAGAAACTATAAACATTTTATTGATATTATACTAACAATGTAGCACTTAAAAACTAAGGAATAATTTAAGATGTAAAACATCACATATGCAATTAAACTTTGCCCTCTTTTTGGGAAAAAATTCAAACATAGTGCATGCTGGCTTCTTAAAAGTTGAGTAACAGAAGTATAATTGCCCTTTAAAATGACTAGCTTTGCCTTTTCTCCTATTATTAAATATAGGTGACTATTTTAGAGCTGATGAATTTGCAGATCAATCTCCTGGAAACCTCAGTTCTTCATCCCTCAGAAGAAAGCTGTTTTTAGATGGGAACGGAAGCATCTCCGACTCCTTACCTTCGGCTTCTCCCGGAAGTCCTCACAGTGGTGTTCAAACATCACTAGAGATGTTTTATTCAATAGATTTGTCTCCTGTAAAGTGTAGGAGCCCCTTGCAGACACCAAGTTCGGTGAGAAGTATACTAAAAAGCAGTTGGCTAATATGCTGTCAAGCTTGAACCCACATTTTGTTGTTGTTCTATCTTAGGCTTTCAGTAGCCTGAAGCCATGGTTTTTGGTTTCTGTCTCTAGTAAATAAGTGGAAAAGAGGGATGAGGAAGGGCCTTTACTGGCCTAACCAGAAACAGAAACTAAGAACTCATGACTGTATTCTCTCCTTTGGACACCCCTGTGAGCTGCCCAGATTGCTTTCAGAAGGAGGGATGGTTGTCTTTTGAGTATTATGCTTCACAGAAACTAACTCTAGTTCATATGTTATCATTAGTCATAGGGATGTTTTAGGTCAGACTCTTCAATTTTGTATTTAGATATGTACAGGATGACCAGATTTATCATGAGTCTCAAGGAAATTCAGCATAGGTTATTTACTAAAGTGTGTGAGATTTACAGTATAATACAACTGGCTTGGCATTAATAAATTATTTAAAAATTTTTCACAGATGGTTGCTTAGTGTGAAACTTAATGGTTTGTTCAAATACAATGTGTTTATATTTTGACTAACATATTTGATACTATTTCAGAATTTTTGTAGCAATCTTCTTAGTCGTCTTTGTTGCAAGGTGTCTTTTGGTGGTTCTTGTGAACTATTACTAGTTTATAAGTGTGTTTTGAAGACCATGATAAATAGCATGCAGCATAAGAGTTAAGGAAGAGAACCATATACATTTATTTACTATTTAATTTTATTACAGGGGCAGTTTTCTTCTAGCCCTATTCA
The DNA here is from genome assembly GCF_029289425.2 of Pan paniscus. NCBI lineage: Eukaryota > Metazoa > Chordata > Mammalia > Primates > Hominidae > Pan > Pan paniscus. Next base: position 74,326,241 of record NC_073263.2, read on the forward strand.
GGCTAGTGCAAAAAAATACAGCTTGGGAAGCATAACTAGTCCTTCGCCTATTTCTTCACCCACTTTCTCACCAATTGAATTTCAGATAGGAGAGACTCCACTCTCAGGTATGTCTCATAATAAAATACCTAGTTAAAAGTTTTATACTATCAATATTTGTTATTAGAGAGGTTCTTTTAATTTGTCTTAATGATAGAGCTCAAAATGATCACTAACCTTCTAACATTTAGGAACTTTGATTTTTAAATAAAAGAACAGTTTACCTTCAAAGGCTGGAATTCTCACCAGTTTGTACTGTAGTGTTAAATATAGTTACTTTAATTAGCAATATTTACATCAAACACTATCAAAGGAAATTTAGCAATTTCCATTTGTGCTATTGTTTTTGACATCACAATTTCACTTTGGTAAACAGCACAACTGTTACAGAAATGCAGTTTTTCCTGGCATGAAACATGATTACCATTTAGTAGTGACTTTTCCATTTTCATGTTTTTATGATGTGATTTTTTTTCCCTTCCCACCTTTCAGAACAAAGGAAGTTTACTGTTCATTCTCCTGATGCTTCATCTGGAACAAATTCTAATGGGATAACTAATCCGTGTATCAGAAGTCCTTATATAGATGGCTGCTCGCCAATTAAAAATTGGTCTCCTATGAGACTTCAGATGTATAGTGGTGGTACTCAGTATCGGACCTCAGTGATTCAGATACCTTTTACTCTTGAGACTCAAGGTGAAGATGAGGAAGATAAAGAGAATATTCCTTCCACAGATGTCTCATCACCAGCCATGGATGCTGCTGGAATACACCTACGGCAGTTTAGTAATGAGGCTTCTACCCGTGGTACACATTTGGTTGTGACTGCCATGTCTGTTACACAAAATCAGTCCAGTGCTTCTGAGAAAGAATTAGCACTGTTGCAGGACGTTGAAAGGGAGAAAGACAATAACACTGTGGATATGGTTGATCCTATAGAGACAGCAGATGAGACCACTTGGATTAAGGAGCCGGTTGATAATGGCAGTTTACCCATGACTGATTTTGTAAGTGGCATTGCCTTCAGTATTGAAAACTCTCATATGTGCATGTCACCTCTTGCTGAAAGCAGTGTCATTCCTTGTGAAAGCAGTAACATTCAGGTAAGGTATTTAATATTCTATAGCCCCTTCCTCACTGCCTTGGTGTTCTTTATCCTTTCTAAGATTATAGTATAAGAAAGATAATGGATTAAACATGAGGACTATAGTATTATATAATATTTTTAAAAAATATTAATACCAAGTGATATGAGAAGAGTAAATTTAATTATGACAGATAAGGCATATTTTATATTCACATTAACTGATATTTGTATGGAGTAGGAAAAGGTAAGAGCAGAAAAGAAATTAGCCTGCTCTAGAGAAATCAATCCTGCTAGAGTCAGGCAGGATTCGTCACTGTTTCATGTGGATCCAGTCCCCCAAAACATGCAAGGTCTGGTATAGTATTTGCATTCTAAAAATAAAATCATTTTTGTTTTTCCTTTATGTGATTTAGGGGGGATAAACAGAGTTTAGAGCACTTGTTTTTTTTGAGATGGGGTCTCACTCTGTCACCCAGGCTGGAGTGCAGTGGTGTGATCTTGGCTCAGTGCAACCTCCACCTTCTGGGTTCAAGCAATTCTCCTGCCTCAGCCTCCTGAGTAGCTGGGACTACAGGCGTGCGTCACCACACCTGGCTAATTTTTGTATTTTTGTAGAGATAGGATTTAGCTATGTTGGCCAGGCTGGTCTCGAACTCATGACCTCAGTTGATCCGCCCACCTCAGCCTCCCAAAGTGCTGGGATTACAGGCATGAGCCATCGCACCTGGCCTTAGAGTTCTTTTATGTATGCATTTTTGTGCTTTTCTTTTAGAAACATGATTTATAGCAACATTTTTCATGAAATTATACATTTCCAATTTTGCAATGTCTCTGACAACAGGAAAACCTGATTCATTTAACAGATACATATACTTCATAATTAGCACTTTGGAAAGGCATTTGTTCCATTCATTGTTGTGTTCTTTGAGCTGAGAATTTTGAAGGAACTTCTAAAGTCAGAAGGGGATAGCAATAACATCTAACACTAACGTAGCATTACTATGTGCCAAGTCCTATTCTGAGACCTTTACATGTTTTACTTTGTTGAATCTTTACAGCAATCCTGTGAGGTATGTGTACTATTATCCCTGTTTTACAGATGAGGAAACTGAGGGTCATAGAGGTTAAGTAAATTACCTAAAGTTTCTATACAACTAGTAAGTGGAAGAGCTGAGATTTGATCCCAGCAGTCTGGCTTTAGAGTCCATGTTCTTTAATCCAAAAGTTAATACTGACTTATAATAATAGCTAATACGCACATAGGGTTTTGATATACCAGGCACTCTTCTAACCACTTTATTAATTCATTTAATTCTCACACCAACTCTATAAGGCTTTAGTGTTGTCAGTTTTGGCATGCTGAAGTTAAAACTCAGGGAAGGATTCTAAATGACCCAAAATTAAATATAGTATTTTGCTCATATTTTTATGCTTCTGTTGCCTGTCCTGACTTACAGCTTCATTGCTCAAAAAAGATTATACTAGAATCACTTTTACATATTTTAGCTTCTCTAAAGTTGGTTTCATAAATAGAAAAAAGCACATATAGGCTTAAAAGTATATGCCTTAAAGGCATTGTTTGCTGCTTTTACTCTCTGCCTTTTTTCACTTTCTCTCTCTCTCTCTCTCTCTTTTTTTATATAGAGGAATTACAAAATACTTTTGTTGAAATACACCTTAATCATCATCTAATCCAACTAACCTTTGGAAGCCGTGGGTAGCATATTCTCCCATAATTGTAGTCACTACTAACTTGTCAAACTATCTATGCTTAATTACACTTGCAGGGCTATTCCATTCATTTTTTAACTTCTCTTACTATTACAACCTCTTCCTTCTATTGGGTAAAAATATGTTATGTGATACCCCCCAAGCAGTCTCAGTTTTACTTTCTGGGCCATAACATCATAATGTCTACTAAACATGTTTCATACATTACATTTCTGCCACATGGTTAGCTTTCTGCTAGCTTTCTGAGGAAGAGCACATTTCTAAAGACATTGCATGTCTGATCATGTGTCCGTCTCTCACATTTGAGAGTTCAGAAATATCCTTCAGAGTTTGAAGGCATTGCTTCCATTTCAGTGAGAGATCTGAAGCTATTTCAGTGCTTAATCTTTTGTTTATGATCTCTTTTTATCCCCAACTCCCTGGACATGGATAGGCATTTTTCTTTGTCTACAGGGTTCTGAAATTTCAGTGATGTCCTTTAGTGCGGGTTTCTTTCCATCCATTATACTCTTCACTCAGAATGCCCTTACAGTCTGTAAACTTATTCCCCTCACTTCTTGGATCTTTTCTTGAATAATATCTTAGATTTCTCCTCTGCTGCTTCTAGTGTTCTCTCTGGAGCAACTTTTGATTCTCCAATTTCTAAAAATCTTTTTTTTTTTTTTAAATCTCCTTTTTGTTTGAATTTTTGGGCAATTTCCTCCAGTTTATATAATAACCTTTCTATTGAGTTTTTTATTTTCTACACTTTTGAAATGCGTTCGGTACTAATTTTAAAAGTCTGCAATGTGGCTGGCAAGGCTGGTCTTTCTACTCTCCAGCTTGTTTCCTTCATTCTCTGTTTAGGTCCCACTAGCTTTCCAAAGTTTTAAAAAGCCACGTTTTCTCTTGTTACAGGGCCTTTTTGCACATGCTATGTAGCACTTCTATCCCATTTTACTTAGTTAACTCCTATTTATTTTTTTCATTGACAACTTATTGATTACATCCTCAAGCCTTCCCAGATCACATTAGCCAGGCCAGACCTCATTATATGCTTTCATGATTCCATGCACATTTTGCATTCTTTCCAATCAGACCACTAATGCAGCAGTCATGCATGTTTTTATCCCCAGTGCTTATTAAAAAGAACCCGTCACGTAATAGCCGCTCATTAAATATTTGTGTAACAAAAACAGAACGAATGCGTAGGTTAAGTTCAACCAGAGGGATGGTATTTACTGAGAGTAACAGGGAGCCAGGATTTGGAACTCTGAGGAAGAATTGAGAGGGATCAGGTAAAGGAAGTACAGCCCCTGAAGGAGACTGAAAAGAACCAGCCAAAGAGGAGAAAGGGACACTTAGAAAGCACAGTGTTATGAAGCATTTTAAGCAGGAAAGAATGGTTAGCATTGCCAAAATTGGAGCAAGCAACACTGGGCTTGAAAAGGGGCTAATGGACTAATAAGAAAAGTAATTAATAACTGAACAGCCTCAAGGTGAATGGAAGGAAGGTTAAAGAAGAAGTAATGAAATAACGTGTGTAGATAACTCTGGAGTTTAGTTGTGAAGGGAAAGAAAATGATACCTAGAGAAGAGCATCAAAGTCAGATCTTTTTGTAGTTTGCTTTTTTACTTTGTTTTTACTTAACCCATTTATGCCTAAGGTTGCAATTTTTTGAAGTTTCGCAATCAGACCTTGGCGATGACCTTGAACAACAGGATATAAGTAACTCCCACATGCTTAGTGTTCCAGTAATGGAACACAGAAGAAACAGCATACAGCATTTAAATGAAGACAAGAGGGAGAAGATTTTTAAAAACTAGGAGTTGGGCAGCATAATTATTAATATAATTATTAATAGGTATCAGTCACATGTCCTTTTCAAGTACCAGAGACCATGCCAAGCATTTTACAGTCAGAAGCTAATCCCTGTAATACCTTACAGATATAATAGATATCGTCATCTGTCAAATGGTGATCTGTTTTATAAATGAGGGAACTGAGGCATGCAAGAGGGGGTAGAATCTAGAACCCTGATAGGAGTAGCCGCAGTAACTCCTCCATGTTTAAAGGAGGGCAGGGTGCCAGGATGGGTGTGGGTGCAAATGCATTTAGTTGAGGCGCGAGCATGGCATTAAAGAACATGGGCTTGGGAAACCGTAATGGCAGATTGGCAGATTTCAGTTTATAGCCCAGCTCTGTTAGCTTTATAAATCCCAGAAAGTGACAGTTTCTTTCAGCTTGTTTCCTCTTCTTTAAATGGGGATAATAATAGGATTACAGGATATTAGCATGATCATTGTGATTAACATAAGTAAACAGTGCCTGAACACTGTTGGTGGGAATATGAATTAGTACAGCTATTATGGAAGTTCCTCAAAAAACTAAAAATAGAACTACCATGTGATCCAGCAATCCCACTAGTAGGTATATATCCAAAGGAAAGGAAATCAGTATGTCAAAGAGATACCTGTACTCCAGTGTTTATTGCTGCACTATTCATAATAGCCAGAATATGGAATCACCCTAAGTGTCCACTAATAGATGAATGGATAAAGAAAATGTGGTATATATACACAATGGAATACTATTCAGCCATAAAAAATAATGAAGTCCTTACATTTGCAGCAACATGGATGAACTGGAGGACATTAAGTGAAATAAGCCAGGCACAGAAAGATAAATACCACATGTACTCCCTCATGTGGAAGCTAAAAAGGTTGATTTCATAGAAGAGTATAGAATAGTGGTAGGTAGTAGAGGATGGGAAGGGTAGGGGGAGCAGGGATAGGGAGAGGTTGGTTAATGGATACAAAAGTACAGCTTGATAGGAGGAGTAATTCTAGTGTTCTATAGCTCTATATGGTGAGTGTAATTAACAATTTATCGTATATTTTCAAATAGCTTGAAGAGCAGATTTTGAAAGTTCCCAACGCAATGATAAATGTTTGAGTTAATGGATATGCTAATTACCCCAATTTGATCATTACATATTGTAAACATATCAAAATATCATGTACATCATAAATATGTGTAATTGTGTGTCAGTTTAAAATAATAATAAAAGCGAAAACATAAGTAGTAATGGAAGGCAAGGTCCTTTGAATGGTAACAAACAAGGGGGACTGAGAATGATGAGGGAAGGGCTAAAGTGCTGGGCCCAGATGTCAAGGAATGTTATCACAGGGCACAACTGTTGCCAATTGAAAGTTTTAAAAGACAATGACATCTGATTTATGCAGTAGAAAAATAAATTTAGTAACAAAGTGCATGTTAAATGACTGACATAGAGACACCATTTAAAGGCACCATGACCCAACTGGAATATAAAGTTTGCAATTAGAACCAAGTTTGAATTAGAGTTCTTTTATTTCCAGGCTGTGGGATCTTAAGGCAAGATTTACATAGCAGTGAATAGAACATGACTTTTTAATTTTTGTCCCCTCATCCTTCTTAGCTATAAAGTGAGATTGATGCCTGCCTTGATGCCTGTGGGGGATAACAAGGTATCTGTTGCCTGGTTGGTACATATTAGGCATTGACATTAGCAGAAGTCTAGATGAGAGACAGTGAAGTCAGCCACCATCTCAACTTGGCTCTCATCGATCCTGCTCTTCCCATAGTGTGGGACAAACTCCCCGCATGCCTTACTTCCTGCTGTACTAATGAGTAACTCTTCCCTCCATATATATCCAGTTACATATTAGTATTGCATTATAAGCCAGCTATTTGGCAGTGATGAATATTAGAAGGAAGAGCTATTGGCAGAATCTCTGGGAGCAATCTGACATTTATATTTTTGATCAAGTAGCTATTGAATGATAGCAGAACAAGGCTTTTCCCCAAAAATGTTACACATCACAAGGCTTTTGTTCTAATGGAACATGACCTCTAGTAGTAAGCAGATATGTATCCAGCCCTGAAAACTGGGAACATTTTTTCAGGATTATTAAGTGATAGAGTGCCGTTTCTAGGCTAGTCTGTACCTTTGTGAGGGAAACAAAATGACAGTCAGCTTTTTCCTTCCCTCTGATCCTCACTTGCAGGGAGGGCTTAAATGCAAAATGATTCCCTTGTGGATTGCTTTCTTTGGTGCTCAGCATTATACAGGTAAATGGAGCGTTGTGCAGTGAACAGAACCTGGACTTAGGTCTCACATCTTCATCACCTCATCACTGGATGACATTGTGAAAGTTAAGCTTTTTAAGCCTTAATTTCCTTCTCTAGTAAAGTATTAGGGTTGTTGAAAGGAGAAAAAAATATTAAATATATAGAGATAGTGCCTGGCCTTTTTAGACACTCAATAAATGTTTCCAAGCTGGAAGTTTGCTAGAATCTTTCTTTTTTGCTCTTTTGCACTGAAACAGTGTATCTTAGGATGCTACAATTTTTATTAACATGAAAAGCTGAACTAACATCTAGAGCCATTATATATGTGGCATTATTGTGAACAACTAGGTGTAAATATAATATAATCCACTTTTTTAAAGGCAGCATGCCTCAAGCCATTTAGAGACAAGCCTGGAAAATGCATTGGAAGGTGAAGTTAGTTGTAATACTCATTTTTCTCTACTAGGTACGATCACAAAATAACAGGAAAGCATTTTGTCACTAGGCTGTTCACTGATTCTTAAGGAAGTTACAAGATATATTTCATTGGAAGGAATTGTAAAATGACTACAATAATCAGTACTATGCAGAACTACCTTTTATATTTGTGCATTACTTTTGAATTTTGTTCAACATGATCAATATTACATGTTAGGATCATTCAGATGTAGTGAATGAGAGTTTATAGTGGTTTACTTATTTAAATATTTGACTTTTAAGTTCCTCACAATATATTTTTTTCTTTTTTCTCCTGTCAGATGGATAGTGGCTATAATACGCAGAATTGTGGAAGCAATATTATGGATACAGTTGGGGCAGAAAGTTACTGCAAAGAAAGTGATGCACAAACATGTGAAGTTGAGAGTAAATCTCAAGCATTTAATATGAAGGTACAGAGAAAATATAGTGAAAGCTTAATATTGTTTAGATTAGAAATATAAAATAATTTTGATTATTAGACAATAGTACTATTGAGAAACTATATGAAATTTAAAACACTAAAAGGTAAGCCTGTTTTCTTAACATCCAATAACCTTTAAATATTTTGGTTACTCTGAATACACGAGTATCTTACATACTACAAAGTGTGCAAAGGTAGCGTATATTTGATGAGGGCATTTACTGAACCTTCCAGGTGGTGGTTATATATTCATACTTGAAGAAACTCATCATAATTTCAGGCACTAGTCAGGACAGTCTTTAATTTTATATGCCAATTTTTTTTGCATTTTATTTTTTTGTAGAGACAGGGCCTGCTGTGTTGCCCAGGCTGGTCTCAAACTCCTGGTGTCAAGCAGTCTTTCTGCCTCAGCCTCGCAAAGTGCTGCGATTACAGGCATGAGCCAACATGCCCAGCCTTGTATGCCGTTTCTTTTTTTCCTTTTTTTTTTTTTTTTTGAGACAGGGTCTTACTCTGTCACCCGGGCTGGAGTGCAGTCGTAGAATCATAGATCACTACAGCCTTGAACTGCTGGGCTCAAGCAATCCTCCTGCCTCACCCTCCTGAGTAGCTAGAACTACAGGTGTGAACCACCTTGCCCTGCTGTTATATGCCAGTTTCTTATAAAATGCTATAAATATCAGCAAATGTGCAACAAACGTTTAATAGGGAGGCCACCTTAGTTTTCCTTTCTGTTGTATGTAGTAGGAGCAAACTGCCTTTCTGTTGTATGTAGTATCAGAGCAGGTCTCTTCTAATATTAACCTGAACAAAATCCATCCTATTTCAGGATGCAGTTGTCTATCTAAACATAAGTAGAGATAAATGAAGGATTTTTTTAAATTTTATTATTTTATTTTTTTTGAGACAAGGTCTCATTCTGTCACCCAGGCTAGAGTGTAGTGGCACGACCACAGCTCACTGTAGCCTTCACCTCCCAGACTCAAGCAGTCTTACCACCTCAGCCTCCTGAGTAGCTAGGGCTACAGGCATGTGCCACCACTGCCAGCTTTTTAAAATTTTTTGTAGAGACAGGGTCTCACTATGTTGCCAGGGCTAGTCCCAAACTCCTGGGCTCATGCGATCCTCCCACCTTGGCCTCTCAAAGTGTTGGGATGCTTTTTGATGCAGAATATTGATTTATAAAATACTGTATCTTTACTGTCCCTTCAGAGTTCAGCTAAAGAAACGTGCTTTTAGGTTTTAAAAACAGTCCCGATAATTGCATCCTCCAGTGGTCCTACTTAAACTGAAAACAAGGTATTGTCTTCTTTTTCACAGCAAGACCACACAACACAGAGGTGTTGGATGAAAACAGCAAGCCCTTTTCAATGCAGCAGTCCATAGAATACCTCTGTCAGAATCAAAGACTAAGCTTAAGAGTTCCTCGCATATATCGTTGTGCACAGGATCAACATGATGGTGACTGGGAAAAAATTACTTCAAGTAACATGCTTAGCTTTCCCTCCTTAATGTGAAAAATCAAGGGCTTACTGACATAGGAACAACAGAAATGCTCCTGGAACTTCAAGTTGCTGAATTATAAGTTTATTTTTTATCAATAAATATTTTTATACTTACATTGAGTGATGTGTTTAACAACAAATTGTGACAGAGCTGAGTGCTCCTATCTTACAGGGTCAATGAACTACTTATTAAGCCTTACTGATAGCACTGAATTTAGCAGTTCTGAGAACATGTGAAACTATGTTAAAACTGAAGGCACTATATATTTTTACATAAAAGCTTGAACATACAGATGAATTATAACCTATGTGAAGAAATCTTAGATATAAAACTAACTTATCAAAGATATAAAAGAAATTAACCAGGTTTCCTGAAATTTTAGTTCTTGAACTGTCTGTTCACCTCTGTGGGGAAAATTCTTAGTTCCAGTGATAACTGTTCTAGTTACTACTTTTAAGTATGTAAACACTAGAAAGGTAGTACTAGTGACATCATCACGTGTATTGTTATCTATGGGGCAAATGTGTGGTGCCCAGAATAAAATATACCTCATGCCTAGGGTAGGGACATCCTTTCCAGCTCAAACGTGGGTAGGGATGTGGGAGAATAAGAATGTGGGAGAACCAAGAGAAAAAGTGGGGCTGGGAGAGTGGAGTTCCCGTAGGGCGTAGGCCTGTGAAGTAACACTGGGGCAGATATGTATGTTATATACAACTATTTTTTTAAAAAACTTATATCCATGTTGGGAGTAGATGGGTATATAACAGTTTGGAAATACTATCTTTGGAGAATGTATTTTTGTATTTATAAATCAACTTTTAAAAACTGTCTCATTCAAAAGGGAATAATTCATATGTACCCTTAGGAAATAAAGACCTGTGTTATCAATGTGTCATTTTCTTCTTTCCTCCATAACTGTACCTTGAAACCTTACTGCTGACCTGCAGAAAATGTGCCGCGTTATGTACCTGGCTCATCTTCTTCAACACACTAACTATGAACACTAATAGCCATTAGGGGCCATGGCTACAGATACTACATTGGAAAGTTGTCTTTAATCACACAGGTGTTAAACTCAATATAAATTTACCTAAAAACAATTGCTATACATAAAAGGAGTTCTGGGTACTAAGGGTAGAAGCCTCACTGGCTACAGTTTTTTAATAGTACAAGTCAAGAAATAACAAAATAGTGACTATAACCTGTATTCAAATCCCTACTCTGTCACTACTTGATCTGGGCTGATATGGTATGGCTCTGTGTCCTCACCCAAATCTAACCTTGAATTGTAGCAATCCCCACGTGTCAAGGGTGGGACCAGGTGGAGGTAACTGGATCATGGGGGCGGTTTCCTCCATGCTGTTCCCGTGATAGTGAGCCAGTCTCATGAGATCTGGAGGTTTTATAAGCGTCTGGCATTTCCACTGCTGGCAGTCATTTTCATCCTGCCGCCCTGTGAAAAAGGTGCCTGCTTCTCCTTTGCCTTCTGCCATGATTGTGTAAGTGTCCTGAGGCCTCACCAGCAATGCGGAACTGAGTCCATTAAACCTCTTTCCTTTATAATAATTACCCAGTTTGGGGTATTTCTTCGTAGCAGTGGGAGAACAGACCATAAACACCTCCATTTTCTCATCTGTTAAATGGAGATAACAGTCCTGGCTTAACAGGGCTTTTTGAGTTAAGTGATATATTCCACGTAACCTGCTTAGCATAAGAACTGGCACTAGAAACAGAACATTTTAGATTATGGAATAGAACTTAGGGGAAAATAGCAAAGTCTCTGATCATCTTGAACTACTCAATTGGGACTTATCCCTGAATTAAACCTTTCTAGTAGCTGAAGCACAAGAAAATAAACTTGGAGAAAAAACCTAAGGCCAGTCATGCACTGCCCTACTTCCCTTTCTTCTCTATTGCAGGTTAACTATGGCCTGTAGGCAGTTTTTCTTCTTCTTTTTTTTTTTTTTGAGACAGTCTTGTTCTGTCACCCAGGCTGGAGTGCAGTGGCGCGATCTTGGCTCACTGCAACCTCTGCCTCGTAGGTTCAAGCGATTCTCCTGCCTCAGCCTCCTGAGGTGGGATTAAAGGCACTTGCCACCACACCTGGCTAATTTTCTTTCTTTCTTTCTTTTTTTTTTTTTTTTTGCGATGGAGTCTCACTCTCATCACCCAGGCTGAACTGCAGTGGTGCAATCTCGGCTCACTGCAACTTCCGCCTCCCAGGTTCAAGCAATTCTCCTGCCTCAGCCTCCCAAGTAGCTGGGATTACAGGCGTCCGCCGTTACACCCAGCTAAGTTTTTGTATTTTTAGTAGAGATGGCGTTTTACCATGTTGGCCAGGCTGGTCTCAAACTCCTGACATCGAGTGATCCACCCACCTCGTCCTCCCAAAATGCTAGGATTACAGGCATGAGCCACCGCACCTAGCCGGCAAACTTTTTTAAATGGTTGGCGGGGGTGGGGGAAATCAAATGAGTAATGTTTTGTGACACATCAAAATTATAATGATGTGCTGCATAACTTTTGGTCAACAATGGCCAAATATATGATAATGATCCCGTAAGATTACAATGGAGCTGAAAAATTCCTATTGCCTGGGGACACAGCCATGGTAACATCATAGTGAAATTACTTTATGTAGCCTAAGTGTATAGTGTTTATAAAAGTCTACAGTAGTGCACAGTAATATCATGGCCTTCACATTCACTAACCATTTACTGACTCACCCAGAGCCAGCTTCCAGTCCTGCCAACTTGTTCATGGTAAATGTCCTAAATAGGTGTACCATTTTATATCTTATATATATCTATATATATATTTTTACTGTACCTTTTCTATGTTTAGATATGTTTAGATACACAAATACTTAGCACTGTGTTACAACTGCCTACAGTAATCAGTACAGTAATATGCCATACAGGTTTGTAGGTTAGGAGCAATAGGCTATCCCATATAGGATACCATAGGGTATACCATCTAGGTTTGTGTAACTACATCATGATTTTCACACAATGATGAAATTGCCAAGTGACATGTCTCAGAACATATCCCTGTCATTAAGTGACACATGACTATATATGAAACTTAACAAATCAGGCCTTGTTGAAACACAGTCGTGTTGATTTGTTTATATATTGTATATGGCTCCTTACACACTATCAACAGCAGAGTTGTGTACTATAGTTGCAATACAGACCATAGCCAACAAAGTCTAAAATGTTCTAGCACTTCACAGAAAAGGTTTTTTGACTGCTACTCTACTGTTTCAGTGTCACTGAACCATTTTACCTGGACCAAAGACTACTCAAGTCTATTTTCCTCCAACTGACACAAGTTTCTGCCTCAATGTATGGAGGTTTTCCTCAGTAATAGGAAACTGGAAAAATTAGTCAACATTTATTGAGTGCCTAAATGACTACCTATTTAGTATACCTGCTGATTTACTTGGCAGGCTTTTCTCACTATACTGCAAGCTCCTTGAAGGCAGAGATAGTTTACTTGAGTGGAACCTGGCACAACGTAAGTGCTTTAGAAATTGAATAAGCCAAGTAAAATGTTTTAAGGCAACCCTATCCCAAAATATTCCTGAAGATATTAATTTAATCATTACTAATCTCTGTGATTAGCAAGGGAAGTAGTCTGGCACACCAAATTTTATTAATAATACTTATTTTAATCTGTTCCCTTTAGTATGTCTTTATACAGTTCCCCTCGTGTATATACACTGATATAACTACAATTTAAAAGCCACTAATTATCTGTTTTTTATTTTGTAAGTAACAAGATATAGACATTTGAATGCCAATGTCTTATTCTGGAGAGACACTGGAGCTGAAGTTCAACAATGATCACACTTATTACCTGGCAATAAAAACACAACCATCTTTCCAGTCAGGTCAAAATATCCTACTTTTTGCCTTTCTACCAATTCCCAAACATTCACAGTTTTTCAAGGACCACTAATAAAATACAGGAAGCTTTTAAAGATAGTAAGAGAACACCTAGTGTAAGTTAGGTGAATTAAAGATGGCAAAGGAGATTACATCCTCAACACTGACAGCTTCCAAGACTTAGAAAAGAGATTGTTTCTTGCTTCTAAAATTGTTCTATTTTCCTCTGTAGGAAAATGAAAGTTTTTTCTTACAAATATTAAATAATCAAAATACTTACGCAAAATTAATCTGCTCCTCAATGAGATGAGCACTCCATTTAAATGATCTTTACAGATCCCTGAAGTTGCTGTCCTGTCACTGTATTTAAGTGATGGATATTCAATTGAATTATTCTGCATAAATAATTCTGTTCAACCCAGAAGTATAGTAGTATGATGGGTCAGATACAGTCAACTGTTCAATAAAAATGCAAATGTCTGAAATTATTAAAATGTACTTAAAAGTAACAAACTGTATCACACACTTAGGCTTAGAAGTGTTCTTTCAAGTTTTTTCTTTTAAAAAAGAAACCAGTCTTTGAAGATTTTTGTTGAATATAGCTATTTTCCAAGCTTCATCTTCTTTTTCTTTGGTCCATTAAGGTCCATGTTTGAAGTGTCAGTAGGAATGCTTATTCCTGGTATCTAAAGTAATGCAAATGGGGGGAAATAAGGTGATTTAAAGGATAGAATACATCTCACCCTCATCCTCCCCTTCCCCACTGCCAGCTTCAAATTTAAAAGGATGTAGTGGTAGGGAGGGGAAAGGGGGCTAATTAAAGGTTTTATACACAGAAGGTATTTTACAAAGTAGCAGTGGTTCAAAAATGTAAAAGCTAGACATGGTCTCAACAGGTGAGAAGCATGTCATTTTGGAAGTGTTCTTTTTAACTATAAAACAGCCTTCCCAATGGGGAGCCACTGTGAATGACAGAATCAGAGTCGATTTCAAGTGTGTTGGGGAAGGACAAAAGTTAAGAACCAGTATCTTAGGTGAAACACCTACACTTCATCTTCAAAATGCAGAGTTCAAAACTTCTAGATAGAAAAGACTAGGCAGGAGAATGGAAGACCTTTTTATTTTAGCACCAAAGACCTGAACAGAATCTCAGATGTCTAGAATCCCGTGGCCTAAAGAAACCAGTGAGAAAACAGGATTTGCTATGCAAATATTTAGTTTCTACACTACTTACAGGGTTCCCTCTAACATTAAACAGAAATAACTACGTCCCTTCTTTGACAAAATATGTACTGTTTGTTCCATCACAACAAGGAAATTTTAAGTTTGGCCTTACCTGTGGTTCTACCAGGGACATTCGGATTTTCTGATGTTGAAGATTAGATGAGTCTAACATGATTTTCACTTTGACTTTATCAAATACATGGAACACTGTATCTTCTATTTTAAGTGAGGGTATCTAAACAAAACACATTTTATCATTCTTAATTGCTTCCTTACATTTGAGGCTTTGTTCTAATCCTTTACAATTTATCTTACATAGAAGTTTAAATATAAAAATTAGTAAGCATCTACGTGTTCAACATAACAAAGGCCACAAACCTAGTAGTCTCACATAAATATGACCTACTTATGTGCTTACTTTCTCCTTCATTAAGGTAGTTCTAATATATATGTTCATTAAATTCTTGGTGATTAATTAATCACCCCACTAATAAATAGGAAATTTTTAGTCTAGTAGAGGAACACAAAGGTACTTTGGCCAGTTTATTGTTCAAATATTCTCTCAGGGCTGTGGTTCTCCTAAGGAGAATAGGGAGTATGTGTGTCAAATAAGAAACACTAGAAGTAAGTTTAAAAAAAAAGTTCCTTCCCCGAGTTATAAAGAGTCATTTATTGTTCCATGTAGGGCAAAACTTTACATGGTATAAAAGAAAGAAATCAAAGACAACAATTTCATATGAGAAGACATATAGTGGTGAGAAATTGTGAGTAAAACCATGGTTTAGTTGGCAAAATTAAATGTAGATTTTCTGGCATGTATTTGGAGATCAGGATAAATTCTTCAGGGTACAAAAAATAATTTTATGCTTTATAGGTACCATTTATGAACTCTCAAAGAAAAAGTGCCCCCCAGAAAAGAAAACAAACGAGAAATACCGTACCTCATCATCATAAATAAGCTGTGGGTTTGGTTTGTCCTTTTCTTCAAAAAAGACTGTCCCTTCTAAGCCATACTTTGGAATTAATACCACAATGGCATTCTTTCTTACAAATAAAATATAGGCTTCTTCACTTACTATTCCTTTGCTTTTGAAAAATAACTGTAAAATAACATACAACTTATTTAAATTGTCTTAAAATTTTTTAAATAAAAAATTGAAATTAAATTAAAAATGAACAAAACTTCATTTTTTCTAGCAGTATCGACAAAAGGCAAATACCTGGGTATGAAAAGCCACTGATGCACGTTGGGCATATTGAGCCATTTTGTGCCGGAAATTTAGATTTTTACATATATCTGCAAGCTTGTGTTTGTCTGTCAACTCTGGATAAGTACAGTCAGCCCCAATAGCCACAGCCAAAAGCCGATGAACAATGACATCTGCGTATCTAGATAGATGGAAAAATAAGAACCATGGTATGTCAGTACTAATATGTGCTTTTAAAATTCAAAATTAACCATTTTCTATCTCCTTTAATTTCATAAGGAAAAAATACCTTCTAATGGGTGAAGTAAAATGTGTGTATATTGGAGACGCTAAGCCATAGTGATGAAAATCATTATCCATTCCAGAACAGAAGTACACAGCTTGCATCATACAGCGAGTGGCTAATATTCTCAACAGAGTGTTTAGATATGGAAAAGTAGGAGATTCGGCCCGATCCAAAGACTCAGCCAAAGACTTGGCTGTATCAGTCTTAATTTCCAAATTCTGTAAACAAAAAGGAGGGAAGAGCACCATATTAAACATTTCTAAGTCAGTACCATTATGTCTTCAAAATATAACTGATCTGACTGAACAAACATCATGTTTTTGTTATTTTCCTTCCCTTCAAAGTAGAAGTGATAGCCAGAAACAAAACTGTACTGGTCACTACAGTTCTGTCAGAACAATGTTCGGATTCATCAAATTTAGCTGCTTTGTTCTACCCTAGGGAGATGAGTCAAATATAGATCTCTTCTCTTAGGTCTTTGGAAGAAATAAGACAATGAAGGAAAAAATCCCTATTTACAGATTAAGGCTTGGAGCAGAGGAGTGAGAAGCTGATTCAATTCCTATGAATCTGGAGAAGCTGGGCATGCATGCCGTAAAGGTCTGATCCAAAATCAGAAACCAATGCCATCGTGATCGAATAATGCCCTGCAGTCCAACATTACTGCTCCCAGCTCTCTTCTAGATGGGAAGGATAGGGCCTAACCAGGTAATCCAAGGAAAAGCAATGTAGGCCATAGTCACCCAACGGGTAAGCACCCCTAAATGAAAATCTACTAACAAGAAGTAGTGGGTATACAGGGCTGAAAAAATGTGCCCTTTCTATAGTTTCCTCTTTTCCATGTATGCAATAAATATGCTTTTCTTACGAACAAGAAATGGAAAGGATTTAACTGAGTTGAATAAAAAAAAAAAAAAAAAAACATTATTTATAAAGTCAGGCAGTTGACAGGAGCCATGAAGCAACACAGACATATGAAACATGCATAAAGACAAGGAAACATGGAAGAGTTTTATATGACCAGGATGCTGCACAGATCTTAGTCTAAACATCCGGCTTTAGCATAGGGTGCTCTTTAAAAACATTAGGCTGGGTGCGGTGGCTCACACCTGTAATCCCAGCACAGCACTTTGGGAGGCCGAGATGAGATAATTACTTGAGTCCAGGAGTTTGAGACCAGCCTGGGCAACATAGTGAAAATCTACCTCTACCAAAAAAATACAAAAAATTAGCCACTCATGGTGGTGTGCGCCTGCAGTCCCAGCTCCTCAGGAGGCTGAGGCGGGAGGATGGCTTGAGACTGGGTGGGAGGTGGAGGGTGCAGTGAGCCGAGATCGTGCCACTGCACTCCAGTCTGGGTGACAGTGAGACCCTGTCTCAAAAAAAAAAAACCAAAAGAAAAAAGAACTATTGGCATATTCTTGTTATTAACAAACAATAAAACCTTTATGGAAATATGAATATAAATTATTTAGAACAACAGGTAGATCAAAACACAAATAGATGATTTTTCAAACTATAGGACCTTACCCTTGACCTGGCTGCCTTAACAAGAATTTCATAATTTGATGGAGGTGGAGCAGGATGTTTTCGAAGCAGAGCATGTTCAGAAAATTCCTCATGAATTTTTTTTGCAACAGAAATATTGGCAAGTAACATAAATTCTTCAACCATGGAATTTGTTTCCCTGCCAATGGAAAAAGCATTAAACAAACAAAAAAGAGAATCTGAGACTTCTATATATCATATTTTTTCACAGGTTACCTTTGTTACCAAGAAGATAATAAGAGCATTTCCTATGTAAACATTCATATGTGTGTGTACATTTGTATTTTAAATAACTTATGATTCTTTCATCTCTCAGTTACTCCGCTAACAATCTCTTATTATGCAACTACTGCATGAGTAAATCTTACATGCTAGAGGAGACTTTACAAATTGCACTTAGCCAGTTGCAGTGGCTCACACCTGTAATCCCAGCACTTTGGGAGGCCGAGGCAGGCAAATCATTTGAGCCCAGGAGTTCGAGGACCAGTCTGGCCAACATGACGAAACCCCGACTCTACTAAAAATATTTAAAAAATTAGCCAGGTCTGGTGGCACACTCCTGTAGTCCCAGCTACTTGAGAGGCTGAGGCATGAGAATCACTTGAACCCGGGAGGTGGAGGTTGCAGTGAGCCGAGATCGCATCACTGCACTCCAGGCTGGGTGACAGAGCAAGACTCTGTGTCAAAAAACAACAACAAAATTGCACTCAAAAACAGAAGCTTTACTACTCTATTTATAAATGAAATGAAAACAAGCATTTTTACTTGATTTTACTAGGTCCAAAAATATTTTTATTTAATTGTAAATCAATAAAGTTTACAAGAACTAAAAGCTATTTAGATCATACAAATTTTGGCTTAAAAACCAAAATTTTTAACAATAAATTACTCAAATGAAGAGACCATATTTATAATAGCTAATTTGGATACTTACAATGGGTCAGTCATTGTGCTATAAATACATCCTGCCCTCAACACACACACCCACAAACTCTGTTTTACAGATGAGAAAATTGAGGATATATTTATTATTCTCTTGCTCAAGGTGAGAGTTACTAGCAGTACGAGAATTTGAGTCCACACAATCTGACTTCAAAACTCTTAACCAATCTGATACTGCTGTGATTCTCTATATAGTTATTCACATACATTTTTCGGTTAGTTTAGTAAATGATCTACCTTCTGTTGATACAGTGCTTTCTGTCTTGCAAGTCAATGAACACATATTATTAACCTTCCATTCAAGTTTCATCTTGTAACTTCTTGACAATATTTCTAAAGTATATTCATTTTAAAAATATTAGAAAGACCTCCAATCACATGGGGACATCTCAGAAATGTGTTCTTTCTTCTTCTTGGTAAGAAGAAATGGCTGATGTTTTACTTTGGCAAAGCTAGTGTCAACCTGTTGCTCATAAAAGCTCTTAGTACTGGGCTCATTATTAGCATTAATATTAAACATACTTACACAGAAGTTCTACTATAAGGGATTGTTAGATATTATAATAGCACACAAGCACATATTTATTCTAAGTAAAAAATTTGAGTATATTCCCATTTTTAACCCTTGGTCATCTATTAGAAAAGTGCATATGCATGTTGAATTCCAAAATTACCTTAATGTAAATAAGAGGCAGGGAAAGAGGCCTAAACCCTGATTTAACAAAAAAATTCTTGTTTCCTACATCTTAACTAAATCAATAACAATAGCTAATATCACCCTCACAGCACCCTATGAGGTAGGTGCCATTATCAATCATAGGCAATTTACAGACAAATAAATTGAGGCATGGAGAAGTCAAATAACTACTTTAGTGGGAAATATAATAGTAATAACAGCAGAGGGATCCAAACCTAGGGAGTCTGGCTTCATAACCCATGATCTTCACCATTATTCTACCCTACTATCTATCCTACTATCTATTATTCTATCCTACCCCCATCTTTCTGGCACCAGGGACGGGTTTCATGGAAAACAACTCTTCTATGCGACGAGGGGAGGGAGGGATGGTTTCATCAGGCATTAGATTCTCATAAGAAGTGCGCAACTTAGATCCCTCCTACACACAGTTCACAATAGGACTGGCGCTCCAATGGGAATCTAATGCTGCCACCGATCTGACAGAAGGCAGAGCTCAGGTAGTAAAGCTCACAGCCCAGGGGCTGGGAACCCCTGCACTACAGTATATTCTACTTTAGAAATTAATTGGGGTAATTTTTTTTTATCTTACTCTAACTATTACTAGTCAAGTTCTAATACATCACACATCAAAGCAAACAAATTCAAATTGAAAGTTCTTCTATTATGCGACTAAACGCAGTTTTATAGAAGAAAAACTGAGCTTAAATTTACTTTTCTGTCCTTTGCAAGCCAAATAAAGTAGAAATCATGACCCTAATCATTATTTTGTATATAAATGTTTTCATTATTTGTACTTATAGTAGGCGTGACAATTAAAATAAAAAAATCTTATCTAATGCCCATCAAAAAAATTACAAACCTAAGTTCCTTGGTCTGCAGATCTATAGGATCGTGAGTTTCACTGTCCATGTGGAATCGAACTTCAGGAGAGGATAGAGTCAAAGCCCTACATAAAAATTAAAGAGAAAAATTATAGTCAAGCAAGCCAATAAAAGACAAAATTATAGAAATTATTCTTTTAAAAAAGACAATGACTACAGCAAGTGTGTAATAGTTGCTCTTCTGAAGGCTTTATGACCATCTGCTGTTTCATGTTCTATTTTCATAAACAGCTCAGTAGAGCTTTCATGAACAGCTCAGTAGATTTAAAATGCATTTAACAAGAGAGGACGATAGCAACACAAGGAAATCTGAATCCCTGTGCTTCTGAGGGTTCTATCTTCTGTACCCAAACGATGAGTTTTTATTGAGCTACACAGGTTTTTCATCACTTTTACAAATAAAGAAGGGAATTGACTGTATTTAATTTACTACAGAAAACAGTTATTGGGGCAGGGGACAATAAAGAGGGGCAAAAGGGGAAGCTACTGTGGGTAGCTTAGTAACACCAGAAGATCCACAGTTCAGAAGTATCTTCCACAAAGACTGAACCAACAGAGAAGCAACTGATAACCTAGTATCACTAATAGGTTACAAGTAGTGATGGCTATTAATATTTGATTGCTAAGTGTCAGATAAACAATCCATGCTCAGGACTTTACACACATGGTTCATTTAATGAGCTGGCAAGTTCTCCTTTGGAAAGTAAATTCCCACAAGGCAAGGCAAGTCTAATGTTTCTTACACCTTGACATAACTTTCATGAGGTCAGCTCCAAATCAACCTAAAACTAAAAATTTTAATGAGACTGGGCAACCTTGAACAATCATGGAGAAGGAAAAGAAGGGGAAGAGAAAAATTAAAATAAGATGGAGCAAGTTAAAAGAAACATTAAGTCTAAGTCCTTGTCTTCTTCAATTCCTCACCTTTATTAAAAGAACTATAGTAGGAACACATACTAAAAAGAGAATCTCAAAAATATTCCTTTCTTGCCTTGCAGTGTGCACTTAAAACAAGGCTCTACTTCAGGTCTGATATGTATTTATTAATGGATTTTGACATAAAAAGCAAGGTATACTTATCACATTTTGATCATTTTTCCTCACAGAACACCTAAAATGTTATGTCTACCCATGAGTATTAATACTTTAGAAGGCAAAAGACGGTTTTTTTTTTTTTCTGATTGCTTTTTCAATTCTCCCTAAGACTAAAATGATTCAATGATGTTTTCCCAGTAGGCAACCATCTACTTACCAAATTAAAAATACAGACTGCTGAAATTAAAAAATATCCTCAGTTTTAAAAAGCTATGTTACAAATGCGAATTCTTACTTTAAAATGATTAAAATAAATACAGCTTCAATTTGCATTTTATTTACATTGCTTAAAAAAAAAACTTTGTGGTGTTTTGTGTCACACCAAAAAATTCAATTATCTTCTTCTTATATCCAAGTGACAAGCTTGAGCGAAAGTTTTGCTCAAGTTTAATAGCGTCCACTGGGTTTTAGCATGCCCAAATGATCCTTTCTTTTTCAAGTTTCATATTTAAGATCACATAAAAAATTCCCTGAAAACTGAGGTGTTAGTAGACATAGGTACATAACTACCTCAAACACTGTCCTACGGAACGTTCTGCAGTGATGGAAATGTTCTATGTGTGCCCTGTCCAATGGGATAGTCATTAGTCACATGTGGCTATTGAGCACTTGAAATATGGCTAGTAAGGCTAAGGAACTAAGTTGTTAATTTTATTAATTTTAATGAATTTAAATAGGCGCATCTTATGAAATGACACAAATGTACAATCCGCACTCACCACACCTTTAGTAACTGCTTGTGACCCTATCCTAGAGGGGCTTAGGAACTCTGAGACCAACATCTGGAAGGTTCATGTACTTGGTTTCCTCTGATAGTCAACAACGTCTTTTAAGAGTCAAATTTCTCTTAACTGGTTTCCTTCAACATGCCTGAGTTAATACTCTATACCTTACGCCTTTTGTAGTTAGGCAAAAGCCATGACATAACAGCTAAAAGACTCAGATCTGTTACTAGTCAGATCTTTGGGAAGACTCCTTTTATGCAACTTTTAATTGCCTAAAAAATGAGGAGGTTGAATTAAATAATCTCCAAAATTTAAAGTGCAAGGAGGACCTAATCTACGTTTATTTAAACCTCTGAAACCTAATGTCCAATCTGGAAACTCATTTCTAATTAAAATTAGAAACAATTTCTAGAAATCTTAGGGTGTTCTTGCCTTCCTGGAATTTCTTCACGATCTTTAACTCAAACACAATTTTTTAACACAACAAATTACAAGGATGGAACTCCTGAACAAACATCAGTCCAGAATCAAGTTGCTAACATTTAAAAGGAAGCTAGAGGCTGGGCATGGTGGCTCACACCTGTAATCCCAACACTTTGGGAGGCCGAGGCGGCTGGATCACCTGAGGTCAGGAGTTCAAGACCAGCCTGGCCAACAAGGTGAAACTCCATATCTACTAAAAATACAAAAATTAGCTGGGCGTGGTGGTGGGCACCTGTAATCCCAGCTACTTGAACGACAGGAGAATTGTTCGAATTCGGGAGGCAGAGGTTACAGTCAGCCGAGATTGTGCCATTGCACTCCAGCGTGGGTGACAGAGTAAAACTCCGTTTCAAATACATACATACATACATAAATGGAAGCTAGAAGAAACAGGAGTCTCTATTCACCCTTTTAAATAATTCATCATTGCCTATGATCAAACAATGTAAAGAGTATAAAAATTATCTTAATACTATGAAAAACAAAATATACCCTTTTTCAATCCTTCTTTTCTTCAGAATTTTGGCTAGTTTATTCAGTCCACGGAGACTAGTGGTAATATCATCATTCATGTTTGCTGAATCAATTCTCAACTGAGCTTCAGCATATGTCAGAGATGCCTAAAAAAGAAAATGTATGTTATATAATTCTTATAAATGATAGAAAAATGGTTTTCAATATGTCCTCCTACTTTCACTACATAAAATCCATGATTTCAGAAAACCTAAAATCAGTAACAAAATAGAAATTCTTAGCTATGATATTATACTTCACATCTATGATTTCTGGTTCATTAATTCTTATCTGAGGCATTATACAACATAAACAAACATATTTTAAAAGGTAAAATGGCAATGTTGTTAGCAAATAAACTTTAAACTTTACTTGTATATTCCAATTACTATATAAATACCCAGATAATGCTAAAATAAAACACAAAGGTAGGTTAGATCGATTCCTTCTCTGATAACAAATATGAAATCCTTTCCAGATGATCATTATTCCCCTGCAAATAATTAAGACTGCAGGAGTCGAGACACCATGTTTTGCAGGAAATCCAATAAATACCCAAAATTAAGCATGTAAAAACCAGACAAATGATAGTAGAAAAGAGTTAAAAGTAATCCCCAATGAAAAATAACCAAAATATACAAATAACTACTTCTGTTCCTATTTCTCTCAGAGAAATCCACCATTTTTTTTCCTTTTTTTTTTTTTTTTTTGTTTGTCTAAGGAGTAGCTTCACAAGTGAAAATAAGAAAGAGCATAACAGAGTTAGATAACGCAGGTCAGCTCGGATTCCTGGGAGAGCCAACTCATCTACTAAAGGCTAAGAGTTTCCCCTCTGAAAAAGGTTTTATGTTATATGTTCACTAGGTTTGTTTTCATATAATTTTGTTATACTGACCAAGTCTTAAAGAATTAAAAGTCATTCTTATTTTAAAGTACAAATTGTGATGGCTTAAATAATTCACACATCATTATTTACCAGTCTAACACAGTTTTCTTTGCAACCACTGATTAGCAGAACAGCAAGATGGATGCCAAAGGGCCAGAAAAAACAGGTTAAGCTTGGAAAACAGATCATTAGAAGATAAGGGGTTTGGCAAATCTTGAAGAAAGATGTAGGGCAAAATAAGAGAGAACATAAGGGATTTTTGGGAGAAGTACAAAGAAACAGGAAAAGGACAAGAAAGATAACCTGGCTCCATTATGAATAAACATGATCTCAGGCTAGTTCTACTAAAATCCAATGGTGACTTAAACATCATTTCTGTGAGAAAATGTGAAGAAAGAAGTGCTGTACCTGCTGACTTTTAAAACACTAACCATTTATAAGTAGGAACAGCTTCAATTACTAGGGTTCTTGAGTTAGGGCATAAAACCACTAGTTGGTCTTTTCAAGTATATATTCTTTGTAAGTTTCTGAATACAGGACAACTGCAACATGAACTAATTTCTGAATCACATCAAAAATTATCTGCTTATAACTGGAAAAAAAAACCCCTCAAAATTTTGCTATAACACAGACCTAGCCCTTGTTTTTCTGCCTAGAAAGACTCTTCCCCTCCCACCCAAACTGAAATACATTTGTCTGTATCCACTTTACATGTTCAAAAGAGCATCTAGCTTGATTGAAAAATTCTCAAGAAGTGGGCAGGAATCTCAAATTTAGGTGATGGCAGTAGGGCTGGGGCTGGTTACTTTGGCTTGGTACTAGCTGGGTCCAGAAAGCGGGCAATAAGACTCTGGTGGCCTGTTCTGCATTCTTCTCTGAGAGTAGGTAGCAAAAGGGCCAAATGAGTTTTAGTGTAAATTTAAGTGCATCTGTACATGTGTAAGCACGTGCCCGCAGCTGGGGACTTTTTTAGACTATGTTTATATCTCAGGTACTTATATGTATATGTTTTTTCTATTTTAGGTTAAGTAAATATACATATAAATAATTATACATAACATCTCTTTTCAAATATATAAATATTTTTATATATGTGTATATATACGTATACGTGAATCTTTAAAAAATTTATTTAGCTTTTTTCAAAAAAGTACCAGAAAGTTTAAAAATTAGAGATTAATAGCCATGAAACGAACCTTTGAATTAATAACACTTTTGGTAAACTTCGTTTTTAAGATTTCAGCGTTGTGATTCATTTCCCAAATACATGAAAATGCCAGCCTGTGAAGGAAAATACAGAGTATCTGTTAATGGGAATCAGGTTAAAGTAGTAAATACAATGTCTTCAAGGAAAAAAAAACCATGCAGAAATACCTGTCCACGTCACATTTTAAGGAACACAAGTTAGAGCTAAGCAACTCTGGAACCATGTCAATCCTCTGCAAAAGATAAAAATAGAACCACAGATTACTTAGCCATAACCATACATTTATTTGAGGTTCTGTTCTCAAATAACATTAATTAAACAAGGAAAGAAAAGAGTGTTCTGCTTTTTGTAAATAGGAGAATTGAGAAAAGGTCAAATAAAAGGTTTGTTTCTATAAAAGCACTTATACAAAATTGTTAAAGAAGGAAAGCTATGAAGGAAAACTGGACTTCATGCCAATTAATCTAAGTTTAAGCCCTCTACACTAACGACCTAGCTGTCCTCTGAAAGTTTTAAATCTCTGGTCTGTATAAGTTTATACTTGATACCTGACACACTCTATGACTGGACCTTTCTCCAATGCTTAATATAAACTACAAGGTGTTTTTAAAATACTAAAAAAAGAAAAGAGAAACTAAATTTTTATGGAAAAAAGTATACAGAAGAACTCTGACAATAAATCACTAATAGACTAAGTTTAATCTTCCCCTTGACTTTCACAATACTTTACTTGTTATTTGAACCACTCGATAACAAAAATTTGCAATATATTTAGTGATTTAAAGCCACGTTATTCCATGTATTTTTCTTAGCTAATTCATGGCCGTTTAAGAATCCTTAAATGTCCACGACTGTTAAATTTTTAAATTCAATACATTTACCTTTTCACAAAGATACACAGTTGTTCCTCTTCTGGCTGATTCTTGATCCAAGGCATTTCCTGGCCTAATAAAATGGCTCACATCAGCAATATGAACACCAACCTTAAAAAGATAAAAATAAAAGGATGTCAATATGCTTGACTGGGTAAATGTACCTAATGGAGTTTTAATAAGATAAAGTTTAGCTAAATTTAAAAAAGACTCAGTCACCTCTACCATTTCAACTTCTGACATATGGCCAATAGCGTGCAGCTACAATTATACTTCACAAGAGTAATTAACAAGCAAATTCTATTCTAGTTCAAAAGAAAATGAACTCAGAACAGAACTATATTTAGGTAAGAACACTATTACACATGAATACCTCCAAATTTCCATTTTCGAGTTCTCGACAATGTAGAGCATCGTCTATATCAGTACATCCTGGTGGGTCTACACTACAAATACACAGATGCCTCAGGTCTTCTCGGTTTTTCATGTCCTAGAAGACATGAAATGATAAACAAATTATTTCCAAAGCACAACTACAACATATTAATAGCTCTTGTGAAATCAGTAATATGTATACAAAAACAATTTAGCTGTATTTTCTTGATGACAACCACATTTCTTTTTCCTGCACTGGAGCAGAGAGACACCACGTATGATTTGTAACTAATGGTTTCCTTCCCTTTGAAACATTTAACATATGAAAGTGTCTGCCACATAGAAAAACTTACCCTTCAATGAAGAAGCAAATGACTTCTTCTGTAATTCCTAAGAATGCTATACCCAACAAAATGCAGGAAAAGAGGGCCCGTGGTGTCTACATATTTAAAAACACATATAGAAATTAAACAAAACTAGGCAGGATATAATAATTTATAAAGTCACTACAAATTACTTTCAACTTACCTTTTCAGTAATGCTCCAGGGCATCTTTGGCAGAAAACTAAGAACAGCCTGTGAAAAAGGCTGATGGGGAACATCGTGTTCAAGTAACAAAACTTCTGTTTCAGTCTCTTTCTCTCCAACATCACCTAAATTTCTCACAAAGTGTCCCTGAAACCAAGAGGCATTATTAGAAACGCCTATTTTATAGCAAATTTACATCTTATCATATTAAATTCTTCAGCATTTACATATCTTCTCAGTATTCCTAAATATTCCCATAACAATTTCTGAAAAATGACCCTTTAGTAAATTAGACAAGACTTCTCAACTGATTTATGATGGAAACTTTGTAAGGGTCCAGCTCTTACATTCTAAAGCATCTATTTCTTATTAATGTTCAAGTTTAAAATGTGCTTCCAATATAATCTTTTCAAAATTTGTTAATTAGAATCTATATAGAACTCACTTTTCATAGTCATGTTCAATAAAACTTTTGGTTTAAAAACTTACATAAAAGAGGCCAGGCACAGTGGCTCATGCCTGTAATCTCAGCATTTTGGGAGGCTGAGGTGGGTGGATCACTTGAGGCCAGTTCAAGACCAGCCTGGCCAACACAGCGAAACCCTATCTCTACTAAAAATTAGCTGGGCGCGGTAGTGCACGCCTGTAGTCCCAGCTAATCGGGAGGCTGAGACACAAGAATCGCTTGAACCTGGGAGGCTGAGGGTGCAGTGGGCCGAAATCACAAAACTGCACTCTAGCCGGGGCAACAGGGTGAGACTCTCTCTCAAAAAGAAGAAATTTACATAAAAGTAACCAAATGATTTACACTGGAATTTCATAAAATTAATTTTCAAAGTAGACATGCTACTTACCAGGTCACTTTGTGAAATATCTCTAAATTTCAGTACAAATTCTACATAAAAGTAGATTGTTTTTATTAAAAGCAGAAATACTATTCACAAAATTTTAATTAAACATCCCCACATAAAATTAATACTTTAAGCTTACATTTGGATATCTGGAATTTCTGGGCCAACCATCAATAGCAACAATAATTCTCCGTCCTTCTAATGTGGAAGCCTGTCTGGTTTCTATGCGAATTCGAGGGATTCTCTTATCAGCAGGTGTAAAGAGATGTCTTCTTGACTAGCAAAAATTAGGAATAAAGATTTTACACAAAAAAAATCTGAGGATGGAGGCAAAAGAAAGGCTATAAGTTCTATTAAATGTTTATCATTTTTTTATTACATAGTAAATGCTCTTTACTCACCTCCTTAATGTCAGACTTGGAAAGCATGCCACAATATGGTCTCCAATTCCTTTTTATTATTCCTACAACTCTACCTGTAGGCTTCAACATTTTCTCACTTACAGCAGTCTTAAGCTGAGATATAAAAATTAAAATGTTCAGTTATATTCCTCTAAGTATTATCAGGCAATTTCCTTTCAAAATCAAAATGCATACATGGATACTAATCCATTCAGGCAGTAAATTATGACATAAGACTACAGAATGTTGATGTTTCAAAATTCTAGACAAGAACATGCATGCCAAACCAAACCACAGACATTCTCTCTTGATAATAAAGTACTACAAAACAATCAAAAAGCAAAAACAAATAAATAAATAAAACTGAATATGTATGTTAGAACTCAACACTTTTCAGGATTAACATGAGGATTTACTGACTAAAATACACACACAGGTCTGGGAATTAGATTAGGGTTTTAGTACTAGTTTGTACAAATTAGCTATGTGGTATGGTGACTAGTTCCCTTTGGACCTTTATTTATTAATTCTAAAGGTTCTTCCTTATAAAAAATAAAAACCCAAATAAAGAGGGTCTGCTATTAGAAATAACAAAAGTTCCTATGGTATTTCACCTCTTAACACTATCCAAAGGCCTGGACTCTCCATGGATAATTTTATAGTGAGACTCCAGAGCAATGAATATAAATGATGGAAAAAGAAGAATAAAAAACTGTTACATGCATTCCAACTATTTATAATATTGTAATTATAAAATACAGAAATAGGCCATATCAAGTAGACTTAGCTCATATCATAAGAAATAACTGAAAGTATTCTCTTCATAATAAATATGGTATCAGATAAGTTGCCCAAATATAATGGCCCAGAAGTACGTCTATTACGTTAAGGGAATTTTACCTAAAGCATTTTCTAAAACATTTCCTAAAACATTACTTAAAGCATTTCAGAAAATGTTAAATACGTATTTACTTAAATCTCACTAAGTCTAATAATATACTTGACTGTCACAGATTTTCAGTTTCATACTTGTATTAACTCATACTAACAGTCTGTTTGCATTTAAACCCATTTATCTGAGCAAATTAAGACAATAAAAGAAAACTACATAGAAGAGAAAAAAAACATGTGTATGACATGCGTTAAATATACAGAACTATGATTTTATGCAATAAATCTGAAAGCAATGAAACTTGCTTTCCAGAGCTGACATATTAATAATACAAAGCTACACAGACAAAAAAAATCCTGCTTAGATTCATACCATTCGTTCTCTCTCTTCTTCTTTCTCCACATCTTCTTCATTTTGACCTTCATCATGTAAAACCACAGAAGACGGTGCTACCCACTGACTCTTGGGGAGAAGCTCCACAGCCACAATATCTTCGTGAATAGCTCTGTTTAAATGTTTAAGTCCCTGTAAGATTATCTGTTTAAAACAAGAGGGCACGTGCCCAAATTATTTTTAATGGCAATATAATAAAGGGAAGATCATCTAACAGATATTTACATACACTCTGAATATCTCTATGGAATCTCTATTTCTTCTTTATAGATTTTCTTTCTCTATTGTGTCCCTAATTCCACAACCTTAATTTCTCAATACCAGGTAGAAAAAATGTAAGTCAGAAAATACAGGCTGTGTTCATGGCTCCATCATAACTTACACTGGTAACAAGAGACTTTGGAAAAATTATTTATGCTCTCTAAATCTCAAGTCCTGATTGGTCAAATAAGAGTACACTACCTAGTTTTTATAGGTTGGGTTGAATATTAAATGAAATGCCATGCGCAAAGATTTAAAAAACTACCTGACAAATTGTGAGCACTGCAAAAAAAAAAAAGAAAAAAGTTACTATTTGCTTTAAAGTATGTGAAGCCTCATATGTTACGCAAATAGTATTTACCATTAAGTGTTCATAATATATAAAATATCATCTTATTTTAGAGTATAAGGAATTTATTTATATACTTGCCTCTTTATTTTCTTCATTGTCGCCATGAATCCATACTGTAGCTTCCAAGTAATTTTCCCTGCTAGCTCTAAATGTTCCTTGAAGGTATGTACCAGATTTTATGCCTTGCTGTAGCTTACTTAAGGGAAGATGCTCTGAAAATATTATTTTTCCACTTTCTATTTCATTCTATGAAAGAAGCAAACCAAAAGATGCTGCTAATAAGTCTTCTGTTCACTCAATACACAACTATTATTAATATCAGAGAATTTTTGAAATCTACATGATGATATACACAACTCTGAATAGGAGAGAAGATAGCAGTGTTTCTTATAGGCCAGTGCTAACAAAAACAGCTTTCTATGATGAAGGAAGTATTCATTTTGTGATCTCTAATATGGTAGCCACTAGACACAAGTTTCTCTTGGGCACTTGAAAGACAGATAGTACCACCAAGAAACTGAATTTTTAATACATATTAAATTTAAATAGTCATATATAACTAAGTGGCTACATATTAGGGCAATACTAAATCTGTATTTCAAAAATCAAACCCAACTTTTATCTTCTCATTTCCTTTTGGTTTGATAAAGTATCATAAAGGTAAGAAGGGATGACAGAAGTGTAAAGACTGGATTTATGTATAATGTCCTATCACTTAAAACCTATTTCTATAACAAGGGCTACCATTTATATTTACCATACCTATGTGCCAGGCACTAGGATGAAAATTGTATTAATGCTACAGTTATCATCTTATTTGATCCTTATAACAACACTATGAAGTTATTATTGCTAAACATTATATATTTATATATAAGAAAATGAATGCTCAGAATTTAATTATTCCCTTAGCACTCCTTCTCACATCAGCTATTGTAATGACTCCTTTACTCACCTCTCTGCCTCTAATCTTTCCTGGATAAAATGCTTAATGTTACACACTGACATGAGAGTGGTCTTACAAACAAATACCATTTCCAATCATTCTCTCCTGCTCCACCAATCCACATTCATATACCATTACTTTTTCTTAGCCTGACATATAAGGAAGGGATCTCAGAATCCTTTCCTCTTCATAGCAGCCCTTCAGGGAGATCTTTATAAATCAATTGAAAAATTACTAACCTACAGAATAAGTTCTAGGTCTTTACTATCTGGACACTCCCCTCCCTCTTCTTTCCTCTGTCTGCAGTGCCTGCCACTTCATTTGTCAGCAGCTACTCTTTATTCACAAATCAGCCATGGACTCCGTTCATTTTTTCCTCAACCAAAGAGTGCTACCAGGTACCAGGCCCTACTCAGGTTAATGGGAATATATCTATCTTAGAAAGTTAACTCCTTTAGGAATGGCATTTCAATAAGCCTATGACATCCACTCCTGTTTATAACACAACTATTCCAAATCCAGCTTACCCACCGACATTCCAATTTTTAAATTTGGTAACTATATGCCTAATATTCCAAAGTGGCTATTTTAATATTTTTACTTTTCAAAAACAAAACAAAAACATACCCCTTCTTCAGACAAACAAGCAAGACGATCTATGAGTTCGGGGTTAGCAGTTAGGCTCTTTACATATTCTTCACCTGAAAAAATAAGTTTATGTTGTTTTTGATAAGTGTTTTTTCCTTAGATATGAAAAAAATGGATAGTCTTGTTTGCGACAGTATACACGTCATTCTTTCATTCATTGAGACACACTGAGAGTCTCACTCTGTCTCTCAGGCTGGAGTGCAGCGGCGCAATTACACTTCACTACAGCCTAGAATTCCTGGGCTCAAGCTACCTTCCTGCCTTAGCCTCCCGAGTAGCTGGGACTATAGTTACAGACTACCATGCACAGCTTTTTTTTTGTTTTTCCTGTAGCGCTATAGTCTCCCTATGTTGCCCAGGCTGGTCCTGAACTCCTGGTCTCAAGCAAGCCTCTTGCCCTGACCTCCCAAAGTGCTGGGATTACAGCACCTGGCCTCAATTTATTTAAAAAACAAAACCCAAAAATCTGTTGATGTGATCATACCTAAGCAGAAGCAGGGGTTCCAGTATATTTATGAGATTTCATTGCTAAACCAGTTGCAAATAGTGAGGGGAAAATTAACAGCCACTGGGCACAACATATTTAGGTTAAAAACTATGTGAAATTTAAAAATACAAAAATATCACATGAAGTTATATAGGACTACGAAAATACTAAATAGTAAAGTGAACATCTGACTATAGGCCTGATGATTATTTTTACACGCATTTGCAAACATGCACTAAGTACTTCTACATTTAGACTTACAAGTGAAAGCTGGTATTCCTTCTTCTATGGCTTTCTCTTTGTTTCTCCTGTCATTTGTTATGAAGATAACTTGCAGCTGGTTGTCTGCTGACATTTTTTTCAAATGTTCATTGTACCATTTTGCTGCTACTCGAATCGCTCTATCATTCCTGTCATTAGCATTTTCTCCCTGTTCTTGTTCTACATAGGTTTCTCTAAATGGAAAGGAAAAACGAAATAAAAGGAAATCAGTAGAAACAAGGATATGTGAAAACTCTTAGCACATAAATGCTTAACCACTAAACTAGAAAAAGTCAATGGTATATCTTTTCTCTTGAATGTATTCAGATGTACACCTCAGAGAAGAAATCAAGATTCTTATAATTAAGTTTTTAAGAAACAATTTGCTTGGAAAAGAAGAAAATTATGTTATTAAGGGGACAAGAAAAAGGCTAATACAATTTTATTTCCTAAAAAGAAAAATTCAAGATCAGAATTTATACTTTAGGTTGAGACACTAAATAATAGTTTGTTGACAAATTATAATACAATTTCACAGGTATGATAATCAGATTTCATTCAAACTGTAGGTTAATAGCAATTCCTAAAAGCTACAAATAGTATAATTAGATCATTTATAATCAGAATTCTATAGTCATTAATAAATAATGCATATAAATTATCCATGGTAAACACTAATAGCTGAAGCTATGTAGAGACTGAAAAGTCAGGTATATTAATAGATATTATGTATTTCTTCTATCTGAACTCCCAAGTATGTCAACACATTCATCTATTTCTTTAAATCTGTTCATCAAAGCCAGGTTTAAGTACAACAGCAAAGTTCACTACAATAGCTTCCAGTACTTAATAGTAATAGATTCAATTTAATAATTTGATTTATATTAATAGTTTTAGAATTATTTTATTCCTCATCGTTGAATGCACTTGCTAATGCTTTTTTTTTTTTTTTTGAAACAGTCTTGCTCTGTAGCTCAGGCTGGAATGCAGTGGCATGATCTCAGCTTACTGCAACCTCTACCTCCGGGTTCAAGTGATCCTCCCAACTCAGCCTCACAAGTAGCTGGGACTAGAGGCATGTACCACCATAACCAGCTAATTTTTTGTATTTTTAAGAGACAGGGATTTTCCAGGTTGGCTAAGCTGGTCTGGAACTCCTGGCCTCAAGTGATCTGCCCACCTCAACCTCCCAAAGTGCCAGGATTACAGACATAAGCCACCACGCCCAGCTGCTAATGTTTTAAGCTCATCAGTGAAAGACACAGTCATAAATTTTTGAATTGGTTTTAAACTTGGGTCTTTCTGCACTGAAAAACAAGTGATGTTGCTATTTCTGGATTTCAAGGAGGTACTAACAATAAGAAGCCTACAAGGGCTTTACTGGTATTCTTTACAAGAACATTGAAGTTTGAGATATAAGAATCAAGAAAGTTGAGAAATTAAGGTTTTTAAAAATGTGCATAATCTGATGGAATTTCATTACCAGAAGTCTACACTCTAATCCAATGGTTCTCAATTGAGTGAATTCGCCCCTCAGGGCATTTTGCATCATTACAACTGAGTGGTGGTGGTGGTGGTGGTGGTGGGGGTAAGGGGTGGTGATCCTGCCAAAGAGGCTAGGAACACTGTTAAACATACTACAATGTATAAAACAGCCTTTCCACCACAAAAAAATTATTCAGTTCAAAATATCTATAATGCCAAGATTGAGAAGCCCTGATCTAATCCAATAAAAGTACCATACTCATCATAGATTATTTATGTAATATAACGTAATAGGCAATATCATATTTTTGAGACCACACATTGAGTTCAAAGGTCTTGAATCTAAAAGCACAACAAAGAATTATATTCCTGGCCAGGCGCGGTAGCTCATGCCTGTAATCCCAGCACTTTGAGAGGCTGAGGCAGGTGGATCACGAGGTCAGGAATTCGAGACCAGCCTGACCAACATGGTGAAACCCTGTCTCTACTAAAAATACAAAAATTAGCCGGGCATAGTGGTGCGTGACTGTAATCCCAGCTACTCAGGAGGCTGAGGCAGGAGAATCGCTTGAACTTGGGAGGTGGAGGTTGCAGTGAGCCGAGATCACACCACTGCACTCCAGCCTGGGTGACAGAGTGAGACTCCATCTCAAAAAAAAAAAAAAAAAAAAGAATTCTATTCCTTAACCTAATCTTGATCAATGTAATCAGCTGCAAAGTATTAAACTTTTAAAAAGACCATTAAGAATAAATCTACTTTCTATTTTTAAACAAAATAGAAACTTCACAAACTCATATATTTTATTACCCTCTGTTAGTTGTTCACATAATATGGTATTCCAGGAACTTAAGCAAATCTCATCTTCCAAGATTCTATGGTCCAACTCATGCTAAAACCAATTCAAAATGAAAACATTTTGGAAATAAAAGTACCTATTGTAGTCTAGGAGTCAGCAGACCTTGGTTTTAGGCTTGAGCCCATCAATGCCTGTGTGACCTTAGAGAGATCCACTTAGCATTATCTTCTGCACAGCCATGTAAGAATTAAACAAGGTATGAAATCTATCACTTATCTTCTGACAATGTCATAAATTACTCACAGGAACCCTCTCCCGAATTTTGCTAATCCTGTGGTTTTCTGATATTTAACGTAATATTCCTCCTACCTATGGTGCTCATTAGTGAAAGTATAGAAATGCTTCTCTTGGTTATTAGTCACATCTCGGATGCGTTTATATACGGGGGCACTGCGATTTCTCACTTCTTGAAGAACTGTTTGTAGCACAATTACATTCCTGATGGCAGGGTCCTCAAGAACATCAATCTTAAAGAAAGATAAAGTTAATTTTTCCTATATTCATTTGTAAATAGCTCTGTCAAACATAAAATCCTGTTTTATGTTGGGCATAAATACTTTATGTTTTAAAAACACTGAATAAGTTAAGCCAAGAAGCTATTTGGCTATAGAAAACGAGACAATAGTCACTAAACCCTTCAGATCTATTAAAAAAGCACACTTAAACAGACCAATCACAAGACTTCGTAGAATTAAGGGTATTAATAAAGAAATACGTTGGCCCACATAGTTTTTTGTTCCTAGGCACTTACAAGCTGCCTGGGAGTCGCAGGCTGGAGGCCACAGAAGCCCAGGTCCCCGGCCTCCAGGCACTTACAATCTAAGGCAGAAGAGACACCAGGAGTTAGAAAAATAACGTGTCTAAACTACGACTCCAAGAACTAAATTTTTTAAAGCACAAGGAAAAGAACCTCGGCCTGGGGAACAGGAAGCTTCGGTCCCGAGGGGGTTTCCCTTTCGCTAGGTATGTGACACTGCCAAAGACCCGCCTCCCTGGGCCTCAGTTTCCCTGTCATACCCCCTTGTCCCCGTGGGGCCGCGCTGTCCGCGGTTCGCCCGCCCACGCACCTGGTGCAGTAACACATTAGTGTCGGGCAGCAAGTAGTGCGGTTGCGGGCAGAGGCTGCTCGCCGGGTCCTGGGGCTGCGGCTCCAGGCCCGGCCCCTCGTGCGCCCCTCCACACGCTGCGCACCCGGGCGCACCGCAGCCGATGTCGTCTCGCAGGTAGTGCTCGCGCACGATCTTCATCACGCCGCCCGCCCGGGTCTTTTTTAAGAACGTCTTGGACTTGAGCATCTTGCCTCGCCGCGCAGAATCCTAACCCCAGCAGTGCTCTTCCAGCAAAAGGCGTCAATCTAGAATACAACTATGCCTCACCCCGGAGGTTCTTCCCCTTCCATTCCCGGATATTAGTAACACTTCTCGCGGGAAAATGCCGAGACAAACATTGGTTGGCTCTCTGACGGCCGCGGGGATTGGGCGAGAGTGAGGAGGGGCGGCAAAGCAAGGCGAGGAGCCATTTCCGCCCGTGGCCTAGGCGGGGCTTGCTTCTGGACGCCACCTCACAGCGTGTATTGCTTTCCGCTCCTCGGAACATCCGGGAGAGTTGACTTCCGGCGGCTTGTGGGAGTGCTGATTCTGTCCTCCTTGCGGGTGCGGAGATGGTTGTCTTGGTTACGGGTCCTAACGGTCCCCTGCCTTGAAATCCCTTGTTGAGGGCCTGCAACCTTGTGCTTCCGACTGGAGACGCCTTTGGTCCCTCGGTGTCTGCACTGGCTGCTGGCCAAGCCTTCAGTGTGGAGTAATTGACACTTTCGAGGTAACTTGCGACTATCATCGCTTTCTTTCCCGCGTGGGGCAAGGAATCCCCCGAGCTGCCAAGTTTGGGGCTTAATTTTCACGCCGAGTGTATAGGCAGTCCCCGTCTCGGGCCCTTTGTAATCGAGGAGAGAATTTGTCTTTGAATTCACTTTTTCTTACCTATTTCCCTTCAAAAAGAAGGAGGGAGGCCGATCTTAGTATAGTTCTCGCTGTTTCCCCTCCACACACCTTTCCTTATCATTCAGTTTAGAAAAACTGAAATATTTAATAGCATAATTTGTTAAATCATGAGGTATTAAAACAAGGTAGTTGCTAACATTCTTATGAGAGAATTAGAAGTAAGTTCTATTTAGAATTTCTTGAATTTTTCTTATACCCTGTTATCTTCATTCTGCTATCTATAAAAAATGTTTTTGTCCCCGTTTTCCCTATGTAAAACATCTTCAACGATGCCTCATTGCCTGTAGAATAAAATCCAACCCTATTTTGACATTTAAGGCCCTCCAGTCTTGATCGTTAAGGGCGTGTGTGTGTGTGTGTGTGTTTGTGTTTGTGTTGGGGGGGGGCGGTGAAAGGAGTAACTATTCCAAGACTTGGCTTTGTTTTTTTACTTCCACTTACGTATCATTAATAACTGCATGATTTCTCCTTTTTACCATGCCTGTCCAAATCTTTCAAGATTCTAAGTGCTACCTCTGTGTAACGTTTCCCTGACCAACTCAGACGTGATTTCTGTTATCTTTGAGCATGTGTTGGTTTTAGTGGTGCCATTCTTGATTATAATGGGCTTTTTTCTTCATCTTGTACATTTCTTTGTTTCCTCCAAGTAAGATTCCTCCCCGCAGGAACTGTTTTTTTAAGTTCCTCGAAGGCTGACTTCATAGTAGGAATTAATGTGTTTGATTTGAGCATTAACTTAACTGCAATAATCTGTTCTAGATTTGGGATGCACTAAATTGCCTAATATTTATTTAAGGAATCCTTAGTCTCTCTTTAATACAGTTCATGATTTGTGTAGTTAATTTTATAGTACATTTGAATTCATGTTTTTTAACCTACAGAATATTAAAATCGAATTAGAGAAGAAAACTGATCCATAATAATAAAAATGTCTCGAAAAATTTCCAAGGAGTCAAAAAAAGTGAACATCTCTAGTTCTCTGGAATCTGAAGATATTAGTTTAGAAACAACAGTTCCTACGGATGATATTTCCTCATCAGAAGAGCGAGAGGGTAAAGTCAAAATCACCAGGCAGCTAATTGAACGAAAAGAACTACTTCATAATATTCAGTTACTAAAAATTGAGCTATCCCAGAAAACTATGATGATCGACAATTTGAAAGTGGATTATCTTACAAAGGTAAGATCAGGTTTAAGTTTTGTGTTCTATATGCTTTATTGTCTTCAAATGGCAGGTAAATAAGAATTAAATACACACATTATCTGAACTTGAAATGATACATTTATATTTCTTGACAAGTACAGCCTTTAAATAATTTTGGTGTTCATAGAAGTAGAGAATAGAATGGTGGTTACCAAGGGCTGGCGTGGTTAGGGGTGAAGGAGGGTTGGGGAGATGTTGGTCAAAGGATACATAATTACAGTTGAATAGGAGGAATACATTCAAGAGATCTATTGGACAGCATGGTGACTATAGTTAATGACATTGTAATCTTGGAAAACATTGTGTTTTTGAAAAACACAGCAGATGTTAAGTGTTCTCATTACTAAAATAACTATGTGAGGTAAAACATTTGTTAATTAGCTAGAGTTAAACATTTCACAATGTACGTATACTTCAAAACATTATGTTGTACATGACATATACACACAGTTTTATCTGTCAGTTGGGATCACCTGAGGTCAGGAGTTTGAGACCAACCTGGCCAACATTGTGAAACCCCAGCTCTACTTAAAAAAAAAAAAAAAAAAATTAGCCAGCCATGTTGGTGGGTGCCTGTAATCCCAGCTGCTCGGGAGGCTGAGGCAGGAGAATTGCTTGAACCCAGGAGGCAGAGTTTGCAGTGAGCCACAATCGTGCCA
Organism: Pan paniscus; assembly: GCF_029289425.2. Taxonomy (NCBI): domain Eukaryota; kingdom Metazoa; phylum Chordata; class Mammalia; order Primates; family Hominidae; genus Pan; species Pan paniscus. The sequence continues at coordinate 74,364,658 of NC_073263.2, forward strand.
CTGCACTCCAGCCTGGGCAACACAGCAAGACTCTCAAAAACTAATAATAATAATAATAATAATAATTGGAGGCCAAGTGCGGTGGCTCACACCTGTAATTCCAGCACTTTGGATGCTGAGGCCAGTGGATTGCTCCAAGCTCAGGAGTTCGAGACTACCCTGGGCAACATGGTGAGACCACCCTTGCTACTAAAAAAATAAAATAGCCCTGCGTAGTGGTGCTGCGCCTGCAGGCCCAGCTACTTCCGAGGCTGAGGCGGGAGAATCACTTGAATCCGGGGGCAGACATTGCAGTGAGCTGAGATCGTGCCACTGCACTCCAGCCTGGGTAACAGAGTGAGACCCTATCTCAAAAAAAAAATAATAATAATTTAAGTATTGAAATATGGAGTGATTTAAACGTAGATATGGATAAATTACTTTTGTAGGCTCAATTTAAAAAATCTAACATATGAGGTATTTTGTTGTTTTTTTGTTGTTGTTGTTGGAGACAGTCTTGCTCTGTCACCCAGGCTGGAGTTCAGTGGCACAATCTTGGCTCACTGCAACCTCCACCTCTTGGATTCAAGCAATTCTCCTGCCTCAGTCTCCCACGTAGCTGGGATTACAAGTGCTCCCCACCGTGCCCAGCTAGCTCTCTGGGATCACTTTTATAAGGGCACCAATCCCAACAGTGAGGGTTCTACCCTTATAACCTAATCACCCCAAAGGCCCCAACTTCCTGCTACTCACATTGGTGATTAGGTTTCAGTATACAAATTTTGAGGGGAGAAAAAAAAATAAGCACACAAGAAGTATTAGCCGTTGTTGTTATCAACTAACATAGCATCCTTATCTGTTTCATCCCTTTCATTTTCTGTGCCTTTTATGGCCATCGGACTGAATTTGTTTGTTATTTGTCTGTGAATAGACTATGAGGTCCATGAGGACGGGGATGTTTTTGTATTCATGGTTGTATTTCCAGCACTTAGAACGGTGCCTGACACAAATTAAGTGCCCAGCTATTTCTTAAATGAATGACTGAACCCCATTTTGCTCTGATTAAACAAAGCCACTAGGTGGTTAATAGCATACCCAAGGCCATTCAGATGAAAGTGATAGAGCCAGATAGGATTCAAACCTAGGAAGTCTAAAGCCTATACTCTACACAAGTGAAGCTCCAAACACTTTCTTTTAGGTACCCTATACAGTCACCTACCTAGTCTAGGTCACTTGGTAGTTTATCCATGCATCCAGTGGTTTCCCATCCCTATTCCCTTACTCTTTTTGCATTTCACATGAACTCCATCTACCTTCACCTCTCCAGACCTTAGTGCAACTCATTGAAGAAACCTGAGGTTATCTCCCATTCATTAATTCACCCACTCAGTCAACAAGTATTTTTTTAAGTGCCGCCTGTATACCATATCCAGACTTACATTTTGTTCAGCCACCTCTTGTATTATTTGTTTTCAACTTGGATTGTGCTTGGTTGTCAATGGCTTTGCTTCTTTTTAGGTGTGAGCTTTATATTATAGAAATGTTGGTTGATTCATGATAGGCTCTCTAGTGTAACAAATCCAAATTACAGTTCTAGATGCACACAGTTTGGGTTTTGAATTCCAGCCTTACTAAATTCCTTAATGTTTTTATTCCGTGATTTCCTATAAAATGATAATAGTATTTATTCCGTGGAATTATTGGGAGGATTAATCAATGTATGTAAGCTCATAGATGCTTGGTGTATACTAATAATAAACTTATTATTTACATATTATTTTATTTGTAGCTATACTTACTCAGCACAACATTATTATTTTTCTACTTCCATGGTGCTTAGTGTAGTTTTTGTTGTGGTTTTCTAGTTTGACTGAAAATGTAGAAGATTGCAATAGTCGTGTTCCTGAGTTTGACACATAATCATCATTGATCCCTGAAAGGCTGCTGTTTTTCTAATGTATTTATTCTTTTCATTCCTATAGCTCATTCCGTTTCTTAATGCAAACATTTTAATGTTTTGTTTACATGTATTCTTGAGAATGTGTATCTTTTAACTTTACAGAAATGTAAATTATATGCTTTGTTTTAGTTCTCATCTCTTTTTTCCTACTCAGCACTGTTTTTGAAGTTATCTATTACTTTGTGTACATCTAGTCCTTTGCTTCCAACTCTTATATAATTCTTTGTGTGCATCTACCAGTCTTTCTACTCCTACATTGCTAGGCATCCAGATTGCCTCCAGCTCCTTGCAACACATGCAGCATTAGACATTTCTCTTCTGGACCTCTGTGAGCATGTCTTTGACATATATAAATGTCTCCTTCATTTAACTAAGTGTACTGCCAGGTTATCTCCAAAATAGCTGCCCTGCTGTATATTAGTAGAGTTTTTTCTCTATCATACGAGCACTCAGGATTTTCTGCTTGAAGACTCTTTAGGAATAAGATGTTTGCTCTCAAATATATGAAGAAATACCTATTGTAGAGTTAGCCTTCCATAATTTATTGAACCTAAAGCACCTCTGTTGTAAGATGCATCATTACATACATTGCTAAGGTTAAAAACTTCCAGTTGAATTGTTAAGTGCCTTAGATTGTAAAATGCATTCCAATTTTAGAGATGTTAAAATGTGAGAAAGTGTGAGTCTGGAGTTGATGAAAGAATATTTAAAAAATATTTTTATTAAAGAATATGTATATGTATGTTAATGTGTGTATGTGTGTATATATATGTTTACTTCTTACATGCCCTGGGAATAACACCTTAGACAGGCAAACAGCACTACACACATGATATATATTTTTTCACTAATTTGTTTATATATAAATTGGTATGTGACATATTTCTTTATATGTTTTAAAATAACACCTTTATTTGTATGTGTTATTATATGTTTAGTTATGTCTTTATTTTTGTCTTTATGTGTGAAGCACTCCAGATGAACAAAGTGCTACACTGTTTCTTGTGAGCAGTGATTCTAAAGCTAGTACACCCCACTGAATTTTGTCCCTCTGGTCGATTGTGAGGACTCAGAAGTATATTGGACTCCTGGTATTAGAGCTGTTTGTTTTCTTGGTGTTTCAATGAGGTCCAGCTCTAGAAGAAAGCAAAGAAGGTTCATGGGGTATTTTGAAATGAACAGGGTCCCAAAAACCTGATGGATCTGGTAACACCATGCGGTATTTGATTCAAATCTATCTGGTAGCATCCTCTCTGAATTTTTAAGTGAAGAAGAAAGGGGCTCAATTTGGTAGTGCTGCCATATACTTTTTTTTCTTTTAATTTTTTTGAGACAGAGTCTCACTCTGTTGCCCAGGCTGGAGTGCAGTGGCATGATCTCAGCTCACTACAACCTTCACTTCCTGTGTTCAAGCGATTCTTGTGCCTCAGCCTCCCGAGTAGCTGGGACTGTAGGCCCGTGCCACAACGCCCAGCTAAGTTTTGTATTTTTGGTAGAGATGGGGGTTTCACTATGTTGGCCAGGCTGGTCTCGAACTCCTGGCCTCAAGCAATCCACCCATTTCAGCCTCCCAAAGTGCAGGTGTGAAGCCACTGCACCCAGCCATGCCATACACTTTTTAGCCTGGGCAGGAAACCTAAAGCCTAGGTCTTGAAAGAAAGGTATTTTTAATTGGTCATTCATTCTCCAAAGCTTATTGAGCATCGTATGCTAACGTTATGAAAAATAAATTTTCCTCACTAGACTATAGCTCCATGATAATGGTTGGAAGTCACAGGAAAGGTAGATTTCTGCTCAATGTAAGCCTGTTATTGCTATTAACATTGAAATGGCCTGATCTTAAGTTTCTGAGCTTCCTGTCATTGGAAGCATTTAAGTAGTCCTGAATAGTCAACTGTTAATAAATATTATAGGTATTTCTATTTTGGAAAGAGATTGAACCAACTGCCCAGGGTTTCAAGGATTAAGTTCAGCAGTTAATACCAGAGACTTGAAAAATGATGGTTGCTGGTAACAGAGACCTGGAAACCATGGCTTAAGCAAGAGAAGGATTTTGTTTCTTTGGTATAACAAAAATCCAAAAATAGGTATTTTAGTAGACCTCAAATGATTACTCCTTGATCGCATTAGGAACCCAGGCTCCTTTTAACCTTAGCTATTTTCAACATATGCTTTTCACCTGAAATCATAAGAGAGCTTATCTGCCTCCAGTATTGTGTACATGTAAAAGGTGGTAATAAGGAGAAGGATAGTGGAAAAGGGGGCATGTGCCAAATGAGTCAGTCCTCTTTAAAGAGTTCTTCCAGAAGTTCAAGCCAGTGGCCTCAATTGACTAACATTGTATAGCATGACCACCCCTACCTACAAGGGATGGGAAGCTAACTGGACATGTTGTTACTAATAAAAACCAGAGTATGTCAGAAAGAAGGGAAGGTTTGATGTTGGGAGGCAAGGAAGTTTTTTCTTCTACCCATCAAAATCTTTTTTTAGTTAGAAAATATTTGAATCTAACATGTCCCACTCCATTGTGGCACCAATACAAATGGTTATGGATACATGGCTTTATTATAGTTTGTTACTAGGAATAGTCTTGGCCGTATTGATTTGAATTTTCCATGTCTAAAAACAGGAACAAGCAGGTCCAAGAACACTTTAAAAGCACTTCCCACTCAGCTGCTTGTTAACTGAAAGAATGTAGAAAAGCTACTCAGAAGAGTAGCTATTCAGGCCAAACTTCCTGATAGTAGAGCATTGTTAGCTTTACACTTTTATTTCCATCTATTGCTGCCTAGATTCCCTTCCTTCCTGTACTTCTTTATTCCTTTCCTCTTCTCTGTTCTTGCCTTTCAAATTTTTAGACAGGGTCTCACTCTCTTGCCCAGGCTGGAGTGCAGTGGCTTGATCACAGCTCTCTGCAGCCTCAAATTCCTGGGCTCAAGCAATCCTCTCATCTCAGCCTCTTGAGCAGCTGAGACTACAGGTGTGTACCACCACACCCAGCTAATTTTTTTAATTTTTTTGTAGAAACAGGGTCTCACTATGTTGTCCAGGCTAGTCTCAAACTCCTGGCTTCAAGCAATCCTCCCACCTTGGCCCCCCAAAGTGCTGGGTTTACAGCTTGAGCCACAGAATTGAACTCTTTAAAATTTTTAAATGCCCCAAACTCTTTTTATTTATCTCTCATTAGAGATCTGTGGGTTCCTTATTACCTGAGAAATGAATACATTTCCCAGCTTGTCCCTGAGTTAAGGGACTCAATTTAGAAGTTAATTGAAATTATAAACATTGAAACCCTGAAAAAAATGTGTTTTTTTTTTTCCTCGTGATACAGGTTGTTTCTTATCTAAAATGCTTGGGACCAGAAATATTTCAGATTTTTGATTTTTTTTTTAATTTGGGAATATTTGTGTTAGACCAGTTGAGCATCCCAGATCTGAAAGTCTGAAATCCAAAAGGGCCAGCTGAGCATTTCCTTTGAGTGTCATAGTGACTCTCAAAAAGTTTCAGACTTTGGAGCATTTTGAATTTCAGATTTTAGGGTTTGGGATGCTCAACATATAACAGTATTCTTGATTTGGGAAACAGTAATTGTAAGGAATGTGTTTGTTTTACATTTTATATTGATTTAAGTTATTTATTGAGATGTTGCTGGATATATGCCAATGAATATGACAGAGGTCCCCCTTCTTATGGCCAAGACAGAAAATATTTTATGCCTTGTAGGCCACCTATGCTCTATCAGATTTTTCTTATGGGCTGGATTTAGCCCATCACCATTTTTTAATTCTTGCTTTAGACTATGTAGTCAGAAAAGCTATTGGCAAAGTTTAGCAGTTAAGAGTTACATGTCTTGATTTCTGTATTCAAAATGGCACTAAAATAATAGACTAAGGGCAGACAAGACAGAAGCAGAAGAGTTACATTCCTAAGTTTTTGGCTTATTTAACTGGGGCCATTTATAAGAATGGAAGGCTGGGAGAAAACTGATCTGGGAGGTAAAATATATTAATAAGTTCAGTTTTGAAGATGTAACTTATAGATTCCTAAATGTAATTGTCAGAGTTTAGGAGGAGTCCATCACACACACACACACACACACACACACACACACACACACACACACTCTTATAGATAGATCACACACACACTTATAGATAGATCACACACACACACTGATAGATAGATAGATAGATAGATAGATAGATAGATAGATAGATAGATAGATAGATAGATCAGCATATAGGTGGCACCTAAAGCCATGGGATTGTATGGTATTTCCTAGGGAGAACAGGGGGCTATAAAGTAAGTCAAAGGGGTAGTCCAGCTGAGGAGCCTAGAAAGCTTAAGAGTATTTAGTGAGTTAAGAAAACTAGAGAAGAGTATCATGGAAGCTAAAAGAGAATGAAGTGGTTAGCTGTATTAAGTCATGCTGTCAAATAAGATAAATAGGCAGAAAAAAACAATGCACAGGACATTGTGGACTTTAACAAGAATAGTTTCACTGGAATAGTATGGGGCAAAAACTATATTGAAGTTTTGCTCTGAAGACCAGCAGAGAAATGGTGCTATAGCAAAGAGAATGATGTGATCAAGGGACCATTTGCTTGATGATAGAATGATTCAGTAGAGAAGAGGGACTTGACGATGCAAGAGGAGGGATTTACTTGCATATGTTATGGATTGGCTGTGAAATTCATGTATTTTTGTTTGTTTGTTTGTTTGTTTGTTTGTTTTAGATGGAGTCTCACTCTGTCGCCCAGGCTGGAGTGCAGTGGCATGATCTCAGCTCACTGCAACCTCTGCCTCCCGGGTTCACGCAATTCTTCTGCCTCAGCCTCCCGAGTAGCTGGGACTACAGGCACATGCCACCACACCCGGCTAATTTTTTGTATTTTTAGTAGAGACAGAGTTTTACTATGTTAGCCAGTATGGTCTCCATCTCCTGACCTTGTGATACACCCGCCTCGTCCTCCCAAAGTGCTGGGATTACAGGTGTGAATCACCACGCCCTGCCTGAAATTCATGTATTTTAAGGGGCAAACAGGAATCGTCTTGGTTAAAGCAAAGGGAATAAAGAATTTTCTAAATAGACTAAGAGCAAAATCCAAGTGCTTGAGAAAGCACAGCATACTTGGGGGATGGCAAGCACTTAATATTGGCTGAATTGGAGTTTCCTTTTAAGCTAATGACAAAAGTAGTTGGCTAGATCAAGAAATACCACTGTATTATGCCACAGTGTTTAGAATTTATTCTGAGGACAGTGAGGATCCTCTGAAGAATGTAAAACTAGGAAAATAATTTTTTTTTTTTTTGAGACAGAGTCTCGCTCTGTCTCCCAGGCTGGAGTACAGTGGTGCAATCTTGGCTTACTGCAGCCTCCGCCTTCCAGGTTCAAGTGATTCTCCTGCCTCAGCCTCCTGAGTAGCTGTGACTACAGGCGCCCGCCACCATGCCTGGCTAATTTTTGTATTTTTTAGTAAAGATGGAGTTTCACCATGCTGGCCAGGCTTATCTTGAACTCCCGACCTCAAGTTGTCTGCCCGCCTCGGCCTCCCAAAGTGCTGGGATTACAGGCATGAGCCACCGCACCCAGCTGAAAATAAATTTTTGATAGCATTTTTTAAAGGTAAGATAGAGGAATATAAATTTGGAGGTTGGCAAAACTGGAGGCAAGAGGTTAGGCGCGGTGGCTCATGCCTGTAATCCCAGCATTTTGGGAGGGCAAGGTGGACTGATCACTTGAGGTCAGGAGTTCAAGAACACCCTGACCAACATGGTGAAACCCTGTCTCTACTAAAAATACAAAAATTAACCAGGTGTGGTGGCACTTGGCTGTAATCCCAGCTACTCAGGAGGCTGGGGCAGTAGAATCACTTGAACCTGGCAGGAGGAGGTGGCAGTGAGCCAAGGTTGCGCCACTGCACTCTAGCCTGGGCAACAGCACTTGGCCTTCCAAAGTGCTGGAATTATAGGCGTGAGCCCCTGTGCCTGGTCCCTCTATTCATTTTTAGCCTGTTTCTTTCAAGTGTTTTTAAAATATGTTTATTATGAAACTGAAAGTTTTTCTTTATGACAAATCATATAATTTATCTTTTTCTCTTTACGAAGATTGAAGAATTGGAGGAGAAACTTAATGATGCACTTCACCAGAAGCAGCTACTAACATTGAGATTAGACAACCAATTGGCTTTTCAACAGAAAGATGCCAGGTAAGAAAAGTTTTTTTTAAAAAAACTCAACATCTATTTAGCAATTAAAAGTAATTTTATTGCCTGTTCATGTTTGTGATTGTAAGCTAAAATAGAGAAATTTTAAGTTAGAGATAGCAATAATTTTTACACCTAGACCACAAAAAAAGTAGGATACTTGATATGGTACATAAAATACAGAAAGTCAAAATTCAACATTCATTCAACAAACATTGGTCAGTGTAAACCATATATGATAAAGGAAGCTCTCTAAACTGACCACCGTTAACCTTTCTTCTTTTACGCAACATATTGATTGATTCTCATTACTCATTGGACTTGCCTGGCCTGAAGTACTTTCTATTATTCCTGCGTACTTTCTCTAGCTCAGTTGTGGGCTTATCATGCTTAAATATGCCTATGGCAATTATACTTATGTAACTTAATTAAAAATAATACAAACAATGAAATAAATTCTTTGGAACGATTCAATAAAAGGAACTAAAAAAATTATGAAATTAAATATAAGCAACACAAGTTTAAAGATTGAGGGCAAACATGAAATCCATATAAGATACCTTCATTGGTTTCTTCCTAAATGTCTTTTAGGATCTCATGCCATTGTAAAGAAATTGAACTTGGAAATCATACATGATGATTTACACAAAATCAAATCATACCTCTGTATTCAAAATATCTGGATCCTATATAAAAATGTGAATGTTTAGTTCTATGTTTTAATTACAGGTAAAAGTGTAAAACAGGTATATTTTCCCTTTTTAAGATTTTACTACTTAACTGATATTGTAAAAAATTATCGGACCTTTTTATCAGCCACTATCACACTAGATTAGTCGACCTCAAACTTTAGCATGTATCAGGAACAGTTGAAGGGCTTGTTAAAGAAGCCTACTGGATCCCACCCTCAGAGTTTCTGACTTGTGGGGGTGGGGTCCTGAAAATGTGCATTTTTACTGGGTTCCCAGGTGATGCAGATGCTGCTGGTCCAGAAACAATACTTTGAGAACCACTGCATTTGATAATAGGTCTTCTATGCTAATTCTGTAAGGCATATATCAGATTGAATGATGCTGCTGAGAGGGCAGTCATGAGTCTATTGTAATAAAACTCTTGATAGCTGATGGTCATAAAAAATGGTTGGATTCTGAATATTTTTTGGAGGGCTGATGGATTCAATGTGGGGCTTAAGAGAAAAAGGGGAGTCAAGGATTACATCAAAAGTTTTGGCCTGAACAAATGAAAAAATGGAATTTCTGTCAGCTAAGAAGAAAGAAATCATGGTAGCAAAGGTTTTGTGAGTAAAAAGCCCGAGTTCAATTTGGGACATGTTAAGTTAGAGTTTTCTAGTTAGAAATCCATGTGGAGGTATACGAAAAGTCTCGTGTAGAGGTACAAATCTGGGGATCATTAGGCTATAGACGGTATTCAAGTCATGAGACTAGATGAATTCCCCAAGGAGTGCGTACAGACAGAAGAGGACCAAGTACTCCAACATTAAGACAAAGCAGAAAAGGAGACTGAGAAGGAACCACAGTAAAATAGAAGAAAAATGAACAGTATGATGTCTTGGAAGTCAGGTGATGAAAATGTATCAAGGAAAGAAAGTGACTTGTGTCAAGCCCTATCATTAGATCATGGACGAAAAGAACTAAGAATTGATCATTTGCAATTTAGATGTCATTGAGATTTCATTGGAGACAGTAAAAATATGATCGCCATGGGTTTAAGAGGAAAGGATTTGGAGACAATAATTATAGACAACTTTTGAGCAAGTTTGCTCCAAGGGGTGGCTAACAAAGGGGGAAGTGCAGTGAGGTACAGAGTTGTGGTTTTGTTTGTTCATTTGTTGTAAGATTGAAATAACAGCATGTGTGTCTGTTAATGGGATTGATATAGTAGGGAAGGGGAAAATCAGTAATATGATTTGGCTGTGTCCCCACCCTAATCTCATCTTGAATTATAGCTCCCATAATTCCTACATGTTATGGAAGGGACCTGATGGGAGGTAATTGAATCATGGAGGTGGTCTTTCCCATGCTGTTCTCATGATAGTGAATAAGTCTCACAAGATCTGATGGTTTTATAAATGGGAGTTCCCCTGCACAAGCACTCTTGTCTGCCACCATGTAAGACATGCCTTTGCTTCTCTTTTGCCTTCCGCCATGATTGTGAGGCCTCCCCTGCCATGTGGAAGTCTGAGTCCAGTAAACCTCTTTCCTTTATAAATTACCCAGTCTTGGGTATGTCTTTATTAGTAGCATGAGAACAGACTAATAACATCAGATTGTCCCTTCCTGATCAGAATCTTTCAGTAGGCAACTAACAATAATGTCTGCTACATGTATTGTTTGAGAATGATGAGTATGTGCAGATTACTGTTTTCATTACCTCATTGGTTGAGTGAATACCTTACGGTGGTTCAGTGTTACCATCTTAAAGAGATATCCTTGAAGTATCAGGATAAAAAGGAAATGAAAATTACTTTAATAAGTAGAGTCCTTGATGTTTAACATTAAACCTTAAGCAGAAGAAATATATAATTTTATAATTTGAATTTCTAAAATTATTCTTTAAGAATATCAATTCTCTGTTTAATAATTTATATGGTTACACATTTAATAATTAGTATGGAATTGTCATTTCATATTTAACTGATTAATATGAGTAAATAAGTATTTAGCTGGAGTAAGTAAATAATACTGTCAGGTTTCTCATTTCCTAACTTTATGTTGATATAAACAGGAAACTGTGAGAAAATTAGATCTCAGATACTTTTTTAAAGCCTGCCATAAATTCTCTTCTAATGTAGCAAATATCAAGAATTAATGAAACAGGAAATGGAAACCATTTTGTTGAGACAGAAACAACTAGAAGAGACAAATCTTCAGCTAAGAGAAAAAGCTGGAGATGTTCGTCGAAACCTGCGTGACTTTGAGTTGACAGAAGAGCAATATATTAAATTAAAAGCTTTTCCTGAAGATCAGCTTTCTATTCCTGAATATGTATCTGTAAGTATCTTATATCCATTTTTAACTATGACATATATTTTCAGACTAAAATTTACCATTTATATAGTAGCAATTACTTTTGAAGTACCCAATTGATACATTATTTTATGGCTATGGATGGTGAATGGTGTTGAGATCCAAATTTTAAAGGATCATGACCATTGATCTCCAAAGTCAAGCAATAAATAGGTTTCTGAAGTTAATGACTGCATAGTCCATAGAAATGAATTATTGTAAACTGGTGGTTTCTTACATTCTCAAAATGAAAAATTATAAACAACAGAGTAGTTGTTGCCAGGGGTTGGTTGGGGATAGTGGGGGAGAGGAGTCAGCGTGGTTATAAAGGGATAGGATGAGAAATAACTTTGTGGTGAGAGATTGGCGCAAGATCTTGATTGCAGTGCTGGTTACACAAATCTAGAACACCTAGGATTAATCTATGGCAGTGGTCTCAAATATTTTGGTGTCAGCATTCATTTACATTCTAAAAGTTATTGAGGACCCCAATGAGTGTTTGTTTATATGGGCTGTATCTATTAATATTTACCATACTAGAATTTTAAACTAAGAACTTTTTTAAACACAAGAATAAGCACACAATTCCATTGGCCTTAAGAGTGATAATGTCATATGTCATGTAGCCACTGGCAAACTCCACTGAACAGTCATGAGAGAATGAGAATGAAACGGGGAAAAAAAATCTTAATAATTACTAGGAAAGTCGTTTTGATCTTGTGAATTCCCTGAAAGGATCTCAGAGTGGCGAGTGGGGCAGAGTCCAGGAGTCCCAAAACCATATGTTGCGAACTGCTGCTTTTTAATATGTAGATGTCATTTTACCCTGAGAGGCTTGAATTTTTTAATCCGTAAAAAGTGTTAATAGTAACGGTGCGTTTCTATTGGGGATAATTGTAAAGACTATAACTATGTATGTAAAATGCTTGTGAGCATAGTGCTTAGAAGATAGTAAACACATAAAAATGTTGTCTATTGTTTTTGCTGGAGTGGTGGTTGCTATTCTTGGTTCTCATTGGGAAAAGATTTGCAGATTAGTGATGTCTGATAAAATGAAGTTACTTTTTTGTTCAGCTGTTTTTTTTTTTTTTTTAAAAAAAGGCTCAAATACAGCTTTTCTGTCCAAAGTATACTGTCCAAAACAAATTAAATATCTCAAATTCTGTTTTTGAGGCTTCATTTACAGTAGATATAAAGTATCACACTGATGGCAGTTACACATATTTTTGCTGTTTGTTTTCTTAATATTCCTTCTTACATCTTTTGTTTTCACAGACAATATTATCCTTAACTAATTAATTATATGCAGATTCTTTTTGTTGAGGGCTAGTATTAAGATTTGCCTCTTACCAAATAATGGTATTCTTGTAATACCGTCATATGTTAAGGAGTTTCAGATTGCATGCCTATATGATAGCCCCTAATTACTCTCTCCTAACTTGCTGTGATGATTTCTTAGTTTTATGGGACCTTGTCAGATGGAACACTTTACTGAGCTAGGGTAGGAAAATTTCTCTGAGACAAGTATGAGTGGAAAGAGAGACCTGAACTAAATGGAAGTAATGACGTGAAAGATACCTCTTGATTCATTCTGATGAGACTTCCACTGTAGGGACAGCAGTAAATAAAGCTTTGCCAAGAGCCTGGGATGAAAATAAAGAATACACTTTACCTCTTCATCAAGTATTTATTGAGTGCTTATCATATATTTAGGCATTGGAAATACAGCAGTGTATAAACCAGACAAAAATCCCTGCCCTCAGGTTGTGAAAGTGGAGCAACACAGGCAATAACTTAAAAATTAAATATGTAGAATATCTGTTTGTCAAAGGTGCTACAGAGAAAAGAGCAGGGGTGAAAAATAGGGAGTGCTACTTAAAATTAGGGAAAGAAATCAGGGAGGGCTTTACTAACAAGGTAATATTTGGTCAGAGACCTATAGGGAGACAAGGCATGAGCCATGCATTTATATGGGGGAAGAACTTCTCTAGCAGAAGAAACAGCAAGAGCAAGACTCCTGAACATTTGTGATATGTTCCAGAAGTTTACAAGCAGCTAGTGTGGAGTGAGCAGTAGTAGATGAGTAGTAATGGAGTGTCAGTAGAAGGGAGGAAATACTGTCAAAGGTAAGAAGTTATAAATCATCTGGCCCTTGAGGGAAGTTAATTGAACATTAAGGCTTGATGGAAAGTATTAGTGGCTAGGGTCCATTAATGACTGTCTTGTTGTAGTTTTGTAAATATTTATCTTTATTACTGATAAGTGAGAGCACTACAAATTACAAATTTTAATTGTAATTTGGATTTAAGACTACTTATTAATTTATTTTTTTTCAAGGTTCGCTTCTATGAGCTAGTGAATCCATTAAGAAAGGAAATCTGTGAACTACAAGTGAAAAAGAATATCCTAGCAGAAGAATTAAGTACAAACAAAAACCAACTGAAGCAGCTGACAGAGGTTTGTATGGTTTTGATTGCTGGTGGGAAGAAGCTTCAGCTTTTTCTATAGAGTCCCTCAGGATTTGTGATAAGGCATATAAAAGTCAGTGATTGAAAAATGGGACTATGGGATGGTGACTGCTACAGTTCAATAATGGGAAGGAGGTTAAATTGGAAGTAGTCATCTTAAACATTGACAAGACAAGTCTGTGATATTGACGTATCCTATAGTTGAGCTTTTATTGTTGCAAGTCAATTTTATAATCAACTGCTTTTGAAATCCTAATATGGGCTATATCTGAAAATTGCTGTGTATCCTTAGATGACGCATATGCATGTATTTATTTAGTAATTTGTCTCTATTTTTAACATCACTTTGTCAGGAAATTTAGGCAAGAAACAAGAAATGTAGGCCAAGCTATGCAGGGGATCTCTTGCAGGTGCCATAAGAAAGAAGAAAAGGAGAATATTTTTACTTTGAACTAAGTTGACTCGTAGGTTCTGGTTTGCCTAAGACTGTTGCCATTATTCCTGTGAATAAATATTAATAGCACCCCTTTATTTTCAAAATTATCTCAGCCTAGACGATGAATATAGTAATCATAAATCAACATTTATATAGAAGGGTGGACTAATCATTAACTTGGTTGTATTATTGACCAGATATCCTAGAATACTATCTTGTAGTTATAGTCTACTAACAAAAAAATAATGGTAGATTGATTCATTCTACCATGTAACAGTTGGAAATGGGTGGCTGTTTTTCTTCAAATATTTCATTATTCTAAAAGGAAAACACTTCTAGTTTACAAATGGGGGCTGCTGCAGTTCTTCATTACAAGTTAGCCTTGTTCGTGATATGAGATGGAGCTACTGTCCATTTATTACTTACGTGGCTTCTTTGTGAAGTGCAGTTAACTCTCATAATATTTATTCTGAGCATGTGTACTGATACTAGCATTAACCCCAGTGGTGTGCATGGTGCTGTGCTAGGTGCTGGCAGTGAACCCAAGAGAGGCAATGCCTGCCCTTCTAGAGTTTACTTTCTAGCAGGTTAGGATTAGAACATTAGGTGATATTTTGACACTCTCATTTACTGTGTGACCATGACCAGGTCATTTAATGTTTCCTGTTCTATCAAATGGAGAAAATAATACTGTTTGTTCATTTATTTAATTGCATTGCCTATATTTCTGTTTCAGAGTAAAAACATGATTTTAGCAAAGTTGCATACAAACATTTATGTCCTATTTTAAGGGTAGTTTTTGTCAATGATATTATCCAGAAATAAATAATTATAATTTAATTTGTATTTTTAATGCTCTACTTTGCTGTACTATTAGTCTTAGAGATAATTTACTTAAGTCTTGCCATAGAACCAATATTTCAGACAAAATAAGAAGGCTTAGCTTCCTCTCCTCTGAGGAGCAGTGACATCAGCAGGAGCAATTAGAGGGGCAGATGTGCCCCCACTCCAAACTTCAGTTGTTTTCTTTTCTTCTCCTAGCATGTCATATTGTGCAGGTAAACTGTTTTGCACATTTAGAAAGATAGTTCAATTAAAAAAAAAATTCAACTGTAGTCAAAATAGTAGAGAACAGAGAAGGCCACTGTTTGGCCACTTTCTAATTTTGCAGCCTTGAGCAAATCATTTATACTCTATTGTTTCTGTAAAATGCCCAGGATGGTTTTGGTGGTACAGGGGTTATTGGGGAAGAGGCAGTTAGACAAGGTCTTAGCGTTGGTTCTATACACCTTATGGTACCTCAGCATCCCTCAAGGACTTCTTACTGTGTAGTAGGAGGGCTGGAGGAGCTCCCTATCCTTGTTTTTATCAAGCCACCCTTTTTAAAATAACCTTAATATTTGGGACTTCTCAGCATGATTTCTCTTGAACACAGATTCCTCAGGCCATTCTTAGAGTTTGTGGTTTTTCTGCCCTGTCAAGGACCTGGTACAGGTCAACTTGCCAAACACTAGGAAAAAAGTAAATATTTTTAAATAAAAAGCAAAACCAATATCATTAAACAGCTTTATTTATTTATTTAAACAGAGTCTTGCTCTGTCGCCCCAGCTGGAGTGCAGTGGTGCCATGTCTGCTCATTGCAACCTCCACCTCATGCGTTCAAGTGATTCTCGTGCTTTAGCCTCCCCAGTAGCTGGGCTTACAGGCATGCGCTACCACACCTGGCTAATTTATGTATTTTTAGTAGAGATAGAATTTCGCCATTTTGGCCAGACTTGTCTGGAACTCCTGGCCTCAAGAGATCCACCTGCCTTGGCCTCCCAAAGTGCTGGGATTACAGGCGTGAGCCACTGCACCTGGCCAAACAGGATGTAGTAAACAATAAATAGTACTACTCAATATTCAAATAAATGTCGCATATTCTGGAGTTTATTTTTTGAAATGGTTCATTAAATTATTTACTGCTATTTATTTGAGGAATTAAAAGACATAGTTTCTCATCTCTGCGACTTGATAACAATGTGATGATCTTGGATAAAAAACAGTCTGTCTCCTATCTTAACAGCTTCTCCGTCCGTAAAATAGGGACGATAACATGTAACACGTACCACACGTGGTCACTATTATAAAGAATGAAATTCATTCAATATATGTGTATCCTGCATTTACTATATACGGCATGCATTATTCTTGGTACTTGGGATACCTTGTTAAACAAAACAGTAATCCCTGCCATCATGGAGTTTATATTTTTAAAGGATATCTGTGAGATGTATATTGTATTTTAAAAGAGAAAACAATAGCAAATCATGTAGTGTGACAAAAGTTGATAATTGTAATAGAAAAAAGAAAAAAATAGTTCAAGATAAGGTGAATTGAGTGCTATATGGAGAGCAGGGAAGAGAGCATTGTCAGAATTCTGTAAGGTTGGCCAGTAGGTCTCATTAAACAGCTTAGAAGTTTACAAAGCCTTGAGGAAGTGAGAGAGAGAACAAGGCTGTCTTCCTTGAGACAGCTCAGGGAAGAGCTTCTAGGTAGCAAGAACAGCCAATGCAAAGGCAGGGGGGTACTTTGGTATTTGTGGAACAGTGAGGAGGGCAATATGACTGGTATGCTTGAAGGGTGGAGGAGGATAGTTGTAGTTAAGATCAGAGAGGTAATGAGTCTGTTGAGGTCATCATACAGACTTTGATTTTAACCTTAAGTGAAATGAAAAGTTGCAGGATTTTGGAAAGAGGTCTGACATGATCTGACATGTACAGTTGACTGTTGAACAACATGGGTTTGAACTGTGTAGGTTTATTTACACATAGATTTTTTTTTTCAGTAGATATACTGGAAAATTTTTTGGAGGTTTGTGACACTCGCAGATGAACTATGTAGCCTAGAAATATAGAAAAAATCAAGAAAAAGTTATGTAATGAATGCATAAAATATATGTAGGTACTATATTTTATCATTTACTACCATAAAATGTACACAAATCTATTATCAAAAGTTAAAATTTATCAAAGCATGCATACACAGACCTTACATGGTGCTATTTTCAGTAGAGAGAAATGTAAACAAACGTAAAGATGCAGTATTAAATCATAACTGCATAAAATTAGCTGTAGTACATACTTTACTACTGTAATAATTTCTTAGCATCCTCCTGGCTATTCTGGTAAACTCAAGTGTTTGGGATATCTGCTTAAAACGCTGTATGATGCTAATCATCCCCACATGAGCAGTTCTCCAGTAAAATGTGAATCACAATAAAAAGTGATTTCTCGCAGTTCTGGCATATTATTTTTCATCATGTTTAGTGCAGAACTGTAAGCCTTGAATAACACCATGGGAACCATATGAAGTGTCACCAGTGATGCTGGAAGAGCTCTCAAGCAGCAGAGAAAATTTATGACATTGTAAGAAAAAGTTAATGGGTTGCCTACCATTTTGGACAGACCATTAATTTTGTAAACAAATTATGTAAAACTTAGAGCATCCATAATACAGTACAGTTATGTAAATGTATTTTCTTAGGATTTTTAAAAAATGTTCTTTTCTCTAGCTTTTATTGTAAGAATACAGTATATAATACATATAACATACAAAATATGTACTAATAGACTATGTTATACTAAGGCTTCCAGTCAACAGTAGGCTATCTGTAGTTAAGTTTTCAGTGAGTCAAAAGTTACACATGGATTTTTTTTTTTTACTGTGTGGGAGTTGGTACCCCAACCCCTGTATCGTCCAAGGGTCAAGTCTATTTAAGGTATCATTCTGGCTGGTACATAGTAGACCGTCAACAAATGTTTTCTTTATTGAATTTCTTTTTAATGAGTATTTTAAAACCTTCCTGTTGTCCTGGATAATGTTTTTTAAAGAAAGTTCTCTCCTGAGAATAGACTGTAGAGCCATAAGGATGGAAACAAAGAGACTTGTTAAGAGGCTGTTGTAATCTAGGGGAGAGATTATTGTGTTTCAGATCTAGATGGTAGCAGGGGAAGTGGTAGATTCTGGATCTAAAGTAGATTTAAAGTAGAGCCAATAGAAAAAAGGTAGAGTCATGAATTGGATGGAGGATGTTAAAGAAAGATAGGAGTCAAATTAACTCTAAAAAATGTTAGTTTGAATAACTGGAAGGATAGATTTCTGTTCAGCTGAGATAGGTAGGTTGTGAATGAGGCCGACTTGAGTGCAAAAGAGTGTGGATCTTAGACATGTTGAGTTTGAGAGATCTGTTAGATGTACAGTCAAAGATATGTGGATATATAGGTGTGAACTTTAGAAGATAAGCATTCAAGAGTCATCAGCATAAAGACGATATTTAAAGCCAGGATGAGATTACCAAAGGAGAGTGAGTGTAGAGAAGAGGAGGAGGACCACAGCTTGAGCTCCAGGGCACTTCAACATTGAAATGTGGGAGAGAGAAGGAGGAGTTACCAGTGAAATAGGGAAATTAAGAGAATTTTATGTCCAGGAAATCAAAGGGCAAAAGTTTGTCAAGGAAAAGAGAGTGATCAGCTGTTTCAAATGCTGTTGATAGGTACAGTTAGATGAAGACTAAGAATTGACATTGTATTTAACAAGGTCATTGAAAACCTTGTCAAGAGTAGTTCTGGAGGAGGGATAGGGTCAGCAGTTTGATTACAGTGTTTGAGAGTGAATGGAGGAAATAAACTGGACATAGAGTATAGACAACTCTTTCTGAGTAATACTACTGTATAGAGGAACAAAGAGAGTTGGCAATTACAGGAAACATGGAGCCAGGGAAGGCTTGTTTTGTTTTGTTTTTTTGTTTTTTTTTTTTTCCCTTAAGAGAGATGACAGCTGTTGTATTTAAAATCACATTGTAACCATAAAAATTTTCTCATTGTCGACAACGGTAGAAGGACATTCATGTAATTGTTAACCAACAGTGTAGGTAGTACTGTTGGATACCCAGTTATAGTTATGTTTAAGGCTCCCCACTTTAGTGCTATCCGTGTAATAAAAAGAGTCATGTATATTTGGGGTATTGTCAATAATATGTGTTTCTGTGATTATGATATTTGGGGAAACTACTAGAACAGAGGGGTGTTTGTTGATTGAATTACGCCTGATTAGTTCTGTGGGACTTTCTTAATATCTAAATAGTGGTTTAAAGAATAATAATTTAGTAAAGTGAGATAATTTATCTCTTAATAGCTAGAGTTTTAATTATGTCACAAAAAGTTGAGTTTCGATTTAAAAAACAACTGAAGAATATATTTATAAGTGAGTAAGGAAGATAGAGAATGTTATGACCACTAGAGGAGGGTTTACAAAAAGATCTGGGTTATTTAAATGGGGCTGGGGGAGGTTGAAGAGGTGATTGGACACTGTCAGGTTACTGAGGTTCAGTTGTCATCAGTGAGAACCATTGTCTCTAGACTTTTAAAACTAATCACAAACCCCTAATTTATGAAAGTGCTAAATGAAATTGTCAGTTTTTCATTTGAAGTTTTCTGTTTTTTCTTCTGTTACTTGGAATGTTCTTATCTGAGTGTTTTTTGCCCAGTGGTATTTCATGTTTCTTTCCGCTTCAGTCTGTGGGCTGCATATATATACTTATTGTTGGCCTGAAGCAGACAATAAAAACAGAGAAATGCCCATCATATCCAAAGGAAGTAGCAAGAAAATTTCGACTTTTCCAATGGTGTCATTAATTTTAAGTTTCTTGACCCAAAAGAGTAAATTTTCCTCTTAACTATAGTGGGAGAAAAAGTAATATATTTTCCTCACCCATTGCAAGGTTTATGGCTGAGACTCCAATAATAAAAGAGTAATAAGAGAAAAGCATAACAAATTTATGTATAATTTATACGTATAATTTAATATAAATTTTATGTGACATGGGAACCTTCAGAAATGAAGACTAAAAGACCCAGGGAAAATGTATTTTTGTGGATAGTCATGCATAAGTATGATTGGAAGACAAAAGTGTATGATCTGATGGTAATCAACTGGGAGAATTTAGCAAGGCTTGTTTGTTCACATTCTTCTTGGGCTGTCTGTGACATTCCTTCCCATTAGGTATAGGGCAGGACGCCTGTCACCTTAGGGGAGAGGGGAGGGAGAAAGAGAGTGGCCTTCCTAGGTTTGATGACCTGCTTCAAGGGAGAAAGAGGCAAGGGGAATTTTCATTTATGTGGCCCACTTCAAGAGAGATGGGTTGGGAGAAGGTCAGGGAGACCCCCCTGTTTCTGCAGTTTTCTTAATTTCCTTCAGGTTAAAATACTCAGTATGCCAGGGTGCCATGTTTCGAGGTGTCTGTTCTAAGTCCTAACAGAGGAATTAATATTTTATTTTGTAGTGAACAAATTGAAAATATATCCAGTAAAAGTGTGTACACTGATTCTGTTTTCCTAAATTTGACAAATAAAAGGAAGTGTTACTTTGTTCAATAAGTGTTCAATAAGTAAGATACACTGCCATAGTAAGTTTCAGGACAAGGTCCATGATATATAGCTGCAACCACTATAAAGTTACTAAATTTTTTCTTTTTTGAGCCAGAGTCACACTCTTGTCACCTAGGCTGCAGTGCAGTGGTACAGTCTCGGCTCACTGGAACCTTTGCCTCCCGGGTTCAAGCGATTCTCCTGCCTCAGCCTCCCAAGTAGCTGGGATTACAGGCACCCGCCACCACACTCAGCTAATTTTTGTTTGTTTGATTTTTGAGATGGAGTCTCGCTTTGTCGCCCAGGCTGGCATGCAGTGGCACGATCTCGGCTCACTGCAAGCTCTGCCTCCTGGGTTTACGCCATTCTCCTGCCTCAACCTCCCGAGTAGCTGGGACTACAGGCACACGCCACGACGCCTGGCTAATTTTTTGTATTTTTAGTAGAGATGGGGTTTCACCGTGTTAGCCAGGATGGTCTCGATCTCCTGACCTCGTCATCCGCCCGCCTTGGCCTCCCAAAGTGTTGGGATTACAGGTATGAGCCACCACACCTGGCCTGAAGTTACTAACTTTTAATAAGACATGATCCAAATTTTTCATATGACATTATTCGGAAGATCTTCATAAAGTGATTCAACAAATATTTTATTCTTCAACTCATACTTATTTAAGGTTGGATATTTTAAGATAAACAACATTAGTCTTATTAATGACTTTATGTAATTTTAAAGTTGGATACAATATAAGCTTTGGGGAAAAAAACATGACTAGATGGTATTCATCCAAGAATTTTAAGGGACTTAAAGGATGAACCTGAAACTGCAGCACATGTATAATATTGCTATCAAACAGAGCACTTGAAGTAGGTGTAATTGCTTGAAAGCTGGTAAATTGCCTGCCTGAGTCTAGAAACTAAAGACCTCCACACTTACAAACTGATAAAGCACTCTTTTATGCTTACTGAGCTTGTGTAATGCATGAAGATTAGGATCAGTGAATACTTAGGCAAGTTAAATACTTCCCCTTATGGGGGAAGGTCAACAGAGTGGTACAAATGGACAAATTATATTTCACATATATATAAAGAGAAAATAGAGAACAAATTATATAGACTTTCAAAAAGCCATTGACAGGTTTTAAATTCTAGTTTTTAAAAATTGACAGGCTTTTAAAAAATTACAGTGAATAACATAACATTAAATTTAAGACTTTATTTTCATGTATACAATCCGGTAAAGTATACTCACATTGTGCAACAGATCTCTAGTACTTTTGTATGTTGCAACACTGAAAACTACCCACTAGACACTAATTCTCCCTCTCCCCTCCCCCAGTCATTGGTAACCATTTTTTAACTTTGTTTCTATGATTTTGATTAGTTTAGATTTGTCATATGAGTAGAGTCCTACAGTATATGCCCCTTTGTGATTGGTTTCAATTAGCATAATGCCCTCAGGGTTTATCCATGTTGTAGCATGTGACAGAATTTTCTTTTTTTTGTTTTATTGTACTTTAAGTTCTGGGGTACATAGGCACAACGTGCAGGTAGTGTTACATAGGTATACTCCTGCCATGGTGGTTTGCTGCACCCATCAACCCGTATCTACATTAGGTATTTCACCTAATGCTATCCCTCCCCTAGTCCCCCACCCCCTGATAGGCCCCAGTGTGTGATGTTCCCCTCCCTGGTCCAAGTGTTCTCATTGTTCACCTCCCACTTATGAGTGAAAACATGTGGTGTTTGGTTTTCTGTCCTTGTGATGGTTTGCGGAGAATGATGGTTTCCAGTTTCATCCATGTCCCTGCAAAGGACATTAACTCTTCCTTTTTTATGGCTGCATAGTATTCCATGGTGTATATGTGCCACAGTATCTAGTCTATCATTGATGGGCATTTGGGTTGGTTCCAAGTCTTTGCTATTGTGAACAGTGCCACAATAAACATGTGTGCATGTTTTTATAGTAGCATGATTTATAATCCTTTGGGTATATACCCAGTAATGGAATTGCTGGGTCAGATGGTATTTCTAGTTCTAGATCCTTGAGGAATCACCACACTGTCTTCCACAATTGTCTTTCACAGTCAGGTTGAACTAATTTACGCTCTTTTTTTTTCTATTTTAAGGTTACATAATATTCCATTGTGTGTATATACCACATTTGCTTTATCCATTCATCTATAAATAGATACCTGAATTGCTTCTACCTCTTGGGAGAAATGGGCAGACTTTGTAAGAAGTGTTATCATGAATTCTCAGGAAATTGTTTTCTCTTTAGTAGGTGAAGGATAAGAGCCAAAAAAAAAAAAAAGGAATAAAAAGAACTAAATGAAAAACAAAAATAGAAGTATTCTTCAGATACAACTGTTAAATCCAATCTTATTCATTATTTAACATTTTAATACATTTATTGGGCTGGGCACAGTGGCTCTCGCCTGTAATCTCAGCACTTCGAGAGGTCGAGGTGGGCAGATCACCTGATGTCAAGAGTTTGAGACCAGCCTGGTTAATATGGCAAAACTCCGTCTCTATTAAAAATACATAAATTAGTCAGGTGTGGTGGCAAACACATGTAGTCCCAGCTACTCAGGAGGCTGAGGCAGGAGAATCGCTTGAACCCGAGAGGTGGAGGTTGTAGTGAGCCAAGATTGTGCCACTGCACTCCAACCTGGGCAACAGAGCAAGAGTTTGTCTCAAAAAAAAAAATTTAATATATTTATTGATGAGGAAGCACAAAGTATAATCTCAAGTTTGTAGACAGTAAAGTTTTTCTGAGCAGTGGAACACCAAACTAGTAGGGCAGATTGGAGGAAGGTCTCAAAAGGTAAGTGGACTGATTATAAATGAATGTGTTTTCTTTTTAATAACTATCAATCAGCTTATATTCCCAAAATTAGCATGTTCAAAATTGATCGCCTGCCCCAGAGTGTAATTTTTTGCCATTTTATTATAGAAATTTTCAAACGTAACTTGAATTTCACAATGACACCAGTACATTTATCACTAAATTTCTGCCATTAACATTTTTATTGTATTTGTCTTATCAAATACCTCTCCATCTATCCATCTGCCAGTCACATTTAATTTTATGGGAAAATGCTGAACTTTTTTTTCCATTTGTCAGTAATTTCTTCCTTTTCATTACTGAGTGGTATTACATTGAATGGCTCTAGTTATTTACCATTTAATGGGCATTTGAGTTATTTCCGATTCAGAGACTTTACAAATAAAGCTCTGAGAACATTTGAGTATGGTTTTTTGTGTGGACATGTTTTTGTTTCTCTTGAGTAAGTACTTAAGTGTGGAATTTTTTACTTCTAGAATTTCAATTTGGTTATTTATTATAGCTTTTATTTCTCTATTTGTTTACTTATTATGAACATATTTTCCTTTACACCACTGAGAATTGTTAAAATAGGAGCTTTAAAATTCTTGTCTGCTAATTCCAAACACTGGGTCACCTTGGAGTTGATCTCTGTTGATTGTCTTTTCTTTTAGAAATGAGTCACATGTTCCTCTTTCTTCAGATGTCAAGTAACTTAAAATTGTTTAGACCATCGAGTAAGTGTAGATGAGAACATTGTGAGTATTATGTTGTTGAGACTCTGCATTTTATGTACCTCTAAACGGTGGTGATGTTCTTGTTTTAGCAGGAAATTACTTGGTTGTACTCAAACAGCATACTCTGTCTATTGGGCAGGTGTTCAAATTTCAGTTCAATTTTTTTGGTATTAGTGGGGCTGCTCAGAGTCTGTCCTACACATATGTTGTTTAGAGGGTAGCCAGATACTTAAGCAGAAATTACCCAGAGAATTCAGTTTCCCCTCTCTGGCTATCTCTGAAATTTCCTCCTCATTTAGAGCAGCTGCAGTTCCCATAAATACCAAAGATTTTCTGATGCGCCTTGATCCATCCAACCTGGCACAGAATGGGACTGGCCTCAGGCTAAGGGCTACTAAACAAAAACAAAAAATACCGGGAAGCTCACCTAAATGCTGAAAATGATAGCAATAATGACAACTCCATAGTGGTTTACTAAGAGAAACTAAGGTATTTGTTAGGCATATCTCTGAGTTTTGAGACCAGTAATTAAGAAAACAAATTTTCCATTTTACTTAAAAAGTTTATTCTCTACAGAGAGTTCATGAATCTGGAGAAAATAAAATTACTCTCAGTCTTTCCGTTTTACTTTATGGATCTTTCTTATCCAAAATGGTCTTAATTTTTTTCACCACTTGGGGGCAGTATATGTCCTTTTTTTTTTTTTTTTTTTTTTTTTTTAATTAAACCTGTTGGAGGCTATTTGGAAAATGTGATTATTTTTGAGCTAGAGACCCAAAGCTTTACATTTAGTTACCTTATTTTCATTTATATTCATTATTTCATATAAAATGCCTGCAATCAATCAGATAGTATCTTTTTCTAGTAAAATTTAATATATTTAGAACTTGGAGAATGGAGTATCAAAACAAAAATTTGTGTTCCATAATATGTATTCAGAGATGTCTCAGTTATTGCACTAATTTCATAATTATGCCTACCAGAAATATTGAGAATTTTTAATTCTGTTAAAACCAAAAACATTCAGGATTTTAAATTCTGTTAAAGCCACATTAAATCATTAAAGCCACACAATTACACAGTTAATTTGACTCTGCTTTTGTTTGTATGAGATTAAAACTGTTTAAGAAATTTAATAGAAGGTTTTTTTTTTTGTTTTTTTTGGGTTTTTTTGGAGATGGAGTTTTGCTCTTGCCCAGGCTGGAGTGCAATGGCATGATTTTGGCTCACTGCAACCTCTGCCTCCCGGGTTCAAGCAATTCTCCTTCAGCCTCCCGAGTAGCCGGGAGTACAGGCATGCGCCACCATGCCTGGCTTATTTTTGTATTTTTAGTAGAGAGGGGTTTCACCATGTTGATCAGGCTGGTCTCGAACTCCTGACCTCAAGCGATCTGCCTGCCCTGGCCTCTCTAAGTGCTGGAATTACAGGCATGAGCCACTGCGCTTGGCCAGAATGTGATTCTTGACCTTTAAAAGGAAATTACTCTTTCTGAAGTGGCAGTTTTAGTGGATTTCTGGGATTTCCTTTTGTAATTTTTTCCAGTTCTTTAGTTATTTGCAAATAACATCTAGATACTATTATAACACTGGAAAATAGGGCTCATCTTTTACTTCAAGTCCGGAGTTTATTTAAAAGTGTCAGTAATGTAGTCTAATTCTGGCTTATTTTGAGTTATATTATGTATATGATCTTGTGTATGGTACTTTATGTTTATAAAAGTGCTTATAGATAACTTTATTTCCTATTTATGAATTTTCTCTATTAGCAGGTCAAAATTTTGGTTGATCACATGCAACTCAGCTATATGTTGCTGTTTTGCCATTATAGAGTTAGTTCAGCATGCTTTTTCATATCAAAAGGATGTGATGTTAGAGATACAGTGTAAGGCATTAGTGAATCTGCACTTAATAAAACTATTAAATTGCATGAGGAAATGGTGAAATATTTTTCTCTTATGAGAACTTTGGTAACTAGGAAGCAAGAAGAATTTTGTCAAGAGTACTTCCTTGTTTAGAAACATAGTTACATTCTTTAAAAAATTCTGCAAGATTATCTTGAGGTTCATCTTAAGTATTCATATGTAAGTAATTCAGTTAATTTTATTTGTATGAAAATGAGTTATTTCATTGATGAAACATATTTGTTTATTAAAGTTTTTATATTTTAGGGAGTGTTAACTGTTTTCTGAGATTTCTTTTTATCTTATCCAAGTGATGAGCTTAAAGTTTCTTTGTAAGGTACATATTTATGATGATACCCATCAGTTATAATTATCCTAGAATGCTTAACAAATTAGTAAACAGTGATAGATTTGCCTCTTTATATTAAATTTAAAGTGTATAAGCATTGCTTAAAATTTAGATTCATAGCCACCTGCATGGGTTCTATTTTGGTCTGAGGTGGAACTAAGAACCTCAATTTTTTTTTTTTTTTTTTTTTTTGAGACGGAGTCTCGTTCTGTTGCCCAGGCTGGAGTGCCTTGGCACAACATAGGCTTACTGCAAGCTCCGCCCCCCAGGTTCACGCCATTCTCCTGCCTCAGCCTCCCGAGTAGCTGGGACTACAGGTGCACGCCGCCACTCCCGGCTAATTTTTTGTATCTTTTTAGTAGAGACGGGGTTTCACTGTGTTAGCCAGGATGGTCTTGATCTCCTGACCTTGTGATCTGCCCACCTTGGCTTCCCAAAGTGCTAGGATTATAGGCGTGAGCCACCGCACCCAGCCAGAACCTCAATTTTTAATAAACAACCCAAGATTCTAATGTGGCGGGTTCATGGACACTGACCACAAATCATTTTTAAGCTATTTTTGTTAACTTACTAATTGAGATTTAAAAATAACTTTGAATTTTTAATTACATTTCCTGATTTGAAATTTATATATTGGCTGGGCACCATGACTCACTCCTATAATACCAGCACTCTGGGAGCCCAATGTGGATGGATCACCTGAGGTCAGGAGTTCAAGACCTGAACATCGGGAAACCCCATCTCTACTAAAAATACAAAAATCAGCTGGGTGTGGTGGCAGGCACCTGTAATCCCAGCTACTTGGGAGGCTGAGGCAGGAGAATCACTTGAACCCAGGAGGTGGAGGTTGCAGTGAGCCGAGATCGCGCCGTTGCTCTCTAGCCTGGGTGACAGAACAAAACTCCGTCTCAAAAAAAAAAAAAAAAGAGAGAGAGAAATGTATATATTAATGCCATTTCTTGCCGCCAATATAAAGTTAATATATTTTAATGTATTTAACATATTCAAGAATATAATTGAAGTCATACACTATTACGTTACAACTTGGACTTACTAAAATCCCTCTCTTGCTTATACCTCTAAAACCTCTAAAAAATTGCTCCTTCACAAACCTGTTAAGTTTTTACAAATAATACAAATGGCTTACGGATAAAAGTGCATGAGGGAAAAAAAATTCATGGGAAAGCTAAAATGAATGCAATTTTAAGTATGACATAATTGGGAAGAAGTTTCATTTAGCTGATTGTTTTATACATGCTGTATGAAGAGACATAATCTTTTAAAGAGTCATAAGACTTTTTTTTCCCTTTGCTACTGTGTGTATAATCTTTAGTAAATCTAGGAACTTGTAAATTTTAGGGGCAAGTTTTGAGGGGCTTATTGGGTTTTGAGATGAAATTTTGAACCCAGTGGCCAAAAGGATGTATCACTACATGATGGCACGGGAAAACTCAGGAGGGACCTTACCAAATACCTTGGTTTAAATCCAGAGATACCATGATAACCTCGTTCTCTTGATCTGCATAGTGTTTCTAAGCCAGATTCCACAGATATGTTTTGGAGTATCTAAGAGTTCTTTTTGATAATTTTTAACTTTATGATTTAATTTTTTTAATGACCTCAGAAATTAATAGATGCATATGATGGTTCATCTGAATGAATAATTTATAATAGAGTACTATCACTATGATGTCATTGCCCATGTTTGCATTTAATTTTGTCATGGCATTAGCACCACAGATGACAGTTTAAAAAAACAGTAGTCAACTGTCCAGGCACAGTGGCTCATGGCTGTAATCCCAGCACTTTGGGAGGCCAAGGCAGGAGGATTGCTTGAGCTCAGGAGTTTGAGACCACCCTGGCCAACCTGGTGAAACCCTGTCTCTACCAAAAATACAAAAACTCCAGCCTGGCCAACATGGTGAAACCCTATCTCTACCAAAAAATACAAAAATTAGCTGGGTGTGGTGGTGCAGGCCTGTAGTCCCAGCTACTCGGGAGGCTGAGATGAGAGAATTGCTTGAACCTGGGAGGCAGAGGTTGCAGTGAGCCAAGATTGTGTCCAGCCTGGAAGACAGAATGAGACCCTGTCTCAAAAAACTACCAAAAAAAAACCCCAAAACAAAAACTTAGCCAGGTGTCGTGGCACACATCTGTGGTCCCAGGTAGGAGGATTGCTTGAGCCTGGGGTAGGGGTAGGGGAGCAGAGTTTGCAGTGAGCCAAGATCGCACCACTGTATTCCAGCCTGTGTGACAGAGTGAGACTCCGCCTCAAAAAAAAGAAAGAAAAAAGAAAAGAAAGAAATAGCCATCAACTTAATTTGTAAGATAGGTATTTCAGCCAAATAAAAGCCAGGTGCTATCATGCATCACTGTATGAATAAAAGTTTCACAGTTCAAATAGAGAAAAATGATGACAATATAGAGTCGTCACACTACTGAGCATAGTCATGCCAAACTCAAAGCTAAATGAACTCCTACTTATTTTACTATTTTAAGGTTAAATTATATAGTCAACATTAACTACTGAATAGAATAAGCATTGCTGTTTAGGCTTAGTTGAAAGGAGGAAGTAAAGGGATTCTAGGAGATGAAAATGTGAATGCATGTCATTTTTCCTTTCTTTTCCAATTCAAAGTATCCCTCTCTCAGCTGTCTTCTGGCAGGCAGCTGGATCTGAGTGGAAGTCTTGGGCTTTGGGAAAGCTAGTGTTCCAGTTACGTATTGCTGTATAACAAATCACCCTAAAACTTGCTGTCTCACAATAATTTATTATTTGTCACAGCTCTGAAGGTTGATAGGTTCAGCTGAGTTTTTCTTACCTCACTGAGGCTGGGGTCATCTGAAGTCTTCTTTAGTCACCAGTTTGGAGCCAGGATGATATGAGCAAAACATTACTCCCTTTTGCACTTGGCCTCTTCATTTGATTAGTTTAGGCATCCTTCAACATGGCAGTCTCACAGCATGGCAGCTGGCCACCTCCAAAGCAAACATTCAAGAAACTCAGGCAAAACTTAAAGACTTCTTAGGATGTAACTTCAAAATCCCAGAAAATTGCTTCTCCCACATGCTTTTGGTTAAGCAGATCATTAAGAGGAATGGACCCACTTCTTAATCAGAAAATAGCTTCCCGCATACAAGGGAAGAAATTGATAGAGACTGTCTTGGAGATAAGCTACCAAAATTTGAGATTTCTCTCCCCTGACTTGAGTGAAAGCCTAGAAATAGTGTGAGAGAACCCTGAGCAAGAGCAGAACAGATTGTCGGCAGAGCTCGGCCTATAAAAATCTATGGATTACTCCCTTCACTCCTCACCCCAAATAAGGTGGATAAAGTCTCCTTTGCCTCCACTAGGTGAGGGAATGGATGTACAGTGTTCTGTTAAAAGAAAGACTCTCATCATGACCTTCAAACCAAGCCCAGCTCTATTTGTTTATAGGAAATATGCTTAATGAAAATTGATAAAGATTGAAAAATGGGCTGGGTGCAGTGGCTCACGCCTGTAATCCCAGCGCTCTAGGAGGCTGAGGCGGGTGGATCACCTGAGGTCAGAAGTTCAAGACCAGCATGGCCAACATGGTGAACCTGTCTCTACTAAAAATACAAAAATTAGCCGGGCGTAGTGGCAGGCATCTGTAATCCCAGCTACTCAGGAGGCTGAGGCAGTAGAATTGCTTGAACCCAGGAGGCGGAGGTTGCAGTGAGCCGAGATTGTGCCATTGCACTCCAGCCTAGGTGACAAAGCAAGACTTCATCTCAAAAAAAAAAAAAAAAAAGATTGAAAAATAATTACTTAAATAATTTTTAAGTAAAAAATTATATAATAAATTTTAAGTACAGATTATATAGTTTCTATTTTTTATCATAATTTAGTGAAACCAGAGATTAAAGATGAGGAGGAATAAATTTACTTGGCAATTAGAAACGTATCTTTTGGATTAAAGAGCAAAGAAAAACTGAAATAAAACAATGAAAATGAGAACATTTTTATATCAAAATTCTTAGACACATTTAAAGCTATGCCAATGGAAAATCTGTAGCCGGAAATGCCTTTATTATTTTAAAAAAAAGCTGAAAAATAAATACATGTAGTACTCATCTTGAGAAAGCTGGAAAAAGATGAGTAGAAATAAGGTGTTTGGAATTAAATTAACTGACATGAAGTAAGGGAAAATACATACAGTTCTATGGCAGTAAGCTTGAAAACAAAAAGGAAAGTGAACTGTGCCAACAAAATATAGATTACTAAAATTGACAGAAGTGAGAACTTGATTTAGAACAGTTACCATAGAGGTATTACAAAAATAAGTAAAAGTGTACAACTGATAAAATTACCAACAGGTTCACAGATAGATTACCGCAAATGGGTTCACAGTTGATTTAGAAAAAGACAGCTAGTTCCACTTACTTATACTGTACCAACTATTGAAAAAGAAAGTTCTGAGAAAGACGCTACAAAAGCAAAATAAAACATTTAGGCCAATTTTGCTTATTACTAAAGATGTAAAAATTTGAAATAAAATGTTAAATGAATTTTACCATTGTATCAAAAGAATAATACTTTATGATTAAACAGAGTATATTCCAGCACAGAAAGAATAATCCATTGCATCAGCAAATTCATGGAGAATAGCTTCAAGAACACATGAACATATCAGATGCAACAGCAATTAGTGTTGAACACTTAAGATTTTATCGCTTTCTTCATATGAGTTTGTTACCTTGTGAATGAAATATTTTCCCCCACCGTTCATCTCTAGCAAGAAAAGAAATTGATTCATTTGAAGAAAACTATAAAATCTTGGAACATGGAAGCATCATACCTTAAGTAAGACAAGCTCATTAAAATAGCAATTTTTATGATTAACATATTAATCAAATGTAGTTCAGTTATAGTCTCCTTTTTTTCCTGATAATTTGCAGGGGTTGTTGGAGGGAGGAAGTGTGGTACAGGACTTTATCCTTTCCATCACCTGTGTTAATACTTTTTAATTGTTATTGATCTATATTTCCAGACAAGGTCTCAGTCTGTCATTCAGGCTGGAGTGCAGTGGCATGGTCACACCTCACTGCAGCCCTGAAGTCCTGGGCTTAAGCCATTCTCCCACATCAGCCGCTTGAGTAGCTGGGAGTACAGGCATGCACCATCACACTGTTAATACTGTTAAGGCTTATCTCAATTATTCAAAAGGCATGAGAATCCATACTTTTCTTGCATTGATAAATTTGGGGGTTAATATGTGATACTTTTAAGATAATTTAGCAACTTGGTCTCTTTAACATTAAGATTCAAATTTGTTTGGTTCAATCGTATTTGGGTCAATGCCTGTTGAGAAGCCAGTATTTCAAATTTGTTACAGTAGTTTGCTGAATAAAATGTTGGGTATAAAAATTGCCTCCTAATACATCAGTGTAGCATTTTGCAATGGTGGGGTCTGCTAGACCCATTAGCTAGTGGGTGATGTCTTAATACTAGTAATAGAGTGTTATACTACAATAATAACCACATAAAAATAAATGAGCCAATGAATCAGTTAGTATACACACTCTGCAGAAGCATCAGGTAAGTCCAGAAAAGTTGACTTGCTAGAGCAAAAAGTAGGAGAGACAGAATCTGAACCCATGTTTGTTATTCCAATCTAGGGTCCACCACATGTGATGAAAGTTACCTTTCCTCATTCTTGAGTTTTGCTGGGCATAGTGGCTCACGCCTGTAATCCCACTTTGGGAGGCTATAATCGCAGCACTTTCGGGGCTGAGGCGGGTGGATTGCTTGAGTCCAGGAGTTCAAGACTGCTCTGGACACCATGGCAAAACCCTTTCTCTGCTAAAATACAAAAAACTAACTGAGCATGGTGGCATGCCTGTAGACCCAGCTACTTGGGAGGCTGAGGTGGGAGGATCATCTGAGGTCGGGAGGTTGAGGCTGCAGTGAGCCAAGATTGCACCACTGCACTCCAGCCTCGGCAACAGAGTGAGACCCTGTCTCAAAAAAAAAAAAAATTACTGAGTTATTTTTTTTCTTTAAAAAAAAAAAAGCCTTAAGTTTTTATTTGAATTCACGTGTATTCAAATAGATATAATTGAAAATTTAGCATGTAATAGAAATTATTAAGATTTTTGTTTTAATGCATAGCAGACTTTACCACTTCAGATTTTGTCTGTCTTTAGAATCAGTTTTTTTTAAAAAAATTTCTTGAAGATCTTAACAATGACAAGAGTTGTCTCTGGCAGCAAAACAGACTTCATTGTGGCTTATAAAGGGACAGCCTATAGCAGTCAAAGCTTAATTAGGTTTCTTGTTCTTTTCAGTATTTAGTTGCTTGGATTAGATTATTGATAATGTGAAACTTGTGGGAATTCTGACAAGTGAATTCTTAGTTTTCCAGAATAGCTAACCAACTATTTCTTACCATTCACTGAACTGCTGTCCAATGTAAACTGCTTCAGATTTGAACCTTAAGGTAAATGTCATTATATTCTATTTCCAATTTCCTTAGTTGTCCTCCACACAGACAGGAGTTGTTCATTTATTAAAGATTTATTTTGAAACATAGGTTGCTGCTTTTTTCTCAGTTTACATCATGGGAGAGACAAAAGACTTAAATGGAGTTTAGAAATTCATTACATCCATAGTAATTGCCTTTTATTGAGAACAGAAATTGAGGCTTGGCTATTATTATCCCATTTACTGTGATGTAGAAATTTTCTGTTAGTAAGGGTTGATGACTGGAAATTTTATGTGTCCATTTCTTTATGTTTGAGAAGTTTACTTTTTTTGCTTCTTTTGTTTTAGTCTATTTAATGTCCTCTTTTGTTCCTCCTCTTCCACAGACATTAATTGCAAACCTTCTATATAATAGGCAGAGTATTAGTTACTAGGATTACAGAAAACTTCCTTAGAGTTTTCCTTATGATGTGGGAGACAAGTAATGGCTGCCCACAGCACATGTGATACATTTTCTGACAGGTAAGAATCAGGTGTTGTGAAAAAATAGGATAAACTCTAGGTTATTGCTGGAGCTTAGTCTTCCCACAAAGGTTGATGCTAAGCTCAAGACATGGAATGATGCAGAGGAGAATACAAAATAGTCTTTTCTACTCTCTATAGCTTTAACAATGGTTCTACATAGTCATGGGGTTTATTTTGAGGGAAGATGCTATTTTTCCTGTTTCCAATGCTATGGCTTACTCTATTTTAATTGCTAACAATAAATGCAGGAGATTTTTAAATTCAAAATACGAAAGTAATAATTTTGTTTAAGGGGAAATTGTCCAATTGAAAAATTGTAAATAAAGTGCTGGTCGAATATGTACATTCTTATACTGCACTTAGACTTGCTTCTGTTTATACTTGCATATGGTGTTTATATTTAAAGGAAATTTATAAATATATACATATATATATACACTATGTATATAACAATAATATACTCTGTATATTTATTCTTCCATGGAACTACTCTCTGAATATCCTAAAATACTCTGCATATTTCAGGGTCAGATGATCTTTACCTTTTTAGATCTTTGCAGTTGCACTCACAGAAAACACTGCTTCTTTGGAACTCATCATCTGGATACCCCAACTTACAGTATTCCTCATTTGCAGACCACTGGGACATTCCTCTTCGTTTAATGAAAGCCTTGCTCTAGATTTAGTCTTCCTTTCCACTTCAGCTGCTACCTAGGTTACTTATGTGATTAATTCATCTATAGCCTTGGCCTTGAATTTTATTGATCTCATCTCTAGTGATTGCCTTTTCTCCACTTTAACACTCAGTCTTATAGCCCACATTTGGTTCCTTGCCATCCAGAACTGATTTACTTCTGAAGTTACCAATTCACTTTGATCCACTAAACATCTTATTTCCTATATTTTTTATGTTTTACCATTGTCTGCTTTCAACTTGTCTTTAACAGAATTTCCAATCCATATAATTTGTTTCTTTATCAATCCTTTCCTAAATTTATTTTCTTCCCTTGCCACCATGTTATCAGTCTTAAACTTTTTTTTTTTTTTTTTGCCAGTATAATCTAATTCCTCTCCCAGCTTTCTTTTTATCAAACCAGACTGAAAAACTCTCAACTCTTTATTTTTCTAGCTGAGCACTACTGGCAAAAATCACACAAGCAGTAACAAGCACTGTCAGTTTATTGTTATCAGCCTCAAATGGACCCACACAATTGGTCGTAATTCTATTATTTCTAGTTCTCTCATTTTTCGCAGAGATTACTTAAGGCAACCAGCCACTCTTCTTACATCTCCAGTTTTCCACGTTTCTTGTCACATTCAGCAGATGACTTGGTATTTCATTTCACAGAGAAAATGGAAACCTTCAGATGAGAACTCCCACAGTGTCCTTCCAACAAATCTACTCACATCTGCACTCATTCTGGTTTGTTTGTTCTTAGTGTTTATAATGGAAAGAGTCTCGCCCTCAAGGGATGGGAAAATCATATGCCTCTAGAAACCAGGTGGATAATATAAATTTGTGAAGCCTTAGGGTAAGATTAGGCTGTGGCATGTAGCAAATTGATAAGAGCTATCTAAATTATTCAAGTTGTTAATACTCTGTATCAGCTGGAAAAAAGCCTGCCTTGATGAACATGGCCTCTGATCTAAGACTAATCTGCACATCTAAGCTGTGGATCCCATCTCCTAAAGCCCTTTTCAGGAGTATGCTTCATTCCCCTGAGTATGCCCCCTTTTCCCCAACAGTAATTCATCTTTTGCTGTTGTTTCTCACCAATATTTGAATATTGTCAAGCTTGTTTCATTTTTTAAAACCTTCGTTGGCCCTGTTTTCTTCTCTAGCTACTATACTTTCTCCACTTTTACTATTAAACTGTAGAAAGAGTTGCCGACTGATTTGGATTTGACAAACTTAGATTGGAGTCCTCACTCTACTACTTACGAGCTCTGAGACTTTCCAAGCCTCAGTTTTTTTCATCTGTGAAACTGGGGATAATTTTTAGATCCCATCATAAGTATTAAGTCGACAATGTATATAAAATAGCCAAAAAAGAAGACATACTGAGTATTTAGATATATTTGTTTTAGTCCCTAACACTCTACCTTCTGCCCCTACCCCTGAATACTTGAAAGGCTTTTTGTTGGTTCTCGGTAATATTTCTTAGTACCAATCAGTAGTGTTTCTCAATATTATTGACTGCTTCAAAGCACTGTCTTCCACTGTTTTTCCTGACACACACCCCTGGTTTACCCATTGTTTCTGCGAATACTCCTTTGGGTTTTTTGGGATCCCTGTTTTTTGCCCATCCTTTAATGTTTATATTCCTTGTATTTATGTTCCTCCAAATTCTGTCATGGTGTTTGCACAGTTATTAAGCTGTTAATTTGGCTATGATCTCTTTGGAAGCCAAAGCGAAGAGGAAGCATTATAACAATATTAATTTATAGTTAATCAGCATTTACTATGTTAGGCATTTTTATAAGCACTTTACATGTATTACTTGATATATGCTTCACAAGAACTCTGAGGTAGGACACCAGAATAGAGAGGTAAACTAACATGCACAGAGTCTTACTGCAGGAATTCAGTTTTAGACAGTTGAATTCTGGAGCTTGCCTTCCTAGCCATAACACTATACTCTCTTCCAAAACAGTGACATGATTAATGATGTTTAGAAGGATAAAGCGTTCTTCAGAAGAACTAAAGATTCTTGTAGGACTTAGGTCCGAAATGGTATATGTGATGATCTTTCGGGAGGTGATAGCGTATCCTCAGCTGTAATCCCATAATAAGTACCATAGTAACATTCCATTCTCATGGAAAACTTCAGCGTAGAACAAGAAGATAATACCATACCAAAGCAAAACACACTGAATATAGTTTTTCCATAATTACTTCTCTCAAATAGCCCTTTGATAGAAATTTGGGGACTAAAATAATCAAAGTTACATTTAGTAGTTTAAAAAGGACAAAATCGTCTTACTCATCTTTGTATCTGTAGTGCCTAATCCGGGACCAGTCACACAGAAATGATCCAGTCAGTATGTGTGGAGTGAATATGACCTCATTTAGCTGGCCAGCTACTTAAGCAGTAATGACTTAACACAGGATGCATTTAACATGCCAGCTTCTGAAGGTGGAGTTGATGATTGGTTGCAAGATTTGATGAGTTCAAAGAAGGAAAATAAGTAGGAATTTAGTCCTGTCTCCTTCCCCTCCCAGCTTCCCATATTTAATCATTTCTTTTTTAGCTTTTATTTAATTATTATTATATACCTGGCAGTGTTTAAAGTGGTGGAGGTCCAGCGGTGAGCAAGACAAAATCCCCACCCTTAAGATGTTTTTACACTCTGGTGAGATAAAGAGAAAACTAATGTGATGGTAATGAAACAGTGAGATCAGTGCTCTGAAGGAGACAAGCATTTAGATTATATGCAGGTATTCAGGCAGTGGGAACAGGTTAGAAGCAGCATTAGTGGGTTCAGACAATTTCAGATCTCCATTAGGGTTGGAGGGTGAAGTGTGAATATTAGGAATGGTGAGAAATGGGGCTTGTAGGAAGCAGCGCCAGATTGTAAAGAACCTTGTGACCAACTTTAAGGTTTTTACTTCCATTGCTCTTCCCATATCAGCAATGCCTTTCTTACATGCTACTGACATGGGGAGAGTAGAGGGAAGAACAATGTAAAGATGTGTTTCGAGGGTCACACGATTCCTTTTTTGCTGAGTAACAGAATTGGAACTGCATGATTAATCTCTTCATTAATTATTTTTCATTGTAGATACGATATCCATATGACTTTTCATCTCTAAACTGTAAAATCCTCAAGAACAGGAAGTGTGTTTTATTCACTTCTGTATCTTTAGCATCTGATAGTAACTCAGTAAATGTTTTTAAAAAGTCATTTAACATTTGTAGTCATTTTATGTTTTAGCCTAGTAACTAAAACATAGTTGTTGTGTTATTTATTTGAAAAACAGTTTAAGTTTTAAACAACTGAGTTTACAGACCACTCTGTGAACTTAAGATTACTTGCCTTTGAATAGGGAAAAATTACTAAATTTAAAAATTGAGGAATTTTTTTTACTGTTTAATTACAAGGACAATCACAGCTTAACAGAAGACTTCAATACAGAATTTGGGCAACTATGTTAAGTGTTTAGTCTGAAATGTGTTATTATTCCTTTGGTTTATAGACATATGAGGAAGATCGAAAAAACTACTCCGAAGTTCAAATTAGATGTCAACGTTTGGCCTTAGAATTAGCAGACACAAAACAGTTAATTCAGCAAGGTGACTACCGTCAAGAGAACTATGATAAAGTCAAGAGGTAAGTAGTTAAAATGGCTGCAGTAGTAGTTCTCTATTTTTAGGGTGCATCAAAGTCACCTGAGTTTTTACCAACAATCAATTGTTAATTTTACTTTTACCTTATTCTTCTTTGCACAAATGCATGCAGTTTTGGCAGTTTGTTGGGTTTATATTGTATTTTTATATTGGTTGTTTTTGTTTTATTTAGATGTCACTGCTGTCTTAAAATGTAAACAGAGATAGAAACCCAGTAAAATCACATGTGTGTAAATATTTTTTCAGTGTTATTTGATGATTATTTTTATGTAGTGGAATCAATTTAAATACTTAACAGTTTTCCCTGAAGTTTTTTTCAGCTGTTTCTTCCTGACAAAAGACACACACTCTTTCAAAAAAAAATGACACTTTCTGAAAATATGTTTCCTAATATTTGCTACTTATAGCAAATACCTTTTTTTAACTGGAATATTCTTTTCTGTTGTTTGTTCAGTAATTTAATGAGCTACTACTTAGCTGTATGTCCCTCAGTACATCTCTTTTCATTCTGAGCCTAAGTTTCATCATTTATGAGATGTTGCTAATACGGATAACTGCACTATATAAACTAAGATCAAATAAATATGAAAGCCTTTAAATATATATGTACTGCATATGTAATATAAATGGAATGACCTTATCTTAATTGTTCACTCCACTTGAAATAATTCTTAAAATGTAGTAGTCAGTGAATATTTGTTAAATGAATGAATGAATTATTTAAATTGTGTAATTTAAATTATAAATTACATAATACCGTATGTGAATTTGCAAAGATTTGTGGATAGAAGATTGTCATTTCTACTCCCATTATGACTGACACATGGTATTTCTTATGTATATGGCATTATGCCAAAATATGATAATTATTGGAGCTTTAAATCCATGAGAGCTGTGCTCAGTGGGCTCTGGAATAAATCTGGAGTTCAAAAGAAGCATTTAAAAATGAAGTAGAGGGCATAGTGGCACATGCCTTTAGTCCCAGCTACTTGGGAGGTTGAGGTGGGAGGACTGCTTAAGCCCAGGAATTCGAGGCTGCAGTGAGCTATGATCATGCCACTGCACTCCAGCCTGGTGGCAGAGTGAAACTCCATCTCTTAAAAATATAAAATAAAAAAGAATAAAAATGAAATAGATTATGATGCTAAGATGATACCAGTTGGTATTTTCATGTCCCCTCTGCCACTATCAGTCTATAGCAATGACAGATACAATATAAAAAGAGAAAACTAAAAAGCACAGTCATCAGAATAATCCATCGGGGCCACGGATGATCATTGAAACAAGATGAGTCATGAGTTGATAATTACTGAATTTGGGTGATGGGAGCATGGGTGTTCATTATGTCACCTCTATTTTTACATATGTTTTCATTTACTATAATAAAAACCTAGGAAAGAAAAATATAACCTTGATCAAAAAGCATGATAAGCATCTTTATGGTAGAAATGGAATAGTAAAACAAGAAAGGACTCAAACTATGACCCTTTTTAGTTCACTCAGCAGAATGAATGAGTTTAAAAACATCGGTCATAAAATATAAGATAAACTGGGGAAGAAAAAAAAGCCCTTTTATGCCCCGGGTAAATTCTCACAAATGTACAAAAGGAAACAGGTGTATGGATGTTAATTGTGTCATTATTAAAAGAAATTCAAATGCTTTTCAGTAGCAGAATGGAAAATAAATTGAGATTTACTCTGCAATATAATTTTATGTAGCAGTTAAAATTATTAAATTAGATCTGAATGTATCACTTTTTTTTACTAAAAGTTCCTTATTTTCTGGCATAACATAATGTTCCTAGTTTTGGTTTTCGTTTGTTGGTTTTGTAATTTCATTGCCTCAGCTCTTTCTCTAAGAAGTCTTGATCTCTTAGTGGGGAATGCTATTTAGAAATTTAAGATTTGGGTGCTGTGGTCATGGCTACATTGGTCATTATTTCTAGGCCCCTTGAGTAGGCAGAGAAAGTGGAGGGAGAATGAGGAGGAGGCTTAACACACTATGGATGAGATCATACTGATACTTCTTTTTTTTGAGACAGAGTCTCACTTTGTCACCCAGGCTGGAGTGCAATGGCACGATCTCGGCTCACTGCAACCTCTGCCTCCCAGGTTCAAGCAATTCTCCTGCCTCAGCCTCCCAAGTAGCTGGGACTACAGGTGTGCGCCACCATGCCCAGCTAATTTTTTTTTTTTTTTTTAAGTAGAGACATGGTTCCGTGGTTGACCAGACTGGCCTTGAACTCCTGACCTCAGGTGATCTGCCCACCTTGGCCTCCCAAAGTGCTGAGATGACAGGTGTGAGCCTCTGCGCCCAGCCCACGTTGATACTTCTAATTCCAATTCAACACTGCAACAGCCACTTGGATGAGGTGCCAACTGGCTAAATATAGCAAACTTGAATATCACAATAAATATTGGCAATAATGAATTACAGTCCATTGAATAGAATAAGAGTTTATAAGTGCAGGCTAATAATAAATACAGAAAGAGGATCTTAAAATTTTTTTAATACATCATCTTTACCATTTTTAAGTGTACAGTTCAGTGGTAATAAATATATTTATATCCTTTTTGGGAAAGAGGATCTTTACGGTTGAAATCCAAGCAATAAATGTATATGCATGTAAGAATGACCATTTTGTAGCCGCATAATAATATTGATTCAGAATCATCATTGGAATATGAAACCATCAGGTATAAGTATGTTAGGGAATAGGATATTTACACAAAGCATCTCTTCACAATTACTTATTAATTTTAAAGGGCAAAAGGATACCTTTATAGTTAAACTCTGGCAGATGCTACCTTAACCTAGTGATCAAAGTTACTATCACCAATAATGGGATAAACTGACGTCACATACCTCAGTACATCTTCACATAACATACTGAGAATGCGTTTCTGTATCAGAGAATCATTTCTGAGAATCATTTCTGTAGTATTCCTGCCCAAGTGCCTAACCTGAATCTAATAATGAAGAAACTTCAGACAAGTGAAAATTGAGGAGCATTCTATGATGCAGCTAGCCTCTGCTCTATAAAAAGTCATAAAACACAAGGAAAACTTAAGAAATCTTCAAGGTTAAAGGAGACTAAAACCCCATGACATCTAGATGCATGGTAATAGATTATAATATGATGATAATAGATCCTTGGATTACCATTATGGTAATAGAGCCTTGGCTCAGGGAAAAAAAAATTCACAAAGGGTGTTTTGGGAGACAGTTGACAAAATTTGAAAATGGATTGTATGTTAGATAATATTATATTAGGGCTAAGTCTCCTGAATATGATAATTATACTGTGATTATATAAGAGACTATCTTTAATCTTAGTAAATTCACACTAATTATTTAGGGATAAAGGGACCTAATGTCTCAGTTGAGGAAACAAATGCACATGTATGAGTATGTGTGTGTAGGTGTGTATACACATATAGATACATGACCCTTGACCAACATGGGGTCCACTTATATTCAGGTTTTTATCAACCTAACACCAATCGAAAATACAATTTTCACGGGATGTGAAACCTGAGTATACAGAGGACTGACTGGTGGGATCTGCAACAACTGCAGGACTTTAGCATGTACAGATTTGCGTATTCAGGTTGTGGGGGTGGGTCTGGAACCCATTCTCCACATATACCGTTAAGACACCTGCATATATTCACATATATTAACAAGAGAGAGGGTTTGAATAAATATGACAAAGTAATATTTATTTAATATT
Source organism: Pan paniscus (assembly GCF_029289425.2). Taxonomy (NCBI): domain Eukaryota; kingdom Metazoa; phylum Chordata; class Mammalia; order Primates; family Hominidae; genus Pan; species Pan paniscus. The sequence continues at coordinate 74,406,007 of NC_073263.2, forward strand.
ACAAAACAAATACAACAGTGTTAATGATTGGTAAGTAAAAGCATTAAAAAGAACCAAGCTGGTTACAGCGTGTCATGTCTGTAATCCTAGTGCTTTCAGAAGCGCAGGCAGGAGGATCACTTGAGCCCAGGACTTTAAGACTAGCCAGGGCAATATAGCAAGACCGTCTTTACAAAAAAAAAAAAAAAAAATTAAATTAGGCACATGGTGGCATGCACCTGTAGTCCTAACTCTCTGGCAGGCTGAGGCTGGAGGATCACTTGAGTGCAGTAGTTCAAGTCCAGTCTGGGTGACATAGCAAGACCCCCATCTCATAAAAAAAAAAAAAAAACTTAAAAAAAAAGATTTTTTAAAAAATTGCATGTAAAAGCACAAAATAAAATTTTAAATTTTTTTAATTAAAAATAATCTAAACATTCTAAAAATAAAAAAGCACAAAATACGTATAGTAATATGTATCAGAATAGTAATACTGATAGTCATCTTTACTTATTGGGTTTGTAGGTGATTGTTATTTTGTGCTTTGCTCAGTTTTTCTTCAATAAACATAATATTTTGTTAACTAGAAGAAAAAAGGCTTTCTAAACGTTTTTGAAAAGCTGATGCAAAGGAAAACAATTCCTAACAGCCCTCTCTTTGGAAATACCAGGTGGGTCAGTGAAATAAAGTGCAAAGGCACTGCTTCTGACTGCAGGGAAGTAGTTAAGAGTTAGTAAATCTGTTTCTCTGCTCATTTTAAAAAATGTCTGTTGTAGGTTTTAGTCCAATTCTTGGTATAACTTTTTTGGGGAACTTGTCTTAAAATGGAAATTAAAATCTGGGTAATCATAAACAATTTGTGAATGAAATAGTCACAAGAATGCCTGCCTACGTATCTACTATGCAATCTAAATGATAAGTCGTATTTTTTTTTTACCTTAACTGAACTGAAAGCCTAGAGCCATGTATACATTCTTTAAAAGTTTTAACCTCAAGATAAGATTGAAGATGACTAATGAAAAAATACCAAATGTATGTTAGTAAGTTTTATTATTTACTGTACTGGCTTATGTAGTTTATATATTCCTTAAAGGTAATAAATTGATATGTATGTATTTGAACAAGGTCTGAAACAGAGTCCCTTCTAAATCTGAAAAGTAGGTACTTTATAGTTCATGGAATTACACTGAAGCCCCATTGCTAGTGTCTCTATTCAGCGTCCTAATACATAGTCAACCCTTTTAAAGTGTACGCTGTACAAGGGGATGTAAAATTTACATGTCTCTTTGAATTTTATTTTAACAGTGAACGTGATGCACTTGAACAGGAAGTAATTGAGCTTAGGAGAAAACATGAAATACTTGAAGCCTCTCACATAATTCAAACAAAAGAACGAGGTGAATTATCAAAAGAGGTAAGCTTATAATTAGAGTCACTTATATTATATAGTATAGTATTAGTGAAAAAAATAGCCCAGAGTAGATTTGAAGGAGAGACATTTTTTTTGTTATGTAGTTCCTCCCAAAAAGATAAATTTTTTTTTTTTTTTTTTTTTTTTTTTGAGACAGGAGTCTTTCCCTGTTGACCAGGCTATAGTGCAGTGGTGTGATCTTGGCTCACTGCAACTTCCGCCTCCCAGGTTCAAACGATTCTCCTGCCTCAGCCTCCTGAATAGCTGGGATTACAGGTGTGTGCCACCATGCCCTACTAATTTTTACATTTTTAGTAGAAACAGGGTTTCACCATGTTGGCCAGGCTGGTCTCAAACTCCTGACCTCAAATGATCCACCTGCCTTGGCCTCCCAAAGTGCTGGGATTGCAGGTGTGAGCAACCATGCCCAGCCCCAAAAAGACTTAGTAGCTATTTTTAGATTTTAAAAAAGTTGCATGCTAAGAATTAGCCCTTTTTAAAAGGAAAATTTTCATGTGGTGAATGAAAACATGAAGGAAAGAAATTAATACAGTCAAGCTTGAAAAGTAAGATGGCATCACTGTGGATACTTTTTGTTTCTACATGTATGTAGGTAGTCACCTTAGAGCAAACTGTTACTTTACTGCAAAAGGATAAAGAATATCTTAATCGCCAAAACATGGAGCTTAGTGTTCGCTGTGCTCATGAAGAGGATCGCCTTGAAAGACTTCAAGCTCAACTGGAAGAAAGCAAAAAGGCTAGAGAAGAGATGTATGAAAAATATGTAGCATCCAGGCAAGATTTGCATTATTTCCCACGTAAATAGATATCAATTAACAGATTTTCTTTGAGGGAACTCTTGGCTTTGGGGAAGATTTAGTGATTTTTTTAAGGTCTATTCTATATGATAATACTAAGATAATACCTTATTTTATTTTATTTTATTTTTTGATTTTGACATTTCTGCTTTCTGTTTGCATACATTTAAGTGGTGTGATTTTCCCATGTGCCTTTATTTTAAAACTTTGTCATTTGGTTTTAGGTACGTTTCTTGAATACAGTAATGAGCTGATGTATCCATTAGGATAATTTGGGTTGCAAATAATGCAGAAGGGTTTAAAAAATGAAGTGAGATATGTTTGCTTTTTTTTTTTTTTTAATAAATTATACTTTACGTTCTGGGGTACATGTGCAGAATGTGCAGTTTTGTTACATAGGTATACACATGCCATGGTGGTTTGCTGCACCCATCAACCCGTCACCTACATTAGATATTTCTCCTAATGTTATCCCTCCCCTAGCCCCCCACTCCCCGACAGGCACCGGTGTGTGATGTTCCCCTCCCTGTGTCCATGTGTTCTCATTGTTCAACTCCCGCTTATGAGTGAGAACATACGGTGTTTGGTTTTCTGTTCTTGTGATAGTTTGCTGAGAATGATGGTTTCCAGCTTCATCCATGTCCCTGCAAAGGACATGAACTCATCCTTTTTAATGGCTGCATAGTATATATATTCCATGGTATATATGTGCCACATTTTCTCTATCCAGTCTGTTATTGAAGGACATTTGGGTCGGTTCCAAGTCTTTGCTATTGTGAACAGTGCTGCAATAAACATACGTGTGCATGTGTCTTTTATGTTAGAATGATTTATAATCCTTTGGATATATACCCAGTAATGGGATTGCTGGATCAAATGGTATTTCTAGTTCTAGATCCTTGAGGAATTGCCACACTGTCTTCCACAATGGTTGAACTAATTTACACTCCCACCAACACTGTAAAAGCATTCCTGTTTCTCCACATCCTCTCCAGCTTGTTGTTTCCTGACTTTTTAATGATTGCCATTCTAACTGGCGTGAGATGGTATCTCATTGTGGTTTTGATTTGCATTTCTCTAATGACCAGTGATGATGAGCATTTGTTCATATATCTGTTGGCTGCATAAATGTCTTCTTTTGAGAAGTGTCTATATCCTTTGCCCACTTTTTGATGGGGTTGTTTGGTTTTTTTCTTGTAAATTTGTTTAAGTTCTTTGTAGATTCTGGATATTAGCCCTTTGTCAGATGGATAGATTGCAAAAATTTTCTCCTGTTCTGGAGTTTGCCTATCCACCCTAATGATAGTTTCTTTTGCTGTGCAGAAGCTCTTTAGTTTAATTAGATTCCATTTGTCAATTTTGGCTTTTGCTGCCATTGCTTTTGGTGTTTTAGACATGAAGTCTTTGCCCATGCCTACATCCTGAATGATATTGCCCAGGTTTTCTTGTAGGATTTTTATGATCCTAGGTCTTACATTTAAGTCTTTGATTCATCTTGAGTTGATTTTTGTATAAGGTATAAGGAAGGGGTCCAGTTTCAGTTTTCTGCATATGGCTACCTAGTTTTCCAAACAACATTTATTAAATAGGGAATCTTTTCCCCATTGCTTGTTTGTGTCAGGTTTGTCAAAGATCAGATGGTTGTAGATGTGTGGTGTTATTTCTGAGGCCTCTGTTCTGTTCCATTGGTCTATGTATCTGTTTTGGTACCAGTACCATGCTGTTTTTATTACTGTAGCCTTGTAGTATAGTTTGAAGTCAGGTAGCGTGATGCCTCCAGCTTTCTTCTTCTTGCCCAGAATTGTCTTGGCTATGTGGGCTCTTTTTTGGTTCCATATGAAGTTTAAAGTAGTTTTTTCCAATTCTGTGAAGAAGGTCAGTGGTAGCTTGATGGGGATAGCATTGAATGTATAAATTACTTTGGGCAGTATGGCCATTTTCACGATATTGAATCTTCCTATCCGTGAGCATGGAATGTTTTTCCATTTGTTTATGTCCTCGCTTATTTCTTTGAGCAGTGGTTTGTAGTTCTCCTTGAAGAGGTCCTTCATCCCTTGTAAGTTATATTCCTAGATATTTTATTCTCTTAGTAGCAGTTGTGAATGGGAGTTCACTCATGATTTGGCTCTTTGTCTGTTATTGGTGTGTAGGAATGCTTGTGATTTTTGCACATCAATTTTGTATCCTGAGACTTTGCTGAAGTTGCTTATCAGCTTAAGGAGATTTTGGGCTGAGACAATGGGGTTTTCTAAATATACAATCATGTCATCAATGAACTGAGACAATTTGACTTTCTCTCTTCCTAGTTGAATACTCTTTATTTCTTTCTCTTTCCTGATTGCCCTGGCCAGAACTTCCAATTCCATGTTGAATAGGAGGGGTGAGAGAGGGCATCCTTGTCTTGTGCCAGTTTTCAAAGGGAATGCTTCCAGTTTTTGCCTGTTTAGTATGATATTGGCTGTGGGTTTGTCATAACTAGCTCTTATTATTTTGAGATACGTTCCATTGATACCCAGTTTATTGAGAGTTTTTAGCATGAAGGGGTGTTGAATTTTGTCGAAGGCCTTTTCTTCATCTATTGAGATAATCGTGGTTTTTGTGATTGGTTCTGTTTATGTGATGGATTACGTTTATTGATTTGTATGTGTTGAACCAGCCTTGCCTCCCTGATATGAAGCCAACTTGATCATGGTGGATACGCTTTTTCATGTGCTGCTGGATTTGGTTTGCCAGTATTTTATTGAGGATTTTTACATTGATGTTCATCAGGGATATTGGCCTGAAATTTTGTTTTTTTGTTGTGTGTCTGCCAGGTTTTGGTATTAGGATGATGCTGGCCTCATAAAATGAGTTAGGGAGGACCTCTTTTTCTGTTGTTTGGAATAGTTTCAGAAGGAATGGTACCAGCTCCTCTTTGTACCTCTGGTAGAATTCAGCTGGGAATCCATCTCATCCTGGATTTTTTTTGGTTGGTAGGCTATTACTGCCTCAATTTCAGAACTTGTTATTGGTTTATTCAGGGATTCAACTTCTTCCTGGTTTAGACTTGGGAGGGTGTATGTCCAGGAATTTATCCATTTCTTTTAGATTTTCTAGCTTATTTGCATAGAGGTGTTTATAGTATTCTCTGATGGTAGTTTTTATTTCTGTGGGATCATTGGTGATCTCCCCTTTATCATTTTTTATTGTGTCTGTTTGGTTCTTCCTCTCTTCTTTATTAGTCTGGCTAGCGGTCTATCTATTTTGTTGATCTTTACAAAAAAAAAAACAGCTCCTGGATTCATTGATTTTTTTGAAGGGTTTTTTGTGTTTCTATCTCCTTCAGTTCTGCTCTGATCTTAATTATTTCTTGTCTTCTGCTAGATTTTGAATTTGTTTGCTGTTGCTTCTCTAGTTCTTTTAATTTTGATGTTAGGGTGTCAGTTTTAGATCTTTCCTGACTTCTCTTGTGGGCATTTAGTGCTATAAATTTCCCTCTACACACTGCTTTAAATGTGGCCCAGAGATTCTGGTATGTTGTGTCTTCATTCTCATTGGTTTCAAAGAACATCTTTATTTCTGCCTTCATTTCGTTGTTTACCCAGTAGTCATTCAGGAGCAGGTTGTTCAGTTTCCATGTAGTTGTACGCTTCTGAGTGAGTTTATTAATCCTGAGTTCTAGTTTGATTGCACTGTGTTCTGAGAGACAGTTTGTTATGATTTCTGTTCTTTTGCATTTGCTGAGGAGTGTTTTACTTCCTATTATGTGGTCAATTTTAGAGTGAGTGTGATGAGGTACTGTTGATTTGGGTGGAGAGTTCTGTGATGTCTATTAGGTCTGCTTGGTCCAGATCTGAGTTCAAGTCCTGAATATCCTTGTTAATTTTCTGTCTCATTGATCTATCTAATATTGACAGTGGGGTGTTAAAGTTTCCCGCCATTATTGTATGAGAGTCTAAGTCTGTTTGTAGGTCTCTAAGAACTTCCTTTATGAATCTGGGTGCTCCTGTAATGGGTGCATATATATTTAGGATAGTTAGCTCTTCCTGCCGCATTGATCCCTTTACTATTATGTAATGCCCTTTATTCTCCTTTGATCTTTGTTGGTTTAAAGTCTGTTTTATCAGAGATTAGAATTGCAATTCCGGCTTTTTTTTTTCTTTTTTTTTTTTTTCTTTCCATTTGGTTGGTAAATATTCCTCCATCCCTTTATTTTGAGCCTATATGTGTCTTTGCAAATGAGATGTGTCTCCTGAATACAGCACACTCATGGGTCTTGACTCTTCATCCGATTTGCCAGTCTGTCTTTTAATTGGGGCATTTAGCCTGTTTACATTTAAGGTTAATTTTTTTTTTTTTTCTTTTTTATTGATCATTCTTGGGTGTTTCTCGCAGAGGGGGATTTGGCAGGGTCACAGGACAATAGTGGAGGGAAGGTCAGCAGATAAACAAGTGAACAAAGTTCTCTGGTTTTCCTAGGCAGAGGACCCTGCGGCCTTCCGCAGTGTTTGTGTCCCTGGGTACTTGAGATTAAGGAGTGGTGATGACTCTTAACGAACATGCTGCCTTCAAGCATCTGTTTAACAAAGCACATCTTGCACCGCCCTTAATCCATTCAACCCTGAGTGGATACAGCACATGTTTCAGAGAGCACAGGGTTGAGGTTAATATTGTTATGTGTGAATTTGATCCTGTCATTATGATGCTAGCTGGTTGTATTGCCCGTTAGTTGATGCAGTTTCTTCATAGTGTCGATGGTCTTTACAATTTGGTTATGTTTTTGCAGTGGCTGGTACCAGTTGTTCCTTCCCATGTTTAGTGCTTCCTTCAGGAGCTCTTTTAGGGCAGGCCTGTTGGTGACAAAATCTCTCAGGATTTGCTTGTCTGTAAAGGATTTTATTTCTCCTTCGCTTACAAAGCTTAGTTTGGCTGGATATGAAATTCTGGGTTGAAAATTCTTTTCTTTAAGAATGTTGAATATTAGCCCCCACTCTTTCTGCCTTGTAGGGTTTCTGCAGAGAGATCCGCTGTTAGTCTGATGGGCTTCCTTCCCTTTGTGCGTAACCTGACCTTTTTCTCTGGCTGCCCTTAACATTTTTTCCTTCATTTCAACCTTGGCGAATCTGACGATTATGTGTGTTAGTGTTGCTCTTCTCAACAAGTATCTTTGTCGTGTTCTCTGTATTTCCTAGATTTGAATGTTGGCCTGTCTTGCTAGGTTGGGGAAGTTCTCCTGGATAATATCCTGAAGTGTTTTCCAACTTGGTTCCATTCTCCCCATCACTTTCAGGTACACCAATCAAACGTAGTTTTTGTCTTTTCACGTAGTCCCATATTTCTTGGAGGCTTTATTCATTCCTTTTTATTCTTTTGTCTCTAATCTTGTCTTCTCTCCTTATTTGATTAAGTTGATCTTCAGTCACTGTTATCCTTTCTTCCACTTGATCGATTTGGCTTTTGAAACTTGTGTATGCTTCTTGAAGTTTTCATGCTGTGTTTTTCAGCTCCATCAGGTTATTTATATTCTTCTCTACACTGGTTATTCTAGTTAGCAATTTGTCTAACCTTTTTTCAAGGTTCTTAGCTTCCTTGCATTGGGTTAGAACATGCTCCTTTAGCTTGGAGGAGTTTGTTATTACCCACCTTCTGAAGCCTACTTCTGTCAATTCATGAAACTCATTCACCGTCCAGTTTTGTTCTCTTCTTGGCGAGGAGTTGTGATCCTTTGGAGGAAAAGAGGCGTTCTGAGTTTTGGAACTTTCAGCCTTTTTGCACTGGTGTCTCCTCATCTTTGTGGATTTATCTACCTTTGGTCTTTGATGTTGGTGACCTTCGGATGGGGTCTTTGAGTGGACGTGCTATTCCTTTGTGTTTGTTAATTTTCCATCTGACAGGCCCCTTTGCTGCTGGCCTGCTGGAGTTTGCTGGAGGTCCCCTCCCGACCCTGTTTGCCTGGATATCACCAGCGGAGGCTGCAGAACAGCAAAGATTGCTGCCTGATCTTTGCTCTGGAAGCTTCTTCCCAGAGGGGCACCTGCCAGATGCCAGCCAGAGCTCTCCTGTATGAGGTGTCTGTCCGTCCCTACTGGGAGGTGTCTCCCAGTCAGGATACACGGGGGTCAGGGACCCACTTGAGGAGGCAGTCTGACCCTTAGCAGAGTTCAAACGCTGTGCTGGGAGACCCACTGCTCTCTTCAGAGCTGTTAGGCAGGGACGTTTAAGTCTGCTGAAGCTGCACCCACAGGCACCCCTTTCCCCAGGTGCTCTGTCCCAGGGAGATAGGAGTTTTATCTATCAATTTTATTTTCTTATACAGTATTACTTTCTAGTTGGTTTTTAAAAAGACACTGTGGTTTTTTTCAGCAATATCAAAAGCCTGTTTCTTTTAGATAGATAGATATATGCTATGACTGTTTTTTCATTTGTGACATAATTTTTAAATTCCTATGACTAATATCTCTATAGAAGTATTTTTTTAAAGAAAGTATGAAAGTATCTCTATAGAAGTATATTTTGGAAGAAAATCTCAGTATGCTAACGATTTCCTGTGTGAAATGTAAAAGAATTATGAGGAGATGGTATCGCGTTGTGTTTTAACTTATATGCCCTTCAATCAGACTCCCTATGTTTTGATCCTGCCTTCTTTCTTCTACTGGATGTGTAGAAGTTACTAAAGTACCTTAATATCAATCGCTTGTATAACCCTTGAATTATATCGACATACCAAAACAAACATGCTGGGTGCAGTGGCTCACACCTGTAATCCCAGCATTTTGGGAGGCCAAGGCAGGAGGATTGCTTGAGGCCAGAAGTTTGAGACCAGCCTGGGCAACATCGAAAACCCTGTCTCTATAAAAAAAAGTTTTTAAATTAGCAAGGCACAATGTCAAGCACATGTAGTCCTGCCTACTCAGGAGGCTGGGGCAGGAAGATGGCTTGAGCCCAGGAGTTCAGGGTTACATGATTGTGCCACTGTACTTCATCCTGGGTGAGAGAGCAAGGCATTATCTCTTTAAGAAAAAAAGAAAAAAATACTAAAACAAAACAAATTTTACCTTAAAGGTAAAGGTAAAGGTAAATTTTACTCTTAAAGAGTTCACACATTCATAATTTTTCCTAGCCTGTAGTAGTTTTTCATACCCTATATAATACTTCGACTTGGCTAAAAGATCACGGTGTGGCTGTGGTTGTCATGCTTGGAAGCAAAGGATTCATAGACTCAGAGTCATTTCATTTTTATATTTTTGTTAATATTATTCATCTCTCAACATCATCCTACCACATTATTATTTTTAAATGAAGGACATTCTCAATTTTGAAGCCTCAACCATATGCATTAAAACTACTAGAAAAGTGTTTTGGAAGATGAATAATTATCCCACATCAATTACTAAGATTTTATATAGTAATTAAGTCTTTTGGAAAATAATGTTTAACAGGTTGAAATCTTAGATCATACTAGTTAGGAACAGTATTTTTAGGAATTATAAAACTTTATACTATTAATAGTTAAGTTTTTCAGGTAACACAGTTTATAGAGCATACTCGATAAAAGGTATTAAAATCTTACGTAGAGTGCAAAAGCCTATTTGTTTCAAAAGAAAATTTATGGTTGTTCCTTTTCACTCCTTGCAGAGACCATTATAAAACAGAATATGAAAATAAACTACATGATGAACTAGAACAAATCAGATTGAAAACCAACCAAGAAATTGATCAACTTCGAAATGCCTCTAGGGAAATGTATGAACGAGAAAACAGGTAAAAAAAAAAAAAAATGCTTGTATGGTATTTTATTTATCTTTGGAGGTTTTAGAAGCTTTATTGAAATTAAATGCTATTTATTATATAATGTCTTTTTTAATACATTAGAGAAAACTTGTCATAAATCGAAATCTAAGTATAATGAGAACATGAAAGTTCTAAAGTCTTAGAACAAGATTTACTAGACTTTAACCTTTTTGCTCTGTTATTCCTGTTATGTCTTTTTTTTTACCCTAGTGACTTCTCTTTTTGCATTTCTTCAGTTCAGATTGAGGACAGATAAAAAGTAAAGAGTGCTGAGATATCAGTTCTTCCTGTATTATAGCAACGATTTCTCCTGGAAACTTGTTAAAACTAGAATAGTAATTTCAAATATACATATGCCTCATTTAGCTGCTGGCTCCGAAAGATGTCGTATTAGGTAATCCTGAAGAAATATCATTTTTGGCTGGGCGCGGTGGCTCACGCCTGTAATCCCAGCACTTTGGGAGGCCGAGGTGGGCAGATCACGAGGTCAGGAGATCGAGACTATCCTGGCTAACATGGTGAAACCCCATCTCTACTAAAAATACAAAAAATTAGCCAGGCGTGGTGGCGGGCACCTGTAATCCCAGCTACTCGGGAGGCTGAGGCAGGAGAATGGCATGAACTGGGGACACAGAGCTTGCAGTGAGCCGAGATCGCACCACTACACTCCAACCTTGGCGAAAGTGCGAGACACCATCTCAAAAAAAAAAAAGAAAAAAGAAATATCATTTTTATTCATGCAGTTACTTTTAGATCAGTAAATATTAGGCTTACCTAGTTAGTGATTGGCAGAATTCAGGGAAAATAAATACTATTTATTTCAATGGCAGATATTTTTATACAGTTATTATAGTCAGTGTGGTTTTTGAAAGTTTATATTTTAATGAGAAAATTATTTTGAAATTGACTTGTGATACTAGTTTATCAGCACTGATTTGCTTATATGATATTTTGATTGTTGTCAGCAAGGCTTTAAATCAGACTTAATCTATAATAGCATTGTACCATGTCATTTCTACTAGGAATATAGTAGCAGAAAATTTGGTATGTCCACCCCTCAATTCCAGGAAAAAAAAGCTGCTGTATTATAGTTGCTTATTTATAAGTTGCTGTATTTATAAGTTGGCCACTACTATAAAAACTATACATGTAGAATTATCCTTTGGTAGTAAATTAACAAAGATATTTTTAAATTACTGTTAAATTGTTATTTAATATAGCAGGTTGGTAGAGATTTTTATGCTAATGCCTCTGAGGGGTATGATTTTATTCTCAGGTTTCTTTGTTCTTGGGTAAAAATATTTGTGGTAATAAGAGAGTAGATATACAATTTATGATAGAACTTTTTTAGGATTTTTGCTAAATATGACTTAGTAGAAAGTCATAAAATGACTCTCATGAAAATCAGATTATTATTTTCCTCATAAATTTGGCTTGCATAGATCTTTATCTACCTGTTTGATCTTTTTTGAAAGTCTGCATTAGAAGTATACGCCAAAGGAAATTAATATGAACTTCAAACACTGAACACAAAAGAAATCATTCATTTGTGTATTCAACAGATACTTTGTGTTTATACTCTTCTGCCTATTTTTTCTTGTTCTTCTCTTATTTGAGCTTTAAAATAATTATGTCATATTTATAATCTAGGATTATATTTTCAATGAAAATGGCAAAGAATTTCAAAATGTAAAAATTCTAAGTGATCATTCAGTACTATCTTAGCAGTAGACAAACTAAAAATATGCTTTGGGCACCAGCAAATACGTGTGCATGCCAGAAGAAATTATACGTATTCTTAAAAAATGTTTTGACATATTAATTTTTAAAATAACATTTTTTATCTTGGGAAAAATAAAAACACCTCTGCATTTGTTTACACTTAGTTTATATTTTAATATTTGAGTATCGAATTACTAGTAGGAGCACCATAATCTTTTATGTGAATAAGGCTTTTGAAGTCCTAAGCTAGCCTTCATATGTTGAATCCTGAGAAAATTTTGTTCCAAGTAGCTCAAAGAAATATTGGACCACTCTTTAAATAGCATTATTTTTTATTTTAATTACTATGTTATGATTGTTCTCTTTTTTGACCATATATGTTTGCATGTATGTGTATAAAATAACAGATGTTAAGAGAAAATTTCCTAGTTTTCATTAAATAAATAATTATAAAGGAGTAGAATAATGCAGCTCTACAGAAATGTCCTTGAGACTCTTTCTGCTTAACTCCTTTCTTCCATAACTGCTATTCTGTTATGCTAATAACTTCCTTGCTTCTCCTTAGACTTTTATTATCTATGTTTCCAGTAAATAAACATCTCTGCACAATATAGTTTAGTTTTTCATATTATATTAGTATCATATAAATGGAATTATGCTGTATACACATATATTTTTGTGGCTCTTCACATAACTTTATGATTTTAAGATTCATTTGCTTTTGCACTTAGTTGTCCCTTCATGTTCATTACAAAAGTATAACAGTTTTATGAATGTACATGCTTAGGGCAGCAGAATTATTAAGAGATTGGAGAGAGAATTCCAAAGACATTCTCTATCTTTGGCAAAATTTTACTTCGTCCCAGCCCTACATTAGAAAGGAGGATCCTGTACCTTGTGATTACTTGCTCTGAAAGTTCAAAATGCAGAGTAAAAGAAGAGGTATACACCTATTAAATGCTAAGCTTTATGTTGGAAAGTTTTACATTTGCACCCTCATGTAATTTTCAGAGCAATAAATTAATGTATTTAGCAAATATTTATTGAAATGTACCATATGCCAGCTAAATGCTAGACATCATAGGTAGTGGTGACCTTTGTCTTCACAAAGCTGGTAGTCTAATGGAGGGTAAAGACAAATAGAGAAACAATTATCATAAGTATGATGATGATGGACAAAATGATAGGATAAAAGATGAGACCATCTGTGTATCTAACCTAGCCTTGGGAGGAATTGGGGAAGACTTCATAAATGAAGAACTGCCCCTTTTGACTAGAACTACTATTAAAAGTAAAACTTCAGACACATTAAATTTAAAGTTTAATTGAGCAATGAACGATTCGCAAATCAGGCAGCTTCCAGAATCACAGCAGATTCAGAGAGACTCCAGGGGTCCCTCATGGTCAGAACAAATTTATAGACAAAAAAAGTAAAGTGGCATACAGAAATCAGAAGTGAGATACAGAAACAGCTGGATTTGTTATAGGTTGGTGTTTAACTTATTTGAACACTCAGCAGTGTATGAATGGTTGAAGTATGGCTGCTGGGGTTGGCCCAGACTCAGCTGTTGTTACAGGCACATACCCCCAAGTTAGGTTTTCTATCTTGTCTGCCTATTAAGTTAGGTTGCAGTTTGTCAATACGGACTCAAATATAGAAGTACGGAGTCCTTCTTAAGGCCATATTTAGTTTGCATTAACACTATGAACTAAGGAAGGAAAGGAAATTGGGGGAATGAATATATAGCATATATAAAAGCCTGAAAGTAGGACAAAAAGGACAAAATGAAGCTTTTTGAACAAACTAATTCGGTATGGCTGAAGGATAGACTGAGAGGCAGGGAGTTAAAAGAGATGAAACAGAAGCAGGAAATGGGCCCAAAGAATGCATTTGGACCATTATGTAAGACCTGTGGGGAACAATTGAAAGATTTTAAGAAGAGGCATGAATTGATCTGATTTTATATCAAAAGATCACTGTAATGTAGAGAATAGATTGGAATGGCATAAGCCTGTTAGACAGAGAGGGTCTACTTTTAGAGGTTATTTCCATTATCCAGATGAGAGGTGATAATGGAACTGGATTAGTGTCAGTAAAGATGAGAGAAATGGGCCAGGTTGGAAAAGTATTTAGGAGACAGAGCCGACAGGACTCTGTGACTAGATTGGATTGGTTGGATGAGAACTCATTAAGGATGTCAGCAAGGTTTCTGAATTAAACAGCTGCATAGATAGTGATATAGTTTTTAAAACATGAGGAAATACAAAGCTTTAATAGGAAAACATGATAAATTTAGTTGTTTCACTTGAAGTGTCTGTGGGATATACAAATAAAAGAGTTGACTGTAGAAGAATCTGAACCTCAAGAGAAAGATCTGGGAATTAGAGAGGCCTGTGGTATAGATAGTATTATTACTATTTTACAAATAAGTACTGTTGGTTCTGTGGTTCAATTCTGTTGTGGATTTAATAGGCTTTTGTTGACTGATATAATAACTTTAAAATATATGGGAACTTCCTATGGTTATTCCTACGCAATCCACATAGCCATATAAACTTTGGTATGTAATCATCTTGAAAATTTCCTCATTTTTTAGGTTTTTGCTGTTTTTTAAAAAAAATCTTTAAAGTTTATCCCATTGTAACATAAATGTGGTTGGTAGGGGTAGGTTGGTAAGGCTGTGTGGGGAAACAACCAACAGAGCCGTTTCTGGAAGTAGGAAAACTGAAAGCAGATGTCCTTGTCTCCTTGTCTCCAGTGTTCTTCTGACCCCCTATCCACATCAAAATGGACACTACCTAACCAGGGGATTCCTGGGATTGGGGCTGCCCTGTGGATGCCCCAGCCAGCCACAGGGCTCAGAATTGATTGGATGTATACTGAGGCTAGAGTGGACAATTGCCACCAGGTGGTGCCAAATTGCAGCCTGAGCCCAGATGAATTTGAATTTAACAGGACACCTAACTAGCTAGGTGTACAGGCTTGCCTTTATCATTTTAATCTCACAGTAATCCAACTCTATGTTTTATGTAATCTTTGGGGATCATAGTTTCTTCATTATGGCAGATTTAATTGTAGTTAGAGCTTGTATCATACTAATCTTCCACACAGTAAAAAGTAAATTATAAATTACTTCTTTTGAAATCTTAGAACTTAAAATGGCTAAAGAAAGAATTTTAATATTTCCTGTTATAAAACATGAAATTCATAATAAGTTTACACATTTAAGGTTGTGTGTGTGTGTTTAGGTAAATTAATCTTTTGCTTTGGCCTGAGATGTATAATTATGTTAATTACTAGTATTTTATCAAAGTGTGCTGTTACAATAAGTTGAAATGGATGAAGTACTTACACTTGCATATTTATATTTGGTCTCCTTATCTCTCCCCCAATAAACTTTTTTTTTTTTTTTTTTTGACGGAGTCTTGCTCTGTCACCCAGACTGGAGTGCAGTGGCGTGATCTCAGCTCACTGCAACCTCCACCTCCCGGGTCCAAGCGATTCTCCTGTCTCAGCCTTCTGAGTAGCTGGGATTACAGGTTCGCGCCACCATGCCCGGCTAATTTTCATATTTTTAGTACGGATGGGGTTTCACCATCTGTTGGCCAGGCTGTTCTCAAACTCCTGACCTCAGGTAGTCTGCCTGCCTCGGCCTCCCAAAGTGCTGGGATTACAGGCGTGAGCCACCATGCCCGGCCCCAATAAACATTTTCTAAAGAAACTGAAATGATGATTAATGAAATATATTTTGCCTTTAATTTGTTGTCTATACATTGGAGGATATTAAAAGGATACTTTTTCTTTTCTCTTCTTTAATATGGAAAAGGCACATGGAATTTACTCTGTCCAATCTTGGTATCTGACCTGCAGTCATTCCACTAGTTCTTGAAGTTAAAGTATTGAGAGAAAAGAAAGAGAGTAGAAGATATAAAGACTTAAGAAAAGGGCAATTATAAACAAAGAGAGAACTTGGATATTTAGATACATCAAACATACTGTAGTTGAAATTATAATATGTATGTATGCTTTGGTCCAGTTTGTGAATTAAGCTTTTTTGTCTTTTCTGTATTTTCTAATTACTTAAAATTCCACTTTGGAGCTGTAGGAAATGAGTGAAAGGTACTACAGTGCTGAGATGTATTATATAAATAACTTCTTGCTTAGTAGGTATTATGTGACAGAAATGTTATGGACCCTCTTATGCATTTGGAAATAAGACATTCTGTGAGTGGGAGTATATTATGAAAGAGATTTGGATCAAAAGACTGAACTTGATCCTGGTTCTACCACTTACTAGCTCAGCAGATAAGTCACTTAATATCCCTGAAGTTTAATTTCTTCTTTTATAAAATGGACTAATAGGCTAGGTGTGGTGGCTAACACCTGTAATACCAACACTTTGGGAGACTGAGGCAGATGGATTGCTTAAGTCTAGGAGTTCGAGACCAGCCTGGGCAACATGGCAGAACCCCGTCTCTAGTGAAAATACAAAAAAAATTAGCCAGGCGTGGTGGCACAGGCCTGTAGTCCTATTAAGGAGGCTGAGGTGGGAGGATCACCTGAGCCTGGGAGGTCAAGGCTGCACTGAGCCAAGATCATGCCATTTGCACTCCGCCCTAGGCAAATGGAGTGAGACCCTGTCTCAAAAAATAATAATAACTAACTAATAATACTTTTTAGGGTGGCCCGTGAGGTCTAAATGAGATAATATATGCAAAAAGTACATTATAAATTATAGATGTAGATGAGTTATTTTGGTACCTTGTGCCTATGTAGAATACTTGAAGAAAATGTTTTCATCTGTTATGTTGACAGTTTAAGGAAAATCACCATTATATAAAAGTCATCTGATAATATTATGGGATTATTTATCATTAGAAGATACTAATACAAAATATATATTCTTAAGTGTTTATCTCCATAGCATTTAACCGGTTTTCTTAAATGACGTAATACAGACGTAGAGGGTCTACATGCCATTCTTTTCTGTCTAAATTTCTGCATAAGATGGCTAGCTTATGTTTCCTAATTAGGTTATGAGATAATAAGGTAAAGGGAGATAAATTCAGCTGATTAAGTTTTTCCATAAAGTAAAACTACCTTTATTTAAGGTGGTCTTGTTACTGTAAACACAGAAAGAGCTATTCTGAGTGGTGCTCTACAAAAGATAATAGAGGCATTCATGATGCTCTTGATGCAGTACAGAATCTGGAAATTGAAATAGCTTTACAATTGTTTGAAAGGGGGTAGGCAGTAGAGAAAAAGAGATTGAAAAGATGCTTTTAAGTGCAACAATTAGTATTGCTTTAGTGATTTTATTTTCCTGCCGAATCAATAAAAACCATCTTGACCACAATTTATCTTCCAAAAGTACTCAAGAAGAAACTTTAATGATATAAACTTGAAATTTGTGTAGAATCTTAGAGTGATATTAAACAACTTTGAATCTTGAATCTATTTACAAAGGTTAGTTGAGTATATGTATTGTATTACAATGGTGAATTTAACTAGTGTACAGAGGTTCCAGTCATCATTTTAAAAGTGTATGTCCTCATTAGTGCTTAAGCAAACAAACAAACTTCTTTTGTTCATATCTTACCAGGTATCTGTATAATGTTTTAAGTTCTTCTATAGAAAAATTTAATAGTAATTACTTTGTCTTTTCAGTTAGATAATTCTTTAAGTATATGGCTCTGCAGATAACTCTCTCAGCATCTTCTCAAATATTTTAAATTAATTTTTATTATCAGTTATCTTTTATTGTTAACTATATTCTTTACTCCTTAGATGTTTACAACGTGTGTTTGCTGCTTCATTAATAATACTTAAAAATTTCAAGCTCTGTAGGGTGTTCCAGATATGAAGCAAGGTAAGTTCAGGTTGCATAGGAATTTAGATTTACCTTTGTGGTGTAATTCGTTGTGTGTTAGGAGAGGCTGGTAAAGTAAGATTGGGCCAGATTTTAAAGGTTCTGTTGTCAGTGGGGAATTTCCAGAGGTCTTATAGTAGGAAAGAAACATGACTTACTCATTTTTTATAACTACGGTTGCAATGCGGGGTGGATTATAGTTGAAGAAAGCCTAGAAGCAGGGAGATCACGTAGGAGGCTGTTGCACAGCTTAGGTGATGAAAATGAGAAGTAGAAAGAGAAAATGATGGATGAATTTAAAGAATACGTAGGAGAATTGGCAAGATCTGGTGATTGACAGGAAGTGAATCTCAGGAACGACCCCAACTTTTCTACCTCAGTAGTGTCAGAGTGATTGGTGATAAGGCATGGCCATTAGCTCCAGAATGCAGACTTTTTGAGACAGAGTTTTGCTCTTGTCGTCCAGGCTGGAGTGCAGTGGCACAGTCTTGGCTCACTGCAACCTCTGCCTCCCGGGTTCAAGTGATTCTCCTGCCTCAGCCTCCCAGGTAGCTGGGATTATAGGCATGTGCCACTATGCCCAGCTAATTTTTGTACTTTTAGTAGAGATGGGGTTTCGCCATGTTGGTCAGGCTGGTCTGGAACTCCTGACCTCAGGTGATCTACCCACCTCGGCCTCCCAAAGTGCTCGGATTACAGGCATGAGCCACCGCGCCTGGCCTAATTTCTGATCTTTTACAGATGTGGCAGCCCTGACCAAGCTCAAAAGTGCTTATCTGAGATCACACAGCTTTTTACTAGAGATGTTTCTCTGCTGTGCCCCAGATTTCACTCCACTTAGCCCTCAGATTAGTAGAAGGAACCCTAAGCTGCTAAAGCCCCTCCAACAGTCTTCTCTGTTTTCCCTAGGATGCCATTAAAAATAGTATCACTTTCATTTTATACAATAAAAACTTTGAGGAAACATTGCTGTAATTATCAACCTTTAAATTAACATCACGTTTTAATTTACATTTTCATATTTAGGTAGCATAGTAACCATAGTTACTATTTATTGAGTACCTATTATGCGTCAAGCATTGTACTCAACACTTTACATACGTTGTAGAAAAAGAAACACATTTTATGAAGTTTAGGTATTAATAACCCTATTTTACAAGTAAGGAAATTGAGACATCAACTGTGACTTGCCTGTGATTATTATAAACATTTGTTGGTAAAAACTAGATACATCTGACTCTGCAATGCAGTGCACACTCCCATTTAACTGGTCAGTGCTATGTAAACTGATCAAAGATTTCCTATCAAAACTACAATTTTGAAGGTAATTTACTTAAAATAGAAATTCTGTCTTTTTTTATTATTATACTTTAGGTTCTGGGATACATGTGCAGAACGTGCAGGTTTGTTATATAGGTATACACATGCCATGGTGGTTTGCTGCACCCATCAACCCGTCATCTACATTAGGTATTTCTCCTAATGCTCTCCGTCCCCTAGCCCTTCACCCCAACAGGCCCCAGTGTATGATGTTTCCCTCCCTGTTTCCATGTGTTCTCATTGTTCAACTCCCACTTACGAGTGAGAACATTCAGTGTTTCGGTTTTCTGTTCCTGTGTTAGTTTGCTGAGAATGATGGAGAAACTCTGTCTTTTAAGAGAATTTGCAAACGACATTCCATGCTTGAGGGCTGAGTATGGATCATAAGAGCTTTATAAAAGCATCTGTAATTTTATTTATACACACACACACACACACACACACACACACACACACACACACGGATAAAGTCTTACTGTTTTGCCCAGGCTGGGTCTTGAACTCCTGAGCTCAAGTGATCCTCCCCCCCGACCTCAGCCTCCCAAAGTGCTAGGATTACAGGTGTGAGCCACCATTCCCAGACAAGCATTTATAATTTTTGAAGTTAGCAAAGAGGACTTTTTCTTTTCTTTTTTATTTTATTTTATTTTATTTTAAGTTCTGTGATACAAATGCAGAACATGTAGGTTTGTTGCATAGGTATACATGTGCCATGGTGGTTTGCTGCACCTATCAATGGGTCATCTAGGTTTTAAGCCCCACATGCATTAGCTGTTTGTCCTAATGCTCTCCCTCCCTTGCCCCCCACCCCCCAGTTGGCCCCAGTGTGTGTTGTTCCCCTCCCTGTTTCCGTGTGTTCTCATTGTTCAGCTCCCACTTATGAGTGAGAATATGTGGTGTTTGGTTTTCTGTTCCTGTGTTAGTTTGCTGAGGATGATGGTTTCTAGCTTCGTATCCATGTCCCTGCAAAGGACATGATCTCATTCCTTTTTATGGCTGTGTAGTATTCCATGGTGTATATGTACCACATTTTCTTTATCCAGTCTATCATTGATGGGCATTTGGGTTGGTTCCATGCCTTTGCTACTATAAATAGTGCTGCAATAAATATATGTGTCCATGTGTCTTTTTATAGTAGAGTGATTTATATTCCTTTTATAGTAGAGTGATTTGTAGTCCTTTTGGTATATACCTAGTAATGGGATTGCTGGGTCAAATTTTATTTCTTCTTGTAGATCCTTGAGGAATCGCTACAATGTCTTCCACAATGGTTGAAGTAATTTACACTCCCACTAACAGTGTAGAAGCATTCCTGCTTCTCACCAGCATCTGTTGTTTCTTGGCTTTTAATAATTGCCATTTTGACTGGCATGAGATGGTATCATTGTGGTTTTGATTTGCATTTCTCTAATTATCAGTGATGATGAGCTTTTTTTCATGTTTCTTGGCCACATAAATGTCTTCTTTTGAGAAGTGTGTGTTCATATCCACTGTCAAGCCTTTGGCACCCCCATACTACTCCAACAAAGATGTTTTTACCAAAGCCCCTAAGACCTTCATGTTGCCCAAATCCAGTAGTCATATTCTCAGTTCTTACCTTGCTTGACCTTACTAGCAGTATGTAACACAGTTGATCACTCCCTACTCCTGGGAACACATTCTTTAGCTTCCATAGTGTCACACACTATTAAATTTTTCTCTTCCTCATTAGCTGCACCTACTCATTCTCTTTGTTGGTTCCTCCTCATCTTATTGACAACTTTTGCAGCTGCCTCCATGGCATTTCCACTTGGTTATCTATTAATAATATTTATCCTAATGTGTTCAGAAGCAAATTTCTGTTCCATTCTACTTCCCAATTCTGCTCCACCTTCAGTCTTACCCAGTTCGATTAAAGACAACTCTATTCTTCCACTTGCCCAGACCAAAAACCTGAAGTCATCTTTTTTCACATTCCATATTCTATTCATTAGCAAATCCTTTTGGATTTATGATCTCTATCTCACGTATATTACCTTGCTTCAAGTCACCATTATCTCTTGCCTAAAAATTACTGCAGTAGCCTCTTAAGTGGTCCCCAGCTTTCTTCCTCGCCCTCTCCAGTCTCTTAGCACAGTTCTTGTTAAATGATAAGTTGGATCACTCCTCTACTCAAATAAAAAGGCTCCCCATCATTAAACTTAGTAAAACTTTAAATGATTACAGTGGCCTGTGATCCTACCTATCAGTATTCAGTTATCCTATCCTCATTTAGGATTTTCTTCTGGTCACTCGCATAGTCATGCTGGCCTCCTGTTCTTTTACCTGTAGGTGTGCTCCTACCTCAGGTCCTTTGTATTCAGTTTCCACTGCGTAACCATCTACTCCTGATGATACACCTGTTCTTGTGGTCTTTTCTGACTTTGTTCTATGTTGTCTTTGTTTTTAATCTATCAACATACTACATATTTATTTACTTTGGGTTTTTTTCCTACTAGAATGTGATCTCCATGAGAGTAGGAGTTTTCATGTATCGTTCAGTCCTGGACTCCCAGGTACCAGTGCCTGGTACGCAGTAAACACTCAATATACGTAATATTTATTGAATGAAAGAATGAATTGGTACTACTTTTTAGAAATTAGGTGGCTGTTGGTTTAGATGAAAAGCTACTCAAAGGTTTATAATGGATTTGATCAGGACTGAGTGTAGTTTCAAGATATATAGTAGTTACTCAGTTAACCATCTACCAGATTCATTCTGTTTCATTTTGATATGTTACCTTTTATCCTGTCAGCTACTTTGTAAATCTTAACACATTAATGGATTTAAGCAAATATTTTGCATTTTGGTACTTCAATTTTTTATAATTTTTCAACCATAATTTGGGTTCAATGTTTATCTACTTTGTGCTTAAGTTTTCATATCTAGAAACAAACAAAAATCTGCTTGAGCACCAATTGTCTTCAGGCCATTTTATGCTGCTATAACAGGATACCTGAGACTGGATAATTTATAATGAACAGAAGTTTATTGGCTCACAGGTCTGGAGGCTGGGAAGTCCAATATCTACGTACTGGCATCTGGCAAGAGCCTTCTCACTACATTATCATATGGCATAAGGCAAGAAGGTGGGAGACAGAGCAAGGGGGAGCCAAACTCACCCTTTTATAATGGCACCATTCCCACTCTTCATGGCCTAATCACCATTATCAGGTCCCACTTCTTAATACTGTTAGAATGGCAGTTAAATTTCAACATGAGTTTTGGAGGACAAAAACTTTTAAACCAAGGCACCAACTATAATAAAAGGTTAGGAAAGTGTAGCATTTTCAGTCAACAATGATCTCAAAAAGTTTCTACTCTTAAAATGTATAGCTTCTCCCAAGAAATTTATTAAATAAGATTTCCACTTTGCTTATTTCGTTTTTATGTCCTCCTCATTAACTTTTCAGTCATCTATGATAAAGGTAAAACTACAGTCATTGAATAGAAACAAGATAATCTACATGCAACCCTTCTATTTTATGCCATCTTAAAAACAAAGGCATCAGATATGGAAATGAGCAGTTTTATGTTGTGTCCAGGAAGACGCTGGAGGTAAAGATGATAAATTCAAACACTTTTCCTATAAATAAGCCTGTCATATAAAACAGCCTATTTTAATCCTTTGTTGTTCTAACTAGAAAAATATATTTACTTCTATTAGCCAAAAATATTTTTACATGACGACAGAGGGAAGAGTTTGGATTGCTTAGTTGCGCCTGCTGAGCTCTTCTGATAGCCATGGTTCTTTTTGTTTGTTTTTGTTTTTGTTTTTTCACTATTTATGCTTGGTAAATTTTAAGTTCTGAGGCATTAGGGATGTTTATTCAGGCTAAGACGTATTCCTTGCATTGCCAAACTCTGATTTGATACTGTTTGAATTTCGAAGGGTCCTAAAGTTTTTCTCATTCTTCTGACATTTTTCTTACCACTTTTCAGATATAAATATAGATTCAGCCTATTGGTACTGTGAAATTTATCATCTAGTAGTAGGCAAATACATTCTACCCTGTACGTTAGTCTATTGTTACGAATGTTTTATAATGAGGTTTTCAAGTTTCAGTTGTGAGCTACTGTTGAATAAACTTCTGTGTATTAAATTATCTGCTGCACAAATGGCACTATATTGCATATGAACTATGTCTATTTTGTTATAATATTAAAACCCTTTTATTTAAGTAAATGATTAAGAACTTAACTCTTGGCCGGGCGCGGTGGCTCACGCCTGTAGTCCCAGCACTTTGGGAGGCCGAGGCGGGCGGATCACGAGGTCAGGAGATCGAGACCACAGTGAAACCCCGTCTCTACTAAAAATACAAAAAATAAGCCGGCATGGTGGCGGGTGCTTGTAGTCCCAGCTACTCAGGAGGCTGAGGCAGGAGAGTGGCGTGAACCCGGGAAGCGGAGCTTGCAGTGAGCTGAGATCGCGCCACTGCACTCCAGCTTGGGTGACAGAGTGAGACTCCGTCTCAAAAAAAAAAAAAGAACTTAACTCTTTAAGTTTCTCATTTGAATGTTATAATTTAAGTAACCATACCTCTTGGTTTGTCTAAGAAAGTAGTGGTTTGTGTGTGTTTCTTTGGCATAATTTTTAATAGCACCCTCTTTTATTCTAAAAAGTGCACCAGGTTGAAAAATACATTATTTGAACACTCTAGTTATAAAAGTAGGATACTCACTTACCCTTTGCATTTCACATAGTATTTATTTAAGATTTATTTTCTTCAATCTTTCCTCTCAATATGTCTCCATCCCACAACATAGGGTGAATGGGAAAAATACATATGTGTATATGGGAGATACATAGAATTGCTAGGAAACAACATGAAAGAATCATGAAAAACACAGTGTTGGAATCTAACGTTAACTTTATACAAGTATTTTAAGGATGATATATTCAGATTTTTGTATTTTAAAACACTTATCTTTCTTTGTTATAATTATATTTGATTATACACTTGGTTTGGACTTCTAAAACTTGAGCTTCATTAGCTTGTACATGCTACAGATAGCTTCTATCAATTTTTGAAGTTTCTCTTTTGAAGAACATTTGAATTCCTGTAATTTGTTTTGTAATTGTATTTCTGTTATATTTTCTAATGCATTTAACATTTGAAATGGATTACTTATTATATGAAAGTTATTGTCTTATCTGTGGAAGGAATACATCTAGCATTTTATCAAACAGTTTATTTTTGAAAGAGCATGTTATATACTGTGGGCCATAAAAGCTAATGTATAGTATATTCACAATTCTTTCAAGGCTTATTTTGATTTCACATCTATTGGTGCCTTGAGGTGGTCATGTAATATAAATCTCATAATGTCAGAATTTCTCAAGGAGAAAACATCTGTGAAGCAAAGGAAATTTTAAGAGGCAGCATATATGATTCACAGCACAGACTCTGGAGCCAAATTGTTTGGGTGCACATTTGGACTCTGTAGCATACTTCCTGTGTGACTTTAAGCTAATACTTAACCTCTTTGTGTTTTAGTCTTATCATTTGTAAAATGGAGGTAATGATACAACTGCTTTGTGGGATTGTTGTGACAATTAAATGAGTTGTGATATGTAAACTGCTTAGAACGGCTTCTGGCACATGGTAAACAGTATGCTATTGCTATTTATTGTCAGTGGAAGAATACATTGAGTTTTTCTCTCTCAGACTTCATATGAAACCTGTGAATTGGTAATATTAAATAAAGTATCTATTTCTTATAAGGAATTATGCTGCGTTTTGCTAAAGAATGCAGGTTGTGGACTGGATATGGAAGGTGTGGTACTTGATAAGGAGATTGGGTTTACACAGAAATGTTACCCACAAACACCTGTGAGAGGACCTCTTGGTAGAAGCCTTAGCTTCTTCTGGTCCATTCCCCAGTTCATTTCTGTTTTCTCTTTCCGAATTGCTTTACCTATTTGTCCTTCAAGACCCAACTTACATGTCACTTTTAAAAAATGTTTCACTTTATTCACCTACCTCTCTTACTCCAGTAAAGAATAATCAACTCCTTCTCTTTGTGGCCATAGAATTTTGTTTATGCCTTAACATAGTACTTAACATAGTACCCTCTAATCATACCTCCTTTCACAAGCCCTGATGTTAGCTTGTTCTAGGTTTTATTTCATTCCCTTTGTCTTGTTTTCATTTCTCATGTCCATTGTTGCAAGAAAGGAAATGTTATTAGGGACTGAAGCTTCTCCATCTACCAATTGAGCATTCGTGATTCATTAGTCCTGTAAATGTGCTCTACTTGTAATTGTGCTGCTGAAATAACATATAGAATAATGAAGCTGTATTTGAGAAATGAACATTGAAACCAATTTGTGGTGATTTACTGACTAAAATGTTTACATCATTTCGAAATGAAAAATATATAAATGTTTAATATAGTTTGAGAACTTTATTCTATCTGTAACATTAATTTTTTATGTTTCAGTTTGTTTGAGAATAGAATATTTTTGAAGGTTGTTGCAATCAGGATGACATCTGAAAATAATAATATGCCATTTTTTGATAGCTACTTTAGAATGCACTTCCACTTAGTAACCCACAAAAGTAGTTTCTTTTCTTTTCAATAAGAGTTACCTATACTCCAACATTTCTGAAGAAACTATTTTATTTCTGGCTTATCTATTTTACTGACAAATCTCTAATGGTTGACATTTTTAAAATTTTAAATTTGTTGTTAATATTGATGGCAGCAGCGGCCCATCTGGAGCAGCTGCTGTAAAGATGCCAGCTGCAGTGGGGGAGGCGCGTCCAGGGCTGCATGCTCCACTGAGCCAGCAGGAGCCGGAAACAGGCAGAAACCCAGACCCCTTCCGAGTTGGAGGGGCAGGAGCCCTCCCAGGCGCAGCTGCAGCGGCCCAGTCGCAGCTGCGGACCCAGGCATTCCCTCACTATCTTCGGCCTAGGGAGCCCCCTTCCCCCACGGGTTCAGAAATGCCTGTTCCCGCTGCCTGACCTCTCCCTACTCCCAGCACCCACTCTGATTTCAGAGCAAAGTTGACGCCAAGCCTGGGCACTGTTGCAGGTGTGCCCGCTCTTGGGGCATTGCTGACACCCCAGCCCCCTGCCACCTCAGCCTCCTCTGGACTTTGGACACTGACAAGCACGGAAGGGAGGCTGGCCAAAGTGGGGGATGAGGGTGTCTTGGTGCAGGCCTGCAGGTGCCCTTTGGCACTCCAGGCTGGGCGCCAGGTTACAGCTGGTTGATGGCGGCAGGAGGCAGGCTGGCTTCTGGGCGGAAAGGGGTGGGTCCCTGGTGAAGCCCCACCTCAAGCCAGGGATGGCCTGGAGCATGGGAGCTGCGCCACCAGTTTCACAGAACGGAGTGAGAACTTACAGTACTTTTTTCCTCCGGCCCACCCATTGCCACCTATGGACCAATCAGCATATACTTCCTCCCCACTGAAGCCCACAAAAACCCCAGACTCCGGCAGACGTCTGGACGATCTGCCTGCAGAGAGGAGCTACCAACTGTGGGTCTCCTCTCAGCTGAGAGCTGAGCAGATGTAGAGACAACCTGCCTGCAGAGAGAATCTACCCACTGTGGGTCTCCTCTCAGCCAAGAGCTGAGCAGACAGTGGGATGGCCTGCCTGCAGTTAGGAGCTACCCACTCCAGATCTCTTGAGAGCTGTACTGCCGCTCAGGAAAGCACCTCTTTGCCTTATTCATGCTCCAGTTGTCTGTGTACTTCATTCTTCCTGGACACAGGATGAGAACTTGGGACCTGCTTAATGGTGGGACTGAAAGAGCTGTAACACAAAAAGAGCTGAAACATGCCCCTCACTCGCCACATTGCAACAAGGAGAGAATTGCTGCAGCCCTTTGGGGAGCCCAGACCTAGGAGCTCCCTGAGCAAGGGCTCTGACACCTGTTTGGGGCTCTGCAGTTCCTGGCATCTCCAAGCTTCCGGACACCACTGCATTCCCCGGTGCCAGCAGTGGAAGCTGCTTTCAGTATGCCTGTCCAGTCGCAGCCTCACAGGAAGCCTGGAGCCGCCTACCCCACAGCAGCCGGTGTGCCCTGCTGTGCGCATTGGTTGAACCCTGTACTCGCTGACTTGCTCACGCACCCCTTGCTCACACACCCCTTGCTGCTCTGCACTTGGCTTGCCCTCAGCAGGTGTGAGATCCCGGCCAGTATAGCTTGAGTCGAGTACAGCCTGTGAGGCCGAGTGGGTGGAACAAGCCCAGTGGGCCTGAGCATAACTCGGGCAAAGGCGCCACTGGCCACAAAGGTTTCCAGCTGACAAAGTGACGCCCCAAGGATCCTGTGACAGCACCACCATGCAAAAGACTAGATTGAGTACTGGTACAGCAAGTATGACTACTAAGCATTTCTATCCAATATTCAATAGATAGGTTTATTCAAACTTTATGGCTTTCATGACTCCCTACTCACATTCTGTATGAATAATAAAAAATAATAATTTCCAATCCAGTTTTTCATGAGAGATAGTGTGGCATGATGTAAAAAGCCCTGGCTTTGGAGTAAGAAATAACTGGATTCAACTTATGGTCCTCTTAGGCTGTGTGACTTGAGGCTAGGTATATGAGCTCTCTAAACTTCAGTTTACTCAGCTAAAAAGTAGGTTATAACATAAAGGGCTTTGTAGGGATTAAGTGAGCAAAATCATTTATATTACATTCTTTTTATTTATGTTGTAACTGCTAGAGAAGGAGATTTAAAAAAAAATAGGTGACTATCTGAAAGAAACTTACTGTTGGTATTTTTTTTTTTTCAAAGTTTCATCTTGATTAAAAGGCAAAAGTTTTGATCTTTGGAAGCTCATGGCTAGCTGTGTAATCTCCCAATTAGTCCTTGTTGTTATCTTCCAGCTCACCTTAACTGACACTAAATGTATTCTTTCTATCAATTTCAGTTCCTTCCTACTGTCCTCACAACTGTTAAGTAGATGACTTTTCCAGTACCCTAACTTCATACTTCTTTGAGCCCTACATGAATATTGACCTTCATCTCAGATCTACTTAATTTAGTCATACTAATTTTCATACCCTATCTTGTTAGCCACCAAAATTCTGCCACTGAAAAGTGCTGTTCTACCTCCAAATCACCATTCTCCAGTCTTCCATCTTGTTTGTACAACTATTACACTTTGACTTAATCTGTCATATCTTATCAGGACCTCTAATTCTTTGTCCGTTCTACTTTCTCCTGTCTGTCAACCTGTGTTTCCTTCCCATTCCTTCCTATATAACTGAGACTTCAAGGTTCTTCATTTCAATGATTCTCTTGCTCATATCCCAAACCACACTTTTATTTTGATTCTCCACAATATATCTTTCACTTAAAATATTTTATGGGACATTTATTAACCTCCCCAAACCTCAGTTTTCTAGTGGATAATATATGAATAATTACACCTATCTCATTGGATTCTTGTAAGGAGTACATAAATTACTATATATACAAACTGGTTAGCCTACCCTTTGACCCATGCGGAGAAGGGTGGTGTGACATAGAGATAGACCATATTTGCACCTACACTGGTGTATCCTGCTCTTAGATACTCAACCAAGCCAAGCAGGTTTATATAGTGTACACTTTGGGTCCCCAACTTCTCAGATGGGTCCTTAAGATTGTCAGATAGTTCATCTTTAAGAAAGAACATAGATAAATCACGCATTTGAAATAACTGAAATCCATGTTTAAAATTTAGAAATCTCCGAGAAGCAAGGGATAATGCTGTGGCTGAAAAGGAACGAGCAGTGATGGCTGAAAAGGATGCTTTAGAAAAACACGATCAGCTCTTAGACAGGTAAGCATCATAAAAATAGAAATGTTAAAACTCTTCCATTATTGTTTTTTTTTTTTACACACATATGTATATTTATAAATGATTGGCAAAATATACCATATATTTGGTATTTTTGAGAATGCCACCGAATGGCTACACCACAGTTTATGAATCACCAGTTTAAGTATATTTGCATTGCTTCCAGTTTTTGGAGATTATAACTAAAGTTGCTATAAACATGCATGTATAGAGTTTTGTGTAAATAAAAGATTTCATTTTTACAAGTTGGACTGTTGAGTCATGTGGTAAGTATATATTTAATTTTATAAGAACCTGCAAAACTGTTTCTAAAAAAACTACCATTTTGCATCCCCACTAGATGTATACGAGAGTTCTAGTTAATCTAATTCTTCACCAGCACTTGATATTGTCAACATTTTTTAAGCTATCCTAATATATGAGTAGTGGTATTTTATAGTAGTTTTAATTTGTATTTTCTTAATAATTGAAAATGTTGAGCATCCTTACTTCTGCTTATTTGCCATCCAAGTATCTTTGGTAAAATACAAATTCAAATCTTCTATTTTTAAATTGTTTGTTTTCCTACAGTTGAGCTTAAGAGTTCTTTTCTTTTTTTTTTTTTTTTAAACTTTTTTTTTTTTTATTGATCATTCTTGGGTGTTTCTCGCAGAGGGGGATTTGGCAGGGTCACAGGACAATAGTGGAGGGAAGGTCAGCAGATAAACAAGTGAACAAAGGTCTCTGGTTTTCCTAGGCAGAGGACCCTGCGGCCTTCCGCAGTGTTTGTGTCCCTGGGTACTTGAGATTAGGGAGTGGTGATGACTCTTAACGAGCATGCTGTCTTCAAGCATCTGTTTAACAAAGCACATCTTGCACCACCCTTAATCCATTCAACCCTGAGTGGACACAGCACATGTTTCAGAGAGCACAGGGTTGGGGGTAAGGTCACAGATCAACAGGATCCCAAGGCAGAAGAATTTTTCTTAGTACAGAACAAAATGAAAAGTCTCCCATGTCTACCTCTTTCCACACAGACACGGCAACCATCCGATTTCTCAATCTTTTCCCCACCTTTCCCCCCTTTCTATTCCACAAAACCGCCATTGTCATCATGGCCCGTTCTCAATGAGCTGTTGAGTACACCTCCCAGACAGGGTGGTGGCCCGGCAGAGGGGCTCCTCACTTCCCAGTAGGGGCAGCCGGGCAGAGGCGCCCCTCACCTCCCGGATGGGGCGGCTGGCTGGGCGGGGGGCTGACCCCCCACCTCCCTCCCGGACAGGGCGGCTGGCCGGGCAGAGGGGCTCCTCACTTCCCAGTAGGGGCGGCCGGGCAGAGGCGCCCCTCACCTCCCGGACGGGGCAGCTGGCCGGGCGGGGGGCTAACCCCCCCACCTCCCTCCCAGACGGGGCAGCTGGCCAGGCGGGGGGCTGACCCCCCCACCTCCCTCCCGGACGGGGCGGCTGGCCGGGCAGAGGGGCTCCTCACTTCCCAGTAGGGGCGGCCGGGCAGAGGCACCCCTCACCTCCCAGACCGGGCGGCTGGCTGGGCGGGGGGCTGACCCCCCCACCTCCCTCCTGGACGGGGCGGCTGGCCGGGCAGAGGGGCTCCTCTCTTCCCAGTAGGGGCGGCCGGGCAGAGGCGCCCCTCACCTCCCGGACGGGGCGGCTGGCCGGGCGGGGGGCTGACCCCCCCACCTCCCTCCCGGACGGGGCGGCTGGCCAGGCGGGGGGCTGACCCCCCCCACCTCCTTCCCGGCCAGGGCGGCTGGCCGGGTAGAGGGGCTCCTCACTTCCCAGTAGGGGCGGCCGGGCAGAGGCGCCCCTCACCTCCCGGATGGGGCGGCTGGCCGGGTGGGGGGCTGACTCCCCCACCTCCCTCCCGGATGGGGTGGCTGGCTGGGCGGGGGCTGACCCCCACCTCCCTCCCGGACGGGGTGGCTGCCGGGCGGAGACGCTCCTCACTTCCCAGACAGTGTGGCTGCCGGGCGGAGGGGCTCCTCACTTCTCAGACGGGGCGGTTGCCGGGCAGAGGGTCTCCTCACTTCTCAGACGGTGTGGCTGCCGGGCGGAGGGGCTCCTCACTTCTCAGATGGGGCGGTTGCCGGGCAGAGGGTCTCCTCACTTCTCAGACGGGGCGGCCGGGCAGAGACACTCCTCACATCCCAGACGGGGTGGCAGGGCAGAGGCGCTCCCCACATCTCAGATGATGGGCGGCCTGGCAGAGACGCTCCTCACTTCCTAGATGGGATGGTGGCCGAGCAGAGACGCTCCTCACTTTCCAGACTGGGCAGCCAGGCAGAGAGGCTCCTCACATCCCAGACGATGGGCGGCCAGGCAGAGACGCTCCTCACTTCCCAGACGGGGTGGCGGCCGGGCAGAGGCTGCAATCTCAGCACTTTCGGGGGCCAAGGCAGGCAGCTGGGAGGTGGAGGTTGTAGGGAGCCAAGATCACGCCACTGCACTCCAGCCTGGGCACCATTGAGCACTGAGTGAACGCGACTCCGTCTGCCATCCCGGCACCTCGGGAGGCCGAGGCTGGCGGATCACTGGTGGTTAGGAGCTGGAGACCAGCCTGGCCAACACAGCGAAACCCCGTCTCCACCAAAAAAATACGAAAACCAGTCAGGCGTGGCGGCGCGCGCCTGCAATCGCAGGCACTCGGCAGGCTGAGGCAGGAGAATCAGGCAGGGAGGTTGCGGTGAGCCGAGATGGCAGCAGTACAGTCCAGCTTTGGCTCGGCATCAGAGGGAGACCGTGGAAAGAGAGGGAGAGGGAGACCATGGGAGAGGGAGACGGAGACGGAGAGGGAGAGGGAGAGGGACCCATTATTGTTTCTGTTACATATTCTTTTAGAAAATGTATTTTAAGGAGAGAATAATTTTCATTTCAATTGAGAGACTAATTTTCATTTCAATAATTTTCATTTCAATTTTCATTTCATTTCAATTTCATTTCAATAATTTTCATTTCAATTGCTTTATTTTTACAATATACAATTATTGTGGATATTGAAAATGTGGTATAGAACAGTTCAGTTACTCCAGAGAGTTTCCTTATGGCCCTTCAGTCCTTCTTAACCGCTACTACTCAAGAGGCACCACTTTCTGATTTCTGTCACAATAGATTAGTTTTGCTTCTCTTAGACTAAAAATACTCTTTTGTCCAGGTTCTTTCATTCCACTTTGTTGTTGTATCAGTAGTTCATTCCTTATTGTTGCTGAGTATGAATATATTTTATTCACCTGTCAATGTTCATTTTGGTAGTTTCCAGTTTGTTACTATCATGAATAAAGCTGCCATATAATTTTTTGAAAGTGTGTGTTTTTATTTATCTTGGCTAAATACCTAGGAGTGGCATTGTTCATCATCGGGTAGATAAATGTTTTACTTTTAAAAAAGCTGCCAATGGTAACACCAAAGTGATTCTACCATTGTATACTCCCTAGTTTTTTTTTTCAAAATCTATATGTTCTAAAGTATGTGTTTTGGAAGGAGGATATCAGAGAGAATGATATATCTTTAATTTACCAATAGAAAATGATATTTATTTTAATAGCCTTGTTAAAAGGAAAATAACTGATGGGCCTTATGGTAAATATCATTACTTCATTAAACATTCTACACTTTCAATTGTTTGACTGCATAGAGAGTAAATAGTGGCTACTTTATTTTTTTAACTTTTCATTTTGAAATTATTTCAGAAAAGTTGCTAAAATGGTAAAATTTCTGCATACCGTTCACATACTAATAAACTTTTGAAATTAAGTTCAGTGGGTCTTTTAATTGTTAAATGAAGACCTGATTAATTTGAGGTATAAGCAATACATAAAACTAAAATTTGAGGCAAGTCTTCATATAATTAACCTATTGTAAAAATCTTTTAGAATGGCTCAAATTGTCATACTTCTGAATTCACATCAACTTTATAAACTTGGCCTATGGAAGAATTTTAATAAATGTTATATTGAAGAAGTCATTCCTATAATGTGGAAGTATGTCTTATTCTAAATATCATGCTATTGGGCTAGGCACTGGAAGGCTGAGGCAGGTGGATAACTTGAGGCTAGGAGTTTGAGACCAGGTTGGGCAACATGGTAAAACCCCATCTCTACTAAAAATGCAAAAATTAGTAGTGTGTGGTGATGCATGCCTGTGATCCCAGCTACTCAGAAGGCTGAGGCACGAGAGTCACTTGAACCCAGGAGGCAGAGATTGCAGTGAGCAGAGATCATGCCACAGCACTCCAGCCTGGGCGACAGAGCGAGACTCTGTCTCAAAAAAAATTTTTTTTAGTTTATCTAAAAAAAATAAAGATCATGGTGTAAAAGATCATGGTATGTAAATCAGCTCCTTTCATTAGAGTTCCTATAAAGCGTTTGTTTTATATTTTATTACGTGTAACGCTTCCACTTACAAAACTATATGATGTCCCCTAAAGATTCATTTGACTTTGTGTTGATGTCAGTTTTTAATGTGTAGTTTTAGGGATGTATATTTTTAGGGATGGCTCTAGAATAAGATTTATGGGCAAACTAATAAGGTTTAAAAGAAAACGTAAGGTATTACCTAGTAAATCAGAACTTACATTCATCACTTGATAGCTACTGTGTGGTTTTGTAAAGTTGGAGAGAATAATATATCTGATCATAAAATTGACCAATTTATATTTATCATAAGCTACACTCTTAACCTAAATCCTTCTTATCCTACTTGTACGTACATTTGCAACTGATGTTCATCCGAAGGCCATGCGATACTCTAATACCTAAAAGTATCTATTAAACAATAGAGGATTCAATTATTTAATGTTTGTGTAGCACTTAGAACAGTGCCTTCCTATGGTAACTACTATTATCATAGAATAATTTGTCCAATTTAGTGTTGTTGTGAAACTTTACTAACTGAATTTTGTTCTTCACAAGTTGATATCTTTCCAATGAATTTTTCACTAAAATTTTAGATAAACTGGAAGACCTCATTTTCAAACTGCCAGATAGGAGGAGGCTTATTTTTAATAATTCTTTGAAGTCATAGTAAAGCCTTGCTTATTCAGAGCCCAATTTTCAGCCAACCTTAAATATTTGTGATAGTTTTAAAATCAAGACAAGGAAAAAAAGGTGTTTCTAGACACCACTAAAAATAACCCTTGAGCAGCAAATAGAGCTAATGCTCAGGACTGTAAAGGACATTACAGAACCAGAGACTTATGAATAAATGAGTGAATGAATGAGAATAATATCTGGGAATGTAAAACTCAAAATAAGCTTAGGCTTTAACAAAATGCTTAAAATAGCTAAAGTTACTTATCTGTTTTTTAAGATATAATATCAATAAATGAAGGGAAAAGTATCCCTGGTTAGGATTGTAATGTTGATAAATGACATTTTTAAAAGTAGAATTCTAGATGTACCATCAGTTTAATTCTTTCTTAATTAATATATAAATTCAGTGCAGTTCATGTCAAAATTTTCAAATGACTTTGAAACTTGACAAACCAACACTAAAAATTCTTTTTCACAATTATTATGCCCATTCTTGTACATTTACTCTTCCATATAAATTTTTATAGTTATAGTTTTTACGTTATGCCTTCATGTGAAGTTCAATTTTGGGGTAGTGTACATAGAGAACTAATTTTATTTTT
This sequence comes from Pan paniscus, assembly GCF_029289425.2. Taxonomy (NCBI): domain Eukaryota; kingdom Metazoa; phylum Chordata; class Mammalia; order Primates; family Hominidae; genus Pan; species Pan paniscus. Next base: position 74,440,352 of record NC_073263.2, read on the forward strand.
CATGAAAACGTCAGTTTCCTTAAGTTAAACTATGCATTTAATGTAAGCCAAATAGAATACCAAAAATATTTTTTTGAAACCAGACAAATAAGTTCTGTGGCTTATATGGAAAAATTAAGTAAGTGCATTTCTAAATAAGAACAATGAATTGTGACAGGTCACTAGGGTAGCCAGCTAAGGGGAAAAGAAAATTGAGATCCATACCTCATAACTTACACCAAGATAAATTTCATATGGATCAGAGATTTAAATGTAAAACCATTAAAAACCTAAGAAGCCATAGGAGAATGTTTTTATAATCTTGAATTACAAAAGGCCTTTGCAACTTAGGAGTTATAGAAGTAATAAATTGATAAACTTGATTCCCTACAAATGAAAAATGTTGGTGTGACATTACTGCCATAAGGAAAGTCAAAAAACAAATGCAAATGTAATCTTGGAAAAAATATTTGCAACGTCTGTCACAGTCATGTGACTGATTTTCCCTTCTCCAAATCAATGAGTCAACATTAAATTCATATTAAAATTATACCTATTTTCAGCTGGGCATGGTGGCTCATGCCTGTAATCCCAACACTTTGGGAGGCCGAGGTGGTTGGATCACCTGAGGTCAGGAGTTCAAAACCAGCCTGGCCAATATGGCAAAACCCTGTCTCTACTAAAAATGCAAAATATTAGCCTGGCATAGTGGCACATGCCTGTAATCCCAGCTACTTGGGAGGTGGAGGCAGGAGAATCGCTTGAACCTGGGAGGCAGAGGTTGCAGTGAGCCGAGATTGCACCATTGCACTCCAGCCTGGGCTACAAGAGTGAAACTCTGTCTCAAAACAAAAACAAAAACAAAAACAAACTATGCCTGTTTTCCACTAAAAACCAAAAGGTTGATAATACATTGTGTTTGCGTGGGTATGGAAAAACAGGCAATCTTAACATTAGTGGGATTTTAAATTGGTACAACTAATATGAAGAGTAATTCAATAATACCTATCAGAAGTACAAATGTACATTGCTTTTTTTGTGTGTGTGTGTGTATGTATGTATTATGTGAGATGGAGTCTCACTCTGTTGCCCAGTCTGGAGTGCAGTGGCACAATCTCTGCTCGCTGCAGCCTCTGCCTCCCGGGTTCAAGTGATTCTCGTGCTTCAGCCCCCTGAGTAGCTGGGATTACAGGCACGTGCCACCACACCCGGCTAATTTATGTATTTTTAGTAAAGATGGGGTTTTGCCATGTTGCCCAGTCTGGTCTCGAATTCATGACCTCAAGTAATCTGCCCGCCTCAGCCTCCCAAAGTGCTGGGATTACAGGCGTGAGCCACTACGCCCAGCCATACATTGCTCTTGATCAAGGAATTTTATTTCTAGTACGTTATCCTGCAGGTATACTTGCTAGGTTCAAAATGCTATATATACCACCTTATTTACTGTAGCATAGTTGACATTTAAGCAGTAGTTAAAAGAATTGTAATTCATGAATACACTTACAGAATACAACAATGTAGTTGTACAAAAGGAAGTAAGTGGCTCTTTATATCAGGACCAGGAAAAATCTATTAACATTTATTGCTTCTGGAGAAGGAAATTAGGTGTTGCATGGTTGGTGGACAGATAGAGATTTTGTACCTCATAAATATGTACCCTCTTTTGTACCTCATACATATTGAAACTTACAATGTGTTTTTTTCTTTTTTGTGTGTTTTTAATTAAATTTAAACAAAGAGTGATTATTAAGAATACTTATATACAAGTTTCAAATCATAGTTACTGAGAAACTTCAGAAATTATGTTTTTAATACTCCTGGTGAACAATGGGAGTGAATAAAGGGAGTCAACAAATACCATCTTGTTTTCATAAAAGGGAAGAAGGTAGTAGATTCTTGCAACTATTAAGGAACATATTAGTAGATTATATTACATATTTTGATAAATTATACTCTAATAATTTGATGCAATCTTACATAAACTTTAAGCAAATTACTTGACTTTTTTTAACTATAATGGATGTAAATACTTTGATAAACCTTTGCTTTTTTCATTGTCAGACGCGATGATTCTAACCATTTAGGATTGCTTTGAGCCTTAGATATATTTTAAGTGTATGGCAGAGATTATGCTCAGTAAGCAGCCACGCTTGCAATGGTTTTTAAGATTGCTACTGAAAGAAGCAAGTATCACCAAGAGTTAGGATGGGTTCTCTAAAAATAAAGAAGACTACATTTCAATTTTTAAGAGATATATTGCAGGGGTAAAGCATGGAAATGAGTTAGATAGGGAACAAGGGATTTGATAAGACTTTCCATGACATCCTTTTAAACAATATGGGGAAAATATGGGAGCAATTCAAGGCCAGGTAAATGGATTAATAACTACTGAAGGGCTTTATCCAAATGTTGTTAGAGAATTATTAATTAAAAAGTGGGTATATGGTACTCATCTATAATATCCTGCAGTACTGTATTTCTGCATTTTTGTCAGAGATTTCAGGAAAAATTAAAACCATATTTAACAGATTTGATATAAAACAATAACAAATTAATTGAATAATGAAGTAAGGTTCTAATAGATCTTTTCAGGCAGAAGTAATTAACTGAATGAATTTTAATAGGAATGAATGTAAGATCATGCAGTTGGGTCCAGAAAACCTATGGTTTATAGGTTTATAGGCTTAGATGTGAAATGTGAAAATGACCTGCATGGTTTCAATATGGAGATATTATCCTACAGTAATAGAAGTTATATGTAGAATGTGATCTGTAATTACCTTACCTATAGAATTATGCTGATAACTGGGCACCCAAGCTTTAAACTAAAAGGTCTTCAGAGGAATATGGCCATAACTGCAAAAAGATTCAAAAGTGCCCTATTAGTGCTAGGCTATAACTACCTACAAGTATTTTAAGCGTTCACATATGAAAAAGCTGGATTTCTTACTTGGCAAGACATAAAGTAGTAGAATTGGGACCACTGGGTAATCACTACAAGAAAGCGTAAAGATAGTAGGACTTTTCACAATGCCTTAGCATCTGATACATTCTCTATCAGTAGAAGTATTCAGGCATAAGCCAAATTCAGTAGAAATGTGCTTGTAAAGGTTGAAGCATCAAGTGGGTAGCTTGATGAGTTTAAAGCCCCCTTTCATCCTGATGTGACAACCGTGTAAAAGAGTTGACGCACTCATTAAATTACCATGCAAAAGAAATGGTGAACGCAAGCTAATTTTGAGGATATTATTTAAAAGATTTCTGTAGTTCGCTTTCCCTGTGTTTTTTTAGGGGTGTGTGTGTGTGTGTGTGTGTGTGTGTGTGTGTGACAGTAGAGAGACAGAGAATCTACTGAAGTTATTTTGAGTATAGAGTGCCTATGTTGCCTATGTGTTTAAACTCATATATTTTGGGAATATCGTATATATTTTGTATATAGTGAAGCTTAAGGAAAAATATTTTATTCTTCAGAGGTTAAATTTTTAATATTCAAATATGTGATTCTGGCTTCCTTTGTCACTTCCTATGTTTTAATCTTTATGTGGAATGTGATTTCCTTGAATCATGCTTAAGTAAAGCCTCTGGCATGCCTATACATAATTTTCTAGTCAGGTATAATTAGTCTCATCTTTTTCATTTATGTTAGAAGTTTTTATTTATCAAATGCCACATTTTTATGATTAAACAACCTGTGTTATAAAAAGAAATGTATGGAAACGGTGTGCCATTTTTCAAACGAGTGAAAATGGCTTTTTACTCAAAGACTTTTCTTTTCTACAAAGGAAAGGACTTTTCTCAGGCAAATAAAAGACTCATGTATGTCCCAATTCAAGCTCAACAATTTGATAAGTAACAAATACCTAGTTTTCATGAACATGAACAGTTATTATGTCGTATTCTGTTGCTTTGAATCCCTGCATGTACTCCTAAGATTCTTTCTTCCAAAAAGTGGAAATTTTAAAATTCAGTGTTTGTAGTAGAATAAATTGAATACACTGTTACATTTGTGGGCTACTACATAGAATACTATATTGGGATCTAAAATGTAAGGTTGCAATTCAAAATTAATTTTAATAGTGAACTTTTTTCAGTTATGGTTTGTTTTATTTAAAAAAATATATTCTATGCAAGGTACAGTGGCTCACACTTGTAATCCAGGCACTTTGGGAGGCCAAGGTGAGAGGATTACTTGAGCCCAGGAGTTTCAGACCAGCCTGGGCAACATAGTGAAACCTCATCTCTACAAAAAATGTAATAATTATTACATATAAGAATATATATTATGTACATATATTATGTATTTTAAAAGAATTTTCATTGCAAGTATTTTTAAATTAATATTGTTTGAAATTATGTTTTCAATCCCAACTTCTCTGGTAATGGTAGGATTTTTGTCCTCATTTTGTATTAGTACAAGGCCAAAATAAGAAGGCATGGGAAATCAGATAAGCAGAGTAAGTGATTTTTATGTCATATTGGGCTAGTTTAAAGCTTGATAAAGAAATCAGCTGTCCTAAATTTCCTTTCAGTGCTTTTTTTCATATTTCTGTATACTTTTATCTTTATATTTTAATCTGCTACTAGGCCAGAGTGCAGTGGCATGATCTCGGCTCACTGCAGCCTCCACCTCCCAGAGTTCAAGCAGTTCTCATGCTTCAGCCTACTGAGTCGCTGGGACTACAGGTGTGTGCCACCACACCCGGCTAATTTTTGTATTTTTAGTAGGTATGGGGTTTCGCCATGTTGGCCAGGCTGGCCTCAAACTCCTGACCTCAAGTGATCAGAAAAAACACAGCAATCTTTGAAGCCAAAAATATGGCAACAGAATAAGATGGTAGAAACTAATGAGAGAAACTATATATGAAAATGAGAGTATAGAAATAAAAAGGAATGGAAGAGAAATAGTATTTAGGGTCAGGGGAGTTCCAGAAAACCATGTTGGTAATTTGAGGCTGGAGGTTTCTAGAGCAGAAAAAAGAATAAAGTGATGAAAACAGTTAGAGAAAAAGTAATTGACAGGGAGGACAGACAGTATATATTCACCTTCAGTGTGCCAAGGAAAGAAAACAAAATGGACCCGGAAAAAAAACATTTAGAGATACAATAGAAGAAAACATTTTCTGAAATAAGGAATCTGCAATTTAGAAGAACTCATCACATTCTGGGTAGTGGGAAGAGGATGGGAAACAGCAATGTCGTAAATCTAAGTGAAGTTACAGAACATGAATGTTAAAGGAATAGAATTAGAAGTATCTTCGCAAAATAAGTAAGTCATTTACTAAGGAAAAAATAAATCTAAGCTGCATGCAGTGGCATGCCTATAGACCCAGGTACTTGGGAGGCTGAGGCAAGAGAATCACTAAAGTCCAGGAGTTGAGGACCAGCCTAGGCAACATAGTGGGATGCCCATCTCAAATAAATAAATTAATTAATTTGGTTGAGCTCAAGGTTTTCTTCCATAATAATACTTTATTTATTTAGCAATATTTATTAACCACCAAGCACCATTTTCAGGCACTGTGATTAAGGGTTTGACAAGATGAAAGGCTCTCTGTCTTAATGGAACTTGTATTTCTGTGATGTAAATCAGAAAATGTACAAATAACACAATAATTTTTAGAGAGTAGCAGTTATTTGAATATATGAAATCGAATATGATTCAGGGAGGTTTGCAGTCCGAAAGATGAGAAGGAATCAGTCATGTGAGGTCCCATGAAACATATTACCTATAAGGCCTTCCTGAAAAACCTACTGGAAATTGTAACTTCACCAAAGAAGGAAAGAATCAAAGAACTCATGGACTGAGATGTCAGGGTAAAGAAGAACTGGAAGTGAACACTTAGTGTAAACTGTAATCTTAATGACCTTTGTCATTTTGGTTACAAAAGATTGTAATCATAATTGTTAACAAGAAATTATAACATAAAAATAATAGAAGTAGAGGCGAAATAGCAGAAACTTGCAACTAAAATTAGGGAATTGATGGTAAGAGAAATAGTGTTTGTACATATATATAATGTTCTCAGATTTCATGAAAGAATCAATAGTTTTATGAAGAAATACATGTTTTAATATATAACTTAAAACTATAAATGGAACAGACTATATATTTTGCATACTACCAGAGGAGGGAAAAAGATCAATCACAGGCTATATAACAAAGGACAGACAGCAAAGCAAACACCAAAGAAGTAAAAAAACAGAGACCATAAATTAAGATGGAAGAAGGCTACACACATCTTTTCTAATAGCAATTGTAAATGTGACAAACACACCATGTATATAGGAAAAGAAATACAGTTTGGATTAAAAAATAAAATTTTTTCCACATTAATAAGTGACTCAGGGCCGGGGCGCGGTGGCTCATGCCTGTAATCCCAGCACTTTGGGAGGCCAAGGTGGGCGGATCACGAGGTCGGGAGATCGAGACCATCCTGGCTAACACGGTGAAACCCCATCTCTACTAAAAATGAAAAAAAAAAAAAAATTATCCAGGCGTGGTGGTGGGCACCTGTAGTCCCAGCTACTGAGGAGGCTGAGGCAGGAGAATGGCGTGAACCCAGGAAGCGGAGCTTGCAATGAGCAGAGATCTCGCCAATGCACTCCAGCCTGGGCGACAGAGTGAGACTCCGTCTCAAAAAAAAAAAAAAAAAAAAAGGGACTGAGGATTTTTAAAGATGGAAAAAAGACAAAATAATACAGAATTAAAACTATTCTGCAATAATTTATTACGGATTGTCTTAAAATAATTCAGAACCTTGAGAATCCCTCTGTAATGACACCATGTACACAATAAAGATATACTCAAAAATCTTTACGTGTGAGATTTCCAAGAGGGAAAGTGCTTATTTTCCCATTCTGGGTTCCATGCCCAGCCTAGGCAGCTCAACTGTTGCCAGAGGCAATGATCACATTTTAAAAACATGGTTTAGGGGTATGTATACTGTCTAGATAAAGTTCTAAATAAAAAGCATGCTGAACAGATAATTCAGTTAATTGCTTATTATGGTTCCTGCTTCAAAACACATTTGATGAAGCAAGGAAACTAAACTCAGAAAATATAAACAAGTTGGAATCATGTTAATTCATAAGCACTTATTAACTAAATCCTGCTTAAGGCCACATTAAAGTTACAATTACGGATATATATTTAAGTGTGTGACTCATAAATTAGCTTAAAAATCAGATTCATTCATCTTACAGACCTTGTTTGAGAGTGAGGAGGATGGGGTGTTCCATGGTCTTTTCTAAGTCTAGCCAGCTGCCTCCCAAATGTGTAATTCGGGGTTACACGTTGAGAGAGTAGACTGAATCAATACAAATATGTAAGTATTACTAGAAAAAGAACTCAAGTACATGTTCTTCCGATTATTCATCAATAGCATCAAAAGGAAATGATGTGGATGAAGGAAACATTATATGTGTGCACATTTTTTAGGATGTTTCTTAGAAATCTAGCGTCATAGTTGGTCATTATGCTTGTGAACTGAAAACCAGAGAAAGTAAGAGTGAGTTGTGTGTGTGCGCATGTGCGTGCATGTGTGTGTGTTCATACAGCTTTCTTTATAGGCCGCTGCTCTGTTGCCGTAGGGGGAAATTTTTATAGATTTACATTTGGTAAATATACCCACATCCAAAAAAAGATGTATGAAAAATTGGGATGCCAGCTAACTAAATCAACTCATAAAAACTAAAGTTAAGGGTAAGATTATTTTCCACGATTATTTTAAAATATGATGTTTACTGGAAGGAAAGTCCAGAGAATTACCACAGATGAAGTGTGAGTGTATTTCTCCCACTTGTAAATGAGCTCTTATTTCCTACAGTGTATATTCTGGTCCACAATGAGTCATTTTCAACATGTTTCAGTTTAACTTCTAATACATTTTTAAACTTGGCAGGCAAATTTAGATGAACATTACTTCCAGTTTTAGAGACTGCTTCTAAATTATACTTCAGTGTTGTAGTCATCATGAAAAGTTCTTTGAGTAAAAGGAAACAGGATTGATTGGAAATGTATGTTTTGGAGGAGCAAAAAACTGGTTACCATTTTTAAATTTTGTTACTACATAAACCCTGTTAACATTATCTTAAAAAGTTGTAGATGTGAGGTCCTTTTATGGATAGAAGATACTTTAGAGAAGAGAATATATGATGTATCCTAGATAATAATAAAGTTAATATTTATTAAACTTTTACTATGCCTAGCACTGTTCTATACGTATTAGCTATTTTAATGCCTGCATAATAGGCAGTAGTATGTTTTCTGTAAGCCATTCAGGCCGTGTTTCTATTAGAAAACATGAAGCCCGGCACAGTTGTGGCCGTATGACTAAAACTTCATGTTTGTAAAAACTAGCAATTTATATAGAGAATTTTACATAGTTGCCAGCTCTGAATAAGTATTTAATAATTACCTTGTATAAATTTATGCAATCCTGTGAATCTTCTGGCAAATTTCAGTGGCCAATCTATCTACTGTTATGTTTTAAATATGCTTGATTTTTGTTACTATAATTTTTACACTGTGTCTTATTATTTTTAACACTTTAAAAGTTCATAAAAATTTAGTTTGAAAAATGCTTCAAGATGATTGCAAGCATTGCATTCATTTTGCAAATGAGGAAACAAGTCTAAAGAGGTAATATGGCTTGTCCTCAGTTACACTGTTACTAGAAACGGAGCCATAATTACACATCTGTTCTCTTTGTTCCCATCCCAGTTCTTCTTTCTGCCACACCAGTATGTTATACTTAGTAAACAGTATATGAAGCATAATATGTGTGAAGTTGAACATCAGTAGGTATATTTTTGTTCTCAAATATACACATCAAAAACAACACAATTTAAAACTATACTGTATTAATTTCATAGGGTTGCAATGATAAATTGCCAAAACTTGGTGGCAAAACAACAGAAATTTATTCTCCATTCTAGAGGCCAGAACTCTGAAACTAAGATGTTGACATGGCTTTACTGTCTCCTAAGGCTCTAGGGGTAATCCTTTGCTTGCTTCTTCCAGCTTCTGGGGGCCTCCAGGCATTCCTTGGCTTGCTTGGCTTGTAACCGTATCACTCTAGTCTCTGCCTCTGTCTTCATGTGGCTTTCTCCTTTGTGTGCCTCTTATATGGATATATCTGATTGCATGTACGGCACACTCAGATAATTCAGGACAGGTCTCTCATCTCAAGATGCTTGACTTAATCACATCTACAAAGACTCTTTTTCCAAATAAGGTAATAGTCACAGCTTTTGGGAGTTAGGACATGGACTTCTCTTTTTTAGCAGGGTTGGGGGCACCATTCAACCTACCACATATACCTTTTAATTCATGTGAATTATATTTACTTGAGTTCTTCAATAAAGGTAACATTTTATTTTGAAATAATTTAACTAGAATTTTCTAATTTTAGGAGTTACTGAAATTCTATGATATTTCTATGGACTATCTTTTCAACCTACTAATGTGCCATTTGGCAAACTGTTAGCTGTTGAACAAAATCATACCTTAGAGATTCTAGAATCTGCCATTTGATCTATGACATACATTTATTATGACTTAAAAGTCTTCCTGTGTGACTTTTAATAACATTCTTTAAGAACATCATGACAGTGACATTAAGATTAAAGAAACAGTAGTTATACATTTTTAACAGATACAGTATAAAAACCTAGCATTTAGACAAGCTATGTTAGCTTCATTTAGGCCATTTAATTGCTAGCAATTAAATTTTGCTCTACTGTGTTTGAGATCCTTTAGATTTGGGATGCTCTTATAATGACTATTTCATGTTTTATTTTCGTTCCTTATTTTTTTCATTCAAGTCATTCCTGATTTTAATAAATGTTTATGCATAATGTGTATCTTTGTATTATATATCCCAGATGTATGATCACTTAGTTTCTGCTTCTGTAGAAATTATTGCTAGATGTGAAGATATGCTGAATTCATTTTAGCCATTGAAAGTATATTACTGTAAATGAAAGGAAAAACAACCAATATATAAGTCTGTGCTTCATACAGTTATTGATATGGTTTGGGTCTGTGTCCCCACCCAAATCTCACCTTGTAGCTCCCATAATTCTTAGGTGTTGTGGGAGGGACCAGGTGGAAGATAATTGAATCACAGGGGCAGATCTTTCCCATGCTGTTCTTGTGGTAGTAAATAAGTCTAACAAGATCTGGTGGTTTTAAAAATGGGGGCTTCCCTGCACAAGCTCTCTCTCTTTGTCTGCCACCACCCACAAAAGATGTGACTTGCTCCTCCTTGCCTTCACAAGGAGGCCTCCTCAACCATGTGGAACTGTAAGTCCATTAAACCTCTTTTTTTGTAAATTATCCAGTCTTGGGTATGTCTATCAGCCACATGAAAATGGACTAATACAGTTATTAATAGAATTAAATGAAATTCTTTATTTAAAGTACTCAAAAAATATTAACTATTATTATTACCATCATCTAGTTAGTTGATTTTTAAAGTAAGATGTGTCTATGTTCTCTTTTCAGCACCATAAAGGTAGAGCAGTCTCTGACTAGATCTGGTAAAAAAATATTTTATGCAGATGAGTAAACTTCACTATTACAATGAGCTCTCTAAAGAAAGAGTCCCCTTTCCTCAACTTACTGTATATTCTAATTGTTAGCAACTCATTCAATTGGGATTTTTCTTGCATCTTTTTGTAAATTATAAAGAAGATCCATGTGTTTTAAAATTGATGTGCTTTTTAAAACTCCAAGGTAGTGTGTTTTCATTTTACAAATGGAAAGTGTCGGTATTTTTTGTAAAAAGTAGAAAATTAGTTTATGCATCTTCAAATAGCAAAGCTTAATTAGACAGTCGCATATCTATCATTAAAATTCAAATGTTTTAATTCACTTGGACCCCAAATGTGAATTTCTCTTGGCTAGATTATTCATAGCTTATCTGCATGTAATGATGCCTATGGTTTCTAAAATTCTTTTTGTCTAAAATCATGAAGATGGCAGATGCACAAAATAATACATCTCCGGGCTGTGTGTGGTGGTTCACACCTGTAATCCCAACACTTCAGGAGGCTGAGGCAGGAGGATTACTGGAGGCCAGGAGTTCAGGAACAGCCTGGGCAACAAAGTAAGACCCCATCTCTGCACACATACAAAAAAATTAACCACACAGAGTGGGCATGTGCCTATAATCTCAGCTCCTCAGGAGGCTGAGGTTGAAGGATCCCTTGAGCCTTGGACTTTAAGGCTGCACTGAGCTAAGATGGTGCCACTATGCTCCTGCCTGAGCAACAGAATAAAACCCTGTCTCTTTATTAAAAAAAAAAAAAAAAAAAAAAAGACTGTTTCTCCTTGCCTTCAGGCAAGAATGCACCCAGATCATCCTAGTCTGATAGGCTATCCATATGCAAACCTGTAAAGGAACTCACATACCTGTAAAGGTACTCACGTACCTGTAAATGACAATGAAATGTTAGCTTCAAAATAGTTTATATAAGTAGTTTACAGGAAAGTCAAGGTATGATAAATAACCTGTCATTTATAAGAATGGAATGTTCTGTATGTTGGTGTAACAAAACATGTCTATTCTTTTGTGTCATGTTTTGCCATTGGTTAAGCCATACATTTGATTAAGAAGTAAGTCAGCAGATACTTCAACTTGGTATCCAGTATAACCAATATCACCTCTTCATTATAGAAACAACCTCTTCCATGGCTGGGTGCAGTGATTCATTCCTGTAATCCCTACACTTTGGGAGGCCATGGTGGGAGGATCACTAGAGGCTACGAGTTTGAAACCAGGCTGGGCAACATAGTGAGACCCCAGCTCTCCCAAAAAGTAAAAAAAAAAAAAAAAAAGATGAAACTACTTCTTCCCCATTATTGTCTGTACCCTAACTAAATATTAAGCATTCCACTTGAGATACCATCTCACACCAGTTAGAATGGCAATCATTAAAAAGTCAGGAAACAACAGGTGCTGGAGAGGATGTGGAGAAATAGGAACACTTTTACACTGTTGGGACTGTAAACTAGTTCACCCATTGTGGAAGTCAGTGTGGCGATTCCTCAGGGATCTAGAACTAGAAGTACCATTTGACCCAGCCATCCCATTACTGGGTATATACCCAAAGGACTATAATTCATGCTGCTATAAAGACACATGCACACGTATGTTTATTGCGGCATTATTCACAATAGCAAAGACTTGGAACCAACCCAAATGTCCAACAATGGTAGACTGGATTGAGAAAGTGTGGCACGTGTACACCATGGGATACTATGCAGCCATAAAAAATGATGAGTTCATGTCCTTTGTAGGGACATGGATGAAACTGGAAATCGTCATTCTCAGTAAACTATTGCAAGGACAAAAAACCAAGCACTGCATGTTCTCACTCGTAGATGGAAATTGAACAATGAGAGCACATGGACACAGGAAGGGGAACATCACACTCTGGGGACTGTTGTGGGGTGGGGGGAGGGGGGAGGGATAGCATTAGGAGATATACTAATGCTAAATGATGAGTTAATGGGTGCAGCACACCAGCATGGCACATGTATACATATGTAACTAACCTGCACATTGTGCACATGTACCCTAAAACTTAAAGTATAATAATAATTAAAAAAAATAAAAAATAAAAAAAAAATAAAGCATTCCACTTATAAGAAAGTTATTAGCTCTGATCGCCTCTCTTTATTCTTATGTATGAGTTTTCATTCCACAAGTTTTAGACACTGTTTATAAAGTATAAGGTATACCAAGGCATAGCTAAAGGTTGTGGCTACTTAACCACACACACACACACACACACACACACACACACACACACACATATCTTTAATGATAGAGACCACTAGAGCTGTATTGACTTAAGTGGCTCAAATATTTCATGAGTTTTCAATAAAAAAGACTAGCAATAGTAATTCTTTTGAGTTTATTTAGGTAGAATTATGAAAAAGTTATCTTTTTTCTTTTTATTAATTTTGTTTGTAAAAATTATAATTTAATTGTATAAGCACTTTTATGAATTTTTAATTGCAGATACCATCTGATAAATGTTATAAATTTGTTCCCACATAATTGTACATGACATACAATTCCATATAGCTAAACTCATTTTCCATTACCATTTTATAATAGAACCTAATGGAAATTAATTACCATGACTGCCTTTTTCCTGTGAGAATTGAGTCTCCATAGGCCATTCTATGAACTGTTCTCTGCCTTCCTTAATTCTTTAATGTATAGATGAACCTAACATTCCCTTCCTGTCGATTTCAAATGTTTAATGTTGCTTGCCTTGTTTCCTTTTATTTTAAATGAGAGCCGACATTATGAACTCAGCACTTTACTGAGTACATCAAAAGGCAAAAGAGAAACGTATCTCTCCCCATGGTTTCAGATGAGAATCTGGAGAAAAATATGTACGTGTGCTCAGATTTCTCTTTGTTGGAGTATGGACTATGGAAAGAGAAATAAAATGCCAAAGTATCTCTCTAAACTTTCCTATGGTGGGCTAGAAATTGTTCAAGTCAATATTTATTGAACCTTTGTGCATGACACACTGTAGAGAATTTTAAAAATTAAAACAATTTCAGTTTTGAAAGAGCTGAAATACATATATACATATTTATATTTTAAAGCAAAATTTTATATATGTTAAGAAGTCTGTTATAGGCTGTGAATGTCCCTATCTATTTTGGAAATGGCCTTTTAGAAGAGGTGGTACATGAAACAAGCATTTGAAGTGTGAAATTTGACATGCAGATATAAGAGAAGACTATTCCAAAAATTTTGTAAACCTAAATATAGAAGAAACAAAAGAATTTTCAAAAAAAAAAAACAAACAGATAATTCATTCACCTGATTCAGAGTGTACAAGTAGATAGGAGATAAGGATAGACAGTTTCATTTTTTGGTAGAATGTCAGAATAAAGAGCTTTTATTTACTTCAGTGTGCAGTGAGGGCTGACATGATGAGATTTACATTTTAGAGAATTAGCTTGGCAGTAATATATGTATATATATTTATGGTAATTCAAGATGCCCTGAATAGGAGTTCCTGAAGTCCAGATGATTGGTAACTATGGCCTGAATTGGATGGTGGCATAGATAATAAGATGGGAAAATTGGTTTTAGAAATACAACTTGGACGTGATGGGTGGTAGAGATTTTTCCACCTGTTCTCTACTGCCATCCTCCATCCCTCACAAAGAAAAGAAATTTTTAATGCATTTAGATCATATTCCAAAATATAGTTTGGGCCATGTTTCTAGTCAAGTGGTGTCTGTCTGTCTGTCTCTCTGTCTCTCTTTCTCTCTCTCTCTCTCTCTTGAGATGGAGTCTTGCTCTGTCGCCCAGGCTGGAGTGCAATGGCGCAATCTTGGCTCACTGCAACCTCCACCTCCCGGGTTCAAGCAATTCTCCTGCCTCAGCCTCCTGAGTAGCTGGGATTACAGGTGCCCACCACCTCACTTGGCTAATTTTTGTATTTTTAGTAGAGATAGGGTTTCCCCATGTTGGCCAGGCTGGTCTCGAACTCCTGACCTTGTGATCCACCTGCCTCGGCCTCCTAAAGTGCTGGGATTACAGACGTGAGCCTCCGCGACCAGCCTCAAGTGATCTTTCTCTAAAAGATTGCAGTCATGATTAGAGCTTCCCCTTCCACATCATCTTTTCCTAGCTCTGGAAAAATAGGTTGGAGCTCACTTGCACCACTTGTCAGTCTTCTGCCATATATACATGCTAATATCCTCTCTTAAACCTATCAGAGTTCTGCGCAAGAACTCTTAGTTGGAGTTTTTACTACAAGCCCAGCTAATAACATAGTCATAATTTTATTTCCTGTTAGCTACTAGCCCCTTTTTCAGAAGCCTCATGGTAAGGGAATGCTTATTTTAATAAAGCATTTAGACATTTTTTGAATTCACCCTAATATCATTTAATAGCACCCAGTCCCTGTATCACCACTAACAGATGGATCCTCTTACAATAGAGGCAATATAAGTTACGTTTAAGAGTACAGTTTCTGGAGGGTAAATAGCCTCGAGGTTATGATACTGGCTCTATTGTTCCTGGGTGCATGACTTCAGGGAAGTTACTTAACCTCTATGTCTCAGTTTCCTCATGTATAAAATATAATAATAGTAACTTATAGAATTGTGAGGATTAAATGAGTGTTAGAGATAGTGTTTGTTACATAATGTGTTAAATATTAGCTATTGTGATTATTACGGGATTCAGTAACTGACAATAATTGAAAGTATCTTGGAGAGTTATCAATGATTCCTGCAGAATTTTCTGGGTAGTTTGAGATGATAGTGATTTCATTATCAGAAATAGGACTTTGAGAAAACAGAAGTGATTCATGTGTTAATGAAGGCTATAATTTTGATTTAGGAATTGTACTTGAAATGCTAAAGCACCATTTAGGTGTAGAAATAGAGTTGACATATAAGAATAAGGATCTCGAACCTGGGAGAAAGAACAAGCCTATACATAAAGATTTGGGATATATCAAGAATGCTGAAACCTGTAGTAAGTGCCCTGAAATTGGGGAAGAGATTTAATAATTGCTGTGGAGTAATATTGTGCTAAATGTTTTAAGAGTTTTGTTTAATTAATTTTATTCTCAGTTTTTATTTCTCATAATTGCTTTGTATGAGGAAATTAAGGCTCAAGGAGGTTTTCTGAAAATGCCATGGCTAGAATTTACAAATAAATTACAAAAACTTTAAGTAACTTTAGCAAGATTATAGGATACAAGTTACTATGAAAAAATTTAATTGTATTTCTGTATGTTAGCGCTATCTATACATTTAAAACTTGGAAATTTTCTAAAATAAACCTTTACAACAGCAGAAAAATATCAAATACTTAGGGATAAAATTAACAAAATATGAAGCAAGTACAGGACCTGTACACTGAAAACTAGTAAATATTGCTGAGGAAAAACAAAAACCTAAATAAGTGGAGTAAGATATCATGTTCATAGATTTGAACACTTAATTTTGCTGTAGTGTCAAATTTTCCCAAACCGACTTACAGAGTCAGTGCAATTCTGATCAAAAACTCAGCAGACTTTTTTTGTAGTCTAATCAGCTAACCTAAAATTTACATGGAAATTGAAAGGACCAGAACATCCAAAACAATTTTGAAAAAGGGAGATGAAGGTGCCTAGATAGTTCAGTGAGGAAATGATAATCTTTTCAACAAATCTTGCTAAACCATTTAGATACGATATACAAAAAAGTGCACCTCCACCCCTACTTCATACATACAAAAATTAATTTGTAATTCATACATCTAAATGTAAGATCAAAAACTAGAATAAAAGGGAAAACCTTAGAAACCTTGAGTTATCAAAGGTTGCATAAATAGGACATAAAGAACGTGAACCATTAAGAAAAACTTGTTTTCTTTTTTTTTGAGCTGGAGTTTTGCTCTTGTTGCCCAGGCTGGAGTGCTGCAGTGGGCACGATCTCTGTTCACTGCAACCTCCACCTCCCCAGTTCAAGTGATTCTCCTGCCTCAGTCTCCCAAGTAGCTGGGATTTCAGGCATGCATCGCCACGCCCGGCTAATTTTGTATTT
Organism: Pan paniscus; assembly: GCF_029289425.2. Lineage (NCBI taxonomy): Eukaryota > Metazoa > Chordata > Mammalia > Primates > Hominidae > Pan > Pan paniscus. The sequence goes on from NC_073263.2 coordinate 74,456,913, forward strand.
TTAGTAGAGGCGAGGTTTCACCATGTTGGTCAGGCTGGTCTGACCTCAGGCACTCCACCCGCCTTAGCCTCCCAAAGTGCTGGGATTACAGGCATGAGCCACCACACCTGGCCTAAGAAAAACTTGATATTCCAACTTGGCTGGTAGTTGGGGGACAAAAAGAAAAACTCGTTAAATTGGACTTTACTCAAAATAAAAAAAAAAATTGCTCTTCTGTTAATAAAGGAGAAAGACAAGCCATAGTCCTGAGGAAAATATTTGAAAACCACATATCTAATAAAGGGCTTACATCCAGAACTCTTGCAACTTAAGAAGACAAGCTACTCAATTTAACATTTTTTAAAATGGCCAAAGGATTTGAACAGCCACTTCATGAAAGTAGAAATACAGATGACCAATAAGCACAAGAAAAGATGCTAAACATTATTAATCATCAGGAAAATGGAAATTATACCAAAATTCATTACCACTACAACCACTAGAATGGCTAGATTTTAAAACACGGATATTACCAAGTGTTGGTAAGGTTGTCAGTTAACTCAAATGTCCACACAGTGCTTATGTGAATGCAGAATCACAGTCACTTTGTGTGACTGTGTCAAACAGTTTGACAGTTTTTAAGAAGGTTAAACATAAACTTAGTATAAGACCCAGCATTCCTATTTCTAGTTATTTACTCAAGAGAAATGAAAAACCTATATACATATAAAGACTTCTGTGTAAATGTTTATAGCTGCTATATTTCTAATGTCCCCAAGCTGAAACAACTAGTGCATCAAACTAAATTTGAGTTTATATATGCCATGGAATACTACATAGCAATAAAAAGGAGGAAACTACTTATACGTGGAAAATATTTTTATTAAAGTTCTATGTTGAAAGAAGACAAACACAAAAGACTACATAGTGTTTGATTCCATTTATGTGACATAATAGAAAAGGCAAAACTAATGACACAAATCCAATCAACAGTTGCCAAGAGCCAGGGGTGGAATGAGAGAACTGACTGAAAAGCAGCAGCACAGAGAGTTTTTGGGGATGATGGGAATGATGTTATGATCGTAGTCGCAGTTGCATGGCCAAAACAGTTGTTGAAACTTATGAACTTGCACACTTAAAATTAGTTAATTTTGTATGTAAATTATGCTCCAATAAAACTGGTTTTTTAAATGGCTTAAGTGGCTGTTTATTTTTTAGAGCAGTTTTGGGTTCACTGCAAAATTGAAAGGAGGTACAGATTGCTCATATAACCCCTACCCCTACACATGTATAGCCTACCCCATTATGAACATCCCCACCAGAGTGCTACATTTGTTACAATTGATGAATCTACACTGACAAATCATTATCACCCAAACTCTGTAGTTTTCATTAGGGTTCACTCTTGGTCCAGCTACTTTTTAATACTTTCATTTCTGGTCCAAGTTCACTCTTAGGGTTGTACATTCTGTATGTTTGGACAAATCTGTAATGTATATATCTATCAATGTAGTATCATTCAGAATAGTTTCATTACTATATTATTTTACTGTCTCCATGGTTTTATCTTTTTCAAAATGTCATAATCATACAGTTTGTAGTCTTTTCATACTGTCTTTTTTTACTTAGTAGTGTGCATTTAAGGTTTCTCCCTGTCTTTTCATGACTTCATAGCTCATATCTTTCAGTGCTGAATAATATTCTATTGCTGAGGTGTATCACAGTTCATCTGTTCACCTACTGAAGGACATCTTGTTTGCTTCCAGGTTATGGCAGTTATGAATAAATCTGCTATAAACATCCTTGTGCAGTTGTTTGGGTAGATAAGTGTTTAATTCCTTTGGGCAAATATGCAAAGAGTGTGATTGTTAGATCTTATGGTAAGAGTGCTTAGTTTTGTAAGAAACCATGAAATGTGTCAGTGTAGTGTGGGGAAAAAAAAAAAGAAGAAACCACCAAACTGTTTTCCAAAGTGGCTATATCGGTATGCATCTCCACCAGTAGTGAATGAGAATTCCTGTTACTCCATATCTTTGCCAGCATTTGGCATTGCCAGTGTTCTGGATTTGGGCCGTTCTAATACATGTATAGTGGTATCTCACTGTTGTTTTAACTTACGTTTTCCTGATGACATATGATGCAGAGCATCTTTTCACGTGTTTATTGGCCATCACTATATCTTCTTTGGTGATGTGGCTATTAAGGTCTTTAGCCCATTTTTTAATAGGGTTGTTTATCTTGTTGAGTTTTAAAAGTTCTTTGTATATTTTGGCTAACAACCCTTCGTGAGATAGGTATTTTGCAAGTATCTTCTCCCAGTCTGGGGTTTTTATTTTCCTTCTCTTGATGGTGTCTTTCACAGTGCAGAAACTTTTAACTTTAATGAAGTCCAGTTTATTCTTTTTTTCATGGATTTTGTGTTTGTTGTTTTGTCTAAAAAGTCATGGCCCAGACCAAGTTTATCTAGATTGTCTTATGTGTTATCCTTAGGAGTTTTATAATTTTGCATTTTACATTTAGGTATATGATTTATTTTGAGTTAATTTTTGCAAAGGTGTAAGTCTGTGTTCAGATTCTTTTTTTTTTTTTTTTTTGCATGTGAATGTCCTATTGCTCTAGCAACATATGTTGAAAAGACTATCTTTCCACCAGTATTCCCTTTGTCTTTTTGTCAAACATCAGTTGACTGTGTGGGTCTATTTCAGGGCTCTCTATTCTGTTCCATTGATCTATTTGTCCCTTCTTTTGCCAATACCACACTGTCCTGTTCCTGTAACTTTATAGTAAGTCTCAAAGTTGGATAGTGTCAGTCTGCTAGTTTTATTCTTCTCTTTCCATATAATATTGGCTATTCTGGGTCTTTTGCCTTTCTATATTAACTTTAGAATCCGTTTGTCTATATCCACAAAATAGATTGTTGGGATTTTGATTGGGATTACATTGAATCTATAAATCAATCTTGCAAGAACTGACATCTTCACAATATTGAGTCTTCTTACCCATATATGTAGAGTATTTTTACATTATTCTTTGATTGTTTTATCAGAGTTTTTAGTTTTCCTCATATAGATCTTGTACATATTATTTTAGACTTATACCTAAATATTTCATTTTAAGGGGTGTTAATATAAATGTTACTGTGTTTTTAACTGGAAATTCCACTTGTTCCATGCAGATGTACAGGAAAGTGATTGGCCTTTGTATATTGCCCTTGTATCCTGCAACATTGCTATAATCACTTACTAGTTCCAGTAGTTTTCAGCCAATTCTTTCAGATTTTCTACATAAACAGTCATATCATCTGCATATACAGTTTTATTTCTTCCTTCCCAATCTATATACTTTTTCTTTTCTTTTCTTATTGCAATTAGCATCAACTTCGAATATGATGTTGAAAAGTTCCTGATCTTAGTAGGACAACTTCAGGTTTCTTACCATTAAGATGTTACTTGTAGGATTTTTGTGTTATTTTTTATCAAGTTGAGGAACTTTGCACTATTCCTAGTTTACTAAGAGTTTGTATCATCAGTAGATGTTAGATTTTGTGAAATGCTTTCTCTACATCTATTGACAGGATCATGTGGTTTTTTTCTTCCTCAGCTTGTTGATGTGATGAATCACATTAATTGATTTTCAAATTTTGAACCAGCCTTGCATAACTGGGATAAATCCCACTTGGTTGTGGTGTATAGTTCTTTTTATGCATGAATGGTTTCGATTTGTTAATAATTTGTTGAGGGTTTTTGCATCTATATTAATGAGAGATGTTGGTCTCTTGGTTTCTTTTCTTGTAATGTCGTTGTCTGGTTTTGGTATTTGAGTGATGCTGGCCTCATATAATAAATTAGAAAGTATTCCTTCTGCTTCTAGCCTCTGGTGGATACTGTAGAGAACTGGTATACTTTCTTCCTTAAGTAATTGGTAGAATTTACCAGTGAACCCATCTGGGCCTGTCCTTCTGCTTTGGAAGGTTTAAATTATTGATTAAATATTTTAAAACACATGTAGGCCTCTTCAGATTCTCTGTTTCTTCTTGTGTCAGTTTTAGCAGATTGTGTCTTTCAAGGAATCGGTCCATTTTGTCTAATTTATGAAGTTTGAGAGCACAGAGTTGTTCATAGTATTCTTTTGTTTAGTGTCCATGGGATCTGTAATAATGACCACTGTTTCATTTCTTTTTTTTCTTTTCTTTTCTTTTTTTTTTTGAGACAGAGTTTTGCTCTTGTTGTGCAGGCTGGAGTACAGTGGCACAATCTCAGCTCACCTCAACCTCCGCCTCTCTGGTTCAAGCAATTCTCCTGCCTCAGCCTCCCAAGTAGCTGGGATTACAGGCATGCACCACCACGCCTGGTTAATTTTGTATTTTTAGTAGAGATGGGGTTTCTCCATGTTGGTCAGGCTGGTCTTGAACTCCCAACCTCAGGTGATCCGCCCACCTCGGCCTCCCAAAGTGCTGGGATTACAGGTGTGAGTCACCATGACTGGCCTTCATTTCTGCTATTAGTAATTTAGGTCCTCTCTTTTTCTTAGTGTAGCTAAAGTTTTACTGGTTTTATTGATTTTTTTTTTTCAAAGAACCACTTTAGATTTCATTGGTTTTTATCTTGATTTTTGCGGTAATTATTTTCTTAGTGCTTACTTTGGATTTAATTTACTCTTTTTTTTCTAGTTTCCTAAGATAGAAGTTTAGATGATTGATTTTAGATCTTTCTTCTTTTCTAATATACGTATTTAATGCTGTGAATTTTCCAAGCACTTCTGCGTTCCACAAGTTGTATTTTTATTTAGTTTAAAATATTTTCTAATTTCTCTTGCATTTTCTTCTTTGATGTATGTGTCATTTAGAAGTGTATTGTTTAATATCCACGTATTTTAGAATCTTCCAGTTATCTTTTTATTGTTGATTTCTAGTTTAATTACATTATGGTTTGAGAGTAGAGAGCATATGATTTTTATTCTTTTAACTTTGTTCATGTGTGTTTATAGCCTGGGATGCAGTGTATCTTCTGCATATCTGTATTTCGTGTGAGCTTTAAAAGAATATGTATTCTGCTATTGTTGATAAATTGTGATTATAACCTGTTGATTGGTGGTGTTGAATTCTACTATGTCTTTAATGATTTTCTGCCTACTGGATATGTCCATTTCTAATACTAGCGTGTTGAAGTCTTCAACTATAGTAGTAGATTCATATATTTCTTCTTGCAGTTCTATCATGTATTTTGACATCTGTTCTTGGACATATAAATGTTAAGGATTATTATATCTCCTTGGAAAATGGACCCCTTTATCATGTAGTGCCCCTCTTTATCCTTGATAACTTTTCTTGCTCTGAAGTCTGTTCTGTCTGAAATTAATGCACGCTACTCCCAGTTTCTTTTGAGTAGTGTTATAATGGTACATTTTTCTCTATCTACTTTTAATCTATATGTATCTTTATATTTAAAGTGCATTTCTTGTAGGCAGTATATAGTTGGGTGTGTTTTTAATCTATTAATTGGTGAATTTAGAGCATTTACATACAATGTGATTATTGATATACTGTAGGTAGATTTGCAGCTACCATATTTATTACTGTTTTCTATTTTTTCCCTCATTCTTTGTTTCTATTTTTCATTCTTTTTTGGTTTTAATTGGCATTATGTTGTTGGGCACATAAATGTTAGGAATTATATATTTTCTGGGAGGAAGAACTTCAAAAAGGAAAGTTTGCAAATCTAAGCTAAATGTGAGATTTCAGGAGGTTAAAGTGTTTTTTGTATCAGGAAGTCAAGGAGATCTACAATCCTCCCAACCAGAGAAGGAATGTTCTGAGTTAGGAGTGTAGGGAAAGAAAGAAAATTAGAATATAAGCAATTTTAAGGTAGAGAGGAGGGAATTGAAATAAACCCTTGTTGGATAGATCTTGACCTTAGTAAAAGGACAATGGAGAGGGCTCCAAATGACCTGAGAGTCTTAATAAAAGAAGGCAGTTTTTAGAATGGCAACTATAGAGAATACAATAATGTAATACCTTGGGAATAAAAGAATTCCAAGCAGCAATAAGAGCTAGGTCATGGACTTGGTCAGTATGGCATCCCTAATTTTCCACAGCTTCTCTTAATTCAAGTCAGAGGTCGACAAACTATGGCCGATAGGCCAAATCCAGCCTACCATCTGTTTTTGGACAGCCTACAAGCTAAGATTGGTTTGTGTGGTTTTTTTTAATTATGAGGGGGAAATAAAAATAAATATTTAATGACACATGAAAATTATATGAAATGTAGATGTTAGTGTATATAAAGTTTTATTGGAACACAAACTCATTTGTTTACATATTGTCTATGGCTGCTTTTATGCTACAACCGCACATTTGAGTTGTTGCAACAGAAACTTTTTGGCCCACAAAGCCTAAAATACTTACTCTTTGGTCCTTTACAAAACATGTCTGCATGCCAGCTTTCAGCAGCATCAGTTAAGCAGCAGTGATAATTGTCTGTCTGTTTCTTGGAGATCATTCACAAGCCTGAATAGATGGGTCACCATTTATCAGTGCTTTCGAGATATCAGCATGCATATCTTTCCCATGCATCTCTTTAGCAGGGTAGGAAAATTATGACTTTGAACGGGTAACTCTGTTTCTTGGTAAGGATAAGATGTTACATTCCACTGAATGGAAGAAAAATCAAATTCTGTGCTTCCAAAATTCCAACATTTTTAAGTATTAGAACATCTCATGGTTTATAGAAAAACATGGAACATGACAAGACATCTTGGCCAGACTAAAAATTGGAACTCTGCAGCCAGGAAACATACAAAGTCACCTGTTATTTTTCTTATGACAAGCTTTAAAACAAAGTGCTTTGGCAAACTTGAATGTTTAATTTAACACATAGTGCTTACTGTACCAATACAGTTTTAAGCATTTTACCAATATTAACTCATTTAATTATCCTAATTACCTAATGAGATTATCACTGTTATGCTCATTTTATAATTATGAAAGCTGAGACACAGGTAGTAAAGAGTGGTATGGAGTTTGAACTGATGCAGTCTGGCTTCAGAACCCTTGCTTAATATAGTTATTTGTGAATATTTAACCCTCTGAATCTAAAATAAAATTTGAAACTATAAAAATAAATAAATACTTAAAGTCACATTACATTGAAAAATACTTCAATCTCATGAAGCTTCAAGATTATTTGAGACCTTTTTTGTTCTAGATCCCTTATTATAAATGTATGTATTCAACTTTTAGGTTCAGGGGATATATGTGCAGATTTGTTACTTAGCCCGGAAATTTGAGGCAGACTTGAATGCAGATTTCAGCTTTGCTACTTACTTGGGCAAGTTGTTAACTTCTCTGAGTCTCGGAATCTTTATCTCTAAAAAGAGAATAACTGCTTGCCCACTTTCACCACTGTTATTCAACATTGTACTAGAATTCCCAGCTAAAGCAACTAGACAAGGAAAAGAAATAAAGGGCAGTCAAACTGTTAAGGGAGTAGTCAAATTATCCTTGTTATTAGATGACAGGATTTTTTTTTTTTGAAAACAAAATGCTTCATGATTTTGCATGTCATCCGTGTGCAGGAACCATGCTAATTTTCTCTGTATCATTCCAATTTGAATATATGTGCTGCTGAAATGAGCACAATGATAGGATCTTCTATTTGGAAAACCTAAAGACTCCACCAAAAAACTATTAGAATTGATGGGCAAATTCAGTAAAGTTGCAGGATACAAAATCAGTGTACCAAAATCAGTAGCACTTTCTATATGCCAACAATGAACAATCCGAAAAATAAATTAAGAAAGTATTCCCATTTACAATAGCTACAAATAAAATTAAATACCTAGGAATTAAACAAAGAAGTGGCTGGGTGCAGTGGCTCATGCCTGTAATCCCAGCACTTTGGGAGGCCAAGGTGGGTGGATCACGAGGTCAGGAGTTTGAGACCAGCCTGGCCAACATGGTGAAACCCCTTTTCTACTAAAAATACAAAAATTAGCCAGGCGTGGTGGTGTGCACCTGTAATCCTAGCTACTCGGGAGGCTGAGGCAGGAGAGTCACTTGAACCCATGAGGTGGAGGTTGCAGTGAGCCGAGCTAATGCCATTTCACTCCAGCGTCGGTGACAGAGCAAGACTCCATCTTGAAAAAAAAAAAAAAGTAAAAGATCTCTACAATGAAAACTATAAAACACTGATGCAAGAAATTGAGGAGAACATACAAAAAATGGAAAGATATATTCCATGTTCATGGATTGGAAGAATCAATGTTGTTAAAATGTCCATACTTACCCAGAGCAGTCTACAGATTCAATGCAATTCCTCTCAGTATACCAATGACATTCTTCACAGGAGTAGAAAAAAAAATCCTAAAATGTATATGGAACCACAATAGACCCAGAATAGCCAAAGCTATCCTACGCAATAAGAGCAAAACTGAGGAATCACATTGCCTGACTTCAAAATATACTACAGTGCTATAGTAACCAAAACAGCATGGTACCAGCGTAAAAACAGACACACAGACCAATGGAAAAAAAAAAATAGAGAAATCAGAAACAAATCCATACATCTCCAGCAAACTTATTTTTGAGAAAGCTGCCAAGAACATACATTGGGGAAAGGACAGTCTCTTCTATAGATTATACTGGGAAACTGCATGTCCATATGCAGAAGAATAAAATTAGACCCCTATCTCTTGCCATATACAAGGGTAAAATCAACATGGGTTAAAGACTTAAATCTAAGACCTCAAACTATAAAACTACTAAAACATTGGAGAAACGCTCTAGGACATTGTTCTGAGCAAAGATTTCTTGAGTGATACCGCACAAGCACAGGCAGCCAAAGCAAAAATGGACAAATGGGATATCATCAAGTAAAAAACTTCCTGCATAGCAAAGGAAACAGTCAACAAAGTGAAGAGACAACCCACAAAATGGGAGAAAAGATTTGCGAACAATCCATCTGACAAGGAATTAATAACCAGAATATATAAGGAGCTCAAACAACTCAGTAGGAAAAAAATCTAATAATCCAATTTTTAAATGGGCAAAAGATCTGAATAGACATTTCTCAGAAGAAGGCATACGTATGGTAAACAGGGTTATGAAAAGGTACTCAATATCACTGATCATCAGAGAAATGCAAATCAAAACTACAATGAGACATCGTCTCACCCCAGTTAAAAGGGCATTTATCCAAAAGACAAGCAATAACAATTGCTGATGAGGATGTGGAGTAAAGAGAACCCTCCTACACTGTTGGTGGGAATGTAACTTAGTACAACCACTATGGACAACAGTTTGGAGGTTCCTCAAAAAACTAAAAGTAGATTTATGCTGGATCATATGGTAGCTTTATGCTTGATCAATGATTGCTGGATCATATGGTAGCTCTATTTTTAGTTTTTGTGTATATCCCAAAAGAAAGGAAATCAGTATATCAAAGAAATATCTGCACTTCCATACTTATTGCAGCACTGTTTACAGTAGCCAAGACTTGGGAGCAACCCAAGTGTCCATCAATAGATACCGGATAAAGAAAATGTGGTACATATACATAATGGAGTATTCTTCGGCCATAAAAAAGAATGAAATTCTGTCATTTGCAACAACATGAATGGAACTGGAGGTCATTATATTAAGTAAAATAAGCCAGGCACAATAAGACAAACTTTGCATGTTCTCACTTGTTTGTGGGAGCTAAAAATTAAAACAGCTGAACTCATAGAGATAGAAAGTAGAATGATGGTAACCAGAGACTGGGAAGGGTAGTTGGGAGAATGGGGCATGGGTAATGGGTATAAAAATAATAGGGAGGTTGAATAAGATTTATTTGGAAGCACAACATGGTGACTATAGTCAGTAAGAATTTAATTGTACATTTTTTTTAGACAGAGTCTCTCTCTGGCTTTATACTGGATCAGTGATTGCTGGATCAGATGGTAGCTCTAGCCCTGGCTGGAGTGTAGTGACATGATCTCTGCCCACTGCAAACCTCCGCCTCCCAGGTTCAAGTGATTGTCCTGCCTCAGCCTCCTGAGTAGCTGGGATTACAGGCATGCGCCACCACACCAGCTAATTTTTTCTATTCTTAGTAGAGAGGGGCTTTCACCATTTTGGCCAGGCTGGCCTCAAACTCCTGACCTCAAATAATCCACCCACCTCAGCCTCCCAAACTTCTGGAATTACAAGCGTGAGCCACCACGCCTGGCCTAATTGTACATTTTAAAATAACTAGACCAGGTGTGGTGGATCACATCTGTAATCCCAGCACTTTGGGAGGCCGGGGCGGGAGGATCACTTGAGGTCAGCCTGGCCAACATTGCAAAACCCCGTCTCTATTAAATATACAGATATATACGTACATACATACATACATACATGCATAAAATAACTAAAAGAGTATAATTGGATTGTTTGTAACACAAAGGATAAATCCTTGAAGTAATGGATACCTCATTTACCCTGATGGAATTATTACACGTTGTATGCCTGTATGAAAATATCCCATATACGTACTACGTACCTATAAAAATTAAAGATTTTTTAAAAAGAATAATCCTAAATTTTGTATTAGCAGTTTGGAGATGATTAAATGAAAAAACTGTTTATACCTGTATATGACAGTAAATAAAAGCACTCAAATGTTAGACTCCTTTCCTTCGTATTGGTCTGTACACACCCTGATAGGCATCATGCCAATTCAAGTTTCCTCTTAGTATAATAAATGCCTTTAAAGTTCATCACTGGCTTTTTATTAATATCGCAAGCCTCTCACAACCCACTTAGTCATGGTTACAATAGAAAGTGAGATAAAAGGAATAAGTGACAGAGCAATAATAAAAGCGCCAAATTTCAGCCAACCTAGAGAGGAAAAGCAACACTTTCTGCAAGGGGAGGACATAAGAAAAGTGTAGGGAGAAAAGCAAGGCCCAGGAAAATGTTTGAGAGAAGACGTTTCTTCAAAATAATAATGTAAGATGTTAAAAATTAGAGTTTGTTTAATTAAATTAATACTGAGTTGCTTTGATTATATTAGGCTCTTTATTATTTCATTTTTATCCTGAAGTGTTGGAGATGGTTAAATAAATACCAAGGTATGTAGACATTTTCTGGAACTTTTAAACTTTCTCATTTTATAAACAGCTGTAGAAAATAAAAATATAATTATAACATAATATGTGTTTACTGAGTGCCTAACATACGATTATATTTACTATCTATTTGTTTGAACATCCCAAGATAGAATTTAACAGAAATACTAACAAGTAATTATTTGGTCCATTAAGTCTAATGAGAGAAATAAGAGGTGGGGAAATAGTGATTTAGTTCTTATTATGTGATTTAGTTCTTATTATGTCTTCTATTTATGTCTTCTTTACTTCTGTTTTGTATGCCCTCATGATAAACTTTATTACATTCTTGTAGGTAGGCTAGTGAGTCACGCATAGATTCCTAAAATTGTGTATAAAATTTGTAATAATTTTAACTTGTTACAGAACTCAGATAGAGCCTGTCATATCACACTACTTTTGCTCCCTTTTTTGCATTTCTTTTTTGTAAGTATTTTTAGAATGTTGTCATGTCTCCTTCTACCACCTTAGCCATTATCCACACTGTATATTTTTTGAAAGTTTAATCTTTTTTGTAGTTTGGACATACCTAACCTATAATCATTTTGGCTTCTCTTTTCATCTTTTACGGACACCTAAACCTGGAAACAATAATCTTAATTCACTGGTTTTTTCATACTTCAGAAGAGACTGCCCCTCATCAAATTAGTATTTAATATTTTAATGTTTTCTATCCTGGCTTGAACCTATTTAGCATTCTAATTTTATAACACCTAAAAACCTCATGGTTACTATGACTCCATTCATTCACTCAGTAAACATTAAGAGTTAGTAATATTCTGGATATACCATTATCTCATTAAGAGCTTATAATATGCCAGAATATTTACTAGATCCTAGGAATCCAAAGATGGATTAGACAAGATTCCTGCACTGAAGTAACTTGTATTTTAATTGTACAGTGTGTTGTTGTGAGCATTTTACTTTTGTTAGCTCACATTATCATCCAGAACTCAACATGCCCAAGTTTTCCCCCAAGAATTTTGATTCAGAAAGTCTCAGGCAGAACCGTGGCATCTAGAGTTCTTAGAAGTTCCACAAGTGATTCTGATGGTCCTCCCTGGTTAGGCTAGGTAAAGTCAACCTCAGGAGTCATCCGCAATCCTTAGAAAAGAAAAAAGTGTTGCTAATGATCCAGCTTTACTACCAGACCATCTAGGCTTAAAGACCCATGACTCTGGTTGCTGTATTCAGGAGTTTTTTGGAGTATTCCTTAGCCCATTTCAGAACACTAATTTGGATAAATTAACATTTATAGGGCTTCCCTATTGTTAGGAAGTAGATCTAAATAAATGACTTTTACATCCCTTTTTGCCTTTTACAATATGTATGTTAACCATAGTAAATTCATTTCTTTTCTTGAGCTATATATTACTGAAAAATAGGACAAAAGCATGATTAGCCTCCATCGTGCTACTATTAATACTTTACACTATTCTTCATAAAAGCATCCCCCTAAAAGTGCTTTTTCTAATGACTTTTTAAGATTCAGTTTATATGTTCTGAATTTTTTTCTTTAGTGTAGATCAACACTGAGATATACATTAAAAGCTGCATGAAATAGAGTTTTGAGTGCTATGAAGCACTAATATAATAAATACTCTTGGTTCGGAGGATAATTCAAGCTGAATTTTAAGGGCTTGTTGTCATGTTGACACAAAAGGGAAAACAGACCCAATCAGACCTAGTGTTATAAAGTTTTTATAACACTGTTATAAAAATTTTATAACAGTGTTATAAAATGTTTCACTCTAATTTTATCTCATACATGCTTTTATTTTATGGCAACATTCCTTTCCTTACATTTGTTTCAGTTAAGTACTCTTCACATACCTGTAGTACCTATTTTTTTGACTTTATAAGATGGCCAGATATTACTACATGTTGTTTATTTTATTAATGGCATTACATATTTTATTTGATCATGATATGATAGATGCATTGAATTACTCCAAATACATGCTTGAAATTCTTATAAATCCATGGTACAGTTGTCAAACATACTCAGCATTTTTAACTCAGCAAAAAAGACCTCTCACATTCATTTAAGAATTAGCTTGTAAGCCAAAAATGACAGATGTAGTATTGCAGCTGAGAAGTGAACTGGTTGAAGAAATCATCTAAATGGCAGAAACGTTTGGAGAAATACCCAAACTTCTTTTAAATTCCTTTCTCACGTTCTTTAGTCATCATTGTTGCGACATTAATGTTGGCTTTAAAAGTTTTCCCTAGTTTGTTTCTTTTCAATTTGGAAAATTTCACATTGAAAACACCTGAGTTAATAGAGCTGTGTTACTCTATAGTTTTTCTTTTGTTTTTTTTCCAACTCACTGGAAATCTATGGGCTCTATAATTTTATATGTACATTTTTGAACTATTGTAATTGCTCCTCTAATTTTCATCAAAAATAATTTTGATTCAGTGTCCAGGTATATATTTAAAATTTTTAAATATACAGATAACTAAAAAGCAAAAGAAAACAGTTGGTAGAACAATAGGTAGCAGTAATGCACAAAAGTAAAATCTCTAAGATAACATTTTGTATTTTAATAACATGAAAGGAAAGTAATTTCAGATATGTTCTCTGTAAGTTATGATATGGATATATATGTGTGTGAATATAGTTTACATAAAACTTGTATACTTTTTGTTTTCTTAAAGTAAAATATTAGAAGTTATAGATTGGGTATAATAGGGTAAGTGTGCTTATTTTTGTATTCTGAGATCTTTCAAATATTTTCAGGGTATAAAAAATAACTAACCAAAGACCTATACCATATACTAGCCACTGATGTAGTAATACTTCATCTCTGTTTAGCTAATAACACTTTGTTGTGAGAAGTAAACGATATATCTAAGCCAAAATTATTTAAATGGAAAGTACTTAATTTTTTATTTTTAAATTTCTCATATAAAAATTTTTTGAGTTGCCTTCAGTAAAATTAATTTTTAAGTTGAACCATGTAATGTAAAAATGTAATTTTCTCCTCTCACCTCTCTTTTCCCAGATATCTTTACCAGTATGGGATATTATTTCTTATTTCTTCAGAGTGTACACTTCCTTTCTTTTTATATAACTCAGTGTCCTTGTGTGATTTTAGATATATCCATGATTCACGTCTAAATATGTATATAATGAGTCAAGTTTTTATTTTTAAAAGAAACACATCAGAATATATGGACACAAATAAGAATACCCTCCACCAAGGTCAATACAGTAGAAGCCCGTATGCTTTTTCCGACCGTGTTGGTATTGCTCAATTCAATTATTTTACAGCACAGTTCTTGGAATAACTTTTCATTTTAACAGTCTTCTTCCTTCAAAGAGAAGTTTTTGTTTTTGGAAATTCAACCATTCAGAGTAAAGCCCATTGAATTTGGTGGGTGAATAAACTAGGTATACTGTTTGTTGTGAACAATGGGTGAGAAATTGGGGAGAGGTTAACTATTTAACAATGAAAGAATTGTTGAGAATGGAAAATTATGAGGCCAATTGAAAATCTTATTTTTGAAGGAGGTTTAATAACGTAAGAAGATTTTTAAGATAATATTGGGGGAAGGAGAGCAAATTCTATATGAAAGCATAATTCATATGTAATATGCATAGCAAACATTTATAAAGAATAATATCAAATATTGGTGAGGAGATGGAGAAACCATATTTCATACACTTAGAGTTGCATTTTAAATTGATGTAGCCATTTGAGAGGAAAAATGGCAGTATCAAAATTTAAAATCTTTTGACCCAACAATTTCACTTCATGGTATCTTTCTTAAATGTTTGCTTGTGCATGGGAGGCAATTCTTAGGATGATCTTTGAAGCACTGTGTATAATGCTTTGAAGCATTTTGAAACAATCTAAATGTTAATCCGTTTAGAATTAAATAAATTGGAATTAATTAAATGATTATGTCCACATTGTGGTCTATTATATAGCAAATGAAAAGAATGAGGTATAGACATGGAAAAAACGGATCCCAAGACAGTCTACATGAAAAAAGTAAGTTACAGAGAAGAATATGTGTGATATGCCATTTGTTTAAAAAAAAAACAACTGATATATCAATTCATATGTGATATACATACATGTTTAAAAAAAAAACAAACCAACCTCTTAGATACACAGAAAACTAGTCACAGTGATTATCTCTCAAAGGAGAAATGGAATTGAGAGTAGTGATAGAGGTCTGGGCTGGGTGACCCACACCTGTAATCCCAGCACTTTGGAAGGCTGAGATAGGAGGATGGCTTGAGCCCAGGATTTCGAGACCAGCCTGGGCGACATAGTGAGACCCTGTCTCTACAAAAAACACAAAAAAAAAGAAAAGAAGAAGTCTGTAATATTTATTTGTAATGTTTGGAGTTTTTAGCCTCACAGTGGATTTGATAAATTATTTATAGAATTGAAAATAAATTTGAAAATATTTACTTGTGCAGAGAAGAAAATTTATGAAAATATAAACAGCTTATCCTTATAAGCAAGATTGAATTCTCAGTTGACTAGACACATCAGCTTCTGTCCTTGTCAACTCCAATTTCTTATAGCTGAATCTACCAAAGACTGAATGTATCTGGAGATTTAGGCCCATCTTTGTTTCACAGTTCTTTCAAGTGTAGAAAGTTTGTCAACCTCTGCCCCACTTGCTTGTGGAGTTTAAAACTAAACTTTCCTGCCCACACAAAAGACTTAGCAGTCTATCTCTGACTACCTACTTCTGTGTATTCTTCTAAGCTCCAGTATTCTTTCTTTATTGACCCATCTCCCCATATTTCAACATAAAGTTGAAAGTATCTTTCAGTGCTTTGTTATTAGTTAATTTGCCTAATAACTGAATACTAAAAATCCTTCCCTGAACCCTTACTGGTACTGGAGATCTTGTGACTTTGCTTAACTTCTCTTGCCAGTCTACCTTGGGGCAGGGTCTTACTTCCCATACTCTTTATCTGTACACAGTTGTCCTGCCACATACAGATAAATGCTTTGCCTCAACTGCTGCACTATCTTACTCTCAACCTGGATCAGTTGTTAAATTTCTTAATGCAAGTACCATATTCTGGCCCTGGTCATTACATGAACCTCACCACTGAGTTTTAATACTTTTTAGGTATTCTGCCTTAGAAAACCTGTTTACCGAATGAGATTTGATAACTGGGTTCAAAATTTTTAATGTAATACAAGCCATGAACATTTTGTGTACAGAATTCAAAAATCAGTTCTCATTGAAATAAAAAAGATTAAATAAACAGTTAAAATGGGTTAAATATGGGTCTTTCACTGTATTACCCAATGAAGACCTTGTTAATAAGAGTTGGGAATAAACCATATACATGCGTGGCTTAATACATCAGAGTCTAACAAGTAAAACTTCCCCTGTAGAGTCTACATGTAAAGACTGCCAATGTAAATTTTGTTATGAAAACCTGTTATTTGATGTTTTATCCAGTACTTTTATTACCAAATATGTTTTCCTGTTTCTGAGACTCCACTGTCACATTGATGTCTCTCCTGTGGTTATTTCTCAGCATCCCAGAACATGTCCTGCTACTGGGAGTTTAATTCATCCTAGCCTGAGAGCACTTCTTATGGATTACTTTCTTTGTAGCTCCCTGTGTAATAGCTGATTTTCACCCTTTAACATTTTTTCTCCCTGTACTTCCAAACCCAGAAGTGCTGTTGCAGTGAATATTCCTTCAGAGCAAACCATTAGTTCTAGTCCTTTCTGTTAGTTTTAAAGTAGTATTTGGTATATGGTTGGGTCTTATGAAAACTAAAAACCCGGTTACAAATGTAGCATAAGGACAAATGGAGCCAAATTTTAGGCCTGGGGATGAGATGGTTGTGAGAATAGGTGGAGATTCTCTGTGGAAAATTTGACCTCTTAAGGTTACTATGCTAATAAATTAGAATATCAAACGTGAAGTTGTTAATGTATGAATAATACTGACTTACCTCAAATAAGATGTTCAGATTGAGAGTATGAGATGAGAAGTCTGAGTCAACAAAGTAAAATGTGATGGGTTATATTAGCAAAACAAGTTAAGTGGGAGTTACCTGAAACTAGCTCCTGGGCATCATCAGTTCCTCACTGTTGGAGCTACTTTTGTAGCTATGTTTGTTCAACATTTTCAGAGTTCAGTTTAACAAAATACTTACACAGGCTTAATAATTTGAGGCAAATCCTTTCACTTACATAAACAACATGGAAATAGACTAGTCCTTTAGAATTACCATTTCATTTTACAAAGCTTCAGTTTATGAAACTTAGACTATATTCAAATTTTTAGGAGATAATTCTTGTTACCGCCTAGATGGTTTATTGTTTAACTTCTGTTAAATTTTCTATATTATAAATGTCTAAATATTGTTTACTGTTTAACTTTTCAATATAAGGAAATAATATTAGTGCCAAAAGTAACTTTCAGGTGCCATGTAATGAATAAAAACAGGTGATGCTAAAAGCTAAGTCTTTAATTACCTATTTGGAGTTGGCATTGATATCCGAAGCAACATCCCGAATCCATAAAAAGGCAAAATTTGCAGTTTAATCTTTTAGGATAAATTATCTTAAAGATCAATATCACATTCTAAATTACTTATCCAGAATTTATTTCATAATATGGTCTATGTATGTCCTAGTCTCACATACAAAGAAAGTATTGATTTCACACATTTAATTCATTTATATTTATAAAACAACTTGCCTCAAAGAGTACAGGGACATTTGTATGTCATAAAATGTTGAATTAATACTTTTTTTAGTAAAAGGTGTTTTTTTTACCACTTCACGCACACTAGAATGCATAATCAAAAGGCAGACAATGATAAGTGTTGTTAAGAATGTGGAGAAATTGGCACCCTCGTTATTGCTGATGGGAATGTAAAATGGTGCAACCCTGTTGGAAAAAAGTTGGGCAGTTTCTCAAAAAGTTAAAAATAGAGTGACATATGACATAGCAATTGTGTTCCTAGGTATATAACCAAGAGAAATGAATTCATGTTTACACAAAAACTTGTACATAAATGTTCATGGTAGCATTATTCATCATAGCCGAAAATCAGAAACAACCCAAATGTCCATCAACTGATGATGGATAAGCAAAATGTGATGTAGTTATACATTTGAATGTTATTCGGTTATAAAAAGTAATGAAATGTTGATTCATTCTCCAACATGAATGAACCTTGAAAACATCAGAAGGTCACATATTATATGATTCCATTAATATGAAATGTTCAGAGTAAGCAAACTTTTAGAGACAAAAAGTAGATCAGTGGTTGCCAGGCCTGGATGAAGAGAAGAATAGGGAGTGACTAATGAACATGGGGACTTTGTAGGGTAATTAAAATGTTTTTAATTAGATAATGATGTGCAAATTTGTAAATAAGCTAAAAACCACAGAACTGTGTATGTTAAAAGAGTGAATTTTATGGTATATGAATTATGTCTCAGTAAAAAATTTATCAGTGTTTGTTTTTCTATATAAAAAGGTATTTTTTAATAAAATTGTAAAAAGTTTTATATAATTAATGCCAGGATTTTCCAAAAAAGTTAGTCACAAAAACTGACATTCACTTTAAAACTTTACTGTATATTAATGTGTAATGTGCATTGTATGGAACTTCCACCGATCTGAGACTTGAAGTAGCCCATGGTGTATATCTAATGCCTATCTTCTCTGATTATATTTTGAATGGTATTTTCACTCACTGACAGGAGTGAAATAGCCTTTAAAAAGCATTTTAAAGTTTATCTTACCTCAGAAATGTCAGTTATGAATATTATGTAATAGCAGAAAGACTATCGCTGTGAAGTCTAATATAAAATTGGGCTTCATCCTGAAATTTACTAGCAGTGTGTTCCTATTAAAGAAATTATTTGACATCTCTGAGCCTCAGGTTCTTCATCTGCAAAATACCTAGTAGATCCATTGTAAGAATTAAATGAGATACCATAGATAAAACAGACTATGCTCTCTGCTTCACTGCCCTGCATATAACTCACATTTCTTCTCCCTAGAATACTTCCCACCCCTTACCTCCTCCTGCCTTACACACACACACACACACACACACACACACGCACACACACCCCTCTATACAAACCAAGTTAGGTCTCCTTCATATATGTTCCCACTGAACCTAGGGATTACCCTATTGAAGCACTTACCATTGAATTTTCGTGTTTATTTGCCTGTTTTCCTCAGAAAACTATAAGTTCTTTTAAAAAACAATATTTTATCTACCAATGTATACACCTTACCTAGCATACTGACTAGCTTAATAAATATTTGAATAAATGAATTTTAATATCATACCCAGCATTATACTTGGTTCATAATAACTCCCTGAAAAGATACAGTGTATGTGTATTTTGCTTTTCTGTTAGAACACAATCAACCTTAAGTATTTTCAAATTTATAGTATGTGGTGATTTATATGTTAAGTGGAAATGTTTTTATTACCGGTTATACCTATGGAATGAAGAGAATGTTCCTTATCTGAGTTGTAATAGCCTACTTGTAGGTCTATATTTATCTTCACAGTTTGTACATTTTTTTCTTGTAATATCAAAATATATGTATATGTACTGTTTATTTTGCAAGTGTTTCAAGAATTTGTAGTTTAATATGCATATTTCATTGCTTTCTTCTCCATCTGACATTATTTAGACTTAGGATGAAATAGCAAGCTGGGAAACAATGCCATAGATTTAAAAAGGCTTATGAGAAGTATAGAAATTAAATCATTCTAAGCAATGTAACTGAAATTTGCTCTTGCCATTTACAAAATGATAGGAAATAATTATTTTGGCTAGAAAGAATGAAAATAAGGGTAGAATGGTGAAAGTTAATTGATATGTTCACTGTAATTACTTATTTTCATACATATACCTACCTAAATTATTTATAAAAGCTTTGCTGAATAAATATAAATTATTAACTCCACAAATATGGGGGAGTAGAAAACATAGAAGTAAGGTTTATGATTACTTAAATCATTGAGACTGCTTTCTTTAGAGTGTCATAACCATTCTGCTTCTTTCAGGTACAGAGAACTACAGCTTAGTACAGAAAGCAAAGTAACAGAATTTCTCCATCAAAGTAAATTAAAATCTTTTGAAAGTGAGCGTGTTCAACTTCTACAAGAGGAAACAGCAAGAAATCTCACACAGTGTCAATTGGAATGTGAAAAGTATCAGAAAAAATTGGAGGTACATGTACAAGCTTTTCTTTCAACATTAGCATGGCATGTAAACTCCCTAAGTACAAGATTTATATTGAGCTTTATTTCTCCTATAGGATGTAGCACTATCCTGCACAAAAAAAAAAAAACAAGGAAATACGTATTTCAGAAAGATGTATACTGAAAAGGACTAGAATTGTTGAGAAACAAAAAAAGCAAGAAAAGATGTCATTCACAATAGCAACCAAAAATATATAATGACTTGGAATATTTTAAATAAGAACAGTGCAGAATGTATACGAAGAAAACTATAGAACTTCACTGACATGTGAAATGAAACACCATGTTTCTGGGAGGGAATGAAGTATACATTTTTTCAGTTTTCATCAAATAATATGATATGTTTCTATCTAATCAAATGCCAGCATATTTTTTAACTGAAAATAATTCTATAGAACAACTGGAAGGAAAAACGTACAGAATAGTCAATATTTTTAAAAGTACTTTTTAAAAAGAAATAATGGAAATATATATCACATTTTAAAGTGTGTTCTGAGGCAAGAATAATTAAACTGCACACAAAATTAGTTCACAAATGGTATAAAATGTAAAGCCCCAAAACATATTTACATAAATTTAAGAATTTATACATGGTAAAGGTCATATTTCAAATCAGTAGGGAAAGTATGGATTGGACAATAAATGATGCTGTGATAATCATTTGAATATTTAGAGAAAATAGTTGACTCAATACCTCATACCATATAGCAAAATTAAACTCAGATGGATTACTAGGCTGCATATATGTACAATATATAATATATATATTATATATATATATATATATAGTGTGTGTGTGTGTGTGTGTGTGTGTAGCTATAAAGGTATTAGAAGTAAATACAGATGATCCAGGGGCAGTGAGTGACTCACGCCTGTAATCCCAGCACTTTTGGAGGCTGAGGTAGGTGGATCACCTGAGGTCAGGAGTTCTAGACCAGCCTGGCCAACATGGTGAAACCTCGTCTACTACTAAAAAAATGTAAAAGTTAGGTGTGGTGGCATGCACCTGTAGTCCCAGCTACTTGGGGGTTGAGACAGGGAGGATTGCTTAAGCCCAGGAGGTCGAGGCTACAGTGAGCTGAGATCACGTCACTGCACTCTGGCCTGGGCAACAGAGCAAGACTACATCAAAAAAATTTTTTTAAGTAAATACAGATGAAATTATATCTTATGTTTACTTTGGGAATTAATCTGTTAATCTGATGAAAGCCAGGAAAGAAATTATATAGGAAAAATAAAACCTGAATTTGTTTTTAAAATTCATAAATTTTAAAATTCATAAATTCATAAAATTCATAAATTTTTAAATTTATATTTAAACTTAAATAATATATATAATATTAAAGGCAAAATAGAAACTGAAAAACAGTATTTGTGTTATATATGACAAAGGGCTTATGTCCTTAAGTTTAAAAGATATTTTATCAAGAGGACATGCCTTCGCCTTCTACATAAATAAGTGGGAAAAAAAAGGAATGGACCATTTCCAAGAAATGAAATGCAAATTGCTAATAAATAAATAAATGAAAATATGAATTCTCACTGATAAGTACCAAAATATAAATTTATAAATTTAAACTTTTTTTTTTTACCTTTAGATAGGTCTGTGTGTTGTTTTTAAAATGCTGGCAAGAGTACCCTTAAGTGGGAAATCTCATGAGTTAGAAAATGAAACAGCCCTTCTGGACATTATGGTAATCTGTGTTAAAAGCCTTAGAAGGTTGATCCAGATTGTGAATTTTAGATCCAGATTGTGAATTTTAGCTCCAGATTGACTGCAAGAACAAACCAGCAATCCTGAGAGGACCCACAGACCCTCTGAAGGAAGCGGACTGCTCCTGCAGGACCCGGAAGACACCCCAAATAACTCTGGGAGGTGGAAAGCCTTGGGCAAGTTTTCAAGCCCAACTCACTCTGGGCCTGGAAACAGACTCTTGGGCTGTTGTGTTGGGGGGAGCCAGTGGGAGTGAGACCAGCCCTTCAGTTTTCGTGGGAACTGGGTGAGGCCTGTGACTGTTGTCTTTCCCCCATTTCCCTGACAACCTGCATGACTCAGCAGAGGCAGCCATAATCCTCCTAGGCCACCTCCACCAGAATAGGTGCTGGTATCCATGATGGAGAGACCCATAGACAGTTCACATCACAAGACTGTGCAGAAAACCCCAGTACCAGCCTGGAGCTGGGTAGACTCACTGGGTAGCTATACCCAGAAGAGTGACAACAATCACTGTAGTTTGGCTCACGGGAAGCCACATCCACAGGAAAAGGGGTAGGGTACTACGTCAAGGGAACACTTCGTGAGGAACAAAAGAACCTGAACAACAGCCTTCAGCCCTTGACTTGCCCTCTGAGAGAGCCTACCCAAATGAGAAGGAACCAGAAAACCAACCCTGGTAATATAACAAAACAAGGCTCTTCATGACCCTCCAAAAATCACACTAGTTCACCAGCAGTGGATCCAAACCAAGAAATCCCTAATTTACCTGAAAAAGAATTTAGGAGGTTAGTTATCAAGCTAATAAGGGAGGAACCAGAGAAAGGTGAAGCCCAGTGCAAGGAAATCCAAAAAATGGTACAAGAAGTGAAGGGAGAAATATTCAAGGAAATAGCTAAAAGAAAAAAAATCAAAAATTCAGTGAACTTTGGAGATGCTTTTAAAAATGTGAAATGTTCTGGAAAGTCTCAGCAATAGAATTGAACAAGTAGAAGAAAGAAACTCAGAGCTTGAAGACAAGGTCTTCGAATTAACCCAATCCAAAAAAGACAAAGAAAAAAGAATATGAAAATATGACTAAAGCCTCCAAGAAATTTGGGATTATGTTAAACAACCAAACCTAAGAGTAATCAGTGTTCCTGA
Source organism: Pan paniscus (assembly GCF_029289425.2). Classification (NCBI taxonomy): domain Eukaryota; kingdom Metazoa; phylum Chordata; class Mammalia; order Primates; family Hominidae; genus Pan; species Pan paniscus. Next base: position 74,480,121 of record NC_073263.2, read on the forward strand.
GGAAGAAGACAATTCTAAAAGCTTGGAAAACATATTTGGGGGAATAATTGAGGAAAACTTCCCCGGCCTTGCTAGAGACCTAGACATCCAAATACAAGAAGCACCAAGAACACCTGGGGAATTCATTGCAAAAAGATTTTCGCCTAGGCACATTGTCGTCACGTTATCCAAAGTTAAGACGAAGGAAAGAATCTTAAGAGCTGTGAGACAGAAGCACCAGGTTTTCCTATAGAGGAAAACCTATAAGATTAACAGCAGATTCCTCAGCAGAAAGCCCGCAAGCTGCAAGCTAGAAAGGATTGCGGATCCCATCTTCAGCATCCTCAAACAAAACAATTATAAGCCAATAACTTTGTATCTAGTGAAACTAAGCATCATAAATAAAGGAAAGATACAGTCATTTTCAGATAAATACATGCTGAGAGAATTCACCATTACCAAGCCACCACTACAAGAACAGCTCAAAGGAGCTCTAAATCTTGAAACAAATCCCAGAAACATCAAAACAAAATCTCTTCAAAGCATAAATCACACAGGACCTATAAAACAAAAATACAAGTTAAAAATCAAAAACAACAACAAAAAAAGTACACATGCAACAGAAAGCATGATGAATGCAATGGTACCTCACATTTCAGTACTAACATTAGATGTAAATGGCCTAAATGCTCCACTTAAAAAAGGTGCAGAACTACAGAATGGATGAGAACTTGCAAACTAACCATCTGCTGCCTTCAGGAGACACACCTAACACATAAGGACTCACATAAACTTAAAGGGGTGGAAAAAGGCATTTCATGCAATGAACACCAAAAGCGAGCAGGGGTAGCTATTCTTATATCAGACAAAAAAAACTTTAAAGCAACAGTGGTTAAAAGAGACAAAGAGGGACATTATATAATGGTAAAAGGCCTTGTCCAACAGGAAAATATCACAATGGACCTAACACTGGAGCTCCCAAATTTATAAAACAATTACTAATAGACCTAAGAAATGAGATAATCAGCAACACAGTAATAGTGGGGGACTTCAGTACTCCACTGACAGCACTAGAGAGGTCTTTAAGACAGAAAGTCAACAAAGAAACAATGGATTTAACTGGATTTAAACTGTACCTTGGAACCAATGGACTTAACAGATGTAAACAGAACATTTCATCGAACAACTGCAGAATACACATCCTATTCAACAGCACATGGAACTTTCTCCAAGATAGACCATCTGATAGGCCATAAAATGAGCCTGAATAAATTTAAGAACATTGAAATTATATCAAGCCCTCTGTCAGACTGCAGTGGAATAAAACTGGAAATCAACTCCAAAAGGAACCTTCAGAACCACACAAATACATGGAAATTAAATAACCTGCTCCTGAATGAGAATCAGGTCAAAAATGAAATCAAGACGGAAATTAAAAAATTGTTTGAACTGAATGACAGTAATGACACAACCTACCCAAACCTCTGGAATACAGCTAAGGCAGTGCCAAGAGGAAAGTTCATGGCCCTAAACACCTACATCAAAAAGTCTGAAAGAGCACAAACAGACAATCTAAGGTCACACCTCAAGGAACTAGAGAAACAAGAATAAACCAAACCCAGCAGAAGAAAGGAAATAACCGAGATCAGAGCAGAACTAAATGAAATTTGAACAAAAAGAAATACACAAGGTAAATGAAACAAAAAGCTGGTTCTTTGAAAAAATAAATAAAATTGATAGATCAGGCCAGGCACGGTGGCTCACGCCTGTAATCCCAGCACTTTGGGAGGCTGAGGTGGGCAGATCACCTGAGGTTGGGAGTTTGAGTCCAGCCTGACCAACATGGAGAAACCCTGTCTATACTAAAAATGCAACAACAAAAAAAATAAAGCCGGGCATGTGGCTCATGCCTGTAATCCCAGCTACTCAGGAGGCTGAGGTAGGAGAATTGTTGGAGCTTGGGAGGCAGAGGTTGCAGTAAGCAGAGATCGTACCATTGCATTCCAGCCTGAGCAACAAGAGCGAAACTCCATCTCAGAAAAAAAAAAAAAAAAAAAATTGATAGAACATTAACAAGATTAACCAAGAAAAGAAGAAAATCCAAATAACCTCACTGAGAAATGAAACAGGAGATATTACAACTGACACCACTGAAATACAAAAGATTATTCAAGTCTACTGTGAATATCATTACACACATAAACTAGAAAACCTAAAAGAGATGGATAAATTCCTTGAAAAAATACAACCCTCCTAGCTTAAATCAAGAAGAATTAGATACCCTAAAAAAACCAATAACAAGCAGCGAGATTGAAACGGTAATTTAAAAATTACCAAAAATAAAATCCAGGACCAGATGGATTCGCAGCAGAATTCCACCAGACATTCAAAGAAGAATTCGTACCAATCCTTTTGACACTATTTCACAAGATAGAGAAAGAAGGAACCCTCCCTAATTCATTCTATAAAGCCAGCATCACCCTAATACCAAACCAGGAAAGGATACAACCAAAAAAGAAAACTACAGACTGATACCTTTGATGAACATAAATGCTAAAATCCTTAACAAAATACTAGCTAACCAAATCCAACAACATATCAAAAACATAATCCATCACGACCAAGTAGGTCTCATACCAGGGATGCTGGATGGTTTAACATATGCAAGTCAATAAATGTGACAACCACATAAACAGAATTAAAAACAAAAATTATACCTCAATAGATGCAGAAACAGCGTTAGACAAAATCCAGCATCGCTTTATGATTGAAACCCTCAGCAAAATCGGCATACCTTAACATCATAAAAGCCATCTATAACAAACCTACAGCCAACATAATACTGAATGGGGAAAAATTGAAAGCATTCCTCCTGAGAACTGAAACAAGACAAGGATGCCCATTCTCACCACTCCTCTTCAATATAGTACTGGAAGTCCTAGCCAAAGCAATCAAACAAGAGAAAGAAATAAAGGGCATCCAAATCAGTAAAGAGGAAGTCAAACTGTCCCTGTTTGCTGACCATATGATCGTTTACCTTGAAAACCCTAAGTACTACTCCAGAAAGCTCCTAGAACTGATTAAACAATTCAGCAAAGTTTCCGGATACAAGATTGATGTACACAAATCAGTAGCACTTCTATACACCAACAGCGACCAGGCAGAGAGTCAAATCAAGAACTCAACCCCTTTTACTATAGCTGCAAAAAATAAAATACTTAAGAATATTCCTAACAAAGGAGTTGAAAGACCTTTACAAGGAAAACTACAAAACACTGCTGAAAGAAATCATAGATGACACAAACAAATGGAAACACATCCCATGCTCACGGATGTGTAGAATCAATATTATGAAAATGACCATACTGCCAAAAGAATCTACAAATTTAATGCAACCCCCATCAAAATACCACCATCATTCTTCCCAGAGTTAGAAAAAAAATTCTAAAATTCATGTGGAATCAAAAAAGAGCCCGCATAGCCAAAGCAAGACTAAGCAAAAAGAACAAGTCTGGAGGTATCACACTACCTGATGTCAAACTATACTATAAGGCCATAGTCACCAAAACAGTGTGGTACTGGTGTAAAAATAGGCACATAGACCAATGGAACAGAATAGAGAACCAGAAATAAACCCAAATACTTGCAGCCAACTGACCTTTGACAAAGCAAACAAAAACAAAGTGGGGAAAGGACACCCTTTTCAATAAATGGTGCTGGGATAATTAGCTAGCCACATGTAGGAGAATGAAACTGGATCCTCATCTCTCACCTTATACAAAAGTCAACTCAAGGACTTAAACCTAAGACCCAAAACTATAAAAATTCTGGAACCTAACATCAGAAAACCCTTCTAGGCATTGGCTTAGGCAAGGATTCCATGACCAGAAACCCAAAAGCAATTGCAATAAAAACAAAGCTGGCCAGGTGCAGTGGCTCATGCCTGTAATTCCAGCACTTTGGGAGGCCAAGGCAGGCAGATTACATGAGGTTGGGAGTTCAAGACCAGCCTGACCAACATGGTGAAACACCGTCTCTACTAAAAAGACAAAATTAGCCAGGTGTGGTGGTGCATGCCTGTAATCCCAGCTACTGGGGAGGCTGAGGCAGGAGAATCTCTTGAACCCGGGAGGCGTACGTTGCAGTGAGCCGAGATTGCGCCATTCCGCTGCACCCTGGGCAACCAGAGCAAAACTCCGTCTCAAAACAAAAAGCAAAAAACAAACAAACAAAAAAAACAAAGCTAAATAGCTGGGACCTGATTAAAGAGCTTTCGCACAGCGAAAGGAACAGTCAACAGAGTAAACAGACAACCCATAAAGTGGGAGAAAAATCTTCACAATCTATATATCTGACAAAGGATGAATATCCGGAATCTACAGTGAACTCAAATCAGTAAGAAAAAACAATCCCATCAAAAAGTGGGCTTAGGACATGAATAGACAATTCTCAAAAGAAGATATACAAATGGCCAGTAAACATGAAAAAATGCTCAACATTGCTAATGATTGGGGAAATGCAAAACAAAACCACGATACAGTACCCCCTTACTCCTGCAAGAATGGCCACAATCAAAGAATCAAAAAGCAGTAGGCTGGGCATGGTGGCTCACGCCTGTAATCCCAACACTTTGGGAGACCGAGGCAGGCGGATCACCTGAGGACAGGAGTTCGAGATCAGCCTGGCCAACATGTGAAACCCTGTCTACTAAAAATAAAAAATTAGCCAGGCATGGTGGCAGGTGCCTGTAATCTAAGCTACTCGAGAGACTGAGGCAGGAGAATCACTGGAACCCGGGAAGAAGAGGTTGCGGTGAGCAAAGATCGTGCCACTACACTCCAGCCTGGGTGACAAGAGCGAGACTCCTTCTCAAGAAAAAAAAAACCAACCAGTAGATGTTGGCATGGATGCGGCGATCAGGGAACACTTCTACGTTTCTGGTGGGAAAGTAATCTAGTACAGCTGCTATGGAAAACAGTGTGGAAATTCCTTAAAGAACTAAAAGTAGAACTACCATTTGATCCAGCAATCCCATTACTGGGCATCTACCCAAAGGAAAATAAGTCATTATTTGAAAAAGATACTTGCACACACATGTTTATAGCGGCACAATTCACAATTGCAAAATCGTGGAACCAACCCAAATGCCTATCAATCGAATGGATAAAGAAACTGTAGTGTGTATGTATATGTGTGTGTGTGTGTGTGTGTGTGTGTGTATACACACACATGATGGAATACTGCTCAGCCATAAAAAGGAATGAATTAACAGCATTTACAGTGACCTAAATGAGATTGGAGACTATTATTCGAAGGGAAGTAACTCAGGAATGGAAAACCAAATGTCACATGTTCTACTGATATGTGGGAGCTATGCTATGAGGACGCAAAGGCATGAGAATGATACAATGGACTTTGGGTACTTGGGGGGAAGAGTGGAACGGGGAAAGGGTAAAAGACTACAAATATAGTGCAGTGTATACTGCCCCGGTGATGGGTGCACCAGGATCTCACAAATTACCGCTGAAGAACTTAACTTGTGTAACCAAATACCACCTGTACCCCAATAACTTATGGAAAAATAATAAATAAGGGCCATGTGGCTTTAAAAAAAAAAAATTGATTGTTGGCATCTGAGCCTATAGTCTCTGCATCAGTAGGCAATATACCAAGTGGGTGGTATTAATCTTTCCTCAGCTTTTAAATATTAAGTAAACCCCAAAATAAAATGGAAAGAAAAAAAGCTGATCCAGTAATTTTACTTAAAGGAATTTTATCTAAGGAAATAGAGATACGTATAAAGGTTTATATAAATGATGCATGTCGCAGCATTATTTATTATGTAAAAATTAGAAGTAACTTAAGTGTCCAACAGTAGATAAAGTTTTCAATTAGCATATTATAAATTGTGTATTTTGCTGTGTCCATGCACTGCATGTTCTTGGGTATTTTAGATTTGGGGAAAAGGCTAATTAAAAACATGGAATGAAGGATGCAGTTAGGAAATTAGTATGGTCTTGACTATGGTTTACATGTTCAGTAAAAATCATCAATATACATAGAAAAACATTTGAAGGAAATAAATCTTTTTTTTTTTTTTTTTTTGAGACAGTCTCACTCTGTCTCCCAGGCTGGAATGCAGTGTCACAATCTCGGCTCACTGCGACCTCTGCTTCCCCAGTTTAAGCCATCCTCCCACCTCAGCCTCCCGAGTAGCTAAGATTACAGGCGTGCACCACCACGCCCAGCTAATGTTTTTATGTTTTTCGTAGAGACGAGGTTTCACCATGTTGGCCAGGCTCATCTCAAGCTCCTGACCTCAAGTGATTCCCCCTGCCTCAGCCTCCCAAAGTGCTAGGATTACAGGCGTGAGCCACCGCGCCCAGCCAAATATATCCAGATATTAAAGTTTATCTATAAATGGTATAATTATGGGTGATTTTTATTTCTTCATTCTCCCCCCCTAGACTAAGACCTTTTTAAAAATATGCTTCTAGGTCTCAGCCAGAACCTGGCACATAGTTAATTGAATTGATAGTATGCAGTACTTTGTAACTGAGTGTTTATTAGGCAGTAAGCACTGTGCTGGGCCCAGTTACACACACAAATTTTAAGAAATGATTCCTATCTTCAGGAAACTAAGAATTTGGAACAGAGCTTTGAATAGAGCTTTCTGTAATGATGGAAATATTCTATATCTGCAATATCCAGTTCAGTAGCCACTTGCCACGTGTGGTCATTTAGCACTTGAAATATGGCTACTGCACTGAGGAACCAAGCTTCTTTAGTTAATCTTAATTAAATTAAATCTAAAATTAGCTACATGTATTTAATGACTCTGGTATTAGACTGCATGCTCTAGACAATTAACCAGAGCATACACATCCTTACTATTAGGCAGTGGTAGGATTTGAAAACTTTTCTCCTTAGTTTGATCATAAAAGAAAAATGGAAGGTATTTTCTGCCCAAATAGAATTTCTTCTGGCAGTATTGGGTAGGGATTGGCCTGTGGGCTTTAGGCTCAACAGACCTAAGATTTGAACCCAGTTACTCACCACTCTGGATAAATTACTCATTTTCTTTGGGAATAATAATAGCAACTGCTTCATAATGTTGTTATATCTGTTTGGCTCATATAAAACAACCATTTATGCTCAGTACCAATTCATAGAAATCCTCAAAATATTGTTTTGATGCTATAGAATTTTGTTTTAGTTAAGTTGGGAAATGCCAGGAAAATGGAAGTATCCTTTCCCAAAAGATAATTATTTGTTGGGTAAAAGATTTTTTTTTTTCACTTTTCAGATCCCATAATAGTGTGCCCACTAATAAACTCAAGCATTTTAACTTCCAATTTTCCTTTCTGCATATGAAGGTTTATTTTACAGTTACAAAAATATGAAATTATAGGTCATTAAACAGAAACTACAATGCAAAGAAACTGAAAGTTATTCAATTAGAAGCCTTTCTCAATTGAAAATCAGATATTAAAGTAGTTTCCCCCAAATTATAATGCAATTCAGTTACAGGATAAATATCATAAAATAGAACTGGTTTGTCTTTATTTTGGAAATACATGTTTTGCATACATTTGTCATTTATCCAAAATATCAAAATATTTCTTTTTTTTTTTTTTTTTTTTTTTTTTTGAGGAGGAGTCCTGCTCTGTCACCCTGGCTGGAGTGCAGTGGCACTGTCTCGGCTCACTACAACCTCCACCTCCCAGGTTCAAGCGATTCTTGTGCCTCAGCCTTTCAAGTAACTGAGACTACAGGCGCACGCTACCACACCCAGCTAATTTTTGTATTTTTAGTAGAGACGGGGTTTTGCCGTGTTGGCCATGCTGATCTCAAACTCCTGACCTCAGGTGATCCACTTGCCTTGTCCTCCCAAAGTGCTGGGATTACAAGCGTGAGCCACCATGCCTGGCAAAATATTTCTTTTTTAATGGCATTCATTTGATATTTTAAGACCACATAATATAGAAAATACACTTATAATACTAGGTGACAATATTCCTTTACACAGCTGTATGCACTAGATTTTTTTTTAATGTATAAGGTGAGAATAAAAGATTTTGAAGAAATACACCATAAAGGGGGGTTGTTAACTAACAAATCAGCCTTGACTCATTTTAATGTTTTATTTCTACTTTTTTGTTCTAGAGAAGTTATATTATTTAATATCGCACAACTAGTAAGTGACTGAACTGTGATTAGACCTTAACACCTGACCAACCTCACTTTAAATCCCATACTTTTTTTTTTTTTGAGACAGAGTCTCACTCTATCTGTCACCCAAGCTGTAGTGTGATGGCATGATCTCAGCTCACCGCAACCTCTGTCTCCCAGGTTGAAGCGATTCTCCTGCCTCAGTCTCCTGAGTAGCTGGGATTACATGCACACACCACAACGCCCGGCTAATTTTTGTATTTTTAGTGGAGACAGGGTTTCACCATGTTGGCCAGGCTGGTCTTGAACTCCTGACCTCGTGATCCGCCCACCTCAGCCTCCCAAAGTGCTGGGATTACCGGCGTGAGCCACCACACCCAGCGTAAATCCCATACTTTTAACCACCACAATATTTAATATTTATTACAGTAATCTCTCCAAGATTACACTTCTGGAAATTACTCTGATTAGTGAAACTAATTAAAGGGCCTCAGAAAATAAAGCCTTAGTGAAAAACATAAAAATATATTAAATATATATGTATGTTTAAAAAGACAAGCAAAATTTGTAGATGGTGTCTACTTATAAAGCAAATCAACGTTCAGTATTTAAAACTTTTTTCCTATACTTTCTTCAGGAAAATGCTGTAGAGTCATAATCTGTTGCAGGTGATTCTCCCACACATCTTTTTTTATTGCCTTTAGCTGGTTACAAACAAAATTGATTTTATAACCTCCAAAAAATTGCAACTTGCAGTTTGCAAAGGACTCTCATAGACCTGTCAACTTGGTCTCTGGATGCAGGTGACTAGTAATTATTATGCTTTGTTTAAAGGTCATATATGGAAAAACACCTTTCTAAAAAACGTTGTGGTTCTAAAGATTCTGGTTGATAAAACTGAGGCTTGAGGGCATTTCTTAACATTGTGTACCCCTATTAAACTGAAGCCTTGAGAAGGCAGAGAGATTATTCATTTATCATTGTGTCAGCAGTGCTTAACACAGTGCCTCTCTCATAATGAATCCTCAATAAATACTTGATGAATGAATGGTTTAACAATAATGTAGTATCATAGTTTGAATCTTTTGGTGGGGGGGATTCTACAAAGTATTTTTAAGACAATTCTTATTTATAATTAATTTATAGAGAAATAATTTCATCATGGTAAAGATAATGGACTTTTCTGGGCTTTTACCCAGTATTCTCATTGATTGTTAATTTGGAGATTATTTATTTTTGCTTAATTATTAATTGGCAAAGGCTCCCAGAAGCGTTGGCTTTATATATTTGTCTCTGTTTAAGGCAAAATTATAATTTTGTATTATCATTATTTAATCTTTGTATTATTCAGTTAATACATGTATTATTCAAAGGAAGGAAAATTTTACTGTGAGAACTTTATATTTAATGGATTCGTAAAATTAATGGGCTTATTTTATGTATCCATATTTAAACTGAAATGTTCATGTATTGATTTTTATTAAAACAAATCCTTAATATTATAGCCTACCATGGGTCCAACAGTCAAGTTCTCTTTGGCATTTCAGAAGCAGTAATAGGTTTACTTATAACAACCACTCAGACAAATCCACAGAAACAGAAAATTCTCTAATATGGGGTACTAGAGGTATTGGGAGATACCCCACATCAGTAGTTTTTCGGGACCTCTCTTTCACATTATGAAGATATTTTTTAAATTACATCTCTCGTAATGGTTTTTAAATCTCTCCTTACAATAATATCTTATAAAATATCCCATCTTTAACATTTTGATTCCTTGTCTCTAATCATTTCTCCTGTTTTTCTTCATGTGGTGGTTTTGCAGGGGGAGGTGGGGTACAAATGAAAAAGTATCAGCTCTGCTGTGGGAATAGTCATTTAACACTGCCTTTACTGATTCTCTCTTTTGACAGTGGAATTAGTTTCATCAGCCACCAGATTCTTAATGAATTACATCCCAATGTAATGAACTCCATGTAAGCCCCAGATAATGTCACTGAGCAATGATTTTTTTTATAATGAATTAAGAAGTTTCTAGAAAACACATTCCCAACAAGCAAGAATAAAGAAGAAATAATGCTAAAACACACATTTTGTTTTTTCTGACCCAACCAGAGCCACTGGAAATCACCATAAAAATGCTGTTCCCATTTTATTCCTTCTCCACTCTCCAAAGGAATGTATATGGAGAGTGAGGGATAATGTTTTGTTTACTTTGGGGGAAAGTTTTGCTGAAAATTGAAGGAAATGATCTGAAGTAAGTTAAGGAAAATTATAATTTCTGCTCATTGAGAACTGTAAATAGGTCTTCCTTCCCCCTTTTTCCACATCACAGAAAACATATAATCATACACATTTTGTTTTGTGAACTTTATGTCATTAGAGAAAATAGTTGTCTTTAAAAGTGTTTAATTGTAGAGAATTCAAGATAATTAAATTAGTGGAACTCTATTTGCATGAACTATTTCATGCAGAATTGTCATATAGTTATATTTCTTACAGTAGCAATAGTACTTTTCAACACTGTGTTCTAGGTACTCTGCTAAGCACTGTAAATTTATCATCTCATTTAATTTCTTTCAACAGTGTTTTTAAGGTAGGCCTATAAAGAATAAGTAATTGCCTAAGATCACAGCTAGTAAGTGTCAAAGCCATATTGAAATCCAAATTTTTCTGGCTCCAAACCATATTCTTCACTGTAGTAGTCTGTTGCCTCTCAGGAAACAGTATATTATGTTGTATTAGAAAGCAGGTGTAATACCACTCCATAATTTAGTCTGTAATAATAAGTAAGCATTCTAGATAATTGGAATTTAAGCATTAAAACATTTCCGTATCACTAGAGGCATCTCTTTTTTTAGTTAATTTATTGTTGTCATCATGGTGTTTCCTTCAATGAATTACCATTGGAGTGTAGGATTTTTTGCTTGTATACAAAATGACTCCAATTTCCATGCCCTTTGCATCTCATTTTTAATGTGTTTTCGTTGTTCACAAAGGCATTTTCTGATACTGCCTCAAGCAGCACTTCACATTTACCTTTTGATTTCCTGCTTTGAATTTATGACTGTTCAGAAAACCAAAAATGTTATTAAGATCATAGTAAGGGTAATTCAATAAGCTCTGATGGAAAATTGAAGGATTTATTGTCAGTATATCGTTTTTACAAACAGCTTTGTAAGCCTCTGTCAAATAGCTTTGATTGCCAGATAAATGACCTCTATGTAAATATGACATTGTATTTTTTAAAATTCTAACAAGCAAATGCTAATATTACTCCTATAATTATTCCTAATTTTAAATTCATTTTTTATTCAGCTTATAAAATAAGGATAAGGTACTTCATAATTTTCAGTTAAAAACAACTGAATTATTTACCTTAGAAATAAATATATTTAATTTCCTCATTAGTCATCTTAATTGAGCTACTTTCTCTAATATTTAAATAATAAAAAAAGCCCTATGAATGTCTTTGCATCATGTTTTTGTCTTAACTGTGCACCTGTTTAATTCTGCCTTTGTAATTCTTCTCCTTCACTATTAGGTTTTAACCAAAGAATTTTATAGTCTCCAAGCCTCTTCTGAAAAACGCATTACTGAACTTCAAGCACAGAACTCAGAGCATCAAGCAAGGCTAGACATTTATGAGAAACTGGAAAAAGAGCTTGATGAAATAATAATGCAAACTGCAGAAAGTAAGTCTTCCCCCACACACACATGCACAACTTTTTTTTTTCTGGCAACAAAAGACGCCTGACATTATTTCTAAAACTACTTTGGGATCAGGCACGGTGGCTCATGCCTGTAATCTTAGCACTTTGGGCGGCCAAGGTGGGCAAATCACTTGAGGTCAGGAGTTCAAGACCAGCCTGGCCAACGTGACAAAACCCCATCTCTACTAAAAATACAAAAAAAAATTACCCAGGAGTGATACTGGGGAATCCCAGCTACTCCAGAGGCTGAGGCAGGAGAATTGCTTGAACCCGGAAGGCAGAGGTCGCGTTGAGCCGAAATCATGCCACTGTACTCCAGCTCAGGCAACAGAGTAAGACTGTCTCAAAAAAAAAAAGAAAAGAAAAAAATAAAACTACTTTGGTATATTTTCTTAAAATATAATTGGTGACTATTTCTAAATAAAATTATGTATTTCAAATATTCGTTCATCTTCATCTTAGAAATTGCAGTCAAAAAAGAAACAGGTTAAATATGATAGCTTTTATCTTTTCAATTTTTTATCAAATTCACTTCCTCCAGAATTGTTAAGTATTTACATCTGTCAGGAACTGGGGATTAGGAGTTCATGGAAATAATTCCCGTCTCAAGGGGTTTCTAATCTACTGAGAGAGGTGAACATAATAACAAATAATTAGAGTAGCAAGATAAATGCTATAAGCAAAAAATATGCAGTTCTCAGTGGAAATACAAAAGAGATCATTAATTAATCCCACCTTTAAAGGAGGTGAGGCATATCTAAGAGGGGAGATGACACTGCAATTAGTCTTTTCTTTTTTCTTTTTTTTTTTTTTTGAGACGGAGTTTCACTCTTGTTGCCCAGGCTGGATTGCAACGGTGTGATCTCAGCTCACCTCAACCTCTGCCTCCCGGTTTCAAGCGATTCTCCTGCCTCAGCCTCCGGGTAGCTGGGATTACAGGCATGCGCCACCACACCCAGCTCATTTTGTATTTTTAGTAGAGACAGGGTTTCTCCATGTTGGTTAGGCGGTCTCAAACTCCTGACCTCAGGTGATCTGCCCACCTCGACCTCCCAAAATGCTGGGATTACAGACGTGAGCCACTGTGCCCAGCCTTGGAATGAGTCTTGAAGTACAAATAAAAATTCATTTGAGGGTACTGTGTTATAATCTTTGATCTTTAATTTCTGTTTTCCTTTTTTCTTGTTTTCCCCTCTTGTTATCTTCCTGTCTTATCCCTAACGTTAATAAATATTTTAAATTAACATTTCACCATTGGCTGTGATGTTTGCTACAGTACATTATTTGTGTTCAAAAGTCAGATAACCATGGCATTCTTATAAAAATGGGTTTAAACTTCAGTTGAAGTTGAATTTGAATCTAGGTAGGGTTCTAATTATTTTAGGCACATTTTTGCATAAGGACTGTATTTACTTGTAGGCCAAATGTAAGAAAAACTTATTTCTTTCCTATCATTGTCCTAGTTCCCATTTCCAAGGTCAATGTCTGATAACTGCAATAGATTTTAAATTTATCTTCAATTTCTTCACTGGAGTCAAAGTAATCTTTGTAACATTCAAATTTTCATATCATATGCCTGCTTTAATGACTTTTATTGTCTTCATTAAGACAATAAAGTCAAATTTCTTTACATGACTTCATGATTAGACTCATGTTTATCTTTCTGCTTTCATATCTTGCCATTCCCCTCCATATCATATTATTGTTTTGAAAGTTTCATACTCTTTCTTATCTCCTTAACTTTGCATATGTCCCTTTGTCTAAACAAATTAGGAATAGAAGGGAACTTCCTCGATCTGAAAAAGGGCATTTATAAAAACCAACAGCTACAATTGTACTTAATGGCGAAATATTGAATACTTTCCCCATTGAGGGGGAGAGTAAAACAGGGTTTCCTATTTTCATGATTTATATGACATATTAAGTGCTGTATTTGAATTCCTAACCTGTGAGATAAGGATAAGAGAAGATATATATAAAAATCAGAAAGGAATAGTAAGAATCTATTTTCAGATTACCAAACAACTACTAAACCTGATAAGTGAATATAGCAGAATATATAGTCATTACCCAAAAATATACTAGAAGTAAACAATTGGAGAAGTAAGTAGCAACAAAAAACACAAAATACTTAGGAATAAATTTAAGCCAAAAAACCCTACAGATCATTGCTAAGAGAAATTAAAGAACCACTCCCCCCAAAATCACGAAATATATTGTGAATTCTATCAATTCAGTGTTCTTCTAGTCACAGTGGCAGGAGGCTTTTTTGTATTTCATTCATATGGAGTGCAGAGGACTGGAATATCCAAAGCAATCTTGAAAAAAGTTGAAGCCCTGTGTGGTGGTGCACTCCTGTAGTCCCAGCTACCTAGGAGGCTGAGGCAGGAGGATTGCTTGAGCTTAGAGGTTAAAGCCTGTAGGGTGCGATGATCGTGCCTGTGAATACCCACTGCACTCCAGCCTGGGCAACATAGCGTGACCTCCTCTCCTCCACAAAAAAAAGAACAAATTGGAAGAATTGCACTACCTGTTTTCAAGATTTACTATAAAGCTTCAGTATCAGGATAATACAGTACCGGCTTAAGGAAAGACAAATACAGCAATGAAACAGACTAGAAAACCCAGAAACAGATCCATACTTAAATAATAATTTCATTTTTAACAAAGGCAGCAAAGCAAACAAATGGTGAAAGGAAAGTTTGTTCAATAAATGGTGCTAAAAAAAAATTGAACATCTTTATGGAATAAACTTCATACACCAATATTAATCTGAGACGATACCTAAATGGAATAGCTAAAACTATAAATATGTAACAGAAAACATAGGTGAGTATCTTTACAATGTGGAGTACATTAAGACTTTTTTTGACATGGCCCTTGAATGTAATTATCATAAAAGAAAAACTGATAAAGTAGATGTCATCAAAATTTAAAACTTCTGTTCTTCAAAAGACACCATTAAGAAATGAATAGCCAAGCCACAGACTCAAAGAAAATAACCACAATTTTATATCTGACAAAAGAATGATACCCAGAATAAGAAAATATTGAGGAGAAAATATTCACAAAACATAGATTAGACAAAAGAAAATGATATCCAAATGTGGTGGGCTGAAAAACATCCTTCTAGAGATGTCCATGTCCTGTTGGGCATAGTGACTCATGCCTGTAATTCCAACACTTTGGGAGGCTGAGGCAGGTGGATCACTTGAGCTCAGGAGTTCAAGATTAGCCTGACATGGTGAGACCCCATCTCTAGAAAAAAAGAGAAAGAGAGAAGGAAAGAAAGGAAGGGAAGAAGGAAGGAAGGAAAGAAAGAAAGAGAAAGGAAAAGGAAGGAAGGAAAGAAAAGAGAAAAGAAAAGAAAGATGTCCATGTCCTCATCTTTGGAACCTCTGAAAAAGCTGGAAAAGGCAAGGAAACAGATTTCACCATAGAGCCTTCACATAGAACCAGCCCTACAAAGCATTGACTTCAGGTCAGTGAGGCTGATTTTTGGACTTACAACCTGTAGAGCTATAAAATAATAAATTTGTATTGTTTAAACCATAAAGTCTGGCAATCTGTTAACGTTAGCAGTAGGAAATTAATGTACCAGAATATATATTTAAAAATTCATGTAACTCAGTGATTAAAAAAAAAATAGTCCTGTTTAAAACATGGGCAAAAGGTTTAAACACTTCACAAAGGAAGACATGTGAATGACAAGTAAGCATAATAAAAGTATTCAACGTTACTAGTCATGAGGGAAAAGCAGATTAAAAGCCCAGTGAGATACCACTGTATACCCACAAGAATGGCTGAAATTAGAAAGACTGACTATACCAAATGTTGGTGAGAAGTGGAGCAACTGGCAGTTTCTTACAAAATAATTAAACAACCTAATCAGTGATCCAGCATTTCCGTTACTTACCCAAGAGAGAAGAAAGCATATGCACCTTAAAAGATTTCCTCTAGAATGTTCATAGGAAATGTATTCATAATAGTCAAAAACTGACAACAGCCCAGGTGTGTATCTCAAAGGAAAATGGTTAATCAAACCATTATACATTCATGTAGTAGAATACTTCTCCTCACTGGAAGGAAACAATTGGCTTACTTAACAACATGGATGAATCTGAAAAACATAAAGTGTACTTTATATAATATAGTATGATTATACTGTATGATTATAGTATGTGGTATGATTATACTATATGATTATAGTATATGGTATGATTATACTATATGATTATAGTATATAGTATGATTATACTGTATGATTATAGTATATAGTATGATTATACTATATGATTATATAAAGTTCTAGAAGAGACAAGTAATCTATGATGAAAAAAATCAAGGGGTGGGGGTAAAAATTTTTTTTTTATTTTTAAAAAGACAAAAATCAGAACTGTAGTTGTCTCTAAAGATGATTGTCACCAAAAATTAACCGAGAAAAGTGACATGGAACTTTCCAGGGTATTCAGATGTTCTATATATCTTGATAGGGTTTGTGTTAAACACATGTGTATACATTTCAAAACTTTTACATTTCAAAACTCGTTGAATGGTAGACTTAAAAAATAAAAATAAAATTTATACATGGTGAAAGTTACAAATCTTATTTTTTAGAAAATAACTGTAAATACATATTGAATTATAATTGATGATTTGCATGTTAAACTGTTGAGGAGTGAAGTGTGCAAATGTCCACAACTTTCTTTGAAATGCATCAAAAAAAACATTCATGGAAACAGGGGTGGATATATGTATAATAAACACATAGTATGTTTGATTTAGAATCCAGATGTTGGAGCCAGGCACAGTGGCTCATGCCTTTAACCCCAGCATTTTGGGAGACCAAGGCAGGACGATTGCTTGAGCCCAGAAGTTCAAGGCCAGCCGGGGCAACCTGGCAAGACCATCTCTACAAAAAAATAAAAAATGAACCAGGCATGGTGGTGCCAGCTACATGGGAGGGTGAGGTGGGATGATCGCCTGAGCCCTGAACGTCAAGGCTGCAGTGACTGTGTTCACGCCACTGCACTCCAGTCTGGGCGACAGAATGAGACTCTGTCTCAAAAAAAAAAAAAAAATTGCAGATGTTGAGTATATGGATGTATACTGTACATTTTTTCAGTGTGTCCACATGTATAAATATTTTCTTAAAAGCTGCAGAAAAATAGAAATTAACTTTTGTTATGATACTATCTAAACCAACTTCAAATAAAATAGATTTACCTGTACTAGAAGATCAGTAACTAGGTTCTCTATCAGTTCACATTGGAAATTAAAATATACCTTGTCCTTATTTAATGAATACTTATCGATTAACTAAAATTTCAAAGAAGTGAGCACAGACTTTTTTTAGTACTACATTGTGTACAGTTTTCAAAGGCTTGCCATTTAATTCAGGTAATTTCGGCTGACTTTTTTCACAGACTATTTTTAATACTACATCGTGTACAATTTTCAAAGGCTTGCCATTTAATTCGGGTAATTTTAGCTGACATGAAGGTGATTAGCCTTCATTTATTAAGGTGTAACCATAGCAAATTAAAGTATCTTATTTATACTTGTATTGCTTTCTGTAATCAAATAAGTATTATTTGGATATTTGAGTTTAGTTTTCAAAGATTTCATCAAGTTGTTAAAAGTACAAGTATTGTCTAAAAGCTAAATAAACTCATATTAGAAAAAAAAAAGCAACCTAGATTTCTAGTTGTTAAATTCAGTTACCTGCCACACATCCTCATCATACTTATAACCTTCACTAGGCATTTGTCAAATTTCTCAGAACTCCCTTCTCTTTGCTTCTTGAATCACCTGCCTTTGTTTATTTTCCATCATTTAACTTCTGGATAATCTTATCCCTTTCCGCAACTTCAGTTACTATCAATAGGCTAGTAATTTCTATAGTTAGACACAGGGTCTCACTGTGTTGCCCAGGCTGGAGTGCAGTGGTACAATCATAGCTCACTGCAGTCTCAAACTCCTGGGCTCAAGTGATTCCCCCTGCCTCATCCTCCCAAGTAGCTGAGACTACAGACACATGCCATCATGCCCAACTAATTATTTTTTGTAGAGACACGGTCTCACTATGTTGCCCAGAGTGATCTCAAACTCCTGGCCTCAAGGGATCCCCCTGCCTGGGCCTCCCAAAACGCTGGGATTATAGGCATGAGCCACCATGCACAGCTGAAAATTTAACATTATTTGCATTTCCTCTTTCTTCCCTGAAACTTCCTAATTTTTCTGTACAGTTGCTCTCTCTATTAGCAGATACTGCATCTCAGATTTAATCACCTGTGGATTGAAAATATTGGGGAAAAGACAATAATAAAAAATAATACATTTTTAAAAATACAATATAACAACTATTATATATAGCATGTACATTGTGTTAGGTATTGTAAGTGATGCAGACATGGTTTAAAGTGTATGTGAAGGTGTAGATATGTTATATGCAGATATATATATACCATTTTATATAAGGGACTTAATCATCTGTGGATTAAAACTTCACATACCTTACAAGTCTATGCTTCTGCACATGGACTTCTCTCCTATTCCTTCACTGAATCTCAGTCTCCCCATATCTACCCTATACCTTGTAGCATGGGAAATAGTGGCACTCAGATGCAGTTGCCCTGCGTTCTGCTTCTAAGACACATTGTTCAGATCTCTTTAATAGCATTGTTCAGATCCCTTTAGTAGCATTGACCAAGTTGTATAATACATTGTTTCTGTAACTAATCCCTGCTAGAATAGTTATCCCATGATTTATTAATCCATTAAGTATTAAACTCACATTTAGCATGTCCATTAATACCTAACTTATGGGTTTTTGAGATGTGAACTAAATTTACCCCTCTCTCCTCTGAATTTAGAACTATTAAGGAGAAACAAGAGTCAGTTACATATCTAAATGTTAGCTCTAGTTCCAGTAGAGCTTATTTGAAGAACTCATCTTGGATCTGGACTTACCTGCTAGCTGATCATAGTATTGGTAATGGCATGTATCATCTCTTCCATGTGTCTCTCTCAACTAATAATTCTTCCTCAGAAAGCTAATCCTGATCCACCATGAAAGATAGGGACAAAATTAAAAGAAAACAGTTAATAAATGTTTCTAAAATCTTTACTACAGAAGGGCCAATCAACAAATGTATCCCTATTACATTGATAGGCATGCAGAAGATGAAACATCATTATGGTTGTAAAATATGTGGCTTTGTTTTAATTCTGAAATATTCCTGAAAGTGAATATCTTTTTAACATTAAAATAATGGCTGGTGATAAATAATATTATGAAAGTTTTTATATGTCAATGACTGCTTTTACTTGAGCTATTAAAACTATAGCCTTTGATGAAATAATTTTTTTGGTGTTTTGGGGGTTTTTTTTGATGATGAACTATTTTTTGGCCAGGTGCGGTGGCTCACACGTGTAATCCCAGCACTTTGGGAGGCTGAGGCGGGCAGATCACCTGAGGTTGGGAGTTTGAGACCAGCCTGGCCAACATGGCGAAACCCTGTCTCTACTAAAAATACAAAAAAAATTAGCCGGGCTTGGTGGTGGGCACCTGCAATCCCAGCTACTGGGGAGGCTAAGGCAGGAGAATCGCTTGAACCTGGGAGGCAGAGGTCGCTGTGAGCAGAGATCACGCCATTACACTCCAGCCTGGGCAACAAGAGTGAAACTCCATCTCAAAAAAAAAAAATATATATATATATTTTTAATCCCAACTTGCAGTAAAATGTCATTGCATTTCAAGTTTTTTACCCAGAAGATGTTAACCTGTTAGTTAAAATTCCTTTCGGGAAGTAGTGTGACAATAGCAGAATTTAAAAGTAAATTATTTTCACATAATTTTTTTACATTTAAAAAAAGTAAGGCCATCAATACATGCTTAGAGCTGCACAGTTTTTAATAGAGTAACCTACATAAGTACATAATTTTATTGTTGCAAATTAAAATAAAGTTGTTCTGATAAAATAATATTTGTTCTAATTTAAAAATCATTTATCAAGAACAGAATTGATGACTTTGATATGTTATCGTTATTTGTTATATTACATAGCATATTTCATGCAAAAAGCCTTTGAGTCCTTCAGAATAATACATGTATTATTATACTTTTTAACAAGAAAACCTAACATGATATGATGCAGTCCCTTATACATTTCAAAAATAAATGGAGCAAATTCAAGCAAGGATATACTTTAAGAAATATGTTTCTACTTACAAATGGGCTGTTTAAGATTACATATTAGCCCTTTCTAATGTTTTTATCCTCCCTAATTTGTTATAACCTCCTTTATTTTCACTTCTGCCATCTTTTTTAAAGGAAAAATAAAGTTATTTCACATTATACACTTTAATATTTTCCAGTTGAAAATGAAGATGAGGCTGAAAGGGTTCTTTTTTCCTACGGCTATGGTGCTAATGTTCCCACAACAGCCAAAAGACGACTAAAGCAAAGGTAAAATCAATATATATTTATTTTATTTATCTACTCAAGATGAATGTAATTACATTTGTGCTTTCTGATAATGTGCTGAGTTCAGTGACAAAGTCCTTTATTCTTACTCTGCATAAATATTAAATTTCTCACAAAATAAAACACTAATAATCATGTATTTCATATATATTTAAATAAATTTAGTGGTTTGTAGAAGTGTACATAAGAATTTCTGTAGAATTAGATTCGATGATAAGGACCTTGTTTTTATTTTCACATTAATTTCAGGTGAGCTACAAATGCTTTGTATCAAGAATATTCAGATTAAAATTCATTGTGCTTTTTTTTTTTCTTTCTCTCATTTTTATTCAACTGCCTACATTCCTTCACATACACGTTAGGGAGAGTGATTTGGAATTAATGCATATATTGTAATTGAAACTATGAAAGGCTTTACAAAACCAAGAGAATATTTAGAAGATCCACTAGTTATCTTGTGAGATAATGTGTAAAAGTACAGTCAGTCCTCTATATCCATGGGTTTCACATGTGTGAATTCAACCAACCGCTTATCAAAAATATTCGCGAAAAGAATGGATGATTGCATCTATGCTGAGTATGTGCCGACTTTTTTTCTTGTCATTATTCCTTAATACAGTTATTCATATAGCATTTACATTTTGTTAGGTATTATAAGTAATCTAGAGATGATTTAAAGTATATGGGAGGATATGCATAGGTTGTATGCAAATATTATACCAATGTATGTAAGGGACTTGAGCACTCATGGATTTTGGTGTCCACAGGAGGTGGAGAGTGTACACTGGAACCATGCATCCCGTGGATACCAACAGACAACTGTACGCTAACAGAAAATTGTACCTACATTAATCAGGTTTCCAGTTGACCTGCCTGATTTTTATTCCTAACTCCTCTCTTGCACGAAAATTTATCCTGCTTTGCAAAAACATCTCACGGCCCCATTCACTACCACATCAAATCCATCAAATCTTAATGTTTCTTTCAGACTTCCAAGCGCCTCTATAATGTAGCTCTATCTCTCCAGCCTTATTTGCCTCCCTACCCAAAATGCAGTGGATATACCTATTTCTCTGCCTATAAAGCAACTGTTTTGTCTGTACCACACAGCAGAGCATTTCTCTTATCTCATTAGCTATCATTTCCTGTGTAATTTACCCATCTAGATGGAAAGTTCTTCGAGGTCAGCAACTACCTATTTTTTTTTTTTTTTTTTTTTTGAGATGGAGTCTCATTCTGTCACCCAGGCCTGGAGTGCAATGGCACAGTCTCAGCTCACTGCAACCTCCACCTTCCAGGTTCAAGCAGTTCTCCTGCCTCAGTCTCCCAAGTAGCTGGGACTACAGGCGTGCACCACCACACCCTGCTAATTTTTGTATTTTTAGTAGAGATGGGGTTTCACCATGTTGGTCAGGCTGGTCTTGAACTCCTGGCCTTGGCCTCAAGTGATCCACCTGCCTCGGCCTTCCAAAGTGCTGGAAACACAGGAGTGATCCACCATGCCCAGTCTAGCAACTACATCTTTTTTTTTTTTTGAGACAGAGACTCACTGTGTCACCCAGGCTAGAGGCAGTGGCACGATCTCAGCTCACTGCAACCTCGACCTCGCAGGTTCAAGCAATTCTCCTGTCTCAGCCTCCCGAGTAGCTGGGATTACAGGCATGTGCCGCCATGCCTGGCTAATTTTTGTATTTTTAATAGAGACAGGGTTTCACTGTATTGGCCAGGCTGGTCTCAAACTCCTGACCTCAAGTGATCCACCCACCTCGGCCTCCCAAAGTGCTGGGATTACAGGCATGAGCTACCACGCCGTGCCAACTACATCTTATTCTTGTTTATTTTTCACTTTCTCTATCTAACTCAATGCAGGATACCTAGTAAAATTGTTTCTTCATCAGAGCGTTTGAGAATTCAGAGTTGCTTTTTTTTATGTGAACTGATTTAGACATTTAGAGACATTATACACTAAGAAAATGACTCAGAAAATAGAACATCTATATGGCTATCTTAAATGATGTATCCTCATTAATATAGTGGTGAATAAAAAAATAAAGTGATGTAGAATATAGAGCACTTTATAGAAAGCAAGAAAAGGATGCTTAGAACTTATGGCTCTTACCAGTTAAACTAAATATATGCCAAATTTTGATCAAGGCGAGCTGAATAGAAAGTATCAATTTGTAGCTGGAATGTTTAATTCTGTCTGGTGAGGATTCAGATATTTCAGAATTATGTATTTTTAAAAAATCAGTCCCATTCCCATTTCCTCTAAAAGTCACAATGGGTAACCTAGGATATTTTGTAATTTTCAGCATATCTGTTTCTTAGTCCAATGTTGCCTAAGGAAGAATAGAACATAGTTTTGTGGGTAAGAGACTTATCAGTAGTAAATGATAGGTAAAATACTAAAACTTGAAATTTAAAGGGAAAGGTCATATTCTTTTCTCTATTTTGGCCTCTGAATCCTTCAAAAGAATCTTTGTTACAAGAAAAAATAGGGCTGGGTGCAGTGACTCACACCTGTATTCCCAACACTTTGAGAGGCCAATGCAGGCAGATTGCTTGAGTCCAGGAGTTTGAGAACAGCCTGGGCAACATGGCAAAACCCCATCTCTACAAAAAATACAAAAACTTAGCTGGGCATGGGGACATCTGCCTGTAGTCCCAGCTACCCTGCTTAGGGGGCTGAGGTGGGAGGATTACCTGAGCTCAAGTGGTCGAGGCAGCAGTGAACCGTGATTGTCCACCTACACTTCAGCCTGGGTGACAGAGTAAGACTCTGTCTCCAAAAAAAAAAAAGAAAAAAAGAAAAGAAAGAATTCTGCTGTTAGAACTTTGCTTTTCTTAGCCCCAAATGCTGAGTTCTTCAGAATCACAAACGATTATTGCTGTTGCACTTTACTATTTTTTTAAGAATTTTTAAAAATAGAGGTTGGTTTTTAATATTTAAAGTGAGGATTTAAGGAACCACAACTGATTCATACTCGAAATAATGTTAACTGTCCAAATATTCTAAAGATTCTATCACTGAGCTATCTATGTGCCTTGAACATGTGCCTAATGGGCATGCTATTAATATCTCCTGCCAGCTGGTGCCAGGCATTCTTCTCATGGTGAGCCAGAGGGTTATTTTGAGGAAGTGCTTCTCAGGTCATCTAAGCTGAATGACGGGAAAGTAAGGCTAGATATCCAAAGAGAACATTTATGCATTCCTTCATGCATTCAACAACTTTTATTGAGTGCTTACTGTATGCACAAAATTGATCAATGGCACTAAAGATCCCAGGTTAGGGTCTGACACATTTCTGAAGTTTGCAAAGTCCACATTTGAGTTCATAATGAATATTTATAAAGAAAGCAGTGGCTTTGTGCTCTTTTTATGTTTATTTAAGATAAAAGCAGTATAACCTTTGAGAGAATTATATGTAATCCTTCACATTTGAAATTAAAGGATTGGAGCCAGACGCACTGGCATGTACCTGTAATCCCAGCTTCTGGGGAGCCTGAGGCAGAAGGATCACTTGAGACCAGCAGTTTGAAGCTGTAGTACACTATAATTGCACCTGTGACTAGTCACTGCACTCCAGTCTGGGCAACATAGAGAGACTCCCATCTCTCAAAAAAAGAAAAGAAAAAAAAAATCAGTGGAAACTTAAGGCGAATGATAAAACAACTCAGTCAGAACAGTAAATGAACTATATGCAAAATAAAGTTTTCATTGTACATCAGCCTATACCAAAATATATTAAAGTTTCAAAGGAATCCATTTTCCAACTACTACACAATAGATTCCATTCATATTAAATTTGATTTAAAATCTTATATGTTCAACAACCAGAATTAGATATTTTAGGGTAACATTTAATTGGAAGGAGATTTCTGATTTGTTATAACAGTAATGTTTATTTTATTTTATTTTTATTTTTATTTTTTGGAGTTGGAGTCTCGCTCACTCTGTCACCCAGGCTGGAGTGCAGTGGCATGATCTCGGCTCACTATAACCTCTGCCTCTCAGGTTCAAGCAATTCTCCTGCCTCAGCCTCCCAAGTAGCTGGGACTACAGGTGCATACCACCACGCCTGGCTAATTGTTTGTATTTTAGTAGAGACAGGGTTTCACCGTATTGTCCAGGCTGGTCTCGAGTGATCTCAAACTCCTAAGCTCAGGCAATCTGCCCACCACAGTCTCCCAAACTACAAGGATTACAGGCATGAGCCACCACACCAAGCCATGTTTATTTCATAAAATTGGAAAATTACTGGTAATCCTACCGTCCAAAATAACCACTCGGAAATGTATACAGATATATATATATACTTTCTTATTTAAGATATTATTGCTTGTAATTTAATAGTTTATTGTCATAGAATTCCATTGTAAACATTTTCTTATGTCATTGGATATTCTTCAGAAAGGTCATTTTTAATGGTTATCCAAAACGTTAATTTTTAGTACTTCCATTTTTGAGTGCTATATTTTCATTAGTTAATTGTATAGTTACTGAAAAATATCATTAATTGCCTATTGCAACCCAGGCAATACCACAAAATTAAAATGAGAAAATGGATGTGAAGTTCCTGACATAGAGTAGATCTTTAGTAAGTGCTAGGTCGTTACACTTTGATGTGTTCTTAAAGTAAATTACATAGTTAATTTTAGAGGAAAAGCCAGGGTTCTGAAATCTTTTACTAGGCACAATTTGAGTTTTCATTTAAGATGATATTGTTTTAAAATTATACAGAAGCTCTTGAAATAATTAGCAGGGATACCCCCCAAACATGAAACTTTCTTTAGTATCAGTCCATTTTTAAGAGTCTCACTCTGTTACTCAGGTCGGAATGCAGTGGCACCATCATAGTTCACTCTCATCTCAAACTCCTGGGCTGAAGCAATCCTCCTTTCTATCTTCCTGAGTAGCTAGGCATGCACCCTGTACCTGGCTAATTTTTTTATTTTTATTTTTTTGTAGAGACAGGGTCTTGCTGTGTTGCCCAGGCTGGTCTGGAGCTCCTGGCCTCAAGCAATCACCCACCTCAGCCTCCCAAAGTCCTGGAATTATAGGCATGAGTCACCACACCCAGCCTATTTTTTAAAACTCTTTCTGGGACACAATTATAGAAAGTTACAAGGGCTTATACAATTAAAGTAGATTAAAATAAAATGGGCTCTCCTTGACTAAACTTGAAAATCTGAAGTAATGTTTTCCTTTCAGTTGTGATTGTTTTGAAAATAGCAAACATGATTTTCTAGTTACATGTTTTGGTTATGCCCTTTAACCTGCCACACTAAATGGTCACACCCAGGCACTAACATGGTCTTTGTATATGCCTCTGTGTTTGTTTTGGCTAATCTGAATGTGGAGACTGTTTTGACGTTCTTAAACCTTTCAAATTGTAAGATTACTGCGTACTATAGTTTCTCTCATTTATAAAAAGCTTTAAGTTAAAACTTTCACAGTTTACTGAGCTTCATAATAAAAAAAAATAAAGCAGAGGAAACTACCAAAATTTTGTGTATGACAAACATATTTTCCTTTCCTTTATTCTCATATATATGAGTTCTCATTTTTGTCCTTGGGGAAACTTGTACTCATTTCATTTGGGATGGCTTTAGTAATAGTTCTTTAAAAAGTTGCTGCTTTTCTATTCATGATAAATTTGGAAGTGTAAGCCTATAGAAGAAACTAGCGACAGTCTCATGTAACTACACATAATCAGCATGAGATCACTGTTTAGTCCTTAGTCATTTCCAGCTGAGTAGATAGTATAAGGACCAGCCTTAAGCTTTTTGAAAGTGGGATCCTTCTGGCACATGTCCCCTTCTTTGCAACCATCTTTCATGCCATGCTAGTAGAGACAGAACTCTGATCTACTGAAAACTGAGAAAGATCAAATAACTAGTATAACTAATAAGCATGCCTCACATATTCTTGCTCATTTCGAGTTTTGGTAATAGTAAGACACCATACCAATACTGAAGAACCCAGAACAGAGCGTCAATCCTCCATTGTGCTTTGATATCTCAGATATAAACAAAACTCTGTCATGTCCACATTTGCTAGGCTAAAAATGTTAGGAAATTGTATGTAGTAATCAGAAATACAGACTGCCATGGACAGAGCCAAAACCAATAACCTGTATTTGGCATCAAGAAGTGCTAAGAGAGCTAAAAGATAACCCCTGGAGGAATACTAATTTGACCAAGTAACAGGTGAAATTTTGGTTTAATATTTAGGTGTACAACCAGTATACTGGTGGTGGTAGTTTCTAGCTGATATCAAACTTAATCTTGGTATAAGTGAAAATCATTTAAGCAATTAATGTATTAATTACAAAGAAGTGTTGTACCTATTTAAGTGTCCCACTAGATAGCTTATAAAAAGCATTGCTTTCTTGAGAAATTCTGTACATTCTACACTAAAAATAACCTTTAGCAAGAGTCATTTTTCCTGACCATGTTTATAGTTATTCTTCTTAAAGATCTTAGCGGGGCCAGGCACGGTGGCTCACGCCTATAATCCCAGCACTTTGGGATGCTGAGGCAGGTGAATCACCTGAGGTCAGGAGTTCGAGACTAGCCTGGCCAACATGGCAAAACCCCACCTCTACTAAAAAGACAAAAATTAGTTGGCATAGTGGTGGGCGCCTGTAATCCCAGCTGTTCCAGAGACTGAAGCAGGAGAATCACTTGAACCTGGGAGGCAGAGGTTGCAGTCAGCCCAGGTCACGCCATTGCACTCCAGCTTGGGCGACAAGAGCGAAACTCTAACTCAAAAAAAAATTTTTTTTAATAAAGATCTTAGGACTTGTTTTCATTGTATGTTTATTGTGTTAAGGAGGCATAAACTCAGCTGTAGTTGAGCAGTTCTTCATCTGTCTTGTTTTGAATTTCATTTAAACACTCTTCTTTCTTCCCACTTGTAAGATCCCAGACTTCTAAAGAGGATCCACCTATAGCACCAAATCACTCACCAAAGCAATATGCCCACTTAAAGTTTTAGGAGGTTGAATATAGAAGTGGTGAATTGGTATCTAAGACATTTGCCTTCTTCTTTGTGCACTTTTTAATTGCTAGTTCAATGCTTAATACTGAGCATTAGTTGTACTTTATTTTTTTTCTTTAATTGCCCATTATTGGCAATAGGTGTACCTTAATGTTGAGGTGCTGCAACTTCGGAGTATGGTTTCTAACAGTGTGTTCGTTTGAACAAAATGCACTTACAACAAGATCAGTCCAGAGGTACTTATCGCTATGCACATGTCTCACGCCTATAATCCCAGCACTGTAGGAGGCTGAGGTGGGAGGATCACCTGAGCCCAGGAGTTTGAGACTAGCCTGGGTAACAATGTGAAACACAGCCTCTACAAAAATTTTAAAAATGAGCCAATCATCCTAATGCACCTGTGGTCCCAGCTATGTGGGAGGATGAGCTGGGTCACTTGAGCGCAGGAGGTCAAGACTGCAGTAGCCATGTTTGCACCATTGCACTTCCTGGCCTGGGCAATAGAGTGAGACCCTGCCAGAAAAAAAAAAAGAAGATTTATTAAGTACCTACTCTGATAAGCTCTACAGTTAGATACCACAGGGGATAAGACTCCTGTCATTTTATGAGTTGCATCTGTTTAGGGAGAAATGATTAACATACATGAAAGAATATATAAACTTTAGTACTATATCATATGTTGGGTTAGGCTATGTCAGTCAGAGGAATAGAGATCCGTGAAGGCTGGCACAGTCAAAAATGGAGGAAGTGGAACTCGACGGGAGCCTTTAAAGAAAATCTTCAGACTGGAGGACCAAGAAAAGGCAGTGGAAGGAATACAGAAAACATATTTGTGAGACGTTAAGTAGAGTAGACATGAATGGCAAATAAGGTTAGTTCCAGTGAGATTATAGAGGGTCTTGATATTTTTAAATAATTTAGAGATAGAGTAAAACTAACCATGAAGGTCAGATTTGAAAGTGAGTGGGAACAGGATATAGACATCAGTTCACTATGTAAGAAATACAGATGTCTGACAAACATGAAACAATGCTTAACCTCACAAATAAATTTAATTTAAAACAGGATTTTATGTTTATCTATAAGGTTAGCAAAACTTCCAAAGATTGACAATGCTCAGTATTGGTTGGGTTATGAAGAAACAGGAGATATGAATGAACAGGAATTCATTCATTCAATAGATAATTTCTAAGTACCTCCTTTGTACCAGGTATTTATTGTTGAACTGTAACAGGTTTTTATATTTTCTGGATTCAAGTCTCTTAACTGATATGTGATAAGAAAATTTTTCTTCCATTCTGCAGATTGTCTTTTCACTGTTTTTTTCCTTTTTTCTTTCTCTCTTTTTTTTTTTTTTTTTTTTGAGACGGAGTCTCTGTTGCCCAGGCTGGAGTGCAGTGGTGCAATCTCAGCTCACTGCAAGCTCCGCCTCCCGGGTTCAAGTGATTCTCCTGCCTCAGCCTCCTAAGTAGCTGGGATTACAGGCGCCTGCCACCACACCCAGCTAATTTTTGTATTTTTAGTAGAGACGGGGTTTCACCATGTTGGCCAGGCTGGTCTCGAACTCCTGACCTCAAGTGATCTGCCCACCTCAGCCTCCCAAAGTGCTGGGATTATAGGCGTGAGCCACCACACCCGGCCCTGTTTTTCTTTTTCATGACAAAACTGAAATGGTTAAAATCTTTTTACTTTCTTAATGGTGCATTTTGAAGCCCAGAATTTTTAAATTTTGATGCAGTCCAGTTTATCCAATTTTTTTTGTTACTTATGCTTTTGCTGCCCTGAGAATCTTTTGCTAAATCTAATTTTGTGAGGATTTACTCATATGTTTTCTTCTAAAAGTTTATAGTTTTAGCTTCTGTATTTAGGTCTTTGATCCATTCTAATTAATTTTTTGATATCATATGAGGTAAGGGCTTTGTACTGTTTATTAATGTGGCTACTAGAAAATTTTAGATTGCATATGTGGCTTGCATTATATTTCCATTGGACAAAGCTGACCTAGACCAGTGGTCTCCAAACTTTTTGATACGAATTTTTATTGGGAAAAAATTTGAGTACACACTCAGCAATATATGCATATGTATTCATATTTATTTATAGATTATGTACGCATGTGCTATCATATGAATAGTATGCACATAATGATATAAAACCTACACAGCAAATGAAAACTTAAGATAATTTAACATTAAAATAAATGTAAGTAAAGGTTCCCACAGTTCAACAAATAATTTTGCACATAACTACTTTTAAAGACCACTGGTCTAGATTATGATCATAACCTTCTAAATGACTGTAGTCTTCTTCCTTCTGCAGGCCATCCTGCACACTACTGATAGAGTACTCTTTCTAAAGTGCGGGCCAGATCATGTTATGTCTAACCAACTTCAGGATAAAATCCAAACATACAAGGCTTTTCATAAAATATCTCTGCCTATATCTCTCTAGCTTCAACCCTCACCATGCACCATATATTATTGATCTATACTCTACTACTTAGAATTTTCCCTAGCACTTCATCCTCTACATAGGCATTTCCCTCTACCTAAAATGCTGTTTCTCTGCTTCTTCACCAGATTAGTTAGTATAGTTTTTATTCCTTAGTGGTATGCCTTTTCTTAGCATTTAGCATACTACAGTAATTTTAAAATTTGCCTGTCTTCCTCAGTAGACTATTAGATCTTCCCAGTAGATATTATGTATTCTCAGTGTCTATGCAGATTATAGGTTTTTAATACATGTTTCTTCAAAGGAAGTGTTCATGAATATTTTTCGAATGAATTAATGAGTGTGTTTCTTCTAATTCACCCTGCTTTTCTGCAGTCATTGATATTCATCACCAAGAAAAAATAGTAATTTCCTTTTTTTTTTTTTTTTTTTTGAAACAGAGTCTCACTCAGTTGCCTAGGCTGTAGTGCAGTGGCACGATCTTGGCTCACTGCTTACTGCAACCTCTGCCTCCCGGGTTCAATAGATTGTTGTGCCTCAGCATTCCAAGTAGCTGGGATTAAAGATGTGTGCCACTGGCCGGGCGTGGTGGCTCACGCCTGTAATCCCAGCACTATGGGAGGCCGAGGTGGGCGGATCACGAGGTCAGGAGATCGAGACCATCTGGCTAACATGGTGAAACCCCGTCTCTACTAAAAGTACAAAAAATTAGCCGGGCCTGGTGGCGGGCACCTGTGGTCCCAGCTACTCAGGAGGCTGAGACAGGAGAATGGCGCGAACCCGGGAGGCAGAACTTGCAGTGAGCCGAGATCGCGTCACTGCACTCCAGCCTGGTGACAGAGCAAGACTCCAACTCAAAAATAAAAATTAAAATAAAAAAAAGATGTGTGCCACCACACCCAGATAATTTTCGTGTTTTTAGTAGAGGTGGGGTTTTGCCATGTTGGCCAGGCTGGTCTCAAACTCCTGGCCTCAAGTGATCTGCCTGCCTTGGCCTAATTTTTCTTTACTGTTTTTGTTTTACTGTAAGTATTATAATGATGAAAAACAGTTATATTTCTTGTTTCTGCTGTGTTCTTTTGCTTAAATATATCTTTATATTTCTTTTCATTAAATCTTAATATAATCTCTTATATCCTTAATAATACAATCTTAGTAAATCTGAGTATAATCTTTTAATGAAAGATTTTATATTATCTTCTGTTCTTTTCTGTGTGTGTGTGTTTGTACTACATTAGTGGGCTAAATGGGTCTTTTAGGGCAACTGAGAACTTTAATACCATTTCTAATATATGTATATATATGTGTATATATATATATATATATATGAGGAAATGTGTTTTACTATTCTTACAACTGACTTAGAGGTGAGTTTTTAAAATGTGAACCCCATATATACTGGAGACCAATTGTACCATGTTGTCTTCTACATTATTATCATTATGCGTCATAAATGACATCAACAGTCATACTAACTCACGGTCCTTCCCGTCACCATCAATTCTCAGAAAGTTTTTCTCAGTAAAATTGTACTATAAACTAGTAATCAGAGCACTGTAGAGTATATTTGTAAGCAATTTGAAGATACCATAGATACTTTCCTTCTATTTAGAGTTGATTTTCCTTACTTGGAATCTCCCAGTCAAAATCAGGGAAATTCCTTTTTGAAGAAAGTAGTCCTGGTGTTAAGGCTTAAGCACTAGCATACCAAGAATTTCTTTTTTTTGAGATGAAGTCTTGCTCTTGTCCCCCAGGCTGGAGTGTGATGGCACCATCTCAGCTCATTGCAACCTCCGCCTCCCAGGTTCAAGCGATTCTCCTGCCTCAGCCTCCTCAGTTGCTGGGATTACAGGCGCCTGCCACCACGCCCAGCTAATTTTTATATTTTTAGTAGAGACAGGGTTTCACCATGTTGGCCAGGCTGGTCTTGAACTCCTGACCTCAGGTGATCTGCCCGCCTCAGTCTCCCAAAGTGCTGGGATTATAGGCGTGAGCCACCTCACCCAGCAAGAATTTCTTGAGTCAGTGTTTTATGACTTATGATATTTTTATTGGTAAGCGGTATCACCCTATCTGTATAAGAACATTATAGAATTCCCAAACAAAATAAAAGCACTCAAACCAAATGAACAATTTAATATTATTAAACTTGATGTCTTCAAGTCATTATCTTGTTCAGATTGTTGGTAATATGTGACCTCTGCATCTCATTTTCTTGCATGTCTTTGTCTTCCATTTCATTCATTTGTAACTCTAGTTCTGTGTAATTGCATTTGATTGTGTTTATTGTTCTATACTGAGTATACACATACTTGTTCTACACCTTCAACATATTTATTGAAAAATTACCATGTTTAAGTGACCCTAGTGTGAAGTTCTGTGGGACACAAAAAGATAAAAAAAAAGTTAACACCTAACATGTATGAAGAGTAAGAAAGCAAGAATAAAAATGTGAATAAAGATAGCTCCAAGATTTTTAAATTAACCTAATAAAAATAGAGCTAATGATAAACTGATGCTTGCAAACGTATAATGGAATCAACGGATTTTAAATACAAAATTCACATTAAGGCTTATTTTATTTGTAGAAATCTTGTTATTTTAGGGTCAAATTAGAGAGAACTTAGTATATTTTTATTGGGAAATGAAGAACAATATAGTCATAAACTGTAAACTCCTTAAAAATTTATAAAGAGAGAAAGATTAATGGTTCCCTAAGGTTGAATTTGAGGAGCAAAGGAGGAAGTTGGAATGTGGGGAGGATGGAGAGTGACTGGTAATGGACACAGAAATTCTTCTTGAGATAATGAAAATACTCTAAAATTAGATTATAGTGATAGTGGCACAACTCTAAATATACTAAAAATCATTGAATTGTACACTTTAAATTGGTGGACTTTATGATATTTAAGTTGCATATCAGTAAAATTGTATGTCAGTAAAGTTTAAAAAAAAAGTGGTTGTCAAAAAATGAGGACTGTATGCTTTTTCCATCTCTAATGCCAGTTGAAAGGAAAGAATTTTAGATCTAAACAAGCAACTCAAATCACTTTATAAACTTTCGCCAGAACTCATCTTTTTTATTTGGTATGAGTTCTTAGAAATAGATGTATAGAATGATATTTAACACTATTTATTATTATTATTATTTTTAGAGACAGGGTCTCACTGTGTCACCCCAGGCTGGATTGCAGTGGCACAATCCTAGCTCACTGTAACCTCGAACTCCTGGGCTCAAGTGATCCCCCCATCTCAGCCTCCCAAGTAGCTGGAACCACAGGCATGCACAATCATGCCCAGCTAATTTTTGTATTTTTTGCAGAGGCAGGGTCTCACCCTGTTGCCCATACTGGTCTTGAATTCCTGGCCTCAAGTGATCCTCCTGCCTCAGCCTCCCAGAGTGCTGGGGTTACAGGCATGAGCCACCGCGCCTGGCCTTAACATTATTTTTTAGAATGTTGTCTGCATTTCTTTATCTGATATTGGGAAATATTAAAATACAATAGAATTTTTTCTGCCCTATGATTTTATTTAAAGCACAGTTACCTTACTTTTTGTCATTATAAAACATTCCATCTAGGATTCCATGGATTCTGCAATTCACAGATTAATAGGTTAACTAGTATAAAATATGAAAATATGATAAATATGAAAATGTTAAGTTACTGGAAATGCAGAGAGGGTCTTTGGAGCAATATGTCTTCTCAAAATTATTAGCAGTTCTTTAAAGAAATATACCACTTCCTCCCACCATAGTTAGAAGGAATAGATTTTATTCTTAAAATTGTTTCTTAAAAGTAGAATTGAGATGTTTCATATGTAATTTTAAATACTAAAGGTCAGTGCAATAAGTTATGGTAATGCAGAGCATCAGAGGGAGTGATTTTTTTTTTAGTACAGAAGCTTAGCCTTTACTATAGACATTCTCTAAGTTTCATATATCTTTTTCATCTCCACTTTCAATTAAAAACCTCATTTTTGTTTTATATTATAACATGCATTATGTTGTTTAAAGTAAACTCTGATACTTCTCAAAGTGATAAGCTAATTATTGTTTGTAATATTTCAACTAATTTTCTGATTTGTAATTGGAAAATATTTATAAAAGTGGAGACAAGCTGTAAATTGCTGTATTGTGGTCTTTTCAAGCAAGTGTTATAATGTTACCTCTCCACTTTTATAGCAAGGGCTAAAAACCGTTACTGCAGTAATCAGTATATCACGGTTATGTTTTAATGTTGTTACTCTCATAATTCTGAGTTGTGGGGTATTGGTCTTCCACTACTGGTGCCTGAAAATATTATTTGACTCTATATTTTTTCTGTTAATATTTAAGTATAATTAGGAAATGATGTCTATTTTCAAGTACACAAACACATTTTGAATATTTTGGGCAGTATTTCACTTTTAAGCATTAATTTTCTTATTTCATTTGCCTAGTGTTCACTTGGCAAGAAGAGTGCTTCAATTAGAAAAACAAAACTCGCTGATTTTAAAAGATCTGGAACATCGAAAGGACCAAGTAACACAGCTTTCACAAGAGGTAAATAACTTAAACAAAAGAAACCCATATGAAGAATCACAGTATTCATTTTAATTGTTTGTAACTTTTATTTTTCTAAGCAGTTTTAAAATAAGCTGTTTGCTAGTACAAAATGATTTCACAATTTATGAAACTAACTGAATGTTAAGGCCATAAAAAACAACTTACAGCGTATGGCAAAACTGAGAACAAAAGGGAGATTAAATGCCCAGACTAAGTATAAATGCAGACTAGACAGACAAAGCTTTGATTTCTGAGAATATCAACTGGTAAAACAGGTTTGGCAAACTTTGGTGACATTTTAAGTTTTTTACTAATAAATCATTTTTAAGATAGATTTGGTTTTTACCTCTGTGTTTAATGAGAAATCACTCCTCTGTTAAATTTAACTTTGTTTACACTTAGAAAATCAGGCTCATATTGCTTCTTTTTCTTAGCCTTATGTCATTTAAACTATGTATATATATATATATGTATGCATTTTACATAGCATTTTTAATCATCTTCTGATGTCAAGATCTAATTTTATTTTTCTGTACTTTTGAAATGCGAGTCATAAAACAATTTAAACCGGAGGTACTACTTTGCTAATGTTCCTTTTATTTATTTATTTAATATTCCTGAGTGTCAACATAAGAAGTTTTTCCGTTTTTTTTTCTTTCTTTCTTTCTTTCTTTCTTTTTTTTTTTTTTCTGAGACAGGGTCTGGCTTTATCGCCCAGACTGGAGTGCAGTGGCATGATCACAGTTCATTGCAACCTCTGCCTCCCAGGGTCAAGGACTCCTCCCTCCTCAGCCTCCCGAGTAGCTGGAACTGTAGCTACGCACTACTGTGCCTGGCTAATTTTTGTATTTTTTTGGTAGAGACAGGGTTTCACCATGTTGCCCAGGCTAGTCTAGAACTTCTGGGCTCAAGCGATCCACCTGCCTAGGGCCTCTGAAAGTACTGGGATTAGAGATGTGCCACTGCACCCAGCCAAGAAGTTAATATTTTAAAAGTTTTAAAAACTATTTCTCTTATAACAAAGGTTTTTTTCAAGTCATACATTAAATAACATTAATATATGTTGTTTATTATTTGTTTTCTTAAGGATCTGTTTATATTCTTTACAGTGTCTTTTCATACTATAACATTAGGAGGATCTTTATCCTCAAATTTTGAAAGACCAGAAATACTTCATTTTATTGCAGTGCCTGACACATAGTTAATGCTTGGGGTTGACACAGTGGTGTGTTGGTAAATGTTAACAGCCAGCTTTCCAAGAGGGATATGAGGGAGAGCTTGATTTGTAACATTGGCTTGTATCTCTTTTATAAATATTCCCACCATGGCTGACTTCAAACTACCAACCTAAGGTTACTGAAGATGGAGTAAAGATTGTCAGCAGCATACCAGTACTTAATGTTTGCACCATACAGATACAACAGACATAGGTAAACTCAAGAGCACAGATAATAGTAAAATAATTTTAAATTGACAAATTTGATTGTTTTTACCTTTGTTTTTAATAAAATGTATTTTACTATAAATTTAAATAATTTAGTTTAGTTTTTAATGCTAGTTGTGTTTGATAGCCAGCCCACAAAATTCCTAAAAATTTTCAGGATTCATTTGTACTTCATTCTTTTCATTGCTGAGTAATTTCTTTGTGTGGATGTACCAGTTTGTTTATCCATTTACTTGTTGATGGACATTGGAGTCATTTCCAGTTTTTGGAATAAAGCTCATATGAACATTCATGTACAAGTCTTTGTATGAAATAATAGAGAACTCCTACAAGCTACTGCAAGCCAAGTCCAGCACACTACTAGGTGGAAGCAGAAAAGATAAATAAATAAATAAACAAACAAACCTCTGTTTGCTAATATATTGTAGATCCCTCATGTTGCCTTTAATTTCACAGTAATTTTCAAAAATATTTTTTAAAAGTAAAATATTAAAATACATGCCTTCCTGAGCATTTCAGTTAATTGAAATAAGAATTTCTAAATGTGGGCTGGATGCAGTGGCTCATGCCTATTATCCCAGCACTTTCGGAGGCCAAGGCAGGAGAGTCACATGAGCTGAGGAGTTTGAGCCTTGGCTACAAAGCAAGATCCACCATCTCTAAAAATAAAGAAGCCGGGTGCACTGGCTCATGCCTGTAATCCCAGCACTTTGGGAAGCCAAGGCAGGCGGATCACTTGAGGTCAAGAGTTCAAGACCAGCCTGGCCAACATGGTGGAACCCTGTCTCTACTAAAAATACAAAAATTAGCTGGGCATGATGGCACATGCCTGTAATCCCAGCTACCTGGGAAACTGAGGCACGAGAATCACTTGAGCCTAGGAGGCGGAGGTTGCAGTGAGCTGAGATCGTGCCATCGTACTCCAGCCTGGGCAACAGAGGGAAACTCTAGTCTCAAAAATAAAAAGAAAGAATTTCTAAATGTGAACACACGTCTATAAATTTTTGGGAGAAAATGTAAGAAATTAAGTGTTAAATGCTCCTATAATTAAGTATAATTAACTTTGTATGAAACCATTTTTAAATAAGCTATGGCTTATATTGAGAAAAAGACCTAAATGCTGAAATATTTATGATGTGAAATGGTATGGTGCCTGGAATTTGCTTTAAAATATTTCATGAGGAAAGGAGGAAGGGCTTAACAAATAAAACAAGAATCACAAAATGTTAATAATGTTTGAAGTTGGATGACGTTTACATATAGGTTTAGTAGTGAGTTCTGGACTTTTGTGTATGTTTGAAAAAATTTCATAAGACATTTGGAGAAAGAATCAGTAACCCTATATTAAAGGATCTATGCCAACTTCAGTATATAACTTTTCCCTTAAGATTGAAAATAAAATATTTAAAGTATTCCATGGACTTTACTTTTTTCTGCTTTACAAAATTATATTGCTTACACTGAAAATAATTATATAAACTAGATGAATGATTAGTATTAGATTGCTGTTATAACAATAGACTATTCATAATAGATGGTGAAATAATACAGATGGAAATTATCTCAGGATCTTTATTCTTTATTTTATTTTATTATTTATTTATTTTTGAGACAGAGTCTCGCTCTCTCGCCCAGGCTAGAGTGCAGTGGTGCATTCTTGGCTCACTGCAACTCTGCCTCCCAGTTTCAAGTGATTCTCCTGCATCAGCCTCCTGAGTAGCTGGTATTACAGGTGCACGCCACCACGCTGGGTTAATTTTTTGTATTTTTAGTAGAGATAAGGTTTCACCATGTTGGCTAGGCTGGTTCAGGATCTCTATTCTTTGGATCAGGTTAAATATTTAAATCAGTTTGGCCTTTTTGATAATACACAGATGAAATACTGATAACTAATGTTAGAATTACCATTGAGTTAAACACTATTCAGATTATGTCTGAGATTGTACATAAGTGAACTGACAAAATGACAATGCTAAGTAATACCCAAAATAAAAACAAATACTCCCCTTTTTAGCAGCTTTATTGAAGTATAATTGATATACAGTAAATTGCACATATTTAAGGTATAGTGCAGTTTGACATTTCGCACATGAATATACCTATGAAACTATCACCAAAATGAAGGTAATAAACACATATATCTCCCCAAAAGTTTCCATATGCCCCTTTGGAATTCTTGCCCCCCAACCTTCCCCATCTCAGTCCCTAAGCAATTACTGATTTACTTTCAGTTACTGTAGGTTGGTTAGTTAGTTAGTCTGTCTGTTTGTTTGTTTGTTTATTGAGACAGAGCCTCACTCTGTTGCCCAGGCTGGAATGCAGTTGTGCAATCTTGGCTCACCACAACCTCTCCCTCCTGGGTTCAAGCAATTCTCCTGCCTCAGCCTCCCAAGTAGCTGGGACTACAGGCATGTGCCACCATTCCCGGCTAATTTTTGTATTTTTAGTAGAGGCGGGGTTTCACTATGTTGGCCAGGCTGGTCTCGAACTCCTGACCTCATGATCCACCTGTCTCAGCCTCTCAAAGTGCTGGGATTACAGGCGTGAGCAAGCCTAGCTTGTATTTCCTAGACTTTTATATAAGAGGAATCATATAGTATGTATATGCTTTTTTTAATGTCTCCTTTCACTCTGCGTAATTATTTCAAGATTTATTTGTAGTTCATTTTTTTCATTACTGAGTAACATTTCGTTGTGTGGAAGTACCACAGTTTGTTTATCCATTCACTTGTTGATGGACATTGGAGTCATTTCCAGTTTTCTGAATAAAGCTCAGATGAACATTCACATACAAGTCTTTGTATGGACGTATGCTTTCATTTCTCTTGGGTAAATATCTAGGAGTAGACTGGCCGGATCATATCGTAGGTGTCTATTTGACATCTTAAGAAACTGCTAAACTGTTTCCCAGATGTTTGTACCATTTTACATTTCCACCAATAATGTATGAAAGTTCCAATTTTTCTACATCCTTGCCTTGATATGGTTAGTTTTTTTATCCACTATAATGGGTGTGTAGTGGCATATTAGTGTGGTTTTAATTTGCATTTCTCTAATGACGAATGATTTTGAGGATCTTCTCATTTGAGTTTCTTTGCCCTCTGTTTATCTTCTTAGGAGAAGTGTCTCCTCACATTTTTTGTCTGTTTTATCAGGTTGTTTGTCCTCTTATTCTTGAGTTTTGAGTATTATTTATATATCCTAAATACAAGTCATTTATCAGATATATGATTTACAAATATTTTTTCCCACCCTGTGGCTTATCTTTTCACCTCTTAATGATGTCTTTTTATTTATTTATTTATTTATTATTTATTTTTAGAGACAGAGTCTCACTCTGTTGCCCAGGTTGGAGTGCAGTGGTGTAATCATAGCTCATTGCAGCCTCGAACTCTTGGACTCAAGAGCCTCAAACTATTGGGAGCCTTAGCCTCCCAAATACTAGGACTGCAGTTACCTGCAACCACACCTGGCTAATTTTTTTTATTTTTTTGTAGAGATGAGGTCTCACTATGTTGCTCAGGTTGTCTCGAACTCCTGGGCTCAAGTGATCTTCCCACCTTGGCTTCCCAAAGTGCTGGGATTACAGGTGTGAGCCATCCCACCCAGCCAACAATGTCTTTTGAAGAGATGCTTTTATCAAGTACAGTTCATCACTTTGTTCTTTTATGGATTGTGCTTTGGTATTGTATTTTAAATATCTTTGCCTAACCTAGGGTCATAAGGGGTTTTGTCTATTTTTAATTCTAGATGTTTCATAGTTTTAGGTCTGTGATTCATTTTTAGTTTAATTTTTATACTGAGTGGAAGATATAGATTGAAATTGATATGTTTGCATAATTGAAACACAACTGTTGTAGCATCATTTGTTGAGAAACAATCATTTATGTGTGAGACTGTTCTCCACTCTCTGTTCCAGTTATCTGTCTTTATGTCAATACCACACTATCTCGATTGCTGTAGCTTTATAATATCTGGAAATCAGATAGTATTGGTCCTCCAATGCTGTTCATTTTCAAAGTTGTTTAGCTGGGTGTTTTTTTGCATTTCTATATGAATTCTATCATCAGTTTGTTAATTTTTTTTTCAAAAACTAGCTGTGATTTTGGTTGACATTACGTAAGTTGAATATATAGATGAAGCAGAGAAAATTGACATCTTAATATTGAATATTCTGACCCATGAACATACTGTATCTTTACCCTTATTTAGGTCTTCTTTAATTTATCTTAATACTATTATTTTTTAGTTTTCACTGTATAACTAAAAACTGTCAACTGTTTGATATCTTTTATTGTCAAACTTTTACAGTGAAAACTACTAAAACATTAGCATTAGCAAAGTGTATGTTTTTCCAGCCTTCTTCTTTTAACCCGTCTGACAAAATATGATTTTCAATTGGAGATTTTTTTAGAACACTTAACATCTAGTATATTTATTGATATGGTTATGTTCAAGATTTTCATCTTGCTAATGTTTTCTGTTTGGCCCATCTACTTTTTATTCACTTTTTTTTTCTTGTCTTCTTTTGGATTAATTGAATTCTTTTTCATTTCATTTTATCTTATTGTTGCTTATTGGCTATAACTTTGTTATTTCAGTGGTTGATTTAGATTATAGTGTATATGTATCTTTAACTTATCACCATGTAGCTCCAAGTGATATTTAGTAAAACATATGGTATAAGAACCTTACAACAGTATTCTTCTATTTGTTCCCCCAGCCTTTGTGTTCTTGTTGTCGTACATTTTATTTATACACATATAAACTCCCATACTACATTACTGCTATTATTACTTAAACAGTGATAATCAGGCTGGGCACAGTGGCTCATGCCTGTAATCCTAGCACTTTGAGAGGCTGAGACAGGTGGATCACCTGAGGTCAGTAGTTTGAAACCAGCCTGGCCAACATGGCAAAACCCTGTCTCAACTAAAAATACAAAATTTAGTGTGGTAGCAGGCACCTGTAATCCCAGCTACTCGGGAGGCTGAGGCAGGAGAATAGCTTGAACCTAGGGGTTCGAGGTTGCAGTGAGCCAAGATCGCGCCACTTCACTCCAGCCTGGGCGAAAGAGTGAAACTCCATCTCAAAAAAAAATAAATGAAATGAAATAAACAGTGATAATCTTATAAAGAGATATAATAATATGAGGGAAATATGTTAAATTTAAATAGTTACCATACCTTGTGCTCTTTATTCCTTTTTGTAGGCCTAAATTTCAAACTGTTATCTATTCCTTCTGGTTGATGCACTTCCTTTAACAATTTTTATAGAGCAGGTCTATGGTGATGAATTCTGTTTCTGTATATAGCAAAAAGTTGCTATTTTGCCTATTTTTAGTTTTTTTGTTTTTACATTTCTGACTTTTTGACAAAAGTCTAGGTTAAAATGCAATTCTCACAGATATGGAATAAGGCCAAATTAACTGAAAGTAGCCATTTAAGGGTTTACTTTTTTTGTTGTGGTAAAATTCAGATAACAAAATTTACCATTTTAACCATTTTGAAGTATACGATTTAGTAGCTCATGGTATGTGTACGGTGTTTCATACACAGCACCACTATCTAGTAAAAGAGCATTTCCATCACCTGGGAAGGAAACCCTGTACCCATTAAGCAGTGACTCCCCATTCCCGCCTCCACCTCAGTCCCCCACAAGCAATAATGTGCTCTCTCTCTCTCTATGGATTTGCCTGTTCTGGATATGTTATATAAATGAAATCATGCAATATTTGGCCTTTTGTGTCTGGCTCCTTTCACTTAGCATAATGTTTTCAGGGTTCATATTTTGCCATCTATCAGTGCTCAGTTCCTTTTTATGACTGAATAATATTCCATTTTGCAGATTAACTACATTTTGTTTATCCATCAGTTAATGGATTTTTGTCTGTTTTGAATAGTGCTGCTGTGAACATTTCATGTTCAAATTTTTTGTTTGAA
The DNA here is from genome assembly GCF_029289425.2 of Pan paniscus. Lineage (NCBI taxonomy): Eukaryota > Metazoa > Chordata > Mammalia > Primates > Hominidae > Pan > Pan paniscus. Next base: position 74,521,859 of record NC_073263.2, read on the forward strand.
CACCTGTTTTCAATTCTCGTTAAGTGGAATTCAAGATGAAATGGTAATTCTATGATTCACTTTTCAAGAAACTGCAAAACTGTTTTTCATAGTGACTATGCCATTTTACATTCCCACCAGCCATTTCAGGGGTTCCAATTTTTCCACATCCTCACCAATGCTTATTTTTCATTTTTTTAACTCTAGCCATCCTGGCGATTACAAAGTAGTATCTTCTAATGATTTTGCTTTGCATTTCTCTAATTAGGTTAATAATGTTAACTATCATTTTGGGTTCTTATTGGCCATTTATATATCTTCTTTAGAAAGATGTCTATTCAAGTCATTTGCCCACTTTTGAATTGGGTTGTCTTTCTGTTGTTGAGTTGTAAGAGTTCTTTATATATTCTGGACACTAGACCTTTATCCAATATATGATTTGTGAATATTTTCTCCCATTCTGTGTGGGTTGTCTTTCCTCCACTTGTTAGTGTCCTTCAAGGCACAAAAGTCTTTAATTTTGATAAAATCCACTTTATCTTAGGTGTCTTGTGCTTCACCTTTGGTTTTGTGGGTTTTTTATTGAGGTGAAATTCACATGACATAAGATTAACCATTTTAAAGTAAACCGTTTAATATTCATTCACAGTGTTGTACAATCACTATCTCTTATCTAGTCCTAAAACATGTTCATCACCCCAGAATAAAACCTTGTACCCATTAAGCACTTAATACCCACTCCTCTTTGCCCCCACCCTCTGACAACTGCCAAATCACTTTATTTCTGTGGATTTACTTCATCTGGATATGTTTCATATAAATGGAATCATACAATATGTGACCTTTTGTGTCTGGTTTCTTTCACTGAGCATACTGTTTTTGATGTTCATCCATATTGTAGCATGTATCCAGTACTTTATCCCTTTTTATGGCTGAATAATATTCTGTTGTGTATATTTACCTTAATTTGTTTATTCATTTATCCTTTGATGAACATTTAGGTTATTTCCACCTTCTGACTATTGTAAAAAGTGCTGCTATGAACACGCAAATACAAGCAAATGTATGAGTACCTGTTTTCATTTCTTTTAAGTGTATACCTGGGAATGGATTTGCTGGGTTCATCTTTGTTTTTTAGAAAGATATTTTCCCTGGGTAAGGAATTTGAGGTTGACTTTTCTCTCCCTCTCTCTCTTTTTCAGTAGTTGAAAGATATTGCTTCACTCCCTTCTAGTTTGCATCGTTTCTGCCAAGATATTGCTGTCATCCTTATCTTTGTTCCTCTCTAGGTAATGTGTATTTCTTTAGCTGCTTTTAAGAGATTTTTAGTCACTGGCTGTAAGCAATTTGATTATCATTTGGCTTTCTGGAGTTTTCTTCATGTTTCCTATGCTTGGGTTTTGTTGAACATCTTACATATATGAGTTTATCAAATTTATAAATTTCTTAAATTTTTAAATACTTCAATCCTCTCACCTTCCTTTGAGGACTTCAATGAGATATATATTAGGTTGCTTAAAGTTATTCTACAACAGAACAAATGATGTTCTCTTCAGTTTTTTTCAGTCTTTTTTCTGCTTTTCTTTTGAATAGCTTCTTTTACTATGTCTTCCAGTTCACTAATCTTTTTTTCACCACTGTATAATCTGCTTTCAGTTCAATCCAGTTTTTATCTCAGATATTGTAGTTTTCATTTCTAGAAGTTCAAATTGGATCTTCTTTGTGTCTTTTAGGTCTCTCCTTAACATTCTCAAACTTTATTTTCTGGAATATGTGAAATATTATTTCAATAACTTTTTTATATTCTTGCCTACTAATTCTATTATTTTGTCATTTCATGGCTGCCTTCAATAAATTTGAATTTTCTCATTATATATTACATTGTTCAGCTTCTTTGCATACATAGTAATTATTTACTGGATGCCAGACCTTGTAAATTTTACCTTGATGCTATATATTTTGTATTCCTATATGTTTTTGTTAGCTTTGTTCTGGGACATAGTTAGGTTTCTTGGAAACAGTTTGATTCTTCCAAATCTTGCTTTTAAGCTTTTTTAGGCCGAGAAGGGTTTATCGTAAGGCCAATTTCTCCCCCATTACTACAACAAAACTCTTTCAGTATTCCATGTCCTGTAAATTGTAAGGTTTTCTACTTTGGCTGATGGAAATAAGCACTATGCCTTGCCCATGTTCACTTCAGAGATTGCTCCTACCAATCTTGTCTGTAGTTCTGTCTCCTGTCTTTATACATATGCACTATTCTGTGCCAGGTAAATACTTAAGGGGCACTATCTGTAAATAGTCAGAGTTCTGTCTCTTTGCAGCTCCCTTTTCTTCAGTAGTCTCCCATATGAACTGTAACCACCTTGGTTATTACTTCTATCAACAGCTCCTTAACTCAGGGAATTTGACAGGCTCTGCCTTAATTCTCCTTCCCAGCACCACAGCTTGAAAGCTGTCTCTAGTCAATAAACTAAGGCAGTCATAGAGTTTACCTTGTTTGTTTCCTGTGTGTCAGGGATCTCCTTCATTGCATGATGTCCAATGTCTTTCGACCGTTGTTTTATTAGTTGGTCCAGTATAACAGAGAAAACAAGTTATTCTTTTTTGTGTATTTGTGTATACCCACTAATTCTCAAGAAACTGCCAAGTTTAGTTAAGAGTCAAGTGTCAGTGTGGAGTTTGTTAAACAGTAGAAAATCCAGAATCATAAAGTGTGCCACATTACTGCCAACAGTAAGGCAGCTAAGAATTGGTCTTTCTTAGCTGCCTTAAACCTTGATATATGCTCTCCTTCTAGTTATTCAGTAAATATTTATCAATTTCCCACTATATTCAACAACTGATGACAAAATAGACATGGTTTTTCACTTCTAACATAACCAACCTTATTCACAAAGGCCTTATTTTCTACTGTAAGCACGCAGAGATTTATCTTTTACAACTAACTTAATTTCAGGAAGCTTGTCTAGAAAGTGGGACATGCACAGTCATCAGTAACCACATGGCAAGGTTTAGCTACCTGGAATTTTGTACCTAGAAGGCATTGCTAGATTTGAAAGAGGCGTCAAGGTGCATAGGTAAAATAAAGTAGACCTATATGTATTAACTTTGAAAGAAATTTATACTGTATTGATGATTTTTCAAAAAACAAATTGCAGAATAATTTCTGTTTCTCTGTTTGGGTTTTAATATATTTGTGTGTGTGCATGTACCCAGCATATACAGAGAGGATGGGATTGTGTTTCTGTTTAAACATACAGAAAATGAAAAAAAGTCTGAAAATATGTCATGCAAAGGGGACACAAATACCACTAGTCATGGATTAGCAATATGAAATGAGCTTTATTGGTATAAAGTAAGTACTTGAAGTAATAAAACATTTATCTCTGCCCTTTGAGTTGCCTGACCCATTCTTCTGCCTCTAACAACTGCTAGGAGTGTTCTTCCAGCATCCCCAGTGAGCTCAGTCTCTTGGAAAGAGTCTGTGGCACATACAACTCACAGGACCCCACCTCAACATTATAAAGGAGGAGACTCACATACCTACCATGTGGCCCTAAACAGTCTAGATCTGATTAAATTTCAAGGTCAACCATATTTCTAAGACTTCAATGATGTAAAAAAAAAAAAAAACCCACTATTTTGTGTACCACTGTGAGGAAGAGTGGAGGATGCTGCTGATTAAACTGTGATACAATGCTTTGTTATTACTTTAATTTTTCTCATTTTAGACATACTTTCTTTTAGACTTTAGGCAGTGATTTTTATCCTATATTGCACAACTCTGTTTCTGTGTTTTTCTTCTGTTTCAATGCCGAATCCCTTGTGATCTTTTTAGATATTTAAATGACAATTGTACTCAGCCTATGAAGGACTAGCCATACTCAAAACTCAATTGAAGTAATAATATGAACAGCCAAGACCAATTTTTTCATGCATGGGCTTTATCAACAGCAATTATAAGATGTATGCTATTTTCATAGAAGAGATTAAAAACAGTATGATTTATAGGGTTCCTTTGCCTTTCAAAATGTTTGTCTGTTTGTTGATATTAAAAATCCTTTAGTAGGCTGGGCACAGTGGGTCACACCTGTAATCCCAGCACTTTGGGAGGTCAAGGCGGGCAGATAACTTGAGGCCAGGAGTTCGAGACCTGCCTGACCAACATGATGAAACCCTGTCTCTACTAAAAATACAAAAATCATCCGGGTGTGGTGGTGCGCACATATAGTCCCAGCTACTTGGGAGGCTGAGGCAAGAGAATTGCTTGAGCCTGGGAGGCAGAGGTTGCAGTGAGCCAAGATTGTGTCACTGCACTCCAGCCCAGGTGACAGAGCAAGACTCTGTCTCAAAAAAAGAAAAATATCGTTTAGTAAAGAACAGTGGCATTTATTTCATTACTAGAAATACAAGGCTTAAAAAATAACACTTAGATGAGATACTACATTGCCTGAATTTTTTTTAATTTAGAAAGTGAACTTTAATTCATCAGCCTATCAAAAGTCTTTACCTTACTAGAATAATAGTAGAATAATAGTCACCAGAACCTGGGAAGGTGAAGATGGGGAATGAAGAGAGGGTGGTTAATGGATGCAAACATAAAGTTAGACAGAAGGAATAAGTTGTAGTGTTTAATTGCACAATAGGATGACTGTAGTTTACAATAATTTATTGTATATTTCAAAATAGCTAGAAGATTTGAAATGTTCCTAATACAAAGAAATGACAAATGTTTAAGGTTATTGATGTCCTAAATATCCCTATTTGATTTTCACATATTATATGCATGTATCAAAATATCACATATACCCTATGCATATAATTATGTATCAATTTAAAAATTAATAATTTTTTAAAAGTCTCCTATCCAAAACTGTCCTCTGTGCTGTCAATCATGACTTATTTTTAAAGGCCCATGGCCTACAAGACAATGTCCAGATTCTTTAGCATGGCATAGATGGCCAATTTGATTCTAATCTACTTCTCATCCTCATCTTCTGTCATCTCCCCTCTTCCCAAATCTTCACTTGCTGTCTCCTCCCACCACTTTGTTACCTTCGTACTCCTCAGTCTCCTTTGTTGACTTCTTTTTCTCTGATTATGTCTTAAGCGTTGACATGCCCCAGGGTTCTATCTTGTTTGTTTAGGGGAAAAGGGGAAAAAGCCAAGAACTTTCAAGTTAGGCAGACTGGTTATATGACTTTAGGCAAGTTATCTTTTTATAAGCCTCAGTTTTCCAAAGTGTAAGTGGAAATAATAATACTATATTGCATGTTTGCTCCAAAATGAGAGAGGGTTCAATCTAAGATAAGCACTTAGCACACCAACTGGCATATGTTAATCACTCGGTAAATGTAGGATCTTATTTCTGTTCTAGAGTTTCATTTATTTTTCTCTTGCTGGCCATAGTATTAATAAAATAAGTATTTTTCTTGTAAATCTGGCAATTTTTAAAGGAAATAGTAGTTCCAGAATTCGAGTAAATAATGATTTTGCCTATATAGGAGTATTCAGAATAAGCCGGGTGTGGTGGCTAATGCCTGTAATCCCAGCACTTTGGGAGGCTGAGGCGGGGGGGATCACCTGAGGTCAGGAGTTGAAGACCAGCCTGGCCAACATGGTGAAACCCTGTCTCTACTGAAAATACAAAAATTAGCTGGGCGTGGTTGTGGGCACCTGTAATCCCAGCTACTTGGGAGACTGAGGCATGAGAATCGGTTGAACCCAGGAGGCAGAGGTTGTAGTGAGCTGAGAATGCACCACTGCAGGACTCTAGCCTAGGTGACAGAGCAAGACTGTCTAAAAAAAAAAAAAAGAAGAAAAAGAAGTATTCAGAATAAACAATAAAATCAATTTTAACACAATAGCAAAATGTTTAATAATAATTTAAATAATTTCTGCTCTTATCAAATGCAGAAGTGTATTTAATTGCATACAAACTAAGCATTTTAGGAGAAAAGTGAAAAGCTGCATTTTTGTTTTATTTTTTTTAATTAAGACAAGTATTCATTGATGAATAGTGTTTATATGATCAAAACATAAACAGTGAATGTTCTTGTTTTTTAATTTCAACTTTTATTTTAGATTCAGGGGTACATGGGGAGGTTTATTATCTGGGTTTTTTGTTGGTTGGTTTTTTTGAGATGGAGTCTTACTCTTTTGCCCAGGCTGGAGTGCAGTGGCACAATCTCGGCTCACTGCAACCTCTGCCTCCCTGGTTCAAGCGATTCTCCTGCCTCAGCCTCCTGAGTAGCTGGAATTACAGGCTCCTGCTACAGTGCCCGGCTGATTTTTGTATTTCTCTGGGTATATTATGTGATGGTAAGGTTTGGAGTTTAATTGCTACTGTCACCCAGGTAGTGAGCATCATACTCAATAGTTAGTTTTTCAACCCTTGGCCCCCTCTCCCTTTCCCCATTGCTAGTTCCCAGAGTCTGTTGTTCCCATCTTTATGTCCATATGTATGCAATGTTTAGTTCCCACTTATAAGTAAAAATATGGAGTATTTGGCTTTCTGTTTCTGCATTAAATCACTTAGGGTAGTGGCCTCCAGCTGCATCTGTGTTGCTGCAAAGGACACAATTTCATTCTTTTTTATTGCTGCATAGTATCCCATGGTGTATATGTATGATAATTTCTTTATCCAATCCATTGTTATGGGCACGTAGGTTGATTCCATGTCTTCATTATTGTAAATGGTGCTGTGATGGGCATGTGAGTGCATGTGTTTGGTAGAATGATTTATGTTCCTTTGGGTTTATACCCAGTAATGGGATTGCTAGGTTGAATGATAGCTGTGTTTCAAGTTCTTTGAGAAATCTCCAAACTGCTTTCCACAATGGCTGAACTAACTTACATTCCTACCAACAATATACAAGCATTCCCTTTTCTCCTCAGCCTCACCAGTTTTGACTTTTTAATAAAAGCTATTCTGACTGGTATGAGATGGTAACTTATTGTGGTTTTGATATGCATTTTTCTGATGATTAGTGATGATCATTTTTTGAAAAACTTTTTTAAAACAAAGAAAAGCTTCAAGTTAACCAGAATTGTTATATTCAAATTAGAGAATATGAATTACTGACAAAACAAATTTGTTGAATCAAAAAGTCAAAGTTAAGCAATAATAAGACAAAAATGAATATAAACATTTAAGAGTAATGATATCATAGTCTATTATCAATTTTCAGTAAATATAACAAAAATGATTATACGAATATATATGTATAAATAAGAATAGCTAGTAATTTTGAGAGCCTACTTAATGCCAGTCATAGCACTTTATGAAACCACATAAGTTCTGCTTGGGTTAACTGGACTTTCCAGAACATGAAACCCCTGAGTTGGCCAGTGTGTCCAGACTTCTTGAGGCCTGAAAGAAGCTCTCCAACTGAGTGAGCTTCCATTAGGTTGGCAAGTGTATTAGTCCGTTCTCACACTGCTAATGAAGACATACCTGAGACTGTAATCAATGAAGGAAAGAGGTTTCATTGACTCACAGTTCTGCAGGGCTGAGGAGGCCTCAGGAAACTTACAGTCATGGTGAAAGGGGAAGCAAACACGTCCTTCTTCACATGGTGGCAGCAAGAACTGCCAAGCAAAGGGGGAAAAGCCCCTTACAAAAACCATCAGACCTTGTGAGAACTCACTCACTATCATGAGAACAGCATGAGGGTAACTGCCCGCATGATTAATTACTTCCCACTGGGTCCCTCCCACAACACATGGGGATTTTAGGAACTACAATTCAGGGTGAGATCTGGATGGGGACACAAAACCTAACCATATCATTCTGCACCTGGACCCTCCCAAATCTCATGTCCTCATATTTCAAAACACAATCATGCCTTTCCAACAGTTCCCCAAAGTCTTAACTCTTTCCAACATTAACCCAAAAGTCCAAGGCCAAAGTCTTATCTGAGACAAGGCAAGTCCCTTCCGCCTATGAGCCTGCAAAATTAAAAGCAAGTTAGTTACTTCCTAGATACAGTGGGGGTACAGGCATTGGGTAAATACACCCATTTCAAGTGGGAGAAACTGGCCAAAATGGAGGGGCTACAGGCCCCATGTTAAGTCCAAAATCCAACAGGACAGTCAAATCTTAAAGCTCCGAAATGACCTCCTTTGACTCCACGTCTCACATCCAGGTCACATTGATGCAAGAGGTGGGCTCCCACGGTCTTGGGCAGCTCTGCCCTTGTGGCTCTTCATGGTTCAGCCCTGCTCCCAGCTGCTTTCATGGGCTGGCAGTGTCTACAACTTTTTCAGGCAGGCAGTGCAAGGTGTTAGTAGATCTACAATTCTGGGGTCTGGAAGACGGTGGCCCTCTTCTCACGGCTCCACTAGGCAGTGTCCTAGTATGGACTTTTTGTGGGTACTCCAACCCCACATTTCCCTTCCGCACTGCCCTAGCAGAGGTTCTCCATGAGGGCTCTGCCCCTGCAGCAAACTTCTGCCTGAACATCCAGGAGTTTTCATACATCCTCTGAAATCTAGTCAGTGGTTTCCAAACCTCAGTTCTTAACTTCTGTACCCCTACCTGCAGGCCCAACACCACGTGGAAGCTGCCAAAGCTTGGGACTTGCACCATCTGAAGCAATGGCCTGAGCTGTACATTGGCCCGAGCTGTACATTGGCCCCTTCTAGTCATGGCTGGAGCTGAAGCAGCTGGGATGCAGGGCACCATGTCCCGAAGCTGCATAGAGCAGGGGGGCCCTGGGCCTGGCCCCAGGAAACCATTTTTCTCTCCTAGGGCTCCAGGCCTGTGATTGGAGGGGCTGCTGTGAAGGTGTCTGACATACCCTGGAGACATTTTCACCATTGTCTTGGCAATTAACATTTTGCTCCTTGTTACATAGGCAAATTTCTGCAAGAGGCTCAAATTTCTCCCCAGAAAATGAGGTTTTCTTTTCTATCATATTGTCAGGCTGCAAATTTTCCAAATTTTATGCTCTACTTCCTCTTGAATGCTTTGCCTCTTAGAAATTTTTCCCCCAGAGTATAAATTAGTTCAACCATTGTGGAAGATAGTGTGGCGATTCCTCAAGGATCTAGAACCAGAAATACCATTTGACCCAGCAATCCCATCATTGGGTATATACCCAAAGGATTATAAATCATTCTAATATAAAAACACGTGTACACATATATTTATTGCAGCACTATTCACAATAGCAAAGACTTGGAACCAACCCAAATGCTCATCAATGATAAGCTGGATAAAGAAAATGAGGCACATACACCATGGAATACTATGTAGCCGTAAAAAAGTTCATGTCCTTTGTAGGAACATGGATGAAGCTGGAAACCATCATTCTCAGCAAACTAACACAGGAACAGAAAACCAAACACCACGTGTTCTCACTCATAAGTGGGAGTTAAACAATGAGAACAGATGGACACAGGGAGGGGAACATCACACACCGGGGCCTGTCTCGGGGTGGGGAGCTAGGGGAGGTATAGCATTAGGAGAAGTACCTAGTGTAGACGAGTTGATGGGTGCAGCAAACCACCGTGGCACATGTATACCTGTGTAACAAACCTGCACATTCTGCACATGTATCCCAAAACTGAAAGTATAATTTAAAAAAAAGAAAAAGAAATTTCTTCCCCCAGATACCCTAAATCATCTCTCTCAAGTTCAAAGTTCCACAGATCTCTAAGGCAGCAGCAAAATGCCACCAGTGTCTTTGCATAGCAAGAGTGACCTTTACTCCAGTTCCCAAGAAGTTCCTCATCTCCATCTGAAACTACTTCAGTCAGCCTGGACCTTTTCGTCCATATCACCATCGGCATTTTGGTCAAAGCTCTAGGAAGTTCAACCAGTCTCTAGGAGGCTCCAAATTTTCACACATTTTCCTATCTTCTTCTGAGCCCTCCAAATTGTTCTAATCTCTGCCTGTTACTCAGTTCCAAAGTCACTTCCACATTTTCAAGTATCTTCACATCAGTGCCCCACTACCCAGTACTGATTTACTGTATTAAGCCATTCTCATGCTGCTAATAAAGACATACCTGAGACTGCTAATCTATAAAAGAAAGAGGTTTAATTGATTCACAGATCCACAGGGCTGGGGAGGCCTCAGGAAACTTACAATCATGGTGGAAGGGTAAGCAAACAACATGTGTTTCTTCACATGGCGGCAGCAAGGAGAAGTGCAGAGCAAAGGGGGAAAAGCCCCTTATAAAACCATCAGATTTTGTGAGAACTCACTATCACGAGAACAGCATGAGCGTAACCACGCCCATGATTAATACCTCCCACCAGGTTCTTCTGATGACATGTGGGGATTACGGGAACTACTGTTGAGGATGAACTTTGGATGGGAACACAAAGCCTAACCATATCAACAAGTATATCAAAGAAGAATCAAAGAATTCACAAAAATGATTCAAATACAATCAGTCTACTCTTAGGTTCCTGATGGATGTGTTATTAGCTATATTTAACATATTGAAGAAGAAAAACAGAGAACATACTGAATACTGTAATATATGCCATGACCATTCTTGAAATCACATTTTCACTAAGTGATTAAGCTTTTGGAAAACTGGCCACAAAGTTGACCTGAGACTGATTTGGAAGATTGGGGCTGATTTGTATGTAAATATAATCCTTTATAATTAAAAATGCAACTACTACCTAGACAAATAGCTGGTTTTGTTTGTTTGTTTGTTTGATTTTTTTTTTTTGAGACGCTCTGTCAGCCAGGCTAGAGTGCATTGGCACAATCTCGGCTCACTGCAACCTCTGCCTCCTGGGCTCAAGCAATTCCCCTGCCTCATCCTCCCCAGTAGCTGGGATTACAGGTGTGTGCCACCACACCCGGCTAATTTTTTGTATTTTTAGTAGAGACAGGGTTTCACCCTGTTGGCCAGGCTGGTCTTGAACTCCTGACCTCAGGTGATCTGCCCGCCTCGGCCTCCCAAAGTGCTGGGATTACAGGCGTGAGCCACGGCACCCAGCCGACAAATAGCTTTCATACTTTTTTGACCATGACCTGTAGTATGAAGTGTACCTTACATAGCAACCCAGTGCCCAAATGTATGTTGTGTATTTGTGTGTGTGTATCTGAAACAATATCCTTACTATGTACAGTACATTCTATTAGTTGCTATTCTGTTCTGTTTCTTTTTTTATTATTTTTTTTAACACTGTTTGCAACCTATGTGTGAAAACACTCATTTGGATAAATGTGTAATATTTTCATCTTATGGAAGCCTTCATGAAAAATCAGTTTTAGAATTGAAAAAGGTGAAAAAGTAAGAATGATTATAAAGGATACTAGAGAAATATGGAGTCATCGGGTGTAACTGTTGTATAAATATCCAGAATGCTTCCTAGACGTGTTTGTCTACTATGTGTAGGAGCAAGCTAATCCAACCTCTATATCATTTTGAATTAATACTGTGTACTGCTGAAATAATTGTTATGTATCCCCGTATTTTTGTCCTGTCCCTTTTCTGCCCCTTTGAGCAATCTTGAACAAATTGGCTGTGGTTTTCTTAGTTGGTTGGAATTAGTATCATTTACAAATTTGAATAATTCTAGTCTGTACTCTATTCCTCCGAATTATTTATAATACAGCTATATGGCTAAGACTCAGAGAACCCCAATACTTTCATTCTTTATCTAGAGAGGTGTTTAGACCACATCTTCAAAAAAAGGTACCCCTCCAATTCAATAGTGATTTCCTTTGAAAAATCTTATTTTGAACTTTGTTGACTTTTTCGAAGGCCTCCTATTTATGTGTTAACATTTTAATCACTCAGTTACATAGTTCTTGAGGAACTGCAATAAACAGCAAGAATTCCCCTGCAGAAACCGTGTTTCTTTTTCTCAAATAAATTTGTTTATTTATGGCTTTTTATACACAGAGCACTTGCCTTAGAATAACTTATAAAAGTAGTGTTACCGTAAACTGTTCTAGCCCATCATGCCATTTAGCTCATCATAAGAAATAAAGTGTGTTTAGTAATAATGTTTGTTAAGTGTTAAGCAGTACTAATATCAAATTCATTCTTTCAAAAAATATTTATTGAGTACCTATTATGGGCCAGGCATTTGTTCTAGGTTCTGGGGATGATTAGTGAATAAGACACAAAAATTCCTGCCCTTTGGTGCTCATACTGGAGTTGGGGAGAAACAGAGATTTTTTGTCAAGTGAAATATATACTCATTTAGAACCTAACGGGTTATATGAAGAAAAACAAGCAATGAAGAAGATTGCGGACAGTTCATCCTGCCTGTAGTTCCCAGCCCAGTGGGCATGTAGGAGGCTCAAAGTGAGTGCCGTGGTTTTTAAGTTTCTTCTGAAAGTGGCCAATCAGCAAGGAAAAAGGCATCAGACCTATAGATGCTGCATGAATGTAGGTATTCAGGCAAAAAGCAATCAGATATCTCTAGTATGGAAGAATGGTTGTGAAGCATATTTCTTTGTGGATAATTAGTCACATTTATTTATCATTTGTGTGTGTGCCTGTGTACACACACATCAGTGCACACATGCATGTGCCTTTAATACACCTTATTTATCTTTGGGTCGTAGGGGAGAGGGATTCTTTTGTGTTCACATTCTGGGTTATTTTTAATAATTGCTTTATTTTTTGTTATTGGGAAGCAGTAACAAGTATTGCCTGAACATGATTCTGGAACCAGACTCACTGGATTCAAATCTCAGCTTTGGCAATTACTAGCTATGTAAATTTGGAAAAGTTTTTTAACTTCTTTGGTTTCAGTGTCCTCATTTGTAAAATGTTAAGTTCCAAATAAAGCAACTTTCATTGAAATATTTCCTCAGAAAATGCAGGGGTTTATTTTTTTAAAAACAGATTGTGTCTTATAATATCTAAGGGGTGGAAAAACAGGACAGAAGAGAAAAGGTAACGTTTAAAAATAGGCAAAGACAATCTGAAAGGGCTACGTACTGTATGATTCCAACTATATAACATGCTGGAAAAGACAAAACTATGGAGTCAGTAAAACAGCAGTTGCCAAAAGTTAGGAAGACTCCACCATGCCTGGCTGGTGTCGTGCATTCTATGGGGTTTAGACAGATGCATAATGACATGTGTCTGTCATTATATTATCACACAGAGTAGTTTCACTGCCCTAAAAATCCCGTGTTCTGCCTCCCAGGCTCAAGCAATTCTCATGCATCAGCCTTCCAAGTAGCTGGGACTACAGGCGTGCACCACCAAACCTGGCTAATTTTAGTATTTTTAGTAGAGACGGGGTTTCACCATATTGGCCAGGCTGGTCTTGTTGGCCATGTTGGCCAGGCCTCAAGTCAGCCGCTTGCCTCGGCCTCCCCAGGTGCATGAGCCACTGCATCCAGCTTTAATTTCTTTTAACTTCTTTCTTTCTTTTCTTTTCTCTTTTTTTTTTTTTGAGATGGAGTCTTGCTCTGTTGCCTAGTCTGGAGTGTGGTGGCACAATCGCGGCTCACTGCAACCTCTGTCTCCTCAGTTAAAGCTGTTCTGCCAGGTTCAAGCGATTATCCCACCTCAGTCTCCCAAATGGCTGGGATTACAGGCACACACCACCATGCCCAGCTAATTTTTGTATTTTTAGTAGAGACAGGGTTTTGCCATGTTGGCCAACCTGGTCTCAAGCTCCTGACCTCAGGTGATCCACCTGCCTTGGCCTCCCAAAGTGCTGAGATTACAGGCGTGAACCACCATGCCCGGCCCAGCTTTAATTTCTTTATGTTGGTTTTCACCTTTCTCTCATATCTCCTTGAGTAACTTATTAGTCAGCCTTTTAAATTATTTATCTAGTATTTCGAATTATTTATCTAGTATTATCTTGGTTTGGATCCACTGCTGGAGAGCTGTTGTGATCTTTTGGGGGTGTTATATAATCCCGTTTTTTTCATATTGCGAGAATTATTTTTCTGGTTTCTTCTTATTGGGGTAGACTATTTTGTCTACCCCAGTGAGAAGGAACTTATTTATTTCTAATTCAACTGAGTTTTTTTTTTTTTAGTTTTTTTTTACTCGTTGGGGATGTGACTTTATGGTTTCTTAGCTACCTTTGACTCAGCGTTTTCAGTGTGAAGACTCTGTTTGAGTTCCTTATTGTAGAGAATCTTTGTGTGATGGCTTTCTCAGATGCTGATGATAGTAGTGATGTGCTGGATTTGTGAGCAGGTTCACTGTCTCCTGTGGGGCTGGAATGGCAGAGGTCTCATGAAGCTTCTCTCATTCCCTAGTGATGTGCCCTTAAGAAAAAAAAAAAAAAATCCCCAGTATTTTATTCACATGGTTGAACAGTGCAAGCTTGAGGCCAGTAGGAGGTGCCCATAGGTAAAAACCAGCTTCCACTAAAGCAGGTGGATAAATGCCATACTTTATAGTGAGCAGAGCTCCCAGCCTTGACAGAAGCAGCTGGGGAAGGTCTATGAAATGCACTGAGGTCTTTTCAGGGAGAAGGGAGGGAGCCACCACAGCTCTCCTTCCAGGCCAACAGGAAAGTAATACACCTCCCAGGCACACTCCTGACCTGCTGTTCCAGCTGTTCAAATCAGAAAGGCATCTCTTTTCATCTGCAGGAATACTGATGTTCCATGTAGACTTTCCCCCTATGAGCCTAGCACTGCACCTGTGCCTCTGATGAAAAACAACTTCCCACAAGTGGAAAGTTCAGGGACTCAAGGCCTGCAGACTGGTTTCTTTTGTCCCACACGGTGCCTCCGTAATGTGCGACTCCCCCTTTACCTGGAGGGCCAGACTACTGTGAATCCTGCTACTCCTCTGGGTCTAGCTGCTCAGTGGGACTCCCACACTCCAGGATGGTACTGGAGAATATCTGCCAAGGATCCAGTGATGTGACCTGTCCTCTACTCTCCCAGCAGCGGGTACCAGCACCAGTTCTGATGGGGGTAGGAGAGGAGTGACGTAGACTCTGAGATTTCCTTAGTTACAAATAACCTTAGTGTTGGCTTTCTCAGATGCCAGCAGTAGCAGTAATGTACTGGGCACATGGACAGACTCAAGACCTCCTGGTTAGCCGAGGCAGTGCAGGCAATGGCAACAGCTGAGGGCATGCAGAAGTTTTCTCCTTCCTGAGTGCTGTGTTATTCTGCCTTCAGGTGTCATAATGGGCTGTGCCTGGCTACCAGCCAGGAGGTGGTGCTTGCAAAAGAGTACCAGGTGCGGTGGTAGTAGTGGAATTTGTGCTTGCCTTATGTTACCCAGGGCAGGCACTCTGGGGTCTCAGGCAATGGGCAGGGCTATGGAGCCTCCAAATATCCCTGTCCATTGTGTTATGCTACCAGGGCTCATAAAGTGGCAAAGCCCGGTGAGGACTGGACCAGGCAAGTCCTCACTCAGGCTCTCCAGGTACAAGCACAAGCAGTGTCCCCAGTGGGGATCAGAGAACAGCTTTCTGGCCACTGGGGTAATGTTCCAGAGAGGAGCAGAGCTGCCTCTGGTGCACAGAAGAATCCACACAGGGAGTGGGAGCAGGAGGGAGTAGTAGAAGGCAGTAAGGCCCACTCAGCTCCCATGCACTTGGCACAGCAAGTCCCATACCCTCAGTATTCTGCTAACAGCAACTAGCTGTGTTCCAGGCAGTCTACACTTAGAACACAAAACTGCCCCAAGCAGTAAGCCTTCCTGCCAGCGATAGAAACCAGGCTTTCAGGCCATGCCCCTCCCTATCCACCTGCGAAGCAGGGGCGCCCAACTTCTGCACTATAGCACACTTCATGCCAGCCCCCTGGTTCTGGCCGACAGGGTTAGTCTCCACTTAAAATCATATTGCAAATCTCAGGAGCTCTTTTCAACCTGTTACTACAGCCTGAGTTACTGAGCAGACTTCTGTGAGGTAGGATCAGGAATGGCTTTCCTCCATCCCCGCTGGAATCTGGTAGTGCGTGCAAAGCACATCCTGATGCCACTCCTTCTCATGTATTCTCCACGCTCACTAAATTGGCTCCCATACTGAGTAGGGTTAAGGCCTTCCCCTGTGGCCTGGGCTGCCCAGCTTTGCTGTGGGAGTGTGTGTTCTGGTGGCTGAGTCTCCCCATCTTATTCTCTGGAGATTCAGAGTTTTCCATCTGGTTCACAGTGTAGGCTGCTGCCACCACTTCTTTTAAAGGATCTGTGGTTTTTTTCATTTCTTCTGTTAAATTCTTGTGTTGCTTCTTGTGAAAAAAAGTTCACAGTGTGAATCTCTACACATACTTTGTTTTTCCAAGTAGGAGAGGTATGCTAACACTGTCTCCAGTCCACCATCATGTCTTGGTATCCTCCCTATAGTACTCCCAGTATCTGCAGGTCACAGAGCCACAGAGGCTGTGGCAGAGCCACCTGGATCCTCTAGGATTGGAGGAAACAGAGCAATGGAGATAGGACCCGGAGTTGGGAGGGCAGATGCTCAGAAATTATTATTAATTGTTATCACTCTGTTACTTATTTTTGAGGTTGTTCTGATATGGAATTACATATAAAGTAATATTTTAATTATGTTGGACATAACATTTATCTTCCATATGAATGGCTGATTCATTACATGGACAAAACATTTCACTTTCATTGTAGTAGTAGCTCTGTGTCTAACCTTGCCAAGTGCTTAATCCGGGAAGTCTTGGTTATGGTTCATTCTGGGAAAAAATTCAGTTAATATGGATCCAGACAGTATGCTAGTATTTGTTATTTAAATCATGCTTGTATAGGTGCAAACACCAGGTCATAGAAATGTGTGTGTTTGTGTGTGTGTGTGTGTGTGTGTGTGTGTATGTGCACATTACCAAATGCCAACCACCACTGAAGTGGGAAAAACAATGACGTATTTATAAATTATATTCTGTTTATACGTCAAACAAATAAGGTAATTGTTTAAATTTTTTACCTGCCGGTTGTTCCTTGAAAACTCATGAGTGACTATAATTTTTTTCGTTTCAGAGCTATTTGAAAATCACAATGCAAATTCTTTATACACACACATACATACACACACACACACACATCCCAATCAGCAATGTTATACAGTTGAACCACATTAAAATTAATTTCTCAAAGGTAGCTTTGAAGGAGAAAGAAGTTGCAAACACTTGAACTCAAATTCTGTTCTCTAACCCTAATCTCCTTTCCTTCCAGCTCTCCTAGTTCTTCTTTCATTCCCACTAAATTTGTACTTTATTTGGACTCATTACAAGTCCCTGTCTCATAAAGCCCTTCCATATTTTTCCAATCTGTCAAGCCCCTCCTCGTTTTACTTTTCTTCCTGCCTATCCTTGGACTTTGTCAGCCATCTGAGTACTAGAATTCACCATCTCTCTAGATTGCTTTGTGGCCAAATTTATACAGCAGGCTTTTCTTGACAATTTCTACCTTTAGCATATTATCTTACAATCTGGTAATTAGCCTATAAATATTTAATGGAAGAAAGGCAAGAGAGAGAAAATTCTTAGGTTTTGCAGTAACAATACTGAAAAATTCTTGTGGAAATCTGTGTGACTCGTCCTGCTTGGAAGCATTATGAATTCATGTTATTGAATATCAACTAGGCCCTTAACTACTGTTGCCCAGTGTTTTTATTTTTCTGTCTCCATCCTATTTCCCATTATCTCCATTGCAATCACTTCTAATCCCAAAGCTATCAATTCTATTATCTGTCTCCTTTTTTCAGTATCTCTCCTTACCCTTTTTCTCCTCTTTAGTACCCCCTTCAAATTATGTGTGTGTATGTGTGTGTGTGACCAAATGCCAACCACCACTGACACACATACATACATGGGGGAAGTGGTATTGGCATAGGCAACTTTCAAAAGTTAATACCCTATCTTTGTGCTTAATTTATTCTTCTCTCCTCCCATGTCAGCTACACTCTCCTCAGTGGTCATTAATGACCTCTGAATGGCCAGCATTTTCTTCTCAGAGCCTATACAATTTGATCTATCTATGGCATGGCATTATGGATATTCTAGAAATTCTGCCCTGTTTTGGCATTACAACACAATTCTCCCTGGCTCTTGTCCTGTAACTCTGATGGCTCTTTAGTCTATTTAGCTGATGTCTTCATCTTCTAGCCCTTAAATGTAGGTGTCCCTCAAGTGCCTGCCCTTTTCTCTGTTCTTACACCTCAGGAGAGATTCTAAAACATTAGACAAAGTCTAGAATCAAGCCCAGTGAGTATAAGAATCATCAAAAATTCTAGCTGGAAAAAAAAAAAAAACCCATCAAAAAGTGGGCTAAGGACATGAATAGACAGTTCTCAAAAGAAGATATACAAATGGCAAACAAACATGTAAAAAATGCTCAACATCACTAATTATCAGGGAGATGCAAATCAAAACCGCAATGTGATACCACCTCACTCCTGCAAGAATGGCGTAATGAAAAAAAATTTTTAAAAATAGATATTGGCATGGATGTGGTGAAAAGGGAAAACTTTTTCACTGCTGGTGAGAATGTAAACTAGTACAACCAATATGGAAAACTTTGTAGCTTCCTTAAAGAACTAAAAGTAGATCTACCATTTGATCCAGCAATCCCACTACTGGGTATCTGCCCAGAGAAAAAGAAGATATTATACGAAAAAGATACTTGCACACTCATATTCATAGCAGCACAATTCACAATTGCAAAAATATGGAAACAGCTCAAATGCCCATCAGTCAATGAGTGGATAAAGAAAATGTGGTATGTATATATACCATGGAATATTACTCAGCCATAAAAAGGAATGAAATAACGGCGTTCACACAACCTGGATGGAGTTGGAGACCATTATTCTAAGTGAAGTAACTCAGGAATGGAAAACCAAACATCATACGCTCTCACTTACAAGTCACAGCTAAGCTATGAGAATGCAAAGGCATAAGAATGATACAGTGGACTTTGGGGACTCATGGGGAAGGGTGGGAGCAGGGTGGAGGATACAAGGGTACACATTGGGTACAGTGTACACTGCTCAGGTGATGGGTGCACCGAAATCTCAGAAATCACCACTGAAGATCTTAATCATGTAACCAAATACCACCTGTTCTCCAAAAACTCTTGAAATAAAAAAATAATAATAAAATTCTAAGCCCAGCTACTTGGGAGGCCAGGATGGATCACTGGAGGCCAGTAGTTCAAGAGCAGCCTGGGCAATATAGCAAGACCCTATCTCTAAAAAAAGAAGAAAAAACTGCAAAACTTAGCTGAATGCAGTGGCGCACACCTATAGTCCCAACTACTTGGGAGGCTGAAGTGGGAGGAGGATTGCTTGAACCTGGGAGGCAGAGGTTGCAGTGAGCCGTGATTGCGCCACTGCACTCCAGCCTGAGCAACAGAGTGAGATCCTATCTCGGGCGGGGGGGAAAGAAAGAAAGCAAAAAACAATTAGCCAGTTGTTGTGGCATGCACTATAGTTTTAGCTACCTGAGAGACTGAAGTGGGAAAATCTCTTGAGCCGAGGAGTTTGAGGCTGAAATGCCACCACATTTCAGCCTGGGCAACAGAGTAAGACCTTGCCTCTTAAAAAAAAAAGAATCACGTAAGATTCTTGTTTAAAATGTAAAACAGGTTTCTAGATCCTGCCCTCAGAGATTGTGATTAAGTAAGTCTAGAATGAAGTCCAGAAATCTGGATTTTTAACAAGCTCTGCAGTGAACTATGATTCCGCCACTGCACTCCAACCTGGATGACAAAGCAAGACCCTATCTCAAAAAAAAAAAAAAAAAAAAAAAAAAGGAATGCAGGGCCACAATTTGAAGTAGTAATGTTCTGTAGTTCTATCTACTTCAATGACTTCAGTCATCACTTCCATGCTGGTTACTCTCAAGTATTTTAACATCCCATTCATGAATTTTCCTTACTTGGACCATACTTTGTGGATCTTAAGACCAAAAGTGGAGCTGATAATCAACTACCATGTCCTTGCTTTAATTATTGACATAATAAAATACTAGCAGAAACACTGGTAAATAGCTCTACACTAAGATCCCACTGTCAGTTCCACCACAGTCTCATCTGTCCTGTGGCCCCTCTCCTGAGACCTGCCTGTAATCCAGCGACAAAGAGGTCATACCTGACACACAGAGTTTCACCAATATTTTAATTGGTTGAAATGTATCAGTTAAATATTACCGCTGTTAAAGATGATAATGTAATCATGTGGGAACATGAGAGAAGGAACTGGTATTAGTAGGGAGGATTACAAGTTCAAGACGTAAAATGATTTACGTACTAATTTGGATGGAGTGGCCTACATCAAGTCCAAGATCACTAGGACTGTATTCTTCCAATCTGGCTGATTATCAGAATCTGAGACCCAACCCTGAGAAATTTTGATTCAGTAGGACTGGGGCCCACCAGAATCACTAGTAGGACCCAAAAATCACTTATTTTTTGGTTTGTTTTTCTGGGTTTTTTGAGACAGAGTCTTCCTCTGTCACCTGGGCTGGAGTGCAGTGGCGTGATCTCGGCTCACTGCAACCACCTCCTGGATTCAAGCAGTTCTTGTGCCTCAGCCTCCCAATAAGCTGGGATTACAGGCATGTGCCACCACACCAGGCTAATTTTTGTATTTTTAGTAGAGACGGGGTTTTGCCATGTTGGCCAGGCTGGTCTCAAATTCCTGACCTCAAGCAATCCACCCACCTTGGCTTCCCAAAGTGCTGGGATTACAGGCATGAGCCACCACGCCCAGCCAGAAATCACTATTTTTTTTTACATTTTCCCCAGCAATTGAGAACATAGAGAAGTTGTACCAAAGTGTTGCCCCCCTATTGGACCTCAAGCAGGCCTTTTTCATTCCTAGCACGATTAAAAAGATTAAGCAAGGATATGTGACTGATTCTGTACAAACTACCACCACTGCTAGAAAGTATCACTTGCATATATTTTATAGACAGAAAGCAACTCAATGTTAAATTCCACTCAGCAGTATTCACTTTATTCCTGGCAATAAAGAACTTCATTTCTAGTTTCTGTGAAAGTAAACTCCCCAAGGAAAAAAACTCCACATGTAGGAAAAACATGCAGCAAAATGTAGTCACCTTTATATTAGTTTTTTTGAATTTTAAGAGAAAAATTGTAATTTTAGATTCTCATCTAAGTTAAATTAGTACTTGAATCAAAAGATATAATGATGTTTTAATCAGGGGTTACTTTTCTCTGAATCATATGTACAGGTTATTGAAACAAAGGAAGAATAACACTTCTGTAAAATGTTGTGTCATGGGTTTTATCTAGAGTCACTTATTATGTATATGATTCCTGAGTCACTAATTACTAAGGCTTTCCTATAAGGAAAAGATTACTAACAATAGGCAATGTGAGCAATTGCAAAACTTTTTGAGTAGTAATTATTATAGGTACAGAAAGATTTTTGAAAACTCTATTGAAGGAATTAAATTCTAATAAATTACGTTTATTTCAAACATGGAATTAGCATCACTTTTTATTCAGAGATATGTACTTTTTTCCTGACAAATGAAAATCAACTTTGGGGATTTAGAAGCCTACAAACAGGTTTATAAAGAAATGTATCTGTAACACTAACAGCATTATTATAGTATTTATTATCCAGAGTAAGGCGGTTATAGGTTTTATGTTAAAGATACCTTTTGAAAGTAAGGCTTCTGGCCCTTAACTTTGTTTATAATACTAAAACCTTTAGCCGGGCATGGTGGTGCATGCCTGTGGTCCTGGCGACTCAAGAGGCTGAAGTAGGAGGATCACTTGAGCCTGGGAGGTCGAGGCTGCAGTGAGCTGTGGCTCTGCACTCTAGCCTAGGCAACAGAGTGAGATCCTGTCTCAAAAAATATATGTATATATTAAAACCTAATATATGTAACTACTTTCATGAAAAAATTGAACTAAAATAATTGAGACTGCTGCTGTATGTTTTGTGCAACTAAAATAATTGAGACTGCTGCTGTTATGTTTTGTGCAATTGAAATTAGATTTGGTATGTTTTAAACAGCTCATTCTAGACAGAAGTTAACTGAAATTCATAAATGTTCTTAGTTATTCCCTGCCACCCTTTCCCCACACACACACTTGAACTGTTCTGCACTTTGAAACACAAAGCAACTTGTCAGTTCAGTTTATTCAGTCAGGGTCAGTTCTGTGAAAACTAAGCCAAGGCAATTGTTTGATTTAATTGACTAGACAAACTGGTTATACAGGTTAGTAGAACTTAGTTTTATTTTTGTCCAGCTGCATATTTGAATGTTCATAAAGTAACTTAGTAAAATAATAAGATTCCAGTGACATTGTAATAGATTTTAAAGAATAATTACCAAAGCAAAGAAAAAAAACATTCTAAAACCCAAACTATAGAAGCTATTCATGGTATTTTTTTCTTTATGGCTCCACTTTCACTATAATGAAATGTGTTCCCCCAAAAAAGTAGCCTTCTTTTCTTTCACTATTCATTTCCTTCTTTTTTTTTTTTAATTTTTTTTTGAGGATTTTTTTTCCTGGGCTGTAGTTAATATAACTATCAGAAAATTTCCTGTACGATTTAGATGAATAAATGCTTTTACAGAATAGTTCTCTATGTGCAAGCAGACATCCTCTAACAGTTGGTCAGTCCCCTTTTGGCTTCAGTGTCCTCCTTACCCAGCCAACCTCATGGCTGATCATTTAACAATGTTCTCATTACTATCCTTGATTCTTTCTGCCTCCCACCATACTTTCCACTATATCCATCCCACTGTTCCCTGCTTCTTCAGCTCCTGGGCTTCTAATCACTCATTATTTTATTAAAATGAGTGGAAAACCAAAAAATTGATATGCTAAAGTATACTCTTAAAGGTCTTAATACTTTAAAAGTATATAGATCTCATGAACATAATTCATTTGAGGAAAAAAATACAAATCATTTCTTGTCCCAGGAAAACAGTAAATCTTTAATGGAACTTTTTAGCAATTATGACAAAAAGAATGGAAAATGTTTAAACATATATAAAAGGCTAGACGTTTATCGCCAAAGAGTATCTAAAGGTCATAGAATAGTTAGGAATTCTGTCATTTTGTTTTGTGTAATAAATACCCCCTTCCTTACCCTTTCACCCTAATAATAGATATCCACCATTTTGTTGTGATTATCCAACTATAGAGTACCTTTTTCAAGAACTCATTATATACCAAAGTAGGAGCTTGCTGACACTGATAATGCTTTATTTAGTTTTGTAGTGACATACAATTACCATTTGCTTAGGAAAAAAAATAAAGAACAAAAACAAGTAAATTTTTTAAAACTATGGTTGAGTATATATAAGTTGATAAAAATCCTTTGGGAGAAAACTTTTGTCTTGTGTGTTAAGAGCATTAAATAGTCATAACCCTTAGCCTAGTGTGTCTTCTATCCTGAAAAAAAATTAACAAAGCAAATACTAACTTAAGAAAAAAAACTACAGCACTGAAAAGATTTGTTGTAATATTGTTTATGCTAACATAAATTATGTAAATTTTTATATATTGTTTATACTGACTTATAATTTATTACTATACATAGTGTAAATTATGATACATTGGCTTTGGTAGGCAGTTTTGTAACCGCTAATAATATAAATACCATACTATTAACAATCTAGAAAAATGATTCTGGTATAGGTTATGTGAAAAGGCACAACATAAAATTGTATATAGTACACTAGCAATGAACAGTCTGACAAAGGAAATTAAGAAAACAATTCCATGTACAATAGCATCAAAAAGAAAAAAATACAGCCAGGCATGATGGCTCTGGACTTTGAAAGGCCAAGGCCAGAAGAATTGCTTGAGCTCAGGAGTTCAAGCCCATCCTGGGCAGCATAGTGAGACTCTGTCTCTATAAAAAATAAAATAAAATTAGCTGGGCGTGGTGGCTCATGCTTGTAGTCCCAGCTACTCAGGAGGCTGAGGTGGGAGGATTACTTGAGCCCAGGAGGTAGGCTGCAGTGAGCCATGATGTTGCCACTGCACTCCAGACTAGGTGACAGAGTGAGTCCCTGTCTCAAAAAAAAAAAAAAAAAAAAAAAAAAAGGAAGAAGAAAACATTTAGGAATAAATTAACCAAATGGACACAAGACATCCCATATTCATGGATTAGAAGATTTAATGTTGTTAGGATGATAATACTACCCAAAACATTCTACAAATTAGATTCAGTCCCTATCAAAATCCCAATGGCATTTTTTACAGAAATGGAAAAACTGATCCTAAAATTCATATGGAATTTCAAGGAACCCTAAATGGCCAAAACAATCTTTAAAAGGAAAAACAAAGTTGTAGGGCTCAGATTTCCAGATTTCTGAACTTACTGTAAAGCTACAGTCAGCAAAACAGTGTGCAACTAGAATAAGGATGGACATAAAAACCCACGGAATATTAATAGAATAGAGCCCAGAAGTAAACACTTGCCTATATGGCCAGTCATTTTCAACAAGAGTGCTAGGACCATTTCATGGAGAAAAGCCAGTCTTTTCAACAAATGGGGCTGGTAAAACTGAGTATCTACATGCAAAAGAATGAAGTTGGACCCTTACCTTACACCATATTCAAAAACTAACTCAGACTGGATCAGAGACCTAAATTTAAGCATTAAAGGTATAAAATGCATAGAAGAAAACATAGGAGAAAATCATAACCTTGGATTTGGCAATTTCTGCAAAAGGACAAGCACAAAAACATGAAATAGATAAATTGAATTTCCTAATTATAAAAAATTGTGAGTTAAAGGAGATTATCAGCCGGACCCAATGGCTCATGCCTGTAATCCCAGCACTTTGGGAGGCCAAGGCAGGCAGATCACTTGAAGTCAGGAATCCGAGACCAGCCTGGCCAACATGGTGAAACCCCGTATCTACTAAAAATATGAAAATTAGCCAGGCATGGTGGCGCACGCCTGTAATCCCAGCTACTCAGAAGGCTGAGGCAAGAGGATTTCTTGAATCCAGGAGGCGGAGGTTGCAGTGAGCCGAGATCGCACCACTGCACTCCAGCCTGGGTGACAGAGCAAGACTCCATCTCAAAATAAGTAAGTAAGTAAATAAATAAGATTATCAAGAAAGTGAAAAGACAACCCACAAAATGGAAGAAAATATTTGCAAATTACATATCTAATAAGACTATATTATTAAGAATATATAAACTCCTACAACTCAGCAACAACAACAAGAAAAATCACAATTAAAATATAAGCAAAAGACTTGGGAAGACTTCTCTCCAAAGAAGATATACAAATGCCCAGTATGCACATGAAATAACATGCTTTGGCCAGGATGTGGAGAAATTGTAATCAAATTTCTTGCTGGTAGGAATGTAAAATGGTATCACCACTGTGGAACCGTTGCAGTTCCTCAAAAAGTTAAATATAGAATTACCATATGACCTAACAGTTCTACTCCACTTCTAGGTAGCTACCCAACAGAAGTGAAACAAGAACTCAAGATATACAGTATTTGTCCACCAATGTTCATAGCAGCATTATTCACAATAGCCAAACAGTGGAAACCCAAGTATTCATCAAGAGATCAATGGATAAACAAAATGTACTATAAACATACAGTGGACTATTATTTACCATTAAAAGGAATGAAGTTCTGATACATGATACAACATAGATGAACTTTGAAAACGTCACACTAAGTGAAATAAGCAGACAGCAAAGGACAAATATTGTGTTATTCCACTTATGTGAGGTATCTGGAATAGGCAAATTCACAGAGACAGAAAGTAAGATACAGGTTTCTAGGGCCAGGAGGGAGGAGAAAATGGGGAGTTTTTGTTTAATGGGTACAGAGTTTCCATATGGGCTGATGGAAGTGTTCTGGAAATAGAAGTGGTAGCTATTCAACATTATGAATGTACTTAATGCCACTGAATTGTACACTTTTCACATGATTAAAATGGTAAATTTTACATTATATTTTAAACCACATTTGTCAAATATTTATACATAATGATTTGGATATATAAATTATGTATTTTTAAAACAAGGGAATATGAAGAAATGAAAAAATTATTGAATTATGGTGTGAATATTTTTAGTAGAAGTAAAGCTGAAATAAAAGAGTTTAACTTTTAGCTAAGTGTTTCCATTTTAAAAAGATATATCTTATGTCATATAGCTTTTCAGACCAAGACAAATACTAAGAAAATTTAAGTTTATGCATTCTCAAAATTGCTATTAATATTTTATTTAAAATTTTTTCAGCCAGGCGAGGTGGCTCACACCCGTAATCCCCGCACTTTGGGAGGCTGAGGTGGGCGATCACCTGAGGTCAGGAGTTCAAGACCAGCCTGGCCAACATGGTGAAACCCCATCTCTACTAAAATTACAAAAATTAGTGGGGCATGGTGGCAGGCACCTGTAATCCCAGCTACTCGGAAAGCTGAGGCAGGAGAATCACTTGAACCTGGAAGGCGGAGGTTGCAGTGAGCCGAGATCGCGCCACTGCACTCTAGCCTGGGCGACAGAGCGAGACTGTCTCAAAAAAAAGGAAACAAAAAAAATTATTGTTTATAGTTGCTATTAAGAATAGCTATATTGATTCACTCTTAAAACCTTCAAATTTACACAGGAAAAGCTTTTCAGAATAATTCATGTCAAAGGAATTTCTGTACTATATTTGTGCTAGAGCATTTTGAATGATTTTATTTTGTTGTCACATTTTCTAGATTTTAATGAAACCTGTGTTTCTTTAGCTTGACAGAGCCAATTCGCTATTAAACCAGACTCAACAGCCTTACAGGTATCTCATTGAATCAGTGCGTCAGAGAGATTCTAAGATTGATTCACTGACGGAATCTATTGCACAACTTGAGAAAGATGTCAGGTAAACCATCTACAAATCTTTTATTTGAATAATAAAGACATTGTTACCATATTGCTGCTGTAGGTGAATTTGGGTTGTAAATCATGAACAGAAAATTTAAATAATGAAGGCGTCTTAAATGTAATGAATATTAAACTTTTCTTAGAAAAACTAAGGTCACATCACATCAGGTGTTCACATTCCACCTGTGATCAGATGTCTTAGCATGGAAATAACAATGTTACACTTATGAGCATAACATTCCATCTATCCTAGAGGACACAGCCGCTATTGGTCCTTGTTTCCCTAGAACTCTTTAGTGTGGTGTAGATTGACCAAAGGGAGAGGAGGAATAAAACCAGATGCCATTTGTGTCGTTAAAATGGCTTTTTAAACAACAACAACAAAAAATTTACATTTACTTAGATTTATGTTGATTTTTCCAAGGAATTTTTAGGCTTTTCTTCTGACCTTTTACATGAAAGTAACTTTTAAGTGTAAATAAATAAATTTATTTCACTTCCTTAATTTGTAATTGTTTCTGTATGAGATCTTATCCAAAAAAAATTTGCTATGACCAGTTTGGTTTTTTAAACTGAAATTAAAGAATGAAGATATGTGTAAATGAAACAGTTTTACTTGTGGATAGATGGTTAGTTTGCTTAGTTACTAGATTTCCAAGATTATAAGAATAATTTAGATTTTTATGGGTAAATTATTAACTGATTATAAATGTAAAAGCAGAGAATTAAGTGGGAATAGAAATGGTTAAATCAAGGAATTGGAAAACAATAAGGAGAAGATGGTTGTTAAATCCAGGTTTCTTAAAGTATGCAAACAAAAATATAAACCTATTGGTAACTAATTCCAAAGTATAAATGTTATTTTTAATGAATCACAGTAATTACCTTCTTTCATTTCTACCCCACCAAAATAATTGGTCTAGAACTTTATTCCTGTTCTTAATTTTTTATGATTTGTTTAAATAATTTAGGAGCACATTTATACCTTAAATGTGTCAAAATAAATAAGTTTGTTTCTAGATTAATTTTAAAGTTAAAAATTCTGTATACAACCTACAATAATAAATTAATTGTTCTATAAATAGTTCTTGGGGACAATAGAAATTATGTCTTTCACAATTCACTGGGCACCTGATTATCTTAGGGAAATTGAAGAAAGAACCCCAAATAGAATTTTTTCCTCCTACGTTACATATTTCTGTTAAATTTGAATATTTTTTGGCCAGGCGCAGTGGCTCACACCTGTAATCCCAGCACTTTGGGAGGCTGAGGCAGGCAGATCACCTGAGGTCAGGAGTTCTAGACCAGCCTGGCCAACATAGTGAAACCCTGTCTCGACTACAAATACAAAAGTTAGCTGAGCATGGTGATGCATGCCTGTAGTCCCAGCCACTCTGGAGGCTGAGACAGGAGAATCGCTTGAACCAGGGAGACGGAGGTTGCAGTGAGCTGAGATCATTTCACTGCACTCCAGCTTGGGCAACAGAGTGAGACTCTGTCTCAAAAAAATTAAAATTCAAATTAAATTTTGAATCTTTTTTTTTTTTTTTTTTGAAACGGAGTCTCACTGTCACCCAGGCTGGAGTGCAATGATGTGATCTCTGCTCACTATAACCTCTGCCTCCCGGGTTCAAGTGATTCTCCTGCCTCAGCCTCCTGAGTAGCTAGGATTACAGGCACACGCTGCCACGCCCAGCTAATTTTTGTATTTTTAGTGGAGACAGGGTTTCACCTGTTGGTCAGGCTGGTCTTGAACTCCTGACCTCATGATCTGCCCTCTTCGGCCTCCCGAAGTGCTAGGATTAAAGGCGTGAGACACCATGCCCGGCCTTAAAATTTGAATCTTTTATATGTCTTATTTTACCATTATTTCTTGTGATGGGGAGGTATATGAAAATCCTGAGGAAAAAAATTACTTCTTTCACAGTTATCTCCAAACAAATTTATTTGATTATTTATTTTACTAAGAATTAAGGTAGCTTAAAATGTTTAATATAGAGAAAATAATAGCTAGCTGTAGGAGAAAATTATAAAGATGAACAAATTCAGCCGTAGAGAAATTAAGCAACTTGTCCTCTAAGAACATGCAACATTGTGATAGAGTAAGAATTCAATTTTATATCTGTCTGCTTGCTAATTCTATTCTCCTAACCATTAGGTTATACTGCCCCTCTATGTTCTATTCTGAATAAGGGATAATATTTCTTTAGCTAAAATAATTAAGGAAGAGAACAAAAAAGTAGTGTATCATAGTGATTAAAAGTAGCACTTTAATGAGTTGATCGTTGTTGAAGCGGGGTGATAGATATATCAGGGTTTGCTATTACATATTTTCTCTTCTGAAATATTCTATAATAAAATTTTTAAAAAAACAGATTTTAAAAGGAAGTTTTCAAATTCAACTCAGTACTTAGTTTTGAGTTAGGGCAAGTAATTTAAACTCTCTAATACCTCTGTTGTCCAATAGAACTTTCTATAATGATAAAAATATTCCATATCTGGCTGGGCACGGTAGCTCAAGTCTGTAATCCCAGCACTTTGGGAGGCCGAGGCGGGCGGATCACGAGGTCAGGAGATCGAGACCATCCTGGCTAACACGGTGAAACCCTGTCTCTACTAAAAATACAAAAATTAGCCGGGCGTAGTGGCAGGCGCCTGTAGTCCCAGCTACTCGGGAGGCTGAGGCAGGAGAATGGCGTGAACCTGGGAGGCAGAGCTTGCAGTGAGCCGAGATTGCGCCACTGCACTCCAACCTGGGCGACAGAGCCAGACTCCGTCTCCAAAAAAAGAAAAATTCTATATCAGTGCTGTCCAGTATGGTAGCCACTAGCTAGCCACATATAGATGTTGAGCGTTTGTTTTGGGGTTTTGTTGTTGTTGTTGTTGTTCTTTTTTTTCTTTTCTTTTCTTTGAGACGGAATTTCACTCTTGTCACCCAGACTGGAGTGCAATGGTGCGATCTCGGCTCACTGAAACCTCCACCTCCCAGGTTCAAGCGATTCTCCTGTCTCAGCCTCCCGAGTAGCTGGGATAACAAACACCCACCACCACAGCCGGCTAATTTTTGTATTTTTAGTAAAGATGAGGTTTCACCCTGTTGGCCAGGGTGTTCTTGAACTCCTGACCTGAAATGATCCGCTGGCCTTG
This sequence comes from Pan paniscus, assembly GCF_029289425.2. NCBI lineage: Eukaryota > Metazoa > Chordata > Mammalia > Primates > Hominidae > Pan > Pan paniscus. The sequence continues at coordinate 74,551,752 of NC_073263.2, forward strand.
GCCTCCCAAAGTGCTGGGATTACAGGCATGAGCCACCACACCCAACCTGAGCATTTGAAATGTGGCTACTGTTACTGAGGAACTAAATTTTTAATTCTATTAAAATTAAATTGTTTAAATTATCTTTAATTTTATTTTTAATTTTATTAAAGTTAAAGATAATTTTAATTGCCCTAGTGGCCAATGGCTGTGGTATTGCACAGTACAGCCAGTTTCCTCATATGTGAAATGAGAGTGGTGCCGAGGCAGACAGATTGCCTGAGCCCAGGAGTTCGAGACCAGCCTGGACAACATGGCAAAACCATGTTTGGTTTTGTCTCTACAAAAAATACAGAAAAATTAGCCAGTGTGATGGCACGCTTCTGTAGTCCTGGCTACTCAGGAGGCTGAGGTGGGAGGATGAGTTGAGCCTGGGAGGTGGAGGTTGCAATGAGCAACTGCACTCCAGCCTGGGTGACAAAGCAAAACTCTGTCTCAAAAAAAAAATAAAAATAAAAATAGAGTGGTCCTAACAGCACCCGATTGATAGGGTTGTTCTGAGGAATAAATGATATAATCTTCATAATATACACAGATATAATAGTGCCTAAACATTATATTCAACGGTGTTCAATAAATGTTTGCCATTCTTAGTACTTACCATACATGTAACAAATTTTTGGTTGAAAATTATATTAAAAATGAGAAATAACATTTCTCAAAATATGTTGAATTTCAACAAAAATTAAGACTCCCTTAATAACAGCAACGGTTTTCATAAAGGCCATGTCATTTATGGAATTAATTACCAAGAAAAATTTTGTACTAAACATGAGTCCTTTAATGTTGTCTTGTGTTTCATAAATTCATTGTGTGATATTTTAGTACATTCTGAACTGATAATTCACAGGATATGAAATCTTATTCTTAATTGAAGCAACTACCTTCTAAAGTGAAAAGTTATTAATACTTTCAGTAGTTTAATTACGACACTTGAGATGTTGCTATAGGTGTACCCTGGTTACATGAATGAAATGCTGTGATGTAACAATGCCATTAAAAAGTCAGCTCAGCCAGTAATTCAGATATGGTAGGATAGATCACAGTTCTGTATACCCACATTCCTTCATCCCTACTCGAAGCAAATGGCATTTCAAATCCTAGAGTGGAATTATCCTGGGCTTTAAATACACATCAGGCTGGTTTCTCTCCTTATGGTAAATGTGTCTGTAAAATTAGATATTAATATGAACCTGAAGGGGTAGTTGTGAAAATTAAATTTAGGGACATATATAAAGCTTTGGCATGTAGGAGAATCTCAGTAAATGTTACTTCCCTCCCCTTGTCTTTTATTTGAAATTTAAACATTAATGATGGCCCATCCAAAAGCGTTATCAAGTTATTATGTTCCTTAGAAAACATAAACAGGAAAATTCCTATTCCTCATTGCTAGGTGTTGATGTTAGTTGTAAAAATATTTACATCAATTGATGATTTTTAAATGTTTTTCTAATTCAATAAAAACTCTTTGAAGACTGAATAATTGTATGCTTTTCTTAGAAAATTAAACAATACCACTATACCATACTTACCCCTTGAAAATCAACTATTTATACAATATATTCAATTTCTAGAAAGGCTAGAGTAAATATTCACTAAAATGAAATCATCATAAACACATTAAAAGCTAACATTTGAGATGTCACTATTAACTGCTTTAAATTCTCCTATCATTAAAGTAATACTTTATTATAAAAATAGTACTGTTAACTTTCTTCCACCGAGCCACAAGAGACACTCTGCGTAATACAGTTTGATCTCTACTTCAGAAAGGAAGGAAGCTTGGAAAGAGAATAATTAGCATAATTTTCTTTGCCTGTTGTCAGTTCTCAGTTTATTCTTAACTGGTAGTTAAAGATAAGACTACATTGCCAACTTCCCTTACAAAGCTACCCCAGAGTGTATTGATCCAGGAAGTTAAGGAACAATATATCAGGAATGTTTTCGTATTGCAGGTGAAACAGAGCCATAAACATGAATTTCTAAGTAATAATTAACAGTGAATTTAACAATTATGGGTGTAATATACCATTCAAGATAGATGTGCTTACAAGGAGATTTGTTTTGTAGTTGTTTTATGAGTCACTCATAGAAGCTTTGTATTTTCAAAGGTAAGTTTCCACTGTTATGAAATATGTCTTATGAAGACTAAAATTCCATTGAGTAAATACCTACTAGAAGAAGAGTGAATATAATCATCATCATATTCAGTTTTAGAGACCCACATGTTAAAGGTTGTCTCCCTGTGGTTCGAGTATGTTATAAAGAAGACAAAATATATGCCCAGATATTGTAATCACAGCAATATTGTCTGGGAAGTCCACATTGTTTGTAATAAACTCATGTCTTACAGGTACAACATAATTGTTCTGTAAGCCAGTTTATCCCCCCACCATTTATTCCATGTATATACGGTTGTTTTGCTATTTAATTATAGAATACTTTATTTTTGAAAAGTTAAACACGGCAATATAAAAGCATTTGTAAAGAATTATCCAGTCAAAATCCTTTAATTACCTCGACATTCCATTCCAATCACACTACATATTCTTTAGAAGAGCCAGTTGGTATTTGAGACAGAGAGTGAGTGTGTGTGTGTGTGTGTGTGTGTGTGTATGCACTGAATGTGAGTATATGCTTATATACCGTGGTTATAAGTGTATACATGTATATGAACATAGACACATACATGTTCCTTAAAAGTTCCTAGTCCTATTTACTGGATATTTAAATTTGAAAAATATTTTGCCTTCAAAGTGATTCCAGCTAAAGAGGTGGTTAGAATTCTAGAGTTAGAGAAACATGTGACCCTTACCATGCTTTGGAGACTCTAGCAGAATATGGGACTCAGTTTCCTTTATACTGTTTTGTTCTTTTCAACTCCTCAGCTCTTGTGGGATCTCTGGCGCCTAACTCTAAAAGTCAGTTTGTTTTTCAGCTGAGCTGCTTACCTTTATTGGCATTTAATTACTGTTTTACTCTGATGCCTATTTTTTTATCTAAATTAGTAACACTATATAACATTTATATAGTTTTATGAGTTCAACACTTTATATAATCATTCACATAGTCCTTTGACATACATGAGTATTATGTTCTACTTTTACAGATATAAAAACTGAGGTTCAGTGGGGTGGTATGTGTTATGCTTTACAGCACACATTTGAGTCTGAGTCAGTGGCACAGTTGGGAACAGAAGTCAAAATTGCATCTAGTCCGTCTCCTCAGAGGACAAACTATGATGCTTCCTTCTCGATTACTTGGAAGGAGAAGAATGTGGGCTTTCCCTCTTAAGTCCTTTGAATTAGCAGTTGCTGCAGATTGCCTACTACTGTTTCTTGAATTAAAAAAAAAAAAAGTCTGCCAAATATTATTCTAAAGATTAGTGGCTTTCATTTATTTATTTATTTATTTATTTATTTATTTATTTATTTTTTGAGAGAGCCTCACTCTGTCTCCCAGGCTGGAATACAGTGGAGCATCATAGCTCACTGCAGCCTCAAACTCTTGGGCTCAAGCGATCCTCCTACCTCATGCTTTGATGTAGCTGGAACTAAAGGTGCATGTCTCCACGCCTGGCTGACATTTTTTTTTTAAGAGATGGGGGTCTCTCTATGTTGCCCAGACTAGGCTCGAACTCCTGGGCTCATGCAGTTCTCCAACCTCGATCTCCCAAAGTGCTAGGATTACAGGCATGAGCCAGTGTGCCCTGCCTCCATTTTCTTAAAGTAGAACTTAAGTAGAACTTTAAAAATGTTTTTACCGGCCAGGTGCGGTGGCTCACGCCTATAATCCCAGCACTTCGGGAGGCCGAGGTGGGCAGATCACGTGAGGTCAGGAATTCGAGACCAGCCTGGCCAGCATGGTGAAACCCCATCTCTACTAAAAATACAAAAATTAGCCGGGCATGGTGGCACACACCTGTAGTCCCAGCCACTCAGACAGCTGAGGCAGGAAAATCAGTTGAACCCAGGAGGCAGAGGTTGCAGTGAGCCGAGATCGCGCCACTGCACTCCAGCCTGGGTGACAGAGCGAGACTCCGTCTCCAAAAAAAAAAAAAATGTTTTTACCTATTTAAAACAATTCTTGTTAGTTTTACCCTCACAAATTTTGTCTCTTTTTTTTTTATTGTAATCATTCATTAGATAATTGCCACCATGCCAGGCCAGAAATTGAAAATCAAACTAATAATTTGGAGACAAACGTTCTTTTTTCAAGTTTATCACAGACTAAATACCTGATTCACTTACTTAACTCAATTATATACCTGATAATTTAGTTTGTAAAATATTACTTTCAGTTTTAAGGATGTTTTAATTTGTCTTCTAGTATCTTGTGTTGTAATAGTTTGCTGACATATAGTACTTCTTACCTTTTATGTGAGTTTCACTTTATCTTTTTACATTTTAGTAGTAAATAGTCATCTTTAAAACATTAATTTTATGCCTATACTAGGCAGGAAATTATTCTCAGACAGCATCTCAGTTACGTTGTCAAATGGATTCTTAAGAGAAGAAAAGCTGGGTGCAGTGATGTATGCCTGTAGTCCCAGATACTTAGGAGGCTGAAGCAGGAAGATTGCTTGAGCCCAGGAGTTTGAGGCTGTAGTTCATTGTTACCATGTCTGTGAGTAGCCACTGCACTCCAGCCTGGGCAACACAGCAAGACTCCATCTCTTTAAAAAAAAGAGAAAGAGAAAGAAAAGAGGAGAGGGAAGAAAGAAAAGAAAAAAGAAAGGAAAAGAAAAGAAAAAGAATCTTCTGACAAAATAGGCCATTCATTAGGCCAAACATTTTAGTGGCTGGTCTGGAATATTTATGGACTATAAATTTATCTTTAGTTCAAACCATCAGATTCATGTTTATTCTTTTAATATTTACCATTTATTAACTATATTTATACTAACATAATGACTTTTTAAAACTGGGGTTTTTTTTTTCAGCAACTTAAATAAAGAAAAGTCAGCTTTACTACAGACGAAGAATCAAATGGCATTAGATTTAGAACAACTTCTAAATCATCGTGAGGTATTTTTCCTATTTTGTCATAATTGTAATCATTTTAGGCTTTTTTAAAAACTGCTATCAGGTTAAAATTATTGGATCCCAGTTGTGCATGTTCATTAATGACTTCTCTTATTTATGTCTCACTGTAATTTTGTCCTTTTTTATTCAACTTTTGATATACTTCTTAGAGTTAATTCTTATTCCTAGAATAACCCCTTCTTGTTGTGTTGATATCTGTCACTGAATTTCCCCATATTATTTAATAATAATCTGTTTTATCTTATTCTGCAACTAGACAGTTAATTTCCTTAGTGTGCCTCTCGTCTTCTTTATCAATGTATGCCCAGTGCCTGTAGTGTAGATAATTTGTGTTGAGCTTTGAAGTTCATAAAATTATTTTCTTTTCTTCATTTGTTCCCTACCAAAATTCTTTTAGAGTAAATATAATTCCTATTTTATAGACGGAGAAATGAGTTTTAAGTGGCTTGCCCATGGCAGTTAGTAACTAAGAGATAAGTTCTGTTTTGTTTTGTTTTTTCCTTTAAGGTTTATTGAGGTATAATCTACAAAGAATAAAATTAACCTTTTTTAGCAGACATGTCTGTGATTTTTGACAAATGCACACAGTTGTGTCAGCACCACCACAATCAATATATAGAATAGTTCTATTACTCCACAAAATTCCCTCATTACCCCTTTTTAGCTGACCCTTTTCCTCAACCCCCAGCCCTATCAACCACGGGTGTATTTTCTGTAACTATTGTTTACCTTTTACAAAATGCTATAAAAGTGAAATTATCAGTATATAGCCTTTTGAGTCTGGCTTTTCTCAGTTACAATAATACATTTGCAATTCATATATATTGTTGCAATACAGATGTATAATATATTGACCTCAAGTGATCCGCCTGCCTCAGCCTCCCAAAGTGCTGGGATTACAGGTGTGAGCCTGTACATACATCTACATTAGTCATATGTTTCCTTTTTATTGCTGAGTAATAAGCCATTATATGGATGTAACCCAGTTTGTTAATTCATTCACAGTTTATGGACATTTGAGTTGTTTCCATTTGAGGACATCTCCGAATAAAATATCTGTAAACAATTATGTACACATTTTTATATAAACAAAAGTTTCCATTTCTCTTGGGTAAATACCCAGGAACATGATTACTGCATTGTATGGCAGGTGTATGTTTAAGTTTATAAGAAACTGTCAAAATTTTCCAAAGTTACTATACTTTTGCATTCCCCCTCTACGATGAATGAGAGTTCCAGTTTCTCTGCATCCTCACCAACCATTGGTATTTTTAACACAAAGCCTTTTTTCTACTGAACTATCACTGCCTCATCTTAGCCATCTTTTTACCATTTTGTTATTCTAATAGAAAAAGAAACTTTTTTTTTTTTTTTTTTTTGGAGACAGGATCTTGCTCTGTCACCCAGGCTGGAGTGCAGTGGCATGATCTCGGCTCACGGCAACCTCTGCCTTCCGAGTTCAAGCGAATCTCTTGGCTTAACCTCCTGAGTACCCGGGATTACAGGTGCATGCCACCATGCCATCTAACTTTTGTGTTTTTAATAGAGACTGGGTTTCGGCATGGTTGGCCAGGCTGATCTTAAACTCCTGACCTCAAGTGATCTGCCCGCCTCAGCCTCCCAAAGTGCTGGGATTACAGGTGTGAGCCACCGCGCCCGACCAGAAAACAAAACATTTAAAACATATCATTGGTTTATGAGTATCCTCATACTAGTCTGGGAGAGGTATACCAGATGTTGGGAAGAAATTATTGGGAGAATATTGTTGAGAGAGGGGAACTGGAAACTATTACTGGAAGCAGTTCAAAGGTACGTATCCTAGAGATGGTGTCAGAAGAATTGGAGGATTGTCTGTATCTGAGAAATGGCATTGGAGTGAGTTCTCTTAAAGGTGTCTTCTATGTGATGGGTGAAAAGGATGAGAAAGTGTCCCAGGACTAGATTGTAATGATAACATTTAGGAAGATAAGTCAATCTAACAACAGGTTACAGAGCTAGGAAAAGCTTCTCTGAAGATATTTATTCTTTCTTCTGAGTTTGGACATTCTAGACCTTATCCATCACTGCTGCTATCACTTATGTCCTAGGATTCTGCTTTCAAGTAATTGTTTCTTCACTGTGGAAACCTGATTCATTCACTATGTGGAATTTTCGCAAGTGTTTTTGAAATTAAATATTTAAGAGTAGTAACTACAGATGACCATTCAGCCATATCAACTACATTTTTTTAAAGCTAGATATTAATTTTTTTTTCAGAATGGCAATTCTCATTTGATTTTAAGGGGATGTGCTACACTGAAAAATATATGAGCGGTTCCAACACTTGGAATCACATTACTCATGAGTCCAAATAAAAACCAAAAAACTGCGTGGTGGATTGAGAAGAAAATACGTTTAAGCATGCAAATTAAATTCTAGCAGAGCTGGGCACAGTGTCACACACCTGTAGTCCCAGGTACTCTGGAGGCTAAGGCAGGAGGATCACTTGAGCACAGGAGTTTGAGACCATAGTGCACTCTGATCTCACCTGTGAATAGCCACTGCACTCCAGCCTGAGCAATGTAGTGCAACCCTATCTTTTAAAAAAGAAAGAAAGAGAAAGAGGGAGGGAGGGTTAGAGGGAAGGAGAGGAAGAAGAAGAAGGAAGAAAGGAAGCGAAGGAGGGAGGGAAGGAGGGAGAAATTTAAACACTAGCAAGATGAAACTACTCATTAATTGCCTACTACTACATGTTATTACTGGTATTTGTATGGATGCATATTTAGATAATTGTCAGTTTTTATGTATTTGACAGTATATCTTTATTTTGGCAAGTATGTTTTAATAATTTAACATTGTATAGCTTTTGATGATACCAAACATCTAAAGAAAAGCAACTTTTTTTGTTTTAAAGCAAAGTAAAAATTAAAGCTTAGTAAAACAAATCTAATGTTATTAATCATTTTCTAAGAAACCATTTACTACCAACTTACATCATATATACACATGCAAAGGCCTCCGCAAATTGCATATATGGAAAGAAAACAGCTGGTGTGACCCCTTAGAAATGCTTGGCCATTCGCTTGAACATTTACCTGATGAAACAGGATTGATTTATTCACTTGATTGTTCAGAGGATCATGTCCTCATAATAGTCAATAGATAACGTTGGTTAAGAATAATTCTGATTTTTTTTGAAAATGAAAATCAGGGCTGGGACTAGGGTGAGGCAAGCAAGGCATCTAGGACACGTGATGTAAGGAGGTGCCTACTCTCAGAGTGGGCAAAGAACATGGACGGCCCCTGGGAGCCACTGCTTCTTTACCTAAGGCCGCTAGCTTGTCTCACCCTGGTCAATACCCTGGGAAAATTATCCTGATACCAGTCTGGTTTTAATCAGTTAAATTTGGACAGTGTAAATGAGTGATTCAAAAAGAGACCAAATGAACTTTTTAAGGTTTCTTATTTTCTTTTTTGCATTGGACAGCTCTTGCTTTAATGTTGTGTTGTTTTGTTTTGTTTTGTCTTGTTTTGTTTTGAGATGGAGTCTTGCTCTGTCACCCAGGCTGGAGTGCAGTGGCGCTATCTCGGCTCAGCGCAACCTCCACCTCCCTGGTTCAAGCAATTCCCCTGCCTCAGCCCCACAAGTAGCTGGGATTAACAGGCGCACGCCACCACACCTGGCTAATTTTTTTGTATTTTTAGTAGAGATGGGGTTTCACCACGTTGGCTAGACTAGTCTCGAACTCCTGACCTCAGGCAATCCACCTGCCTCAGCCTCCCAAAGTGCTGGGATTACAGGCATGAGCCACTGCACCCAGCCTAGCTCTAACTTTTTTTAGCAGTGTCACTTAGTTCTGATTAGGCTGTATGTGTTCATGTAATGTGAAGTAAGATCACCAGTTCATTTACATAATTCCAAAATATGTGTTAAACAGAAAAAGCAAGTAGGACAATTCTAGGTTGACAATTCAGAAACATTTGGGGCATGACCACAGAGAGTTTTTATTTTCTATATTAGTGTTAGCTCAAAAATATTAGCTTAAAAGTATCTTCTCTCATGTTAAGAGTTAGGGTGTGGTGTGACAATTTCCAGGAATGTGTATTGATTTCTTACAATTGAGTATTTCTTGAACTGTGAGTGGTATATTAGGTGATTTTTAGTCCTAACTTTTTTTGCGAGAAAATATATTTGACAACTAATTGCAGAATGATATAATGTGAAGAGCAGGTGGCTGTAGAGAGAAATAGGATATTTTAGGTTGACTTTTCAGACTACAAAGCTCAACTGGGTTGGGTAAATATATTAGGTTAAAGGATTTACACAACAAATACTAACTTAAAAATGTGCATAAATTGAATTGAGAGCTTATACCTGCCCACACTTCTCCATTCTAAATTCTCCAGGTTTTGTCCCTATATTCAGTAAAAGGTTCATAAAGCAAAGGGGGAAAGGGCAAAATATCTCTCCTCACAGAATTTATTTTATTAAAGAACAATTTAATGTCATGCCTTCTGCTTTTGTAGAAGATCAAAACAAAGTGTGATCTCTCTTGGTTTTGTAAAACTAAGGCAGTCTACTAAGTACATCCACATAAATGACATAATCTAATCTTTACTACAGTCCACTGATGAATATCATTGTCCTCATTGTTAGAGACGAAACTGATGCTGATAAGAGTTAAATAACTCAACTGTGATTACGTAGTCAAAACTAAAAGTAATTCATTTTTTCCCTGAAACAAAACTAAGGTTCTTTTTCCTTAGTCTCATTTAGACAGAAAAAAACTCATGATGAATTATTGCATATATTCCAGGAAAATTTTTGCCTCTGGGCGTGAAGTTATATTCCTCTTTCTTTTTTTCATAAAATGAAAACTTTGTAATTTAATGTGTTTCCTTTTTGTCTTCATTGCCAGAAAACTCAGAGCTGAATATCTTATCCAGGTGTTATAATCTTTTTTTTCCTCTTTCACTTTTGATACCTCAGAATAACTTTATCTGTTTCCTTCAGGTGGGTTGTAATCTATCTTAATCTAAAATGTCTTCACTTGTGCTCGGATTAAGACCTCTTAGGTGTAAATAAAATATAAACCTAAATAATTAGATATTGAAAAGAGGTAAAAGGAAAAGATAAACTGATAGGAACTCACTTTTAGATAACAGTAGCAGGACTTCAAATAAAACATTCATTTTGAAAAGATTTGAGTATAAGAAATGTGATTTCAGGCCCGATGCAGTGGTTCACACTTGTAATCCCAGCACTCAAAAAGGCCAAGGTGGGAGGAACGCTTGAGGCTAGGTGTTCAACACCAGCCTGGACAACCTAGGAAGACCTCATCTTCACAAAAAAATCAAAATTTAGCTGGGCATTGGTGGTGCACATCTGTGTTCCCAGCTACTGGGGAAGTCGAAGCAGAAAGATAGCTTGAGCCCAGGAGGTTAAGGCTGCAGTGAATCATAATCACACCACTGCCCTCCAGCTTGGGTGACAGCAACACTGTCTTTTCAAAAAAGAGAAATGTGACTCCTTAAAATGGCTTCTTTCTTGAGCTTATCACTCAGTAATCGTCATTAATTGCATTTAGTTTTCATCTGTTTTTATCCACTCATCTTTGCCTTAACGAAACAAGATTTACTGATCACCTTTGGAAATTCTAATTCTGCTTTTCTTTGTATATATTTTATCCACGTGTCCTTAGAATATAAGCTTTTGAGAGTAGGAAAAGTATCTTTCATCAGCCAAATGCCTAATAGAATACTGAGCTCAGTCGTTAGAAGCTGATGTAGAAGCCCTTTTCTCATGGCTCTTGGAGCTGTAGAAGGGCAGTGGGAAGAACACCTCTTAGGAAGCTATTCCAGTATTTCAGTGAGTGAAGGTGGTGTCTTGAACTAGATTGGTGATGATGAGGTGAAACAAAAATGGACCGATTTGAAAGCTATTTAAGAAGCATAATTGGCCGGGCGTGGTGGCTCAAGCCTGTAATCCCAGCACTTTCGGAGGCCGAGGCAGGCAGATCACAAGATCAGGAGATCGAGACCATCCTGGCTAACACGGTGAAACCTGTCTCTACTAAAAATACAAAAATTTAGCCAGGCATGGTGGTGGGCGCCTGTAGTTCCAGCTACTCGGGAGGCTGAGGCAGGAGAATGGCATGAACCCGGGAGGCGAAAGTTGCAGTGAGCTGAGATTGTGCCACTGCACTGCAGCCTTGGCAACGACAGAGCAAGACTCTGTCTCAAAAAAAGAAAAAAGAAAATTAAGAAGCATAATCACTGTCCTTGGTGATTGAGTACATTAGGGACTGATGAAGAGAGGAGGGATGAGAATTGATGCCTAGGTTTTTGGCTTGTGTCTTTAGTGGTGCTACAAAGAACCTAGAAGAAAGAGGTTTGGGGAAGAAAAGTTCAAGAAAATATCTAAGTGGATATATACACTAGAGAGTTGGAAATGTAGGTTCTTGTGCCCAAGAAAGATAATTCATCTGTTAATAGAAATTTGAAAGTCACAACATAAAGATGTTACTTTACATGGAAATAGAGTAAATGAACTAGTGAGACTATATAGAGTAAGAACAGAAAAAGGCCTGTGACGGAATCTTAATGAGTACCAGCATTTAAGGGAAGGGCATAGGAAAAAGTGCTTACACAAAGAAGAGTGAAGAGTGACCAGCATCAGTGACGAGCATCAGGAAGAGAGTAGAGTCCCTAAAGCCCAGGGAGAACCATTCATAACAGAGCCAGTTGTACGCAGTGACGTGCTCTCAAGAGGTCAGGCCAAAGAAAGATTTTTAAAAAAGAGTCATTTGGATTTAATAAGATGCTAAAGGGCCGGCACGGTGGCTCATGCCTGTAATCCCAGCACTTGAGGAGGCTGAGGCAGACAGATCACTTGAGCTCAGGAGTTCAAGACCAGCCTGGCCAACATGGCGAAACCCCATCTCTACAAAAGATACATAAATTAGCCAGGCCTGGGGGCATGCACCTGTAGTCCCAGCTACTTGGGAGGCTGAGGTGGGAGGATCTGGGACAATTGCTTGAGCCCAGGAGGTGGAGGTTGCAGTGAGCCAAGATAGTACCACTGCACTCCACCCTGGGTGACAGAGTCAGAGCCCTATCTCCAAAAGAAAAAAAAAAAGAAAAAGAAAAAGATGCTAAAGCAGTTTCAATGGAGCTGGAGCTAAAAAGCAGATACCAGTGAAAAATAGGCAAGCCTTAGAATATTTGAAGAAGAAAAGATAGGACAATTGAGGAAGGGGCATGAGATCAAGAGCTTTTGCTGAGCCAGGCACGGTGGCTCACGCTTGTAATTCCAACACTTTGGGAGGCGGAGGTGGGTGGATCCCTTGAGGCCAGGAGTTCGAGACCATCCTGGCCAACATGGTGAAACCCCGTCTCTACTAAAAACACAAAAATTCGCCGGGCGTGGTGGCAGACACCTGTAGTCCCAGCTACTCGGGAGCCTGCGGCAGGAGAATCACTTGAACCCAGGAGGTGGAGGTTGGAGGTTGCAGTGAACTGAGATCATGCCACTGCACTCCAGCCTGGGTGACAGAGCAAGACTCTGTCTCAAAAAAATAAATAAATAAATAAATATAAAAAAAAAAGCTTTTGCCTCTCAAAGCTAGAGATTACACAATTTAAATGGTGACAGGAAGAAGCAAAATAGACATTAAAAGTACACAAAAGAAAGAGATAATCAATTGAGCAAAAGTGATAGGAAAGGAGATCCATAGCAGAGTCAGGGGAATCAGCTTTAGACCACCAGTGTTACCTTTTCCATTTCGAAGAATAGAAAAAAGAATTATGTGAAAATAGAAGTAAGTTTATAGGTTTAGTGGTAAGTATTTAGAGAGTTCCCATCTAATGGATGTTTTCTAATAGAAGGAGATGTGGTACAGTCAGTGTTTTGAGAAAAATGAATTTTGAAGTAGCTGTGTAATAAATGAATGATGTACATAAAAGAATTGCCAAGTTGAAATGTTATGTACTTATAGTAGTACCATTCTGTGTAATTTTTCTTTAGCAGCACTTAGCACCCCGGGTGTAAACATAGAAGATGGAAACTAGACTGGTCCAGAATTACATTCTACTTTCTACTATATGTACATATAAATATGTTCAACTCTCTCATTAAATTGTAAGACTGGCATTACCTTTATATTCCTTACATCTTCTACATTTTGAAATACTATGGAAAAAGCCAGCAGTCAGACAGACAAGACTTGTATTCATATCCCAGCTCTGCTACTTAATAGCAGTGCATTTTTGAGACAATAATTTCACCCCTCTAAACTCAGTTATCTCATCTGTAAATAAAGGTAATATCTACTTTGCAAGGTTCTGTGAGAATTAATATAGCAGTGTTCCTGGAATATAACAGAACTCAATGAATGTAGTTCCCTTTCCTCACTTCCTTCTGTGTCAAGGGTCTTTTTAAATATTATCTATCATTTGAGACTGGGCACGGTGGCTCCTACCTGTACCCAGCACTTAGGAAGGCCAAGGCAGGCAGATCGCTTGAGCTCAAGAGTTCAAGATCAGCCTGGGCAACATGGTGAAACTGTCTCTACAAAAAATATGAAAATTATCCAGGGATGGTGGCACATGTCTGTAGTCCCAGCTTCTCAGGAAGCTGAGGTGAGAGGATTGCTTGGGCCTGAGAGGTTGAGACTGCAGTGAGCAGTGATCGTGCCACTACAGTCCAGCCTGGGTAACAGAGCTAGACCCTATCTAAAAAAACACAAAAAATAAAAATAAAAAAATATTATCTATCCTTTGAAGCCCTCCCTAACTCAACAAAGAAAAGCATACCCTTTTCTACCTCATTCCTATAACTTTTTAAATATTTCCGTTAATGTTCATATTACTATGTAATTAAGCATCTGTCTTACCCATTAGATTGACAAATTCCTTTTTGTACTTTAGCCTTTAGCACAATATTTAGCAGATAATAAGTACTCATTCAGATGTTTCTTAAACTAATGGTTCTTTTCAATCTTCAATAATATAAAGCTGTCAAATAGAAAGCTTTAGAAACTGTCATCAAAAAATAAGTGTCACTCTGATACTGAAATATTTTAGCTGAAGAAAGCACAGAAGCTCTCCTGTATCCAAGGACAATTTTAGATACTACTACTGAAATTTTACTTACATACTACTTTTACATACAATTTTAGATACATACTACTGAAAGTAGGCCATAGGAAGTCATATCCCAAAGGTTTGTCTACAGGAGAGCTACTTCCTAAAACCTTGGAGATGGTAGTTGTAGGCACAGCAACCTCTATGGTTATCACACTTATACAGAATCATATATATTTGTGGAATATAAAACATCTGTTTTGGCTGGGCAGGGTAGCTCAGGCCTCTGATCCCATCACTTTGGGAGGCCAAGGTGGGAGGATTACTTGAGTCTAGGAAATTGAGACCAGCCTGGGCAACACAGCAAGACCCCTAGCATGGTGGCACAAACCTGTAGTACCAGCTACTCGGTTGGCTGTTGTGGGAGGATCCTTTAAGCCCAGGAGGTCAAGGCTGCAGTGAGTCATGATTGCACCACTGCACTCCAGCCTGGGCAACAGAGCGAGACTGTATCAAAGAAAAAAGAAAAATTTGTTTCTGAGACCTGGGATATCTTCTATCCTCTCATTGCAGTGTTTTTGCCAATAACACCTCTCAGGGCCCACAGTCATTTCAGTTAGTATTTAACCAGAATTAATCAACCACTCCTTACTAAGTACTTAGAATGTACAAGGCCCCACACTTACCTGAACATTGGACTAATTCTTATTATCCTGGATAACTTTCTTCTTACAGCAGTGTATGTCAGATAATGAAAAGAAAACAAACCCTGCAGTTAGCCAGGTTTCTTGAAAGTGAAATCACAGTATAATTATCATTCTTTTATGGTATGTTTATGTTCCCAGATTCTAACTCATATGTTCTTTGCGATTTCTCGGAAGATTTCAGGGACATTTCAGCATCCCAAGTGCCCCTTAGGCAATCCACTTCATAAGAAGTTCCAACAAATTGCATTTTTCTTTATGTGTGTCACTCTTTCGGTTCATACTTAACTGTTTTGAAATTTTCTTAAGAGTATCTTTTTACATGTTTTTCTTATGCACCTATGTAGTTAAATTTTACAGTCAGCATGCTAAAAAAAAAAAACTACTGAGCGGGTAAATTAATTTTTCTTTAAATGAAAATATACTTGTTTCTCAGATTCACACATACATTTCTCATCATAGTGGTGCTCTTCAAGTTAAACTGTTTTCGATTTGTTGGATATAAATGAGTATTTTTAAAGAGAAAGATAATTATTATAGTGAAAACCAAAAACACATGTATGATACAAGTCATATTTTCCCTATAAAGTTTTAGAAAGATTTTTTTTTCCATGTAAGGGTGTGTGACTTCAGGTCTGAAGAAATTTAGGGACTAAAATGTTGCAAAAAATACTGCAAATGTTGAATTTACACACATACTTTATGAGAAAGCTAAAGCTATTGTATTAACAGTGAGAATATATCTTGAATTTTTATAATCTTTTTCTATCAAACTCTAAAATGCTTTCAGATGAATTATGTTATACTACCCTACTTAGGAACCAGTTACAAATTACTTTCAAGTAAGTGTATCTGGGAATGAGGAATCAGAGAAAGGAAAAGTTTTAAATTAGTCTTCTCTGCTGAGAATTGGCCTTTTGCTTATGTTTTCTAGCATTCAAGAGGGAATTAGGCTTTTTACCCAAAATACATACTTTTCAGTAAATAATAAGTGTGTTTAATATTGATATATTATCTTGTAGTTTTTTATATTCATTTATTTTATTTAAGCCTCACAACAGCTCATTCTTACACCCATTTCACAGAGGCAGCAACTGAATCACAGTTGTTCATTCTGTAAAATGTTAATTCTCCTCAGTTTTGAGTTGTGTAAAAGACATTTGAATTTCCTTTAGATTGTACTCTCTGGACCACTATGTTTATATAGGCTTGTATAGAACCTAATAGAACTATGTCAAAATTGTTTTGGTTTTTGTAAGTATTTTGATTTCTTCTTTAATCTTTTCATTATCTTCTTTTAAATTATAAATATCTTTGTTGTATCCTACAAGTCAGTTCAGTCTTGTGTGACCCAATATATTAATATCTCATCATAAAAATATTTTGTCTGTGCATATATACCCTTTTAACTTTTTATATCACATTTTCACATCTATTATGTAACATATAGACCTAGCAATTTTTAGGTTTCTTTTTTTAAGAATGAAATGTGTATTTTCCCACTGCATTTTAGAAGCTTGTGATATGTTTTCAGTTAAATTAAAAGTACATTTCTCTGACCTTTTTTTATCAGTAAGGAGCAAGTAAATGACTTCTCTTGCTATCATTTCTAACCCTGTGCTTATATGACTATCTTAGAATAGTAGCAGCTTATAACAAACCAAACAATTCTGAGACATAAGGAGACACACACACACAAAAAAACTACAAAACTGTAAAATCTCTGAAACTGTATAATCTCTGAAAATATTTGGTGGCCAGGCCGGGCGCAGTGGCTCACGCCTGTAATCCCAACACTTCGGGAGGCTGAAGCAGGGGGATCACGAGGTCAGGAGATCAAGACCATCCTGGCTAACACGGTGAAACCCTGTCTCTACTAAAAATACAAAAAAAAAAAAAAAGCCAGGGCGGTGGCGGGTGCCTTGTAGTCCCAGCTACTTGGGAGGCTGAGGCAGGAGAATGGCTGAACCCGGGAGGCAGAGCTTGCAGTGCAGTGAGCCAAGATCACACTACTGCACTCCAGCCTGGGCAACAGGGTGAGACTCCGTCTCAAAAAACAGAAAAAGAAAAAGAAAATATTTGGTGGCCAGGAGACAATATTAACAATTATATGAGATAATTATAGTCATAATTCTGTTAGACACCATATTGGCAATATCTTGTTGTAAACTTAAGTCACTGACCCCGTATCAAGGAGCTGACACTAAGAGAAGGCTGGAATACAACATGGAGAAGGTACAGGCACTGGAGTGAGTCATACTCTGAAAACCAGTGCTCTAAGTGGAGGATAGGGTTTAAAGTCTGAAGTTGATGCTGAAAATCAACAAGAATATGCAACAAAACCCATCAAATACTACTGAAATAGTAAAGGCCAGGGTCCAGCACAGTGGGTCACACCTATAATCCCAGGACTTTGGGAGGCTGAGGCAGAAGGATTGCTTGGAGCCCAGGAGTTGTATACTAGCCTGGTCAACATAATGAGACTCCATCTCTAGAAAAAAAAATTTTTTAAATAAATAATTAGCTAGATGTGGTGGCTCATGCCTATAGTCCCAGCTTCATGGGAGGCTGAGGTGGGAGGACCACTTGACCCCGGGACTTCAAGGCTGTAGTGAGCTGTGCTTGCACCACTGCACTCCAGCCTGGGCAAGAGTGAGACCCTATCTCAAAAACAAAACAAAACAAAAAAGGAGGAAAAAAAAATTTTAATGAAAAAGTTAAGACCAGAAACTAGACAGCAGCCAGATGACTACTGTTAATAGAAGGGAAAGCAATTGCACTTGGTCACAAAGCCAGGCATCAAGAAAACATGAATGTCAGAAAGCAGAGTGGGGAAAGTAGTGAGAAGTCCAGGGTAATCAGTAATGAGATGCACAAAAGGGTCTGAGCAAACCAATCAGAATAGAATTAAGGTTCCCACACTCCTGTTTTAAGTCAACAATAGCAGTAGATTTTAATTCAGGAACCTACTTCAGTGTGTTAATAATAGCTTCTATCTGGATCACTGTTGAGAATTACCCTAAGATCATATCCATGATTGTGAAAGAATGTTTCAGGTGATTAGTTATGTCCCGGAGGCTGTAACAGCCCAATTGTCTCTCATTTGCTATCAGTCGTATAAAAGCATGAGCTCTCACTAAGCCTTCAGTCATAGATAGGGTATAGCTCCAAAAATGTTTCTGTCATCTTAAATGTATTAGAATAAGAAGTAGATAAACCTGCTCTGCTCTAGTCAGTACTTCTTTCTTTATTCTGTTCTAGGCCCAAAAATTTTCAATGTAAGGAAAACAGGATGATGAAAGAATTCTTTTCAGTCATAAGAGAGATGAATGAAACTGGGGATGTTTAGAGAAGATAAGACTTAGTGAAAGATAAGAAATTCAAAGTAGGCACGTAAAACAGGCAGTAAGAGATTTGTTACACATGTCTCCAAAGTCCAGAATTAAACCAAAGGCTAGATGCTATGAAGAGACACATCCTGTTTTGTTGTTCTACTTTTTTTTTTTTTTTTTTTGAAACGGGAGTGTTTTGGTTTTATAGTTGAGTAAGGAAAACCTAGATTAATACCTAATGTGTCTTCATTTTTAAAGCCTGGGCTAGGTGGCCATATAGTCAGAGGGGATTTCTTAATTGTATAGAGAGACTGGGTTAAATAACTTGAAGATCTCTTCCAAACCTGAAATTGTGTGTATCACAGACATTGATGGAAGGCATCTGCATTATTGTATAATGATAGCTTTGACCCCAGAAAGGCCTTACTTAATTTGAATGCTGTTTCACTTCTTAGTAGCTAAATGAACATGGTTAATTTTCTTGAGCCTTCTTTTTATTTATTTATTTTTATTTAGAATTTTTTTATTTTCCTTTGTTTTTTTTTTTTTGAGAAGGGGTCTTGCTATGTTGCCCAGGCTGGTCTCAAACTCCTGGACTCAAGCAATCCACCTGCCTTGGCCTCCCAAAGTGCTGGGATTATAAGCATGAGCCACCATGCCTGGCCTTCTTGAGTTTTTTTATTTTTTGTATTTTATTTATTTATTTATTTATTTATTTTTTTGAGGCAGAGTCTCGCTCTGTCGCCAGACTGGAGTGCAGTGGTGTGATCTCGGCTCACTGCAACCTCCGCCTCCCGGGTTTATGTAATTCTCCTGCCTCAGCCTCCCAAGTAACTGGGACTACAGGCGCATGCCACCAGGCCCAGCTAATTTTTGTATTTTTAGTAGAGACGGGGTTTCACCATGCTGGCCAGGATGGTCTCAATCTCTTGACCTCGTGATCCACCCGCCTCTGCCTCCTAAAATGCTGAGATTACAGGCATGAGCCACCGCACCTGGCCCTTCTTGAGTCTTTGAAGCCTCAGTTTCTTCTCTTCAAAATTAAAGTAATATCTACTTCTTGGTATTTGAGTGTGAATTAAATTATTATGTAAGATACTCAGCACAAAGCCTGGTACATTGTAGATACTCAGTGAACATTCACTTCTGTCCCCTCTCTTCCTCCCTCCAGACCTAAAATTTGTATATACTTCTTTTGAGGCAAAGAGACAATCCCAGGGTGATGTTACCCTGCAAGTGGAAGCAAGTATCTAGATAGGGAGATCGAGGGGCTGTAGATAACAGCAGTTTGCAGTTGCAGATATTAATACTATTCTACAATTTGCAGTACAAAATCTGTTTTGTCCTTTATTTAGAGTATAGTGGTATTGCATTCAAAGTAACTTTTTAAAAATAATACATTATATTTGCTTTAATAGTAGTTTAAAATTCTTGTTGAGCATTTAGAGTGTAGAATGGATGACTTTGAATTAAAGTTATATTTTCTTTTAAACTATTTTTAATCATGTTAAATAGGATAATGATATTTTGCTATTTTAAAAAATTTTTATCTGTTAAAAATTCCCACTGAAGTATTTACAAGTGAAATTATCTGAGGCTGGGCACAGTGGTTCACACCCATAATCCCAGCACTTTGGGAGGCTGAGGCGGGCAGATTGCTTGAAGTCAGGAGTTCAAGACCAACCTGGCCAACATGGTGAAACCCTGTCTCTACTAAAAATACAAAAAATTAGCCAGAAGTGGTGGCACACCCTTGTAATCCCAGGTACTCAGGAGGCTGAGGCAGGAGAATCACTTGAACCCAGGAGGGGAAGGTTGCACTGAGCGGAAATCATGCCACTGCACTCCAGCCTGGGTGACAGAGTGAGTCTCCATCTCAAAAAAAAGAAAAAGAAATTATCTGAGATCTGGAATATGTGTTAATATATATCAGGGGGAACATCTGGTAAGGAAATAGATAAAACAGTGTTGACAAAACAATCCTGGTAGTTCCTCAAACAATTAAACATAGAGTTACATACAACCCAGCAGCTCTATGCCCAGGTATATACACAAAAGAAATTGAAACATATCCACACAAAAATTTACACACAAAACTTTTCACTGTTTCAAAATGTGTCAGTGTTTATGAGTGCAACATTATTCATAGTAACCAAAAAGTGGAAATAACCCAGATGTCCTTCAGCTGATGAGTAAACAAAATTTGGTATATCCATGCAGTGGAATATGATTTTGCCATGAAAGGAAGGAAGTACTGATAGATGGTACAACATGGATGAACTTTAAAAACATTATACTAAGTGAAAGAAGCCAGTCACAAAAAAAGCAGACGGTATATGATTCCACTGATGTGAACTGTCTAGAACTGGGAATTCTACAAGGACAAAAAGTAGATTGATTAGTGACAGCTTAGAACTAGAGTGATGGGGGCATGGCAGGATAGGAGGGTATAGTTAAAGCAATCAGAGTTTCTTAGGTTTTGGTTTGTTTTTGTTTTTTGTTTCTTTTGAGATGATGGAAATATTTTAAAATTGGTAATTGTTGCATGTGTCTGTGAATATACTAAAAACCATTGAATTATACACTTCAAATGGATGAACTGTGTGGTATGTGAATTATATCTCAGGAACGCTATTTGAGAAAGAAAATATTGACAAAATGTTGATAATTGAAGTTGGGCAGTGGAAAGTGGGGACTCAGTATTCTATCCCCTCCATTTTTGTGTCATTGAAAATTTCCGTCATAAAATGCTTTATTAAAAAATGCCCGACCAGGCACTGAGGCTCATGCCTGTAATCTCAGCACTTTGGGAGGCTGACATAGGTGGATCACTTGAGGTCAGGAGTTCGAGATCAGACTGGCCAACATGGTGAAACTCCGTGTACACTAAAAATATAAAAATTAGCTGGGCGTGGTGGTGCACACCTGTAGTCTCAGCTACTCTGGAGGCTGAGGCAGGAGAATCATTTGAACCCAGGAGACAGAGGTTGCAGTGAGCTGAGATTGCACCACTGCATTCCAGCCTGGGCAACAAAGCAAGACTCTGTCTCAAAAAAAAAAAAAAAATGCCAGGTACAGTGGCTCACGCCTGTAATCCCAGCACTTTGGGAGGCCGAGGCAGGTGGATCACCTGAGACCAGGAGTTCGAGACCAGCCTGGCCAACATGGTGAAACCCCGTCTCTACTAAAAATACAAAAATTAGCCAGGCGTGGTGGTGTGCACCTGTAGTCCTAGCTACTCAGGAGGCTGAGGCAGGAGAATTGCTTGAACTTGGGAGGCAGAGGTTGCAGTGAGCCAAGATCGTGCCACTATACTCCAGCCTGTGTGACAGAGCAAGACTCCATCTCTCCATCTCAAAAAAAAAAAAAAACCTTTTAAATGAAGTTTAAAGCTGGGCATGGTGGCTCACACCTGTAATACCAGCACTTTGGAAGGCCAAGGTGGGTGGATCACCCAAGGTCAGGAGTTTGAGACCAGCCTGGCCAACATGGTGAAACCCTATCTCTACTGAAAACACAAAAATTAGCCAGGTGTGGTGGCACATGCCTGTAATCCCAGCTACGCAGGAGACTGAGGTAGGAGAATCGTTTGAACCCGGGAGGTGGAGGTTGCAGTGAGCCAAGATCATGCCACTGCACTCCAGCCTGAGCGACAGAGCGAGACTCCATCTCAAATAAATTAATTAATTAATTTTAAATATCCAAAATATATATGTATTTGGTTTAAAACAAGACTGGTTTTTACCTTGTGTTACTTCAAGAGAGATGCACAGAGTTATATGACTTACTAGTCACGATGCGTTGTTATTCCTATATGAAAGCAGTTCCATTTAACCTCCAGTGGAGCACATAGTTTGCATTATGCTTGTCAAAGCTATTTTCATCAAGAAATGCTATCTATGTGTCTCCTTGCCAACATCTTTGCAGAGTTTACAACTTTCAGCAATTTATTGGCATCAACTATGCAATACTGTTAAGCAGCTGCTGTACAGCTGAGCTGTTTTAATATGCCACCACTTATGCAAATAGTTAATATTAAATGGCCAAGATACATGCTTTTGGATTCAAAAGAACAGTTTATCTCTCTCATAGAGATTGTTTATGCAGTCATCATCATCATCATCATCTGGAAATTTCACAAGAACATCCTTACCCTTAACTCTTCAATTTTGAAAAGTAATTATTATACTGCAACATAGTTTTTGTTATTTAGTTTTTAGTTTTATTCCAAGTTTCAGTTGTATAATCAGATGCAATTCTTCATTTGTTAATGTTAATGAATGGTTCGTTCATTCATATAGTAATGATAATTTTATTATGTATTTGATATACTAGAATTACAACATGTACTGTTAACTTTCTGCAAGTTAGTATAAAAGCATATCAGATTTTATCAGACTACGTTATAGAATAGTATTGAAACGTTTCAGCTGGCCAGATTTGGTGGCTCACACCTGTAATCCCAGCACTTTGGGAGGCTGAGGCAGGTGGATCACTTGAGCCTAGGAATTCAAGACCAGCCTGGGCAACACACCCCCATCTCAATTTTTTTTTTTTTTTTTTTAGATGGAGTCTCGCTCTGTCACCCAGGCTGGAGTGCAGTGGCACCATCTCGGCTCACTGCAACCTCCACCTCCCGGATTCATGCCATTCTCCTGCCTCAGCCTCCCGAGTAGTTGGGACTACAGGCGCCCGCCACCTCGCCTGGCTAATTTTTTGTGTTTTTAGTAGAGATGGGGTTTCACCATGTTAGCCAGGATGGTCTTGATCTCCTGACCTCGTGATCCACCCACCTCAGCCTCCCAAAGTGCTGGGATTACAGGCGTCAGCCACCGCGCCCAGCCCCCATCTCAATTTTTTTAAAACTGTCTCAGCTGGGCACAGTGGCTCACACTTTAAATCCCAGAGCTTTGGTAAGCCAAGATGGGAAGATAGCTTAAGCTGGGGAGTTTGAGGCTGCAGTGAGCTACAGTCGCACCACTGCAGTCCAGCCTGGACATAAGAGTGAGACCCTGTCTCAGTCAATCGATCAATTAATGTCTTAAACAAGTGGTAAAAGGAAAAGAGGATTGAGGGAAGGCACTTTTACAGTTTTTGAATTTTACAGTGAACAAATAATATTTATATAAATTTAAAACAGAATTTAAAAAATATTTTGAAAATAACTTTCTAAATTAATGAAGCATCTGCCAGGCCTAGGCTAGAACTGCCAGAATGAAACGAAGCTCTAGATTAGAATACTCTACATTTTGTCGTTTTGAGAAGGGAGCTTCCTTTCTGCCTGAGAACCTTAGGGTAAATCCTGCTACACAAATTATCGCATCCACGTACACAGAGATTGTACTCAATGGTGTCATTAAGATGAATAGCCCCACTTTGGGATGCCGAGGCAGGCAGATCACTTGGACTCACAAGTTTGAGACCAGCCTGCGCAACATGGCGAAACCCCATCTCCACAAAAATGAAAGATAAAAAAATAATTAGCCAGGCATGGTGGTACATGCCTGGAGTTCCAGCTGCCAAGGAGGCTGAGGTGGGACCATTGCTTGAGCCTGGGAGGCAGAGGTGAGCCAAAATCGCACCATTGCACTCCAGCCTGGGTGATAGAGCCAGACCTTGTCTCAGAAAAAAAAAAAAAAAAAAAGGCCATACGGCAGAAAGAAAACATGTGAGCTGGTCCTTTATTCATAAATGGGATCACACAACCAAAAACTATCAGAAACTGGAAGAGAAAGCATAGAAGGAAAAAAATAGCAATAAACAGATAAACTGGGGGAAAAACAAATTCTGGAGCAGAAAAGAACTTCCACATTGTTATAATTAATTTCTTCAGAAAGATTTGGAAAAGTAATATTTCCCTAATATAAAAATCAGTAGGCCAGATGCAGTAGCTCACACCTGTAATCCCCACATTTTGAGAGGCCAAGGCAAGTGGATTGCTTGAGTCCAGCCTGGGCAACATGGCGAAACCCCATTTATACAAAAAAATACAAAAATAATTAGCCGGGCATGGTTGGTGCATGCCTGTAGACCCAGCTACTCAGGAGGCTAAGGTGGGAGGATCGCTTGAGCCCAGGAGGCGGAGGTTGTAGTAAGCCAAGATTGTGCCACTGCACTCCAGCCTGGGCGACAGAGCAAGACCTGTCTCCAGAAAATAAAAATAAAAATAAACATAAATTGTGATATTTTGAAGAATTGCGAAAATCAAAATCATGAAGTAAATAAAGTATAAGTAAAAATGCCAATAGAGGGATATAGGAAAAGTTAAACCCTCCAAAAACTTAGAAAAAGGTAAAAAGATGGAAAGCCAAAGGACATAGAAGATTCTCGCAAGAAAGAAAATACCTACAAGGAAATAAAGAATCAGGATGGCATCCTGGCTAACACGGTGAAACCCCGACTCTACTAAAAATACAAAAAATTAGGTGGGCATGGTGACGGGCGCCTGTAGTCCCAGCTACTCGGGAGGCTGAGGCAGGGGAATGGCGTGAACCTAGGAGGCGGAGCTTGCAGTGAGCCAAGATCACGGCATTGCACTCTAGCCTGGGCGACAGAGCGAGACTCCATTTCAAAAAAAAAAAAAAGGATCAGGATGGCATCAGAGTTTTCAGAAATTTGATTTTAGAAGACAGAGCAGTAATACCATGAAAGCATGTTTCTTTTACAGCACCAGCACCCTCTCAGAACATTAATAAATTGTATGCCATCAAATAACAAACAGAATGAGGGAGGAAGGAGTTCAAGACTAGCCTGGGTAACAAAGTCTCTACAAAAAGTTAAAAAGTTAACTGGGGACAGTGGTAGGTGCATGTGGTGCCAGCGGCTCAGGAGGCTAAAGCAGTAGGATCCCTTGAGCCCCAGAGTGAAGGCACTGCAGTGAGCCATATTTGCACCACCGCACTACAGCCTGAGCAACAGAGCAAGAACCTGTCTCAAAAAAAAAGAAAAAAAAGGGAGAAAGGGAGGTAGAGGCCGGAGGCGGGGAAGGGAGAGAAAGAGAGGGAAGTGGAAGAAATAGTGGAACTTGCCAAAGTGTACAATAAAAAGAAATTTCAGTCTTAAAAGCAGTCAGTACAGAATTAATCTCAGCAAACAACACGATTAAGAAGCTAGATAATATTAGGTAATAAGGAAAAAGGCGTACATTGTTTCTATCAATGAGAAAACAAAAGGGCAGAAACTCTGAAAAGAGGGGGAAAAAATATTTGTTGGAAAGTTGAAGTACAAATAGGAACCTAAATCAATGGCATGATTTTTGAGCAGTAGATACAGTATAAGAAAAAGAATCCAGTCAAACTTAGTACTTAAAACATTCTTCTTTGAGCATCACAGTTTCCTTTTCTGTAGTCACATTCTCTGCAATAAACAATATTTACAAATAATGAGGCGATGCTGCAAATAAACCCACTGACCAATCAGAAAAATGATAGTTATAGAAGAGGAAAGTAGAATCAAAAGGCAGGGAAATGAGATGCCAAACTCAAATGCAAACAATGAGAGCGGAATCTGAAATACGAGATGAAGCCAATACCCAGAAGCCAGACACAGGATAAGAACCGAACCAGGTTAGAAGCAAAGCAGAGGGCTTCAAAATGATTTCATCTTACCAAAGGATTTCTCTTCATAGTGACAAAAATGTTTTCTAATTATTGCCTGTTATGTTGGATTGTTTCCTGTTTGCTTTGTCAGTTTGTGAATTGGGATCTCATGAATCATGATCATTTCATTGTAATAGTAACATCAACTAGGATAGGACAATTTATGTCAAAAAGGTCGGTGTAAGACATATTCAAATACTTTCATGGCTGTGAACACTTAATATAATAAAGAGGTTCTTGCGGACAGGTGCGGTGGCTCACACCTGTAATCCCAGCATTTTGGGAGGCTGAGGTGGGTGAATCATGAGGTCAGGAGTTCAAGACCAGCCTGGCCAAGATGGTGAAACCCCGTCTCTACTAAAAATAACAAAAAATTAGCCGGGCATGGTAGTGGGCACCTGTAATCCCAGCTACTAGGGAGACTGAAGCAGAGAATTGCTTGAACCTGGGAGGCAGAGGTTGCAGTGAGCCGAGATCACACCACTGCACTCCAACCTGGGCGACAGAATGAGACTCCATCTCAAAAAAAAAAAAAAAAGTTCTTTCTAATTTTGTTTTCCATTCAGCATGATCCCACGCCTATCTCCAAGAATACAGCCAGAAAAATACATCATTAATTAAAGAGTAAAACATTAAAACAGTGCGACATGGGTGCATAAATAGACAGACTGTAGAAACAGAGTTTTAAAGTCCATAAATAAATAATATACTTACAGCAGTTTAGTACATTATAAAGATGGCATCAGTGGGGGAAAAAATGGTCTCTTCAGTACATGATGTTGTTATAGGAGAGCCATCTTGAGGGGACAGATGTTGTATTCATATGTTTTACCATAAGCCAGGATAAACTTTAAACCAATTAAAGATCTATATGTTTGAAAAAGAAAAGAGGCCGGGCACAGTGGCTCACGCCTGTAATCCCAGCACTTTGGGAGGCCGAGGCGAGTGGATCACGAGGTCAGGACTTCAAGACCAGCCTGGCCAAGATGGTGAAACCCCGTCTCTATTAAAAATACAAAAATTAGCTGAGCGTGATTGTGGGTGCTTGTAATCCTAGCTACTCTGGAGGCTGAGGCAGAGAATTGCTTGAACCTGGGAGGCGGAGATTGCAGTGAGCCGAGATCTTGCCGCTGCACTCCAGCCTGGACAACAGAGCGAGACTCTATCCCAAAAAAAAAAAAAAGAAAAGAAAAACCACAAAAGTAACTTAAGAAAATATAGGAAAAAAACATGGAGAAGACCACAGAAGAAAAGATTGACATATTCTGCTACATCACAATCAAATGTTCTTCATAACAAAAAAAAAAAAAGCGAGGGGGGGTCATAAACAAAGTCAAGTAAGAGGTAAACTGGAAAAATTGACACTCATATTAAAGACAAAGGGCTAATTTCCCTAACATATAAAGAGCTCCTTGAAATGTATAAGAAAATGACCACTCAGTAGAAAAATGGGCCAAGGCAATCAACTGAAAAAAAACCTTCAATATATTAAAAAAAAAAAAAACAACTGCTCAACTTCACTGTAAAAGGAATGCAAAATAAACATACACAAACCCTTATCAGACTGGCAAAAATCCTAAAAGGTAATAGAAGCTTACATTTTATCAGTTATAAAACTAAAGCTCATTGAACTAGATTAGGCAGCCTAAGTTTAAACAATAATAATGTCAAGAATAGATGTGTCGTTTGCTAATAGCTTTATACTAAAATAGTACCACTACATGTGCTTAGCCAGGTGCAGTGGCTCATGCCTATAATCCCAGCACTTTGGGAGGCCAAGGCTGGAGAATCACTTAAGGCCAGGAGTGAGAGACCAGCCTGAGCAACATAGTAAGACCTCATCTCTACCAAAAATTTAAAAATTAGCTGGGTGTGGGGGAATGCGCCTGTAGTCCTAGCTACTCAGGAGGCTGAGGCGGTAGGATGGTTTGAATGAACTGTGATCACACCATAGCACGCTAGCATGGACAACAGAGCAAGACCCTGTCTCTAAAAAAAAAAAATTGAAGTGGAATTTTCTTTGTTCAAATTTACCATCGATATAAGTTGGATCATTATATAAGCCAAACATAATAAAATTGAAAATGTGTTCTAAATGTTATTTTGGTACCCACTGTAGCTGTATTATCCTAATAAGAATTTTACAGAATTTTGCTGCTCTTAAAGTGTTCTTTGCCTGGATTTCAGAAACTGCTAATATTTTTTGTACAGTCACATTAATGAAAGTGGTACTGTGACAACACCCCAAACTGGGGTGATCTTAGGATAAAGCAAAGATGTGAATTTCCCTTCTAATCTCCTGACCACTAAACCCCCCTTTACCTTATTTATCTGTAGAATAGTGCTAGATTGTTTTGGAGGGGATTTTTGCTCTTATTTTATCTTCATGCCAAAGATAGAAAAGTTGTGGCTAATAAAGAGATGTTCTTTCAGATAGAAAGTTTTTCTTTTCATAGGCTTTCCCTTCTACTTATCTTGGTAAGTAGAACAGGAGCTGAAATCTACCATAACACCATACCCATTTGACATCAAATCAATAATTATATACTTCACCATAGTGGAGCATATAAATGAAACAACATAATCTTGAAAGCAAAAAGAGTCCCCAAATGGCCCAGATAATCATATATCAGATTGGCAGTGTCTGCAAGTATATGCATTCTCATGTACATTGGCCAAGCCAGGCCCACTACTGCAGAAAGGAGAAAGGATTCTGACACCGTTTCTTCTGACACGTCTCGCGGCCCTAAAATCTATTAAGGTTATGTGGCTTAAACTCAGCAGCACTGCTTTAAAATACTCACTCAAGTTAGATGGTTCTAAATAGAACCAATGACAGCCAGAAGAGAAAGGCCTGTAGGAACTTGCTGTGACACAGCGCTGGTGTCTATAAACAGATTAGTAGAAGAGAGCAGAACATTGTTCTATCACCATAACTTTTGTGTTTTGGCATGAAGATAACAATAAGATAATAGGAAAAAATTACCTGTTACATAGCCTACCACTGTTCTGTTCTGATAAATAAAGATTAAGAAGAGTTTAGCCTGTCATCTCTCCATATATTTGTATATGATGTATCAATTTAGTAATTAATCATAAATACCCACTAACTAGTGTTATGTACTAAAGATTTGTCTATGGATATGAAAGACAAATACACTTGGGAGAAAGAACGGGTGAAATTTTTGATCTCTTCAAAAAGTTCATCAAAATTAATTCTTAGTTCAAAGGGCAACTGAAGCCAACCCCACTTATCATTTGTAAAAGGATAAGGGATAATACAGCTAAAGAAATCCTGAATCTGTATTAAACTTACTGTTTAACTGCTGACTAGTAGCCAAGATTGGATTCTTTTTCTCTACCATCTTTATATAAGACTTCAAAGGAAATGCGACAGTTTAAAAGAAGAGAAAAAGTTAAATGCTTAAATAATCTACTCAGCGAATATATGTAGAGCATCTACAGTGGAAGGTAGCTATGCCAGTGGTTCCCAAATTTGTCTGTCTATTAGAATCACTTGAGATCTTCAAAAATTCCAAAATACAAAAAAATTAGCTGGGCGTGGTGGCATGCGCCTGTAGTCCCAGCTACTCAGGCAATGAGGCAGGAGGATGGCTTGAGCCCAGGAGGTAGAGGCTGCAGTGAGCCGAGACCACACCACTGCACTCCAGCCTAGGTGACAGTGAGATCCTATCTAAAAAAAAAAAAAAAAAAAAAAAAAAAAAAAAAAAAATAATAATTCCAAAGCCCAGGCCACACCACAGCAATTATCTCACAGTCTCTGGGGTTGGGACACAGTCATCACTGGCAATATTTGAAGCTCCACAGGTGATTTCAGTGTGCAGAAAAACGTGGGAACCACTAGACTATAGAATGTTGTAATTGTCAGTTATATTAAATGAGTATTAATGATCAAAAGATTCATGTGCATGATTCTAATTTTTATTTTCACAACTTATGTGTGTAGTATAATTGTTTCTTCTACTTAAAAATATTTTAATATTAATCATTATTAGTGTGCTTGCTAAAATCACACTTGCTACTTTCTTCTATTTTCATATATCAACAGGAATTGGCAGCAATGAAACAGATTCTCGTTAAGATGCATAGTAAACATTCTGAGAACAGCTTACTTCTCACTAAAACAGAACCAAAAAATGTGACAGAAAATCAGAAATCAAAGACTTTGAATGTGCCTAAAGAGCATGAAGACAATATATTTACACCTAAACCAACACTCTTTGTAAGTACAATTTTTAAAACTCATAATTTTAATATTCCTGATTCTTACTAAATGTATTTTAGTTAATTTTTTCCTTTTACATTTATGAAATGAGTAGAGTCCACAAATATGTTTCATGAAAAGACCTTGAAGGATTTGCATTAATCCATTTTCTAAATGTGTATATTACCTATCTTATAGATGATAGTATATTTTACTGTAATTCCTCATAAAGTGTGAAATCAATTAACATAAATTGAAATGCATTGTTAGCTAAAAATATATGTGCACAGAAATTAAAGAAAAAGAAATAAGAAAAATTTGGATAAAAGCAGGTAAAATACCAAAAATATGTACAGTTATTATGTGCCAATTTTTAAAAATAGAGAAAATAAAT
Organism: Pan paniscus; assembly: GCF_029289425.2. Classification (NCBI taxonomy): domain Eukaryota; kingdom Metazoa; phylum Chordata; class Mammalia; order Primates; family Hominidae; genus Pan; species Pan paniscus. The sequence goes on from NC_073263.2 coordinate 74,582,152, forward strand.
TAGGAAATATTGAAAACTATATATTTTAACAAATAATAAGAATCAAGATTAAAAGGCAAGAGAATTAAAATAGGAGTAACATTATTAAATATTCCATTTTACTTCAAATGGTTTCTCAATCATGCTTTCATTTCTCAGGAGAAACATGATTTTTATCTGCTAAACATAGAGACTCAAAACCAGAAAGATTTTCTCTGATATTCTGATTCAGCGAGTAGTCCCCAGAATCTTAATTTTTTTAACTCCCAAGATGAATATAATAATCAGTCAAATATGAGAACTTCTGATCTCAGTCATTTTATTATACATGCAGATAATGCTACTGAAGGATGAAAGAGATTTTTTAGTGATTATATAATTCAACCTCCCTTTTTAAAAAAATGAAAGTTGCAGTTTAGATCAAATAAGGGACAATTGGGCAGACATGGTGGCTCACACCTCTAATCCCAGCACTTTGGGAGGCCAAAGTGGGAGGATCACCTGAGGTCAGGAGTTCAAGACCAGGCTGGCCAACATGGTGAAACCCTATCTCTACTAAAAATACAAAAATTACCCGGTTGTGGTGGCACACGCCTGTAGTCCCAGCTACTTGGGAGACAGGCAGGAGAATTGTCGGTGCGATGGCACCACTGCACTCCCCGCCTGGGCGAGAGAGTGAAACTCTGCCTCAAAAAATAAAATAAAATAAGGGACAATTATTTTAAGGATACGTGTGGCAGTAATGTAGACTAAGCTGACAGGCGGGAGAAAACAGGATGGCTCAGTTGACTAGCCTGGACACAAGGCGGCTGAGTCCATGCATCTTTTCCTCTGTAGTACATCAGCTTCTCTTTGTTTCTCCTCTAGTTTCTGCTTACTCATGTTTTCCACTTCCTCATTAACTTGCTCACAGCCCTTTGTCTTGAAACAGGTTTCTGTACATCCTTTCTGCATCTACTCTCTTATAATGTCGTTCTCCCTGTATTTTCCAAGACTAACAATCTAATTGGCATAGCTAATTCTTGTTGGGTGATACCCCTTTTTGGCAAGACTTCCTAAGCTTATTACCCAGCCTACAGAATGGCTGCCCTTAATGGTGAGCAGGAGTCACACAGTTCCAAATACAGCTGCCGAGGACTGTTTATTAAGGGCTATGGCTAGGCAAGTTTTGCTCAGAGAGTGGGCAGAGATTGTGGCAGACACTATGCTGTGTCTATTATAATCTATAGGAAGAAAGCAGATTGAATACATACACATTAATGGGAAATAGGGTCAGATGAAAACCACAAGATACAGCTGAATACTTAAAGCCTGTCAGCACTCTCTGATCTGCCGTTCTGATCCTACTGTGCTCCAGGCAGTGGCACTATTCCTTCTGACCCTGACCTTCTGCATTTCTGGCTTTAGCTTGGTAACCTGATTGTGATTTTCTGGAATACCGGCTATAATCAATCAGTACATGAGTAACAATAAGATTTCTCCAGTACCTCCAGATAAGGTTATGCAGTGATGATAAAATTAAGAAGATTCAATATTAGTTGGGTAGTTCTTCCTTCCTTATTTTTGCTTATCTGGATTTTCTATTTTATTCTACAATAAAATTCTTTTTAAATAATAATAAGGGAAATTTTTTTCAAAAGAGGTACAAGCTCAGCTATGTCCTAATGAAAACTAAGAGGTAATACTACAAACAAGTCAAATCAAAGACTGTAAGCTAATGCAGAATTAGTAATGTGAACCGACTAGATAACCTGGGGCAAATCATTAAATGTTCTCAATGTGTTCTTATCTATAAAATTAAGTGGGAGGTTATAATGAAATGAATTCTGGACTCCTTTTATTCTAGCATGCTATGATTCTCTTCAGGCATCATAATTTTTAGTTATTCTTTTGAATATTTTCAATTTTCCATAAGAATGCTTTTTTATATTTTCTCTGAACTTGTTGATAAGGAATTTACCATGCTAATATTTGAAGTAAGAGCTAATCATTTTATAATCTCATGGTTTTATACCTAAAATGAAAACATTTCTAAATCCAGATCCTTTGGCTGAAAGTATTTGCTATAGGTATTTTCCCCTGATAGTAAATTCAGTGATGGATGGGTGGATGGATGAGCGTTTCCATATGCATTGACAATATGAGGCGAGCCACACAAAACTACTGTTAACTGGGTAATGGAGTGGGAGCAGTGCTATGATGCAGAGGAGGAGAAATAAGAGCTTGACTTTTTTTTTTTTTTTTTTTTTTTGACACTTAGGTCTTCTTCTGAAGACTTTTTTTTTTTGGAGATGGAGTCTCTCACTCTGTCGCCCAGGCTGGAGTGCAGTGGCGTGATCTCAGCTTACTGCAACCTCTGCCTCCCAGGTTCAAGCGATTCTCCTGCCTCATCCTCCTGAGTAGCTGGGATTACAGGCATGTGCCACCACGCCCAGCTGATTTTTGTTATTTTCAGTAGAGGCAAGGTTTCACCATGTTGGTCAGGCTGGTCTCAAACTCCTGACCTCGTGATCTGCCCACCTCGGCTTCCCAAAGTGTTGGGATTACAGGCGTGAGCCACAGCACCTGACAAGACTTTTTTTAATGTGCTTTTTTATATGTATACAAATGTTTTACAGTGTACAAGTGATATTTACATCTGAAGGCAACCTCAAAATTCCCTTTTTTAGAAAAGCTCTGGCCTTTGAAATGACATATGTGACAGAGTCGTTCAGGCACTTAGTGTACCAACAAAAACTAATTGAACCACAGAATGTAAGTGCCTTAAGGGCAGAAACTGTATTCCTTTTGTTTTGCATAGCATCTGAACAAAGCAGATACTCAGTAAATATTTGCTGAAGAGAAAAAAAGGAGTTATTTGTCTCCCCAGTTTAGTTATGTTCTTAGCTGTTAAAACTCTAAACTGGGTGGGGAACTTTAATGTTAAAGTAAACTACAGGGAGAATGAAAGCTTCACCTCCCATGACTCTAGTTAGTGCTACTTCTGCAACAGGCAACTTAAGTCTTCTTTATTCAGAAACACCCAGTTCATTCCCACTAATCACCTACTTTCACTCTTAAGGTAGCTTTTTGCTGTGCTATCCCTTTTTTCCCAGCCTCACTTATCTCTTTCTTAGAAAAACCTAGAGCTATTCTAATCTGATTTAGAACAACTTTCCTCTTTCCTTCCTGAGCAGTATGGGACTCTTTTGCTGCTTTTCTGCTGCCATCCTATTCGAAAATAGAATTTATACTCAGGATTCACATCATTGTCATTATTTTCTCAATACCTTATTAAAAATGCAGATACTAGCAACTCTACTTTTAGTCTTTTCACCAAGTAGATTGTAAGCATTAAAACAAAAAAGAGCTTGGGCGCAGTGGCTCACACCTGTAATCCCAGCACTTTGAGAGGCGGAGGCAGACGGATCACCTGAGGTCAGGAATTCGAGACCAGCCTGGCCAACATACTGAAATCCCGTCTCTACTAAAAATACCAAAATTATTCAGGTGTGGTGGTGCATGCCTGTAGTCCCAGCTACCTGGGAGGCTGAGGCAGGAGAATCACTTGGACCTGGGAGGTGGAGGTTGCATGAGCCAAGATCATGCCTCCACACTCCAGCCTGGACGACACAGCAAGACTCTGGTCTCACAAAAAAAAAAAAAAAAAAGCCTTAGGCTCTAAGTATGGTAGCAAACAATACGATTGTGCACCTCCAGTGTATAGTGTGTGAAGTGTCTGATTTTTGGTGAGTTTACGATGTAGTTCAGGCCTTGACTTACATTTGTTATCTCATTGGCTAGCATATGTTGGATAGATAGATTAAGTTTATATAATTGATACATAAGTGGTTATATGAACGACCTGATTCCCTAGAAGAGCTTTGGAAAGCTATATGTCATCTGGAAAGAAAAAAAAATTTTTTTTTTTTTTGAGACAGAGTCTCACGCTGTCACCCAAGCTAGAGGGCAGTGGCATAGTCTTGGCTCGCTGCAACCTCCGCCTCCTGGGTTCAAGCAGTTCTCTTGCCTCAGCCTCCTGAGCAGTTGGGATTACAGGCACATGCCACCATGCCCCGCTAATTTTTTGTATTTTTTTGTAGAGACGGGGTTTCACCATGTTGGCCAGGCTGGTCTCCAAACTCCTGACCTCAGATGATTCACCCACCTTGGCCTCCCAAAGTGCTGGGATTACAGGTGTGAGCCACCGCACCTGGCCTGGAAGGAAAATTAGTGTAGTCAGTTCAAGAAGTGTTTACTGACTATATGCAAGAGCCTGTGATGATCATTAAGATAGCATCAGCATTAAAACTGCTGCTCCTATAGGATCAAGCTTAGTAAACAATAATATAAGGCAAAATCAGTTAGCCTACTTTTTTTTGTTTTATTTTTGAGACACGGTCTTGCTCTGTCACCTAGGCTGGAGTGCAGTGGCATGAACACGGCTCACTGCAGCCTCAATCTCCCAGGCTCAAGTGATCCTCCCAACTCAGCCTCCCAAATATCTGATACCACATGTGCACACCACCACACCCAGCTATTTTTCTTTATTTTTTGTAGAGACAGGGTCTCACTGCATTGCTCAGGCTGGTCTTGAACTCCTGGGCTCAAGCAATCCTCCCACCATGGCTATAATCTCAAAGTGCTGGGATTATAGTCATCAGCCACTGCACCTGGCCTGGGTATCCTACTTTAAAGGAAATACAAATTGCTATGAAAATTCAGAGAAAGAATAGACACTGTGGTTTTGGAGGACTCTAGGTTGCCTTGTCAGAAAGGAAGTATTTGAGCTTGGCTTTAAAGAATGCATGGATTTTGACAAGTGAAGATGAGCATTATTTAGAAATTCCAAGAGCAAAGAAAATATGATATTGGCCAGGCGCGGTGGCTCACGCCTGTACTCCCAACACTTTGGGAGGCCGAGGTGGGCGGCTCACCTGAGATCAGGAGTTTGAGACCATCCTGGCCAACATGGTGAAACCCCATCTCTACTAAAAATACAAAAATTAGCCAGGTGTGGTGGCAGGCACCCGTAATCCCAGCTACTCAGGAGGCTGAGACAAGTGAATCGCTTGAACCCAGGAGGCGGAGGTTGCATTGAGCCGAGATTGTGCCACTGCACTGCAGCCTGTGTGAAGAGCGAGATTCTGTCTCAAAAAAAAAAAGAAAAGAAAAGAAAATGTGATATTCACAAAATATTTTCTAACTTGTGCTCCTTTTTAATTGTTGAAGAATAGGATGTCTAATATGTATTTTCTATATCTAGACTTTATTCCTTTCTTACTATATTCTTACGTCTGACTTTGGCCAATTCACTATCTATTAATCCTTTCCCATAGTACAAAAGGGAAATAAAAGTAGATAGGTTATACCTAGTCACATTAATAGAGACAGAAAGTAGAATGGTGGTTGCCAGGGGCTAGGGGGTATGGAGATTTATTGTTTAACAAGTAGAGAGTTTCAGTCAAGCAAGATGAAAAGAGTTCTATGGATGGACAGTAGTGATAGTTGCATCGTAATGTGAATGTAAGTAATACCACTGATATGTACATTTAAAAATGGTTGGCCGGGCACTGTGGCTCACACCTGTAATCCCAGCACTTTGGGAGGCCAAGATGTGGGGATCACCTGAGATCAGGAGTTGGAGACCAGCCTGACCAACATGGAGAAATCCCGTCTCTACTAAAAATACAAAAATTAGCCAAGCGTGGTGGTGCATGCCTGTAATCCCGAGGCTGAGGCAGGAGAATCGCTTGAACCTGGGAGGGGGAGGTTGTGATGAGCCGAGATCACGTCATTGCACTCTAGCCTGAGCAACAAGAGTGAAACTCCATCTCAAATAAAAATAAAAATAGTTAATGGGATAAATCTTATGTTATATGTATTTTACCACAATCTTCTTTTTAAAAACTTTTTAAAGCCTGGGCAAAAACTTTTGTGAGATCCTGCCTTTACCAAAAAAAAAAAAAAATTTTTTTTTTAAATTAGCCAGGCATGGTGGTATGTGCCTATGATGCTAAGCTACTTGGGAGTCTGAGGTGGGAGGATCGCATGAGCCCAGGAGGTTGGGGCTGCAGTGAGCCATGTTCACGCCACTGCCCTCAACCCTAGGTGACAGAACAAGACCCTGTCTCAAAATAATATATATAAAATGATGAAATATAAAATAAAAAATAAATTTAAAATTTTAATTTAATTTAAAAATTGTAAGTAGGTTACAAAAATAATTTTTCTCATTTATTCATGAGGGAAAGTTTATAATTTTATCAAAAATGGAATGTAGCAGTTATTTATAATATAGTAATATAATGAGTACAATTGGTTGTGTTTAGACAAGTGACAAGGATGCCACACTAGGGTAGCGTCATCACAGAGTCATGTCCTAACACTGTGCCTCCCAACATTTTTTATAACACACATGGAAAATTATAATATTTCTATGGCACAACAGGATAACTGAACTTGCTGGTAGATTGAAGGGACTCCAGCCACCCCAGGCACTGGGGACTGAGGAGAACAAAAGCTCCACATACCTGTAACACTTCTGTGTCATATTTGTGTATAGAAGTTCTGGTTTCACTTTTTTTTTTTTTTTTTGAAATGGAGTCTTGCTCTGTCGCCCAGGCTGGAGTGCAGTGGTGCAAACTCGGTTCACTGCAACCTCCGCCTCCTGGGTTCAAGCAATTCTCCCACCTCAGCCTCCTGAGTAGCTGGGATTACAGGGACGCACCACCATGCCCAGATAATTTTTGTATTTTTAGTAAAGACGGGGTTTCACCATATTGGCCATGCTGGTCTCGAACTCTTGACCTCAAGTGATCTGCCCACCTCGGCCTTCCAAAGTGCTGGGATTACAGGCATAAGCCACCACGCCTGGCCCGGTCTCACTTTTTTATGTTGAATGTAGACTCATCTCACCAAAGTATGACCGGACCTCAAAATATCTAGCTGTTTACATATACATTTTTAAATATTCATTTTTTAATTTCTAGTGTCAGGAACACTAATTGTAACCTCTTCCTGATGTTATTTAATTTAGCTGGTGAGCTAAACTAGAAATCAGGAATTTTTTGGTGAGCATGGAATGAAGCTGACTGATCTCAGACAGCTTCACATTTTGTTAGTGGTAAAGCCAGATCAACTGTCTTAAACTCACTTAAGTTGGGCCCTGCCTATGAGGACTTCTCAATATTTACTTATTTGATTTCCAGTTTATATCTTATTTGGAAAACAAAGTAATGATATCTACCAGACATAGACTTTTTTTCCTTAGAGAAGTGGTACTGGTTAAACACTAATAGATTCTTAATTTCTAGCTCTTTTTTTAGATTACAGGAGTAATCTGCCAGGCTTACTATGTCTGCATTTATCAGTCATCATTCTTTCTAATTTTAACTAACCCTCTCAATGGGTTGTAATCCCCATGTTATATATTAACGTTTTAGCTGGCTAATTCTAGATGACACAGAAGTATCTATCTTATCAGTTATTTGTTTCCAAAATCACCTTGTAACATAGTAAATTACTTCTGGTAAGTTTCCAGTTAGTCTTGTCATTTGTTTCTGCAATGGCTTTGTGCTCTCTTTCCTAAATCTGGAATATAGTATACTTTAGGGCCTGTTAATACTCCACTAACAATTTAAGGTTTTTATTAATTTGTATACATATATATATATATATATATATAATGTGTATGTAAAATATATATGCATATATAGTTTATATATATCTGTAAAGCACTTCATATTATGAAGCCTATAAGCCTTATATTTAAAATAAGGACCCTACTCAGTTAAATGGTTAATCCCATTAATACCTGAAGCAGAATGTCAAATTTTGTCATATAAAGCACCATCTTATGGATATAAAGGGAAGTAACTTTAATAAAATAGAAAAAAGAAACACTGCTGATCAAAGAGCTAAAAGAATGGAATTATCAAAATAAAAAGCAGTTAATTTTTGTTTTGTTTTTTTTTTTTGAGATGGAGTCTCACTCTGTCACCCAGGCTGGAGTGCAGTGGCGCAATCTTGGCTGACTGCAGCCTCCACCTCCTGGGTTCAAGCAGTTCTCCAAAAATCAGTTAATTATACATCTGAATTATTTTGCTGTGCCCATTTTAACAATCAGTTACCAAGAGCCAGCAAACTCTATTGTATATTCTTTGTTCGTTTGTTTTTTACCTTTTTAAAAAGATGTCAAAACTAGGCCAGGCGCAGTGGCTCACGCCTGTAATCCCAGCACTTTGGGAGGCCAAGGCGGGCAGATCACCTCAGGTCGAGAGTTCAAGACCAGCCTGACCAACATGGAGAAACCCCATCTCTACTAAAAATACAAAATTAGCCGGGCGTGGTGGCGCATGCCTGTAATCCTAGCTACTCGGGAGGCTGAGGCAGGAGAATCGCTTGAACCCAAGAGGCAGAGGTTGCAGTGAGACAAGATCGCACAGTTGCACTCCAGCCTGGGCAACAAGAGCCAAACTCCATCTCAAAATATATATATATATATATGTCAAAACCATTCTTAGCATGCACCCCATACAAGAACAGACCATGGACCATAGTTTACTGATCCATGATCTATCTCAGGAGTTGATAAAAGCTTAGAAACTTCCAGTGTTTGGAACAGGGCTATCACTAATGGCTAGCACATTACTGACTAAAATATCTGGAAATGAAGAATATACATTTTATGAAAATCAGAAATAAACTTTTCAGAAGCAGTATTATCTACTTGGAATCTGTTCAAATTTTGGTAGTGATGAGACTTACATACTAATGTAGGTGAGAAATCACTCTGACATACTCTATGCTAATGTAATTAACAGAGAACCTGAATTTCAGAGAATAATATAACCGAAGGAAAAAGTTCACCAATCGAAGGATTGAAAATATCTTTGAATGATATAAGTAAATTTGAGTTCATACAGCAAAATATGCTGTTTCCATGCCTTACTGGTTATTTACCATTTCCACTCAAAAATCAGGCTGTTGCTTAGAATCACAAGTACTACCCCTGATGCTTGTAAAGGGTGATGTTGCCTGATTAGTTAAAAGCATATTATTGCATTACTGTAGTAGAATTCTCTTTTGTCTTGCATAGTAGAAAGGCTTGAATAGACTCACATGAAACTTTATGTCCAGACTTAAATAGAACTGAAAGGCTTCTGTCACAGCAGACCCAAACATTCATTCGTTCATTGAAAAATGTTTATTGAGCGCTTACTTTGTGCCAAGTACTATTCCAAGCAGTAGAGATATAAATAATTCCTGCCTCTGTGGATCTTACATTCATGGATAGACATAGACTATAAACCGACAAACAAAAAAATAAATTGAATAAGATGTGAAAACATGACAAATGCTATGGAGAAAATGTATGAGGTAACTGAGAAGTCCTCGATTTGCCCACTTTGCAAAATTAATAAATGGCTAGAACCTGTGCTTTAACCACTGTACTATACGGTGCTCAAACCACAAAAATCAAAGAAGGCATGACATCGAACACCTACTGCTGGCGAGACACTTCCCTGCATGCTGAAGATACAACATGAGATAAGATAAATGGTATAAACTAAGAGTATAAGAGTCAGCATCTTTAGGAATTGTGTCCCACTGCTAGTTCAGCAGCTTTAGCAAATTGTTCAGTCTCTCACATACAGGCCTGGAGATAACTATTTCAGGACAAGTATGTGGCCCTATGAAGTCATCAGGAACCTAGATTCCCTCTTCCTTTCTCTTCAACCATCCTTAGAGTGTGGCATCTGTTCTTAGAATCACAATATGGTTGCTCTGGCCTCAGCCATCATGTCTGCATTTTAAGCGGGAAGCGAGAAAAAGGGAGGAAAATAGTCTCCCTTTCCAAAGGAGTTTTTCCCTAAGTCCTACCCAACATCTTCAGCTTATATCCCATTGGCCAGAACTTAGTCGTGTGGCCACACCTAGCAGCAAGGAAGGCTGATAAATGTTTTATACAGGGTGAATCTATTGCTTTACTGATAAAATCAGAGTTCTGTTATTAAGAAGGGGGAAATAGATATAGGCTAGACAGCCAGCAACCTCTGCACTTGATCTCAGCCAAAAGGTCGAGGCGTGATCCCAGCAGCCTCTGTAACAGGGTTTGATTCATTTTTATATCCCCAGAACCTAACACAAGGACTGGCACAGAGTAGTTAGTCAAATAAATGCTATTAAACTAATCCCAAGTACAAATAATTGAGTTCATCTTGGAGAGTGTCAAGAAATAGGATTAGATATGTAAGTATGGGCCAGATCCTAAAGGGGCCAGTCTTCTAAGTGAAATGTGGTTAGAACATGACAGTGATGGTGAAGTTCACCCAAAATAACCTGGGAATAAGGAACATATCTTAGTCCTATGGGAACAGACTTTGAAATTAAAATGGTTGTGATAAGACATCTGAAAAGTCACCCTATGAAGTAGCAAGGCAGTTAATCCCCAAGACACAAGGTACACTTGACTGTGGCAAATCTGTCTCATTAACAGAAGGAGAAAACATATTAGGGGTGGGAGTAATGGTCTGCAGTGTAACAGACACAGATAAAAGGAGAGTCAGAAAGAACTGTCTGCCATTGAAATTCTTATACCGTCCTTTTTGAGTATTAAGATTCCTTTTTAATGCCAAAGTTTTTATTTACCTTCTCCCTGTAAACACATAGTAGTAGTAAAAAGTTTAGTATCAGTTCATTGAGGAAATGCAAATGTACAAACCAATTCTGCATCCTTTGGTATAATCCCGAGGATCTGTAGCTTAGTTTATAGCAGTTGCTTTCACCTTTTTGGCCAGGAGTCACAGTTGAGAAAACAATTTACGTTATGACCTAGTAATGATCACACAGTTTCTCAAAACAGAAGTTACCCCAACTATGGCCAATACTCTAATATTTTCTATGCTAGTTTTTTTTTTTTTTTTTTTTTCTAAATTCTGTTCTTTTACCTACTAGAGTTCATTACCCGTGGGTTGGGACCTGTAATTTAAAGAACAATGGTGGCCGGGTGCTGTGGCTCACACCTGTAATCCTAGCACTTTGGGAGGCCGAGGCAGGCGAATCACCTGAGGTCAGGAGTTCCAGACCAGCCTGGCCAACATGGTGAAACCCCATCTCTATTAAAAATACAAAAATTAGCCAGGGGTGGTGGTGCATGCCTGTACTCCCAGCTACTTGGGAGGCTGAGGCAGGAGAATTGCTTGAACCTGGGAGGCGGAGGTTGCAGTGGGCCGAGATTGCATGACTGCACTCCAGCCTGGGCAACAGAATGAGACTTCATCTGAAAATAAATAAATAAATAAAATAAAGAACAATGGCATACATGTTCTTCTATGACCAAGAATAGTGACAGCCCTAGACTTTTAGCTGGCTCACCTTTCCCAGTCACCCAAATCTATCTGATTGTATAAGAATCATGCAATTCCCTAGTTTTACTCTGACTTTTCCTTATCTTAACAACAAATAAAAAGCTGAGCTGGAAAATCATTAACTTTTCTTTTTTTTTTTTTTTTTTTTTTTGAGACAGAGTTTTTCACTCTTTGTTGTCCAGGGTGGAGTGCAATGGCGTGATCTCAGATCACTGCAACCTCCACCTCCCAGGTTCAAGCGATTCTCCTGCCTCAGCCTCCCAAGTAGATGGGATTACAGGTGCCTGCCACCACGCCCAGCTAATTTTTGTATTTTTAGTAGAGACAGGGTTTCACCATGTTGGCCAGGCTGGTCTCGAACTCCTGACCTCAGGTGATCCCCCCCACCTTGGCCTCCCAAAGTGCTGGGATTACAGGCGTGAGCCACCACACCCAGCCAACTTTTCTTAAATACATAAGAGAAGTGAGGTCACAAAGCAAACTGCTGCCCCCAAAATTGGACAGATAGGCCAATACAGAGAATGATGATGTATCAGAGCAAAAACTCCCATGGATGGGAACCAGTGCTGGAGTAGGAAAACCTGAATGTAACTGCTAGAAGTTAGGTATGGACAAGTCTGAAAGTTAAAAACTCCAGTCATAGAAGGAACCCCCACACTCTTGTGAATTTTAACTTTAGAAGCTTGACCTAGTTCTTACAGTAAATATTGGGAGAAAAATCCCCTTCCGTTTCCAGCAGTGGGAGGGAAAAGAGAACATTTTGAAATATGTTAGAGAACTCAGTTCTCAACAAGGTCTCCCTTCAGGAGAAACTATTTTAACTAGAAGCTGCCCTGCTGGGGCTTTATCAAAGCCTAACTGACCTGGGAAAAACTCAATACCCAATCCAGCCCACCTAGCCATCATGGCCCACCTAAGAAGGGAAAAAAAACTGAGAAACGTGTGTAAAGTTCATAGTCCAGAGGCACACTCTAACTGAAAGACTGAGACCTAATCATAGGACCATAGGATGACTTCCCTACCCCCACACCTTACCACCACATTACCAAAGGCCCATTTACGGCAGTTTCTTTTTCCCAGTACAGTATGTCCAGTTATCAGGAAAAACTTAACCAGGTAGACTAAAAACCAAAAAACACAGTTTGAAGAGACAGTGCAAGCATCAGAACCAGAGTCAATTGTGCCATAAATGTTGGAATTAACAGAGAACCTAAAACAACTATGATTAGTATGCCAAGGGCTGCAACAGATAAAGTAGACAACATGCAAGAACAGATGGGCACTGTGAGCAGAAAGATGAAAATCCTAAGAAAGAACCCCCCAAAAAGGAGAAATACTAGAGATCAAAACTGCTATAACAGAAACGACAAATGCTGGCCGGGTGCGGTGGCTCACACCTGTAATCCCAATGCTTTGGGAGGCCGAGGCGAGCAGATCACCTGAGATCAGGAGGTCGAGACCAGCCTGACCAACATGGTGAAACCCCATCTCTACTAAAAGTACAAAAATTAGCTGGGTGTGGTGGCAGGCACCTGTAATCCCAGCTACTTGGGAGGCTGAGGCAGGAGAGTTGCTTGAACCTGGGAGGCCAGGGTTGCAGTGAGCCGAGATTGTGCCACTGCACTGCAGCCTGGACAACAAAGTGAGACTCTGTCTCAGAAAAAAAAATAAATGACAAATGCATTTGATAACCTGATTAGTACAGTGGACATAGCTGAAGAAAGAATCTCTAACCTTGAGAATATTTCAGGCCAGGCACAGTGGTTCATGCCTATAATCCCAGCACTTTGGGAGTGTGAGAGGATCACTTGAACCCAGGAGTTCGAGTTCCAGACCAACCTTGGCAACATAAGAGACCCTGTCTACACACACACACACACCAAAAAACAAAAAAACAAAAAAAAACACTTAGCCAGGCACTGTGGTGCACACCTGTGGTCCCAGCAACTCGAAGAGCTGAAGTGGGAGGATCGCTTGAGCCCAGAAGGTCAAGGCTGCAGTGAGCCATGATCATGCCACTGCACTGTAGTCTGGGCAACAGAGCAAGACCCTGTCTCCACCAATAATAATAATAATAATAATAATAATAATAATAATAATAATAATGGTATTGTAACAGAAACCTCTAAAAAAGAGAATATCCAAGGACTAAAGGATGACTACAAAAGCTATAGCATATATTTAATGAGAATATTAGAAAGAGAAGTAAGAAAGGAAGAGAAGAAATATTTGAAACAATAATGACAGAATTTCCCCCAAACTAATGTCAGACACCAAATATCCAAGGACTAAAGGATGACTACAAAAGCTATAGCATATATTTAATGAAAATATTAGGAGACGGAAGAAAGGAAGAGAAGAAATATTTGAAACAGTGACAGAATTTCCCCCAAACTAATGTTAGACACCAAACCACAGACCCAGAGAAAGATAAATGCAAAAAGAAAAAAACAAAAAACAAAACACTATACTTAGGCATATCATTTGCATATCATTTTCAAACTACAGAAAATTGAGATAAAGACAAAATCCTAGCCTGGGCAACATGGCAAAACCCCATCTCTATAAAAAATATAAAAATTAGCTGAGAGTGATGGCATGCACCCATATTCCCAGGTACTCGGAAGGCTGAGGCAGGACTATCACTTGAGCCCGGGAGGTTGAGGCTACAGTTAGCCATGATCATACCACTCCAGCCTGGGTAACAGAGCAAGAGCCTATCTCAAAAAAAAAAAAAAATCCTGAAAGAAGCCCGAGGAAAATAACACCTTACCTATAGAGAAGCAAAGGTAAGGATTACATCTGACTTCTCAGAAACAATGCAAGCAAGGAAAGAGTGGAGTGAAACATTTAACGTTATGAAAGAACAAAACCACCAACCTAAAATTCTGTACCCTGCAAAATTATTCTTTTCAGAAGTGAAAAAACAAAAATTGAAGGAATTTATTCCGTAACTTTTCAAAACAGAAAGCACTAGGCCCAGATGGGTTCACTGTTGAATCCCTTCCCTTCCCTTCCCTCCCCTCCCCTCCCCTCCACTCCCCTCTCCTCCCCTCCCCCTTTTTCCTCCCTAGTAGCTGGGACTACAGGCGCATGCCACCATGCCCAGCTAATTTGTGTATTGTTTGTAGAGATGGAGTTTTGCCATGTTGCACAGACTGGTCTTGAACTCCTGAACTCAAGTGATCTGCCTGCCTTGGCCTCCCAGTGTGAGCCACAGCACCCAGCTAAAATTGTACCTATTCTCTACAATCTCTTTCATTAGATAGAAGCAGAGAGAATACTTCCCAGCTCATTTTGCAAGGCCAGCATTGCCCTAATTCCAAAATCAAAGATATTAGGGGAAAACAAAACTACAGACCAATATCTCTCATGAATGTAGATGCAAAAATCTATGAGGATTTCTAGGGCAGTGAAAATATTATGTGATACTATATATTATTATGATACTATAATGGTGGATGCCTGTCTATAGACATTTGTCCAAACCCATAAAATGCATAGTACCAAGAGTGAACCCAAATGTAAACTCTGGACCTTGGGTGATAATATGTCCATGTAGGTTCATCAGTGGTAACAAATGTACCATTGTGCTAAGGGATATTAATAATGGAAGAGTCTGTGCATGTGTGGAGCCGGAGAGTATATGGGATATCTCTGTACCTTCCTCTCAATTGTTTTTTAAGACAGTCTTGCTCTGTTGTCCAGGCTTGAGTGTAGTGGCATGATCACAGCTCACTTCAGCCTTGACCTCCTGGGCCCAAGTGATTTTTTTTTACATGATGTCTTGCTCTGTCACTCAGACTGGAGTGCAATACCACGATCTCAGCTCACTGCAACCTCCACCTCCCAGGTTCAATTCTCCTGTCTCAGCCTCCCGAGTAGCTTGGATTACAGGTGTGCACTACCATGCCTGGCTAATTTTTTGTATTTTTAGTAGAAACAGGGTTTCACCATGTTGGCCAGGCTGATCTCAAACTCCTGACCTCAAGTGATCCACTGTCCTTGGCCTCCCAAAGTACTGGTATTACAGGCATGGGCCACCGCGCCCATCGTCAAGTGATCTTCTCACCTCCATCTCCCGTGTTAACTGAGACTACAGGTGCATGCCACCATGCCTGGCTAACTTGTTTTTTCTTTTTGTGGAGATGGGGTCTCACTATGTTGCCCAGGCTAGTCTCGAACTCCTGGGCTCAAGCAATCCTCCCACCTCAACCTCCCAAAGTCCTGGGATTACAGGCAAGAGCCACCGCGCCCAGCCAAAATAGGAACTTTGACTGGAATCAGTGAAGTTCTGAATGTTTTATTCTGTAATTCACCTCCCCTGCCTTTTTCTTTCTATTCTGTACAGCCTGTCTCCTTTTAGGCTGAAATGATTGAGTAATAAACCCAAGAAGTACTCTGGTAAATACTTAGAAATTCATAAGATCTAAAACACAATAATTTGGATACAGTAATTATTTAATAAATATCTATTGAGTGAATGAATATCTATTATCTATATAGATGAAACAACTGAAAAGAAGTCATGTCCTTGATTTTTTTATAATTCTCTTTGAAAATAAAATCAATTCGTAAAATAATTGCATCCCCAGAAAATCTTAAGTATAGGCTTTGAGCAAGAAAACACAGTTTTTTCTATCATATACCTACCAGGTGGGAGATTATTTATGGCAAAAGACAAAGTCTTCGCCCTTAAGTATCCTTTCTGAATTAAGAAAAGCAATTTTTTAGTATAGCTTACATAAAAAAACCTCAATGTATATAGTTCTCTGAGTTGTCTCTCTTGTCCTCCTTGTAAGCATTTTATTGGATTTTCTTTTTCTTTTTTTAAACAGACTAAAAAAGAAGCACCTGAGTGGTCTAAGAAACAAAAGCTGAAGAGCTAGTGTTTTGGATGGGAAGCACCTGTAGACCATTATATACTCCTGAAGTTCTTTTTCTGATGGAAAACAAAATTCAGCTTAATCGTGTACTCAGCATTTTTTAAATAACAATGTTTATTTGAACTAATATTAAATTAACAAATTCAGTGTAATCAAAATGTGTAAAGAACAAACAATATACTTTATTTTTTTTTCTATTTTATAAAATAAATATATATGCTATGGTTTAAATTTTGGAGCTTTCATAAATGTTCAATGCATTTTAAGTGTGTGGCTTATAAATATTTTGGTGAGTAGTTTTCTATACTACATAAATTCTGAGTTTAAATGTCATACACAAATACTAAGACACTTTGCATTTTTAAAAATTAAGAATCATTTGTGAAGTCCACTACGAGGTACTTCAAAAGCCCAGTAATGGTGGTCAGATACCATGTAGATGGATACAGATTGTTGACTCTTTTTTGAAGTTGTTTTTTTCTTATATTTTATATTACCATTAACCAATAAAATCTGGCAGAAAGTCTGCTATTCCATTGGTAAAGTGAAAATTTGGTGGAAAGTCTGTTGCTACATCAGTCATAACATTGTTGGACCAGATGTAATATGGATCAGATTTCTAGTCAGAAAAAAAATCAATAGGATTTTCTTTTGTCATAAAATATGCTCCATTTCTCATTGAAGTTGTATACTTTAAAAGAACGGAAGGAGGCAAGAGAGAGGAAAAAAGGAAAGAAATATATATATATACACACACATATATATGTATGTCCAGGTTTTTCAACCACTATTGACATTTTGTTTGTTTGTTTTTTTGAGACGGAGTCTCGCTTTGTTGCCCAGGCTGGAGTGCAGTGGCGTAATCTCTGCTCACTGCAGCCTCCGCCTTCCAGGTTCAGACAGTTCTCCTGTCTCAGCCTCCCGAGTAGCTGGGATTACAGGCACCCGCCACCACGCCCGGCTGATTTTTGTATTTTTAGTAGAGACAGGGTTTCACCATCTTGGCCAGGCTGGTCTCGAACTCCTGACCTCAGGTGATCCACCTGCCTTGGCCTCCCAAAGTGCTGGAATTACAGGCATGAGCCACCACACCCTGCCCACTATTGACATTTTTGGCTGGATAATTCTTTCTTAAGGGTGGACATAGGGTAAATCCTATGCATGTCATAATATATACCAGCATCCCTGGCCTTTAGCACTAGCTACCAGTTACACCCCCACCGCAACCCTAGTTTTTTGGTTTTTGGGTTTTTTTTCTTTTAGAGACAGAGTCTCTCTATGTTGCCCAAGCTGGTCTTGAACTCCTGGGCTCAAGCAGTCCTCCCTCCTCAGCTTCTCAAAAGTGCTGGGATGACAGGCGTGAGCCACCTCACCTGGTCCCACCCCCAATTTTAACAAGCCAAAAATGTCCTGGATGAAGACTAGGGTTCCTTCTACCTCTTGGCCATTGTGAATTGTCTTACTTTTTAACCCTTACCTCATCTTCTCCTGGTCATGGATTTTCTATTTATCTATCTGTTTATCTATCTAACTATCTATCTATCTATCTATCTATCTATCTATCTATCTATCTATCTAGAAACAGGGTCTTGCACTGTCACCCAGGCTGGAGTGCAGTGGCGTGGTCATAGCTCAATGCAGCCTCAAACTCCTGGGCAAAAGGGATCCTCCCACCTTAGCCTCCCAAATAGCTGGAACTACAGGTGCATACCACTACACCTGGCTAGTTTCTTTTAAACTTTTTTAGAGACAGGGGTCTCAGTATGTTGCTCAGGCTGGGCTCAAGTGATTTTCCCACCTCAGCCTCCCCAGTAGCTGAGATTACAGGTGTGAGTCACCACACCTGGCTCTTACTTAAAAATAATAAAAACAAAAATTAATCATAACATTATTTTTTCTTGATAAATGTTTTATGAAATGTTGCCCAAATGCAAGTGTAATAGCCACCATTATCAAGCTCATTCTATCAGCCAGTTGCTGTGTTACATGCTTTCTACTCTTTATTTAATCTTCACAGTAACTCTGCTAAGTAAGCATTATCTTCATTTTTAAAATGAAAAAAACCAAGACTCAGTAAGGGTAACTAAATGGCCCAAGATCACACACATGATAAATAGAAGTGGATTTGAACCAAGTTGCTACGCTCTTTCCAGTACACGACACTGCTTCTCATTGCTTGCTTCCTATCCCTGGCTCCCAAGTTCACTTCAATAGCAAGAAATGCAGGGGAAATTTTTAATTTTTTTTAGATATGGTCTCACTTTGTTGCCCAGTCTAGTATCAAACTACTGGCCTTGAGCAATCCTCCCACTTCAGCCTCCAGAGTGAGTAGCTGGGATTGGAGGCGCAAGCCACCCTCCCAGCGAAAATTTTGTTCTATCACCTTTTCTTTGTGGGTAGGGGGGCTATGGGACTTAGCATAGTTGCATTGTTTTTGCTCAAGATAAGTTCATGGTTCTGAAACTTTGTTATTTATTTTATTATTATTATTATTATTATTTTTTTTTTTTTTTTTTTTTTTTGCAGAAGCTTAACATTCCCATACTCGTAGTTGTACCCAGGCCACCTGGGTGAAAAACCAGGAATCCTAAGACCATGTGGGAGATGACTCTACTCCTAAAGAATTCCATGACTCTTATAATAGTTCTTACCAGGTTAACAGGATATACTCAGCTTTCAGAACCAACTAAATGGCTTGTATTCACTTTATTGATTCATACATTCTTTCATTGAACAAACAAGAAAAATCTAAAATGTGTAAGGCATTCAAACTATGTATTGTTTGTCTTCTTCTCAAAGGGCCCTGAAAAAGAATTCTATGATACCTCAAGCACCAAAGGAAGTTTACTTTCATCATCCTCAGTATAGAAATTTCCAAAAAGAAGTATCAGCTAGTGACCCAAGTACTCCAAATGCACTATATATATAAAGAAGATGCCACTTTTGCTGATTTCAGTAAGTCATACTTGGATAATCATACATCAGGAATGTTAAGGAAGATTCCCACACTTTAGGGAGGTTGAAGTTGTTAATGAGCCAGATTCGCTTTTATGCTAAGATCCTGAGACAGAAAGGCTACTTTATCTCAGTCTCTCTCTCTCTCTCTCTCTTTCTCTCTCTCTCTCTCTCTCTCTCTCTCTATATATATATATATATGTTTTTTTTTTTTTCTTTGAGTTGGAGTCTTGCTCTGTCACCCAGGCTGGAGTGCAGTGGCGCGATCTCGGCTCACTGCAACCTCTGCCTCCTGGGTTCAAGCGATTCTCCTGCCTCAGCCTCCTGAGTTGCTGGGACTACAGGCACGCGCCACCATGTCTCACTAATTTTTTTGTATTTTTAGTAGAGATGGAGTTTCACATTGGCCAGGCCGGTCTCGAACTCCTGACCTCAAGTGATCCACCCACCTCGGCCTCCCAAAGTGCTTGGATTACAGATGTGAGCCACCGTGCCCAGCCAGAAAGGCTACTATATTATATAGCTTTGTGGTAGACTCCTGTGGGCCTCTTAGATTTAACAAAGGTAAGAATTCCCACTTAATTATTTGAAAAAACATTTCACTTTTATTAAAAATACTGCTGTTTGAAAAAGGTGCTTCCCCAGTGGCATTCAGTATTGGTGGCCTGGCATGGTGGGTACTACCCAATGAAGACTGTACTATATATTTATAGGCCATACTTATGAACACGTGTATATATATTTATATAAGATCTACCTATCTAGGATGGAAACTCGGGTGAAAATAAAATAGGGGGAAGGTAAAAAGTACATAGCACTTCCAGTTGTGAGCCAAGATTGTAACTAGAGAGCAGCCAGGAGCTTCCTGTCAGTAACCATGTTTTCAATAAATACTCTTTCATGTACAATAAATAAATAAAAAGCTGCTG
This sequence comes from Pan paniscus, assembly GCF_029289425.2. Classification (NCBI taxonomy): domain Eukaryota; kingdom Metazoa; phylum Chordata; class Mammalia; order Primates; family Hominidae; genus Pan; species Pan paniscus. The sequence continues at coordinate 74,602,252 of NC_073263.2, forward strand.
CTCATATCTGAAATGTTCTCAAGTGAAACTGATGTCAGGAATTTATTTTCCCTTGCCTAATCTTACAGGATTAAAATTTGGGTTATTGGCCGGGCGTGGTGGCTCACGCCTGTAATCCCAGCACTTTGGGAGGCCGAGGCGGGTGGATCACGAGGTCAGGAGATCCAGACCATCCTGGCTAACACAGTGAAACCCCGTCTCTACTAAAAGTACAAAAAATTAGCCAGGCATGGTGGCGGGTGCCTGAAGTCCCAGCTACTTGGGAGGCTGAGGCAAGAGAATGGAGTGAACCCAGGAGGCGGATCTTGCAGTGAACCGAGATTGTGCCACTGCACTCCAGCCTGGGCGACAGAGCGAGACTCTGTCTCAAAAAAAAAAAAAAAAAAAAAAATGGGGTTATTGCAACTTTCCCGCTGATACTGGATAGGCTAGCAGTGGATATTAGCCTATCCAATATCAGTGAGAAATATATTTTATTTTCATATAACTCATTTTAAAAATTAATAAATACTATAAATGCTCTAAAGAAAGACTTCCTAAGGCTTAGAGGTCACCAACAAAGCTAGCCAACTAGTACCAAGAGTATCCCATGGTATCATTTACTTTGGTTGATTTACAGAGCTCACAGTCCAGTCCTCAGCTTTACAGGCTCAGAAATTTTATTAGTGCACTAAAGATGACACGTCTTTCAGGAGTGTGCCCATATTTACTGGTGCATAGATCATAATGTTTATGTATTACTTCTGAGAGAAAAGTAAAACTGATATTCAGAATATGACTTATTGGAATCAGCACACCTGGCATCTTCTATCCCTATTTCCTCCTAGCTTCTGCCACACTATACACTCATATTTTTCTCCTTCATCCTCTTCTACCTGATCATAAAACACTGAATTTTTCAGAGCTTTTTTCCCTCTAAGCCTATTCATTCCATTCTGTACTTACTCTCAGATAATTTCTACACCCTGGCTTCAGCTACTAAATGCCAATATTTGCAAACGTACGTCTCCAGTTCAGACGGTTCCTTTTAACCACCTGCCTACTTGACATTTCTACTTGGATGTCCCATTGTGACCTCAAACTTAACATGTATTAAACTGAACTCACCAATTTTCTCCTCCAGTGTTTTCAATTTCAATAAATGGTACTACCGTTTATTTACTCAGTGACTTATACCACAAAACCAGGAGTCATCCAAGACCCTTCTCTTGTTAACTACCAACATTCAATTACCAAGCCCTGTTGATCTGCCTCATATTTTTTTTTACTTTTGATTGTGAAAATTTCCGGCCAGGCATGGTGGCTCACGCCTGTAATCCCAGCACTTTGGGAGGCCTAGGCAGGAGGATCACCTGAGGTCAGGAATTCGAGACCAGCCTGGCCAACATGGTGAAACCCCGTCTCTACTGAAAATACAAAAATTAGCTGGGTGTGGTGGCGCATGCCTGTAATCCCAGCTACTTGGGAGGTTGAGGCAGGAGAATTGCTTGAAACCGGGAGGCAGAGGCTGCTGTGAGCCCAGGTCGTGCCACTACACTCCAGCCTGGGCGACAGAGTGAGACTCTGTCTCAAAAAAAAAAAAAAGAAAGAAAAGAAAAAAAATTTTCAAATACACAAAACGGCAAAGGAAACGTCAAGACAGGATATATTCATTGTCTTGATTGTGGCAATGGTTTAACAGATATATACCTATGTCAACATTTATCAAATTGTACATTTTAAAATGTACAGTTTTGTTTTGTTTTTTTGAGGTGGAGTCTCACTCTGTCACCCAGGCTGGAGTGCAATGGCGTGATCTCGGCTCACTGCAAGCTCTGCCTCCTGGGTTCAAGCAATTCTCCTGCCTCAGCCTCCTGAGTAGCTGGGATTACAGGCACCCGCAACCACGCCTGGCTAATTTTTGTATTTTGGTAGAGACGGGGTTTCACCATGTTGGCCAGGCTGGTCTCGAACTCATGGCCTTAAGTGATCTATCCTCTTCAGCCTCCCAAAGTGCTAGGATTACAGGTGTGAGCCACCTCACCTGGCCAAAATGTGCAGTTTATTATATGTCAGTTGCACCTCAGTAAAGATGTTTTTTGAAAGGAGGAAAGAGGGAGAGAAGGAGGAAGGTGGGCAGGTGGGCAGGCAGTCAGGCAGGCACCATCTAGAAAGCCCTGATGAAGCCAATGACTTAACAAACATCAATGAATGCTAAAACAATTAGATAAAAGGATAATAGGGAATATTATATCAGGCCATAACCACCTATAATCACTAGTCAACCTTAGTATCATTAAAATGAGACAACCAGACATTGTGTGCTTCCTGATGTGATGTGATGTGAAGTATAAAGCAATACATGTATAGTATTTTTGTCAAAAATTTTAAGATTTTAGCTGAATCAAATTGAGTCTTCAGATCCAACTTCCAATCTACAGGCAAAACAAGAAAGAGAAAATCAAGCTAAAAGACGCCAGGAGGAAGCAATTGACTAAATCCAGAACACGGAACATTCTGGGCACTGGGAAGGACAATTGCTTTTAGGCCTTCCTTATTTTGAGGCATTTTTAATAAAGCTGTAAAATAATACATTTTTAAAGAGAGGGAAAAACTCATGAGTTCCCACTGATATATCCAATTCTAATTTGAAATTTAAAGATTTCAATTCTCTGATTTTACATGTGTGTTTCATTTCCTGTGTGTGAATTGTTAACACCACCTTAGCTCAAGCCATCATGTCCTCCTCCCTAGGATTCTTCGGTAGTCTCCTAACTGGTCTTCCTAAATTTACTCATGCCATTCTCCGCAGCAAAGAATGGATTTTTTTTACACTGTGATTTTTTATTTTGAATTTAACCTACAGTTTATACAAGAGATTTATAAGACATGAACTTGGAAAACAGAACAAAATGCAATTGAGGTATAAGAGCACAGTATGTCATGTTTCAATAAATATAATTCAAAATTTTTAAATGATCAAATAGATGAGCCTTGCGTTTTACTAAACCCATGAGAAATATTTGTTTCTTGCATGGGAGGTAAAGAAAAACTGTATTCCTTAATGCAATCACCACAATGTTTATCGTAACATTGTACGTCACCAACAAATTTTTAAAGTATTAACTATTTTGATCATAATGAGTGTTTGCAATAGTTGCAGAAAGATATTTCACTTACTGCCTTCACAGACTATTAAGTTCAGAAATAACTTAAAAGCTACCGTATTGGCATAACATCAAGATAAACAAATATTTCCTAAATAGATGCATAAAAACATATATTTTATTGTCCTCAGCCCGTAGCTCCTAAAGGTATCTTAAATTTAGCCAATCCTTTTAGCTCTTGCATTTTAAATATGCTATGCTTCCTTTATTTTTATTTATTTATTTATTTATTTTTTGAGCTGGAGTCTCACTCTGTCACCCAGGCAGGAGTTCAGTGGCACAATCTCCACTCACTGCAACCTCCGCCTCCCAGGTTCAAGTGATTCTCCTGCCTCAGCCTCCTGAGTAGCTGGGATTACAGGCGCCCACCAGCACGCCCAGCTAATTTTTAGTAGAGACAGGGTTTCACCATGTTGGCCAGGCTGGTCTCGAACTCCTGACCTCAGGTGATCCACCCCACCCGCCTCAGCCTCCCAAAGTGCTGGGATTATAGGCATAAGTCACCATGTCCGGCACTTCCTTTATATTTAAGGAGGGCATCTATAGTTAAGAAAAAGTTTCCTAGATTTTTTTTTTGTCACAAATAGAATGAAATGCAATGAATAGAACAGAATAAAAATGACTGTCTTCTTAACCCAGAAGCAATACAAAATATCCATGCACTTTTCTTCTAATAATGGAAATGCATACGTATCCCTTGATAAGAAAAGAAAAAAAGTCTTAAGCTCTAAACATTTAAATTATTCAGTTCCACAGCTTATAATACAGCAGTTACGTTCCTTGTTGATAGCTTCATAAAAACTACTAAGTAGTTTCAAATGTATAGTAAAAGCACAATTTTATCTTAATTTTCTAAAATGTCCAGTCATGTAAAATAAAGAGATCAAAAACAGAGAAAAAAAAATTTAATTACAATTTTTTCCTTCAAAAAAATCAAAACTTAATTCCAATAAATGAGAAGGAATGTTAGCTGACAAAAATGAAAAAAAAAAAAAAATGGCTGGGAGCAGTGGCTCATGCCTGTAATCCCAGCACTTTGGGAGTCCGAGTGGGAAGATTGCTTGAGATCAGGAGTTTGAGACCAGCCTGGCCAACATGGCAAAACCCCATCTCTACTGAAAATATAAATAGTTCCAGCTACTTGGGAGGCTGAGGCAGGAGAATCACTTGAACCCAGAAGGCGGAGGCTGCAGTAAGCCAAGATGGTGCCACTGCACTCTAGCCTAGGTGATATAGGGAGAAAAAAAAGAAAAGAAAAGAAAAGAAAAAAAAAGGGACATAAGATTAACTTTGGGGCTGGTGTTTAGTTTGTGGGGATAGTTTCTGTCTCCTGAACCCTGGAGGGAAATGCAACAAATCTAAAAAGTAGTAGAATAACCCCAAAGGTGTGTTCATGAATGTTTAACCATCAGCTCCCAGGAAAAAAGACCCTGATTTTCATAGTGGGGCCTAGATTTTCATGGCAGGATGGAATGAATGAATACTCCCACTATGGCCAGCGTAGAGCTACCAAAATGGGGCTAGGAAGAGGTGCTCACACTCAGCTCACTGGGCTACACCATTCCAGCAAACACTGCCCAGGCCACAGGGTACAGCCCCTGCCTGATCCAAACCCAAACTTCTTTTGAGCTCCTCCATGGTATTCAGTGGCCTTTTTTGAATTCCTTAAACTCTTCCAGCTGTTTCTTTTCTCAGGCTCTTCACCACATTCTGCCTTCTCTACTTAGAATACTGCCTACCTAGAATACTAACCTCCCCTAAGTCCTCCTCATCCTCTAGATCTCAGGTTTCTGATATACACACACACAAAGCGAGAAAGCAGATCGCAATATAAGATGTTAGGGGTTTTTAGGGGTGTTTTGTTTTTGAGACAGGGTCTCACTCTGTTGCCCAGGCTGCAGTGCAGTGGTACAATTATGGCGCACTGCAACCTTAACCTCTGGGTCTCAAGCAATCCTCCCACTTCAGCCTTTCAAGTAGCTGGGATCACAGGTGCATGCCACCATGCCCAGCTAAGTTTTTGTTTGTTTGTTTTTGTAGAAACACGGCCTCATTATGATACCCAGGCTGGTCTCGAATTCCTAGACTCAAGTGATCCTCCCACCTCAGCCTCCCAAAGTGTTGAGCTAACAGGTGTGAGCCACCAAGCCCCATCTAAAATGTATTTCTTAACCAGATGCAGTGGCACACTTGTAGTCCCAGCTACTTGGGAGGCTGAGGCAGGAGAATTCCTTGAGCCCAGGAGTTCCAGCCTGCACAACATAGCAAGACCTCATCTCTATAAAAATAATTAAATAAAATAAAAGCATTTATTATAGTTCATGGCCAAAAACAAGCTTTTAAAGACCACTGCCCTAGACACTGCCAAGATATGCATTCTCCTCCAGACTTTGATTTTATGGATTTCAGATTGGCAATCCCCATCCACCTCTGTCATTACCACATTGTCTCACATGTGCTAATTTATTCTAGACCTGGAAGCCAGTGAACCTGCTTTCCTGATGACTACATACCTCTGCTCTAAACCAGGAAATGATGACTTCATAGTTTCACTCACAGAGGATTGTTTTTCCCCAGTTCTTACATGTTACACGCAATACCTTCAAGCCTCATACCAGCAACACAAATTATATTTCATTTATTTCCAGTGTTGCTATTGTAATGTGATCTGGAGTAATCATTCAGTAATCATTCAGACTTCGAATACTTTAACATCCCTCTGAAAAAAGAATGTACTTAGGACATGAATCCATTGGTCAGAAAAAAAAAAAAAAAGAAAAAAATGAAAGAAATGTTTAAAAAGAATGTACCTCATATCTCAACCAAGTCATTGAAATACAATTGAAATTCCATTTTAAAGCGTCATTAAAGTCATTCTAATCACCTTACAAACATTGTCTTTAAATAACAGGGTTTATTTATATCGTTGGTATTTATTTCCATTGACATCATTTTCAAGAAAGCACTATGAAATTCTCCAAGGCCATGTACTTTTCAGATACCTATTTCTCTTTCTCTCTTGCTCTTATCTCTCCTCTCTCCCTCTCTCTTTCTATTTTTGAAAAAGCTTTTTAAAATTTCTTTAATTAACAAATTGGTACCTGAATCAGAATAATGGATCTGTTTTTGTTTCCTCTTTAACTTTGTTACTTTATGTCATGTAATTATTGAATACTGAATATCTTTTCTATATCTAATCATGCTTTATCTTCTCTTTAACAACTATAGAACAATTAGAGGATCTAAAATTAAATTTTTATCCCCTAAACTTTCAAAGTTCACAGCATATGCAATTTTCTGAGTGCCATCTGTTAGGGCTTTATTAAGCAAGTTGTTAATGTTATGTAGCAAACATGTAGCAGAAATGTCACTAACATTTTAAATTGTGCTCTAAAATATGTGTAGGCATTATAAACTAGTGATGTCTTCTCTCTCATTACTGTCCTCACTTATTTCTAATACTGCAATCAGAGTCGTAATGTGTCTCTTTTACTTTCAGTTCCTGCCATTTATTTCTGGTATGATCATCTTGATTTACTATTATTAGTATGATTGGGTCATTATCATTACCTGTTACTAGCACAGTTCCAGGAATGTACTATCCACTCTACAAAACGTTAATTTCTTTCTTTTGGCATTTTCTAAAAATATATATATAGTCTATTTACATAGATATTCAAATGCTTATACATAAAGATATATTCAAAAGGCTCAGCCGGTCGCAGTGGCTCACACCTGTAATCCCAGCACTTTGGGAGGCCAAGGCGGGTGGATCACCTGAGGTCAGGAGTTCAAGACCAACCTGGCCAACACAGTGAAACCCCATCTCTACTAAAAATACAAAAATTACCTGGGCTTGGTGGCATGCGCCTATGGTCCCAGCTACTCAGGAGGCTGAGGCAGGAGAATTGCTTGAACCCGGGATGCAGAGGTTGCAGTGAGCCAAAATCACACCACTGCACTCCAGCCTCGGAGACGGAGCGAGACTCCATCACAAAAAAAAAAAAAAAGGTTGGGGGGGCGACGCTTTCATTAATACCAGAAGCTAGAGCAAAGAACAAAGCTTTGATGCTAGGGACCTCGAATAAATAATGAAAACATTTATCTAATTCCTATTACCTTTGGTGACTAAAAGAAAGATAAAATGCTGTGTCCATTAGATCAAACTCTAGGAGAGCAAAGAACACGTCTGTGATATTGACTGCTGGTATCCTCAGAGCTTAGAACAACAAATATACACTACAAGATGGCCGAATCAATGAATCAGTGGGCAAGCAGGAACTGCAGCCAGGTCTTTACTTGTGCGGCACTGATGTCCACAGCTACGAATTTTTGTTAATCATAGAATTAATTGGTGTGTCCATCCAGTTAACCAAAATTAATTATATGGCCAAATACACCAGAAAATGTTTGTCCTTGTAGGATCTTTTCTTTATTTTTATGTTTTTAAATAGAGACAGGGTCTCACTCCATCACCCAGGCTGGAGTGCAGTAGTGCAGTCATGGCTCACTGCAGCCTTGAACTCCTGGGCTCAAGCAACCCTCCTGCCTTAGCCTCCCAAGTAGCTAGGACTACAGGCCCATGCCACCACTCCCAGCTGATTTTTTTATTTTTTGTACAGACGGGTCTCACTATGTTGCCCAGGCTGGTCTCAAATTCCTGCCTTCATGGAATCCTCCTGCCTTGGCCTCCCAAAGGGCTGGGATTATAGGCATGAGCCACTCCACCCAGTCCATGTGGAATCTTTTATCTTTTTTACTTTTTTCATTTTCATTTTTTTTAAATAGAAACAGAGTCTCCCTATGTTGCCCAGGCTGGTCTTGAACTCCTGGGCTCAAGGGATCCTCCTGCCTTGGCCTCCTAAAGTGCCGGGATTACAGAAGTGAGCCACCACACCTGGCTCCATGTGGGGTCTTTAGACACAGATTCTTTATGGGCCTGTTCTTTCAAAAAAAGTGTAATAAAATTTAGCATGTGAGTGTTCTAGCAAACAGTCATACAGATAGGTGAATTGAGCTTAAAATGTTTTTTGATTTTTTTTTTTTTTTTTTGAGATGGAGTCTCACTCTGTTACCAGGCTGGAGTGCAGTGTCGTGATCTCAGCTCACTGCAACCTCCGACTCCGTGGTTCAAGTAATCCTCCTGCCTCAGCCTCCCGAGTAGCTGGGACTACAGGCACGTGCCACCACGCCCAGCTAATTTTTGTATTTTTAGTAGAGACGGAGTTTCACCATGTTGCCCAGGCTGGTCTCGAACTCCTGACCTCGTAATCCGCCTGCCTCAGCCTCCCAAAGTGCTGGGATGACAGGTGTGAGCCACAGCACCCAGCCAAAAAAATTGATTCTTATTTGTTTTGGTTCCATACGATCAGGGGTAAATGGCCTTAGGCAGAAATATACAGAATTATAGAATGTTGGTATTATTTTTTTGTCATCTAAATAATCTTAAATTTGTTGGGGTTTTTGTTGTTGTTGTTGTTGTTTGTTTGTTTGTTTTTTGAGATGGAGTCTCGCTCTGTCACCCAGGCTGGAGTGCAGTGGCATGATCTTGGCTCACTGCAACCTCTGCCTCCCAGGTTCAAGCGATTCTCCTGCCTCAGCCTCCTGAGTAGCTGGGATTACAGGTGCATGCCACCAGGCCTGGCCAATTTTTGTATTTTTAGTAGAGATGGGGTTTCACCATGTTGGCCAGTCTCATGTCAAGCTCCTGACCTCAAGTGATCTGCCTGCCTCGGCCTCCCAAAGTGCTGAGATTACAGGCGTCAGCCATCATGTCCGGCCCTAGATTTGTTTTTTAAATACCTCGATTGTATAATGTGTTCAATATGTAGATATATAATTTCTTAAATTAATATTCTGAGGCTTAGTGTTCAGCCTGTCTCCCTATACCTCCACATCACTCTATAGTCCATTTCTCTTTATTTTCTTTAGAGCAGTATCTGTAATTTTCTTCTTTCTTTTTTATTTGCTTATTGCCTATCCTATCTAAATAGAATATAATACATTCCATGAAAGCCAACAGTCTTATCTGTGTCGCTGCTGTATCCCCAGCACACAGAACAATTGACTCCCCTGTCAAATTTTGTTCAATGGTAGGAAGAAAGAAAGAAAAGAAGGGAAGTGACATTTACTTTTAATTTTTTTGTATTGAATTTTTGTTGGAAACAAATTTTAAAAACTAATTAGATGATCCTTTCTCCTCCCACATTACCCAGAAAAGCAAGGAAGGTCATTGTCTATCTCGTTATTGCTAGGCACTGAAACAGCTCAGTATCTTAACATATTTTTTCTCTGATCTCAGAAAACAACAAGTTTCTTCCTTCCAAGATTAGCCCCTTTGTGCTTGTTGCACTCTTTATATTGAGATGCACGGGCAGCAATGAGATGATCCCTGAAGAATGTGGACTGAGAAATGCAGGAGACCCAAGACAAAATCCCAACAGATACCAACAGCTGAGGAAAGGACAAAAGAGAAAACACAGAAAGGAGACCCTCCTTCACTCTCATTTACCCATTACAACCTGGTTCCTTCCTCAATTACTGAAGTAAAACTATCTCCCAAAGCGCGGGCTCCACCTGCTACTACTGAGTCCCTAAGCCTTTGTCTCTCTCTTCTTCCGGTGTAAATGCTCTTTTCCCTCAGCCCTTCCCATAAAGTCATTCTTCAGTGTTCACCTGAGTCCCATGTTTTGTCTTGTTTTTCTCTACTCTTCTTTGAGATAGAAAGTATTAGAGGGAAAGCCAGGCACAGTGGCTCATGCCCGTAATCCCAGTGCTTTGGGAGGCCTAGGTCAGAGGATCTCTTGAGGCCAGGAGTTTGAGGCCAGCCTGGGCAATGTAGCAAGACCCCATCTCTACAAAAAATTTTAAAAATTAGCCAGATTTGGTGGTGTGTGCATGTAGTCTCAGATACTTGGGAGGCTGAGGGGAGAGGATTGCTTGAGCCAGGTGGTAGAGGATGCAGTGAGCTATGATCCTATGACTGCACTCCAGCCTGGGCAACAGAGGGAAACCTTGTCTCTAAAAAGGAAAAGAAAAGAGAAAAGAAGAGGAGAAGGGAAGGGAAGGGGAAGGAGAAGTGGGAAAGAGAAAAGAAAGAAAGGAAAAGGTGCAGCAAGCCAGTATGGCACGTGTATACGTATGCAACAAACCTGCACGTTCTGCACATGGATCCCAGAACTTCAGTAAAGTTTTTATTTTACTTAAAGTAAAATTTTTTAAAAAAATAGAAAGAAAGGAAAAAATATTAGAGGGAAATAAATGTGTCCTCTCTCCCCTGCCCCCAAACTCTACCTGTTTTCCATAAGGGTGGATTTTTCCACATATTCCTGCCTCTTTCTGTCTCCTGACTGTCTGATTGCTACATTTCCTTTGAGGGACTGACTTGTGTAGTTCTTTTTCCTGTCCGTTTTTTCTCTACAAAAGAACCAGCCACCAGCCTAGTCTATTCCTGGGACAGTTCTTTGTTCCCCGTGTTGCAGGTCTTCATCGTCCCATGTGACTGGTGGGTAAGTCGAAGACACAGTGGGGGTGGGAGTGGGGATGCTTCAAGCCCATTTGGCCTTCACAATAAACTATGACTTCCAACATTTTAAATTTAAAAGTAATATTTTAAATCTCTCTTTTGTCTTCCACTGCCTGAAAAGAGAGGTGCTATTTATTGAACTCTTGACATCTCTACAACAGTAAACATAATTTGAAAAAAATGAAATCTCTATACTGGGTCTCTGTCCCCCAGGCTGGAGTACAGTGGTGTGATCATGGCTCACTGTGGCCTCCAGCTCCTCAGCTCAAGCCATTCTCCTGCTTCAGCCTCCCGAGTAGCTGGGACTACAGGCATAAGCCACCATGCCTGGCTAATTTGTTTTTTTTGTTTGTTTGTTTGTTTGTTTTTGCGGGGCTGGGGTCTCACTGTGTTGCCTAGGCTGGTCTTGAACTCCTGGGCTTAAGCAATCTTCCTGCCTCAGCCTCCCAAAGTGCTGGGATTATAAACATGAGCCACCTCGCCTGTCCTCATATCTTGATTTATTGTCATATGTTCTTTTCACCCTTCCTTTTCTCAAGATACCTGTCTAGTCTCTGTTCAAACATACTGTTCCTCCCAAGAGTCAGTAAAGACTAATTTATGTAACCAAAAAGTCTCCATCAGTTTGGAAAAACAGGTATCAATAAATTCTAATTGTTGTACAACTGTATTTTTTAATTTTCTTTTTTCTTTTCCTTTTTTTTTTTTTTTTTTTTTTTGAGACAGAGTCTCACTCTGTTTCCCAGGCTGGAGTGCACTGGCATGATCTCGGCTCACTGCAGCCTCAACTTCCTGGGTTCAAGTGATCCTCCTGCCTCAGCCTCCAAGGAGCTGAGACCACAAGCACGAACCACCACACCCAGCTATTTTTTTGGTATCTTTTAGTAGAGACAGCATCTCACCATGTTGCCCAAGCTTAACTGTATTTTTTTTTTAAGATTTAAGTGATGAAAGTATTTTTCTGAATGAATGAGAGATTAATCCATCAATTACTGTCATGCGTTTTCTTTTCTTTTTTCTTTTGAGACGCAGTTTTGCTCTTGTTGCCCAGGTTGGAGTGCAATGGCACAATCTTGGCTCACCACAACCTCCGCCTCCCGGGTTCAAGTGATTTTCCTGCCTCAGCCTCTGGAGTAGCTGGGATTACAGCTGCCCGCCACCACACCCAGCTAATTTTTTGTATTTTTAGTAGAGATGGGGTTTCACCATATTGGCCAGGCTGGTCTTGAACTCCTGACCTCAGGTGATTCACCCACCTCGGCCTTCCAAAGTGCTGGGATTACAGGCATGAGCCACCGTGCCCGGCTGTCATGCATTTTCATGAATGATTTGCAAATCTTCCTCTGTAGCCTTTACAATCCCTGAAGTCTCTCCTACCTCAGTTCCTGTGTTACTCATTGTTTACAGAATATTTCCTCTTAACTTTTTTCATTGCTCTACTGCCCTACATATTTTTTAAATTTTTTTAAACATTTTTTATTGTTATTTTTATTGTTATTTTTATTTTTTTGAGACCGAGTCTCTCTCTGTCACCCAGGCTGGAGTGCGGTGGCACGATCTTGGCTCACTGGAACCTCTGCCTCCTGGCTTGAAGCTATTCTCCTGCCTCAGCCTCCCGAGTAGCTGGGATTACAGGCACCCACCACCACACTTAGCTGATTTTTGTATTTTTAGTAGAAACAGTGTTTCACCATGTTGGCCAGGCTTGTCTTGAACTCCCGACCTCAGGTGATCTGCCCACTTCGGCCTCCCAAAGTGCTGAGATTACAGGTGTGAGCCAGCTAACTTTTTTTTTAAAAGAGTGATGGGAGTCTCACTATTCTTCCCAGGGTGGACTTGAACTCCTGGGATCAAGAGATCCTCCTGCCTCAGCCTCCGAGTATCTGGGACTGTAGGTGGGGCCCCCTAAAAACTTTTTTTTATTTTGAGACAGGGTCTTACTCTGTTGCCAAGGCTGGAGTACAGTGGCGTGATCATGGCTCACTGCAGCCTCAACTTCCTGGGCTCAAGTGATCCTCTCGCCTCAGACTCCCAACAAGCTGGGACTATAGGCATGTGCCACCACATCTGGCTAATTTTTTTTTTTTAGTAAAAACAGGGTCTCACCATGTTGCCCAGCCTGGTCTAAGTCCTGGGCTCAAACAGTCCTCCCACCTCAGTCTCCCGAGTAGCTGGAACCACAAGTACATGCCACCATGCCAGCTAATTTTTTAAGTTTTTTGTAGAGACGAGGTCTTACTACGTTGTCCAGGCTGGTAATAAACTCCTCGGCTCAAGCGATCCTCCTACCTTGGCCTCCCAAAGTGTTGGGATTACCGGCATGAGCCACAGAGCCCAGCCTAGAAACTTCTAATTTTGACTTAATATCAGAGTTACAAAAAAGTTGCAAGAATCATGCAAATAATTACCATTTGCTCTTTACTGAGATTCTCCAAATATTTGCATTGTATCACTTTATCCTTTTCCTTGTCTCTTTTGTTTATTCTCCTGAGCCTTTTAAGAGTACTTTGCAGATACGATTTTGCTTTACTGATAATGTTTCATGAGCATTTCCTAAGAATAAGAACATTCTTTTACATAAGCATAGTACAATGATCAAAATCAGGAAATTAACATTGATACAATACTATTATCTAATCTAAAGATGTTATTGAGATTTCCCCAGTTGCCCTAATATGCCCTCTGTTGAGAAGTCAATCTCAGATTACTCATTGCATTCAGCGGTCATGTCTCTTATACCTTCTTTAATCTAGAATAGTTCTTCAATCTGTCTTTTATAACACTGATATTTTTGGAGTACATGTCAGTTATTTTGTGGACTGTCCATCGGCTAAGTATTCCTTTGATCCTATATCCATTGGCATTAATGTGTCTCTAGAAGCTATGGTGATTAAAAGTAATCCCTTTTCTGTGTCTTCATATTTCCAGTTTTACATTCCAGCACCACCTCTTACTACATGTGTGACCACTTAACCTCTCTAAGCCATAGTTACTCATCTTTAAAATTCAAAGAATTAGGCTGGACTTTGTGGGTCACGACTGTAATTCCAACACCTTGCAGGGCTGAGACAGGAGGATCCCTTGAGCCCAGGATTTGAAGACCAGCCTGAGCAAACATAGTAAGACCCTGTCTCTGTTAAAAAATTAAAATTAGCCAGGTGTGGTGGTGTACTCCTATAATCCCAGCTACACGGAAAGCTGAGGTCAGAGGATGGCTTGAGCCTAGGAGTTGGAGGCTGTAGTGAGCTGTGATTGGGTCACTGCACTACAGGCAGGGTGCCAGAACCCATTCTGTCTTGGGGGGAGGGGAGGAAAATTGTAATAATTGTACCTGCCTAATAGGTTATAGAGAGCATTAAAGGCAGAGACATATGAAAGAAGTTATCCAGCCGGGCTTGGTGGCTCACACCTGTAATCCCAGTACTTTGGGAGGCCAAGCCGGGTGGATCACGAGGTCAGGAGATCAAGACCATCCTGGCTAAACCTGTCTCTACTAAAAAATACAAAAAATTAGCCGGGCATGTTGGCACACGCCTGTAGTCCCAGCTACTTGGGAGGCTGAGGCAGGAGAGTCACTTGAGCTGGGAGGTGGATGTTGCAGTGAGCCAAGATCTCGCCATTGCACTCCAGCCTGGGCGACAGAGAAGACTCTGTCTCAAAATAAATAAATAAATAAAAATTAAGAAAAAACAAGGCCAGGCACGTGGTGGCTCACACCTGTAATCCCAGCACTGTGAGAGGCCTAGGCGGGCAGATCACCTGAGGGCGGGACTTCGAGACCAGCCTGACCAACATGGAGAAACCCCCGTCTCTACGAAAAATACAAAATTAGCCGGGCGTGGTGGCACATGCCTGTAATCCCAGCTACCCAGGAGGCTAAGGCAGGAGAAGTACTTGAACCCGGGAGGCAGAGGTTGCGGTGAGCCGAGATCGCGCCACTGCACTCTCCAGCCTGGGCAACAAGATTGAAACTCCGTCACAAAAATAAATAAATAAATAGGAATTTATCCAATGCATGGCACAAAATCATTTGCTTTTTGTGTGCTTTGGCTTCTCAACTCCTCACTACTTGGCCACCCTTACATAGATGTGTTCTAGTTTGCCCCATGTATCTCTAAAAATGGGGTTCTATAGCCGCACGTGGTGGCATGCACCTGTAGTCCCAGCTACTTGGGAGGCTGAGATGGAACGTAGAGGCTGCAGTGAGCCGAGATCATGCCACTGCACTCCAGCTTGGGCAAAAAGAGTGAAACTCCATCTCAAAAAAAAAAAAAAAAATTGTCAAGAGAGAACCCAATAGGAAGCCTTGTGACAAATGTGAAACATTTCTTTATAAGTTGAAATCAATCACTCTCTGGGTCAGTTATTTCAAATAGCTATAAATAAATTGTTAGGAACATTCAGCTAGATTTTAAAAAGTGATTCTC
The DNA here is from genome assembly GCF_029289425.2 of Pan paniscus. Lineage (NCBI taxonomy): Eukaryota > Metazoa > Chordata > Mammalia > Primates > Hominidae > Pan > Pan paniscus. The sequence continues at coordinate 74,617,350 of NC_073263.2, forward strand.
GGAGCCCTCGCGCCCACCACGCCACCATAAAAAAATAAATAAACAACAACAAAAAAGAAAAAGAAATAAATTGTACAGACTTGTGAGCTAATTCACCTTTCACCGTTTTACTCCACAGAATAACTAAAGATGAAACCCCCTTCCCTTTGCAATCTCCATTCCTCCCCCATCCCTGGAGGGTGTGGGAGGAGAAAAAGAATAACCAAAGATTTTTTTCTTATGCCTCTGGCATCCCCCCAGGCTACCAATTTAATAGCACTGTTTCTTTTTAAGTGCTTGTCTTAGTTTAGCCCAACTCATTTGTATTGAAATAACATTGGTCTCAAGTGGTTATTACTTTTCTTCTTACAAATCACTTGTTTAATAATCTATTCTAGTATCTTAATAGAGGTAGATTCAAGCAATAGTGAGAAGCTTCCAAAATCCTGGTCTCTTTCTAACAATGTCACTGAGTTGCTATGTGACCTAGGGAAGGTCACTCTTTTAACCTAGATGTTTCCTTTAAAACAATGAGAAAATTTGATCTACCACTTATTAAGCTCACTGTGCCAACTACCTTTATTTGATTTTTGCCACGATCTATGCAGTAAATATTCTCCCTGTTTTACAGATGAGAATACTGAGGCTTAGATACATTTAAAACCTTACCTAAAGTCACTCATTATAAGTGGTGGAGCTGCTAGATATATAGACTCACAGTGGCAAATTTTTACAAACTCCTTATGCTGCGATTGACTTTAGGACACTATATGGCCATTAACTGTAATCTTATACCAAATGATACAGCCTAAAAAAATAGACTTGCTTTTTTAGAATTAAAAAAAAAATAGATTTGCTTGAGGATCTAAGTGCTCGCTACTCAACTAAAAGACAGCAATTCCCAAAGTGTTTTTGAAGGAACACTAGTTCCGCCAATAGCCTCAGGATAAAACAGCTGTACTGTCAAATGTTTGACATACATTTCATACTACTGTGATTCTTTTGGAGATTTAAAGGGCTCTGCAAAGCACTTTAGAAAAGAAACTTGTATAATATTCTTGAGTCACAGAGCTTGAGTTTCCTGAAGCACGTTTAACATAAGCTGTTACAAGGTGGTAAAGTTTTTTGTTTTGTTTTTTTTTTCTTTTTACTCATTAGGACTTCAAGAATGTTTATCCAGAGAAACAATGAGATTTAAAAATGTGTATTCTTAGCTGGGCTCATTGGCTCATGCCTGTAATCCCAGCACTTTGGGAGACTGAGGTGGGCGGATCGCTCGAGCCCAGGAGTTGGAGACCATCCTAGGCAACATGGCAAAACCCCATCTCTACCAAAAATAAAAAAATCAGGCAGGCATGGTGGCACACACCTGTAGTTCCAGCTACTCGGGAGGCTGAGGTGGAAGGATCACCTGAGCCCGGGAGATCAAGGCTGTGATGAGCCATGATGGTGCCATTGCACTCCAGCCTAGGTGACAGAGTGAGAACCTGTCTCAAAACACACACACACACGAGTTCCTGGGAAAGCAAAATGGAGGGGTGTGTGTCTAACCTAATGGTCTGCAATCTGGCCTACAGCAGGAAGCTGGAAGAGTTCAAAGAGGGTATTCTGGCCGATAAATCCCTAGCTACTAGAACTGACCAGGACAGCAGAACAGCATTGCACTAGGCATGCTCAGCTGGACATAAAGGAATTGATGAATTTTTGTTGCAACTTGGAGTGCCAGTGAATGATAAAGACGATGCAAGTTGGTCTCCTCTCAAATTGCGGCTTCTGCTGGCCGGGATGAGATTGTAAAAGCCCTTCTGGGAAAAGGTGCTCAAGTGAATGCTGTCCATCAAAATGACTGTACTCCCCTACATTATGCAGCTTCCAAAAATAGGCATGAGATTGCTGTCATGTTACTAGAAGGCAGGGCTAATCCTCATGCTAAGGACCATTATGAGGCTACAGCATTGCACTAGGCAGCAGCCAAGGGGTTTTGTGAGCATCTAGGTTGGTGACACATCCACATGCCAGAAGAGTGGTGCACCCCAACTTCATGGGAACAGAAGCTCCTATGCTCGGGACCCTTCTGGACCTCACCCTATGTACCTCTTCAGCTGCCCATTCATCTATACCTTTATAATGTCCTTTATAATAAACTGGTAAACAAGAAAAAAAACACACACAAACCCAAAAACAAAAAAATTAGCTGGTCATAGTGGCACATGCCTGTAGTCCCAGCTACTCAGGAGGCTGAGGCAGGAGAATCACTTGAGCCCAGGAGGTCAAGGCTGCAGTGAGCCATGATCGCACCAGACCCCTGCGCTCCAGCCTAGGGGATGGAGTAAGACCCTGTCTCAAAAACAGCAACAACGACAACCAACCAACCAACATCAACAAAAAACCAACCAACAACAATAAAACAAAAACAAAAATAAAAAAACCCATATATTCTTATTTAAATCTCCAAACTGCCTATTTGGATAATGCTTTAATTTTTAAAATGGGCCTACTCCTGTCCTGGTGTGTCCATTATGTGACCTTCACAAACAGCCTAGTTAGGGATGTGCTATTATCCCGATTTTACATTTTCAGGGAAAGGTCTTGAGTTGTTAAGGAATGTACTCAATGCCTTACAGCTAGAGAAAGGTGAAACTCAAATTCAAATTTTCGCAATCCAAATTCAGTACTCTTTCACTTAACCACCTGTAATGTGTATTTTTCTGCCGTTTATCATTTTAAAAGCTTGCTGACATTTTTTAAAACAAGCAATTTTGAGAAAAAGGAAAGGTTATATTAAAAATATAAGATGACCAGCTGGGCGCGGTGGCTCACGCCTGTAATCCCAGCACTTTGGGAGGCCAAGGTGGGTGGATCTCACCTGAGGTCAGGAGTTTGAGACAGCCCGACCAACACAGTGAAACCCCATCTCTAGTAAAAATACAAAATTAGCCAGGCGTGGTGGCACATGCCTGTAATCCCACCTACTTGGGAGGCTGAGGCAGGAGAATCGCTTGAACCTGGGAGGCAGAGGTTACAGTGAGTGAAGATCATGCCATTGCACTCCAGCCTGGGCAACAAGAGCGAAATTCCGTCTCAAAAAAATAAATAAATAAAAATAAATAAATAAATATATGATATATATGATGACCTTACAGTTTTAATAGTAAAAACCATATTTGGGACTTTTCCCTTTTAACATTACTCCTTAGCATCAGCAGTTTAGGGTTTGGAATGGAAAACAGGCTATACCTTACTATGTTTGAGTCTTGTGGGAAAACAGTCTAATCCTGGAAAGAGCAAATTAGCCCACAGCTATACCTGTTTACCTAGTCAATGTGTGTTTGTTCTGTCTGAAGATACTTCAAAAGTAACAACTGTAAAAGAGATTACTGCTTTGATCAGAGAATCTGAATCCCCTTTGTTGACCATGAATGATTGGTCTTTGTGATGTTAATGTTTCTTTTAAGGAATATCAGATCTGTAAATGCACCTTAATTACAGGCAAGCAGTTTTGGAGGGAATTTGTGACAGCATTTTATGGAAAGTCTTTCCTAGTTCCCCTTCAAATCTAATTATAGTAGAAAGATTGTTTTAGGCCAAGCAGCAAAAAGCTATAATTATTAGTGCTTTCATTAATGTTCATGTAGGTCAAAAAAGTTATCTTATGAAGAATAAGATTTAAATCTCAAAAATGCTTAATTTTCCCTATAAAGCACAGAACAACATGCAGAGCCTTAACTGAGATGTCCTTCCTAACCTGTTCACCATAATTATGCTGGCAGCTCAGGAGGCCGTTTTACGAAGACTTTACATTTAGAAACAGCACGTGGGAATCCACAACTCAAACAATTTCTGATTCCCAAATTTTATTTTTAAATTTGCAACCAACAGTCCAATTAGAGTACATGAGTACCATATGGAGAGAGAAATTTTTTTTCAGTTCTGCTATGTTCATTTTGTGGTATTAGGCTGAGTTTTTTGTTGTAAGAAGAGAGATATATATATCTCTCTTCTTACGTGTATATATATATATATGTTTTTTGTTTGTTTGTTTTTGTTTGTTTTTTGTTTTTTTGTTTTGTTCTGTTTTGAGAAGGAGTCTTGCTCTGTCACCAGACTGGAGTACAGTGGTGCGACCTCGGCTCACTGCAACCTCCGGCTCCCAGGTTCAGGTGATTCTCCTGCCTCAGCCTCCTGAGTAGTTGGGACAACTACTCAGCTAATTTTTGTATTTTTAGTACAGACGGGGTTTCACCATGTTGGCCAGGATGGTCTCGATCTCTTGACCTTGTGATCCACCTGCCTCAGCCCCCCAAAGTGCTGGGATTACAGGTGTGAGCCACCTTACCCAGCTGAAGACATATGTTAATACAGAATGTTAGATGTTGCTGAAGATGTGAGGAAACAGAATTGCTAAACTGCAGATAGGGTGATTTACTTAGACATGAGGAAGAATTTCTCAACAGCAGAGTGAAATCTTATGTGGAGGTGGTTTGAAAGTTGCATACTTTATGAAATAGTATGTGGCAAAGACTGGGCACACAGCAAGGCCTGTTCTAAGAGGAACATTTCAATTGATTGCATTTGTTACTGTACATGGTATTAAGTCCCAGAATGGGATTTTTCTACTCACCTGGTTGCAATGCTAGTAATGACCACCATTCAGCATTGTATACACCAAGTACTTACCAACTGCTACCTTCCAAGGATTTTTTTCAATATTATGTTAACATTTAAACTTATCATTTAAAAAGCTATGAATAGAGCCAGCCTCGCCTGTGTATGAGGAAAAATGATATCTCTGAGGTTTAAAGCATACTGAATTAACACATTCCAAGTCATTTCTTCTTGTTGTTTTTTTTTTCCTAATTATGGCAGCAATTAGCTTTGCAGCATTGCATTCATTCCAAACAGCAGGGATGGAAAACAATAATCCTGTTTACCTGAAGCTGCAGAGAGTGTACCTAGCTTTGTTCCCTCCCCAGCCTAATCTAAATGCTTTGCTAGGTGCCATCCCACACAATAGACTGTGACTGAGTCACTAGCAAACCCTCTCCCTCACCTGGTTAATTCACTTGTCACTGTAAACCTCTGCAAGGTCAAGAAATAACAGATAACAGGTCATTTCCAACTTAATAAGGTGGCACATTTTACTTACATTCATTTAAAAGATAGAGCCCTCAGATATATGAATACTTGTTTTAAAAAAATCATTCGATCTGTTAAAATTATCACAGGGAAAATAACAGAACTCTCTTGGATTGTTCTTGACAATTAATGGAATAGAAAGGTGGCAATTGTAAATGCTTTTTTTTTTTTGTCTTTGCAGTAATGGAGAAGAGTAATTTATTAAATGGACACATTATTTACGTTTGAAAAAAAGCTGCATCTCATGCTAGGAAAATAGGTTACAGGCAATTTTGCATTACAATGTGAACATGTCATTAGTTTTAATTTTCCACACCAAAGATTGTAGGGTAATTTGCTTTCATTAGAATGGAGTAGTTTCTCCTCTACATACATTATCTTTCAAACCTCTATTGCCTCCATGAGAGATTTTAGTTCTTCTTTTCTTAATTTGTAAGAAAAATAGTCTTGATTTTTCTATGTATCTAAATATTATGGCAAAAGTTTTATTGCATATAACAAGAGCTGAAACACAGGGTGAACGCACTGAAAATGTGTCATAACCATTGCACAATGCCAAATATCATAATATATGAAGGTATACCACCACCATTTGACATGTTTTAGTGTTGTAGGGCACTAAGTGTACACAGTGTATTTCTCTGCTGTAAAATGTAGGCTACTATAGAGGAAGAACAGTAATCAGTTACACATTAACCATAAAAGGTCATTTCTTGCGGCAAATGATATGTTGATCAAGCAATATTTGTCAGTAGACCTGAGTCTTACTACTGAATGACGCTCATGAAGAAAACCATTGTCTAGTGGGACATCATCATATATGCAAATCATCCATTTGTTTGGATGGTTTAAATATCATCGAGTCTTTATCTTCGCTTCTATAATGTAACTCACTGACTTTTCAGCTAATCAATCCCTGATGCTACATTTTTCTGTTAACTTACTATGCTGCACAGTCAAACAATGATTAATCTCCTAATGTTAACTATGCGATAAGAAAAATATTAAAAGAAAATGAATGACGTATTCACTTGTGTTACAAAATTGTCTATAAACTAGTTTCCCAGCATGAGCTGTGGTTTATTTTCAAACTTAAATAACTTGTCTATGTAACCTTATCTTCCAGGTACTTCCTGCAAACTTCATACATTATGCAATCAAGCCCATAAATATAGGTAGAAGTTAACTTGAATGGCTGAAACAGAGTTAACCACGCACATGTAGTTAGAGCGTTATCATTTCTGCCATAAACCTCTCCCTTTTAAGAGATTTACCAAGCTATCATAAAAAATGTGTTATTGCCTGTATCTTTGCAAAACATGAGTTATTATGAAGTGACTTGCCAGCCTGGGCAACAAAGAGAGACCTTGTCTCTACAAAAAAATTTAAAAATTAGCCAGACGCGGTGGTATGCGCCTGTAGTCCTTGCTACACTCAGGAGGCTGAGGCAAGAGGATTGCTTGAGCCCAGGAGTTCCAGGCTGCAGTGAGCTATGATTGCGCCACTGCACGCCAGTTTAGATACCAAAGAAAGATCCCATCTTAAAAAAAATGTGACTTGGCTTCTTTTTTTTTTTTTTTTTTTTTGACGGAGTCTTGCTCTGTCACCCAAGCTGGAGTACAGTAGCACAATCTTGGCTCACTGCAATCTCCGCCTCCCAGGTTCAAGCGCTTCTCCTGCCTCAGCCTCCCGAGTAGCTGAGACCACAAGAGTCCAACACCACGTCCGGCTAATTTTTGTATTTTTAGTAGAGACAGGGTTTTACCATATTGGCCAGGCTGGTCTCGAACTCATGACCTTGTGATCTACCTGCCTCAGCCTCCCAAAGTGCTGGGATTACAGGTGTGAGCCACCGCACCCAGCCGACTTGGCTTCTTAAACATTAAACATACTGGATTGTCGCTACATGTCACAATGGCCAGTGTGTTTGTATACTGATATCACTGAATTGAGGTGGCACTGGTATTAAGTATCCTCTCTTTAGTTTTTCTAAATTTCTGAAAAATTAACATATTATAACTCCAATGATGACATATTACCAGGATCATACAAACAAATGCATTCAACCACCTAACCAAACAAACAAGGCGAAGTGTAAACCAGGATGCTTTATGGAGGAAAAAAATGAATAGACTTAATCAAATATTCATGGTGAGAGGGATAGAGATTTTCCAGAGACATATCAACCGAAAATAATTGGGCAGGAAAATTGAAAGGATCAGACTTTCTTTCATAAGTTGACTTTGTAAAATGCTACATAGCAAGCATCACATTGATCATTCTGCTGGTTCCTTTTCAGGAGCTGCTGCCAGCGCTTTGTATCTTATAGCATATGTGGAGTAGATTAAGAAACTAAACTCAGTTATTGTGAGGTTCTAACTTTTTTAAACAGGTAAACACAAGGCCTCTCTTTCTCTTTGTATCTTTATTTTATTTTATTTGTATTATTGTTTTAAAATTTATTATTCTTTTTTTTTTTTTTTTTTTGAGATGGAGTCTCGCTCTGTCGCCCAGGCTGGAGTGCAGTGGCGCAGTCTCTGCTCACTGCAAGCTCTGCCTCCCGGGTTCACGCCATTCTCCTGCCTCAGCCTCCCTAGTAGCTGGGACTACAGGCGCCTGCCACCACGCCTGGCTAATTTTTTGTATTTTCAGTAGAGACAGAGTTTCACCATGTTAGCCAGGATGGTCTCGATCTCCTGATCTCGTGATCCACCCACCTCGGCCTCCCAAAGTGCTGGGATTACAGGCGTGAGCCACCGCGCCTGGCCTTATTATTCATTTTTTAAAATAGAGACAAGGTCTTGCTATGTTGGCCTGGCTGGTCTCAAACTCGTGGCCTCAAGCAATCCTCTTGCCTCAGCCACCGAAACTGCTGGGATTACAGGTGTGAGTCACTATGTCTGGCCCATTTATTGATTTATTTTTTATAGACAGGATCTTGCTTTCTCACCCAGCCCAAGTGCAGTGGTGAGATCATAGTTTACTGCAGCCTCAACCTCCTCAGTTCGAGTTCCTCCCACCTCAGCCTCATAAGTAGCTGTGACTACATGGATTTTTCATTATTACAAACACCGCCTGGCTAATGTAAAAACTCTTTTTTTTTTAGATGGAGTCTTGCTCTTGTCACCCAGGCTGGAGTGCAATGGCACAATCTCAGTTCACTGCAACCTGCACCTCCCGGGTTCAAGCTATTCTCCTGCCTCAGCCTCCCAAGTAGCTGGGATTACAGGGACCTGCCACCACGCCCAGCTAATTTTTGTAGTTTTAGTAGAGACAGGGTTTTGCCATGTAGGCCAGGCTGGTCTTGAACTCTTGACCTCATAATCTGCTTGCCTTGGCCTCCCAAAGTGCTGGGATTACAGGCATGAGCCACTGTGCCCGGTCTTATTTTCTATGTTTCTGTCATGGAAGCCTGAGGGTCATGGAGTGGAAGGTTACAGGAGTGAGTCAAAAAATATGAGTTCAAATTCTTCAGTGCCTTTCTCAGAAACTATATCTTCTGGATTTTCATAGTATCTGTTTGTTTGGTTGTCTTTTTCTAGGATTTTCATAGTATGCCTAACCTTTGACCTTTTTTTTTTTTTTTAAGAGACCGGGTATCACTACATTGCCAGACTGGAATGCAGTGGCTATTCACAGGAGAAATTATTGTCCACTGCAGCCACATGCTCCTGGGCTCAAGCAATACTCCTACCCAGCCTCCTGAATAGCTGGAACTACAGGTGTGGGCCACGTTCCTGGCTCCTATGCTTAACCTTTTAACACTTTTGGTCCCATAGCACTCGTTGGCACAGCTCATGTCCCTTAGCAGACCCTTGGTAAATTTTATTGAATAATGGGATTCCGTTTCTTCAAAAATTGAAAGGGTCTATTAGAATACAAGAATCCTTTGGTTCTTTTCAGACCAATAAATTCTATGAATGCCAGCTTATCTCCCTAGTAGGAATTTGTGAAGTGAAGCTACTTTGTGCATGGAATTGCCCGTGCTTAAGAATAAGAATACTGATATCTGAAGGATTCTCTTAGGACTAGGTAGCAACCGCCCTCCCTGTCTGCTAGATAAGCCCCACAACAGGGAGGGAGCCTCCCAAGTAGCTGGGACTACAGGCACACGCCACCACACCCAGCTAATTTTTGTACTTCTAGTAGAGACGGGGTTTCACCATCTTGGCCAGGCTGGTCTTGAACTCCTGACCTCATGATCCACCCACGTGGGCCTCCCAAAGTGCTGAGAATACAGGCGTGAGCCACCATGCCCAGCCTAGAGATCTTCTTGTGTCAGTACAGATATAGACACTTTATTCTGTTAAAATTACTGAATAGGCCAGGTGCGGTGGCTCACGCCTGTAATCCCAACACTTTGGGAGGCCGAGGCAGGCAGATCATGAGGTCAGGAGTTCAAGACCAACCTGGCCAACATGGTGAAACTCCATCTCTACTAAAAATACAAAAATTAGCTGGGCGTGGTGGTGCGTGCCCGTAATCCCAGCTACTTGGGAGGCAGAGGCAGGAGAATCGCTTGAACCTGGGAGGCGGAGGTTGCAGTGAGCCAAGAGTGTACCACTGCACTCCAGCCTGGTGGAGGTTGCAGTGAGCCGAGACCGCGCCACTGCACTCCAGCCTGGTGACAGAGCCAGACTCCATCTCCAACAAAAAAAAATTGCTGAATAGTAGTACATGGTGTGGATGTACTAGAGTTTACTTAATCATTTACTTGATCATTACATACTTACTGTTGGATATTTAGATGGCTGCTGATTTTTCATTATTACAAACAGTGCTGCAATAAACATTCTGCTATGCCTATCTTTGTGCACATTTGAATAATTTTGAGGAACAAATTCTTAAAAATGGAATGTCAAAGTGTATGACACTTTTATGTGTGTGTGTGTATATGTATATATATTTTTTTTATTTTTTATTTTTGTAAAGATGGGGTTTTGCCCATGTTGCTCAGGCTGGTCTCAAACTCCTGAGCTCAAGCAATTCACCCACCTCAGCCTCCCAAAGTGCTAGGATTAAAGGTGTGAGTCACCACACCCAGCCGAAATTTTATATTTAATAGATCCATGAAATTGCCCTCTGTACAGATATATATTTTACAAAGTCCACAAGAAGTTATATTTTTACTGACATTATGAGACTTTCAGTTTCCTCTACATCCTCCTGGAATCTTTCTCATTTTTGTACATCAGTTGAACAAAATGCTATTCCATTACTGTTTTAATTTGCATTTTCCTCATACTCAGGGGGTTGGAAATCTTTTCATATGTTTATTGGCCATTTGTATGTCTTTTTTGTGAATTGCCTATTTACTCCTATTGCCTAATTTTTTGTTTGTCACATTATCTTTTTTTTTTTTTTTTTTTGAGATGGAGTTTTGCTCTTGTTGCCCAGGCTGGAGTGCAATGGCACGATCTTGGCTGACCACAGCCTCCGCCTCCTGGGTTCAAGCAATTCTCCTGCCTCAGCCTCCCAAGTAGCTGGGATTACAGGCACCCACCACCACACCTGGCTAATTTTTTTTTTATTCCTGAGATGGAGTCTCGTTCTGTCACCAGGCTGGAGTGCAGTGGCGTGATCTCAGCTCACTGCAACCTCCACCTCCTGGGTTTAGGTGATTCTCTTGCCTCAGTCTCCCTAGTAGCTGGGATTACAGGCATGTGCCACCACACCCAGCTAATTTTTTTGTATTTTTAGTAGAGACGGTGTTTCACCATGTTGGCCAGGATGGTTTCAATCTCTTGACCTTGTGATCTGCCCGCCTCAGTCTCCCAAAGTGTTGGGATTACAGGCGTGAGCCACTGTGCCTGGCTAATTTTTGTATTTTTAGTAGAGACAGGGTTTCTCCATGTTGGTCAGGCTGGTCTCGAACTCCTGACCTCAGGCGATCCACCTGCCTCAGCCTCCCAAAGTGCTGGGATTACATGCGTGAGCCACTATACCTGGCCAGTTTATCTTTTTCTTTAAATAGCTTTTTAAAGAATGTCTTTTGTGATTGTGAATATTAATCTTTTGCTGCAAATAATTTCTCCTAGTCACTTACTATTTTGGGAACTTGAGGGTAGAGGGGTCACTTATCATTTAACTTTTTTTTTTTTTGGCAGGGGATAGAGTCTCACTCTGTCACCCAGGCTGGAGAGAATGGTGAGATCACAGCTCACTGTAGCCTCAACCTGATAGGCTCAAGCAATCCTCCTGCCTCAGCCTCCCAAGTAGCCAGGACTACAAGCATGAGCCACTGCACCTGGCTATGTCTTTTAACTTTATGATCACACTGATTCACAAGACTTTCCATTATGTTAGAAATTCTCCTGGACTTTATTACATAAATTATTTACACATCATGGAGAAATCTGATTTGATCCATTTATGGGCTAATTGTTCTCATCAATTTATGTAATCTGTGTTGAACCCTAAGCACCAAGCTAGTTCTTGCCCGGAATTCCCTCCGCTTTCCTCCTATCTACCGTTTTGCAGTTTGCAGAGACTTGCGCTTTCTTTAAGGGTTAATCCAAGTATCAAAGTCCACAGTGATCTCTCTCTTCCTGGTTCACCATGCATTTGGGACATGATAAAGTTTTGTATTTTGCATGTGTATATATTGTAACTTAAACTAGATGGGATTCTATTCAACTGAAGCAGCTTCGCTTTTGTCTGGACTCTCAGTGTTTTTACTCATAAGAGTCCAGTACGTATCTGTTGGTTGTTTTAAAAATACTTTATCATAGGAAAATCTTCAATGACTCCTTTCTCCCTCATACATACACGCTGTGGGCAATTTGCATCGGCATCTCTTAGATCATCCTTTGTGTGTGCTCTGTCTTCTGTTGCCACTGCCATTAGGCCACCCTGCTCATTATGTCTGGGATTCCAAACCTCAATAATAATGTTGTGAACAGTGTTAAGGATCTCATTTCTGCCAGGCGCGGTGGCTCACACCTGTAATCCCAGCACTTTGGGAGGCCGAGGGGGGCGGATCACAAGGTCAGGAGTTCGAGACCATCCTGCCGAACATGGTGAAACCCCATCTCTACTAAAATACAAAAATAAAAAATTAGCCGGGGGTGGTGGCAGACGCCTGTAGTCCCAGCTACTCGGGAGGCTGAGGCAGGAGAATGGCGTGAACCCAGGAGGTGGAGCTTGCAGTGAGTCGAGATCGCGCCACTGCACTGCAGCCTGGGCGACAGAGCCAGACTCTGTCTCAAAAAAAAAAAAAAAAAAAAAAAAAAAGGATCCCATTTCCTCAAAACGTTCTGGTGGCATAAAAAGAATAATCTAGTATTTTTCACATTTGAAAGATGTATCTTTAAAGTCCAACTGGTGCCTGGCATGGGTCTTTATTTCATGCTACCTCAGATCTGCCTTCTCAAACACATTGCAGAGTGCGATGTCGGGATGGCCCCACTAAGATCAAACCCCATGGTCCTTGACAGCAGGTTTTTTGGCTTTTCAAAATTAAACCCAAGTTGGGCACGGTGGCTCACGCCTGTAATTCCAGCACTTTGGGAGGCCAAGGCGGGCGGATCACGACGTCAGGAGTTCAAGACCAGCTTGGCCAACATAGTGAAACCTCGTCTCTACTAAAAATACAAAAATTACCCAGTCATGGTGGCACATGCCTGTAGTCCCAGCTACTTGGGAGGCTGAGGCAGGAGAATTGCTTGAACCCGGGAGGTGGAGGTTGCAGTGAGCCGAGATCGCACCGTTGCACTCCAGCTTGGGCAACAGAGTGAGACTGCATCTCAAACAAAAACAAAAACAAAAAACACCTAATCAAAACTACATTAAAATAAAATTGATATTTTATTGTTTGAATTGTGCATATTATTACCACTGCCTCTACTATGTTTACCTTTTTTTTTTTTTTTTTTTTTTGAGACAGAGTCTTGCTCTGTCGCCCAGGCTGGAGTGCAGTGGCGCCATCTCGGCTCACTGCAAGCTCCGCCTCCCGGGTTCAAGCAATTCTCCTGCCTCAGCCTCCCAAGTAGCTGGGACTACAGGCGCCCGCCACCACACCTGGCTAATTTTTTGTATTTTTAGTACAGACACAGTTTCACTGTGTTAGCCAGGATGGTCTCGATCTCATGACCTCGTGATCTGCCCGCCTTGGCCTCCTAAAGTGCTGGGATTACAGGCGTGACCCACCGCGCCCGGCCTTTTTTTTTTTCTTGTGACGGAGTATCACTCTTGTTGCCCAGGCTGGAGTGCAATGGCATGACTTTGGCTCACTGCAACCTCCGCCTCCCGGGTTCAAGAGATTCCCCTGCCTCAGCTTCCTTAGTAGCTGGGATTACAAGTGCCCACTACCACTCCCAGCTAATTTTTTTGTATTTTTAGTGGAGATGGGGTTTCACCATGTTGGCCAGGCTGGTCTCAAACTCCTGACCTCAAGTGAGCCACCTGCCTTGGCCTCCCAAAGTGCTGGGATTATAGGCATGAGCCACCGCCCCCGGCCTATCCTAATATTTTTTGAAGACATAACGGCAGTAATGTTCTTTCTGACATTTTCATTTAAAACTCTGGAGCCTCGTGTGTGTGTGTGTGTGTGTGTGTGTGTGTTGTCTTCATTCTCATACATTCAAAGCATTTAGTGTGCTACACGGCAGAAACTGCACCATGGGTGTAGAATAAAAACAAGTTTGATAACTGTGGTAACTGTGGTGGCACCTAAGACATCGAGGCCATCATGACAGAGAAATGACTAGTCCATGAAGACAGAGGAAAGGGATGTGTTTGAACTGAGATGGAATTGCTTGTGTGGATTAGTGCTGGGTTTTCTTCAAGTTAACTTTCAACCTTCTATAAATACAAATCCTCGAAGACCAGTCCTAGACAGCAGAATTTCATCTGTTAAAATAAAGTCTTCAAACGTTATTCCTTTTATTGTTTTTAGTTTTATTTCACAATGATTTCAAACCTACAGAAAAAGTTGCAAGAATAATACAAAGAATTCCCATTCTTTTTTTTTTTTTTTTTTTGAGACGGAGTCTTGCTCTGTCGCCCACACTGGAGTGCAGTGGCACGATCTTGGCTCACTGCAACCTCTGCCTCCCAGGTTCAAGCGATTCTCCGGCCTCAGCCTCCCGAGTAGCTGGGATTATAGGCACACACTACCATGTCTGGCTAAACTTTTTTTTTTTTTTAAGAATTCCCATATACTTTCATCCTGATTTGCTAATCATTAATATTTTGCCACATCTGCCTCTCTCTCTGTATATCTGTTTCTATGTCTGTTTATATCTCTCAGTATGCATATAATACACTCTCACAGACACACATACACACACAGACTTTTTTCTCCTGATTTACAGTTAATTGCTCACATCATAGCCTTTACCTCCTTTGAATAATCAGGGTGTGTATCCTTAAAAAAAGGATATTCTCTTATATAACTAGTTATTTTTATTTTGTTTGTTTGTTTGGTGGTTTTTTGTTTTTTGTTTTTTTTTTGAGACAGAGTCTCACTGTCACCCAGGCTGGAGCGCAGTGGCATGATTTCTGCTCACTGCAAGCTCTGCCTCCCAACTTCAAGCAATTCTCCTGTTTCAGCCTCTGGAGTAGCTGGGATTACAGGCACCTACCCCTACTCCTGGCTAATTTTTGTATTTTTTAGTAGAGGCGGGGTTTCACCATGTTGGCCAGGCTGTTCTTGAACTCCTGACCTCAAGTGATCCACTCACCTCAGACTCCCAAAGTGCCTAGATTACAGGCATGAGCCACCGCGCCCAGCCCTCTTACACACTAGTTATATTGTCAAGTTCAGTCATGTAGCATTGGTTTATTGTCTAATATACAGTTCATACTCAAATTTTGCTAATAACCCCAAAATATTTATTGTGCCCTTCATCTAAACCAAACCCAGGATTACCCATTTCTTTAAAAAGGAACAGTGCCTGACCGGGCATGGTGGCTTATACCTGTAATCCTAGCACTTTGGGGGCAGGTGGATCACTTGAGGTTAGGAGTTCAAGACCAGCCTGACTAACATGGTGAAACTCTGTCTTTACTAAAAATACAAAAGTTAGCCAGGTGTGGTGGTGCATGCCTGTAATCCCAACTACTTGGGAGGCTGAGGCAGGAGAATCACTTGAACCCAGGAGGCAGAGGTTGCAGTGAGCTGAGATCACTCCACTGCACTCCAGCTTGGGTGACAGAGGGAGACTCTGTCTCACAAAAACAAACAAACAAAACAAAACAGTCCCTGAACTTTTCTTTTTCTCTTACGACATCTACATTTTTTCAAAGAGTGGAAGCCACTCGTTTATAGAATGTTCCTCAATTGGGGTTTGTCTTATCTCTCTTCATGATTAGATTCACGTTACGAATTTTTTGTAGAAATTTATGTACATAAATTCCTCATTATTTCTCAGTTCACATCAGGATATTGATTTTGCATCCTTCTCAGTTCACACTGGGAAACTCATAATGTGGCAAACTCATAATGTGACAATGACAAACTCATTTTGTCCTTTTTTTAAAAAAAAAACTTTCATTAGAGAGATAGTATTTCACTCTGTTGCCTAGGCTAGAGCACAGTGGTGTGATCTAAGCTCACTGCAGCCTTGAACTTCTGGGCTTAAGTGAACCTCCTGCCTTAGCCTCCCAAGTAGCTCGGACTACAGGTGCACACGACCATGCCTGGCAATTTTTTTTTTTTTTTGGTTTATTTTTTGTAGAGATGAGATCTCAGCATGTTGCCCAGGCTGGTCTTGAACTCCTAGGCTCAAGCAATCCTCCTGCCTCAGCCTCTCAAAGCATTAAGATTACAGGCGTGAGCTACTGCACCCAGCCAGTTTGTCCTATTGGTGGTGATGTTGATTTTGATCACTTGTTTAAGGTAGTGTAGGCCAGGCTCTTCCATTGTTACCATTGGTTTCCATTGAAATTAATACCTCATCTGTGGGGGGAATACCTTAAGACTATGTAAATGTAGCCTGTTCCTCTTCTGAATTTCATCCAGTCATTTTAGTATCCATTGATTCTTGCCTGAATTAATTAATTAATTAATACTACGATGGCTACAAAATGGTGATTTTTCTTTTTCTTTTCTTTTTCTTTTTCTTTTTTCTTTTCTCTTTTTTTTTTTTTTTTTTTTTTTTTGAGATGGGGTCTTGCTCTGTTGCCAGGCTGGAGTGCAATGGCGCAATCTCGGCTCACTGCAACCTCCGACTCCCTGGTTCAAGTAATTCTCCTGCCTCAGCCTCCTGATTAGCTGGGATTACAGGCACATGCCACCACGACCAGCTAGTTTTTGTATTTTTAGTAGAGACAGGGTTTCACCATGTTGGCCAGGATGGTCTCGATCTCCTGACCTCGTGATCCGCCTGCCTTGGCCTCCCAAAGTGCTGGGATTACAGGCGTGAGCCATTTTTCTAACTCTACTATTTCTTCTTCTATTGTTAGTTGACATTCTATCACATTTTTATTTTTTAATTTATTTACTTTGAAACAGGGTCTTGTTCTGTCACCCAGGCTGGAGTGCCGTGGTGCGATCATCATAGCTCACTGAAGTGTTGACCTCCCAAACTCAAGCGATCCTCCCAACCTTCGCCTCCTGAGTAGCTGGGACTATAGGCAAATGCCACCAGCCCAACTAATTTATTTATTTATTTTTATTTTGGAGAGATGGGGTCTCACTATATTGCCCAGGCTGGTCTTGAACTTTTGAGCTCAAGCCACCCTCCCGCCTGGGCCTCCCAAAATGCTGGGATCACAGGCATGAGCCATTGTGCATAACCTCAAACTTTTATTTTTAATTTTACCTCTTATGTCTATTACGAATAAGATGGGGTTCACCAAGTATTGCTTGTCTATTTTGTGTGGGACCCTAGGAAGCATCAGGAGGAACACAAAGATAAGATCATTTGTTCCCTACAGGGCCACTCGATTTGTTGGGGGCAACAGGCATAAGGCAGATGGTGAGAAGTGCTTTACTGGGGATACAAAGGGAAAGAGAAGAAACCAACAGAGAGGGTAGTTCTTTCTGGGGGAGCTGGTGTGACCCTGGGAGAAAGGTAGGCTTACAGCCGTGCCTTGTGGTATATATATGGTCTCACTCTGTCTCCCAGGTCGGAGTGCAGTGGCGCGACTTCGGTTCACTGCAGCCTCTGCCTCCCAGGCTCAAGCAATTCTCCTGCTTCAGCCTCCCGAGTAGCTGGGACCAAAGGTGCGTGCCACCGCACCCAGCTAATTTTTGTATTTTTAGTAGAGACGGGGTTTTGCCAAGTTTGCCAGGCTGGTCTTAAACTCCTGACCTCAAGTGATCCACCCACCTCGGCCTCCCAAAGTGCTGGGATTACGGGCGAGAGTCACCAGGCCCAGCCTGAGACTGGGTAATTGATAAAGGAAAAAGGTTTAATGGACTCAGAATTCCACATGGCTGGGAAGGCCTCACAGTCATGGCAGAAGATGAAGGAGGAGCAAAGAGACTTCTTACACGGTGGCGGGCAAGAGAGAGCTGGTGCAGAGGGAACTCCCCTTTATAAAACCATCAGATCTCATGAGACTTATTCACTATTACAAAAAACAGCACGGGAAAGACCCGTTCCCATGATTCAATTACCTCCCACCGGGTTTCTCCCACGACATGTGGGAATTATGGGAGCTACAATTCAAGATGAGATTTAGGTGGGGACACAGCCAAATAATATCAATGTTGTATGTATTCAAAGAGAGGCATTAGAGTTGGAGGGAACCGAAGGGGCTTTTGGGAAATTACAAATAATCCAAACGGTTAGAGCCTAAGGTTCATGGGAGAAGAGCAGGGGAGGGATAGTGAGATACGAAGTTGGGAAGATAGGCTGGGGTCAGCACAAGGTCCCAGGCTGAGGAGTTTGAACTTCCTTCCTCACTGAGGAAAATAATGAAACATATCTGAGAAGCAAGGTTACCTATCATCTGAGAAGCAAGGTTACCTATCAGGTGATGCTTACAGTGCTTAGGGCAGGGACTATATCTTATTCATCCTTGTATTTCTTTTTCTTTTTTTTTTCTGAGATGGAGTCTCTCTCTGCCGCCCAGGCTGGAGTGCAGTGGCGTGATCTCAGCTCACTGCAAGCTCCGCCTCCCGGGTTCACGCCATTCTCCTGCCTCAGCCTCCCGAGTAGCTGGGACTACAGGCGCCCATCACCACGTCGGGCTAATTTTTTGTATTTTTAGTAGAGACGGGGTTTCACGGTGTTAGCCAGGATGGTTTCGATCTCCGGACCTTGTGATCCACCCACCTCGGCCTCCCAAAGTGCTGGGATTACAGGCGTGAGCCACCGTGCCCGGCTCATCTTTTTATTTCTAAGACCTGCAACAGTGTTCTGCATAGAGCACTGTTGAACAGAGTGTTCAAAAAATGTTTGCAGGCACCAATGCTCCGAATAATTTATAATAAAGACTGGTGTATATGTATATTTTATGTGTGAGTTGTGGTCACGACAGTGGGGAGCTGGGGGGTGGGAACGGGTCCTCAGAAATTCAGCCGTCTACTGAATATTTAATAGAAAATGTTTTATTTTTGAGACAGGGTCTTGCTCTGTTGCCCAGGCTGGAATGCAGTGGCACAATTATGGCTCACTGTAACCTCAAACTCCTGAGTTCAAGCAATCTTCTTGCCTCAGCTTCCCAAGTAGCTGGGACTATAGGCGTGTGCCACCACACCTGGCTAGTTTCTTCTTTTTACTCGTTGCAGAGACTGGGGTCTTGCTATGTTGCATAGGCTGGTCTTGAACTCCTGGCTTTAAGCAATCCTCCCACTTCAGCCTTTCAAAGCATTGGGATAATAGGTGTGAGCCATCTTGCTGCGCCTCTAGAATATGTTTTAAATATCAAGTTTGTAGACTTACCATCCCCACCCTCCTTCCACTTTAATTTCTGAAATCTCAGTAACCAAATTTGGGAATACCTTTGGAACAACTTTATGTTCTGGAAAAGAGAACAAGGCTCTCAGAGAAACAATAGTATGAGCTGGGCATGGTGGCTCAAGCCTGTAATCTCGGAACTTTGAGAGGCTGAGGCAGGAGGATTGCTTGAGCTCAGGAGTTCGAGACCATCCTGGGCCACACAGAGAAACCCCGTTTCCACAAAAAATAAAAAAATTTAGCTTGACGTGGTGGGGCCTGTGGTCCCACCTACTGGAGAAACTGAGGTGGGAGGATCACTTGAACCCAGGAGGTTGGAGCTGCAGTGAGCCATGTTTCTGTCACCGCACTGCAGCCTGAGCAACACAGCAAGACCCTGTCTCAAAAAAAAAAAAAGCGAGAGAGAAAGATAACATCCCATTTGAAACTATTTGATGCCAAATCTTCTATGTGAGTATTTTAGAATTTAAAAACCCAAACACAAACACCTATTTAAAGATGCATATAAACTTTACCTGGTTTTAAGAGTCTATGCATTTTGTCAAATCAGTGTAAGCAGCCTATTTTATTTAATATGAGAAAACAGAGCAACAAAGTAAAATGATATACCCAAAATAACAGAGTAAAAATAAGTGTAGAGGAAGTCTTGCTGATCACTTAGGAAATGAATTAAAGCATATTTATATTTCAGACATTCCCTATATTATCCCTTTTGAACTTCAAACTCCCCTTTGTAATCTCTCTTCAGCTTCTTCATTCTGCAGTGAAATTCCTGAAAATCTAGCAGCTTGGTTAAGAAAGTTTACATGTTTTCCCAGTACAGAGTATTGGCAAGTTGTAGGTACACTTTACTGGCTTCAAATGGAAAATCATTTGATCATCAACTGCTACAGTTCCAATTAACCCTTAGCTGTAGAAAGGTAATATTTATTTATGTTTTCATTTAAAATATTTATTCTGATTACAAATGGAATACATAGCAATTGTAGAAAATCTAGAAAATACTGAAAAGTATCCAGAAGTGAATAATGACCCATAATTTTTTATTTTTTTTTTGAGATGGAGTCTTGCTCTGTCACCCAGGATGGAATGCAGTGGTGCAATCTCAGCTCACCACAACCTCTGCCTCCCGGGCTCAAGTGATTCTCCTGTCTCAGGCTCCTGAGTAGCTGGGATTACAGGCGCACGTCACCATGCCCGGCTAATTTTTTTACTTTTAGTAGGGACAGGGTTTCCCCATGTTGGCCAGGCTGGTCTCGAACTCTTGACCTCAGGTGATCTACCCGTGTTGGCCTCCCAAAGTGTTGGGATTACAGGCGTGAGCCACCGCGCCCAGCAGTAACTTATAATATAACCATCTAACGAGGGCCACCAAAATACATCCATGTTTGGTATTTTCTTTTCATCTTTGTGGGTACATATTTATAAAACCCCTTTCTTTGACTATACATAGCATGAATGTTTTCCCATGTCACTAAATATTCCTTAATAATAAGAATTTTTCCCCTTTTTTTCCAACTACTCAACTTTTTGGTGGCATAACAGTAGCCATGGTATGGATGTATTGCTTAACTACTCCCCTATTGTTGGACACCTAACCTAGGTTATTTCCAATTTTATTTTAATTTAAATTAATTATTATTATTTGAGACAGGGTCTTGCTCTGTCACCCAGGCTGGAGTGCAGTGGTGTGATCATAGCTCACAGTAACCTTGAACTCCTGGGCTCAAGTAATCCTCCTGCCTCAGCCTTCCAAGTAGCTGGGACTACCGGCATACATCACCATGCCTGGTTAATTTTAAACATTTTTGTAAAGATAGGGTCTCACTATGTTGCTCAAGCTGGTCTCCAGCTCCTGGCCTCAAGCAATCCTCCCATCTTAGCCTCCCAAAGGGCTAGGATTATAGGTATGAGCCACCATGCCTGGCCCAATTTTATATATAAAGATATGTGTGTGTGTGTGTGTATATATATATATGTGTATATATATGTGTGTGTGTGTATATATATACACATACACCTTTCCTAGAAGAGGAATTATCTATCATTTTCAAAGTTATTTACATTTTAGCCTTTTTCATACTTATTGTCAAATTGTCCTTCCCCAAAGTTTTAAAGTTTACACAACCATCAACAGTGTATGGAAGTTAAGGCATGAAGAACTCACATTGCTTTTAGCACTACTTTTACACACTTCATGTATAAATCAACATCTAAAAGAGTATTTCCGTGTGACCCATGCACAGTTCATTTGAGCATTCACAGGGTGTTCCTCACAGCCTGGTACCATTACAGCTTTTGTCATAACATGAACAGCAATTGGCTCAAAACACCGCCCATTGTGATGCTGATGATGAGACCTCCCTAATGTTCTAAAAGATTGTTTGGTGTAACCACTTTAGCTCAGACCTTTCTTTTAACCTTGCCTATCATGTTTCGAGTCAGAATTTAAATACTGTGCAGTTTAAGCTACAATACGCTTGGCCTATAACTTGGTTCCAGGCATTTATATTTATGTCACTTTTGTCTACTTATTATACTAACAAGGTGGAAAAAGCAATCCCAGTCTCTTCAAAAGGTAAAACTCTCCTGTTTTTTTGGATATTATTAGAGTTTTAAAATTAGGCTAGATAAATTATAGTACCCTTAGGAATAAGTGCATAAAGGGAGTTTTATGAAATATTTTAAGAAGAACACATTTAAAAATCCAAACTGAAATATAAAATGTAATTTCTTAAGAACTGGAGGCAAGAGACATTACAAAAATAAAATATTAAATTGTTGTCTTAAGACATAATTTTAATTAATATAAATAGAAGTATTTAGTCTTATTTAAACTGCATATTTTTTCATCACAAAAGCAATGAACAGAGCATCTTCTCTCTTGTCTCGTAATCTTTTGAGTCAAAATGCTTTAAATTCCAACTAATCTCAGTTGAAGCTTCTATTTATCAGGCTATTTCCTTAATGACTTTTTTTCTGATGTGTGGCTTTAGGTGGTTGCCATTAATGAAAAAATACAGAGACTACAGATGTGAAATGTTGGAGAGGACAATAATTACAATAGTTTTAAGTTTTCACTGATACAGATTCTAACAGGGGTGTGCAATCAATGACTACCAAAAAGTCACTTTAATTAAATAATCTTACCCTAGAGAAGAGTGTGCTCCCGTATAAAACTTTATTTTTCATTTTTATTCTTGTTCTTTTTTCTGTGGCCCAAGATCACTTGGCAATTTGATACTGATTTGGCAGAAATAAATATTCTATGAATATTTTTCTACTCAAAGTGAATACAGTTTTATTGGCTGTGATACTCTATACCTCTTAATTTCAAGCTCTGACGTTTTTGCCAAACAACTGAATTTAGATTTGCCAAACAACTGAATTTAGATATTCCTTTTGCCGTGTCGTTGTGTGTGAACGCTGCCCTAGTGATAGCTTCATATTTCCCTCATCTCATCATTCAGAAGCTATTTATCTATTTTTTTCCACTGCCTCCTTCAAACCCCCTCCCCCAACATTGAATGCCTGTTCAGCCCCCGCATATTCATCCGTATTTATTCCCGTAAAGATAGTGACACTTATGGTTTATTCTAAGACTAAATCTGTGTTGCCCAGTGACTAAGGACTTAAGCATGCACACTGCTTCTATGCTTACCCTCCTACCTAACTTGGCTACTCAACATTTTTATTTCATTCCCTCAGAATCCCCTGTTTTGGCACAGTTCAGTTAACACACCACTGCCAGGCCACTAATTGATTTCTGAAACCTGACATTTGTTTTTTGTTTTCTCCTATCTTCCCTAATGGTACAGCACTACTAAGCGGGAAGGAATGCAAAGAACTAGAAAGTTCAAAGTAATTGAGGATCTGTCCATTCACACTGTCTGGCTTCATGCCAATGTAGAACCTGGAACATTTGAAAAATATTTATCAAGTTTTAACCCTTTTTACTAAGTCGGTGAAACAGGTTTGCAGCTGTAGCATTTATGTTAAAAGCAACAGCAAGGAAGCTTGGTCGAACATGTTCTTTATATGTTCAGAATCACATGGCAAATGTCTCCGAAAAGGATTACTTTCCAATTTCCGTACTATTGTACAGTGCTAAGCTAGTTATTTTCTGTGAGACTGCAGAGCAGGGCATTTCAGAGAAACTATTACTTAAAAGTGGCAGCCCTATTTCATGAATCTTTATGCCCGAAATGGAATTTTAAAACCTGCTACTGTATTGGAGCAAAAAGGAATATATTCAGTTACTATAAGAACCCCAACGCTAGCTTCATATATATATTCATTATGAAAAGTGGAAATATGAAAAATTAACAAGACTAAAAATATGAAAAACTTAGTTGTATGGGGTTTTTTTTGCAATGAAAAAGCTTTTGTAAATGAAAGCATGTTAAAAAGTGGTGTGAAATTATAGAAGCATTTCCATTAAAATATATGGATTTTATTGCAGTGAAAACTTAGGTTGAAAGACCGGGCCACTGAAGCTCTCGTAAAAAGACAAAAGGAAAGGTCTAGATAGGTTCAAAAGCACATTAAGATACAGCTACCGAATGTATTAAATCTAAGTTAGATTTAGCTTAAAGTTACAGGAGCACAAAAGTTCTATTAAGAATTATCTACATCACATTTAGGTTTGATGTTATCAGAATTAAGTAACCAAAAATCTTTCAAAGCTCAATTTTTTAAAAGAGTTACATTAAATCCCATCCTAATTCTATAATCTGCTTCTAAGCTAATTAATTACATGATAGGTTTTATATTAGAGAAAAGCAGGACAGCTTTTTAAAGATGAAGATGGACAGCATGGGGCTGCTTGGTTAGAGAAAAACTCGCAAAAGCACTTATTAAATAATACTTTGATAACATGAAAGTAGTCATCAGCCATTCTCTGAAGGCAGTGATCACAGCTATAAAAATGAATCATGTGTCAACAGGAAGAGAAGGAAAAGGAGAAAACCCCAGTTTACAGCATAATTTTATATTTTCTAATAATAAATACATTTCTTTATGTGCATATTAATTTTCTACCCATTGAAAATGAGATCCATACGTTTGATAGATACACTCTTTGAAGTGAACGTTTTTATCCAAGACTTTTTTTTTAAAGCTGTTTTACTCTGAAGTGATGAATAGGCTGTGGTATATGTAAAACTGTCTAATGGTACATTGTGTGTCAACATATGTACATTTGTAGTAATATCACAGGCATTTTTATTGCAGTTTATTGTTCCGTCCTCCCAATAAGCCAGATAAAATCATGTACAAGAACATTAAGGATTAAGGGAAGTGGTTTCCTTAGGTGATTGCTGGCAAAAATTCACCCTCCCATTATAACAACATAGTAAATGGATGGTAATATATTTGGCTATTACTTTCCAACAAATTTGGATTCCCAGTTTTCAGAGCTGCTCTGTGTCTATGTTTGCGGCTTTTTGGTTGTCTCTTCGTAGGAAAAGGTGCCACAATGTGAGGTAAATGTGCTAGATTTCTGCTTTGTAAATATTAAAGTCCATTTTTTGAACATACAGTGCTAGCAAAAATAAGTCAAAGATGTAATGTCTATTTAAATACACGTTTGAGCTAGTCGTGCTTAAATTAGATTCCATGCTTCGGCTAGAATCAACACGGCTTAAATATTAGAAACTTCAAAATTCATATGGCCCAAGCCCTCCTCCCCACACACGGATGGGAAGTAGAAATGTGTGGGAAAACGTCTAGCAATTAAAATCCTGAAGGAGTGGGAAAAACCCAGGCTTTTATGCAAGGATTTGAAAAAACGCTTGCCATCAAATCTTTTATTCAGGCATTCTGAATTTGCCTTGTTAAACGGATACACTCACTGCTAAAGATACACAGGGACAAGAGCTGTTTTAAATTTGTTTATCACACCGCCCCTAGTTTTCTGCTAAAGAGAAGTACATTTTGGATATTTAAAAGTACACACTCATTAGACAAATCTCTAAAAGCCTCAGCGCCCCTACCTAGCTGCCTTCTGGGTTTCAGCTTTTGAGTTTCAGGTCCTTGCACAACACCTAAGACGTGCAATACTCTTTTTCTTCCTAATCCCGGCAGAGAACAGTGCGAAGAGATCTCCCTCCGCGTCTCCACCCTAATTCCCCCTCTTCCCAGATTCCACCCGCTCCGCTACTTCCCTCCGCCCCCGGCTCCGCCAGCCCAATCTGTCAGAGAAGTTGTGTACAAACTGCGCGGCCGCCCTGCGCGCGAAGCTCGTGGCCCGAGAGGGGTGCGGTCGGGCCGACGGAGGCGGGGCCCTGGCTGCCTCTCTCCCTGCTCATAGGCTGGCCGCTCAGGCCTGGCCGGCCTCGGGGCCTCGGGATTCGCGGCGGCGCTGCCAATCAGGCGAGCGGGCCCCGCCCCCCCGGAGTTGGGTGAAATAGAGGCGAGCGTCAAGTGTCAGTAGTCGCGGGGCAGGTACGTGCGCTCGCAGTTCTCTCGCGGAGGTCGGCGGTGGCGGGAGCGGGCTCCGGAGAGCCTGAGAGCACGGTGGGGCGGGGCGGGAGAAAGTGGCCGCCCGGAGGACGTTGGCGTTTACGTGTGGAAGAGCGGAAGAGTTTTGCTTTTCGTGCGCGCCTTCGAAAACTGCCTGCCGCTGTCTGAGGAGTCCACCCGAAACCTCCCCTCCTCCGCCGGCAGCCCCGCGCTGAGCTCGCCGGCCCAAGCCAGCGTGGGCGAGGTGGGAAGTGCGCCCGACCCGCGCCTGGAGCTGCGCCCCCGAGTGCCCATGGCTACGAGGGTGCTGAGCATGAGCGCCCGCCTGGGACCCGTGCCCCAGCCGCCGGCGCCGCAGGACGAGCCCGTGTTCGCGCAGCTCAAGCCGGTGCTGGGCGCCGCGAATCCGGCCCGCGACGCGGCGCTCTTCCCCGGCGAGGAGCTGAAGCACGCGCACCACCGCCCGCAGGCGCAGCCCGCGTCCGCGCAGGCCCCGCAGCCGGCCCAGCCGCCCGCCACCGGCCCGCGGCTGCCTCCAGAGGAGCTGGTCCAGGTAGGAAGAGCCGCTCCCCTCCCACCGCAGCACTCCCGGGCTCGGGCGTGTCCCGTTGCTGCGACTCGCGGGCGACAGGGGCCGCTCCAGGCTGGGGCGTGCGTCGGGGCGCACCGGAGCCGCTGCTGGGTGGGCAGCCCCGCCCTGCACGCCTGGCCGGGGCCCCGCGTTTCGCTGAGAGTAAATGGGGGGGGGGCTGGGGGTGGGAAGGATGGAGGGGAATCTGCCCCGGCGGGTCGGCCTGGGAGAGGTAAGAGGGAGGGAACTGGGTGCTCACGCGCACCTTAGTTGTTTTTCTTACACTCGAGGGACGAAACCTTGTACCTTACGCTCAGTTTTACTTAAATTACGCCTTCGCCTGTACCGCTCTCCAATGCCAAGGCATTGGAGCCCTCCCCCCCATCCCCATCGTCTCGGGTTAAGTAGAAACGCAAATTGGGGTGCTGGGGAGAGGTTCCCCAAGGTTTCATACCCGGTGGCTCAACCTGCTTTAGAAGCGATCGCGGGCCGCGTTTGGAAAATGAGAGTTAGGAAAGCTAAGGTTGTGTCGGAGCGCTTATTTTTCCTTAAAAAAAAAAAAAAAAAAAAAAAAGACCGGGGGTGTTGTTTTCTTCGTGTGCACGTAAATTTCCTCCCGGAGCCGCGTTGAAAGCTGGCAGTTGGCTTTTACACTTGCCCAGCAGCCGAATTAGAGCAACCGCCTGTTTCTTTCGCCCACGCAGGGAGTCATATAGCCCAGAAAAAACTTCCCGGGACTTTTAGCCTGTCCCAAGGAAAAAAAAATTGGAAACATACCCACATGCAAACAGCTGGAAGAGCTAAAATCAGAAACCACTAACCGCCGCGGGAGCGCAGTGCACGAAAGGGTTTAGTTCAGTTTATTTCAAGACACTTCATTTAGTAGCTCTTTGGCGTATCGTATATTTGCTACCCAGCGCCTACTCCGTGGGGTCTGCCAGGGTCTTGCTGTGAGAGGGCAGTGTCGTTTGTCAGAGATGTGACTCACATGATGAGAGCGTTAATTTTTATTTTTAAATCATGTCTATCCGGGAAACCCCGTCCGCATCCACACCAAGGTCCGAGATGAAACGCATTTGAAATGAAGTAGTAGCAGAAAATGACTGTCTTATTTACCTGTTAAGGTGCCACAGCTAATATATGCGCCATTCCATCTAGTTGGTTTTCTTATCTTTCGAAATTTCCTTTTCAGTGTTAAAAAATGTAGGCTTAAGTTATACTAGGAGAGAAGATAGCTGGAAAAGGCTTGAGGCGACTTGTTACAAGCTGGTTTATAGCCTAGAAAAGAGATCACCGTTTGAAAAGTATTCGGTTATTTCAGTTTGTCAATTTTCTGCTCTGGAGGCACTAAGAAGATAAGGGATGACTGAGCTTTTTACAGAGTAGGGGGGAATGTAGCATTGGCCCACTGAGAAGGACATGATAAATGTTTTGCTGATGACTGTGCTAGGGATACAGCAGCCTCCCCACCCACGGGCTCCTTAGCAGCACTCTACCAAGGGAGTGATTTTCCCCTAGGTAATTAAAGATCTGTTTTAGATAGGGATATGAATAGGAACATTTCATTATCATATTAACCAATTACAGGATCTGCTGATTAAAATCAACATTTAGATCAAATATTAAATGTGAAATTGTTTTGTTTCAGTGGATACAAGGTTTTGCTTAGAACGTTGTGTTTAACTTCTCATTGAACTGTAAA
Organism: Pan paniscus; assembly: GCF_029289425.2. NCBI lineage: Eukaryota > Metazoa > Chordata > Mammalia > Primates > Hominidae > Pan > Pan paniscus. Next base: position 74,645,050 of record NC_073263.2, read on the forward strand.
CGAGAAAAGACACTGAAATTTCCAAATAATATTTTTATATTACTTTTGAAGTATCTAGTCAAGAAAAGAAACCTTTGCAATATTTTAAAGGTTTGCATCGTTTTTTCTATTAAAAAAACCACGCTTTTTAATGTTTGTGACTTAAACAGAATTGAGGTAGTTCGGCAACATTTCAATACTGTACTCTAATTGCAAACTTAACTGTGTAATGGGGCAGGGAATCCTGCTTGTACAGGGGTGATGATAGCTTGTTATTGCATCAGAATGGAATGTTTTGAGTTTGCTTTCTTTTTTATTCTTGATTTGCGTCTTTCACTTTTGGGGGTGATTGGGGGAGCAGTTTTACCAGTTACACAGAGTTTCATAAGGTTTTGGTCAACCAGTTATTACACAATCGACAAAATAAGCCTGATATGTTTATAAGCAACATTGAGGAGTTTGCCTTAGTACCTTACACAGGGATTGGGGGAATTTTTAGTAGGCGCCGATTGTTCGTTCTTCCCGAGATGGTGAATCAGGTGGATTATGCATGTTTATATCTCTTCTTTTTTAGACAAGATGTGAAATGGAGAAGTATCTGACACCTCAGCTTCCTCCAGTTCCTATAATTCCAGAGCATAAAAAGTATAGACGAGACAGTGCCTCAGTCGTAGACCAGTTCTTCACTGACACTGAAGGGTTACCTTACAGTATCAACATGAACGTCTTCCTCCCTGACATCACTCACCTGAGAACTGGCCTCTACAAATCCCAGAGACCGTGCGTAACACACATCAAGACAGAACCTGTTGCCATTTTCAGCCACCAGAGTGAAACGACTGCCCCTCCTCCGGCCCCGACCCAGGCCCTCCCTGAGTTCACCAGTATATTCAGCTCACACCAGACCGCAGCTCCAGAGGTGAACAATATTTTCATCAAACAAGAACTTCCTACACCAGATCTTCATCTTTCTGTCCCTCCCCAGCAGGGCCACCTGTACCAGCTACTGAATACACCGGATCTAGATATGCCCAGTTCTACAAATCAGACAGCAGCAATGGACACTCTTAATGTTTCTATGTCAGCTGCCATGGCAGGCCTTAACACACACACCTCTGCTGTTCCGCAGACTGCAGTGAAACAATTCCAGGGCATGCCCCCTTGCACATACACAATGCCAAGTCAGTTTCTTCCACAACAGGCCACTTACTTTCCCCCGTCACCACCAAGCTCAGAGCCTGGAAGTCCAGATAGACAAGCAGAGATGCTCCAGAATTTAACCCCACCTCCATCCTATGCTGCTACAATTGCTTCTAAACTGGCAATTCACAATCCAAATTTACCCACCACCCTGCCAGTTAACTCACAAAACATCCAACCTGTCAGATACAATAGAAGGAGTAACCCCGATTTGGAGAAACGACGCATCCACTACTGCGATTACCCTGGTATGTGCTCTTACCTGGTTGAAGCATCAATAGATGTAGTGTGTGTGTGTGTGTGTGTGTGTGTCTGTCTGTGTCTGTCTGTGTCTGTCTGTGTGCGCGCGCGTGTGCGTGTGTGCACGCGCGTGCCCTTTTCAACCTCATGGCTTTAAATAGGAAAGTTGTACTTGACAGTAAAAAAAAAAATTACCTTTTTTTTTTCTCTATCCTATCTCTGTGCTTTAACTTTGGTATGTAAACCAGTTAGTTGTCTGTTGCTTATGTTATGCATCAAAAACTTGGCTAGAATATTCTGGAAAAAGTTCCCTTGGATTTTTTTTCTCTTTAATATTAAAACAGATATGAATTTCTAATACATATTATTTCGAGTTAGGCCAGAGTTACTTTAAAATGGCAATTGGATAAATTGCAGTTTTTAATTCTAAATTAAGTGCCCCAGAAAGAGATTAAAGTAGGGTGGGGGAAAATAAGGTTTGGTGGTGAAGTGGAGGTTGCAGGCAGCTAGCTTGATGTTAGGTACAAGACTGTCTACAAGACAGATTTAAGAATGGTTTTGATGGCATGTGAGCATATGCTCAGTTTTGAATGAGATACATGGCCCAAAGTATAAGTTGAAGACAATACATGGAATATATTTACAAGTTACTGGGAAAGCTAGTTTATGATTAATACATGGCAAAATTTATTGACTCTGATACATGATATGGCATGACGTGCTAAATGAAAAAAGAAGAAATGTGGGAGTACAGAAAATTACAGTCATCTTGGATAATGGCTTAGTACTGTCAGCTCTAGAGCCATTAAAATTTTTTTAAAAAACATATAGCAGCTCTTAATACGGAAGTACAGCACCTACTGGAATATAAACACAAATTTTCCATTTGTAGTTTGGCTTGATTATCTGTATTCTTTCCTGTTAAAGTGATACATAAAACAAATCACTTCATGCCTTTCATAAGGTAATGGGGGAGGGCTCTTTAAAACTTTTAAAACTGAAGCTTCAAATAATCTCATCTAGCATGAGAGATTTCTTCTTTAAAGCCAGATTTTAAACACTGAATCATCAAATGTAAAGATTTCAAAAGGATCTCCAAAATGACATGCTGTTCTCCTTTATTTTAGGTTGCACAAAAGTTTATACCAAGTCTTCTCATTTAAAAGCTCACCTGAGGACTCACACTGGTATGTAATTTTCTTGTTAATTCTGTGAGTTGTGTAAATAGTGTAAGTGGTATTCATCCTTTTAAAAGCTAACACATGTTTGATCTCTTCTTCTGTCAACTTTTTTTTTTTTTTTTTTAAATAGCCTACCTTTTCAGCACAGGCTTGGTTCAGAATTCAGTTCCATGAGAAATCTGGTTCCAGGAAGGCCGGTGATGTTCCCTCACTAAGGCCTTCTTGCCCTGTCACCGCTCAGAGTTGATTACCCAAAAATGTAAACAGTGATGTTTACTAATGGATTTTAAAACTTACAATGGCAGTGTTTTGAAGAAAAAAAAACAAAACAAAACTTATTTTCTTCCATAGCAAATAATTTTGCTCTGAGAAAGCCATTTTAAACTCTTAAAAACTTTCCCATTTGGCGTGTACTGCATAATTGGTGAAAACAGTTTCACCTCTAGGTTAAAATATCTGTGTTTAGTATGTTTTCTGTGCTTGATGAAAGGTAGGGCTGAAATTGCAGTGTTAAAATCACGTGGTCAGAAATGGGTTACAAGCCCCAGCCTAAACTTGGTAGTGTGAGAGACTTCATCTTTATTCTAGCTTACATTCATTCTTGTTTACATGTGCTTTTAAGTTTAGCTCCTCTACTTTTGTATTTGCTTTGTTTAATCTATAGCAGTCACTTTTTTTTGAGATGGAGTCTTGCTCTGTTGCCAGGCTGTAGTGCAGTGGTGTGATCTCAGTTCACTGCAACCTCTGCCTCCCAGGTTCAAGCGATTCTCCTGCTTCAGCCTCCCGAGTAGCTGGGATTACAGGCCCCCACCACCACGCGCAGTTGATTTTTGTATTTCTAGTAGAGACGGGGTTTCACCATGTTGGCCAGGCTGGTCTCCAACTCCTGACATCTTTATCCACCTGCCTCGGCCTCCCAAAGTGCTGGGATTACAGGCATGAGCCACCGCGCCCGACCAGCACTTTTAAGAGCTTTTAAACTTTAAAATTATATCAGAAGCCATTTTAAGATGAAACCAGGTGGCATACTTTAAAGGCCCCCCAAATACTCCAAATATTGTCAAATATATAGATGGTTACTATTTGCGATTTTCTTAAAAGAGCAGCCCTAAAGAAAAGAACTTATATAAAGTGATTGTGTTTTTTTCCCTCAATAAATACAGCCTTACCTAAAGTTCAGAGAATAAGTTTGCTAATAAAAGCAATGACCTAGCAAAATGTATTATTCCATCATTGCTATGGAAACCAAAGTATTCAACAGTTCCTTTGAATGGGTTGTTGGATTAGTGTGAGGACTTGAATCTCCCCAGGCTAGATGTTACTATGGAAATTGAGTTTTGATAAATGAAGTAGTTATCTCTAACTGCTGCATTAAAAAGTAAAAGCCTTTGAACAAAGGTCAGTGCTGAGATAGAGCCCTAAGAGGAATATGGTTGCAGACATTTTGTATGCATGTTAGGAAGCATTGCTTGATATCCCAGTGATAAACACTACTTATTAACTTCTGATGACAATGTTGTAGATTCCAGGGCTTTTTGAGAAACTGCTTTTAAGGAAAAGGCATCTTATGTATTTATCTATGAAATGAGCGGGCTGTTTTGGCCTGAGGTTTTTGAATGGAGACAAACTGATTACCTAAGAGGAAGGATCCTTCATAGGCAGCCCAAGGTAGAAATTTTTATAGTTAAACACAAATGAATTAAGCATGTTATAAAAACTCCAACTTAAAGTTTTCAAAATACAAATGACAAGTGCCAGGCAAATATTCCATGTAGAAATACCAAAATGTCCTTTTACAGAATATAAATGGAAATATAAAGACATTTGAACTGTTGTTTTTTTCTCTTTTGGAAGTCCTTGATATGAGAGATAGGAGGGAACACATTTTCATGGGTTTAAAGTCTCATAATAAAAGAGCACAATTGCATATAACGATGTAATCAACTACTTATTGCAGGGATGTAGTCAAACCCATATCTGAATAGCCTTTCACCCCGTCAGGGTTTAGTGCCCTGAATGCTTATACCTGCGATTCAGGAACTTGACCTGCTGGCAAATACATTTAATCGTGGGTTGTCTTAACAATGCTTGTACTAATAAAAACAGACTGAAAAGAAGACCGAGACCTGGTTTGGGTCCCTTGCATCAGCTTTTTCACCTGACCATAAACATTGTGGCCTTCAACATCTAATGAATGGGAACATGTAATCCAGTTTAATAAAGTTTTGTTTGATAGTCTTTCAAATGCCTTGGGGAGGGTTTGTAGCAGACTTGTTCATCTGGCTAAACCTGTTCTTGGGTAATCATAGAGCATTGAGGTTGTTTTCTCCTCATTTCTCATTTCTAGACAATGCCTTTTACAATTACCTGTTCTCTCATTGCATCCTCCCCACCCTGCCCGCCTGTTGTTTTTAAATGAATGTATCTGAAGCCAGCAAAGGTGTTTTTTTTTTTCCTTCCCTTTAAGGCCCAGGTAGAACAGTTAGAACAGTTTTTCTAAATTACTTCTCTTATGTAATTGCTTTTTTTGGTTTTCTTTCTGTCCTCCTCCTCCCTCTCGGACCGTTTATCAGAGGACTTTAAAAACCACACAACAGTTGATGACATAAAATACTCTTTAAATGATTGCCGTTTTACAGGCAGAATGTGAAGCACCCTAGCATTTCTTTGGAAAATAATTGTAATTGCTTTAAAATGTCAAGTTACCTTATGTTTTAAAAATAATTTAGGCAATGAAAACAGCCTGCATCTGAGTTTAATTACTTCTTCTGGATTTTTAGATTGGAAGTGCTTCTTTAACTTGGGTTGCAAATTGAACCTAAGCAAATAATAGTCTTAACAAAACAGAACTTTTTAAGTAATCTGAGATGACAGAGTAGATGATATATCAGTTTCTTAAACCAGAAGTATAGCATTCAAGTCTTCTAAATTCATATACTTTGATTTCTTTATCAGGAAATCGCATATAAATAATACAAAGTTCTATCTTCTTTGTGTGATTAGACAATACTGGAAACATTTGCTTCTATTCTAGGGAATAATTATATTTTATTTATATCTGTACATACATAATATAGCATAAGGCCTGTAGAAGCACCCCTTATAGATGTGGATGTTCTCATGTATTATTTGTAATATGTGTGTGTATACATTTATCATGCCTTTGGTGAGAAATAATTATGGCTGCTTCTAGGCAACAATGTCAATGAGTGGTGTATTTCCAATTCAAAATATTTGTACTTTTAACAGCATTTAAATGAACATTCTACTGAAATTTATATGCCTCATGATGTCTACAAGGGGCGGAACACATTGCCATTACTCTAAAGTTGCTCCCAAGTATACTGTTTTGTCTTTATAAATCAACATGACTGATAAACTGTCTATTGCAACCAGTATTATATGCTCACATACCTTACTTTTTTCTTTAATATAATGAATATTTAAAATAATGTCTAAGTTTGCAAAGGTTTGAGGCTGAAATAAGTTGAAATCAATAGGAAAATATATTGGCTATATCTTCAAACAAAAATTTGTAGAAATTTAAAAAGTTCTTTCCAGAGAAAAAGTTCTGAAAAAGTAAACCATGAACTCAACACAGATGTTTGAAGTCCTAGCGGTTCCTTTCATGTGCGTGGATATGCACTTAACCTTAGAGAATATGGAAAAGCTGTTGGGAAATCAGGGTACGGTAACGTTTCTAGATTTTTTTTTTTTCTTTTTTTTCCCCCCGTTTCAGCTATCTGGAACAGGGCAAGAAATTAGCATTTGTACAAAGAAAGTCTTTGAACAACACACACTTGGCTCAAGTATTCCTCAGACCCACACTCCATGCATTGGAGTCTGTGTGTACTAAGTGATCCCAGAGTGGCTTACTGGAGATTGACAGTGGAAAAGGACAATTTGAAACACGCCTGTAGGAGAAAATGGAAACATTGTACAAATAACATAGGAACACAAAATTCATTTTTCTTTCTTTTTTTTTTTTTGAGATGAAGTCTCGCTTTCGTCCCCAGGCTGGAGTGCAGTGGTGCGATCTCGGCTCACTGCAACTTCCACCTCCCAGGTTCAAGCGATTCTCCTGCCTCAGCCTCTCAAGTAGCTGGGATTACAGGCGCCTGCCACCACGCCCGGCTAATTTTTGTATTTTTAGTAGAGACGGGGTTTCACCATGTTGGCCAGGCTGGTCTCGAACTCCTGACCTCAGATGATCCACCCGCCTCAGCCTCGCAAAGTGCTGGGATTACAGGCGTGAGCCACCACGCCAGGCTCACAAAATGGACTCTTAAAGCACTGTGTTCAAGATTCCCTGTTTAGGAAAGATTTCCACATTAAGTCCTGGAAAGATTTTTAGTGGAAGCCTAGTTTGTAAAGGGGTTACATTCCCATTTTCTGCCTTACTGTCTTTTGCAGAAGACTTTATTGCCTACTGACATGTGTAGTAAGATGTTATTAGTTATACTTCGTATAATCTGTACTTGAGATTTGCTGCTGAATATATTGACTTTCAGTTTGGGTACTAAAAGATCCTTAGATATGAATTTCTTTTCTAGGGCCTTGCACTGTGGCCCACACCTGTAATTCTGGCACTTGGGAGGCCAAAGCAGGTGGATCACCTGAGTTTAGGGGTTCGAGACCAGCCTGGCCAACGTGGCGAAACCTCATCTCCACTAAAAATACAAAAATTAGTCAGGCGTGGTGGCACATGCCTGTAGTCCCAGTTACTCAGGAGGCTGAGGCAAGAGACTCATTTGAACCCACGAGGCGGAGGTTGCAGTGAGCTGAGATCGTGCCACTGCACTCCAGCCTGGGCGACAGAGTGAGACTCCATCTCAAAAAAAAAAAAAAAAAGAAAAATTCCTTTGTAGGTCTTTGCTCCAAAGTCATTTTTCATGGAATATATTAAACATAGCTTTTGATTTTAAAATCTCGATAATATTTGGCTGGGCGCGGTGGCGGCTCACGCCTGTAATGCCAGCTCTTTGGGAGGCGGAGGCAGGTGGATCACCTGAGTTCAGGGGTTCGAGACCAGCCTGGCCAACATAGTGAAACCCTGTCTTTACTAAAAATACAAAAATTAGCTGGGCATGGTGGCACATGCCTATAGTCCCAGCTACTTGGGAGCCTGATGCAGGAGAATCGCTTGAACCTGGGAGGCAGAGGTTGTGAGCCAAGATCGTGCCACCGCACTGCAGCCCGGACAACAGAGCAAGACTCCATATGAAAAAAATAATAATAATAAAAAATAAAAAATCGGTAATATTGACAATAAAGATATTTTCATTGCAGGTACTTACTAAAAGCAACATTCAGTGTTCTGAACATAAGTTACTCTTCTTTTTGTGGAACTGTGGGAAAAGGGTAAAAGGCTTTTTAGGAAAACTGTATACAAAGGTTTTCACTCTGGGCCTTAATGGATGGAGATCTTACAATGTGAATCGAGAAATAATAGTGGTTAAATGTGTAACCTGTTTTATTGGTAGAGGTAACACAGGCAAAATCTTTTTTGCAGGAAGAGATTTAGGACTCAGTGGTTTTTTGAGTCTCTATTTGAAAACTATTGCAGAGGAAGTATCACATTTATTAGCCTTTAGTATTAGATTAGATTTTATTAAACATTCTTATCATTCTTTTCCATTTTTTTTTATTTGCAACTTTGAAATTTATTTTGTGTATTGATAATTTCAAACAATTTTTTTTTAAAGTAGTAGCTTAAGAGACTTGCTGGTTCAGACCCCAGGAAAGGTATTTATGAGCATGAAAGCTTAGAAGCAATTTCTTTTTAATGACTCACTGGGAAGATTAAACTTTGCTTCTAGGACTTGTTCTTTCATCTGAAAAACATTTACATAGGAAATTGATTAAACATTGTTTAGAGATGATAAAGCTTATCAAAAGTTAAGAAGTATAATTTGATTCAGCAAATATTTTTTACTGGTTTTGTGGAGAATCCAAAGACGAATAATCTCTTCTTGCCCTTTTGTTCATAAATAGACTAAATAGAATTGCTGGAGTGGAGATAGAAATAATTAGTCTTGAAAGTAGAGAGTAATGTTTTTAAAAAATAATAATACAGTCACCCAAGAATTTGGCAGATATTTTTGGTTCTATAGAATGTAGTAGCTGTTTACTTGATGACCTACATCGTTTCTAGTGAAAGATTAGAAATAATGTCCTACTTTAGTAAAAGTATCTCCGTAGCAGCATTCCTACTCTGTTAGCCAGTATTATTTATATTCAAGGATCTCAAACAACAACTCTTATTAAGGATAAGTTACAGTTTTAGAAGTGCACAGTAGGTAAGTTTTACCTAAAAATATCTATATAGAAGAATAAATTTATTTTTGGCTACTTTATGAAAAGGTAAACCTTTACGAGTTGGGAGGAGACCTACTGGTCAGGGTCACCATGTGAAGTGCAAATTAAAGGGAAGGTTATCTAGTACTCATTCCATACTGGGAAAAAATGAAAATAGAGGATTTTTCTGTTTTGCTTACCAAAAGAAAAGGTGAAATTCCTCATTGACACTTTAACGTCAGTGCGAACTCCCATTATAAGAAAGTGAATCCGAGTGTTGTCTCGTTATCAGGAGACTGAAGAATTGGTATTTGATTTCATTAACTCTATTAATGACGGGATAGTCTTCATAATGTTTACTGGGAACCCAGAGGAGAAGTAGCAGTAGTTTAGGAGCCCAGGGATTCCAAATCTCTGCTAGGATGTAGACTGTAAGTGTAACCCCTGACATCGTGATCCCACCCATTCCCTCTTTGGGTTTGGCAGATCAGTGCTTTCTGGCCCTGGGAGAAGTCCCCTCGCTGCCTTTGACCAGTGCTAGGGGCTCTAGTATGTCTTGGCTTTCCTGAAGTCCAGTCCAGTTCTACCTAAGACAATTTGTTTAAACAGTTTATCCCTGTATAACTTCAGAATGGACAATAACTCATTCTGATTATTTTCTCTGGAAGTGGCTCAAAACATGGTTCTCACCTAAATGCGTATTATCAGATTACTCTCAGTGGTCCTGGGCAGGGCAAAGCCAGGCAAAAGCCCTGCTGCAGGAGGGTCCACAGAAGAATAAAAAACTGACAGCCTCACAAGAACCTTTTATGCCTTCCCTCCTTTTCATTAATCAGAATAACTGAGTTGTTTTCAAGATGCATTAGGGAAAGTGTGGCATTACAGCAGGAATAGAAGATAGTCTCTGCCCTTGAGGAACTTTAAAAGCTAGTTAAGGAGGCAAAATACAACTATTTGAAGCCTTCCTAAAGCAGTATATGTGCAAGTGCAAATTGATAGCTCAACAGAAATTTCAGTGATGGGGATACAGAGAAGTGAAATGATCTCTCCTGGTCTGTTCAGAGGCTTTTTAGAAGGAGTGAGGTATCGGATTTTAAAGAAAGTGATCAATATAAATTGAGGAGAGAAAGGAATTTCTCTTTTGTTGCTTTTGTTTTTGTTTTTGGCAATCAGCTTCCTTAGGTTGAATGGGCACAATATTGATGGTGTTATCTGGTAAATAATTAGATGCATTTACAAATGCTAATAATACTAATCTTTGATATGGACCTTCTGTTCCAAGTATAGGAAATGTGTGACAATGAGTTTTAATAGAAAGGTTTTTGGATGGAAAATTACTGGCATAGACATAAAAATATGAATTAGTGAGCTAAAATCATCCTCCTACTTTATCTCTTTTCTTAGATATCTAAATCATTTTCCTATGAATTTCTTTAATAAGTGTTTCCTATTTTTCTCCCTTTTGATTTTTAGAAGCAAATCTAATATGAGCCTATTTCAGAGACTAAATTTCGTAAGTCTCAAATGATGGGAAAAATCTAATTATTATTGAATTGCATGAAAATATTTTCCTCTTGAAATAAGAGCCCATTTTGAGCTTCAAGGACTCTTAAGTTCTAAGAGTTTAGATTAGGTTGAAATAATTTATTCTACTTTAAAAGTTTGGATTGTTTAGGTTCGCAGAACAAGATACAGATTTTAAGTTCTTTGAGGCCAGAAACCCAGTCTTATTTGAGTTTTGCAAGGCATTTAGTACAGGTTACACCTTCACTAATAAACAGTGACTTTAATTCTCATGATATTTTAGCTTTATCAGGTATTGATTGAGTTGTCTTTTAGTCACCAGGAAGGAAACCGATGTGCAAATTTGCTGCAATAAACTTTTAAAACATTATCTAAAATAACTATTTTAAGATAAATATTTTATCAGTGATTTTTATTCTTTTGTTAGAAGAATCTATGTAGAACATTTTAGGAAAAGGCCTTGGTATGTCTATTGAATGTGTTCAGCAGAGCAGAGAAACTTCCCATTCCATTGTGATAGGTTCAGAAGTCATTCAGAGGGGGGAAAAAAAAGGACAATTTTCAGTTTGTTGCTGAGGATTTTTTAAATGGCTTACAAACATGTTCCACTAACCCGCTGAAATTCACTTACCCTGGGGGAAAGGAGCTATCGTTAGGTGATACCTGGGAATTGCCAATACCTAAACTGTGCTCAGGACCCCACAGGCCCCAGAGAGGCTGGCACTGCCAGGTTGTGCCCTCTGTTTCAGATCGTCTGGGGTTCAAGGCTTGCTGTGAGTCCATTAAGCCATTCCTTAGCTGACCTTCACAAGTGGCTTTAGAATCTGGAAATGAATTTGAACAATATGTATGTGTTCCTTAAATCGTTCAAAGAGAGCGTATTAGTGTTTGCTAATGGAAGATTTAAGTGAGACATTAAGGAAAAGTGGCAGACCAGGATTCTTAATGTGGAGCTCATCGTTTTGCTTCTAACTCTACGGGGTTATTGTGAGGAAGCGAGAGAATGAGAAGTACCTCGCTCTGGAGTATGTGCTCCATGGCTGCTGGTGCCTGCTCCCTTTTCCTTTTACCGGTAATGTTTCTGCTTAACATTTTTGTAAAGTATGTTAATGACTTTATCAGCGTGGATAGTATGTATGTTTAACTTGAACATAGTTTTCAAAGATTAGAGATTCTAGCAAAATACTCCTGTAATTTAAAAACAGAATGAGAAAACACATACTTTGAGATAAAGTGGGAGCTTGTTTTCTGTGCTGTACAAACTTGTCACTTTTTTCTTTTTGCCTTTGGAAAGTTTCACGTTAACAGCATGAGAACTTAAAAATACAGTTGATGTTGAAAGAGCTTAACTAAATATTTTAAATTGGTGGTATTGGAAAGAGATTCTGTAAAAATCCAATTAAACTTTTGAAAGCTCTATCCTGTTGAAATATAACTTAAAGGAAGTCAGTTTGGTTTCCCAGAAGTACTGTGCATAGTGTTTCTGGCTGAGGAAGAAAGGCCCAAGTCTGCTGTTTGGCCAGAAATTGGGTACCAGCTTCCTCTACGATGTTTTACTTGAACGGTGTTGACACTTGAACAAATCCCATAGAAACTGCCCCAAGTGGGGGGATAGTTGTCCTTACTTTTATGGTAAGACTTGGCCCCAGTAACTAACATTCCAGACACTGGTAGTATTCTTGGCTGAATACTCTATAGATGTGCATAAATTGAGAGCAAAACCCCAAATGTTTTAGAAACTTTAATGGCTACCGTATTTCAAGCAATCAGTAAAGTAAACTTTAAAAAATACTGGTGCAGTTTATTGCTTCATAGCCAATAAAAATAGTGAACAAAAAGAGTCTAGTGTCCCTTGTTTCTTACATAAACTCTGAAAATTCAGTTCTGCTATTTAATTATTAAATTCAAAAGACTAGAATGATTTCTTTTAAAATTGGGAGCACTATAGGAATTTTTTTCCTTGTCTCAGACATCAGAAATAACTTTTTCTTTCCATTAAATGACAGTAAAGTATTTAACCAATATGTTTGTTTCTGCGGTTTATTTTCCACAGGGAACAAAAACTAATAGTACTGGGCAAAATTTTTTTTTGTGATCAATTTACATCTACAAATGTGATAGCTATATTTACTACTGGTGTTAAAATATTTCTATATATCAGACATTTTATGTGATTGTAAGTGACAGAACGTGATTTATACTTTGTTTTATAAACGGCTTGAGTGTCTTAGGTTAAATTTCTGGTTAGAATTTACTATGAGGGGAGAAAAAACTTCTAGAATTGAGATGTGCATTTTTAAAGTGGATTGATAGGAACCAGAAAGGGAATTAAAACAAAAACTGTCTGGGGCAGAGGCAGAGGAGAGAAGAGAGGAAGTATGGCACAGCAATCCATACCATGGGAAATGTAGGTGAACTCTCAAGGGAAAAAAAATTGGGACCACTTTCATGTCTGTTTTGGCACTTTCTTCTTTGTCCCTATGGGATTTTGTCTGAGAGTCAGAGTGGTTATCATGACAACAAAAATATATTAACCACAAATTGTAGAAATCTCAGTTGATGAGGACAGGGTCTTTTAAAGTTTAGACTGACTTGGTTAATCCTACAACTTCCTGAACATGATACTGCTAAATTAGGCAGAAAGGTTGTGCAGTTTCTGTTTCGTCAGAACTAAACAAGTGTTCAAAGCAACTCTGAGGTTCCTCCCTTTAAGAAGGAAACATTTTTTTAAGGGAATTTAAGAGGTGAAAAAGTATCTATATAAAACTCAGCAGTAAGCCGGTAATACTTTAATATACAAATTTATCTCACGAATTCTTATAAAAAATTCATAGAAAATTATAAAATCATAAATGTAGGAACTGCTAGTTAATGCTCACTGAAAGAACGTTTTGGCATTTATTCCTACTGGAATATATGATCTCCAGTAGGATTCATTCACAAGCAGTGAATTAAGACTACATTATGAATATTTAGTAGTTTTGAAAGTTAAACAGCTGGCAAGCTTTGGGGAGCATTAGGAATAATATACATTACAGGATGGGAGGGAGGAACATACCAACTCACTACTCAAGGGAAGAGAACTGTGAAAGAATGGAATGGGTAGGTTGAACAATTTCAGACTTTTAGATGTATATTACACATGTAAGCTCCATGAGGCCAGCTGTTTTTATTTTGTTAGCCATTGTATCACAAGTATTTGGGACAGTTCCTGGCCTATAATAGATGCTTGGCGAATTGTTTATGGAATGAATTTTGGGTGTAACACATGACAAAGAAAAACTAAATACAAGTCAACAAATGTCAGTTTTTACAGCTGTTTCATGGTCTGACTTTTTTTTTTTTACCAATGTGAAGTTATCAGTACCAGACTATTTTGCTTCAATCTGCAAAAGGAAGGTGTGAAGGTGTGTGTGAATCTCAAAGAGTGAATGCCCTAATAGTCCATTTTGGAGGCCATGTTTTCAAGTGAACTGATTTATGAGCTGCAAGCTTCTGTCTGGCTAATTTAGAAACATCTAGGACCAGTTTCTGGTTAAGCAATTGTGGTACATGAAATTCATTGTATAGGTGATTCGTGCAACAGCTTCTGAATTTTTTCCTCCCTCACCCACCTTAACAGCCATTAGTCCTATGATAATTTAATTTGGGTTTGTTGGTATAGAAACTGTATTTGCACAATAATGATAAAGCCACTCGGGCTCATCTAGTCATTTCCTGGATTTATGTGTGTAGGAGTACATAAAAATAAGGGCACTGATTCGTTTTGTATTTGCCTAAAATTGTTATTCTTCAGTTGTTCAAAGGTACACAAAATGCTTTTTTCTTTATAAGGTAAAAATACTTGGAGGTTATAAGAAATAACTCTTAACTAGCTTACTTTGAGTGGCTTTGATATGTATTTACTCATAATGGAATTCATGAGCTTTCCTTCTTTCGCTTGGCCAAGATTTTTTTTTTCTTTGAAATTCCTTCTCCGGTGTTATCTAGGATGTTTGCATTACAAGCAGGCCGCTTTACCTCCTTTGTTCGTTGTCACAGGTGAAAAGCCATACAAGTGTACCTGGGAAGGCTGCGACTGGAGGTTCGCGCGATCGGATGAGCTGACCCGCCACTACCGGAAGCACACAGGCGCCAAGCCCTTCCAGTGCGGGGTGTGCAACCGCAGCTTCTCGCGCTCTGACCACCTGGCCCTGCATATGAAGAGGCACCAGAACTGAGCACTGCCCATGTGTCCCGTTCCAGGTCCCCTGGGCTCCCTCAAATGACAGACCTAACTATTCCTGTGTAAAAACAACAAAAACAAAAAAAAAAACAAGAAAACCACAACTCAAACTGGAAATGTATATTTTGTATATTTGAGAAAACAGGGAATACATTGTATTAATACCAAAGTGTTTGGTCATTTTAAGAATCTGGAATGCTTGCTGTAATGTATATGGCTTTACTCAAGCAGATCTCATCTCATGACAGGCAGCCACATCTCAACATGGGTAAGGGGTGGGGGTGGAGGGGAGTGTGTGCAGCGTTTTTACCTAGGCACCATCATTTAATGTGACAGTGTTCAGTAAACAAATCAGTTGGCAGGCACCAGAAGAAGAATGGATTGTTATGTCAAGATTTTACTTGGCATTGAGTAGTTTTTTTCAATAGTAGGTAATTCCTTAGAGATACAGTGTACCTGGCAATTCACAAATAGCCATTGAACAAATGTGTGGGTTTTTAAAAATTATATACATATATGAGTTGCCTATATTTGCTATTCAAAATTTTGTAAATATGCAAATCAGCTTTATAGGTTTATTACAAGTTTTTTAGGATTCTTTTGGGGAAGAGTCATAATTCTTTTGAAAATAACCATGAATACACTTACAGTTAGGATTTGTGATAAGGTACCTCTCAACATTACCAAAATCATTTCTTTAGAGGGAAGGAATAATCATTCAAATGAACTTTAAAAAAGCAAATTTCATGCACTGATTAAAATAGGATTATTTTAAATACAAAAGGCATTTTATATGAATTATAAACTGAAGAGCTTAAAGATAGTTACAAAATACAAAAGTTCAACCTCTTACAATAAGCTAAACGCAATGTCATTTTTAAAAAGAAGGACTTAGGATGTCGTTTTCACATATGACAATGTTGCATTTATGATGCAGTTTCAAGTACCGAAACGTTGAATTGATGATGCAGTTTTCATATATCGAGATGTTCGCTCATGCAGTACTGTTGGTTAAATGACAATTTATGTGGATTTTGCATGTAATACACAGTGAGACACAGTAATTTTATCTAAATTACAGTGCAGTTTAGTTAATCTATTAATACTGACTCAGTGTCTGCCTTTAAATATAAATGATATGTTGAAAACTTAAGGAAGCAAATGCTACATATATGCAATATAAAATAGTAATGTGATGCTGATGCTGTTAACCAAAGGGCAGAATAAATAAGCAAAATGCCAAAAGGGGTCTTAATTGAAATGAAAATTTAATTTTGTTTTTAAAATATTGTTTATCTTTATTTATTTTGTGGTAATATAGTAAGTTTTTTTAGAAGACAATTTTCATAACTTGATAAATTATAGTTTTGTTTGTTAGAAAAGTTGCTCTTAAAAGATGTAAATAGATGACAAACGATGTAAATAATTTTGTAAGAGGCTTCAAAATGTTTATACGTGGAAACACACCTACATGAAAAGCATAAATCGGTTGCTGTTTTGCTTCTTTTTCCCTCTTATTTTTGTATTGTGGTCATTTCCTATGCAAATAATGGAGCAAACAGCTGTATAGTTGTAGAATTTTTTGAGAGAATGAGATGTTTATATATTAACGACAATTTTTTTTTTGGAAAATAAAAAGTGCCTAAAAGATGTATGTGGTGCTTTTCTTCTTTACCTGCAATAAAGAGTCTGATCAGGGCGGTTAGTGAGAAATCAATTCCACACATTTGTAGAAGAGCCACATTGAACCCGTACCTACATAAGACGGGGATTTATTTTTTGAGACGGAGTCTCGCTCTGTCACCCAGGCTGGAGTGCAGTGGCACAATATCGGCTCACTGCAACCTCCGCCTCCCAGGTTCAAGTGATTATCCTGTCTCAGCATCCCGAGTGGTTGAGATTACGGGCGCACGTCACCACGCCTGGCTAATTTTTGTATTTTTAGTAGAGGTGGGGTTTCACCATATTGGCCAGGCTGGTCTTGTGAACTGACCTCGTGATCCACCCACCTCAGCCTCCCAAAGTGCTAGGATTACAGGCGTGAGCCACTGCGCCCAGCTGGGGGATTTATTTTTTAAATTAGCATAAAGGGAGTCATAATTCACGAATGCTTATCTGGCCACGTAATGCACGAGACCTTAAGCATCCTTAGTTGAAAACACCATAGAGTTAACTTGCATGTGCTAGTCTGGAGGTTGTGTCATCAGAGGCAAACAAGAAGAATTGGTGTAACACTTAAAAAAATCATTAGGATTTGGTTTTATTCCGCAGCAACAAGTACACCTAGACCTACATCTTGTGTGTGTGTGTTTTTTTTTTTTTGACACTATCACACAGACGAGTGCAGTGGCGTAATCGTGGCTCACAGCAACCTCTGCCTCGGGTTCAAGGGATTGTCCTGCTTCAGCCTTCTGAGTAGCTGGGATTACAGGCACGCGCCACCGTGCCCGGCTAATTTTTGTATTTTTTGTAGTGATGGGATTTCACCATGTTGGCCAGGCTGGTCTCAAACTCCTGGCTTCAAGTGATCCACCTGCCTTGGTCTCCCAAAGCACTGGGATTACAGGCGTGAGCCACTGCGCCAGGCCTAGGTTTTGTTTTTATTTGTTTATTATTATTTTTAATTATGCTTTAAGTTCTGGGGTACAAGTGCAGAATGTGCAGGTTTGTTACATAGGTATACACGTGCTATGGTGGTTTGCTGCACCCATCAACCCGTCATCTACATTAGGTATTTCTCCTAATGCTACCCGTCCTCTAGCCCCCAACCCCATGACAGGCCCCAGTGTGTGATGTTCCCCTCCCTATCTCCATGTGTTCTCATTGTTCAACTCCCACTTACGAGTGAGAACATGCGGTGTTTGGTTTTCTGTTCTTGTGTTAGTTTGCTGAGAATGACAGTTTCCTAGATCTTGGTTTCTAATATCATTGTCCAATTTTTAAAAAATGAGCTCCTTAGAGAAACAGCTGATTCTAAGACTGGAGTGGGAAACATGCAAGTCCGGAGCATCCTGTAGTGTGAGAAAGTGGTATATCAGAAGGAATATAGGAAGCGATGAAAAAACCCGGCTGGGCGCGGTGGCTCATGCCTGTAATCCCAGCACTTTGGGAGGCTGAGGCGGGCAGATCACCTGAGGTCAGGAGTTCAAGACTAGCCTGGCCAACATGGTGAAACCCCGTCTCTACTAAAAATACAAAAAGTAGCCGGGCGTGGTGGCAGGTGTCTGTAATCCCAGCTACTCAGGAGGCTGAGGCAGGAGAATCGCTTGAACCCAGGAGGCAGAGGTTGCAGTGAGCCAAGATTGTGCCATTGCACTCCAGACTGGGGGACAAGAGTGAGACTTCCTGTCCAAAAAAAAAAAAAGAACCCTACAATAATCGGGGTATGTCAGCAACAAAGTAAAGCAGGATTGCATTATAATACAGTATAAACTATCCCTTTGTCTGTACTGATATAAATGGTTGCATAAACAGAAGAGAGAGGTCTGTGCCGAATGATTCCAAGTAAGTTTTTTAGATACCTCACCCTCAAAGAGTGGAAGAAAACTGTCTACTCTTCAGTGTGGGCTACATATAGTGACTTCCTTCCAAAGATTACCTTGTGGAAAGGAGGAGAGGAGGAAGAGTAGCTTTACAGTGGGTAAGTCTGCCCTCACCACCTCAACCAGTTGATCAAGGTCCACCTCAGCAGTGATAAGTCACGCTGATAGCGTGTACCCTTGATATGATGTGATGAAAATGGAACTTTGCTTCTCCTTCTGAAAACATGTACCCCAGCGTGATCATGAGAAACACATCAGACAAACTGCAATTGAGGGATATTCTACAAAATACCTGATAAGTATTCCTCAAACTATCAGGCCATCAAACACAAAGTCTGACAGATTGTCAAAGTCAAGAGACATGACGATACAATGTCATGTGGCATGTGGATGGGATTCTAGAACAGAAAGAGGGCACTGGGGGAGAATGGAGGAAATTTGAATAAAGTATAGAATTTCACTAACGTATCTTTTTTTTTTTTTTTTTTTTTTGAGATGGAGTCTCGCTCTGTAGCCCAGGCTGGAATGCAGTGGCGTGATCTTGGCTCACTGCAACCTCTGCCTCCTGGGTTCAAGTGATACTTTCACCTCAGCACCTCCTTGCCTGCCCGTCGAAGTAGCTGGGATTACAAGTGTGTGCCACCCGGCTAATTTTTGTATTTATTTATTTTTTTTTGAGATGGAGTCTCGCTCTGTCACCCAGGCTGGAGTGCAGTGGCGCGATCTTGGCTCACTGCAAGCTCCGCCTCCTGGGTTCACGCCATTCTCCTACCTCAGCCTCCCGAGTAGCTGGAACTACAGGTGCCCGCCACCACAGCTGGCTAATTTTTGTATTTTTAGTAGAGACGGGGTTTCACCGTGTTAGCCAGGATGGTCTCGATCTCATGACCTCATGATCTGCCTGCCTCAGCCTCCCAAAGTACTGGGATTACAGGAGTGAGCTACTGCGCCCGGTAAGTTTTGTATTTTTTGTAGAGACAGGGTTTTATACCATGTTGGCCAGGCTGGTCTCAAACTCCTGACCTCAAGTGATCTGCCCACCTTCCCCTCCTAAAATCCTGGGATTATAGGTGTGAGCCACCATGCCCTTTTCGGCTGTAATGTGTCCATATTAATTCATTGATTGTGACAAATGTATCATACTAATGTAAGCTGTTAATATCATACTAATGTAAGCTGTTTCCCCCTGGGAAACTGGGAATGGGGTTAGAGGAATTCTATTATCTGCAATACTTCAGTAAATCTACAACTACTAAAAGAAAAGCGTTAGTTAAAAAAAAGTGAAGAAAGGCCAGGCATGGTGGCTCACGCCTGTATTCCCAGCACTTTGGGAGGCTGAGGCAAGTGGATTACCTGAGGTCAGAGTTCGAGACCAGCCTGGCCAACATGACAAAACCCTATCTCTACTAAAAATACAAAAATTAGCTGGGCATGGTGGCATGCACCTGTAATCCCAGCTACTTGGGAGGCTGAGGCAGGAGAATCACTTGAACCTGGGAGGTGGAGGTTGCAGTGAGCCGAGATCGCACCACTGCACTCCAAAAAAGTGAAGAAAAATCGGTATCACTATTACATATTCCCACAATAAATGGTATGGGGGAGGGATCCCCAATGTTCTCAGATCTGAAGTAAAAAACTGCAGTTATGTATTTTGGCAACATGTTTATTTAGCCTCATTATTTGACTCCTCACTCTTCCTAATCATTGGAGTAATATCTAGCTCAAGAATATTACACACTTCATTCCTTTGCCACAGCTTTTTCCCTCCCTCCCTCCCTCCCTTCCTCGCTTCCTTCCTTCCTTCCTTCCCTCTTTCCTCCCTTTCTCTTTTCTTTCTTTTCTTCTCTTTTATTTCTTTTTCTTTTTGAGACAGGGTCTTGCTCTGTCACCCAGGCTGGAGTGCATGGCACGACCATGGCTCAACTCCAGCCTTGACCTCCCAGGTTCAAGCAATCCTGCCATCTAAGTCTCCCAAGTACCTGGGACTACAGGTGTGAGTCATCATGCCTGGCTAATTTTGTGTGTGTCTGGAGACGGGAGCCTCCCTGTGTTGCCCAGGCTGGTCTTGAACTCCTGGGATCAAGGGATCCCTCCACCTTGACTTCCCAACTTGTGATTACAGGCGTGAGCTACTGTGTCCACCCCTGCCCTGAAACTTCTTAGATTCTTTTTGTGATTCAGCTCTAATTGATTGATAAGGAGATGTCAAAAAAATTACCTCCTATTTCTGTGTGAATTGACTTAAGCCACTGCAGCAATTGAATACATCTAATGTTTGCCAAATTTCCTCTTCATGTTGCACTGTTGATACAGTGTTGGTGTTGGATTTTCGATAAGGTATGTGAACATGAAACTGTGATTATAATGCAAGCAAACATGTAATACCTTGTGTATTTTTAAACAGTATTAGTGAGTTTTCAAGGGAAAATGATTTTCAAAAGGCAACTATGCCTAACCAACTTTTCAAAGTTGCAAATAATTTAATTGCTTATCATTGTTATGCTCATTTAATGACTATCTGGGTTCAAACATATTCTGACTGTTTATCTGTAAACGAGCTACAGCAATTAGACAAAAATTGAGCAATATGCCAGGTTCCAAGTGCAATTATGTGACTTGATTTCAAATAAGTAATGTTTTGGGGTTAACTATCTTCAGTTAATTTTTATTCTCCCCACTACTAAGTTATCTTGTTCTGCTTCATGTTGTCATTTCATTCTTATATTGCAGCTCACATTAAGCATGTCACTTCATGGCATCCAATTAGAGAATCCTTAGATAAACATGACCTGGCCTGCCTACATAAAAATATTTTTAAAAATCTAGCTAAATTCCTTTTCCTATCTGTAATTAAGCCCACCAGACCTTTTTGGATTAACTCGTGGGCTGTAATGTAACAAAGAAGGGCTTTATTCTCTATTACTAAATCTGGTCCCTACTTTGAAGTTAACCAAATTCCATCTTTGGTTAGATTCTTGACTACAGTGTGAAACTAATCAATGGGAGACTTTTTAAAAATTACTCATACTGAAGTTATAGGTGACAAAACCTGGAAATTTGTAACTGTTTTAACAGTGACTATTAAGACAAAAAATATGGTGGCTCATGCCTGTAATCCCAGCACTTTGGGAAGTCAAGGCAGGAGGACTGCTTGGGCCCAGGACACCCTGTCTCTATAAAAACTAAAAAAATTAGGCTGGTGCGTGCCTCGTGCTTGTTGACTCAGCTACCTGGAGACTGAGTGGGAGGATCGTTTGAGCCCAGGAGGCTGAGATTGCAGTGAGCTGTATTCACACCACTGCACTCCAGCCTGAGCAACAGAATGAGACCTCGTCTCAAAAAAATAAAAAGAAGAAAAGCACAATAAATCCCATAAAAGCTATATATGATTGGAAGAGTTTGTTACATGAAAACTCAGAAGTTTCATTTTTGTTTGTAAATCAGCAATCTTTATTCCATCTGACCCTCTCAGTGCATGTCACCCCATGAAGGCATTTGGTGTCATATAAATGGTAATATTCTTAAATATGAAGGTTAAAGCTTAATGCTATTTGGTACCCAAAGACATTTGAATGACTATATATACATATATATATGTATATATGTATATGTATATATCCACTCACATAATCTTGCCAATTGGAACTTGGCGTACTGCCCAATTTTTGTCTAATCGCTATAGTTTGTTTACAAAGAAACAGTAGGAGTAGATAGATATTGAATAGAAACTCGTATAGACTTCCAGGTAAAGATCTAGCCTTCAGAACTATTCAACAGCTTCTTTGATGAAGGAAACAACCCCCAAATCACTTCGTTTCAACCAGCAAGATCTTGCCCAGGACAAAATTGGATGAATAAAGATGACAGTGTCCAAACTCCTGAGTACTGTCCCAGGAACCTCCAAAGACATGCCATGGAGTCAAGTGGTGGCACCTCTTCCTATCTAAAGTTTCAAGAGATCTTCACCTATTTTAAGCATCTAATGCAGTATTTCTCTCAGATGAATTCCTCGGACACACTTGGAGGAAAAGGGCCCTGTGGTTAAACAAGGGCCTGCCAAATCTAGAAGATTCACAACACATGCTGGAATAATAAAGTCTCTGAGGTGTTCTGCAATAAATAAATTTAAACAAAAAAAAAAACCCAAAAGACTGTTAACAGTTTGTCTAAGTTGTTCATTCCTTAGTTCCCCACTTCTCTTCGAACCCCAACAAAAACACACTTTGAATAGGGAATAATCAGTCCCCACCCAGTGGAAAAGTGAGGATTTATAGGCTTATTTTCTGGAGAGGGGAAACATACAGTATTTCTAAACAGAGTAAACAAGCCCCAGTTTCTAGTACGGTGGCTCATGCCTGTAATTCCAGCACTTTGGGAGGCCAAGTCAGGAGGATCACATGAGGCCAGGTGTTCAAGACCAGCCTGGCCAACATGATGAAACCCCGTCTCTACTAAAAATACAAAAATTAGCCAGGCGTGGTGGCAGGTGCCTGCAGTCCCAGCTATTCAGGAGGCTGAGGCAGGAGAAATCGCTTGAACCTGGGAGGTGTGGAGGTTGCAGCGAGCCGAGATTACGCCACTGCACTCCAGCCTAGGCAACAGAGTGAGACTCCGCCTCCAAAAAAAAAAAAAAAACAAGCCCCAGTTGAGGGCAGGTATGCCAAACAGAAAATTAGGAGGATTAAATGAATGTATGCATATTGGAGGCTAAGCTTTTTTATGCAAAAGAATGTTTTATGTACTCATTAACATAGTAATGAATGTAAATTACATTCTGATAATGTAAAATACAGTGTATTTGTTAGGCCTCAAAAAAGAAACTATAGCATTAGTGCAATTTAAGATAACTGGTAAGGCTCTTTAAATTGTTTAGGAGGCTGAGATTTTTTTCTCTTCTTCCCTTGGTTCCCAGAGTGCTGGAGACCAAGTCTTTATCAAGGCAGGAGGCTGAAAGAGTCTTTGGAATGGACCAGTCCAAGAGAAATAACTAAATATATGGAAAATCCCAAGTTCTCCAATAAAATGGCCCAGCCAGATCATTCACAGAGAAACCCACAGATGACTAGACCCACACATGTGTCCAGCGCTTCCAATCAACTCTTTGGTCCTTCACTATTAAATATTAACAGATGGCAGGCCACAGTGGCTCACACCTGTAATCCCAGAACTTTGGGAGGCTGAGGTGGGTGGATCACCTGAGGTCAGGAGTTCGAGACCAGCCTGGCCAACATGGTGAAACCTTGTCTCTACTAAAAATACAAAAATTAGCTGGGCATGGTGGTGGGCGCATGTAATCCCAGGTACTCCGGAGGCTGAGGCAGGAGAATCGCTTGAACCTGGGAGGCAGAGGTTGCAGTGAGCCGAGATCGTGCCATTGCACTCCAGCTTGGGCAACAAGAGTGAAACTCCATCTCACAAATAAATAAATAAAAATAAAAATAAATAAATATTAACAGACAACTAAGAAATAACAGATATCTGAACAAACCATTTAACATGAAAGATAGAGATAAAACAGAGGGCTGGGTGCGGTGGCTCACGCCTATAATCCCAGCACTTTAGGAGGCCGAGGCGGGCAGATCACAAGGTCAGGAGTTTGAGACCAGCCTGACCAACATGGTGAAACCTTGTCTCTAGTAAAAATACAAAAATTAGCCAGATGTGGTGGCGGGCGCCTGTAATCCCAGCTACTCGGGGGTCTGAGGCAGAAGAATCGCTTCAACTCAGGAGGTGGAGGTGGGCCAAGATCTCACCACTGCCCTCCAGCCTGGGTGACAGAGTGAGACTCTGTCTCAAAAAAAAAAAAAAAAAAAAAATTAAAAAAAAAAAAGAAAAGAAAAAAGAAATAAAAGCACGGGAAAGAATCATTTGTCTCTGTGTTTCTGTATTTTCCACACTGGACTTGGCACACAGTAAATGTTCAGTAAGTACATGTTGACTAAATAAAGGGATCTGTAAAAATAGCTCATAATCTTAGGTACCTTAGACTAAGCAAATTAGGGTCATCTAAGTCTGAGTGAAAAAATGTAAACACTGTTCATGAATTCTCACCAGAAGCTATTGAAAATCTATTGTTCTGTGTTGCAGTTGGAAATGCCTTAAAATCAATATGAGAGCATTTTAAAGTTTGGATATAAATAAATTGAAAAATGTTTTTGACAATACTGCTTTGCTAAATAATGGTTACACTAGGATCTATATAATAGGATTCAAGGCCACCTCTGAAATCTTCTGGACTTAAATGAACACACCTTGCTAAGTACATCAGTTTCTTATGTGCGTGAAAGGAATGAAGACTTAAAAAAGAAATAAAGTGATTTTTTTCCTCTTTGACCCTAAAATGAGCAAAGTTAATCATATACTTTGTGTGTTTACATAGAATATTTTATCTAAGAAGTCATAACTCTGAAACAAAATGCAATGATTAATTGGCCCTCATATCATTGTGTATTAGATTAGTATCTTATCCCTGTGTCTACCTGAGGAGACATCTACGTGAAAGCACTAAATGAAAAAAGATGGTAAGTACAGCAAATTTTCTTTTTCTTTTCTTTTTTTTTTTTGAGACAGAGTCTCACTCTGTTACCAAACTGGAGTGCAGTGGCATGATCTCGGCTCACTGCAACCTCTGACTCCCGGGTTCCAGTGATTCTCCTGCCTCAGCCTCCCAAGTAGCTGGGACTACAGGTGCCCACCACCACACCCAGTTAATTTTTTGTATTTTTAGTAGAGATGGGGCTTCACCATGTTAGCCAGGATGGTCTCCATCTCTTGACCTCATAATCAGCCTGCCTCGGCCTCCCAAAGTGTTGGGATTACAGGTGTGAGCCACCATGCCTGGCCAGTTTCTGTGTGGATATAGAAACTGTGTGGTCAAGGATATAGAGCTTTACTTTTTTTTTTTTTTTTTTTTTTTTTTGAGACAGAGTCTCACTCTTGCCATCCAGGCTGGAGTGCAATAGCGTGATCTTGGTTCACTGCAACCTTCACCTCCAGGGTTCAAGTGATTCTCCTGCCTTAGGCTTCCGAGTAGCTGGGATTACAGGTGCATGCCACCATGCCCGGCTAATTTTTGTATTTTTAGTAGAGACGGAGTTTCACCGTGTTGGCCAGGCTGGTCTCAAACTCCCAATCTCAGGTGATCCGCCTGCCTCGGCCTCCCAAAGTGCTAGGATTACAGGCATGAGCCACCCCATCTGGACAGAATTTCTTTATTTCTCCAGAGAAAAGGGTTTACCTTCCCCCTCTCTTAAAAATGACACAAAACCAGAAACAAAAAAACTAAAACAAGCTCAATAATTTCCCCCCAAACACAAAAGGCTTTGGGAGTGTACATTTTGTTGAAAATGTCACTGATTCCTCTTTGACTATTACTTTTTCTTGGGTTCCGGATTCACCTGGACTTACATGGCTTCAAGTGAATTGTGGAGCTTTTGTTCACCTGTGGGTAAAAACCCAGGTGATAGAGCCAGAGTGAGTGATGGGGCTCCTTTTTCTGCCTCACCTTATGCAGGGCTTGTAAGAGGTGGTGGAGAAGCAAAGCTTTTATAGAACTGTGGTACCAAATTACACTTGTCATCACTGTAATAGGAGCTTGCGAAGATAGTTATCTTCCCAGCCT
Organism: Pan paniscus; assembly: GCF_029289425.2. Classification (NCBI taxonomy): domain Eukaryota; kingdom Metazoa; phylum Chordata; class Mammalia; order Primates; family Hominidae; genus Pan; species Pan paniscus. The sequence continues at coordinate 74,670,859 of NC_073263.2, forward strand.
GTTTCTCCAGAACATTTCATACATTTTACACGAACATAAATAAGAATTTCAATTGAGTACTTTTATAATTGTAGCATTCTATACTCCAGATGTCTTGAATGCTGTCTTGGTTGTCATAAAAATGTCCACCAAATGAGTAGATTGTTATAAAAATGGGAAGGGCCAACAGACCATCAAAGACTCTCCCCGTAAGGCTTACCTATCAGAATGTGAGGTATTTCTTTGTTGAAAGATGTGTTTAGTTTCCTGCCTTGAAAACGTGATTGTTATGACATTACTGACAATGCAAATGTTTTGACCAAAAGCGAAACAAATGAAGAGATTTTATGTTTTGTTTTGTTTTTCTTTTTTCAACTACGTATAATCCTGGAATGGCATCAGATAAACAAGGTCTAAAAGACTGAAAATTAAAAATAATAAAAGCAGAGCCAGTTACTTGGGGGTAATAAGAAGGAACTAAATATTGTGATAGATAGATACAAAGTACTTAGATCTTCCAGGCATTTTACTAAGAATATTTTCCTTTAAGAAAATTAGAGATATTTTATGAATGTTACTTTTTTGAGCTAATTTATTTAAACTTTTTATGAGTGTTTAAAGAAAAAATGATAACATTGTCTGTGGGGGTTCTAATAGATGTAATACATTTGACACATAGCAAAAAAGCAGAGAGATGGTGAATGGACTTGTATGTTTTGAAGGTTTCCAGATTTTACATGAAGTAGTTCGGTATTAACTCTACATTGTGAAAAGTTAAATAAAAGGTAAACTTTCTGTAAAGTTATAGGCTGGATGCAGTGGCTCACATCTGTAATCCCAGCACTTTGGGAGGTCAAGGCAGGAGGGTTGCTTGAGTCCAGGAGTCCGAGACCAGCCTGGGCAACATAGACCTCATTTCTACAAAAAATAAGAAAATTAGCTGGGCATGGTGGCATGAGCCTGTAGTCCCAGCTACTCAGGATGCTGGGGTGGCAGGATCCATTGAGCCCAGAGGTGGAGGCTGCAGTGAGACGTGACCACACAACTACACTCCAGCTTGGGTGACAGAGTGACTTTGTCTTAAAAAAATATATATTTAAAAAAATATATATATACACACATATATATATACATATATATACACACATATATATACATATATACACATATATATACATATATATATTTTTATAGTAATCTCCAAGAAAAAAGTAAAAAAATACAATGAGACATAACTAAAAAGCAGATAGATAAAATAGAATTTTAAAGAAATATTCAAATACTTAGAAAGCAGGGAAGTAAGAAGAGAGATACAAAACATCAGTGGGAAAAAAGAGAAAAAATAGTAAAATGGTTAACCTAAATCCTACCATATCAATTGTTACATTAAACGTGAATGGACTAAAAAAAGTAGACTTTTGGCTGGGTGTGGTGGCTCACACCTGCAATCCTGGCACTTAGGGAGGCCACAGCAGGAGGATCCCTTGAGCTCAAGGGTTCAAGACCAGCCTAGGCAACATAGGGAGACCCTGTCTCTACAAAAAAGTAAAAAAATTAGCCCAGTATTGTAGGACACGCCTGTAGTCCCAGCTACTGGGGGTGCTGAGGTGGGAGGATTGCTTGAGCCCTGGAGGTTGAGCCTTCAGTGAGCCGTGATGGTACCACTGTATGCCAGCCTGGGTCACAGAGCAAGACCATGTCTCAAAAAAAAGGTAGACTTTTTTTTCTGTTAAGCGTTAAAGGCCTAAGTTCATTTTTGGAGGTGCCTGTTTGTTATTTTTAGGGGAAAAAACCTTCCCTGGATGGCACATTTAATTACACAGATGTAAAGCAAGGATCTACACATTTTTCTGGAGGTAAGTTTCGTATGTAGCCATTACTGATAATCTGACTCTGGCCCAGTGGAAACTGGACCTTGGCAAGTGGCTTATTCCCTGAGTAGATGTGTGTGGCCCAGTAAGTGGGAAGAGCTGAAGCAACAAAGAGCTGGAACACTCGGGGGCCTGCATCCTTGTCTCAGGTCTTCCTGGATTGAGTGTTAGCTAAGAGGAAAGTGATACTGTCTTTCTTTTTGAAAAAATCAACAATTTGTTTTCCATAACTATATGTCATTTTTATTTTTTTCTTTTTCTCTTTTTTAATAATAGAGATGAGGGTCTCACTAGCCCAGGCTGGTCTCAAACTCCTTGGCTCAAGCAATCCTCCCACCTTGCCCTTCCAAAGTGCTGAGATTACAAGGCATGAGCCGTGGTGCCTGGCCACTGTACCTCTATAATTACTTTGAGAGGTGTAGCCATCATAGCATGGCTATAGACACCATTAATCAAAGATGACACAATAATGACACAATAAACAGTGACCAAGAGAAGAACTGTCGTAACAAACAGCAAGGGGCTGTTTTGGGGGAAAGTGGTAGTCAAATGAATTTGGGGTCACTAGTCAGGTGACTAGATGTAATCTTGTAAGGTTGGTGGTCACAGGGTGCTGAAACGCAGGCAGTTTTTCCTGACATAACTAACATACGATTTGCCAGGGTACTGTGTCAGGCCCTTGAGCCCTTTAACACACATGACTTCCCTTACTATAATCCTATAATTCACTTCTTACTGTAGCAAATTTATAGATGAGAACAATAACGCCCAGGAAGGTTAAGGAACTCATTTTCCTCATGGAAACACAGCCAGTAAGAGACAGAGCAGGCTGTTCTGATTTGAACTCACTGACTCTTTTTTTGTTCTTTGAGTCGGAGTCTCATTCTGTCACCCAGGCTGGAGTGCAGTGGCACGATCTCAGCTCACTGCAGCCTCTGCCCCCCTGGTTCAAGCGATTCTCCTACCTCAGCCTCCCGAGTAGCTGGGACTACAGGTGTGCGCCACCATGCCCAGCTAACTTTTGTATTTTTAGTAGAGATGGGGTTTCACCATGTTGGCCAGGCTGGTCTTGAACTCCCGACTTCAGGTGATCTGCCCACCTCAGCCTCCCAAAGTATTGGGATAACAGGCGTGAGCCACCAAGCCCGGCCCTCATTGACTCTTTCCACAGTAGCATACCTGTTTCAAGAGGCATGCTCTATATAGGGAAGCCCATCAGAATCCGGGAATTAAGGAAACAAGACATGAAGGGAACTCTCAGCTCATCTAGAGGGCTCCCCAGGCTCCCTTTAGGGCGGGAGTCTGTTCCAAGGTGCAGCCAGCCTGAGCCTGCCAAGAGTAGCAGGTGAGCCCTGATAAGACCATGGTAAGTGGATTCACCTGCCCAGAGAGAGATGCGCCGATCTTGACTGTCTCTTGAGGGATAGTGGAGGATCAGAGCTGCCAAGATAAAACCCTGGAGCTTGGGAGGATCTCAAGCAAGTGCTTTGTCCACTCGAAAAAGCCTTCATCCAAGCCAAATAAGACAAGCGACTGTGAGAAGGTAATAAGTACATTTCTGGTGATTATACCTACAGAGAGGCAGGAATAAAGGGAGAGAACAATGCTTCCAGGCCTTTGATCTTTACCTGCCACAGGCCTCTCCTCCCCTTCTAGCCGACTTCCTGAGGCAGGAAATGGTGACATCACCTTGCGTTTGTCAGCACTCTCCTGTTCTGAGTCATCAGGATTGCTGGCATAGTGATCCATAAGATTTCCAAGTAGATTATTTACTCCCCTTTTAGGGGCTTGGTATTGCACCTTCCCTCAGTGTACTGTCAGACCTCTCTTCAGTTAGAGATTTCCTCCTTGGGATGTCATTCGGTGTCCTCATAGGTAGTATCTTCTAACTTTTATTAGCATTATCCTTTATTAACCAACTCTAAGTTGGGGGTGGGAGGTCATAAAAATACCCAGTTGAATGAATTACAGTTAATTTTAACCATTCCTCCATTGTTGGACATGAATCTAGTTTCCAGTTATTTGCTGTTACAGACAATGTCAAAGGAAACATCTTTTTCCACAATGTGTGCATGTGTTTTTTTTTTTTTTTGAAATGGGCTTTCGTTCTGTCCCTCAGGCTGGAGTGCAGTGGTGTGATCATGGTTCACTGCAGCCTCAAAATCCTAGACTCAAGTGATCCTCCTACCTCAGCCTCCTGAGTAGCTAGGACTACAGGTGCACACCACAGTGCCTGACTAATTTTTGCATTTTTGTACAGACAGGGTTTTGCCATGTTGCCCAGGCTGGTCTTGAACTCCTGGGCTCAAGTGATCCACCCACCTCAGCCTCCCAAAGTGCTGGGATTATAGGTGTGAGCCACTGCAGCCTGGCCTGTGTTTGAGTATTTCTGTAGGATAGATCGCTAAATGAGGAACCAGGGATCAAGGTATTTAAACATTTATGTTTTTAAATTTATCATATTTAAAACCTTTTTTATGGGTTGAGCGTGGTGACTCACACCTGTAATCCCAGCACTTTGAGAGGCCAAGGCAGATCCCTTCAGCCCAGGAGTTGGAGACCACCCTGGGCCACATGGCAAAACCCTGTCTCTACAAAAATACAGAAAGTAGCCAGGTGTGGTAACTTGGTGCCTGTAAATCCCAGCTACTGGGGAGGCTAAGATGGGAGGATCACTTGAGCCCAGGAGGCAGAGGTTGCAGTGAGTTGAGATCACGACACTACACTCCAGCCTGGGTGACAGAATGAGACTCTGTCTCAAAAAACAAAACAACAACAAAAAACAAACCTCTTTATTATGGAAGTTTGCAACAAATATAAAAATAGAAAAGTATAATGGATATTCACTTACCCTCTTTACCCAGCTTTTACAATGATCAACTCTCAGCCAACTTTAATCTACCTGTACTCTCAACTCTTCCCTGTCTTCCCTCCCCTAGATTATTTGAAAGCAAACCTCAGACACCATATAATTTCATTTGTAAATATTTTAGTATGTAGGCCAGGTGCGGTGGCTCACGCCTATAATCCCAGCACTTTGGGAGGCCAAGGAGGGCGGGTCATTTGAGGTCAGGAGTTCAAAACCAGCTTGGCCAACATGGTGAAACCCCATCTCTACTAAAAATACAAAAATAAGCCAGGGGTGGTGGTGGGTGCCTGTAATCCCAGCTTCTCAGGAGCTGAGGCAGGAGAATTGCTTGAACCCGGGAGGTGGAGGTTGCAGTGAGCAGATATCGTACCATTGCACTCCAACCAGGGTGACAGAGTGAGACTCCATCTCAAAAAAAAAAAAAAAAGAAAAGAATATATACATTTTAGTATGTACCACTTAAAGATGACTGCAGCCTCAAACTCCTGGGCACAAGGGATCCTCCTGCCTTAGCCTCCTGAGTAGCTAGAATTACAGCCATGTGCCACCATGCCCAGCTAATAGTTTTTAAATCTTATCCAAATATGGATGATATATTTTAGCCAGGCACGGTGGCTCATGCCTGTAATCCCAGCACATTGGGAGCTGAGGCGGGTGGATCACTTGAGGTCAGGAGTTTGAGACCAGCCTGGCCAACATGGTGAGACCCTGTCTCTACTAAAAACACAAAAAAATTAGCCAGGCATGGTGGTGTGTGCCTGTAATCCCAGCTACTTGGGAGGGTGAGGCTGGAGAATTGCTTGAACCTGGAAGGAGGAGTTTGCGGTGAGCCGAGATCTCGCCATTGCACTCCAGCCTGGGCAACAAGAGCGAAACCCCGTCTCTAAAATAAATAAATAAATAAATAAATAAATAATAAAAAAAAGGTCATTTTAAATCTGAATAGGTTCTCAAAATTGTTCTTAAAAAAAAAGTACTAACTTATCCTTCCACCCACAGTGCTGCTCTTGGGAGCAGAATTCTGAAGAGAAAGGCAAAATTCAAGGGAAAGAGTTTGCCTTCAAGTTTTAACATAAACTATGTTAACATAGGCTATGTTAAAACTTAAAGAAGGAAGACCAATAAATAGCACTGTAGCAAGAGGAGAAACTAAACCTACCAATGGTCTGTGAGCTCTCATACATTTAACCCTCCTAAAGCACAGTCTTGAATAACAGACAACATCAAAGGGCAGCTGTGCTTTTCTCAGAATAAAACAGCTGAGCTAAACAACCAAAACCAAACAGCTGTACTGCCTTTGGATTTAGTGTTGCATTAAAATTAGATGTTTTCTTTCCCCAGCCTTTTTTTTTTTCTTGGTGGAAGAAGCAATTGAAGAGTTTTATTTCAGACATAAATGTTATGTTCAAATCATTTGCACACAGCCCACAGTAAAATGTTAGTTATTACGGAAATCTGACTGATGGCATTGTCACTTATAAGGAGAGACCCTCTCAATTGTTTTCATTATTCAATACTACTTAATTATTTAGAATTTGCCTGTGTACAGTGAACGTCATTGATGTTGTAGATGTGAAAGTTGATTAAAACACCTTAAACTTGATTTTTATTTTATTTATTTTATTTTATTATTATTTTTTAGACGAGTTTTACTCTTGTTGCCCAGGCTAGAGTGTAATGGTGCAATCTCTGCTCACTGCAACCTCTGCCTCCCGGGTTCAAGCGACTCTCCTGCCTCAGCCTCCTGAGTAGCTAAGATTACAGGCGCACACCACCGCGCCTGGCTAATTTTTGTAGTTTTAGTAGAGACGGGGTTTCTCCATGTTGGTCAGGCTGGTCTCGAACTCCCAACATCAAGTGATTCGTCCGCCTCGGCCTCCCAAAGTGCTGGGATTACAGGCATGAGCCACTGCATCTGGCCACAAGTTTAATTTTTTCAGTTTTTTTTACTTGTTTCATTTTGTTCTGTACTGGGTAGCAAGGGAACGTTTTTGAACAAGGACAATTAATGTTGGATTACTATGTTAGGTTTACAGGAAGGGCCAGAGTCAGGGAAACCAGGAGCCTATTGAAAAACGTGAGAGAGCTGGGTGTGGTGAGAGGCCCAGGCTGGTTGGCTGATCCCTTGGCATTTTGGGAGGCCCAAGCTGGTGGATCCCTTGAGATCGACTGGAGCAACAAGAGGAAACCATCTCCACCAAAAGGAAAAAAAATAAAAGGGGGAAAGGTGATAAAGACATGAATTGGGCCGGGTGACGTGGCTCACGTCTGTAATCCCAGCACTTTGGGAGGCTGAGGTGGGTGGATCCTGAGGTCAGGAGTTCGAGACCTGCCTGACCAACATGGTGAAACCCCGTCTCTGCTAAAAATACAAAAAAAAAAAAAAAAAAAAAAATGCTGGGCGTGGTGGTGGGCACCTGTAATCCCAGCTACCTAGGAGGCTGAGGCAGGAGAATAGTTTGAACCCGGGAGGTGGAGGTTGCAGTGAGCTGAGATCGCACCACTGTACTCCAGCCTGGGCAACAGAGCGAGACTCCATCTCAAAAAAGAAAAAAAGACATGAAATGACGCATCGTGAAAAAAACATTTCCCTTTACCTCTTTGACCAAGAGAAACTAAGTGAACTTTTCTTTTCTTTTTGAAACAGGGTCTCCTTCCGTCACCCAGGCTGGAGTGCAGTGGTGTACTTGGTTCACTACAGCCTTGACTTCCTGGGCTCAAGGGATCCTCCCAGCTCAGCCTCCTGAGCAGCTAGGACTATCAGCATGGCCATGATGTCCAGCTAAAATTTTTATTATTTATTTATTTATTTATTTAAAGGACAAGACAGTGGATAACATTTTTAAATTTAAAATTAACTTTTTTTTTTTTTTTTTTTTGTTCAAACAGATTTTCACTAAGTTGCCCAGGCTGGTGTTGAACTCCTGGGCTCAAGTGATCCTCCCACCTGGGCCTTCCAAAGGGCTGAGATTACAAGTGTGAGCCATTGCACCCAGTCTGAACTTTTCATTTAGCTTACCTTTTCTTTTTTTTTTTTTTTTTTTGAGACAGAGTCTCGCTGTCACCCAGGCTGGAGTGCAGTGGCACGATCTTGGCTCACTGCAGGCTCTGCCCCCCGGGGTTCACGCCATTCTCCTGCCTCAGCCTCCCGCGTAGCTGGGACTACAGGGGCCCGCCACCTCGCCCGGCTAATTTTTTGTATTTTTAATAGAGACAGGGTTTCACCGTGTTAGCCAGGGTGGTCTCCATCTCCTGACCTCATGATCCGCCTGCCTTGGCCTCCCAAAGTGCTGGGATTACAGGCGTGAGCCACCGTGCCCGGCCAAAGCAACTACTTCATCTCCCTGTCGGGGAATCAGAATCCTGGAGCTTAAATGAGAAATTCCTAGATGCTCCATTCCTGATGTTCTTCTGTAAAATGAAGTTGGCCTTAAGTGCTTTAATTGCTTTTGGCTGATATCAGAGGTTTTCACTGGGTTATGCTTCTTTAAGGCAAGGACCATGCGTGGAGGGCCTTGAGCCCTGAGCACCTAAGCTTAGCACCTTAGAACGTGGCAGATGGGTGCTTATTAGATTTTTGTTGAAAAAATGCCTTCCAATTTTTTCATGTTTGATTTCATGGCTGTGCTGTAATTGCTCCCATGTTCTTAAACCCCTCTCATCCTCTTCATTCAGACAAACACAACCTGCTTTTCTGATGCTTACGCTTGGATGGGGTCCTTTCTCCAGCCTGTGGAGGCCTCTTTGTGTCACCAAATCATATTGTATTTTTTTTTTATTTTTTAATTTTTATATATTTTTTGAGACAGAGTTTCACTCATCACCCAGGTTGGAGTACAGTGGCATGATCTCAGCTCACTGGAACCTCTGCCTCCAGGTTCAAGTGATTCTCCTGCCTTAGCCTCCCATGTAGCTGGGATTACAGGCATGCACCACCACACTTGGCTAATTTTTTGTTGTTGTTGTTGTTTTTCTTTTTGAGATGGAGTCTCACTCAGTCGCCCAGGCTGGAGTGCAGTGGTGTGATCTCAGCTCACTGCAACCTCTGCCTCCCGGGTTCAACAATTCTCCTGTCTCAGCCTCCCTAGTAGCTGGGACTACAGAAGCCTGCCACCACTCCCAGCTAACTTTCGTATTTTTAGTAGAGACAGGGTTTCACCATACTGGTCAGGCTGGTCTCAAACTCCTGACCTTAGGTGATCCATCCACCTCAGCCTCCCAAAGTGCTGGGATTACAGGCGTGAGCCACCACACCTGGCCATATTGTATATTCTTTAAAACAACAACAAAAAAGCTCATTAGATTTTTCCCAGCTGAGTTCAACTCTTTGCCTTCTCCTATTTGTTTCTGACCACTCTACCAAAACCCACTTTAATCTAATAGCCAAGTGTTAAAGCTCCTCAGTTACTCAAAATCTACTTACTGGCAGATTGCAGGAGCCTTGGAGGAGGTAAGGTCTTGGCATTTTTTTAGTGAGTCTTGCCCTAGGTCCCTGGTTTCTAAATCTGGCCAGGTGTCATCATTGGAGGAACTAGTTAAACATCTGCATTCCTGGCACCATTCCAGCCTCGGTGACTCAGAATTTGGGGTGTGCTGCCCCCAGCCTCCAAAGAGTACAGCAGGAGCCTCAGGAATTTGAATTTTAACAAGTGTTCCAGGCAATTCTGATACCTGGGCAGATAGTCCAAACATTTAGTGTAAATTCCTTCCAGGGTAAGCAAAGGGACAAGGGAGAAGGATGAGTTCAAATTTTGGCAGAGATTGGGAGTGAGTCTGACTATCCGTCCATGTTGTCTATGTATTTTTACTCTTCTCTTTAGAGCCTACATTTTCCTCCATGCCTTCCATGGTTGACTTGTAGACTGACTCTAAAGGACAAGGACTTGCTACTTCATTGGTATCAGAAGCAGGAATTTCTATGAAAATGAATAGACCTGAATTCTTTTATCTTACAATCCTGGAATTGTTAGGAATCTTAAAGGTCACTTAGTGACCTTATTTAGTGGGACACCTTAGATATCCAAAGGACAAGCAATGACATCAAGATTAGCAACTCACATAATTGTGGTGAGCCACCCAGGGCAGGCCTTCCCTGAGGCTTCCAGCCTGAAGTCTCCAGCACTGCAAGCGGAGAGATCAGAAAGTCAGGAGTAGGCCTACGCTGGGAGAAAAGCAGGGGGCTGCGCACAGGAAAATGAAGGGAGATCAGATGGTATATGGAGAGCAAAGAGGGAGTGGAAGAGGAATGTGGGTGAGAACAATCTTTCAGTGCACTCAAACACAAAGGAATTCACTTACTTACTCCCCAAACACCTGCGAATTATCTCCTTAGAACCTGATCTGATGCTAACCACAGGTCTTGCCCTCAAGGAGCTCTCAATCTAGTGGGATAGACAAATACCCATGACAATAGAGAGTGATAAGTCTAACAATAGAGGCAGACTCCAGGAGTAAGGTAAGAATATGTGCAAACACACCAGCCCCAAGGGTTTGTGGAGCCCTTAGAATTTATTTACAGTATTGGATATAACGGCAACATTAAAATATGCAAGCTAGCCAGGCACAGGTGGCTCATGCCTGTAATCCCAGCACTTTGGGGTGCTGAGCCAGAAGGATCCTTTGAGCCCAAGAGTTTGAGATCAGCCTAAGTAACATAATGAGACCCTGTCTCTACAAAAACTAAAAAAATTAGCGTGGCATGGTGGCAAATCCACCTCAGGAGGTTTGAGGTGGGCCCAGAAATTTGAGGCTGCAATGAGTTATGATCTATGATCAGGCCACTGCACTCCAGCCTGTGCAACAGAGTGAGACCCTGTCTTTAAAAAACAAAATAAATACAAAATAAAATACATGAGCTAAACAGAAAGACTATATCCAGTTGTTTTTAGAATCGTTTTAAACTTTTTTGTTTGTTTGTTTCAGCCAGAGTCTCTCTCTGTTGCTCAGGCTGGAGTATGGTGGCTCGATTCGACTCACCACAACCTCCGCCTCCCAGGTTCAAGTGATTCTCCTGCCTCAGCCACCCCAGTAGCTGGGATTACAAGTGCATGCCACCATGCCCGGCTAATTTTTGTATTTTTAGTAGAGATGGGGTTTCATCATGTTGGCCAGGCTGGTCTCCAACTCCTGACCTCAAGTGATCCTCCAGCCTTGGCCTCCCAAATGGTGAGATTACAGGTGTGAGCCACTGTGCCTGGCCTATTTTAAACTTGTTAAGTGTTAAATAGAGCATTGCTAGTAAAACAAACAAACAAACAAACAACAGCAACAACAACAAAAAACAGAAAATAATCAACTTTCTGGTAATATCTGAACTTGAACCAGATGTTATGAAGAAATGGCTATCGGCTGGGTGCGGTAGCTCATGCCTGTAATCCCAACACTTTGGGAGGCTGAGGCGGGTGGATCACTTGAGGTCAGGAGTTTGAGACCAGCCTGGCCAACATGGTGAAACCCTGTCTCTACTAAAAATACAAAAATTAGCTGGGCATGGTGGTGTGTGCCTGTAATCCCAGGACCACCTCCCACCTCAGCCTCCCAATCCCACTCCCATGTCACTGAGGCTGCAGTGAGCCTTGATCACACCACTTTACCCCAGCCTGGGTGACAGAGTGAGACCCTGTCTCAAAACAAACAAAAAAGAAATGGCTATCATGGATATAATGAAGAAATAGAAATTTTATAATGTATTAAAAGAAATTTCATGTAAGAATTGTTCACATGAGACAAATGTCCTGTAGAAAGAAAAATTACCTTGAGCTAAAATGAGAACTTGCTAAATTCCTCTTTCTTATTCTCTTTTTGGAAATAATCAGCTTTCTTTAAAAATGTAAATAGGCTGGGCGTGGTAGCTCAAGCTTGTAATCCCAGCACTTTGGAAGGCTGAGGAAGGCGGATCATGAGGCCAGGAGATCGAGACCATCCTGGCTAACACGGTGAAACCCCGTCTCTACTAAAAATACAAAAAATTAGCCGGGCGTTGTGGCGGGTGCCTGAAGTCCCAGCTAGCCGGGAGGCTGAGGCAGGAGAATGGCGTGAACCCGGGAGGCGGAGCTTGCAGTGAGCCGAGATTGCGTCACTGCACTCCAGCCTGGGCGACAGAGTGAGACTCCGCCTCAAAAAAAAAAAAAAAAAAAAGTAAATATTTCTTTTTGGGATAATGTGACAAATGAATACACTTTGCCTTCCTCTCCCTCCCACACCCTCACTTGTAATCACAAAGCTATTGTTGAATGCTAGGTACCAAAGGTATTTTACTGCTGTGATATAAAATGGCAATTGTGTGAATGTAGATTTTAAGATTTCTCAGGGATGGAGCCGGGTGTGTGGCTCATACCTGAATCCCAGCACTTTGGGAGGTCAAGATGAGTGGATCACTTGAGGTCAGGAGTTCAAGACCAGCCTGGCTAACATGGTGAAACCCCATCTCTACTAAGAATACAAAAATTAGCTGGGCGTGGTGGTGCACACCTGTAATCCTAGCTACTTGGGAGGCTGAGGTTGGAGAATCGCTTGAATCTGGGAGGTGGACTTTGCAGTGAGCTGAGATCATGCCATTGCACTCCAGCCTGGGTGACACAGTAAGACTCCATCTCCAAAACAAAACAAAACAAAAAACTTCTCGGGGTAGACTGGATAGGAGAAGAAAAAAACCAAAAACTGAAGGTGCCCCAGACTATTAGTATCAGGGCAGGGATAGTGCAGAGAAAGGAAGTAGGAATTATTTGGAGTCTGAGAAAGGAAAAAAAGAAAATATTCTAAACATGGAAATGGTTGTAATTCGGAAATATCAGACATTATAGTTTAGACCTATACAGAGGAAAGTAAACATTCGAAGTGTATTATCTTATTGATTAGCAAGGAAAAAATATATCTTCATCTTTTAATAAAGAACTCCTAGGCTGGGCGTGGTGGCTCACGCCCATAATCCCAGCACTTTGGGAGGCCGAGCAGGGCAGATCACCTGAGGTTGAGAGTTCGAGACCAGCCTGACCAACATGGAGAAACCCCGTTTCTACTAAAAATACAAAATTAGCTAGGCGTGGTGGTGTGTACCTGTAATCCCAGCTACTTGGGAGGCTGAGGCTGGAGAATCAGTTGTACCTGGGAGGTGGAGTTTGCGGTGAGCTGAGATCGTGCCATTGCACTCCAGCCTGGGCAACAAGAGCGAAACTCTGTCTCAAAAAAGCAAACGAACAGCAAAAAGAACTTCTGAATCAGGAGTGCTGTAGGAAGTTTCAAGGGTAGGAATATTATACTTTTATAATCTACTCTTGTAATTGTTAGATTAATTGAAAATTAATAGTCAATCTGGCCTAGTCAATAATAAAGTTAGTTGGAATAAAATCCAATGCTTAAAATTATTATAATTCAGTTAGTAAATGCCAACTGTATGCTTAGCTTTAAATAAAATTTAAAAGATGGCCCTGTTTTCCTCTAAGATTATATAAGGTTCTTACTGCAATGGAATCCTAAGTCGTTTTATACAGCTTTTCATTTCTTTTTTTCTTTTTTTCTTTTTCTTTTTATTTTTTTATTAGCACAAACGCATTTATTTATTAACCAAAGGGATGATCCTAATTAATCCAACACACTTTGAAATAGCTGCATGTAAAATGTTTGTAATAAAGATAATTGAACACAGTAATGAAAAAAAAAAAAAAAAAACCAGTATGGAGATTGGCTCATTGAACTGAGCTTGGTCATTCTCTTAGTTAACTCCTGTCCAAAGTGATGATGGAATTTTTATTCTACTTTTTCATAGATCCGAGTACAGGCGACGTGGTTCATGACACACACCACCACTAATTTCCCATCTTTCAATTTTCTTGTTATTGTGCTTTCCTTCCCATCCCACTCCTGATGCTGAACCAATGCACCATCTGTAAAGTTGCAGACAGTCTGAGTTTTTCTGCCATCAGCTGTGGTTTCTTCAAACTTCTCTCCCAGGGGACAAGAAAACTGTGTTGTTTTCAAAGTGCTCTCAGTTTTTATGGTGAGGTTTTTGCCATCTCAAGTGACGATACAATCTGGCTTGGCCATTGCGCCCATTTTTCGCAAAGCTATTCCCACTCCTAGCTCCTTCATGTATTCATCAAAGCCTTTGCTGTCCACCAGGTGCCATCTTCCTTCCAGCTGCTGAACTGTGGCCATGGTGGGTGCGGGCGGGCTGGCATGCAGAGAGTGGTCTGCGTCGGCGTGGCAGCGTGCTGTCACAGCTTTTCATTTCTAACAACTAGGTTGAATCTGTGCTACACAGATTTGGTTATTAATAGATATAATTCAGCCTTCTTCACTGAAATCGGTGCTTCCTTTTATTTCTTTCTGCTCCTGATGCAAGCTAGGCACACACTAGGCATTCAAAAATATTTGTTGACTGATGAAAAGTCACTGAATATGCACAATCAGAGTTTACCATTTTGAACTGCTACAGAAAACAGTTTAAAACTGTGGATTCAATAGTCCATGGTCATTTCAACTCATATCTTTTTCCCAAGTATCGGGAAAATATTTTCTGGACAGATTTTTCTCCAGTAAAACTGAAACCTAAATTTGATCTATTTATTCAGAGTTCAGGCCCAACACTTAAATTATAGGAAGGTATGTCTATAATTCCAAATTCACTCCAAATGGACTTTCAGCCCAGGGGAGCTAACTAATGGCCTCAATTCTTCCACTCCTTTCCCTGCTGCAGGAATCAGTCCCCTGGACTCTGATGTGTGGCTGGGTTGGCTGGGTTGCCCTGGGCAGACTTATTAGCTTGGACTCTTTCGCATGCAAAAGATAGCACCTGTGTGACTGTACATATTGAAAATGCAATTGCAGGTGTATTTGCAAATTGGATTTTGAGGGGGAAATTTAAGCAAATCCTTTTGAAAGCAAATCCCTCCAAGGAGTGAGTAATAAAGAAACAAGAAGAAAGGTGACAATCAAAAACCTATTAAAATCTAGTTTCCAGAGAAGAAGCTGACTGTCTAATGACATTTATGCTTTCATAGCTAGGCATTTAACAGTCATTTTGTGTCAGTTGCTTCCTTTATACATGTCACGTGGCACATTTTTCAGTTTTCTGTATTTCTGAGACCTTAATCCCAATCACTCTTAAATGCTTGAAATGAGCCCATGTTCCTAAAAGGAGGGGGTTTTTGTCCACCTGAATTTCTCTGCAGGAATCTACAATGATGCCTCAAGCATCAGTATATGAAGTCAAGCACTGTCATTCATCCAATTCATTCATTCCATTCATTCTTTTAGTTAGCCCTAAAACTCCATGGTAAATTATTATGGCCAAGAGAAGGCTAAACCAACCAGCTGTTTAAAAACATTAGAATTTGGGATCGCAATGAAGTTATGTGTCTAAACTAAAGGCAGAAATTATTATTATTTTATTTATTTATTTATTTATTTATTTTTTTGAGACGGAGTCTCGCCCTGTCGCCCAGGCTGGAGTGCAGTGGCACGATCTCGGCTTACTGCAATCTCCGCCTCCTGGGTTCACGCCATTCTCCTGCCTCAGCCTCCCAAGTAGCTTGGACTACAGGCGCCTGCCACCATGCCCGGCTAATTTATGTATTTTTAGTAGAGACGGGGTTTCACCGTGTTAGCCAGGATGGTCTCGATCTCCTGACCTCGTGATCCGCCCACCTCTGCCTCCCAAAGTGCTGGGATTACAGGCGTGAGCCACCGTGCCCGGCCGAAATTATTCTTATTTGATTAATCACTGATACCTTTAGTTCCCATTTGTTTGTTTCCTTTATTTTTTGCTTTTGTTAATTCCAATGCCTAACCCCCAAACGTTTACCCTCACTGCTCAATTTTGCATCTGAACGTTATTTGCTACTGCTGCTGTATTTCTCTGGGTTTAAAACGGGACAGTAGTAGATATGAGGAATCAAGAGCAGTAGAAACCTAGATCTTACATTTTGGTCAGATTGTAAACGTGTGATGACAATAAGATGTGATCAACTTTTTGACCTTACCCTTCAGCTCTCCAACTGACATTGGTTGTTTGGAGGGGGACAAATCCTGACTCAGGATCCAAGTATCTTTCTTCCCCTCCATGGTAAAGAATGTAATTCTAATTGGGAAAAGAGGACAGAATTATCAAGTTTTAACACATCAACTGGTTTCTAAAGTACTTCTGGAATAGTCTAGTATGAATGTCTTTAAAAAGTGGGGCTGGGATTTTATTTGATCTTTGTTGGTTTCTATCAATTGCGGTGCTGGAGCCTGTTAAAAATAAATGCTATATAGAGACACGTTTTCCGAAAGCAAAACCTGATGTCTGCAAAACTTACAGGCTCATGGGTTTCTAATTGGGAGTGTGCACACAGACCCCTCCAAGGTAAATACATACATTCTAAATTTACCCGAGCGCTTTAAGCAGCTCTTAACATCCTATGACAAGGAGAACATTTGTTAATCAGAAAAATTACAACCTATTCATACTTATTGTTTGATTATTTCTCTGCTGACCTCTGAGGTCCCATTGTTGATTGAATTAGTTATAGTAACTCATATTTATTTTAGCAACTAGCTAATATAAATGCAAACTCTTCTTATCACCAGATGATTGATAGGCACATTAAGAAGTTGTTCAACAGGTTGCTTGGTTTGAAGAAATGTTTAAATCCTGATGGGTTACCTTTTTATCAGCAAAGAGTGGGAATTAGCACAGATAAGCCCATGGTAACAAAAATTTTATTTTCGAAGTGGAATGTTGTCAGTTCTTTGTATTTGATTTTGCTTGAAGCAGTAGATTCTATCAGTTCCCTTTTATAGATTTAAATGTATTTTGGAGGTATTGCTTTTCTATTGTTGACTGGAGAAGGTATCCTATAAAGAATATTATCGAGCAGCTGAAGGTGATGAAGTATCTGTTGAAACTAATCTGACTTTCCTTCTTCTTTCTGTTTTGTTTTTGCATAAAACGTCCATTTTGTAAAGGCTTTCAGGCACTTGAACTAAGTTAGCCCCACAAATGCCTAACATTTTTTTCACTGGTAAAAGTACTGTTTTGATTCTTTTTTTTTTTTTTTTTTTTTTTTTTGTGACGGTGTCTCTCTGTGTTGACAGGCTGGAGTGCAGTGGCACGATCTCGGCTCACTGCAACCTCCACCTCCTGGGTTCAAGCGATTCTCCTGCCTTAGCCTCCCAATTAGCTGGGATTACAGGCACGTGCCACCACATCCAGCTAATTTTTGTATTTTCAGTAGAGATGGGATTTCACCATGTTGGCCAGGATGGATGGTCTCGATCTCTTGACCTCATGATCCACCTGCCTCGGCCTACCAAAGTACTGAGATTACAGGAGTGAGCCACCAAGCCCGGCTAATTTTGGTATTTTTAGTAGAGACGGGGTTTCACCGTGTTGGCCAGACTGGTTTTGAACTCCTGACCTCAGGTAATCTGCCAGCCTCAGCCTCCCAAAGTGCTGGCTTGAGCCACTGCGCTTGGCTTCTTCTTCTTCTCCTCCTCCTCCTTCTTTTTTTTTTTTTAAATGGAAACTTGAGCACAATAGGGTAAGGTAAATTGCCGATGGCTATCCAATAGGTGAGTGACAGGATTAAAGTTCATAGGTCCTCATCCTTAATCTGGTCATTGGTGTACAGGCCCAGCAGGGCTTCTTAACAACTGGCTGTGATTTTCATTATAATATCTCTTCCTGAGGACATAGGTAATTTAGTGATAAGCACTAGAGAAAGGTCTAAATATGGACATGATGGGTTAGTCAAAAGAAATGACTGAAAATTTCTTCTTGATTGGAAACTGAATAATGTTCCTAGAAAATTCTGTTGAAGCCGGGTGCAGTGGCTCACGCCTGTAATCCCAGCACTTTTGGAGGCTGAGGCCCCGGGGGGGATCACCTTAGGTCAGGAATTCAAGACCAGCCTGACCAATATGGTGAAACCCGAGTCTCTACTAAAAATACAGAATTAGCCGGGCATGGTGGTCCATGCCTGTAATCCCAACTAGTTGGGAGGCTGAGGCAGGAGAATCGCTTGAACCTGGGAGGCAGATGTTGCAGTGAGTGGAGATTGTGCTATTGCACTCCAGCCTGGGCAACAAGAGTGAAACTCCATCTCAAAAAAAAAAGAAAAGAAAAGAAAAGAAAATTCTGTTGAATAATGCCTCGACTTCCAAAAGGTGTCTGATGATATGTCAGGACTTTTCACAGCACCTCAATTTATTATTATCATTACTATTATTATTATTATTTTTTTAGAGACAGGATCTTGCTCTGTTGCCTAGGCTGGAGTGCAGTGGTTCGATTGTAGCTCACTATAACCTCAAATTCCTGGGCTCAAGTGATCCTTTCACGTCAGCCTTTTGAGCAGCTGGGAATATAGTAAAGGCATGTGCCACCATGACTGACTAATTTTTAATTTTTTTTTTTTGTAGCGATAAGGCCTTTTTTTTTTTTTTTTGAGATAGATTCTCACTCTGTTGCCCAGTCTGGAGTGCAGTGGTGCGATCCTGGCTCATTGCAACCTCTGCCTCCCAGGTTCAAGCGCTTCTCCTGCCTCAGCCTCCTAAATAGCTGGGATTACAGGCACGCACCACCATGCCCGGCTAATTTTTTTTTTTTTTTTTTAAGACAGAGTTTCACTCTTGTTGCCCAGACTGGAGCGCAATGGCATGATCTCAGTTCACCGCAACCTCTGCCTTGCGGGTTCAGGTGATTCTCCTGTCTCAGCCTCCCGAGTGGCTGGGATTATAGGCATGCGCCACCACACTGAGCTAATTTTTGTATTTTTAGTAGAGATGGGGTTTCTCCATGTTGTTCAGGCTTGTCTTGAACTCCTGACCTCAGGTGATCTGCTGTCTTTGGCCTCCCAAAGTGTTGGGATTACAGGCACAAGCCACTGCACCTGGCCACTTTTTGTACTTTTTTAGTAGAGGTGGGGTTTCACCATGTTGGCCAGGCTGGTCTTGAACTTCTGACATCAGGTCATCCACCCACTTTGGCCTTCCAAAGTGCTGGGATTACAGGTGTGAGCCATCACGTCCAGCCTAGATAGGGTCTTGCTAAGTTGCCCAGGCTGGTCTCGAACTCCTGGGCTCAAGGGATCCTCTCGTTTCTGCTCCCCAAAGCACTGGGATTACAGTGTGAGCCACTGCACCCTGCAGGACCTTAATTTCCCTTTTCATTTTTTTTTTTTGAGAAGGAGTTTCACTCTTGTCGCCCAGGCTGGAGTGCAGTGGTGCGATCTCAGCTCACTGCAGCCTCTGCCTGCCAGGTTCAAGCGATTCTCTTGCTTCGGCCTCCCGAGTAGCTGGGATTACAGGTGCCCGCTACCATGCCCGGCTAATTTTTATATTTTTATAGAGATGGGTTCACCATGTTGGCCAGGCTGGTTTCAAACTCCTGACATCAGGTGATCCACCCATCTTGGACTCCCAAAGGGTTAGGTTTACAGGCTTGAGCCATCGTGCCCAGCCCCTGTTTTAATTTAATCAATTCCCATACCCTTTTGGTAATTTTTTAATTTCAGAATTGCCCTGCATAGAATTCTATTTCTTGGTATTTGCTTCATAGAATTTTTACAAGATGATATAGTAATCCAAGCAATTCTATATAAAAAGTCACTACAAATTCTCTATAAAAAGTCTCTACTAAGAATACAAAAATTAGCCAGGTGTAGTGGCAGGCGCCTGTAATCCCATCTACCTGGGTGGTTGAGGCAGGAGAATCACTTGAACTCGGGAGGCGTATGTTGCGGGGAGCCAAGATCTGGCCACTGCACTTCGGCCTGGTTAACAGAGTTAGACTCTCTCAAAAAATAAAAAAAAAAAAAACAACTCGCCTAGAGTCACCTGCTAGAGGTTTCCGGCTATTTGGAGATTTGCTGGCTCTGCTGTGGACATGATGGCATATTCGTGGATGATATGGAGAGTGACAAAATGGCTGAGTGTCTAATTATTAATCAAATCACAGATTCATATCTCTCTCCCCCTCCTCCACTAGTTTCCTTGGAGACACAGTTTCTTGTCAATTTTTTGAATTGCATTAATATTAACTATGACTTTGAATCAGGAAGAATGCAAAATATCTGAAGAGTAGTATTTATATCTTCCACGTGACATTTGCATCACATGGATAAACGTTAAAAATGTTCTTGAGAACACGGGAAAATAAGGAAATAGAGTTCAAAAATAAAGTATAGAACTTGTTAGACTAGTTTCTGTTTAAAACTCGGTGGATTATACCTCTTTGTTTTAAACCATTAGAACAGCAATGATTAAATATCAGATTCCTTAAAGAGTCACCAGTTCCTTTTGGAAAGTTTTGATTAAAGCATTGTATTTATTAAACTGTTCTACCCACACATCTTGCCTTCAAGATGTTGTTTTTCCCACGTCTACTGTTTTATTACATGACAGTTATTGAAAGGTTAGATGTGGTTTAATTTCTCAAGGTTTATTTTTATATGTCATAAATCAAGCTTTGTTTTTTTTTTAATACTTTACAAGAAGCAGTGTGGTCTGTTCAAATGGGGTGTCGGGAGACCTGGGTTCTATTTCTGACTATGACGTGTGACTGGGTAAGTCGATGAATTCATCAGTGTCTCAGTCTCCCTAGCCATGTAATGGGGATAATAATATCTCCCTTTTACCTACTTCACAGTTTTTTTTTTAAAGGATTAATTAGTTGATGTTTGCAAGTCACTCTGAGCTCCTTTGATAAAATACAAAGCACCATTATTTATGACAATAATAATAGTGTCTCGACCAGTACGTTTCCTTTCATCCAAGGATGGCAAAGTACTTTACCACTGGGATTGCAGCTTTACAGCAGATTACTGTGTGGTGGCTGGCTCTCCCTGAAGAAACAGATGGTAATGAGCAGTCTGGTTTTCACTAGAGAGTAATTAAGTCTCCCACCAACTCATTGAATCATTTGCATAAACTTCCCAAGACAGAAGTGCAGCTCCTGAAAGAGCTGGGAGAAGCTGAATTGGGCTCTCATCCCTCATTACTATTTATAAACAAGTCACAGGGGATGTGGATCTTGGAATATCAATATTTTCAACCCCTAAATCGATTTGCTGAAAGGTTGCTAAAGCATGGGAATATTTAGACAACAGGTAAATTAGGTTCAACAAAAACATACATGTAAGAAGCATGGGTTACCTGAGGGTCTTTCAGGTTGTGTAGACCAATTACGTACAAGTCCTGTGATCTCTCCTTGGCAGTCTGGTTAGACTAACTTTCTGTTAATTGACAAAGATGAATTAAGTGCCTGACTCGTGTGCCTGTCTCAGGTTATTAAGAAGAAAAGTGTGCGATGTGGTCCCTGCCCTCAAGTTGTTTACAACGTATTTGAGAAGATGAAACTAAGATACAGGAAACAATTAGTGGAGTATGGAAGAGAGCATATAATTAAGGGCTAAATTGTGTGGAACAGACCACAGGACGTTGAAAGAAGGAAGTGGTCTATATGGACCAGTGTAGTTCAGGAACGCTTCACCAAACACGTGAATTAAAGAAGCACATTTTCCATGTACTCCATAAATATATAGACCCACTATATACCCACAAACATTCAAATTTTTGTTTGAATGAATATATCTATATAGAATATCTATATAGAATATCTATATAGAATATCTATATAGAATATCTATATAGAATATCTATATAGAATATCTATATAGAATATCTATATAGAATATCTATATAGAATATCTATATAGAATATCTATATAGAATATCTATATAGAATATCTATATAGAATATCTATATAGAATATCTATATAGAATATCTATATAGAATATATAGAATCTATATAGAATCTATATAGAATATCTATATAGAATATATAGAATCTATATAGAATATCTATATAGAATATCTATATAGAATATATAGAATATCTATATAGAATATATAGAATCTATATAGAATATCTATATAGAATATCTATATAGAATATATAGACTCTATATAGAATATCTATATAGAATATCTATATAGAATATATAGAATCTATATAGAATATCTATATAGAATATATAGAATCTATATAGAATATCTATATAGAATATCTATATAGAATATATAGAATCTATATAGAATATCTATATAGAATATCTATATAGAATATATAGAATCTATATAGAATATCTATATAGAATATCTATATAGAATATATAGAATCTATATAGAATATCTATATAGAATATCTATATAGAATATATAGAATCTATATAGAATATCTATATAGAATATCTATATAGAATATATAGAATCTATATAGAATATCTATATAGAATATCTATATAGAATATATAGAATCTATATAGAATATCTATATAGAATATCTATATAGAATATCTATATAGAATATCTATATAGAATATCTATATAGAATATCTATATAGAATATCTATATAGAATATCTATATAGAATATCTATATAGAATATATAGAATCTATATAGAATATCTATATAGAATATCTATATAGAATATATAGAATCTATATAGAATATCTATATAGAATATATAGAATCTATATAGAATCTATATAGAATATCTATATAGAATATATAGAATCTATATAGAATATCTATATAGAATATATAGAATCTATATAGAATATATATACAGAATATATATAGAATCTATATAGAATATATATACAGAATATATACAGAATATATATAGAATATATATACAGAATATATATACAGAATATATATAGAATATATATAGAATATATATACATAAATAAATAAATTTTATATATATATATATATATATATATTTTGAGACAGGGTCCAGCCCAGGCTGGAGTGCAGTGGCATGATCTCACCGCAACCTCAACCTCCTGAGCTCAACCCATCCTCCCACTTCAGCCTCCCGCATAGCTGGGACTACAGGCATGTGCCACCACGCCTGTCTAATTTTTGCATTATTTGTAGAGACAGGGTTTCACCATGTTGCCCAGCCTGGTCTGGAACTCCTGAGCTCAAGAGATCTGTCCTTCTTGGCTTCCCAAATTGCTGGGATTAAAGGCGTGATCCACTGTGCCCAGCCCAGAATAAAAAAATTAAAAAAAAATTAAGGAAAAAAAAGCATGTTTTCCACAGGACCGGTATATGAAGGGACAGTGTGCTTGTGTTGGAAGATAAGGCAGAGAGGGAGACTTGACTCTGGTAATGCGGGGCTTTGGTAGCCAGGCAGGGAGGAAGAAGAACAGAGAACTCAGAGAACTTTCATAGTCAGGCAGAGGAGTCTGGACCTAATTTAATTTACTTTCTTTTATTTTCTTTCATTTATTTATTTTTTTTAAAGAGACAGGGCCTTACTTTGTCACCCAGGCTGGAGTGCAGTGGTGTAATCATGGCTCACTGTAACCTCAAACTCCAGGCTCAAGTGATCCTTCTACCTCAGTCTCCCAGTAGCGGGGATTGCAGGCATATGTCATCATGCCTGGTGAATTTTTAAATTTTTTTGTAGAGATGGCACTTTGCTATGTTGCCCAGGCTGATCTCAAACTTCTGTGCTCAAGCAATCTTGCCACCTTGACCTCCTAAAGTGCTAGGATTACAGGCATGGAGCCACTGCACCTGGCCCACTTATTTTTAAAGACTTCAGAACATAGGGACTCAGCCGGGTGCAGTGACTCATGCCTGTAATCCCAGCATTTTGGGAGGCTGAGGTGGGAGGATCATCTGAGGTCAGCAATTCGAGACCAGCCTGACCAACATGGCGAAACCCCGTGTCTACTAAAAATACAAAAATTAGCCGGACATAGTGGCGGGTGCCTGTCATCCTAGCTACTCGGGAGGCAGAAACGAGTAGCTGGACCTGGGAATCAAGAATTGCTTGAACCCAGGAGGCAGAGGTTGCAGTGAGTGGAGATCATGCCTCTGTACTCCAGCCTGGGTGACAGAGCGAGACCCATCTCAAAAAAACAAAACAAAACAAAGCAAAAACAAAACAAAACAACAAAAAAGAAAAGAACACAGGACCTGAGAAAAGCAGTATTTTGTAATGATTCTTTGGCAACAGTATGCAGGAATCGCTGGAGCAGAAAAGACACCCGAAGCAGGGAGGCTGGCTGGAATTGGATACAGTAATCTAGAGTGGGTAAACTTTATCTAGAAGGATTGTGGTGGACATGGAGAGAAATAAGTAAAAATAGAGCTTTAAATGAGAGTTTACTACATGCTGGAAAGGCATGTTATTCTCATAACAACCCAAGGTGATACTGATATAAATTCATGTTAGCATTGATTTTCTGATATGGAAACTGTGGTTGAGGAGGTGAACTTGTGACTTGGACCCAGAGGTGGTATGTCTTAGAGCCAAGGTTTGAGCCCCGTATGAATCCTAAATCACTATTTAGATGGAAGAGATTAATGTGGGAGAAGCAGACATTTTGGCCAAAGAATAGCCATTCAGTCTAGCTAGGAAAACCCTGGGTTAGACAAACTTAAAAACAGGTCATTTTCTCTCCCTTAATTTCTAGACCTCTATGGTGTCCTCTAGGGTGTCCTAGACCTTTATGGGGCTATTGCACATAGTGAATCTGCAAGAGAATTTAGTCTGAGGAGCATGTCTACACTGGCGTCGTGCAGAAGGCATTTGGAAAATGCTGGCGTGAAATCTTCCTTCCTAGCCATGCTAAGCTCCAAAATCAGGAATACCAGGGGGCCATCAGGACTGGAAGTGAGGGTATTCCAGGGACTGCTAGAGAGCCAGAGGTTAGGACTGGGGTTAAGCAAAAGCAGAAAATAAGAGAAGCAGACACAGGAGGCAGCTATCAGCCTGACAAACTAGATTCAGGGACTTGCGCATTCAAAGTGGGAAGGTTTAGGTCACAGGCAAATTAGTTCCAGAGAGAACCTAGTGCCTGGAAGTCCAGTTTCTGCTGCCTGCTGCTGGGTCCTTCCTTGCCTCACCTGACTGGACTCTGCCAGGTCAGCCTGTCTCTACTTCGGCATCTCAAAGCGTTAAGGCCGAGCAGCTGATGCTCTTGATGCGGGGCTTAACAGAGGTTAGTAGTTTTTCCTGGTTAGAAAAAGTGTAAGAGAATTAGGTTGTAGCGGGAGTGGTTTGATTTGGTTGATACCCTGGAGGCCCAGAGTTGTGAAATTTTACTTTGACTCAAGATGAAATTGGGAGTAATTCTAGTGAGAAAAGAAAGTGCTTGAGGAAGAGGATTCTTGCTGAAATCTGAGGCTTTGGAAGGAGAAAAGGTTAAAACAAAACTACAGCTGAGTTTAAAACCCAATACCCCTTAAACACTGGCTGGCTTTAAAACTCTACTACAAATGATTAGAGCATTAGCCATGATTTCTAAAGCTTGCAATTTCACTTATGAATCTACACACTGATTACATTTTGGATACATTTGGCAGCCAAAGTAGACCAGGAAATCATTATTGGATAAAAAGGGCCACACAGGAGGAAGTTTTTATTGGCAAATACCAACTTATATATTCACAGAATCCTATCGTCTTAGTCCTAGAAGGAATCTATCCCCCCTGCCTTACGAAGGCCTTCTCTAAAATGTGTCCAAAGAGACAACAATCTCTTCTCATTTAATAACCTGCCCCCCTTCCAACTCTCTGAAATGTATTCCAACCTCTGATACTTCTATCACATTAATTTAAATCCTTTTTTTTTTTTTTGGTTATCTCCTCTGTGAACATGGAAAACAGTTATCATCTTTTCTTTCAAAACCCTTCATATTCTAGAAGGCTATAATTACATTTCCCTCAATTTTCTCAGCTTTTGATGGAATAATATACACGTGTATTTCTGACATTTGTTGACTTCTGGGGATGTGTAGGGCACTGAGCATGTCACATAAAGTATCTCATTTAGTTCTGACAAAAGCCTGCATAATATTTATATTGCATAAATTTTATATAAATATAATAATTACACATGATTATAGATCCCCCCCCACTTTCTATCTAAAGTAGAGGCTCCTTGTAAGCTGGAATTCTTAGCCCCATTTGAGAGATAAAGAAATTGACACTTGAGGTTCAGAGGTTAATAATACCTTTCAAACAGTTGGTAAATAGAAGAGCCAGGATTGAAAAACTGCCGATGTTCATGTGAACACAGGGATTAAATTTCCCAAACCTTTGAGTCGACTTCCCTACGACTATTTTTTTTTTTTAGATGGAGTTTTACTCTTGTTGCCCAGGCTGGAGTGCAGTGGCTTAATCTCGGCTCACTGCAATCTCTGCTTCCCAGGTTCAAGTGATTCTCCTGTGTCAGCCTCCCGAGTAGCTGAGATTACAGGCACCTGCCACCATGCCCGGGTAATTTTTGTATTTTCAGTAGAGATGGCGTTTCATCATGTTAGCCAGGCTGGTCTCAAACTCCCGACCTCAGGTGATCCACCCACCTCTGCCTCCCAAAGTGCTGGGATTACAGGTGCGATCCACTGCACCTGGCCCACTATGATCTTTCTATTCTTCTTTGACTCCTTTGCTTTTCTTCTCCTATCCTTTCCTTCATGCTGCTTTCTTTGACTATTTGACTATCTTTACTGTTCTTCTTAGCATTCATTTTTATACATTACACATATATTATTTACATATTATAATATTTACACAAGATATAGTTTTCTCTTCACTTTCTATCTAAAGTAGAAGCTCCTTATAAGTTGGAACCATGACTTATGCATAATTTATTGACTTTTTAGACAAAACATTATGCTCTGAGTGATGATTGTTTTATTATGGTGTAGAAAAAAAGGGGTCCTATTAAGAGGAAGACAGAGACTTTTATGAGGTCAAACCATTTCTCCTTCCTGCAAGCTCCGAAAGCATCTTTACTTTTTGTTGTCTTTTTATGGAATGCTTCATGAATTTGCGTGTCATCCTTGCCCAGGGGTCATGCTAATCTCTGTATTGTTCCAATTTGAGTAGATGTGCTGCTGAAGCGAGCACCTGAAAGCATTTTGTGCAAATGCAGTCAAGTATAGCAAAAAAAGAGGAGGTGGGTGGGTGGTGCTGGGGTCAGAAGACATGGGTTGAAATTCTAACTCTAAAATTTACTGTTTGTTTGACCTGGGAAAGTTACTATTACATTCTGAGCACCTGTTTTCTCCATGGTAAAATGGGGATGATAATACGGATCTTATAGTGTTATGAGGATTACAAAATGCAATAGAGTGGGCATTTTATATAGAGCTGGGCACGTGGTAACTGTTACAATGACAGGTTTCATCATTAGAATATATTCGATTCTTGTACCTCTCTCACAGAAATCACTTTCTTACTAGACAGTAAATTCTTCAAGGGCAGAGGCTGGCCTTCATTTTATTACCACTCCACTCCCCTCCCCTCCAGCTTAATGCTGGTCACATGGTAGCATGCAACAATTTCTTGGAAATGGTGTATGAGAAGGAACCCTAGTGAGGAATCCAGGCTGGAGAACTCTGTTAAAGATTCTTTGAAACTGAATGCAGGGTCTAGGTGTGGTGGCTTATGCCTGTAATCCCAGCACTTTGGGAGGCTGAGGCGGGAGGTTTGCTTGAGCTCAGGAGTTCAAGACCAGAAGTTTGAGACAAAGTGAGACTTCATCTCAACTGAAGAAAAAAAAAATTAGCTGAATATGACACTAAGGTGGCTCATGCCTGTAGTCCCAGCTGCATGGGAGGCTGAGATGGGAGGATTGCCTGAGCCCAACAGGTTGAAGCTGCAGTGAGCCATGATCGTGCCACTGAACTCCAGCCTGGGTGACAGGGTGAGAACCTGTCTCAAAAAAAAAAAAAAAAAAAAAAAAAGGCTGAATGTACATGGAGTCTAAAAGCTATACTTTGTACCAGGCCCGAGAATAATGTTCTACCTATAGAAAAGTTTGAAAATCCAAGTGACAATATTTTCCTTTCTTTTTTCTTTTCTTTTCTTTTCTTTTTTTTTATTGAGTCAGAGTCTCACTCTGTCGCCTGGACTGGAGCAATCTTGGTTCACTGCAACCTCTGCCTCCTGAGTTCAAGTGATTCTCCTGTCTCAGCTTCCCAAGCAGCTGGGATTACAGGCATGCGCCACCACACTCGGCTAATTTTTGTATTTTTATTAGAGACAGGGTTTCTCCACGTTGGCCAGGCTGGTCTCAAACTCCTGACTTCATGATCCACCCACCTTGGCCTTGAAAAGTGTTGGGATTACAGGTGTGAGCCACTGCGCCCAGCCTCAATATTTTCATCTCTACTATTTCATTTAGCCCATTTAAAAATATGGAGATAATTTAAAAAATAATGTCCTGTTCTTGCCTTGTAGATTCTATTCTTTCTCAAGCTCTATACACATTTCAAACAAAGTTATTAATATTATCATTTAAAGTGATTTGTCCAGGATGATGTAATGCTCTTTTCACTGCACGCCTTTGTATTCTTTTTAAAATTGAGACAGGGTCTTGCTATGTTGTCCAGGCTGAATTTGCACTTCTGGGCTCTAGCAATCCTCCTGCCTCAGCCTCCCAGTAGTTGGGACTACAGCTTCTTGCTACCTCTCCCAGCTCCAAACTTATTTTAAACTCCCTTTCAGATTGTTCTGTTACTCCTAGTTCCTGTACTGTAAATTCTTCCTTTCTGTGTATTTAATGCATCCCTCTCAGGAGGGATGTTGGTTACCTCTTGTGTTAAGATTTTTAATGGTGAGCTCATTGTCAAAGGGGATTGTTTGAAAGGGTCCAACTGCTCTGGACTGTGGCAATATCAAGTGGGATGTTTCTCATTGGCCTCTGCTGTGATCCTCCAGGGCTAAACACACTAAGAGTAGTTCCTGCTGTTAACAGTAAGGCCTAGACACTGTAGCATTTTCACATAGTATAGTACTCTGGATGTAAAAGCTCAAAAATTGTGATTCCTTGAACATTCACTACATCTTCAAGCAAAAACACATTTTTACATTATTTTTACGTTGATTATTTTAGTGAAAGACCATATGAAGAAGCATTTTTAATATTAACTTGTTACGTACTTTGATCCACTTTACATCATTTTTATGTTGTTGAGGTAGGGAAATTAGGGTTCAGTTCATCACTGGACATTCAGGAGGCAAGTCAATCTTTTTTATTTCCTTATAAAATTAACTCTTCAAAAACTGTTAAACAGAGAGTTATCTTAATTTTTATTGCAGTAGGAGGAAATATATTTAAAATATTTGTAGATTTATAGCAAATAGAGACTCGTTATTTAAAGGTTAAATAACAGTTTGTTCTTTTGTTGTTTTTGCCAGTTTAGGGCAGTAGCTGCTTTTGTCATAAATATCTTCCTACCACATCAAAAATGCTGCTTTTAAAATTTTTGTTTATAAATTGAGAAGGAATTTTCTCTCTATAAGTTTCTGTCGTTGAACACATCACCATCAAAAAGAATATTAGAATCCAGCATGAAGATAATGGCTAATAAAAATGAGGTACATACTTTATAAAACCATTAATCAGATTTGAATGAGGAATGCTTTCCACATCCTTGAAAGAAAAACTGTGGCTTATGTTTTGAAGTATTCTGAGAATGAAATATTAAGATCCAATTTCTATAAGCAAGATCAGACTTATTAAGTATGCTGCAAGTAAGAGCTAATTCATTCATTCTATGTGTGCCACTAAATAAAGAGACTGAGCAAGTGAAAAAAAACAAAAACAAAAACAAAACACAATAAGGTCTAGAGCATAGGCCATAGAGAAAGTCCTATAGATCACTTCTTCCAGGCCTTCCTTGTGTAGTCAGACAACCAGCATGTGGTTACAAGCATGTCCCATACTTTCTAAGATGCTGACAAGGGCTTTGTTAAATTCCCCTTCTTATTCTCCCAAAACTGTCCCTCTGATGTGGGGAACTAGATGATCCA
The DNA here is from genome assembly GCF_029289425.2 of Pan paniscus. Classification (NCBI taxonomy): domain Eukaryota; kingdom Metazoa; phylum Chordata; class Mammalia; order Primates; family Hominidae; genus Pan; species Pan paniscus. The sequence continues at coordinate 74,700,409 of NC_073263.2, forward strand.
AACTGGTTAGTTATTAGGAACCATGCTGCTTATTATTCAGGACCAAGCTTTCTTAAAAGTGTTTCCTGAATTGATTGGGTGGTGATTTTTCCCCCAAGAATGAAAGTGAAGCTCATGGGTACATATATTTCTAGGGTGTTATTTCTAGCTTAAAGAAACTTTCAGGCTGGGCACGGTGGCTCATGCCTGTAATCCCAGCACTTTGGGAGGCCAAGGCAGGTGGATCACTTGAGGTCAGGAGTTCAAGACCAGACTGGCCAATATGGTGAAACCCTGTCTCTACTAAAAGTACAAAAATTAGCCGGGCATGGTGGTGTGTGTCTATAGTCGCAGCTACTTGGGAGGCTGAGGCAGGAGAATCGCTTGAACCCAGGAGGCAGTGGTTGCAGTGAGCTGAGATCGCGCCATATCACTCCAGCCTGGGCGACAAGCGCAAAACTCTGTCTCCAAAAAAAAAAAACTTTCATGGTTTTTATTACACAAAAGTAATAAATATATTTAGTGTTGCATTCTTACACGGAGTATACTATGCTAATTTTCCCCAATACGTAGGCAGCTCCTCAGGCTTTGTGGAATTCCTGGAAGATGATAGCGAGTCCTTTGATGGCACTAGCTGATTCTCAACAGACTTTGATCCAAGAGATTGGAGATATTGGCGATTCAAGGAAGGATAGGACACATTTTTTTTTTCACCAAGGAGTTCGTAATCCAGTACAGATACACACACCCAAGGTAATGACAAGGGTACAGTAGAACAAAGTGCTGTCTTGAAGGTAAGCTGAAAGATCTATGGGAATAAACATGCAAGGGTAATTAATTCTGCCAAGTGGAAGAGAAAAAAGGAAAACTAGAGAAAGAAGACATCTTTCTGGGTGTTCTTGGAATGAAGATTTTACCAGGAAGATGAGGGGCTGGAGGGCACTTGTGGCAGAAGAAATAGTTTGAACAATGACAAGTGTGACAACCACAATGCTTGGATGCAAGAAAAACATACATCTGTGTTGTTTTTTTCTAAACTAAATGAAAAATGGCCAGGGTCCCTACTCATCTCTTGTTAGGAAATGCAGTGTGTCATTTTTTGGGGTGGGGACAAAAGGGGCTAATGTAGGCAGTCTAAAAAGTTTGAGAATGGGCCTCTTGTCTTTGGGGCATCATAGTTGCCCTGAGATGTTCACTGTTTCTTGGGCTCCATAGGAAGGGTGTTTACAGCGCTTACTGTTCTTGGGTGCTCCTCTTTGAAGGGAGTAGAGGTTTTCATAGAGGTTTGCAGATATCCTTGGAGCTGGGCTGGGATCATGTGGTTCTTTTTTTTTGATACCGAGTCTCGCTCTGTCGTACAGGCTGGAGTGCAATGGCGTGATCTTGGCTCACTGCAACCTCCGCCTCCTGGATTCAAATGATTCCCCCGCCTCAGCCTCCTGAGTCACTGGGATTACGTGCCACCACGTCTGGCTAATTTTTGTATTTTTAGTAAAGATGGGGTTTCACCATGTTGGCCAGGCTGGTCTTGAACTCCTGGCCTCAGGAGATCCTCCCACCTCGGCCTCCCAAAGTGCTGGGATTACAGGCATGAGCCACTGGACCAGGCCTGGTATCATGTGGTTCTGTACACAGAGTTTTTCTTAATGCCTCTACTTTGCTTTCAGCACCTGAGCTCTGCCCTACACAGTGCCTACTGCCCAACGATTAGGCATCTCAAGCTTGATTCAGTGGCTCCAGAGAATAAACCTCCTACCTCTTGTGAAGGTGGGGAGGGGTAGACCCTTGACTGCAGAGGGGAGAGTTGGGGTCTGGAGTCCAAATGCTCTTTGTATAGACTTTCAGTGAAGCCCTCTCTTTTCAGCAACACCCTCTCTGTCACCATCTTCAGTATCTGATGCTTCTAGTTCTTGAGCCTGAGGGCCAACATACTAGCTTCTAGTCTAGGCTCTTAGGTTTCACTTCATGCTCTGGGCCATGCTAGTTACTGCTTCTCCACGAGTGTTGGGTCTTTGCATTTTACTGTTTCGGGCTACAGATGTCTATCAGTTTCACTGGTGAGGAAGTTTTTATTGCTTCTTGCTCTTCTTGTTGGCTTTGGATGACATCTGAGGAAAGGATTAGTCTACCAGCTTTGAAACATGCATTCTTCAAGTTAAAATGGTCTTTCCCTTATTTGCTCACTTTCAGACACTTCCCAGTTTATGGTAATTTTTTTCTCCTCTTAGGCCATTAGACTTTTATTTACTTTTCCTTGTATAAAAGATGAAAATCCACCTTAATTTAAAACATTTTATTTTTATTAGAGTTATTAATGCTTATAGTTTAAAGAGTTAAATAATCCTACAAGAAGTATGAAAACCAGTTCTCACCTGCCTGCCTCTCTTCTCCATTTTTAGGCTCTTTAGAAGCGTCCTCTGTCAAACTTTTAGTTGTTACTTTTGAGAATTATAGCCACGTCACTGAGCAACTGCTTATTACTTATAGTGCTATATCAAGATTTTTCAGTTAAGGTATTGTCTACTTACTTCCTGATATGGAAGATGAGAATTCAGCTCTTTAGTAATATTCTCTTTTTCTCTTTTTATGATTTTTTTTTTGTACAGATGGGGTCTCACTATATTGCCCAGGCCAGTCTTGAGCTCCTGGGCTCAAGTGATCCTTCTGCCTTGTCCTCCCAAAGGGCTGGGAGTACAGATGTGAGCCACCATGCCCAGCCCTTGATTAGTCTCAAATACACACACACACACACACACACACACACACACACACACACACACACACACACATCCCCCATCCCTCCTACATAGAGTATCATAATTTGGTTTAGATTAATCTTCAGCACTTACCAGATTATGACTTTATGACTATGTGAATATTATTTACACCTGAGCTATGTGGTATACTATGATTATTTTTGCTTTCTTGAACCATTTAAAAAATTCATCGAAGTACATAATTGTCCTATTCTTCATTCTTTAATTAGCCTTTTTTTCTGTTTTATTTTTTCTTTAACCATCCTTAAACTTCCTTCTTAATATTTTATATTCAAGCTCATCAGGTGGTTCTATCAGTTTCATCTTCTTGGACACATCTCTCTTGAAGCTTTCTTCATGGACTTCTTACTTTATTAGCATTTGTCCTTTTTACTTTCATTTTTATCTTTTTTTTTTTTTTGAGACACAGTCTCACTCTGTCGCCCAGGCTGCAGTGCAGCCTCATCTCACAATTTCAGCTCACTGCAGCCTCTGCCTCCTGGGTTCAAGAGATTCTCCTGCCTCAGCCTCCTGAATAGCTGGGATTATAGGCACGCGCCACCATGCCAGGCTAATTTTTGCATTTTTAGTAGAGATGGGGTTTCACCATGTTGGCCAGGCTGGTCTCAAACTCCTGATCTCAGGTGATCCACCCGCCTCGGCCTCCCAAAGTGCTGGGATTATAGGCATGAGCCACCTTGACTGACTAGTCCTTTTTACTGTCCAAGCTCTATTTTTAAATGGAAAAAAAAAGGTTTTGATATTTTCTCTTCTTTTCTCTTTGTCCTTGGGAATGGTGCTCTTCACAAAAGTCTCTTTACTATAATTTCAGGGAGTTTCTAGAGAGAGGGAAATAAATGCATATGTTTGGTCTACCATCTTTAACTGCAAATTCTCCCTAATTTGTTCTTTCTTTATTTTTATTTATTTATTTATTTTGAGACGGAGTTTCACTCTGTTGCCCAGGCAGGAGTACAGTGGCACAATCTCAGCTCATTGCAAGCTCCACCTACTGGGTTCAAGCGAGTCTCCTGCCTCAGCCTCTTGAGTAGCTGGGATTATAGGCATGCACCACCATGCCCGGTTAATTTTGTATTTTTAGCAGAGACAGGGTTTCGCTGTGTTGGTCAGTCTGGTCTTGAACTCTCGTGACCTCAAGTGATCCATCTGCCTCAGCCTCCCAAAGTGTTGGGATTACAGGCGTGAGCCACCGTGCCCAGCCCCTAATTTGTTCTTTAATTTCTGCTTCTGACTGTTGTCCCTAGTGTCCTTGAAAATATGTTTAATAATACACAATTTGTGGGACTGTGTTTCCCAGTCGAGATTAACTTGCTTGCCTCTCCAACGTTGAGTAATTTTGATGTATGGTCCTCTAGTCTCTGTATGCAAAAGAGAAAAACATCACTATTTTATTGACCATATTCCAATATTTCCTCTGGTGTGGGGCTCATAAGCACCATTATTCTTTCTCCATGTATGGGGAGTAACTCTAAAGGCGTAATTCCATTACTATGAGGTAACTCCTTGTCTTAGAACTGATTTATTTGCAGCTGAAGGAGAGAACTAATTTTATATTACTTTATGAGATGCTGACTTAGTTATTCTCTCCCCTACCTTCTTCCAGATAAGTGTACAGGTACCAGGAATATCACAAAAAGATATTCTGTGATAACCTAGACTTATTTTTGCACTTTTCTTTTTCTCACTAAACTTACTAACAGAAAGCTGAGACTAGATATTTAATAGAATTAATGTCTGGAATATTGGGGTAATTAAAATATAGTAGGGATGATCACTCCAAGATTCCTTGGTTCTGTGAATAACCTGCATGTCTGAGAGCGCATCTCTGAGTGTGTTTTTCCCTTGCGGAACCTGATTTATGAGAAAGTATAGTGGCTAAGAACACAGCCACATAAATTTGAGTTCAGTCCACTTACTAATGGGATTGACTTGCATAAGGTACTTAATCTTTATAAGCTCCTGTTTTCTCACCTGTAGAGGGGGGAAAGTAATACCTGCCCTACAGGTAACTGTAAAGATTAAATGTGATAACATACATAAAGCAGTTAGGACGGTGACTGGGCCTGACATACACTTACCATTTGTGGTTGTTTTGGGATATATATATATATATATATATATATATATATATATATATTTTTAGATATATATATATATTTTTAGATATATATATATTTTAGATATATATATAGTTTAGATATATATATATTTTAGATATATATATATTTTAGATATATATATAGTTTAGATATATGTATTTTAGATATATATATAGTTTAGATATATATATAGTTTAGATATATATATTTTAGATATATATATAGTTTAGATATATATATTTATATATATATTTTAGATATACATTAAAAATATATATAAATATATATAATATATATATTAAAAATATAATATATATATATTTTTTCCAAGATGGAGTCTTGCTCTGTCGCCCAGGCTGGAGTGCAGTGGCATGATCTCGGCTCACTGCAGCCTCCACCTCCCAAGCAGCTGGAATTATAGGCACCCACCACTACACCTGGCTAATTTTTTATTTTTAGCAGAGACAGGATTTCACCATGTTGGCCAGGCTGGTCTCGAACTCCTGACCTCAAGTGATCCACCCACCTCAGTCTCCCAAAGTGCTGGGATTACAGGCATGAGCCACTGCACTCACCCTGTTTTGGGATATTAACCATACCTCTCTTCCTCTCTTTCAAAATAGAGATTCTAACGTCATCTGCAATTCCAAAAGTTCAATTATTTCCTAGTTATTTGTGTTAGACAACAGAAGATCTTTGAGTCACACCTGTAGTGATATATTTGGCAGCCCATAAGAGGTTAATTTATGAGATAGACGTTAAGAAGTCTCCTAAAAGATGCAATTTTCCCCAGAATCTCCCGATCCTTAAAAAAATCAAATTGTTGGCTGGGCGCTGTGGCTCACGCCTGTAATCTCAGCACTTTGGGAGGCCAAGGCGGGCAGATCATGAGGTCAGGAGATCGAGACCATCCCGGCAAACACGGTGAAACCCCGTCTCTACTAAAAATACAAAAAAATTAGCCGGGCTTGGTGGCGGGCGCCTGTAGTCTCAGCTACTTGGGAGGCTGAAGCAGGAGAATGGCATGAACCCGGGGTTGGGGGGCGGGGGGAGGGCGGAGCTTGCAGTGAGCCGAGATCACGCCACTGCACTCCAGCCTGGGTGACAGAGCGAGACTCCGTCTCAAAAAAAAAAAAAAAAAAAAAAAATTGTTAAAAAAATTCTAGTTATTCTTTATGAAACTCATTAAGACTAGACGTAGGGGTTTTTTAAAATAAAAAAATGTTAGTGCAGTGTGCCAAACCTATATATATATATATATATATATATATATATATATATATATATGTTTTTTTTTTTTTTTTTTTTTTTTTTAAGACAGGGTCTCATTCTGTAACCCAGGCTGGAGTACAGCAGTACCATCTAACTGCAGCCTCGACCTGCCAGGCTCAATTGATCCTCTCACTTCAGTCTCCTGAGTAGCTACGATTACAATCATGTGCCACCATGCCCGGTGGCAAAAAATACAAAAAAGTATTTGTAGAGATGGGGTTTCGTGATGTTCCCCAGGGTGGTCTTGAACTCCTGTGCTCAAGCGATCCACCGGCCTTGGCCCCCCAAAGTGCTGGGATTATAGGCATGAGCCACCAGGCCCAGCTGCCAAACCAATTTTGAAGGGCGCTGGGTTATGCTGTAGCTCTTCAGATCTCCTTTGGTATTCAAATGGTCTTCTGATGTATTTACTTTTATTGAAACACCGCATGATAAAACATTAAACAGGTGCTGGAATAGATATAAATATACAAGCTGACTTTTTTACTTCTTCAACAGAGAAAAGTGATTGATGTAATTAGATTACTTTGTTTCTACTTTCAATCTCTCTTTTTTCTTTTCCTTCTTTTTATTTTATTTTATTTTTATTTATGTATTTATTTATTTTGAGACTTAGTTTCACTCCTGTTTCCAGGCTGGAGTGCAATGACCTGATCTCAGCTCACTGCAGTTCAAGCAATTCACCTGCCTCCTGAGTTCAAGCGATTTGCCTGCCTCAGCCTCCCAAGTAGCTGGGATTACAGGCATATACCACTACGCCCAGCTAATTCTGTATTTTTAGTAGAGACAGGGTTTCACTGTGTTGGTCAGGCTAGTCTCGAACTCCTGACCTCAGGTGATCTGCCCGCCTCGGCCTCCCAAAGTGCTAGGATTACAGGTGTGAGCCATCGCACCCAGCCTCTTTTTTCTTTTATATTCTCTCTCTCTCCCCACTGCCCCGCCCCCTGAGGTGGTGACAAGGTGGAAGACCTTAAATGGCCAAATTAGACAAGATTGAAATACCGTCCTGGCTTAGTTCGCTGTAACTTCCCTATATGACTCCACTGTGCAGCCAGGACCTAGAAATACCTGTCCTGTTACTAACCTATCATTTAAATGGTTTAGTGTGATTTAATCATTCATTCTCTCCCAACAGCTTAACATGCAGTCACTATCATGGTTTCTTATCAATATGGGACACCAATGAATGCTTTTGAATTCCCAGTGTTTTGGGAAACTCTTGGCATTGCGTCCAGCTGCCTGAGGATTGACTCTATGGTCTGCATTCTTTTTTTTTTTTTTTGAGACAGAGTCTCACTCTGTCGCCCAGGCTGGAGTGCAGTGGCGCGATCTTGGCTCACCGCAAGCTCCACCTCCCGAGTTCACGCCATTCTCCTGCCTCAGCCTCCTGCATAGCTGGGACTACAGGCGCCTGCCACCAGGCCTGGCTAATTTTTTGTATTTTCAGTAGAGACAGGGGTTTCACCATGTTGGCCAGGATGGTCTTGATCTCCTGACGTCGTGATCCGCCCACCTCGGCCTTCCAAAGTGCTGGGATTACAGGCTTGAGCCACTGTGCCCGGCCTTTGGTCTGCATTCTTTTCACACACCACCTACGGGCAGGAGTTGGAGTTGGTCTAGCCTAAATCCAACTTGCAAGGGACATTTTTCACTGTAAGTTTTGGTTCTGTGAACCTTGAGCTGTAGTGAATCTAATCATCCAGGCAGGGAATGAGATGCAGGGAAGACAATATAGTCTTTAGAGCAGCCCTTGGATCTCCCTGGAAGGCACAATTCAAGAGTAAAAATCCCCTCTGCCCTGTCAAAGTCTTCCTGGGAAAGACTAGACAAGCCAAGAGGAACCATGGTTGTGGGAAAGATGACAGCCTGAGATTTGGTGATTTTGTCATGAGCATGCCATGTCGAATTTGCTCCATTACACTCGTTTTTGGATCAACCTGGGACAAATTGTATAATTTCCTGAAAGCTTAAAATTAGAAGCAAAAGGCCAAGAATATAAATTTCTACTTTTTATCTTGATTGACAGAGGAGCAAACACTGGTGTTTATTATTATATATGTTTACAGCTAAAAATAAAACTGCTCCAGATGTACCAAAAATTTTGTTTAGAAAAAGCCACTTTTCACTTTTTTCCGAAGTTGGATCATTACAGTGTTCTCTCTGCCTAATTCTATTGTTTTTCTGGAATGTTGTCTATGTAGAAGTGGCTTCTTACATTTTTTATCACAATTCACATGATTCAACATATTACCCATATCTCAAGATCTCTCTGATCCTTTAAACCCTTTCTACTGATTATCAATGAAAGTCCTCAAGGGTTTGAGGTCCTAGCTGTCTTCCTTTCAAGTACATTCAGGATCAGCAGGTTCTTGAATTTCAGAATATAATTTTAGGGCTGCAAGAGCAATTCAGCACCCAAGTTTTGAAATGTGATGCCAACTTCTAGTCATTGTCCGTCCTTTCTCCTTTTCTTCCTTGCCCCTGTATCCCTGCTGTCTGAACTTTCCCATGACATCAAAAGGAGCCCTGCTTTGAGGGGACAAAAACTGTACTCAGGGACATTCCATTTTAGCATTTCAAATTTAAATTTATTAGGACCATATTTCATTTTCTATTTTTCCTAGAGCCCAGCCCATTATTGAATTATAACAAATGGAAAAAAATGCTGACAATAAACCAGTTAAATGTTATACTAAGAAATGCACAGAGAAGGTTGAAAAATTGTTATGATTGTGGCTTCTGCTTTGTCTAAAGTTATTTTATTGTTATAACAAAGTATTGCTTAGTTTTACTCTTTTTTTAAAACACAGAATTTATGTTATATGGAGTACAATCAATCAAAAAACCCCAAATAATTGACTACATTTAGGAATTAATGTTACTTTTTACTTTTATGTAAAAAAAGCATTTCTTAGGTTCATACTTTAAAAAGACAAACAGATTTAGATAAATATATTCTGGCTAAACATATGGATAAATATTAGAAATAGAATAAATAAAAAATGTTCACTTTATGTCTTTTTTTTTTTTTGAGACAGGGTCTTGCTCTGTCACTCAGGCTGGAGTGCAGTGGCATGATATGACTCACTGCAGCCTCGACCTCCAGGCTCAAGCAATCCTCCCACCTCAGCCTCCCTATTGGGTGGGACCACAGGCTTGTGCCGCCGTACCTGACTAATTTGTCTTTTTTTCTTTTCATTTTATTTTTTATGTTTATTTTTTTTTGAGACAGAGTTTCAGTCTTGTTACCCAGGTTGGAGTGCAATGGTGCAATCTCAGCTCACTGCAACCTCTGGCTCACTGCAACTTCCACCTCCTGGGTTCAAGTGATTCTCCTGCCTCAGCCTCCCAAGTAGCTGGAATTACAGGCGCCTGCCACCATGCCTAGCTAATTTTTATATTTTTAGTAGAGACGGGGCTTCACCATGTTGGCCACGCTGGTCTCAGACTCCTGACCTCAAGTGATCCGCCCAACTCAGCCTCCCAAACTGCTGGGATTACAGGCGTGAGCCACCACAACTGGCTTCTCGGAGGGTGTGTGCGAGTGACAATTGAGCCCATCTCTATTTTTTAACGTCCCTTCCCTGCGTGTTATTGTGGCAGGTGCTGGGAATATGGAGAATTGCGTTCTTGTCCCAGTCATGTATCCAACAATTTATGTGACTCTGTGGTCAGGAGACTACTTTGTAGTCCACGTATTTTTCATCTCTTAAATAGGGGTAAATTCCTTGTCCATCTGTCTCTTCCAGGGTCACTTCTTCATGCTAATCTTTGGAAGTATTACAAAGAAAGTATCTTAAGCATGAATTTCAGCCCATGTTTTTGTGTTCCTGTTCTTGGACCATTGGTTGGTTTCTTTGGAGACAGCTTCTGACTGTTATGCCAATTGTTACAAAGTCATGGATATCAAGTTACAACCTATAGTTAATATTCAGCATTATTAGAATATTTTAAAGCAAAATGCACCAAATACAGAGCTTGTGGAGAGAATATGTGACATTGTCTTTCTTCCTGTAGTTCTTCAACAAAATCTGGTTTTATGGGGGTAAGATTTAATTTATAGCCAATGATGGTTTTCTGTACTGCAGTTAACAGCTATCAGAAGAAAAATTCTCTAGTTTTAAAGAACTTAAATTTGAATGATGATGATAAGTGAATAAATATAAGAAATATACTTCTAAAGTAATAAAGAAATGTATATAAATACCATCCAGTTTGTAATAGCAGCAGTGGAAAAAAATCACAGAACCATTTTATTAAGAATTTGGATGGACTGAATGGTATTATTATGTGAATTTTATTTTATTATTATTATTATTATTTTTGAGACTCGCTCTGTCACCCAGGCTAGAATGCAATGACACGATCTCAGCTTACTGCAACCTCCATCTCCTGGGTTCAAGAGATTCTTCCTGCCTCAGCCTCCTAAGTAGCTGAGATTACAGGCACCCGCCACCAAGCCAGGCTAATTTTGTATATTTAGTAGAGATGGGGTTTCGCCAGGCTGGTCTCAAACGCCTGACCTCGGGTGATCTGCCTGCCTTGGCTTCCCAAAATGCTGGGATTACAGATGTAAGCCACCATGCCTGGCCTATTATGTGAATTTTATATTTAAAAAAATTGAGTTTGCTTCTGTTTGATCTTATGGAACATGTCAATTTTATATTTTCCTTTAAATATGATGCTGTAGCTGGGTGTGGTGGTGCATGCCTGTAATTCAACCACTCCAGAGGCTGAAGTGAGAGGATCACCTGAGCCCAGGAGTTTGAGGCTGCAGTGAGCTATAATAGTGTCACTGCACTTCAGTCTGAGTGACAGTGAGACCCCGTCTCTAAAAAAACACAAACAACAAGACAAAACCAAAAAATGATGCTGGAGTGACATGAGACAGCAATTTTAAAAATATCTTACTGAACCCTGTGTATGTAGGTGTAAAGAATTTACTGGGGGTAATCCCAGAACTTTGGGAGGCCGAGGTGGGCAGATCACTTGAGCTCAGGAGTCTGAGACCAGCTTGGGCAACATGGCGAAACTCTGTCTCTACAAAAATTACAAAAACTAGCCAGGCATGGTGGCATGTGCCTGTAGTCTCTGCTACTCAGGAGGCTGAGGTGGGAGAATCGCTGGAGCCCAGGAGTCGGAGGTTGCAGTGAGCCGAGATCATGCCACTGCACTCCAGCCTGGGTAACAAAGCAAGGCTCTGTCTTTAAAAAAAAAAAAAAAAAAAAAAAATATATATATATATATATATATGTATGGAGAAATGTTTAAAATGATTAAAAAAACTTTTCAATTTAGTTTCTAATAGGAAAACCTAAAATTCAACTTGTTTATTTCTTTGTAGAAGTAACTCTAAAAATTGAAAATAAAAGCTATCTGGTATTGAGACAGGAGACTTGATTTTTCTTAGATAATATTTGTCAATTTCTAAAATTTAGAAGCTCCTAGAGGATAGAGGTCTTATTGATTCTGTTTACTATATATGACCAGCTCTGTTTGTGGTATATACTCAATATATATTTGACTATTATTATTATTTTATAAATAATATAATAGTAGTATTTATTATTATTATCACAATATTCATGACTCATGGGAGGAGGTAAAAACATCAACATTAACAGAAGTTCAGAAGAAGTCAATCCTGATCCTCCTGAATGACTTTGGAGATTAAAGTTTTCAGTGGAGGGAACTGCAGATGTGATGGAAATAGCAAAAGAACTGGAATTAGAAGTGGAGCCTGAAAATCTGACTGAATTGCTGAAATCTCATGATAAAACTTGAATGGATAAGGAATTTCTTCTTATGGATGAGCAAAGAAAGTGGTTTCTTGAGATGAAATCTGCTCCTGGTGAATATGCTGTGAACATTCTTGAAATGACAACAAACGATTTAGAATATTACATAACCTTAGTCGATAAAGCAGCCAGAAGGGTTTGAGAGGATAGACTGCAACTTGGAAAGAAGTTGTTCTGTGGTTAATGCTATGAAACAGGATTGCATGCTACAGAGAAATCTTTCATGAAAGGAACAGTCAATTGGTGCAGCAAACTTCATATGTGTCTTCTTTTAATAAATTGCCACAGCCACCCCAACCTTAAGCAACCAGCACCCTGATCATTAAGCATTAAGGCAAGACCCTCCACCAGGAAAAATATTGTAACTTGTGAAGATTAGATAATCATCAGCATTTCTTAGCAATAAAGTATTTTTAAATTAAGGTATGTATGTTGTTTTTTATAGACGTAATGCTATTGCACACTTAATAGACTACAGTATAATGGAAACATAACTTTTATATGCACTGGGAAACCAAAAAGTTTCTGTGACTTGCTTTATTGCAATATTTGTTTTATTGCAGTGATCTGGAACTAAACCTACAATATCTCTGAAGTATGCCTGCATATGCTTTTTAAAGATATGTTAGATTTAAAATAATCACTATATGTTCATTGCATATAAATAGAAGGTTTCTTGACAATATATTTATAAAGTAGCTGTATGTTTATACAAAAGGTGCACAAATGCTTATCTGAGCATCGGGTCCTCAGTGTCTTACTTCTTAGGTGTTTGATGGTTTTGATGGTTTTTGTTGATTGAAACCACCTATTTGAGCCCTTTTTAAAAATTATTTATTTATTTATTTGTTGATACAGCATCTCCTTACTCTGTGACCCAGGCTGGAGTGCAGTGGTGTGATCATAGCTCACTGTAACCTTGAACTCTTGGGCTCAAACGATCTTCCTACCTCAGTCTCCTGAGTAGCTGGGACTACCAGCATTTTCCACCATGCCTGGCTTATTTTTAATTTTTAATTTTTTTTTTTTTTTTGAGATGGAGTTTCACGCTTGTTACCAAGGCTGGAGTGCAATGGCATGATCTTGACTCACTGCAACCTCCACCTCCCGGGTTCAAGCGATTCTCCTGCTTCAGCCTCCCAAGTAGCTGGGATTACAGGCATGTGCCACCATGCCCGGCTAATTTTGTATTTTTAGTAGAGACAGGGTTTTACCATGTTGACCAGGCTGGTCTGGAACTCCTGACCTCAGGTGATCCACCCACCTCAGCCTCCCAAAGTGATGGGATTACAGGCATGAGTCACTATACCTAGCCAATTTTTAAAATTTTTTTTAGAGATGGGGCCTCTCTTTGTCGCCCAGGCTGGTCTTGAATGCCTGGCCTCAAGCAGTCCTCCTACCTCAGCCTCCCAAAGTGTTGGGATTACAGGCATTAGCCACAATGCGCAGCCTATTTGGACAATGTTTGATTCAGAAATCACAGATCCAGATATAGTGGAGCACCTGTAATCCCAGCTACTTGGGAAGCAGAGATGGGAGGACTGCTTGAGCCTAGTAGTTCCAGACCAGCCTGGGTAACACAGTGGGACCCTGTTCCCCCCGCTCCACCACCCCCCACCAAAAAAAAAAAAAAAAACAACCCACAGAAAGTCCTACTCACATTTTGACTTACTCTTACTTCCTGTGTGAATGACCAAATTATAGGAGAATGCAGCTGAATCATTTGACCCACTGATGAGATAGATTCATTTCAGGACCAGGTTGAGGCTCTTGGTCCCCCAGCCAGCCTCACATTATATATTTCACAAATGCCAAAGTGCTCAGATAAGACTCTTTTCTTGTTCTTTGAGATGGAGTCTTGCTCTGTCACCCAGGCTGGAGTGCAATGGCGTGATCTCGGCTCACTGCGACCTCTGCCTCCTGGGTTCAAGCGATTCTCCTGCCTCAGCCTCCCAAGTAACTGGGATTACAGGCATGAGCCACCGTGCCTGGCTAATTTTTGTATTTTTAGTAGAGACAGGGTTTCACCATGTTGGCCAGGCTGGTCTCGAACTCCTGACCTCGTGACCAGCCTGCCTCGGCTTCCCAAAGTGGTGGGATTACAGGGTGAGCCACCGCACCCCGCCTTGAATAAGACTTTATGAAACAGCAACCAGTTTCATTTGAGCGGCCTTACCATTTGAAAATAAATGATGCCATATTTAACCAGATGGTGAGTATGGAATTACTTTATATAAACTCAACTTGATGCCAATAGTTTTACATATATCGAACAAGTAATTAATTTTAAAATGTTTTGTAGTCTTTACTTTTTTACTGTTAAAGAAGAATGTGGCTGGGCATGGTGGTTCATGCCTGTAATCCCAGCACTTTGGGAGGCTGAGGCGGGCAGATCACTTGAGGGGAGGAGTTCGAGACCAGCCTGGCTAACCTGATGAAACCCCATCTCTACCAAAATTATAAAATACTAGCCGGGTGTGGTGGCATGTGCCTGTAATCCCAGCTACTTGGGAGGCTAAGGCAGGAGAATCACTTGAACTCTGGAAAAAAAAAAGAAACTCCCAAATTGCTTGAACCTGGGGGGCGGATGATCGAGTGAGCGGAGATCATGCCACTGCACTCCAGCCTGGGCAACAGAGCAAGACTCAGCCTCAAAAAAAAAAAAAGAAAAGGAATGTGATCCTGGTTGGTACAACTTTAGTTTCTGCTTTCCAACTGCTTCAGTTTTCTTCATGCAATTATTTTTCATTTTTCATGTAAAAAATAACTAAAAATACTTTTTGTAAAAATTTAACTTACAAAAAATATATGACACCTATGGAATTGCCTCCTAAAATTCACTCTCTGCCCTGTACGTCAAATGCTACTTTCCTCACCAGAAGTAACCACTGATAATACTTTGTTCTACATTCTTGATCTATTTTCTATTTTCTCTCTGTGTAAGTACAAACAATTCTATCTTTTGAATTTCATATATGGGATTATATCACACATATTTTTTCTATAACTTAATGCTTTCACTTGTTTTTTTCCATAACAGTGTACAGAAATCCAGCTAATCCTTTTTTTTTTTTTTTGAGACAGGGTCTCTCACTATTTGTTGCCCAGACTGGAGTGCAGTGGCATGACCTTGGCTCACTGCAGCCTCAACCTCCCAAGCTCGGGCAATCCTCCTGCCTTAGCCTCGCAAGTAGCTGGGACAACAGGCATGCACCACTACACTCATGTATTTTTTGTAGACATGGGGTCTTTCTTTGTTGCCCAGGCTGCAGCTCATTCATTTTAAATGCTGCAAATTAAGTAATCAATAAAATACTATCTACTGCACTTTTTTTTGGTTTTATCATATCTCTATTAATAAATCATTTAGAAACTCCTCCAAGATTTCAGCTACAAAATATGTTATCATGAGCTTTCTTATACATGCTTCTTCAAGTGCTTTCTTTTCTTCTAGTGAATTGCCTTAGGAGACTCGTTCTTCGTATTTGGGGTCTTGGGTATTGACTGCAAAGATTGAAATATGAAATGTGGAGGTGCTACTTTTGACTTTTCCAAAGTTTTCCAGCTGAATCTAGGGTGAGAAGTAAGCTTTTCTCTTCTCTGAGATTCCCCATGAACTTGAGGGGAAGGAGAGAACATGGTAATGGCAAGAAACTTGGAGATCCAAGTGTTGACTAGCTCTCATTGCCCAAATAAACAAACAAAAATCTTGCTTGACATGATATTCCTTTATAGCTATGGTTTCTTCCTTTTCTTCACATTGTGGTCAAGCTTTGCTAAAGAGAAATTGCTAAGTGCTCACTTCCCATTCAGTTCTCCACCCGCTGCTATGTGGGCCCTACCCCACCACAGCCTCCACTTCTGAAACTGCTCCTTCAAGGCCTTCTGCTTACTACATTCTTTGGATACATTTCAGGCCCTTCATCACCTGGCCTCTAGGCACCACTCAACACTCTTGATCACTTCCTGCAGGAGCTCTCACCTCCATTGGTTTCAGTGACACTACTGTATCAGTTAGCTCTGGTTTGGACGAAAGTAACACAAAACTCGACCCAAATTGGTTTAAGCAATAAGGAACTTCATAGATTCATGTAAATAGAAATCTAGAGGTAGAGCAAGCATCAGGCTTGGCTCCAGCTCCAGATGTCTGGGATTCTCCAGTTTTGGCTTTCTTCCTTCGTATGGCTTTCTTCTCTGATTGGCAGGGAGAGAGAGCTGCAGCAAGTCTAGGCTTCGTATTTATCTAGGATGACATCTGAAGAAGGAAAAGTATAATTGCCAAGAGTTCTTCCAACAGAGTAATGAAGAATTTGTCTGAATCCCCGTCAAACTTTTCTTGAATCTCATGAGGTCACCAGCTCCTTGCAGTCACCAGCAAAGGGGGTGGGATTATTTTTAGACAAATCAGGTCACCTCTTGGAACTAGAGACATTCAACTTCCTTAGAGGCCCATGGACTTCATGTGGGTAGGAATTATGTGAAGGAGTGCAGGGAATTGACACTTGTTAGGAAACCAACAGTGTCCACCACAGCATTCTTCTGATTTTTTTTTTTTCCATCTCTGGTTGCTCTTCTTGGTCCCCTACTAGCTTCCTCTTCCTCTGCTTAGCCCTTCCGGGTGGATGGGCCCCCGAGTACCACTCTTGCTTTCTTCTCTTCCCGTTGTTCATGTTATTCCTGGGACAGTTTATTCACTCTCAAGGCTGTGTATGCCGATGACTCCCAAATATATAACCCCAGTCCATAGGGTTTTTCTAAACAGTAGACTCTTTTATCCAATCACATATTGAACATCTCCACTGGATTATCCCATATGCATCTCAAACTCATCATGTCCCAAACTAAATTCATCAATATGGCCTGAAGACCAGCAGCACATCCTTCTATATTCCCAATCTCAGTGGATGGCATCATCAAACACGATTCCCTAGGTCATTGTAGACCTCTTTTCTTCCCTGACATGGAAGCAGTCACAAAGCCATGTGGATCTAGCCACTAAAATTTAGCTTAAGGCTACGGTCCATGAGAAATGTTTTCTGTATTATGCTCTCCCCCCAATTCAGGATGTGTTATGTGATGTTATGATACTTTGTATATATCTCTATAAGAGCACTTCTTTTTTATGTTTTTTTATTTGTTTTGTAGAGATGGGGTTTTGCCATGTTTCTCAGGCTGTTCTCAAACTTCTGGGCTGAAAGAGATCTGCTCGCCTTTGCCTCCCAAAGTGCTGGGATTACAGGCGTGAGCCACCACACTGGGCCTATAAGAGCACTACTATTGTTCACTATTTTCTTGATTGTAGGAATTTCATCTTACTATTTTTTTTTAATTCCTTTTCTGGCTGGGCGCGGTGGCTCACGCCTGTAATCCCAGCACTTTGGGAGGCTAAGGCAGGCAGATCACTTGGGGTCAGGAGTTTGAGATCAGTCTGGTCAACATGGTGAAACCTCGTCTCTACTAAAAATACAAAAATTAGCCAGGCGTGGTGGTGGGCACCTGTAATCCCAGCTACACAGGAGGCCGAGGCAGGAGAATTGCTTGAACTCTGGAGGCAGAGGTTGCAGTGAGCCGAGATTGTGCCACTGCACTCCAGCCTAGGCGACAGTGTGAGACTCTGTCTCAAAAAAAAAAAAAAAAAAAAAAAAAAAAAAAAATTCCCCTTCCCAGCAGAGTACCTTGGACATGGTAGGTGTTCCAGAAATGTTAGATGATTATTTAATGACTTTAGTTATTATTATTATTATTAATTTTAGAGACAGGGTCTCACTGTTGCTCAGGCTGGAGTGCAGTGGTGGGATCATAGCTCACTACAACTTCAAACTTCTGGACTCAAGCAGTCCTCCCGCCTCAGCCTCTCAAGTAGCTAGGACTATAGGTGCTCGTCACCACACCCAGACAATTTTTAATTTTTTGTAGAGACAGGGTCTTACTACGTTGCTTGGGCTGCTCTGAAACTCCTGGGCTCAAGCAATCCTCCCACCTTGGCCTCCCAAAATGTTGGAATTACAGGTGTGAGCCACCACACTCAGCTGACCTTAGTCTTTAAATACTTATTAAGCCACTATTATTTCCAGACATTCTTTCAATCTCTGACTGTCTGATGCTCTTCCTTGACAGATTTGGTTCTGCGGTTGGGATGGGTGGAGTCAGTGGGAAAATGCCAGAAACTGTGTCCTAAGGCAGTGAGTGCCAGGTCAGGGCCAGTGTAAACAATATAAAAGCAGGTCAGAGATCCAAATAAGATTGGATGAATCTAGGAAGCTAAGGCATGAAGCCAACTGGGTTGGTGTCTGTGTTTTTGAAGAGGCTGGTGGGAAGGAAATCTTAGACTTAATCTCAGGTCCATGAGAGACATCTGTGGCAGTTTTTTATTCACTTTAAGATGCTCACAGTGTCATAGTCCCTGGGACACAAAGATGAATAGGAGCTCATGGTTTTGTGGGAAAACAGATAGGTTAAAAAAAAAAACTTACACTTCAGTGTAAGAAGAGATATAATAAAGCAAACGTATACAACATTTGCTTGGAAGAAATTTTGATGACTTTGGAAAAATTCTGGTTATGGAAGTTTTTGTTTGTTTTTTAAAAGAGAACACCTCGAATTTGGCATTTTAGCTCCTCAGATGTCCTCAGGACAAATAACACCCTTTGATACATAGAAAAAAGTTGGATGGTTCTATTATTCCAAAAGGATCCACATCACAACTTTTTTCCAGGGCTCATAGGGCCTGCTACTCTGCTACTCTGTGGAAATCTTTTCAGTATCTTTATACTAAAGCTTTAAATATGAAAGTTTGTT
The DNA here is from genome assembly GCF_029289425.2 of Pan paniscus. Taxonomy (NCBI): domain Eukaryota; kingdom Metazoa; phylum Chordata; class Mammalia; order Primates; family Hominidae; genus Pan; species Pan paniscus. Next base: position 74,719,132 of record NC_073263.2, read on the forward strand.
TTTGAGGGTGGTTTTTATGCAGAGAAAAGATTATTCAGAGTTTACTTCAGATATATGAAAATTAATATCTAATATATTAAAATTAAATTTATAAACTATACATTTAAATTATTAATTATAAGTACCTGTTTTTTCCTTAAGCTTAGTTTAACTTCTGTAATCGTTTCATTAAATAAGCATTCTGTCCCTATCTTTGTCTCATTTCCTCCTGTAAGTCCCATAATGTAAATACTTGCTCACTTGATGGTGTCCTGTAAGTTCCATAGGCTGACTTCACTGTTTGTCATTCTTTTTTCTTTTTTTTTCCCTCTCCTACTGGGTAATTTCAAATGATGTATCTTCAAGTTCAGAGATTTTTTTCTTCTGCTTGATCTAGTCTGCTGTTGAAGTTTTCCTATATTTGTTCATTGAATTCTTTAGCTCCAAGATTTCTGTTCGGTTCTTTTTATAATAATATCTATCTCTTTGTTAAATTCCTCATTCAGATTATGAGTTGTTTTCCTGGTTTTGTTGAATTATCTGTTTGTATTCTCTTGTATCTTGCTGAATTTCCTTAAGATCATTATTTTGAATTTCTTTTCAAGCACTTCATAAATTTCTTTTACTTTAGGGTCAATTACTGTAGAGTTTTTATGTTCCTTTGGTGGTATCATATTTCCTTGCTTTTTCATGTTTCTTGTGTCCTGTTTTGATGTCCATGCATTCCTGGAAGGATCACATCTTCCAAATGTTACAGAGTGGCTTTCATAGAGAAAGACTTTCATCTGCAGATGGGTCACAGTGCACTGGTTAGGAAGGGTGCGGTGGCTCTGGTTTCAAGTAGATGCAGTGGTGTAGATGAGGTGGTGAAGGTCGGATGTTTCCTTCCACTCTTTTTTTTTTTTTTTTTTTTTTGAGATGGAGTCTCACTCTGTTGCCCAGGCTGGAGTGCAGTGGTGCAATCTTGGCTCACTGCAACCTCTGCCTCCCGGGTTCAAGCGATTCTCCTGTCTCAGCCTCCTGAGTAGCTGGGACTGCAGCAGTGTGCCACTACGCCTGGCTAATTTTTGTATTTTTAGTAGAGACAGGGTTTCACTATGTTGGCCAGGCTGGTCTCAAACTCCTGACCTCAGGTGATCTGCCCGCCTTGGCCTCGCAAAGTGTTGGGATTACAGGCATAAGCCACGGCGCCCGGCCTTTCCTTCCATTCTTTATGTGGCTATCCTGAGTTTCTGTGCTCTACAGGGTTTCTGCCACTCCTTTGATATACTCTGGTACTCTCCTTTAGTTATTTTCATCAAAATATAGTTACTTATTTGTTGTTTTGTTTTGGCTTTGCTATGGGAATAAGCACTAATGGCTTCTGGTTGGCCACCTTGCTAATGTAAATTTCTAAATCTTATTCTACTAAAAGACTAGCAAATTTTATATCACTTTATTTTATTATTATTTTTTGAGACAGAGTTTCACTCTTGTCGCCCAGGCTGGAGTGCAGTGGCACAATCTCTGGTCACTGCAACCTCTGCCTCCCAGGTTCAAGTGATTCTCCGGCCTCAGCCTCCTGAGTAGCTGGGATTACAGGTGCCCGCCACTATGCCCAGCTAATTTTTGTATTTTTGGTAGAGATGGGGTTTCATCATGTTGGCCAGGCTGGTCTTGATCTCCTGACCTCAGGTGATCCGCCCGCCTTGGCTTCCCAAAGTGCTGGGATTACAGGCGTGAGCCACCGTGCCTGGCCTTATATAACTTTTATAGAAATTTAAATGAAGCTTGTTAAATGAAGACTTTTAAACATTTAAAACTGCATTTATAATTTAATATTTGGGCTGGGCATGGTGGCTTACGCCTGTAATCCTAGCAATTTGGGAGGCTGAGGTGGGCAGATCACTTGAGGTCAGGAGTTCATGACCAGCCTGGCCAACATGAAGAAACCCCGTCTCTACTAAAATACAAAAATTAGTCAGGCATGATGGCGGGTGCCTGTAATCCCAGCTACTCTGGAGGCTGGGATTGGAGAATCGCTTGAACCCAGGAGACGGTGGTTGCAGTGAGCCGAGGTCGTGCCACTGCACTCTAGCCTGTGTGGCTGATCGAGACTCCATCTCAAAAAACAAAACAACAACAACAAAAACAAAAACAAAAATAATTTAATATTTGTGATTTTCCTATTAAATGCTACAGTTGCATGATTTATTTATTTATTTATTTAGAGACAGGATCTCATTCTGTGCCCAGGCTGGAGGGCAGTGGCACGAACATGGCTCACTGCAGCCTCAGCCTCTCCAGGCTCAGGTGATCCCACCTCAGCCTCCCAAGTAGCTGGGACTACAGGCACACAGGAACATGTCTGGTAATTTTTGTATTTTTAGTAGAGATGGGTTTTGCAATGTTGCCCGGGCTGGTCTTGAACTTCTGGGCTCAAGCGATCGGCCCACCTCAGCCTCCCAAATTGCTGCGATTACAGGAATGAGCCACTGTGCTTGGTCATTTCTCTACATAATTGGAGACTTTTTTAGGGCCGGATGGTGCTTATGCTCTGTGGACAAGATTATATCTCAAAATATTTTTTCCTCTACAGTCATAGCTGCGTGTGTGGCTAAATGCACTCTTGAAGACTCTGAGACTCTGTGATCCTATTTGTAGTAGGAGTGGTTTCAGATTCCTAAACTCTGATTTCAAGAGCTGTTTTCTAATTCTTCCATCTACTCCACCTGCTTTCAGCACTTGATTGAATTTTGCATGTTGTTGACTCTTAAGACACTTAAATGTTGTGCACTCTATTGGAGCTAAAGACAATTGTACTCGAGAGGTATTTGCATTCTTTTTATATTCTTGCTTTCTGTTAGGACCACAACCCTCCCAATAATCTAAGGTCATCTCATCAAACTCTGGCTACCCTTCAAGACTTTGTCTTAATAAAGTCACAATTTCAAAGGTCATTCTAACGATTTAAACTAGATAGGTTCTTCTGTGTTTCCTGGTCGTCTCTCTAAGCCTGGCTGGCTCTTTCTTATTTTTTAGGTCTCAGCTTGAATGTCTTATCCTCACAGAGCTCTTCTCTGATTGTCCTTTGATAAGGATGGGATCTTTTATTATTTCATATCATGGCACTTGGTAAACAATGTTCTTCACACTACATAAAGTAATTTGGGGATTATCTTGTCTACTTGTTAGTTATCTGTTTCTCCCACTAGAATGCAAGCTCCGTGAGAGCAAAGACTAGTCTTTTTAAAAATTAATAGTTTATTTTGAAATAACTTCAGGGTCATAAGAAATTGAAATGATAGGCTGGGCGCGGTGGCTCACGCCTGTAATCCCAGCACTTTGGGAGACTGAGGCAGGTGGATGAAGTGAGGTCAGGAGTTCAAGACCAGCCTAGCCGACATGGTGAAACCCCATCTATACTAAAAATACAAAAAATTAGCCAGGCATGGTGGCCGGTACCTGTAATCCCAGCTCCTCGGGAGGCTGAGGCAGAAGAATTGCTTGAACCCAGGAGGCAGAGGTTGCAGTGACCTGAGATTGTGCCATTGCACTTTGTCGCACATTGCCATGGGTGACAAAAGCAAAACTCTATCTCAAAAAAAAAAAAAAAAAAAAGAAATTAAAATGATAATATAAATACCTCTATGTACCCTTTATCTAGTTTCTCAAAAGAATTACATTTTTATATAACTATTGTACATTATCAAAATTCAGAAACTGACATTGATATAATACCATTGTTTAGACTTATAGGACCTTTCTGATGTTTCACCAGTTTACATACACTTGTGTGTATGTGTGAGTGTGTGTGTGCACATATGTGTAGTTCTACGAACTTGTACCCCTTGTACAGGTTCATGTATCCACCGCAATTGGGACATAGAACTGTTCCATCTCTGCAAAGACACTCCTCTTGCTGCCTCTTCATAAGCACTAGTTTGTCTTGTTCACTTTTGTCCCCTCAGTGCCTTGCTTAGTGCCAGGTACATGATCGGCACCAAATAAATATTTGTTGAACGTACCAGTATGTAGCCAAATATTCTGGAATTTGCTTAATTTGTTTGGATAAAGGAGTATTAATCTGTTATTGAACTTTGGTTACTAAGAGGCTGTTTGAGGAGAAAAATGTCATCAAACCCCATCTCGTTATGACTAATTTGCAAAGAATACAAAAAATCCTCAGCTACCAAATCTCAGAGTTGTTGCAACACTAATGAATCCAAATCTTATAATCCAGCCTTTGCCAATGTGGAAAGGCTAAAAGTCTTGAAAGGAGAGCAAAATAGATACTATATATATGTGTGTGTGTATGTGCGTGTGTGTGTATGTGTGTATGTAAATATATATATATATATGTTTTTTTCTCCAAATATTGAATGTGAAATATCATTTCAACATACTCTGGAATCCGAACTAGCAAACGAAGGCAGCCTGACCAAGAATGCTGTGCTCCTGTGCCGCCAGGCCTCCTTCCTCCTGGTTCCGATTACTAATACTGTCCCAAAGTAAACAGAAACTTGACCCTCCATTAACTTGCTGTAGACTGCCTACAATAACATTTCCCCTAATGGTACTAGGGGGAAATCGACGACTCCCGAAAGATATTTGCACATTGCTGGAGTTTCTTGACCTTAAGATATCTTTTTGGAAGCATTTAAAGAACTAAGGAAAGAAACTGCCCTTTAAGTAGACCTTGTGACAGAAGTAGGTGGGAAAATAATGACACTGCATACCAAACCTTACCTTTGCACAGGATAACTCCCTGACAAATGCTATGGCAAACATGCTGTAAGAATACCATCATATTCATTCACCTCTTTTGTGATAAGAAAGGCTATGGATTTGATATCTTGAAAACCTTTGTTTTGCAGGGTTTGCTTTAGCAGCTCGCCTCTTACTCACCGTGTATAGAGACTGAATTACTTTGGAATCCGTTTTCATTTAGTGACTTGAGGTAGAGCATTCAGTGTATTTTGTGTTAGAAACCACAGGTAGGACCTGTTTCTGTAAATGATTTATTTCCAGGGATCCGTTCCTTTAATTGATTTCATATTTACTTAAGAAAGTTCTTTCTTTGCTTGCCTTGTCGTCCCCCACTGAGAGCTTTTGTAAAGTACGTGGCTGTCATAAATAGGCTGCTTCCTTCCCAGCCCAGTCATTTCTCTGAGGTTTACCTGTCTTTCTTTTATTCTTTTTTTTTTTTTTTGAGACGGAATCTCGTTCTGTCGTCCAGGCTGGAGTGCAGTGGTGCGATCTCGGCTCATTGCAACCTCTGCCTCTTGGGTTCAAGTAATTCTCCTACCTCAGCCTCTTGAGTAGTTGGGATTACAGATGTGCACCACCAAGCCTGGCTAATTTTTGTATTTTTAGTGGAGACGGGCTTCACCATGTTGCCCAGGCTGGTCTCAGACTCCTGATCTTGAGTGATCCACCTGCCTTGGCCTCCCAAAGTGCTAGGATTTACAGGCGTGAGCCACAGCACCTGGCCTACACGTCTTTAAATGGAATCTGGGCACCATTTCATAAGGATTTTTCTTTATGTTCTATTTTTGGGTAATAACCTGTGGCTTGGGAAGGCTTTAACCCGTACTCAGTCAGCTCTGTAACCCCCCTCCCCATAGTAGTCATAACAATAACAACAATCATCATAATTACTGATATGGACTATTGGTATATTCTTGATCTTTTTTTTCTTTTTCTTTCTTTCTTTCTTTTTTTTTTTTTTTTAATGAGACTGTGTCTCACTATGATGCCCAGGCTGGTCTTGAACTCCTGGGCTCAATCGATCCTCCTGCCTTGGCCTCCCAAAGTGCTGGGATTATAGGCATGAGCCACTGTATGTGGCCTTTTTTTTTTTGGAGATGGAGTTTTGCTCTTGTTGCTCAGGTTGGAATGCAATGGCTCAATCTTGGCTCACTGCAACCTCTGCCTCCCAGGTTCAAGCTATTCTCCTGTCTCAGCCTCTCGAGTAGCTGGGATTACAGGCACATGCCACTACACCAGGCTAATTTTTGTATTTTTAGTAAAGACAGAGTTTCATCATATTGGTCACGCTGGTTTTGAACTCCTGACCTCAGGTGATCTGCCCGCTTTGGCCTCCCAATGTGCTGGGATTACAGGCATGAGCCACTGTGCTTGGCCTTTTTTTCTTTTTTAAAATAGAGATGGGGTCTTACTATGTTTGACAGGCTGGTCTTGAACTCCTGGCCTCAAGCAATCCTCCTGCCTTGGCCTCCCAAAATATTGGGAATACAGGCATGAGCCACTGTGCCCAGCAGTATTCTCTTATATGAATTTTAAGTAAAGGCATCTTTAGGGATTTTTGCAAGTTTTGTTGATTGTAAAATCCAATCTAAATAAAAACAGTGTGATTGCTGTGAAAACTCAGCTTCGGGACAAGCCATGTGCCTGACCTCCCAACCATATTGCCTGCTTTAAACCATTCTGAAATGGCTGCTGGATATAAAATCTGTGGCAGAAAGTCTTTTAGCTGGGAGGTCATAAACCCAGAGTGCCTCAGTCTCTCCCATCTTTAAGTAACAGGGATTCCAAGATCTTAAAGTGATTCGTGTGTGTTTAGTCTCAGTTCACACTCTGGCAGTAAGGCAGGGACAGAGCATTCTCTCTGAGTTGGAATTTTCAGCTCCATGGAGGAGTCCAGTCCCAGGGACAAGAGTCTGGAGGGGGGGAAGTCCCCATCCTGCACCTTGCCTCCCTTCCTCAACAGCAGCTGGAAGCTGTTCAGTCCTTTCACAACGCCTTTTCTCCTCCTATAAATAGAAACATGCTTCTTTTCTGTGAAACAATATTTAAGAAGCACCTGGGTTGTCTTAAGCTTATTTAAAAGGAAGAGTGGGTTTTGTATGGAGAGGAAAACCAAAGCCCAAGGTCACCAGGCCAAAAGACAGCTAAGGAAGAAAACTGCCTCCCAAAGCTTCTAGCCATTTCTAGCCACTGACCTCCATTTGTATCCAGAGCTCACGACACAAACACCTCCAGCTCAGAACGTCTGGCTGTAGTCTGTGTTGACCCAGAGAACTGAAGGGAATCATTGATTTTCAGATTTGTTTAGGAAAAGCCACCATGCAGGGGAAACCCTGCTCAGCCTTCCAGGGAACTTCGAGAGCCAGGGACTGGGGTTGCATGACTTAGTCAAGTAGATATGCTTTCCCAGGCTGCTGTTGTTTCATTTTGTTCTTATCGACATGAATATTTGTCCAAATGTTGCTTTCTGCTTTACCCTTGCCTCCGAGGAGGGAAGTATTGTTAATGGAGAGGGCAGACCAAGGGCAGAGAATTGCTCATTTTTCTGCATCATGGAAAATATAGGATGTGCAGGAAACAAATCCTTTCAACTGGCTTAATCCTTTCAGTGAGGCTCATTTCAATGAGCTCCATTGTATTCATTCCTTATTCAAGCATGATAAAAATAGAACACTTAGAGGACTATGTCTATAGAACCAGAGTGAAATGGAGAGTTGAGGCAATTGTCCGGATAATCCAAGCAAAAACAAATTGAAACAAAATGAAACTAACCACTGTAGAGAAAAAAGCAGCTTTAGGAGCTTGAATGATCCAGTCTAGTTCTCCACATTGTTCAAATTCACCTGCTCTGCATCTATATTTACTTTTTCTACATAGCCTGGGCTTAAGTTGTTGAAGAGTTTTTCCCCTAATATTATCTCAAGTATTACCTCAAAAAAAAAATGCCTTTGCTTTAAAGTATTCCTCTCTGCCCTATTTCTCAGCCAGAAAGTAAATCTCATCATAGAGTTATACATGTTTTTCTATCAGACAGCATTAGGAGTTTGGGGAGTTTTCTTTTTCATCTGGCTCTGTGAATTCCCTTTAGCAGGGAGTTAAGGGCTGGAGATGGTTTATCTACACACTCACATGTTTTAAACCTGTTGCTTTCTGCTTGGCTAAGTGCCTGTCATGTGTGTTGGTTGCCAACACAACAGCTTGGCTCATTTAGAAAAGCAAGGAGCCCAATTTCCTCCGAGATAGCAGCTGGTAATATTCCACTGGATGCTAGTGAGACACTATGCGACTCCGAGACGGTGTCTTGGCCAGGGTTCTCCTTAGCCTGGCTTCCCACATCGAGGGGCATGACTTGCCTCTCAGGTTAGACTCCCGACCTTGTTGTTTTAATGGCACTTCTCTCTCTGTCCCTTTTACTCGGACTCAAATCTTTTCATTCATTCACTCATCTGATTTTTCCCTCTGCCTCTTTCCCAATATAACCAGTCACCGAGTGCTGTGGATTCCTCTTTCCCAAAGTTTTCCTCATTTTAAGCTTTATTCATTTTTCCCCATTCCCTGAGTTTGAGGTCTTCTTTTCTTTTCTTCCTTTTTTTTTTTTTTTTTGAGATGGAGTTTTGCTCTTGTTGCCCAGGCTGTAGTGCAATGGTGCGATCTCTGCTCACTGCAACCTCCGCCTCCTGGGTTCAAGCAATTCTCCTGCCTCAGTCTCCTGAGTAGCTGGGATTACAGGCATGTGCCACTATGCCTGGCTAATTTTGTGTTTTTAGTAGAGACAGGGTTTCTCCATGTTGGTCAGGCTGGTCTTGAACTCCCGACCTCAGGTGATCTACTCGCCTTGGCTTCCCAAAGTGCTGGGATTACAGGTGTGAGCCACCACACCCGGCCAGTCTTATCTTCTTATCCCTCCTAATAATCCCCTGCTATTTTTCAGTCTCACTTATTGCTAGTCCCTCCCATGTACATGCCAGAACAATCTTCCTTGAAACTCTGCATCATTGAATTGTATTAACATTTTCTTCCACAAATGTCTTCAATAACTCCTTGTCACCTAAAAGATTTTGCTGAGATTTCTCATCCAGGCATTGAAAGTTTTGTCGGCTGGGCATGGTGGCTCATGCCTGTAATCCCACCACTTTGGGAGGCCAAAGCAGGAGGATCACTTGAGGTCAGGAGTTTGAGACTAGCCTGGCCAACATGGTGAAACCCCATCTCTACTAAAAATACAAAAATTAGCTGGGCATGGTGGCGCATGCCTGTAATTCCAGCTGCTTGGAAGGCTGACGCAGGAGAATCGCTTGAACCTGGGAGGTGGAGGTTGCAGTGAGCCGAGATCATACTACTGCACTCCAGCTTGGGCGACAGAGTGACACTCCATCACAAACAAACAAACAAACAAACAAACAAACAAAAAAACAGAAAAAAGAAAACAAAAGAAAGCTTTTGTCAGTGTGGTTCTGATGAATTTCCAGCCTCTTGTGAACAGTCAGCTCTGGCAAGACAGGCCTATTATCCTCTTACATAAAATGCCCTTCCTCCTCTTGTTCACCCATCAAAATCCTCATCATTTTCCAAGGCTAGATTGGACTTCACCCTTCTTCTTCTTCTTTTTTTTTTTTTTGAGACGGAGTCTTGCTCTGTCGCCCAGGCTGGAGAGTAGTGGCGTGATCTTGGCTCACTGCAACCTCTGCCTCCTGGGTTCAAGTGATTGTCGTGCCTCAGTTTCTCGAGTAGCTGGGATTACAGGCACGTGCCACCATGCCTAGCTAATTTTTGTATTTTTACTAGAGATGGGGTTTCACTATGTTGGCCAGGCTGGTCTTGAACTCCTGACCTCAAGTGATCAGCCTGCTTTGGCCTTTCAAAGTGCTGGGATTACAGACGTGAGCCACCAGGCCCGGCCAACCCTTCTTCAAGACTTTTTTGACCATGTTGGAAGAAAGGGACCATTTTAAACTGGAATCACAGAATCTTGCGGTTAGAAGGCATCTTGCAGGATCCCAAGCCCAACTTTTCACCCTGCCGCTTACCCTTCAACCTCTGCTTTGACCTCTCTTTTTTTTTTTTAAGGTGTCCCTTATGAGTATATTTATGAGTTACACACACACATACACACTCAACACTGGATGGTAGAAACGTTGAGATGGGTAAGGACGGGAGGCACCCAGGCACTGGCACAGGACAGGAGGTGGACCTGGACCTGGAAGAACAGGAAGTGCTTATTCTCTTAGAGGACAGTTTCAAAGTGCAGAAATTTCTTTTACAAAAAGCCTCTTCCTCCACGCTGTACCCCCTGATGAAGCCCAGCCCCCTTGCACAGGCTGTCCATGAGATTGGGGCAGGACAAGGTTATGGGGAAGGGTGTAAGGCCAAAGTGCTGAAGGGCCCAGACCACAAGGGCCTGGTCATAGTGGCTGCCGGGCACCAGGGGGTTGTCTCCTCAGTGGCCCAGTGGTTTCCAAGTTGGAAAACACACATGGTAACTCACTGCATTTTTAGACAGCTATTATTGATAAGAATTTCTTTCCTTCTCTGGCCCCAACCCATTCCTTCGTTTTCTCTCTCTCTCAGATAATTTCTGCCCCTTTGTTTTTGGTCTGTCCTCAGGAACAATACAAAAGAAATATCATCTTTCTATACCAAAGCTCCTCAAATATTTTATGTATACTATCATAGCTATCTTGACTAACCCACATACAACCCAGATTCTTAAATTACTTCTTATATTAACATGGTAAATTATTCTCTAACTTGACCATGTTAACTGGAAATACTCCAGAGTGTTAATAATTTTAAAATGTAGATTCCAGAAAAGGAATGACTTTCCTGATCTATAGTATTAATTCTAAAGAACTTGAGATATTTGTACCATTTATTAGGCTCACACACTGTAGAATTTATATAATTTTTTTTTTAATCAAGGAGGAAGGAGGGAGAGTTTCCACAATTTCCTGTGTTTCTGTGGTTTTGCATGTAAACTAGATGATTAGTTCCTGATAAGCAGGGACTCTGAGCTGCAAATCTCTATGTCCTTCAAAGAAGGCTCTGGACCTAGTAGGCCTGCCATCATTTGATTTTGAAAAATCAATCTCGGATAATGAACATTGCTGACTCTAGTGTTCACTTTTCTGCTCTTACATTATTTGATTTCTTGGCAATGTTGACACTGTTGACCACTTTCTTCTTCTGGAAATGCTTCATTTGGTTTTCCTGAGAATCTACTCTACTTCTTAGTCTTTTTTTGTGATTTTTCTTTAGTGTTGGTTTTCTTTGTGATTCATTCTAATGCTGTTGTTTTTTGTTTTTTTTTACTCAACTCACTCCCTCGACATCCATTTCTATGCCTTCAATAAAATCTAGTTACAAATGATATCTTTCTCTTGAGACCTAGACCAGTGTAGGCCTTCTCCACTTGAATGACCAAAGGCATTAAAATACACAATATGTTCAAAAGCTTGAATTCATTACATTCATTTTGTTTTTTTTTCAGGATCATATTTTCTTCTGTATTCCTCACTACCCACTGAGGAATTCAAGCTGGAAATCTGGGCATCATCCTCACCCTCTGTCTCTACTTCCCACCATCCCTTTCAATTAATAATTATGGTCAATCAATTCTGCTTCCTAAACGTTCTATGGGTCTATTCACTTCTCTTCATCCTCATTGCTACTTCCCTATTCTGGATACCATCTTGGGTGTGGATTACTGTAATACTCCTACAATCAGATTTTAGAAGTCTGGGGATACTTAATAGCTAAATTCCTTTCATGGGGAAAAATACAGTAGGAAGAAGTCAAGTGAAGAGATTTGAGAAATATTTAGGAGGTAGAATTGAATGAACTTAGTGCCACATTGGACTTTGTGATGAGAATAGAGTGAGGAAGAGTGACAGTAATGGACAATGCTGACATTTCTGGCTCAAGGTGGTAGGTGTGTGTGTGTGTGTGGAACTTGGGAAAAAGAGTTTTGGGACATCGCATTGTCTACTATGGTTTACCATCTGAGCAATTCCTACACTCTATTGTCATCACCTACTTACCTATGTGTTCCCTACAGCAGACCTGCACTGCAAGTTCTGGGAGGACAGGGACTAACCATCCATCTATCATGTTCATGGTTGTATTCCCTTTCCTTGCACACGGCTTGGTGTATGATAAGTGCTGACTATATGATGATCGACTGGATGAATGCATTCTTGTAGTTTAACATCACAGATGGTGATGTATTTAAAGAAAGGTATCTTTTTGGAAAAAGGTTTGGTGGGGGCAGTTTAAGATTGGTCAAGAAAGAACCTGCTATCATATCTGGCTGCATGTAACTGCAGTTACAAAACAGAAGAAAGCAAAACAAAACAACGACAACAACAAAGGAACTTTAAAGTGCACTGTGGCATTCACTGAACATCAGGAAAATAACACAATGCATATAGGCCCAATCAGTGATGTCATACTTACTGAGCATCTATTATGGGCAAGGCTCTGTGGTAGGGCCTACAGTTAGTGATCATATGTCCTTAGTTGCTCAGAAAAGGCCTGGTTTATGCCTCTTGTCCCAGCATATTCTGATCTGGACAATATGTTAAGTATCACACTACCCCTAGGGGGTTAAAAAAATCTCAATTCAACTCAAGAAAGAAGGTTGGTCTTGATATTGGTTTGAATGGGATTCAGAGCCAGCAGGCATACATCGGGGGGACTTGGGGCTGTCTCAAGGAAATTCATCCAAGGAAATTGCTGGGAGAAACAAACAAACAAACCCCAAACCACAAAGACATTCAATAAATCTCTAAAAGGAAGGCCTGCTGGCTGACAGGAGTCTCACTGGTGGCTGAATTCCTGGTGGAAGATCTACTGTCTGTCAGGAGTCTAAGATGACATCATCTTCAATGTCACAATCTCTTTTTCACTTGGTTTGAAATATCTACCGTAAAAGTCATCACTTGGGTTTCTACACGAAAGAAGTCAGGAAGGGGAAAGCCTTGCCTTTAGAATGCCACTATTAAAAAAGCAGTGTGGCTAGAGAAGGACTAGACCTATCTCCATCCCCATTCTTGAAAATTTTTTCTTATTGGCTCATGAGCACCAATGCCAATGGGGTTTGGAGGCTGCTTGGTTTTCACCTTGGTCAGGATGAAAAAGATAAAAGGGAGAACATAAGAAGGCGTAGATCCTGGGGGAGTTTGTTAAAAACTGACAATATCGGCCGGGCGCGGTGGCTCACGCCTGTATTTCCAGCACTTTGGGAGGCCGAGGCGGGCGGATCACGAGGTCAGGAAATCAAGACTATCCTGGCTAACACAGTGAAACCCCATCTCTACTGAAAATATAAAAAATTAGCCGAGCGTGGTGGCGGGCGCCTGTAGTCCCAGCTACTCGGGAGGCTGAGGCAGGAGAATGGCGTGAACCCGGGAGGTGGAGCTTGCAGTGAGCCGAGATCGTGCCACTGCACTCCAGCCTGCGAGACAGCGAGACTCCGTCTAAAAAAAAAAAAAAAAAAAAAGACAATATCGTCTAGGTGCAGTGGCTCACGCCTGTAATCCCAGCATTTTGGGAAGCCGAGGCGGGTGGATCACCTGAGTTCAGGAGTTTGAGACCAGACTGACCAACAAGGTGAAACCCCGTCTCTACAAAAAAACTCAAAAATTAGCCAGGCACGATGGCGTGCACCTGTAATCCCAGCTACTCGGGTGACTGAGGCGGGAGAATCACTTGAACCCGGGAGGCGGAGGTTTCAGTGAGCAAGATCGTGCCACTGCACTCCAGCCTGGGTGACACAGTCAGACGCCATCTCAAAAAAAAAAAAAAAAAAAAAAAAAAAGAAGAAGAATAAAGACTGTGGATGTGATTAATAAAATACAGGCTACCAAAGCAGTACTGAAGTCACAAGTTCTTCTCAATATGTTTTCACATCAATATATAATTCATGTGTGAGGCCTATAATCTCAGCCCTTTGGGAGTCTGAGGTAGGAGGATCCCTTGAGGACTAGGAGTTCAATACTGTCTCTACAAAAAATAAAAATAGCAAGAGTCTGTCTCTACAGATAAAAAAATAAATAAATAAATTAGCCCACCATGGTGGCGTGTGCCTGTAGTCCCAGCTACTCAGGGGGCTGAGGCAGGAGGTTTCTTTAAGTCCAGAACTTCAAAGCTGCAGTGAGCTGTGCTGTGATAGCACTGCTGCACTCCAGCCTGGGCAACAGAGCAAAACCTAGTCTCAAAAAAAAAAAAAAAAGATAATTAGCGTTAGCGTGTGAGTGTGAGGAGGAGTCCTTAAATGTTTCAGAAGGGCAAGGATGGTGAACACAGATCTAGGTGGCATCCTTAATTCTTTATTAACCTTTCTATGTCTTTACTGCTTCACACGTCAATGTATAGTGTTGAACTTCCTGTAGAAATGGCATATACGCTCCCATTTTACCAGCTTTTGCAGGTACAATTGACAAGTAAAAATTGTATTTATGCAATCATAAAAAGAACAAAATTACGTCCTTTGCAGCAATGTGATGCAGCTGGAGGCCATTATTCTAAGCAAATTAACGCAGGAACAGAAAACCAAATACCGCATGTTCTCATTTGTAAGTGGGAACTAAACATTGGCCATTCATGGACATAAAGATGGCAGCAATAGACACTGGGGACTGCTAGAGGGGGAGGGGAAGGAGGTGGAGAAGGGTTGAAAAACTCACTTGGGTACTATGCCCACTCCCTGGGTGATAGGATCATTCATTCCCCAAACCTCAGCATCACACAATATACCCAGGTACCAAACCTGAACATGTACCCCTTGAATTGAAAACAAAAGGTGAAGTTACTAAAAAAAAAAAAAAAAAAAACATATATTTTATGTTTTTGATGTTATTATAATTTTTAAATTTATTTCATTGCTTACTGCTCATAAATACAATTAAAATTGATATTTGACTTATTGTCCTGTAACCTTTTTAAACTCTGTTATTAAATATAAGAGATTTGGTGTGTTTTTCTTAGCATTTCTAAATAATAATTTTGCAATCTTCAAATAGAGACACTTTTGATTTAAAAAATGGTATAGTTAAGGTGTGCAACTTGATGTTTTGATGTAACAATTTTCTTTTTAAAATAACCCCTGAATTCAGGTTGGGTGTGGTGGCTCATGCCTATAATCTCAGCACTTTGGGAGGCTGAGGCAGGAGGATCGCTTGAGCACAGGAGGTCCAGGATGCAGTGGGCTGTGATGGCACCACTGCATCCCAGCCTGGGTGACACAGCAAGACTCTGTCTCAAAAAAACCCTACAAAAAAACCCTGAATTCTGGAGATCTAATGTGCAGCATGGTGACTATAGTTAATAATAATGTATTATAAACTTGAAATTTGCTGAGAGTAGATCTTAAGTGTCCTCACCACATGTACACATAAATTTAAAACTAAAAGAAACCCAAAAAACAAAAACAACCTGAAGGCTATTTCTGAGACAGGAATTTGATGTCTTCCATGCATTCCCTATTGGAAGATGAGGGAAAAAGAAGCCGACACAGGCTTAGGGCATGTCTTCTTTGACTATGACAACATTAAAAATATATTAATAGACGGGCAAGCTGGGCGTGGTGACTCCCGCCTGTAATCCCAGCCACTCAGGAGGCTGAGGCAGGAGGGGAGGATTGCTTGAGGCCAGGAGTTCAAGACCAGCCTGGCCAACATAGTTAGACTCTGTCTCTTAAAAAAAAAAAAAAGAAAAAAGAAAAAAAAATAGGCAAAAGAAGACTTACTTCCCGTTAAACAGCCCCTGTGTTTTTTTCTGGTGTGATTAACAGTGTTCTTATGTTTTTCCTTGTAGCTTTCTTCTTTTCCTCTCTTCTCTAGTTCAACCAGGCTAGACAGTTTCTGGTACTGTCACAATAGTTTCTGTTCACTGTTAGCATTTAAGGATTGTAGTGTGTGTGTGTATGCGTGTGTATGTGTGTTTGTATTAATATTCTGGCTTCTTTCTCTTAGCATAGTGTTAATTTTCCCAATTAATTCAAATTTTTATTTAGAATTATTCTTTTTGTATTACATTCATATTCTATAATTCATTTTACTCTTTTGTGAGGAATTTCAAAGTTTTCACTATTAGAAATAATAATAGTGTTATTTATATAATAATTTGCATTATTACTCTTTAGTGCATAATTCATTTTACACAAAAGAGTAAATGAATTATAGAACTAATTAGTACTATTCCTAGTAGTGAAAACTTAGGAATTACTCACAGAAAAAAGCAATTACTTAGAGAACACTGTAGACAGTGTTGGGGAGCATGTTATTTCACCTCCACTCAAGCATTATTCTTCTAGTAGTAGTCGCCTGATTCTTTCCTGGCCATCACATTCTCCCATTCTCATCTTGTGTGCTCAGAACATGATTCAGGTGCTGTTCCACACAGGCCTCATCAGAAAATTTCCCTGGCTACAATGACTGGCTCAGTGATGGGCTTGTGTTCCAAACATAGCCATCTTGATGCAGTAATTCTCTGGCTGAGACTTCTGAGAAACTCACACTGTTTCCTCAAAGGATTTACAAATAAAGGGGCATTGGCCGGGTGTGGTGGCTCACGTCTGTAATCCTAGCACTTTGGGAGGCCAAGGCAGGTGGATCACCTAAGGTTGGGAGTTTGAGACCAGCCGGGCCAACAGTGAAACCCCGTCTCTACTAAGAACACAAAAATTAGCCGGATGTGGTGGCATGCACCTGTAGTCTCAGCTACTTGGGAGGCTGAGGCAGGAGAATTGCTTGAACCTGGGAGGCGGAAGTTGCAGTGAGCCAAGATCGTGCCATTGCACTCCAGCCTGGGCGATAGAGTCAGAGTCCATCTCAAAAGACAAACAAACAAACAAACAAACAACAAAAACAAATAAGGGAGCATAAAAACAATACTACTAAGACTGGCTTGCTGCTATGGGGAGCCTCCTGGGGGACCACCCATGAGCAAAGCAGAGTGGAACCAAAAGACAGAAACAAGAGAAAACAACAAAGACAAACACAAACCAACAAAACCCGAGTATTGACGAGGTCATTTGAGCACTATTTCAGCCTGTTCTGCACCTTAACTTTCTATTTGTTGAACCATTCAATCCTAACCTGGTCCTCCAAGTACACACACACACACGCACACACACACAGATGCACGCATACATACACATCTCTTATTTTTAGGTCTGTTTACATTGAGAATTTGGTCTGTTAGTGAGACATTCCCATTGTGAACTCTTTGTTCATAGGCGATTGACTCCACAGTGCATATTTCCTTTGGATATTAAGAGCTAACATGTATTCGGTGCTCGCCTATGTCAGACATCATGATAAAGACTTGACATTTATTATCACAGTCAGTCCTTTCAATAATCATTTCAAGTATCTACTCTTTTGTTTTTGTTTTGAGACAGGGTCTCACTCTGTTGCCCAGGCTGGAGCATATGGTGTGATCAAGGCTCACTGCAGTTTTGACCTCTCAGGGCTCAAGCCATCCTCCCACCCCAGCCTCCTGAGTAGCTAAGACTACAGGTGTGTGCCACCATGCCTGGCTAGTTTTTGTATATACTTTTTGTAGAGATGGGGTTTTGCTATATTGTCCAGACTGGTCTTAAACTTCTGAGCTCAAACTATCCTCCCCACTCAGCCTCCCAAAGTGTTGGGATTACAGGTGTGAGCCACCAGACCCAGCCTCGAAGTAACTACTCTTAAAACCCTCGTTTTACACATGAGGAAATTGAGGCTTAGGAAAATGACAAGAACACAATGTTAGTGCAGAGTCACGTGGCTGGTTAAGTGGCAGAGCCAGGACTCAATCCTAGGTCTGTCTGTTTCCAGAGCCCGCTACATAACAACTTGCCTTTCAATAACTGTTAATTTCTTTTATTTATTCCTTAAGTACAAAATACATTTTGTGTGAAGTCATGATAAGCCTCTTTAAAGAGCAAGGTAGTTAAAGGTTTTGATCTCAGAGTAGGATACAAAGAAACAAAAAGCCGGGTCTTAAAGGCTTAAGAAGAAGGATCTGAGAAAAGTAGCAAAGGTGGGACTGAGACTGGTGTGTGTGTGAATGCACAGGGAAAATTTAGGAATTCTTTCCAGTCACAGAGTCCAGGATTCTAAGAAGTCTAGTCCATCCAGGAGCTCATGTGGGAAAGTGAGTGATGAGGTTGGATCAGATTTTGAACCCCTATTTATTTATTTATTTTTGAGATGGGATCTCACTCTGTCACCCAGGCTGGAATGCAGTGGGATGATCTCAGCTCACTGCAACCACTGCCTCTCGGATTCAAGCGATTCACCTGCTTCAGCCTCCTGAGTAGCTGGGATTACAGGCATGCACTACCACGTCTGGCTAATTTTTGTATTTTTTGTAGAGATGGGGTTTCACCATGTTGGACAGGCTGGTCTCAAACTCCCAACCTCAAGTGATCCTCCCGCCTTGGTCTCCCAAAGTGCTGGGATTACAGGCATGAGCCACTGCACCCAGCCTGAGGCCCTTTTTAAAAAAGACTGGATGTGCTATTAATGGGCAGAGGAGAGCTCTTAATTCCTTTGGAAGGTGAGCTAAGAGTTGTCTTGGTGGCCCCCAGTGAACCATGCTTCCTGATATTCATGCCCTTATGTACTTCCCTCTCACTCTGATTGCAGCCTGGCCATTTAACTAGCTTGGACAATAGTACATTAGCAGAAAATGTGAGAGGAAGCACAGTAAGCACTTGCACTTTTGGATTTATTCCCTTAGAAGACTTTTATTTATTTATTTTGAGACAGGGTCTCACTGTGTCACCCAGGCTGGGGTGCAGTGGTGTGATCCTAGCTCACTGCAGCCTCGACTTCCTGGGCTCAAGTGATTCTCCTTCCTCAGCCTCCCGAATAGCTGGGACTACAGGCATGTGCCACTACGCCTTGCTAATTTTTAGAAATTTTTTGTGGAGACAAGGGATCTTGCTATGTTGTCCTGGCTGGGAGACTCTTTCTTAGAACTGTGCTGCCAGATGTGGAGATGCCCAAGCTGCCACATAGAAAGGCCCATGGGGGAGAACTGTAGTCTCCCAGCTGACAGGCCCATTGGGCCCCCAGCTGGCATCTGTACCCTTTGCCAGGCAGATGAATGAGGCCATTTTGGATGTCCCAGCTATCCTAGTGCCCTGGTGATCACAACATGAAGCAGAACCCCTCCTCTAGTCCTTAGAATCATGAGAAATAATACATTGTTGTTCCAGTCCACTCATTTTGGGGATTGCTTGTGATATAGTCATAGATAATTGAAGCAATCGAAAGTGGTCTTCCTACTTCCCTTCCTCCCTCCTTCTCTTTCAACGAATATTCTGAGATAGTGGGCCCTGTGTACAATGTAAAGATAGAGAGAAGACACCCTCATGGCCCCTGTCCTAGGGGAGCGAGATAACTCCTGCATTGTTCTGAGCTTCAGACTTTCATTTCCAGTTGGATATTAATTTTCCCAAAGCAGAATTCATTTTCTTTCATTTCAAAACTCTCCTCTTCCTCCTTCCTCCATTTTTGTTATTGGCATTGCCCCATACCCAGTTGCTCAAGTTAGAAATCTCAGATTTGTTTTGACTCTCCTTTCACTCTCACTCCTTGTGTTGAAACTCTCATACTGTTCATTTACCAGCCTGATTGCACTGGAGTGGGTTGAGCCTGGATGTCAGGAGATCCAAGACAACCATAATAGGGGCTGTAGCCACGGGAGTGTGGCACCTTCAAGGTCAGCCTGTGCTAAAAAAGAGGGAGTAGCCAGGCCTCTAGTCAAGGTGGAAAAATCTCTTCTGTCAGTTGTGCCTCCAGAGCAAATGGGTATAGGTTTCTCTCCTTTTGTCCCACCTTTGGTCTTAGTTAGATCAAGGATCAGTTGCAATCAGGCAGGGTAGGTGCAGAGGAGGCTGTACCCACTTACAATTTTTAAAGACTTATTCTGACATCTTTTTTTTCTGTAAAATTGAGACCAATTGCACACACTTTCCAGAAAGTGTTTAAAAACTTCCCAGACAGATTTAGTTATATACAGTTGATTCAATTGTACTACATTTAGAGTATGTTACATCGTAACATGAATGAAGTATCCTGGGCCAGGCGTGGTGGCTCACGCCTGTAATCCCAGCACTTTGGGAGGCTGAGGCGGGTGGATCATGAGGTCAGGAGTTTGAGACCAGCCTGATCAACATGGTGAAACCCCGTCTCTACTAAAAATACAAAAATTAGCCGGGCGTGGTGGCAGGCGCCTGTAATTCCAGCTACTCAGGAGGCTGAGGCAGGAGAATCACTTGAACCCGGGAGTTGGAGGTTGTAGTGAGCTGATATTACGCCACTGCACTCCAGCCTGGGTGACAGAGCAAGACTCCATCTCAAAACAAAAAACAAACAAACAAAAAAAACCCAAAAACAAAGTATCCTTCAAGTTTTAAAGCCAGGCAATTTAGTAGCCTAACTTGGCAGGCAAGTTAGAAGCTACCTACCATTCTTAGTTTTCCTTTTTCCATATTCTGAAGACAACTTATTTTCTTATTTAGCACTAGAAAAAGAGACAAGAGACTTGGGCTCAGAGCTGCTGCTAGTCTTTACCGAGCCTTAGTGCATATTAGAAGGTACCTTCTCTCTTGGTGGCAGCCCTGTGGGCAGACAGATGGATATATCCCAGATGGGTGGATTCTTATTCCAGAGAATATAGCTTGACCAAGAGCATGTGGTTTGGATTTTAGGCATAGCTGGCCTCCTTAGCTAGGCATCTTTGTACAGTGTGGAAAGCGTACATCTGTTGTTGTGTCTCTCCTGGGGCTCTTGTATACCTCTGCCATCAGCAACTTGTGTGACTTCATGTCTCCAGCCCTGGGTTTCCTCAATGTGGAGAAAAGAGAACTGTCTCTGGGGCCAGGATGCCTGGGTTGGAGTCTTCTAAGTCACAGTGTGACTTTCAGCTAATCTGTATCTCTGCAGGCCTTAATTTTCTGGTTTGGAAAATGGAGGTAAGTAAATGAGAGACTCTCCAAGAATCTCCCAGCTTCAAAAAGCTTAGATGCTAATATGTTGCAGAAATCCTGGCATGGATTCAGAATCTTCAAGTTTCATTATAGGACTCGCTTTTTAATAGTCTTCCTGCATCTTCTTCCCCTTATTGCAACTCAGTCAATTAGTCAATTTCTCTGCATTTTAGTTTTGTTCTATTTGTCAAATGGAGATAATAAGAGATGCCTTAGAGGGACTCAGGGAGGATAAACTAATTAATGGTCATAAAGTCCTAGTGGCCTTGAGCCTGCTAAGTGGTCATGATTCTAAACAGATCTTTATAGCTTCTTGGCCGCTCACTGCTTTAGCATTAGACAGAACCATTTATTTTTTCTTATTTTTTTATTTTAATTATTGTTTCCTATAAAGGACAGCACCTTACAACATGTTTTTTTTTTTTTTAATCAACATGACACATGGAAGCAATGGGAAGAAGCATATCAGAAGCAAAGGCCAGGCTGGGCACGGTGGCTCAGGCCTGTAATCCCAGCACTTTGGGAGGCTGAGGCAGGTGGATCACCTGAGGTCGGGAATTTGAGACCAGCCTGGCCAACATGGTGAAACCCCATCTCTACCAAAAATACAAAAATTAGCCGGGCGTGGTGGTGCACATCTGTAATCCCAGCTACTTGGGAGGGTGAGGCATGAGAATCGCTTGAAGCTGGGAGGTGGAGGTTGCAGTGAGCCGAGATCATGCCACTGCATTCCAGCCTGGGTGACAGAGTGAGACTCCATCGAAAAAAAAAAAAAAAAAAGCAAAAGCCAGAATACTGGCTAGGAAGGGTATGAAGGAGGTGATAGGAGGTGTGAGTTGAGGGAGGAAGAAATCTGGGAATGAAAGAAATGACTGTTGAGTCGAGGTCTTTGGGACCTGAGCTTCTGGGAGGCCTTTCTTGCTGGTAGGATTAGGGAAGGGCTTTGGGTTCAACATTCTCTTCCCTTGCTTACCTTTGTCATATGTGATGGGTAGGCAACAAAGCCCTTTCTTAAGAGTTAAATCTTGTTATGCCACTGAGATCCTGGTGAGCTCATTCAAAATACCAATTTAGTTTCTTTACTTGTTGATCTAAGTTATGTTCTGGGCAATTTGGGACTTTTGAGAAGCAGGAAAACATATTTCAGAATACAACATAAACATGAACCATTGACTACATCCATCCAGGCTTTATTTTTTTAAGTTAATTAATTTTTTTTTTTCAAGATGGGGGTCTTGTTATGTCACCCAGCCTGGCCTCAAACTCCTGGGCTCAAGTAATCCTCCTGTCTGAGCCTCCTGAGTAGCTGGGACTACCAGCCTATGCCATCTCACCCTAGGTTCTAGTTCTTCTTTGAAGCCTTTTAAAATGTTTTCAGTGGAAATTAATTCCTTCCTCCTGATATTTCCATATTGCTTTCTGAATTGTCATATATTAGAGCTATTTATATAATTATCCTGATAATAAAGTTTAATTTCCTCGATGTTAGAGAACCTATGTTATTCATCTATCTGCAAGCTCCCTGAAGTGTCTAGAAACAACTTTCAATATAGAAAGTCTTCAACAACTACTTATAGAACTAAATCATGTTATTTTATATAAAGAAAGAATATGGAAGAATTGAGTGACAGGATTTTACGATTTTGAGATTTTTGATTTTCTTGCATTTATCACTCAAATATATTTTACACCTTTTTTTTTTTTTTTTCTTGGTTTAACATTATCTTTGGGGCCAGAATTCTCCTTTTGATGTAATGGCATGGGATTAGTTTATGTGGTAATCTAGTTATATCAACTTGGAAGCAGAGAACAGTGACCTAGAAGGGAAAATGAGATGAAATTAATTTTGTTTGGGGCAAGGGATGGCTAGGTAGATTTAGAATGGAAGATGACAGGTACTATGGCAGAGGTGGCAGAGGAAAAATTTGCTCTATGAGGTGACCCTGGGGCAGCTTCGATTCTGGTTATGTAACCCCTGACTCAGATAGGTCCTCTCTGTGAGTCTCTTGATATGGAGCAGATGAGGTCCCTGGCTGCCCTATGTCACAAAGAAGTTTCAAGAAATAAACACTGATTCTGTCTGTCTTATGATTTGGTCTAAGTTCGGATAATGATGTACACTGTCAGCAGATCCTTCTGCTGCAATTTTACCATGTAATTTGCTAAGGAATATTTACCTTTGCACTCAATGCATCCAGAAAGTAGAGATAGAAGGTTGTATTTTCATGCTCTTCGTAGGGTAAAGGAAAGTTTACTGACCTCAAAGCCATGTGTTTTTATCTTAGAGTGGGAAAATACACAGAATCAAAGAACTGAAGTGTTCTAGATCTGCCTCTGCCTCAAGAAGTTTCCTGGTTCCCCGTCTCATTTCACAAATGAGGATACGGAGGCCTAGAGGCTTAAACAATATGCCCAAGACAGCAAGACAGGGATCAGAGCCCAGGTTTCTGGCTCTGAGTCCTGGATATTACTTGCTATTTTTTCCCCATGTGGATATTACTTGCTATTTTTATGTGGTATTGTGTAGCTAAAATTCATAGAGGTGAGTATATTTGTTTGAACTTATATTTCCCTTCATTCATTGTACCATATACAATTTGATACAATTGAGCTTTTTTCTGTTTTTTTTTTTCTTTTTTTTTTTGACAGGGTTTTGCTCTGTCACCCAGGCTGAAATGCAGTGGCAAGATCTTGGCTCACTGCAACCTCTAACTCCTGGGTTCAGGTGATTCTCCTGCCTCAGCATCCCGAGTAGCTTGGACTACAGGCACACACCACCATGCTCAGCTAATTTTTGTATTTTTTGGTGGAGACAGGGTTTTACCATGTTGCCCAGGCTGGTCTTGAACTCCTGACCTCAAGTGTTCTGCCCACCTCAGCTTCCCAGAGTACTGGGATTACAGGCGTGAGCCACTGCATGCCCGGCCCCCTGCTAATTTTTATGTTTTTAGTAGAGACAAGGTTTTACCATGTTGACTAGGCTGATCTCAAACTTCTGGCCTCAAATGATCCGCCTGCGTCGGCATCCCAAAGTGCTGGGATTACAGGTGTGAGCCACAGTCCCTGGCCTGATACAATTGAACTTTATTGAGATTGCACTGGAGTCACTGTAGTAAGGGTATTAGGCTCCTTTTAGCCCAGAACCCATATGGCCACCCCTAGAAGTTTTAACTTAGTACATTTAGAAGCTAGCAAAGGATTTCTTAGAAAGACTTGTTAATATATAATACAAACCATTTATTTTTTACTCTCATATCAGTAAGGAATGTTTATGTTGCAAGTATGTGAACCTGACTGGTTTAAGCATAAACACGTTTAATTATCTCACTTACAAATAGGTGAGCAGGGTTGGGCATGGTGGCTCATGTCTGTAATGCCAGCACTTTGGGAGGCTGAGGTGGGTGGATCACTTGAGATCAGGAGTTTGAGACCAGCCTGGCCAATATGGTGAAACCCCATCTCTACTAAAAATACAAAAAGTAGCCGGGTGTGGTAGTGTATGCCTGTAGTTCCAGCTACTCGGGAGGCTGAGGCAGGAGAATCACTTGAACCTGGAAGGTTGAGCTTACAGTGAGCTGAGATTGCACCATTGCACTCCAGCTTGGGCGACAAAGTGAGACTCTGTCTGTATAAAACAAAACAAACAAAAGAACAAATAGGTCAGCAAAAGTGCAACAATGTCTTCGAAGTCCAAGATTGTTTCATTTCGTTTTTTGGGTTTGGTTTTTTGAGACAGGATATCACTCTATCACCAAGACTGGAGTGCAGTGGCATGATCACACTGTGCCTGGCTAATTAAAAAAAATTTTTTTTTTGGTAGAGATGAGGTCTCTCTTTGCTGGTGAGGCTCAAGTGATCCTCCTGCCTCAGCCCCTCAAAGTGTTGGAATTACAGGCATGAGCTACCATGCCTGGCCAAAATCCAAGATTCTTTGTAAATTTCTGATCCAACATCCTCAGTATATTGGCATGCTGACTCATTGTCTCAAGATGGTTGCCACAACTAACATTATACTGAATGGGCAAAAGCTGGAAGCATTTCCCTTGAAAACTGGAACAAGAGAAGAATGCCCCATCTCACCACTCCTATTCTACATAGCACTGGAAGTCCTAGCTGGAGCAATCAGGCAAGAGAAAGAAATAAAAAGCATCTAAATAGGAAGACAGGAAGTCAAACTCTCCCTGTTTGTAGATGATATGACTCTGTACCTAGAAAACCCCACAGTCTCTGCGCAAAAGCTCCTTGATCTGATAAACAACTTCAGCAAAGCTTCAGGATACAAAATCAATGTACAAAAATCCATAGCAGTTCTATACACTAACAACATCCATGCTGAGAGCCAAATCAAGAACACAACCCCATTCACGGTAGCCACAAGAAAAATAAAATAGCTAGAAATACAGCTAAAGGAGGAGGTAAAAGATCTCTGCAATGAGAATTACAAAATACTGCTCAAAGAAATCAGAGACGACACAAACAAACGGAAAAACATTCTATGTTCATGGATAGGAAGACTCAATATTGTTAAAATGGCCATACTGCCCAAAGCAATTTACAGATTCAATGCTATTTCTATCGAATTACCAATGATATTTTTCACAGAACTAGAAAAAACTATTTTAAGATTCATTTGGAACCAGAAAAGACCCCAAGTTAATCCTAACCGAAAAGAACAAAGCTGGAGACATCACGTTACCCAACTTCAAACTATACTATAGGGGGCTACGGTAACCAAAACAGCATGGTACCGAGTACAAAAATAGACACATAGACCATTGGAAAGAACAGAGAGCCCAGAAATAAGGCTGCACACCTACAACTATGATCTTTGACAATGCTGACAAAAACAAGCAATGGGGAATGGACTTCCTATTCAATAAATGGTGCCAGGCGAATGGCTAGTCATATGCAGAAGATTGAAACTGGACCCCTTCCTTATAAGTAAAAATCAACCCAAAAAGTATTAAAGACTTGAATATAAAACCTAAAACTATAAAACCCTGGAGAATAACCTAGGAAATACCATTCTGGACATTGGATCTGGCAAATATTTCATGCTGAGGATGCCAAAAGCAATTGCAACAAAAACAAAAATTGATGAATGGGCCCTAATTAAATTAAAGAGCTTCTGCACAGCAAAAGAAACTATAAATATAGTAAATCGACAACCTATGGAATGGGGGAAAATATCTGCAAACTATGCATCTGACAATGGTCTAGTATCCGAACCTATAAGGAACATAAACAAATTTGCTAGTAAAACCCAAAGAACCCTAATAAAAAGTGGGCAAAGGACATGAACAGACACTTTTCAAAAGAAGACATACATGTGGCCAATAAGCATATGAAAAAATTCTAAACCTCACTAATCATTAGAGAAATGCAAATCAAAACCACAATGAGATACCATCTCACACAGGTCAGAATGGCTATTATTAAAACATCAAAAAATAACAATGCTGGCGAGGTTGTGAAGAAAAGGGAATGCTTATACACTGCTGATAGGAATGTAAATTAGTTCAGCCATTGTGGAGAGAAGTTTGGCTATTTCTCAAAGAACTTAAAATAGAATTACCATTCAACCCAGCAATCCCATTACTGGGTATATACCCAAAGGAATATAAATCATCCTACTACAAAGATACACGCACACATATGTTCATTGCAGCATTATTCATAATAACGAAGACATGGGATCAACCTAAATGCCCATTAGTGGTAGACTGGATAAAAAAAATGTGGTACATATACACCATGGAATACTATGCAGCCACAAAAAAGAATAAGATCATGTCCTTTGCAGCAACATGGATAGAACTGGAGGCCATTAACCTACACAAACTAATATAGGGACAGAAAACCAAATACTGCATGTTCTGACTTATAAGTGGGAGCTAAACTTTCAGTACATATGGACATAAAGAAAGGAAGAACATCTCTGGGCCTACTTGAGGGCAGAGGGAGAGGATCAAAACAACTACCTATCGAGTACTATGCTAATATTATCAGTGTACCAGGGGTAGTAATCATAGTAATGCAGATTATGGTAATACAGATTATTTTGCAACACACAATTTACCTATATAACAAACCTACACATGTACCCCTGAACCTAGAAAAAAGAAAAAAAAAAGATGGTTGCTTTGTTCCTGGGTATCACATCTGTATTCAAGGCAACAAGGGCAATGGGTCAGAACTAGTGACCCTGTTTCCTAAGCTTTTTTTTTTCTTTTTTTTTTTTTTGAGATGGAGTCTCCCTCTGCTGCTCAGGCTAGAGTGCAGTGGCACGATCTTGGTTCACTGCAACCTCTGCCTCCCAGGTTCAAATGATTCTCCTGCCTCAGCCTCCTGAGCAGCTGGGATTACAGGTGCAGGCCACCATGCCCAGCTAATTTTGAATTTTTTTAGAGACGGGGTTTCACCATGTTGGCCAGGTTGGTGTTAAACTCCTGACCTCAAGACCTCAAGTAATCTGCCCACCTTGGCCTCCCAAAGTGCTGGGATTACAGGAGTGAGCCACCGTGCCTCGCCCTGACCTTGTTTCCTTTTTATGAAGATAATAGATGTTTTTTTAGAAGCTTGTTCACTCCTTTTAGACTTCCACTTGCTTCTTATTGGTTAGATGTGTTCCATATGGGTATTCCTGTCTTAAAGGGGGCTGGAAAGAGTTACATAGCTTTTTTACATCTATATTAGATGTCAGAAAACGAAGTATGCTGGCCATAAGTATTGAGTTAGCTATACTCCAATATAAGGTTTCCCAGGAATAAGCATATACAACAACTATGTAATTCTGTTTCGTTGCCTGGTCCGTCTTCCCTGATGGAGAAGTCAGAGATAGGCTTCTCTCTCTGGTTAGACCCAAGAAATTTACTGGCCTGTGGCAAATGTGTCCAAACTGAGGGACATGTCAATAGGCAGGGTGGGATCAAGACGTGGGTGAAAACGGGTCATCTAAAAGGGAGAAAGGGCTGGGTACAGTAGCTCACGCCTATAATCCCAGCACTTTAGGAGGCGGAGGCAGGCGGATCACTTAAGGTCAGGAGTTCGAGACTAGCCTGGCCAATATGGTGAAACCCCGTCTCTACAAAAAATACAAAAAAATGAGCTAGGCGTGGTGGCTGATGCCTGTAATCCCAGCTACTCGGAAGCCTGAGGCAAGAGAATCGCTTGAACCCGGGAGGCAGAGGTTGCAGTGAGCCAAGATGGTGCCACTGCACTCCAGCCTGGGTGACAGAACAAGACTCCATCTCAAAAAAAAAAAAAAGAAAAAAAAAAGCCGGGCGTGGTGGCTCATGTACAAAACATACAAAAATTAGCCAGGCGGTAGTGGCGCATGCCTGTAATCCCAGCTGCTCCTGAGGCTGAGGCACGAGAATCACTTGAATCCAGGAGACGGAGGATGTGGTGAGGGGGATGGTGCCACTGCACTCCAGCCTGGCAACAAAGCGAGACTCCATCTCAAAAAAAAAAAAAAAGCCAGGTACAGTGGCTTACACCTGTAATCCGAGCACTTTGGGAGGCCGAGGCAGGCGGATCGCGAGGTCAGGAGTTTAAGACTAGCCTGGCCGACATGGCGAAGCCCTGACCCTACTAAAAATACAAAAATTAGCCGAGTGTAGTGGTGGGCGCCTGTAATCCCAGCTACTCCAGAGGCTGAGGCAGGATAATTGCTTGCACCCGGGAGACGGAGGTTGCATTGAACCAATGCAAGATTGTGCAATGGCACAATCTTGTTGCCTGGGCAACAAGAGGAAGACTCCGTCTCAAAAAACAAACAAACAAACAACAGCAACAAAAACGAAAAAACCTATAAATTAAAAAAAAAAAAAGAGAAAGGAAACTAAAGCAGTTAAGGTTACGGGCTGTGGACCAGATTGTTCTAAGCTTAAGTTCTGGCTCTGTCACTTCCTGACTAAGTGACTTCATCAAGTTATATAACCTTTCTAAGCCCCAGTTTCTTCATGAGTTAAGTGAGAATAATAATACCTTATTCATTAGGTTGCTGTGAGGAGTTATATTTATGAGTCACTGAGCATAGTCTCTGGGTCATAGTAAGTGTTCAATATTATCACCATCACCACCATCATCCTCACCATCACCATCATCATCATCATCATCCTCATCATTGTTATGGTCATCATCAAAACAGGAGGTGTTTGAAGTATAGGCATTAGAATTGATGTACAGCACAAATAAATACCAGAGCCTGAGGTATGAGAGTAGGTTATGTGGAAAAGCAAGACAATGAACAAGGAAATATATATTCTCCACAGTGATGGTGAGCTGCCTTTACTGAAAGGACTTCCTACTACCAGAGTATGAGTGACTCACATGCAGGGGGTGTATTTTAAGCCTTACTTTAAGGCTTAAACTTACCTCCTAGAAGGTGGCATACAGTATAGGACACCACAGTATGGCTATGGATGATGGAGGAGAGAAATGCTGGTAATGGGGCTCCAAGGAGTGGGGTGGGATTCTTTTGGTCATGTATCTTCTGCTAGGAGTCCAACAGGTCTATGAGAACCATTGCTCACAGAAGCCATAGAGCATTAGCTTCTCCCTTTGAACTTCTGTGACCTGCTTTGATTGTGTTTGTGTGTTCTATGAGTCACTGGGGATGCCCATTTGCAGTGCCCATTTATATAGCAGTAGCTTTAGATAGGGTGGGTATTTGGACTGACTGGCATGTAGCATAGTTCACAGGCCTGTGTGAATTTACGTTCATCAGTGGCTGGAATTTAAGTTCTTGTAAAGATGCAAAATTTAAGTAGTTTTGACCCTCCTCTAGGGCTGGACAACATCTGACTACCAAAAAGATGGTATTTATCTGTATCAACAATTGTGAGTAGTTAGTTATATGGCTTCTGTCCCTCCCAGAAAAGACCTGATATGAATGGTAAATCAAACACATATGCTAGACACTGTTACTTATGTTAACTAACCTAATTTGCAAAACAAGCCTTGTGAGGTAGGTGGAATGATTCTCCCTATTTTTACAGATGGGGTAACTGAGATCAAGAAACTTACAAGTTCATAAAGATGTCTGTTGTGTTGGAAAGGAGATGTGGCTAGGTCTAAACTTGTGCCTCTTGACTTATGCTAAGGCCTGTGAGTTCAGATAGGCTAGAAAAATTGGTCTGTGGTTGTTCTTAGCTTGTTTCAGTCTAACTTTTGCATCAAGAAGTGGAGTTTAATGCAGCATGGAACCAGACTCTTCCTTCTATAATAGAGACAGGAAAAGAAGACGAACCCCTGTCTGGGCTTTTCCTGACACGCATTAGCCAATGACTTGTGCAAGGCTCCTCTTTGCCCTAAAAACACACACACGACAAAGTAACTGGCAGATGGGTGGATCTCCCCTCCAGTTTGTAGGGTGTCAATTTTTAGAAATTCAACCTTGACGGAAAGATTTGAAGCGAGGGGATATTGTTGAGGAAAAAGTTAGGAAGATTGAACCAGATCTTGTGAAGGATAATTGGAGAATGGTGGAGGAGGAAATCCCCAGCATTGGCAAAGATATGGAAGCAGAAAAGAAACTTACAGGGCATCAACAATGAGCAATTCAATTTGACTGGAATATAAGGCGTTCGAAGTGAAAGTTGTGGAAGTAAGAGGGGTGGGTATATAGAATATGGAAGACTTTAAATACCAGGCCCAGGAGTATGAATTCTACCCAGTAGGCAATGAGGAGCCTATTAAATAAAATCTAAGCAAAAATTGGAGCCCTGAAGGAGAGGACAACTTTTATTTTATTTTATTTTATTTTTTGAGATAGAGTCCCACTCTGTCACCCAGGCTGGAGTGCATTGGCACAATCATGGCTCACTGTAGACTCGATCTCCTGGGCTCAAGCTATCCTCCCACCTCAGCTTCCCAAGTACCTGGGATCACAGGGTGCACCACTATGCCTGGCTAATTTTTATTTTTTATTTTTGTAAAGATGAGGTATCCCTGTGTTGCCCAGGCTAGTTTTGAACTCCTGGGCTTAAGTGATCCTCTCTCCTTGGCCTCCCAAAGTGCTGGGATTATAGGTGTGAGCTACTGTGACTGGCTGAGGACAACTTTTATTTCACTTACACACACCTCCATATAAACTCAACTGGAGCTATTTATAACTGCATGACTTGTGATTGCCACTGAAGATTGTGGCGGAGTATTTTATCCCCATTATTTTCTTCCTGACCACCGCTATGTATCTGAAAGTAAGACCAAGGCAAAGAACTGTTAGATACAACATAAATGAGTGGAGTTTATGTTTTCCAACTCTGAGGTCAGTTGGTTCATTTAACAAACATTTTTGAGCACCTTTTTAGGTACAGTAGATATAGCCATTAATGAATACAGTTTTAGGGGAAACGTTGATTCTTGACTTTTATCTACTGTATATCTTTTTTCTTATTTTTTTTTTGAGACAGAGTCTCACTCTTGTCACCCAGGCTGGAATGCAGTGGTGCGATCTTGGCTTACTGCAGCCTTCGCCTCCGGGGTTCAAGCGATTCTCCTGCCTCAGCCTCCTGAGTAGTTGGGACTACAGGCATGTACCACCACGCCTGGCTAATTTTTGTATTTTTAGTAGAGATGGGGTTTCGCCATGTTAGCCAGGCTGGTCTCGACCTCAAGTGATCTACCTGCCTTGGCCTCCCAAAGCGCTGGGATTACAGGCGTGAGCCACCTCTCCTAGCCTTATTTTTAGATACAGGGTCTCAGTCTGTTGCCCAGGCTGGAGTGCAGTGGCGTGCTTATAGCTCACTACAGCTTCAAATTCCTGGGTTCCAGTGAGTCTCCTTTCTCAGTCTCCCAAGTAGCTTGGACTATAAGTGTGTGCCACTGCACTCAACTTCTATTGCATCGCTTATTGCCTCAATGTGTAACTTTTTGGATTTGATGCCTTTATAGTGCTCCTTATAAAGCCCCTGGTCTGAGCCGTCATTATCTCTTGCCTAACTCTTTTCATAACCTCTTAACTGGGCTTGTGGCTTTTATTCTTGAGACATCCACACACAGAAGCCAGAACAATGTCATGAGAGCAGAAATCTGATCTCATCCCTCATCTTCATAAAACCCTTCCATGGCTTCCATTACACTTGGATTAAAATCCAAATGTCTCTGCACCCCCACAATGTCCTGTGTGTTCCCAGCCCCGTCAAGACCTCTGATCTTACTTCCTACCTCTCTCCTCGATTCACAATGCTCCATCCTCACTGGCTCCTGGATATTCCTTGAACACTCAGTGGATTCCTGCCCCTGGACCTTTACTCTTGCTGTTTCCTCTACTTGGAATGTTCTCCTACCAGATTCCAGCATGGCTGTGCCCTCCCCCACCCAATGCCACTCAGATCTCTGCTCAAATGTCAGCTCTTCCAGAGCCACCCTCCAACTAGCTGTCTTGACAGCACTCTACTACCTGAAATTAAACTTTTAATGATTTATTTGCTTTTTGTTTTCTTCTTGAGACAGAGTCTTGCTCTATTGCCCAGGCTGGAGTGCAGTGGTGTGATCGTGGCTCACTGTAGCCTCAACCTCCTGGGTTCTGGTGATCCTCCCACCTCAGCCTCCTGAGTAGCTGGAACTACAGGCACATGCCGCCATGTCTAGCTAGTGGTTTTTTTTTTTTTTTTGGTAGAGAAGGGATTTTGCTGTGTTGCATAGGCTGGTGTCTTGCTTATTTTGTGTATTGCTCATTGAAATGTAAGTTCTGTAAAGGGTATTTTGCCTACTTGTTCATTGTGCTATCTCCAGCACCTAGAAGACACCTGGACAATAGCATGCAATAGGTATCCCTGAATGAATGATGACTATTACTGGGACTTCCTTTACAACTTGGAAAGAAAGTGGTTTCATTATTCAAAAAAACGTAGTATCTACCTATACTTGTGTTCCTCATTTATCGCATCTCCACATTTGCCCCTTATGACTTTTGCAATTCCCAAATAAATGACATCCATTGTTGGCATATTAATGGCAGTCTGCAAGTAGCAAAGTTCATTTCTGATTTGAATTCTTTTGGCTGCTGTGAATAGTTTTTCTCTGGTTGTTAGTAATTAAAACAAACAAGCAGAAAGACTTATATTATTCTATCTCATTGCCAAATTGGATATTGCTCAACTCAAAATTGAATGTACACACACCCATAAAACTAGCCAAACGGGCTATTACAATTACATAAAGTTCCTTGTGTTCATTAGCAGTGTTGCCTTTCATGGGTTTATCCTGTTTGGCATATACATCAAAGTAACAGTCATAAAGACTTCTACAAAAATTTGGAGCATGTAGATGTGGAAAAATTTTTAAGATTTTTTTGTTTTTTTTTCCAGCTACATTGCAACAAAAGCATACCTTGTTATCGTGATAAAAAGCTTAAGGCACGACAGAGAAAAAATTCAGTATTTTGTCAAAGCTTGGTAATCTAAGCCCACGGCCAGAGTCACCTAAAAATGGCAGATATGATTCAGTTTTGTATTCTGCATTTTGGGAATTAGTGTCAGAATACCAGCCCTGATCTCTTTAGTGAATGATTCATTTACTAACGTGATTAACAATTCTGAGAGCCAGCCATGTTGGCCACTAATATCAGATTTTTAGAAGCTGCCTAGGTTTAATGGAATTGTGGGTATGTTGAACTGGGGTGGGAGGTCCTAAATCTGCTGTTCTGATTTGTAGTGGTTTTATCTGAACCCAGAGAATGAGCTTCTTATGATTTCCAAAGCAGCATATTTTCTCATGGGTGGTTCCTATTCATGAGAAAAATAAAATAATAACAGATAGTTTAGGGGAATTAAGAATAAAAATGAGTGATGAAGCTTCACTCATAGATTCAGTTCATAGAGGTTTGGGGAGTGTGTTGAGTAAAAAAAAAAAAAAAAAAAAAATTAGCTTCAGTTCATTGATCCAAAGGCATAGCTCTGTACCTTTTTGAATGTAAGGAATTCAGAAAAATGGGGGCAGAAGGTCAGATTGAGTTTGTTATATTATTATTTGCTTACATGTCTGTGTCTTTCTTTTGTGTGTGTGGCAGGTGGGGGAGGGTTTCCAGTAAATATTGGAAAACCTGCTAGACAAATTTTAAAACACCTGTAACACGTATGTGTTTGTTTCTTTAAAAAAACTTTTTTTTTTTTTTTTTCCTGTAGAGACAGGGTCTCACTGTGTTTCCCAGGCTGGTCTTGAACTCCTGGCCTCAAGCAATCCACCTGTCTCAGCCTCCCAAAGTGCTGGGATTAGAGCATGTGTGTGTCTAAGAGTAGACTATGAGCTTCTTGGTGGCAGAACCTTATTCATGTTTCTTTCCCATTGTCTGGCATGGCACTGTGTGTAGCTTAGTAACAATGATGGTTGTGATGATGCTGATAATGGCCTCTATTACTCAGCTTCCTGTATGCCAGGCACTATGCTAACTGCTTTGCATACATTACCTTATTTAATTCTCATAACAATCCAGGTGGAAAGTAACAAACAGTATATTATGTCCATACGTTGTGAGGAAACTGAGGCTTAAAGATATTCATGGACATGACCATGGTCACACAGCTAGTGAAGTGTTGGACCTGGAATCTAAAACCATTTCTGTTCTTTGTCCCAAGCCCATGTTGTTTATTACTATGCTCTGTATTTGTTGCCTGAATTAATGACAGAGTGGTTAACCAAGGTCCCCTGTCCTACCCAGGCCCTGTGACTCAGTAAAGAGTTAAAATGTGACAAACAGAACTGGACAATGGTGATGTCCTAGAATGAACCAGTTTTATTCACCAGTAGAAGAGAAACTTTCAGTGTGGGTAATAAGAGATTGAGGGACGACCTGTGTCAATGGATTAGCTCCAAATGAGAGCAGTGCAGTGGGTTTAAGAGAAAGAGGGGAGAAAAGAAAGTACCATAAAAGGGAAGCTTAAACAAAGAGCAAAGTAGAAAAAAAAATTCTTTTGAGAGGAGGTCATTTTTCATTCCCAGAAACTTCCAAAGTGATGCTTTTAACCCCACATCTGGTTCAGATTCCTGCTCGAATGCTCAGAGGTAGAACAACAAAGCAAGTGGAAAGGTTTGGGCACGCCTCTGTCCGTGGAGCTGCCCTCCCTGCGCCCTTCCCCCTGAGGAATATCTGCTTTGGAAGCAAATGATGGAAAGTTTTGTCCAGGTTGCCTTCCCTCGCTTTTGCGCGTGGGTGTGAGTTTGTGTACCCGATTCTACTGTGAGGAGTTCAGGTTGCTTTACCTGCTGTTGCGTCTTAACAGGGTGAGACATGTGCCCGTGGTTGCAGGCCTGTCCCAGGAGAACTTGTCCTACTGGATATGGAAATCATTCAAGCAAAGTGGGAGGCTAGGTTGTCTTATTTTCATGCCGATACTTGGGTTGCTTTGCCGAACTGAAGCATGAGAGAGAGATGGGATGAGAAGCAAACCATTTGCAGGTATCATTCCTCCTGCTGTTCTGGAGCTGTTAGCCAAAAGTGCCATTTTCACAGACAAAAGGCAGGAAAAAGAAATGTCCCCCATCAAAAAAAATCACAGGTTTTCCCAGTTTTTACTGTCTTCCTAGCTCTGGGTCTCACAAATCTAATGGCTCTCAAGCTTTTCAAAGTGATTCTTTTCAGATTTTCTTCTTTCATCCTTGAGTCTCTATTAGAACTGTCCTCTGACTCCATTTGACTGATAACTTTTGATAAACTGACTTGAGCCTCCGTATTGGCTTGCTACAGATTTGCTATAAGAAAAGGTAACTCGCTTTCATAAGGCCAATATCAGCATCCACTAATGCAAGGCGTTTTTCCTCTAATGTGATTACGTAAGAATTAATGATGGGTAAACACCAATGTGAAGAGATTTAATTTGGATAAACATTATGAAGCTTGTCTGCTTAATCAGGGTTCATCTCATCTTTTCTGTTTTTTTTTTCTTTCTTTTCTTTGTGCTGCAAATTTTCCAAGAACAGGGACCAGTGTACTATTCTGCCTACTTCCTTGAACAGGGCAGACAGGAACATTGTGAGACCCAGCATTCTTGTGATACTTTAATAACTTCCACTTCAGGGGAAACAAAAGAGGATACAGATGCATGCAAATGCAAAACCGAGCAAGATACCAGCTGAGCTGACTTAACACCCTCCCTCCCACCTCCTAGCCACGAAGGTGCTAGTGGGGAGAAGCAGTTCTTTGGAGGAGTTGAGGTATCTCTCCTCTCAATCTTGGGTTGCTCTTGACTAGCATGTAGCAGAGGACCTGTGACAGCTTTTTGCTTTGAGAGCTTTTACCCAGAGGACAGCCTTATTTACCACCCCTTCCCCTCAACTCACAGGCTTTTCTTTCTTTCTTTTTTTTTTTAGACAGAGTCTCGCTCTGTCGCCCAGGCTGGAGTGTAGTGGCGTGATCCCGGTTCACTGCAACCTTCACCTCCCAGGTTCAAGTGATTCTCCTGCCTCAGCCTCCTGAGTAGCTGGGACTATAGGTGCGCGCCACCACACCTGGCAAATTTTTGTATTTTTAGTAGAGACGGGGTTTTACCATGTTGGCCAGGCTGGTCTCAAACTCCTGACCTCAGGTCATCCACCCACCTTGGCCTCCCAAAGTGCTGGGATTACAGGTGAGAGCCACCGCACTGGGCCTCACAGGCCTTTCTGAATCCAGTTTTTATTTCCTGAAATGCATACGGGTCAAAAATAATCCATATCAAATGCATATTAATTTATAGGTATATTTTTCAAGGAGGATGATTAGCAAGGAAATAATCATCGTTTCCACTCTCCCAATATGATTATTTGTTTCTATGACAGAATCTAATTTCTCACATCTCTCCTTGTTTACTGATTGACAATCTATAGTCCTAGACTTCATTTCTGCATTTTACATTTCTGCACCTGTGAAAAGGGCTTGAAGGCCAAAGATGAGCATCTTTAGAGACAATGGGCTTGGGGGAAAGAAAATGGCTTGGTACAGGTTGTTATTTTTTGTTTGCTAACTGGAGTGAATGCTTTTTAAACAGTATCTTCCCCATTGGGACAATTGGAAGAGCAGTGACATTCATTTTATAGTTTTTGCTTGTTGGGTACTTATTCCTTTCGAAAAGAAAGGAAATTCCATCCTCCAGGAGTCCATCTGTTGTTACATTTCATGAGAACTAAATGCACTGGAAAATATAGCTAAACACACTTGGTTCACATTTTCTCCACCTTTGAACTGATACCAGTCATAAAACTCCATCTT
The DNA here is from genome assembly GCF_029289425.2 of Pan paniscus. Lineage (NCBI taxonomy): Eukaryota > Metazoa > Chordata > Mammalia > Primates > Hominidae > Pan > Pan paniscus. The sequence continues at coordinate 74,756,040 of NC_073263.2, forward strand.
GTATAGACAATCTGTTAAAATAAGTTACTAAGAAACCCAAACAGGTATAAAGGTCGCTCTCAGTGTGAATGGTTTTTTTTTTTTTTTTTTGCAGTGGTTATGACCAACCCAAAACTCACTCTGAGTTGGCTTTTATAGTCGATATTTTAAACTGTAAACCATGTTATATGACTGTAGAGCCGCACCCAGTAAAGTCAATTTTCCTGTTTTGGAACTCTCGTGCGATGCAGCACATAATCCCTGTTCATTCGTCATGTTCTCACCTTGTTCAGGGCCTCAGAGTTTATGAGCAGGTTACTCCACTGCATTTTAAACATGTCATCTCTCCCAAGGTGTCTTTTAAGAAATACTTATGCAATCAAAAGGAAGCCAAATATGTCCTTAGTATAAGAGACAGAGGATGTTGTTAATGAACTGGAAGGAATTCTACTTCTGGAAAGTCTGAGGAAAAGTTATCAAATTATAGGAATGGCGTCTAGATTTGAGGGCAAAAACAGGTACATTAAAGGGCAGAGACTGCTCTTTTCTCTCTCTACCATTTTCTAAGCATCTATTATTTACCAGGCATTTTGTGAAGCATTTCACTTACATGTTCTCGTTGAATACTTGGTGAGTTTCTGTGAAATATCAAGAAAATGGCTTAAGAAAGGTGAATGGCTTGCTCAAATTCACACAGCGAGGAATTTGTTGACAGAATTCCAGAGTGTGGTTTAGCCCCAACACGGCCTTCATCCCGGGCCACCTACTGGATGGAGACCTCCTTGCCATGGCTTCCTACATCCCTGCTCCCATGACTTTACTGTTGCAAGGGTGGAAGAACAGATGTATCTTTTTGGATTTGGCCTGACTTTTCAAAGATAAGATAAAGAAGAGCTGGTAATAAGGCTGAGAATTGACACGTTCTTGGTTGGCTCAGCTGAACTGAAGAGCTTCTGTTCTCATCTGGATAGACAGGAAATAATGTGTGACATACAGACAGCTTGTTTTTCTCTAAATTTGAGCAATGGTGAGTCATTACTTTTATTAAAGTTAGAGATGATCCTTTCTTTTTCTGTGCAGGAAAATCTATTGTTTTTCACACAACCCACTCCTACTTTTAAATAAATCAGTTAAATTGCCTATATTTTAAATAAAACTTTTTCAAACTCCTTTACCTACCAGCCTAGAGGCAGGAATATTTCTTTTCTCTTTCAGCCTTGCCTAAGGAAAAATGCTTCTTCTTCTTCTTCTTTTTTTTTTTTTTTTGAGACAGAGTTTCACTCTGTATCCCAGGCTGGAGTGCAGTGGAACGATCTTGGCTCACTGCAACCTCTGCCTCCCGGGTTCAAGCGGTTCTCCTGCCTTAGACTTCGGAGTAGCTAAGATTACAAGTGTGCACCACAGGTTTCACCATGTTGGCCAGGCTGGTCTTGAACTCCTGACCCCAAGTGATCCACCCGCCTCAGCCTCCCGAAGTGCTGGGATTACAGGCATGAGCCACTGCACCTGGCCTTCTGCAGTTTTCTAGGCCTGGTTAGAGAGGACAAAATAAATCCTGGGAAGACCTCTAGCTGGCCACTAGCAAGAGATGGGAGGAGGATACACTTCCTTCATTTTTTTCCTACTTTCCACATCTTAATGCCAGGCATGAGCCTTTCTTAGCACTGCTGTTGCTAAGAGAATAAGTAGCTGAATAAAGTGGCACATGTTATAAGGACAAAATAGCTAAAATGAAGACCCTAAAGAGCAGCCTCAGTCTCAATACTATTGACATTTGGGCTGGATATTTTTTGTTGTGGGGGATAGGAACTGTTCTGTGCATTGTAGGATGTTTAGCAGCACCCTGACTGAGTACCCACTAGATGACAGTAGCAACACCACCCCCACATCCTACCAGAACCCCGAGTTGGGAAAACCAAAAACGTCTCCAGACATTGATTGCCCAGTGCCCCGTGGGGGGCAAAATCATCTCCAGTTGAGACCTACCACTTTATAGTAGATAGCATGACCTAGTAACATGCATGGTTTCTTTATGCCTGGAAACTTGCTGGGCCAGGGCAAAGATTTATGACCTGAGAAAAGGCAACCACAGCAGGTGTGGAGCTTGAAAAAGGATGGTGTCGCTGCCCTGAAAGGACCTCAGGGTCAGAAATATGTCTGTTCATCTTTGAATCCTCTCCCCAGGGCCTAGCACAGTTCCTCAAATGTAGGAAATGGTTGATAAATGTTTGTTGAATAAATGGGATGTTTGCTTAGAGCCCCCTGAGTCTGTCTCCTGTGCTCAGAGAAAAAAATCTTACGGACAACAGCTATTTATTTGTAGCTGTACCCACTTATTGGCTTATTGTGTTCTATTTGAGGGCCTCTTGAATATTGCAGAAGTAACCAAGGATACCAGGATGATCACATGCAGCAAACATATGGGGAAAAGAATAGAACAACAAATGTCACAAGGCCTGTTTTTCAGGTTTATTGCCAGAGAGTGAAGGGTTTTGAAGAGAGAGTGCATAGAAGGAATAGGACAGGAGCCGTCCTCATACTGAAGATAATTTATAGTCCTCATCTGTGAAAATTATTCACTGGACAACCTCTCTTGCCCTTGAACTTTGCATCTTGTCTTAACCAGGGGTTTATGTATCTTCCTTCCCGGGGAGCAGGTCAGCATTGCTGAGTCCTGAATTGTGGAACTTCTGCTTCCTTAGAAAGACTTGTGAGGAGTAAGGGGAGTGAGGAGCAAGGGGAGACAGTGGTGAGTCCAGGATGGGAGGTGAGCTTGGTATGGCAAAGACATAAGCATCCAATCTCTGTCTGACCAAGTGATGACAAAGTAAAGGATGAAAGCAGCCAGCTCAGTTTTCCTCCCCTCAGGACTCTTTTATTTCCCTTTTCCTTCATATCTTTTGTTTTTGAGTAACACAGTATTTTGTATTCAACATAGTCTTCATGACTAACCACTAGTCTTAAAACTTCCAGGGTGAGGATTTGAGGGAACTTCTCTTTGGAAGACCTTTATACCAAAGGCCTCTGATTGAGTATCCTCCACTGTAGGCAGCTTTTACTGATTCCTCCAGAGTGGGCCAGGGCAGGCACACCTTTTCATCTCTTCCATGATACTCCATCAAATCAGTATCTCCTGTATTCCAGACTCATGTACTCAAGTGCCTAGTTGATATTTCTACTTGGGTATCTTGGAGACATCTCAAACATAACATATCCCAAGATGAATGACTTCCTGCTTCTTCTCAAAACCTGCCTGTTTAAAGGCAATTCTATCCTTCCAGTGGCTCAGATCAAAACCCTGGAGTCATTCTTGACTCCTCCTTTTGTCTCACACCCCATTATCTCTCCCCAACAAATCTTGTTGGCTTTACTTTCAAAGCATATCTAGGATCTTAGCATTTCTCATCATCTGCATTGTTGCCATTCTGGTCTGAGCTACCAGAAATTCAACACAGTAGCCAGGGTGACATTTTGAAATTGTAGGTCAGATCTTGTTACTCTTTTGCCTCCAATGTCTCCTTATCTCATAGTAAAAAACAAATTCTTCACATGGTTTTACAACAACCCCCTGACTCCATTAACTTTCATACTTATCTCCTGCCACTCTCTTCATCAGTTCCTCAGCAGCTCACCTCCTTCTTGCTGTATCTTAAGCACATGCCTATTCCTGTGCCTAAACTTCTTCCCCCAGATATCCATGTTGTGACATTTGGCTCTTTCAAATCTTTGCTGAAATATCACCTGGCAATGAGATCTCCCCTGATTATGCTACTTAAAACTACAATCTGTTTTCCACATCTCCCTCTTATCCTTTAGTACTTTTAAAAAATTGCACTTATTAACCTCTAATACTATATCATTAATTTATTCACTACATTAAAAGAAATCTCTCTTGCTAGAATGGAAACTTCACAAGGGCAGGGATCTTTGTTTATCCCAAGCACCTAAAAGAATGTCTTGTACGTAGTGTGTGTGCATAAATATTTGAGGATGAACCAATATATCTTTCCAAGCACGTATTAGCTATTTACTCAGTCTGTCTTCCTGCCTAGACTGTAAGCCCCGTGGGAAAAATGGTACACAGAATGCATTGCATTGCAGTGGTTAATGCTATTCTTTTCCTTGAAGTGTATTCCTCAAATTGTATGAGTTTCATGCTCCACAAAACCTGCCCTGCCCCTGATTTACTATGAGAATTAGTATGAAAATGAAAAAGATAATACATTTTAAAACTTAGAAAAGCATCTGGCACTTTAAGGATAAAGACTGTGTTCTATCTGACATGCCTCCCCTCTCCCATTGTATTTAGCTCAGTGGCTGGAACAGAGTAGAAGGCAAAAAAAAATCTTTGCTAATAAACACATCAACTGAATGAATGAATGAATGAATGAATGAATATATTTCCGTGTGCTAATTCGACAATCTGTTTAAGTTTTGACTTACTTTTTTTTTTTTTTTGAGACAGATTTTCCCTCTTGTCACCCAGGCTGGAGGGCAGTGTCACGATCTCGGCTCACTGCAACCTCCACCTCCTGGGTTCAAGCAATTCTCCTGCCTCAGCCTCCCGAGTAGCAGGGATTACAGGCATGTGCCACAACACCTGGCTAATTTTTTGTATTTTTAGTAGAGATGGGGTTTCACCGTGTTACCCAGGATGGTCTCGATCTCCTGACCTTGTGATCTGCCCACCTCAGCCTCCCAAAGTGCTGGGATTATAGACATGAGCCACCGCGCCTGGCCAAGTTTTGACTTCTAAGTGCCACGTTTCTCCCTTTTTAAAATTAGGTATCTATGGGCTGGGTGTGGTGGCTCACGCCTATAATACCAGCACTTTGGGAGGCCGAGGCAGGTGGATCACTTGAGGTCAGGAGTTCGAGACCAGCCGGTTAACATGGTAAAACTCCATTTTTACTAAAAATACAAAAATTAGCTGAGCATGGTGGTATGTGCCTGTAGTCCCAGAACCTTGGGAGGCTAAGGCAGAAGAATTGCTTGAACCGGGGAGGCCACGGAGGCTGCAGTGAGCCGAGATTGTGCCACTGTGTTCCAGCCTGGGTGACAGAGCAAGACTCCATCTCAAAAATAAAACAAAATAAAATAAAATAAAATAAAATAAGGTATCTATGTTTAGGGGTTTGTCAAAAGATTCATATAAAAAAATCCACGTATGGATTTGCTTGCATTTTATTATGTACCTATCAAGATTGTATCAGAAAGACAGCCGGGTACGTGGGGCATGCCTGTAGTCCCAGCTACTTGGAAGGCTGAAGCAGGAGGATTGCTTGAGCCCAGGAGTTAGAATCTGTACCATGTAGTGATTGTGTCTGTGAATAGCCACTGCACTCCAGCCTGGGTAACAGAGTGAGATTCTGCCTCAAAAAATAAAAAATAAAAAAAAAAATTGTATCAGAAATCAGACTGACATGGTATTCATTACATTTTTAATCTGTGAATAAGACTGAAGTTCAGAATCGTCTGTTATTGTCTCAGCGGTCTTTAACATTATGTGGCGCTAAAATACATGCTGAACATAAACACATGATAAATGGCGATGAGGTTGAAATGAGCCTTTTTAAAAATGGCCCCTTTCTTTGTTATCTGCCTATATTAACGTTATTTGCATTTTTCTAATGTTTCTGCCTTCAGCCTTATCTTTTCCATTGTAATGATTTTTTGTACCTATGATGTTTATATTTAACACACTAGCTAGATATATATATTTTAAATGTCTACCTGTGATGGTTGTTTTTTTACAGAGGAAAGCAAACTCTCTGAAGTAAATTTCATAGAAAGAAGTAGTTGTTGCCTAGGCTGGTCTTGAACTCCTGGGCTCAAGTGATTCTCTGGCCTTGACCTTCCAAAGTGCTGGATTTACAGGCATGAACCACTCCACCTGTCCTGGCAAGTTTCTTCTGTAAAATGAAACATGTCATGGCTTGATTGAATTTTAGATCAGCATGTGAAAACTCAGTGACCTGACAGACAACTGGGGAATGCTTCAAAAAAACAGCTCTTGTTAATAATGTTCACAGTGATGTCCTTTAAAGGAAATATGTCACTTGTATTATACACTGAAAGTGCTTTCAAATGAAAGTCAGTTTTGCATGTAACCTTAAGGAGAACACAACTTAATTCATGACAAATAGCTCAGTCAGTAGGAGGATGGAGCAGGTGAGGTCACATACGGGCCAGTCAACTTTATTCTATGGCCTGGCATGACAGCCCTGATCCAGGCCAACCAGGAAAATGAATATGATCAGTGGAAATCCATCACTCTACTAGAAAAACAAATCAAATACAAGCTTTAGTGAAGTTTAGTAAAGCTTTTTCTTTTTTCTTTTTTTTTGAGATGGAGTCTTGCTCTGTTGCCAGGCTGGAGTGCAGTGGCATGATCTCGGCTCACTGCAACCTCCGCCTCCCGGTTCAAGCGATTCTCCTGCCTCAGCCTCCTGAGCAGCTGGGATTACAGGTGTCCACCACCATGCCTGGCTAATTTTTGTATTTTTAGTAGAGAAGGTGTTACACCAAGTTGGCCAGGATGGTCTCGAACTTTTGACCTTGTGATCAGCCCTCCTCAGCCTCCCAAAGTGTTTGGATTACAGGTGTGAGCCACCACGCTCGGCCTTGGCTTAGTTTTATCAAGGTCAGATAAGTAGATTTAATGGATTGTAACTACAAGCGTGATAAATTTCAACAAAATGTCATGGGCATGATTCTTAAACTTCAGGTACTATACCATTTCAGGGTGCAAGGCTAGTAGTATTGACAAACTAAGGTTAGAATTGTTCTAAAATCAGCCCCTCCCTTGTTCTAGGCCTAACTGGTCAGTCTTTAGGGTGGAGGCCAAAGTGTGTGTGTGTGTGTGTGTGTGTGTGTGTGTGTTTGTGCATGCACATATGTATGTGTGTAGTTCCTGAAGTCTCCTATTAATGGTATCAGGAAATAGCAAATATGAGAATTGCATCCAATAAAGAATTTCATGGTTGTGCTAATGTAGTATTGTTGTGGGTTGAATTTGTATCCCTCAAAAAGTTACGTTTATTGGCAATTTCCAGACAGGGGGAATAAAGTATGTTTAATTTTTAACTTCTAGTACCTGTGACTGTGACCTTACTTGGAAATAAGGCTGAGAAGATGTAATCAAGTTAAAATGAGATCATATTGGAGGCCAGGCTCAGTGGCTCACCCCTGTAATCCTAGCACTTTGTGAGGCTGAGGTGGGAGGATTGCTTAAGCTCAGGAGTCCAAGACTAGTCTGGACAACATAGTGAGAACCTGTCTCTAAAAAATATGAAAAAAACAAAAACAAAAACCCAGAGATCATACTGGAGTACAGTCAGCCCTAAATCCAATATGACTGGTGTCCTTTTGAGGAAAAGAGACCTTAGACACACATAGAGAGAATATCATGTGATGAGGTGTATGCATCCACCTCTGCCACACACACACACAGGAGGCGGCCACTTGATAAATGATAATGCTACAACTGTAAGCCAAGAAATACCATGGTTTGCTGGTAACCACCAGAAATTAGGAAGAGGCCAAAGAAGATTCTCCCCTGGAGCCTTCGTAGAAAGCATGACCCTGCAGACACCACGCATGTGGCTGTCTAGCCTCCAGAACTGTGAAAGAATACATGTCTGTTGTTTAAAGTGACCTAGTTTGTGCTGCTTATAATTATTATTTTTTTGAAACAGGGTCTTACTCTGTCACCCAGACTGGAGTGCAGTGGTGCAATTATGGCTCAACGCACTGTTGACCTCCCAGGCTTGATCCTCCTGCTTCAGCCTCCTGAGTAGCTGGGACTACCAGTACATGCCACTATGTCTGGCTAATTTTTTATTTTTAGTTTTTGTAGAGATGGGGTCTCACTACGTTACCCAGACTGGTCTTGAACTCCTGGGCTCAAGCCATCAGCCCACCTTGGCCTCCCAATGTGCTGGGATTACAGGCATGAGCCATAGCTCCAGGTGTCTGTGCTCCTTTGCTATGGCAGCCCTAGGAAATGAATGCAAGTATCATGTCCCAGTGAGGCGCTTTGAGTCAGAATAGGAAAATGGGAAATTGTCAGCGTGAATCCTGAAATGAAAACTAATGAGAATTTTATTTTTATTTTTATTTTTTTTAAATTTTCTCTGAGTTTGCAGGATGGATCTGCCTAACACACTTGTAAAAACCTTCTGAATGGGGAGGAAGATCACTGATCCCTGTTCTGGCTCGTCACTCTCCCAGGGGACCATTTCTGCATATGATGTTATTAGGTAGAGCATGGGCGTACTTGCAGAGGGTGGGGGTGGGGAATTGTCGCAGAAGTCTTGGCCACATAGGTGTAGTTGGGAGTGATAACAATGCATTGTGCAGTGGATTGACTGACTAAAGAAAGAAGGCTTACTGGCTATTGATCTCTGTAATCTGAAGAGATCGTCTCACTTTTGGCAGGGATGAGTGGTGTATATATCAGAAAGAGAGCCAAATGGTCTCTTCCGCTCAGATGCATGTTTTTTTTTTTTTTTTTTTTTCTGGGACTTTAGAACCAGTTGCCATGCTTATCATGCCACCTTTTGATGAAGTGCTGTTGCAGCTCAGGGTTTCTGGAAACAGCCACTGAGATGTGCAAGATGTTTATCGGGAATTCACACTTGAGAAAGAATAGTGGAAAAAAACAGAAATGGGCAGAGGAAGAGGTCAAACTACAGTTATGCCCTGCATAATGACATTTTGGTTAACATTGGACTGCATATGCAATGGTGGTCCCGTAAGGTTATAATGAAGCTAAAAGAGTCCTATTACCTAGTGACGCTGTAGTCATTCCAATGTCGTAGAGTAACGCATTACTCATGTGTTTGTGCTGATGCTGATATAAACAAACCTACTGCTCTGCCAGCACGTAAAAGTATAACACACAAAATTATGTACAGTACATAATACTTGATAATCATAGATAAATGACTATGTTACTGGTTTATATATTTACTATATTATGTTTTTTATTATTATTTTAGAGTGTACTCCTTCTACTTATTTAAAAAAAAAAAGTTAACTATAAAACAGCCTCTGACTGGTCTTTCAGGAGGTATTCCAGAAGAAGGCTTTGCCATTATAGGAGATGACAGCTCCACTGGTGTTATTGTCCTGAAGATCTTCCAGTGGGACAAGATATGGAGGTGGAAGACAGTGATATTGACGATCCTGGCCCTATGTAGGCCTAGGCTAATGTGTGTGTTTGTGTCTTATTTTTTAATTTTTGAGACAGAGTCTTACTCTATTGCCCAGGCTGAAGTGCAGTGGTGCGATCTCAGCTCACTGCAACCTCTGCCTCCGGGGTTCAAGCGATTCTCGTGCCTTAGCCTCCCAAGTAGCTAGGATTACAGGCGTGCACCACCATGCCCAACTAATTTTTTGTATTTTTAGTAGAGATGGGGTTTCCCTATGTTGGCCAGGCTGGTCTTGAACTCCTGGCCTCAAGTGATCTACCTGCCTCAGCCTCCCAAAGTGCTGGGATTATAGGCATGAGCCACCACGCATGACCAGTGTCTTAGTTTTTAACAAAAAATTTAAAAAGTAAAAAGAAAAAGTTTTAAATAGAAAAAAGGTTATAGAATAAAGCTATAAAGAAAAAAATATTTTTTATAGCTATGCAATATGTTTGTGTTTTAAGCTAAGTGTTATTACAAAAGAGTCAGAAAGTTAAAAAGTTTATAAAGTGAAAAAGTTATGGTAAGCTAAGGTTAATTTATTATTGAAGAAAGAAAATATTTTTAAATAAATTTAGTGTAGGCTGGGCATGGTGGCTGATGCCTGTAATCCCAGCACTTTGGGAGGCCAAGGGAGGGGGGTGGATCATGAGGTCAGGAGTTCGAGACCAGCCTGGCCAAGATGGTGAAACCCCATCTCTACTAAAAATACAAAAAATTAGCCAGGCGTGGTGGTGGGCATTTGTAATCCCAGCTGCTTGGGAGGCTGAGGCAGAGAATTGCTTGAACCCAGGAGGTGGAGGTTGCAGTGAGCCGAGATCACGCCACTGCACTCCAGCCTGGGTGACAGGGAGAGACTCCGTCTCAAAAAAAAAAAAAAGAAAAAAAATTAGTGTAGCCTGAGTGTCCAGTGTTTATAAAATCTACAGTAGTGTACAGTAAAGTCCTAGACCTTCACATTCACTCACCACTCACTGATTCAACCAGAGCAACTTCTAGTCCTGCAAGTTCCATTCATGGTAAGTGCCCTATACAGGTGTACTATTTTTTATCTTTTTTATACTATATTTTTCTGTACCTTTTCTTTTCTTTTCTTTTTAAAGTAGAGACAGGGTCTCACTATGTTTCTCAGGCTGGTCTCAGACTCCTGTGCTCAAGCAATCCTTCTGTCTCAGCTTCCCAAAGTGTTGGGATTACAGGTGTGAGCCACTGTACACAGTCTGTACCTCTTTTATGTTTAGATACACACATACTTACTATTGTCTTATAACTGCCTACAGTATTCAGTACAGTAACATGCTGTACAGGTTTGTAGCCTAGGAGCAATAGGCTATACCATCTAGGTTTGTGTAAGTACACTCTATGACAGTGGAACCCAACCTTTTTGGCACCAGGGACCTGTTTTGTAGGAGACAATTTTTCCACAGATGGTGGGGAAGATGGTACTGGGATGAAACTGTTCCACCTTAGATCATCAGGCATTAGTTAGATTCTCATAAGGAACATGCAACCTAGATCCCTCGCATGTGCAGTTCACAATAGGGTTCCTGCTCCTATGAGAGTCTAATGCCACTGCTGGTCTGACAGGAGGTGGAGCTCAGGCGGTAATGCTCACCTGTCTGCCGCTCACCACCTGCCGTGTGGCCTGGTTCCTAACAGGCCACGAACTGGTACTGATCCATGGCCCCTGAGGTTGGGGACTCCTGCTCTGTGATGTTTGCATAACAATGAAATAGCCTGATGACTTGATGTATTTCTCAGGATGTATCCCCGTCTTTAAGCGATGCATGACTGTGAGATATAGACCCCATTAAGCCTTGGCCAACCCAGCAGGAAGCTCTGGAGTGAGCACTGCCTACCAGAGTTGTCCCATGTTTGGCCCAAATGACTGAGTCTTTACATCCCTGCCTTTCTTAGTCAGCACATGTGGGCTGCCATGGGAAGGGCCTGACCTCAGTCAAAAGGGTTCTCTCCTGGAGGAGCTGATACCTGTAGTCATTCTGCTGATAACACCCCTATAGCTGGGCAGCAAATCCTTTCTTGAAAGGAGATTCGGTGGTGCCTCTGTGTCTATTACAAGTGGTGGTCCACTTGAATGACTTGGGCCCCTAAGGTCCTGGAAGAATATTGAATTGTTGGTGGTGTTGGGGGTTGTGGGGAAATCATAAGGGAGTATTCTGAGTAAAGAATATACTCATTTGATAGGCAGACTGGTCATGTTGTCTGTAGGAGATGTAAATACAGAGAGATTTTTGTTTGTTTGTTTGTTTGTTTTTACAGAGTCTTGCTCTGTTGTCCAGGCTAGAGTGCAGTGGCACGTTCTTGGCTCACTGCAACCTCTGCCTCCTGGGTTCAAGCATTCTTCTGCCTCAGCCTCCTGAGTAGCTGAGATTAGAGGCATGCACCACCATGCCCGGCTAATTTTTGTATTTTTCAGTAGAGGTGGGGTTTCGCCATGTTGGCTAGGCTGGTCTTGAACTCCTGACCTCAAGTGATCCACCCGCCTCGGCCTCCCAAAGTGCTAGGATTACAGGTGTGAGCAACCCCACCTGGTCAATACAGAATTTTTCTTCTAGAACTTTTTGATGTGCTCCACCTGGTTACCTTGGATCATAAACAGTGGGCAGATGAAGGAAACACTAACAGCCCCTTCAGCAGCAGCATATACATTGGGAGAGCAGATTAGTAATCAGGTGACTAAATGTGTAGAGGTAGAAGATTTCTTTGTAAAACAAGGTAAAAGAGATGGACGTGGATTGGTAAAATAATATAAAGGCAGAAACGTCTATCAGAGAATGGTGTTATGGTCAGAAGAGAAGAGGAAGTCTTCATTAATTTATTCAAAAGATGAGACTTGCAGAGTGAAGATTAGCCAGGTAAAGAAGAAGGAGAAGATAATTCTAAGCCAAGGGCTCCAAGGCATGGGACCCTGTGCCTTTGTCATGGTGCTCTTGCTGCCACTCATATCCAGGTCTCCCTTTGTCTTCCCATTTACTGAAGAGAACAGACATGAGGGCGGTGGTTGAGTACAGTGTCTATGGCCTGATGGAGCAACTGTGAGAACTTGGAGCACTGAGCATGAAGGCACATGAGGGGTCAGGTGAGGTGGGGGTCAGGGGTAGGGTCCAGATGTGGAGAATTTTTTTTTTTTTTTTTTTTTTTTGGAGACAGAGTCTTGCTCTGTAACCCTCACTGGAGTGCAGTGGCGTGATCTTGACTCACCGCAACCTCTGTCTCCAGGGTTCAAATGATTCTCCTGTCTCAGCCTCTGGAGTAGCTGGGATTACAGGCATGTGCTACCACGCCCAGCTAATTTTTTGTATTTTTAGTAGAGACAGGGTTTCTCCATGTTGGCCAGGCTGGTCTTGAACTCCTGACTTCAGGTGATCCTGCTGCCTCAGCCTCCCAAAATGCTGGGATTACAGGCGTGAGCCACTGCACCCGGCAGATGTGGAGAGCTTTACGTACCGTTTCAAGTGGTGTAGACTCCTTCTATGGGCAAAAGGACATCTTTGCAGGGCTTAAGCAGCAAAGTAATATGAACAAATTTGTGTTTTAGAAGGGTCATTCTGATAACAGAGTGAAGAATGAATGGGAAGGAGGCATGACTTGAGATGGGAAGACAAATTAGTATTTAGCAGGGCAGAGTGAAGTGGGTAGCACTGAGCTGGAATCAGCAACTGGTGATAGATGGGATTGGGAGGTCAAGGATGGAAGTGATTTCGGGTAGAGGAGCCTGGGTAAAATAAGTTCCTTGAGCATTTTTGAACTTTACACTTGCTTTCATCCTCTTCATCCATGGCCATATGCTTCCTAAAGGGATGATAATAATAACGATTATTAGAAAAAAGTCTTTTTAATTCTTCCTTCTGAACTGAAGCAAATGTAGAGGTGTGGAGTTCAAAGTTAGAAGATCTCGATGACATGGGCAATTCAATTGCCTTGGAGCCTCAGCTTCCTCTTTGGTAAAAACGGAGATAATGCTGCCTACATCACTGGACTGTCATGACAGTTAATTGAAATAATGTATTAATGTATATAAAAGCTTTTATCAGTACCTGATATAAAGTGGGCATTTAGACCTCCATTCACTCAATGTATTGTACAAGAGAGAAGTTAATTTGGACAACGTAGTCTTTTAAAATATATGTATTTTGGTGTAGTGGCTCAATGCCTGTAATCCCAGTACTTCGGGAGGCTGAGGCTGGAGGATCACTTGAGGCCAGGAGTTTGAGACCAGCCTGGCCAACATGGCGAAACACCGTCTCTACCAAAAATACAAAAATTAGCTGGTATAGAGGCACACACCTGTAATGTGAGCTACTCACGAGGCTGAGGCATGAGAATCGCTTAAACCCAGGAGATAGGGGTTGCAGTGAGCCGAGATTGTGCCACCACACTCCAGCCTGGGCAAGAGTGAGACTCTGTCTCAAAAAAAAAAAATGTGTGTATATATATATATATATATATACACACACACACACACACATACACACATGTATATATATACACACACGTATTTATATGTATTTACATATATATTTATATGTATTTTTAATATTAACATTGTATTACAAACCAGAATTTATTGAAGACTTACAATCTGCAAGGCACCATGAAGGATATATAAATGGAAGACATTGTTTCGGTTCTTAAGGTTTTTTGCAATCTGAGAGAGAGAGGATTTGTATGCGTGAAAAGTTTAAAATCAGTAAAATATTTAACCTTGTTTTATTTTTTATTTTAATTTTATTTTATTTTTATTTTGAGAGGAGTCTCGTTCTGTCACCCGGGCTGGAGTGCAGTGGCGCCATCCTAGCTCACTGCAACCTTTGCCTTCTAGGTTCAAGCAATTCTCCTGCCTCAGCCTCCTGAGTAGCTGGGATTACAGGCGACCACCACCATGCCTAGCTAATTTTTTTTTTTTGTATTTTTAGCAGAGACAGGGTTTCACCATATTGGCCAGGCTGGTCTCAAACTCCTGATCTCAAGCAATCCGCCTGCCTTGGCCTCCCAAAGTGCTGGGATTATGGGCGTGAGCCGCTGTGCGCCCCGACCTAACCTTGTTTTAGAGGTCAGGGGACAATAGAGAATATGAAACAGGTAATAATGAGAGTTATCAGATGTGTTTACTTAGAGGCAGAAGATGTCACTTTACCCTAGAGTACTTACAGAAGGCTCTAGGGAGGAGGTTGAATTTGACCTAGATTTTAAAGATGATTTAGGGTTTATAATGTAGGTGTTGGCAATCTACTGCCCAGTACATTATCTGTTTTAATATGGCCTGTGAGCTAAGAATGGCCTTTAAATCATGGAGAAATTGTTTTAAGAGAATAATATTTTGTGACACATAAAAATTATATGAAATTCAACTTTAGTGCCAATAAATAAAGTTTTATTGAAACACAGTCGCACCCATCCTTTTAGTATTGTCTGGGGTCAGATACATTTGAGATAAAATAGAGGAGAGCACTTGTAGCAGAGACCCTATGACCTGCAAAGGCTAAAGTGCTTACCATTTGGTCCTTTACAGAAAGCTTGCTGAACCCTGGAGAAGAGGATGCAGAGACATTCCAGGTGTGTAGAAAGCCAAGATTAAGAATGGCTCCATTGAAGGAAACAGAAAATGGTCACAAACAGAGAAGGAGTGTGCAGGACTTTCCTGGCAGCCATGGAGGGAAGAGAGAGTGTCTCAAGGGGTAAAGGGTGTCCGTAGTGTCAAGTGGTACCGAGAGAGCACAGAAGTGCAACTGAGGAGAGAATCTGAGCTTTCACCTTCAGCCATCACTCCTGAGTTTTGAAGCCTGTGGCAGAAGGAGAGTGAGAGATGGGGAAGCAGAGGCAGCGTTTAAGAAATTGGGTGCAATCAGAAAGGTTTTAGTAGGGAAACACCCATGTTGTTTAAGTACAGTATGAAATGGAATAGACCTATGTATATTCATATGCAGAGGGTGAGTAAAGCAATTAGGGAGGTTTTGGAGAGGTTATATAGAGGGTCGGGCACGGTGGCTCACGCCTGTGAACCTAGCACTTTGGGAAGCTTAGATGGGAGGATCATTTGAGCTCAGGAGTTCAAGACCAGCCTGGACAACATAGGGGGACTCCTTCTCTACCAAAAATAATAATAAAAAAAATTATTAGCCGGGTGTTGTGGTACATGCCTGTGGTCTCAGCTGCTTGCGGGGCTGAGATGGGAGGATAGCCTGAACCCAGGAGGTTGAGGCTTCAGTGAGCTGTGATCACACCACTGCACTCCAGCCTGTGTGACAAAGTGAGACCCTGTCTCCAAAAAATATATATATATATGTGTATATATATGTGTGTATATATATGTGTATATATGTGTGTGTATATATATGTGTGTGTGTGTATATATATATGTAGGCTATGTAGATATGTAGAGAAATGCTATTTAAAACAGTGAGGTTGGAGAAACATTGAAACAGCATTATTTTAGCAAGACTTCTCTCAACTGATTAGTTCTTGGCCTTGGAAAAGTTGCTTAACATCTTGGCTTGCTTTGCTTATCTATGAAGAGTGGATAATAATACACTCATCAGAGGATCTTTGTGAGAAATAGTGAGATGATTCTGTCTGGGCAATGTCAAGAACATGAGATCTGCACTTAGTACATTGTCAACAAAGAAATAACTCTTTTTTTTTCTTTTTGAGACAGAGTTTTTGCTCTTGTAGCCCAGGCTGGAGTGCAATGGCACGATCTCGGCTCACTGTAACCTCCACCTCCTGGGTTCAAGTGGTTCTCCTACTTCAGCCTCCCGAGTAGCTGAGATTACAGGTGCCCACCACTATGCCAGGCTAATTTTTGTATTTTTAGTAGAGACGGGGTTTTGCCATGTTGGCCAGGCTGGTCTCGAACTCCTGACCTCAGGTGATCTGCCCACCTTGGCCTCCCAAAGTGCTAGGATTATGGGCATGAGCCACTGTGCCCGGCCAAGAAATAACTCTTAATGCTGTGATGTTTAAGTTTTTATGTCAACATGGGTAGGCCATGGTACCCAGATGTGTATCAAACAGGAGTCTGGATGTTGCTGTGAAGATTTTTTTAAAGATGTGATTAACATTTAAATGAGTGGACTTTGAGTAAGGCAGATTTCTCTCCGTGAGGTTGGGGGCCCTCATCCAATCAGTTGAAGACCTTAAGAGAAAAGACTGAGGTTCCCCTGGGGGAGAAGGGATTCTGCCTCCGGACTGCCTTTGGACTTAAACTACAACATCAGCTTTTCTCTGGGTCTCCAGCCTGCTGGGCTCCCCTCTAAATTTTCAGACTTGCCAGCCCTCAGAATTGTGTGAGCTAATTCCTTAAAATAAATCTCTCTCTCTCTCTCTCTCCTTCCATCCTATATATTGGTTTTTTTTTTTTTTTTTTTTGGAGAACAGTGACTAATTCAAATAACTTCTGAGTTAGACAGTAATCACTAACAATGAAAGTGTTACTATATTAAGGGACAATTGCTTTATACCCCAGAGACGGCACATACAATGCATTGATGTCACCGTGCTCACCATGTCCCATTTCTGAGCCTGTGGCAGACATTGTCAATTGATCACAGTATTCTGTATTGCTAAAACTAGATGTGACCTCAGAATTTTTTAAATACAGGGTTCTAGAAATGACTAACAAGTGATTAGAGTTGGCACTTAACTTGAAATAGATTTAATTCCGACCTAATCCACATTTAGGTATCTACAGCACTTTGCATAAAATTCTTCCTGGAACTTTGCAGTTGTGATTAATAGATCTGAACTTGCAGTTTAGAAGTTAAAATTTCAATTTCTTATGTACAAGTCTACAAGCCAGTAAAGTCCTTCATCTTATGTAGTAAGGACCATGTCATATTTGCCTTTTAGATAAGTTTTAAAAAATATATATCTTTTAAAGGTATCAGTGACTTTGAAATTCCAAAATAAAGTTAGAATAAAAAAACCCTGAAATTATACTTTTTTATTTCCTCCAAAACTAAGGGAATGTTCATATATAGTTTATAAAGACTGCATTTTAATCCTTGGTTAAAGTGTTTGATCAAATATTCTTCTCACTTGAATATGTGTAACATTTATTGAAATCAAATAAGTGCACATAGCAGACGGTTAAATTTTACATTCTCTTTTTTTTGTTTTATTTTTTACTTTAACTTTTTTAGCATTTCAAATATTTTTATTATGAAAAATTTAAATATATATAAAATATGAGAAATTATATAATTCATCCCCAGATATGCATCACCCAGCTTCCATAATTACAAATTCTGTCCAATTATTTTATCTATACTACCATGCTGTTTCTCTTCCTTTCTCCTGGATTAGTTTGGAGAAAACACCAGACATTATATCACTTATAAGTATTTTGAATATATCTCTAAAAGATAACTTATTTAAAAATATAATCCCAATTATGACACACAGAGTACTAACAAAAATTCCGTAATTTTTTTTTATTATACTTTAAGTTTTAGGGTACATGTGCACAATGAATTTTACATTCTCTAAAGCTCTTGATAAGACATTTACTCACAAAGCAAGTAGGAATTCCTTGGCTTTTCAAATTTTGGGGGGTCTGTTACGGAAAATTTTTGTACTGTGTATGAAGAAAATATATGCTACCTTGGAGTGTGGTGGTAATATCACGTTTCTATGCTATCATTTTTTCCAAGTATTTAAGTATTTTAAGATGTTATCTCTTTAGTTTTCATAGCATGCTAGGAAGGAGGAAGGACATGTTGTTCTCACCTAGCAGTAAAATTAGGTAAGCAGTTACTCAGTCTCTTGCATAAGCCACTGATCGAGCTGGGGATGTGATACCAAACAGTCTTCTCCTCAGTCGTCCATTGTGACCCTGCAGCATCTCCCATCAACCCATTCATCCCATTTTCTTTTTCTTAGTTAATAACTACACAGTTGATTCTTGCTTATCTGCTCTGAGGGAAAGGGGAAGAACAGGGCATAATCTCAAATGGTAGATGATACAAAAATAATTTGGATTTGGCATGGGATATGTTTTTGTACTTGCACTGGAACCTGGGTGTGTCTGGTGTTCCAGAAATTTATAGCATTCCAAATTAACTGAAGAAACTGTGCAAGGAGAACCCATGGTGGGGGTCTTCGCAAATGCACCTCGTTTGTCTCCCTTGTTTCCTAGCCCATCTCCTGCCTTCCTCAAGCTCTTCCCTGCTGAGATCAGGCAGCGCGATCTCTCATGTCAATGTGTCGAAACAGCCTAAGGAAAGCTGTTTTTTCTTTCTCTCTAAATCCTGTTATGAGGCATTCATCTTATCCTTCTCCTGGGAATGAGAGAAACTGGTATCTTGCATTAGAAATTGTTAATCATTTCTTAAAGTTTGTTTTTTTAAATGCAAAGGTACTGATACGATAATGTACTAAGAAAAGTTAAAACAAGATTTTTTTGAATATGTAATAATAGGAACAATGTAAGAAAGACACTGCAAGTCTTTGATATTGTGTGGGTATCAGATAATGACAAGTGAATGAGAAACTTCTTAAGAAAGTGAAAGTATCTCTTTACTTTACATTTTGTGGTGAATGGGAAGAAGTTCTAGAGTTCTTTTGCAGCATTTGCTTGTTTATCCAAAGAAACAAACACTAGTATTACCAAGGTTCTGATTTTGTGTATCCTCACTTTCATCCTGAATTGTTAAGACTCTTGGTTGTGGTGATAGAAGCCCACCTTAGCTTGAACAACAAAAGGAAATGTACTGACAAATGGAACCAGATTAAAATGTCTCACTGGCTTTAGTGACAACTGGAACTGAGAACCTGAATGATGTCTGGCCTCTCTATTTGTCTGTCTCATCTCTGCCTCCTTCTGAAGCCAGCTCCATTCTCTTCCATGGCAGCCTGACTCTCTCCCTTGTGGAGGAGGTGAGGGAGAGGATGACATGTCTGGCAGGCAGCCCTTGATTTAGTGACTCGAGAAATAAGAGATTCTTCTTCTTTTGGCAGCCCGGCAGAGACATTTTGGGAAGATTCCCAGTAGTTCTTTTTGGTTCATGCGTCCATCCCTGAACCAATTGCTGTGTCCAGGAAGAGATGAGACTCCAAGATGAGTCCCATAAAACCCTGTTGTGAAGTTGGTGGTGCCTGTCCACAGAAGGAAAAGCGGAGAAAGAGTGGCAGATGGGCAAATCTAATAGCTATTATGCCTCCATTCATGGTGATTTTCAAATATAGGATTCATCTTACAATAAGCTTATTACTTTTTTCAGAAAAAAACAAAAATCTGCAACACCAAAAAATATCTAGTATTCACGACACAGCGAGACTCCATCTCAAAAAAAAAAATCTAGTATTCACAGGATAATCTTAACGTTCTTGTTCAGAATTCTTGGAGGCCATCTCATTGCTATCCCTGGTAAGATTTTGGAATCTTTAAAGGGCTAATTTACTGGGTTCACCAGGTCACAAAGTACCCAGGCATCAGTTACATAACTTGTATGACAGGGAACAGTCTTGACTCGGGTATTTCCAAGTAAGCCAAGTTTTACACACAAAGCGAAGTATATTTAGTGGATTGATGATTGAATAGGGAAGTACTATTGAGAAACCATCACCTAGGGGAAACTCATCTTTTCAATGTGTGGGATAAAGATTCCCAGAGGGTATAGGATTGATATTGTTGATGAAAGGATGAGAGAGAGGAAGTCTGTGAGTTACAACAAAATTCCAGGGAAGTTAGAACAACTTTAAAAAGACTTAAAAATAGAAGAAATGAGCTTCATGCAGTGACAGTATTGTAGCCAATGAGGTTTATCCAGGAGTGATTATTGCTAATTGAAAACTTTTCCCAATACCTGGCTGTGACAACTTGCAATATGGTTGGCATTGGCAATTTTTGACAGTCTCTATGGAGACTGAATATTTCAGTATTTAAAAAAACAGAAGAAATGAAAGTGCCCTCTATTGGCAGGTTTAACTGCTTTATACTCTCTTCCACTATTCTGTTGGATGAGGACCCATGAAGATTAAAGAAAATAAAGAAGCTACATTTTATTTGCACATGTGAGTAGCTTAAGTTGCAATGTTGCTGATATCAGATTGACATTATTTAGAAATATAATTCTGGCTATGGTTTTGAAAATGGGTTGGGGAACAGATAAGGCAGGGAGATTTTTTTCCCTTTTATTGATATATAATAATGTACATATCTATGGGATACATATGAGTGTTTGTTACGTGCATAGAATATGTAATGATTAAGTAAGGGTATTTGGAGTGTCTGTCACCTGAGTGTTTTCAGGGTATTTGGGGCATCTATCACCTGAGTGTTTATCATTTTTGTGTTGGTATCATTTTGAGTCCTCTCTTCTGGTTACTTTGACATATACATAATGTTGTTGCTAAGTATAGTTATCCTAGGTTGCTATTAAACATTAGAACTTATTTTTCTATCTAACCCTATGTTTGTACCCATAACCAACCTTTCTTCATCCCTGCCCCCTTCTCACTCTCCGGTGTCTATCATTTTATTCTCTATGTTCATGGGATCAAGTTTTTAGCTCTTATATATAAGTGAGAGCATGTAGTATTTGTCCTTCCACCCTGGCTTATGTTACTTAACATAATGGCCTCTAGTTCCATCCATGTTGCTGTAGATGACATGGTGTCATTCTTTTTTATGGTCAAATAGTATTCCATAGTGTATGTGTACCATATTTTCTTTATCCACTCATCCATTGATGGACATGTAGGTTGATTCCATATCTTTGCTATCATGAATAGTGCTGTGATAAACATGTAACATGTGTGTTTAGGTATCCCTTTGATAAACTGATTTCCTTTCCTTTGAGTAGATACCCAGTAGTGGAAACGTTGGATTTTATGGTAGTTATATTTTTAGTTTTTTGAGAAATTCCCATACTGTTTTCCACAGTGATTGTATTAACTTACATTCTGATCAACAGTGTATAAGAGTTCTCTTTTCTCAGTATCCTCACCATCATCTGTTTTTTTTGTTGTTGTTGTCTTTTTAATAATAGTGAAGGCAGGGAGATGTCTTAGGAGTCCTGTGATAATTCATATAAGAACTGACAGTGGCCTTGATGAGGGAAATAGCAAAGAGTTGGAAAGAAGTGGGTGGACTTGAGAAATAATAGAGAAATATTATAACCTGGTGATATATTAGAGATGGGGCTGTGTGAAGGGAAGAGTGACGAGGCAACATCCTCCATTTTAGTTTCTGGTTTGGGCAACTGGAAGAATAAAGATACCATTTACTGAGATAGAGAACCGAGAGGAAGAATAGGTTTGGATGAATGGAGATTCTGAGCTCAGTTTTGGACATATTGATTGGAGTTTATAGTTACGTTTATGAATACATCTAAGAGCTGTCTCAAATTAGTCAATACACAGATCCAATTGATTCTTTCCTTGTTTTTTTATTTTTTAGTATCTTTTATTTTTTTAGAGACAGGGTCTTGCTCTGTTGCCCAGGCTAGGGTACAGTGGTGCCATCACAGTTCACTGCAGCCTTGAACTCCTGGGCTCAAGTGATCCTCTTGCCTCAGACTCCTGAGCAGCTAGGACTATAGGCACATGCCACCATGCCTTGCTAATTTTTAATTTTTTTTTTTATTTTTTGTAGAGACGGGATCTCACTGTGTTGCCCAGGCTGGTCTCAAACTCCTGGCTTCAAGAAATCCTCCCGTCTTGTCCTTCTGAAGAATTGGAATTATAGGCAGGAGCCACCATGCCTGGCTTCTTTTCTTGTTTTTTCTTTTTTTCCATTTTTTTCTTTTCTATTTTTTTCTACTACCACCAACCATAATTGTGTTAAAAGATACATTTAGTCATATTAAAATTTTGATGAATTTAAGCATTCAGCAATTCATGAATTGAGCATCATCAGACCTCAAGTGGTTCAGCACTCCATGAGGTGTGGGAAGTGTGTGAGAGAGGAAACATCAAGTATTCTTGGAAGCAAGACAGAGAAAACATTTGATTAGCCAATGTGAAAAGTCCCTAGTTAGAGGTCAGTTGGTGGTTTCTGATTGGTCAGATTTCTAGCTAAAGGTTATTTGGTGGTTTCTAATTGGTAAAGCTTAGATTTTGTTTTATTGTTTACATCGAATTGGGATTTGGTTTGCTTATGTCGGAACCCAAGGCACTGGAGCCTTCTTAGCCCAATGGCCTCCTAGTTAAGTATTTTTAATGATTTAAATTCCCATCACCTCACATCTGGAAAGTCAAATACCCTTCTATCCTACACTTCTATAATATTCCTCTGTACAGAGTTGCAGTAGGAATGTGCCCAAAAGTTGGTTTTGCTGGGTCATCTTCCATCTCACAACATTTGAATGGTTTTCTATTGCCTGCATAATACTTCTAAGACTGCCGGCAAAGTTGCTTCTAACTACTCCAACCTTATCCCACTCTCCCTAATGGTGAGTTTATCTCAGTTTGGCCAAACTAGAACTTCAAATACAATCTACCCCTTCCTGTCTCTGCATCTGTGCTCATGTCACTGCCTGGGCTTGCTTATCCTCTCTACCCATCTGACCCTTTAAACTCATCCCCCAAGGCCGAGATCTTCTCTGGAGGCCATCATTTCCCTCCACTGTAGCTCAACCTGAGCCCTTCCTTATCTGAGTCTGTGAGTTCCTGTCTGTGCCCCTCCCATGCCATGAACATTTATTCTCATATTGCACTGTTTTGCAATGCCCCACTGATTTGATCTCTCTATACAAGGATGAGGACAAAGGTCAGGTATCATGCTACTTTCATATTCTCCAGAGCACCTAGCATAGTTCTGTGTACAAGATAGGCACTCAATAACTATTTGTCGACTTGAAATAATAAGGTACGTTTTTCTCTTTCCCGCTGGTCTTATCTCTGCTTGAGTAAATGAGGTTGATATGTGAAGGCAGTTGAGATTAAACATGTAAAGTGGAAGAATAAACAAGAGACAGAGGAGATTTTAATAAAATTTTATGATATAAAAATCATAATTACCTGCTAAATCTATTTTTTAAAGCTTTTAAAGTATTCAGATTGCTCCTCTCAACCTGGTGGCGTTTTGGTGTGTTTGACTAAAAAGCACACAGGTGCTAAAAAGCAGAATTATTATTTTAAAAATATTTGGCAACAAAAATAAACTTGTTTTAATTCAAAAGTTCTTGTGATTTTTGTTTCCTCAAATGACTTCATAGCAAAACTCCTCATGAAATTTTAGTGTATATCATCTATTTTGACTCCAAATTGACTTTGGTTAGAAAAACCTCATTTCTTTTAAAAAATCAATGATAAATAAATAAAATATGTAGATCAAGTTTGTTGGCATAATAACAGATTTAGTTATAAATTGAAGACTTCAATAAAATAAGCTTGGAGTTAGAAATTACCAAGACATGCTCTAAGAAAAAAATAATAAAAAGAACAAAAGCACTCAAACTGTGATTCACTATGAACATTTTCCCTGTAACCAGCTCTGCTACTTTCATTACAGAATTAGAGAAGTAAACTTAAAGCATAGTTAAGTCAACAGAAACTGTTCTAGGTAAATGAATTCAACCTTCATGGTCACTGACACACAATATAATCTTGTTTCTTTCAGAATTTTATTCTTTAAGTAACTAAGTGACTCACAAGCTCAGAAAGTATTTTCTGGTACAAGTAAGTCTGAGCTTAGCATAAAATATTCTGAATATTTCTTCTTTTCAGATGAGTATTTAAAAAATAATAGTTCCTTTCTGGAAGGTGTAATTGGCTTTTGGTTTGCATGCCTACAAATGATTGTTCTTTTGTAGAATACATTTTAGGATAAGCTAGAATACAGCTTTTCCTTTCTCCATCAAAATCCTACCAATAATTTAGGGTTTAGCTCAAATATTACCTCTTTTATACAACTTTGCTTTATTTTTAGGCAGAATTAATCAAATTAGAATCAAATTAATCACCCACTACACCTTTTTTTAGGGGAAGAGATGTATCTTTTTTTTTTTTTTGAGATGGAGTCTTGCTCTTGTTGCCTAGGCTGGAGTGCAATGGCATGAGCTTGGCTCACTTGCAACCTCTGACTCCCTGGTTCAAGCAATTCTCCTGCCTCAGCCTCCGGAGTAGCTGGGTCTACAGGTGCCCACACCACACCTGGCTAATTTTTGTATTTTTAGTAGAGACAGGGTTTCACCATGTTGGCCAGGCTGGTCTCGAACTCCTGACCTCGTGATCCGCCTGCCTTGTCCTCCCAAAGTGCTGGGAATTACAGGCGTGAGCCACCATGCTCAGCCTGGAGATATCATTTTTAACATTTATTTCAGTTTACCAAGTTCCATAGTTGATGTGTATATTTTGATTACACCCCTAAGTTTGGGTTATAAGCTCCTCATCTTGTTTTATTTTTTTCTAATTTTTACTTTTGTTTCTTTATTTATTTTTGAAGCAGGGTCTCACTCGGTTGCCCAGGCTGGGGTGCAATGGTGTGATCTTGGCTCACTGCAGCCTTGACCTCCTGGGCTCAAGTGATCCTCCTGCCTCAACGTCCCTTGTATCTGTGGTGGCATGTGTCACCACACTCGGCTAATTTTTTGATATTTTTGGAGAGATAGAGGGTCTCACCTTGTTGCCTAGTGTGGTCTCAAACTCCTGAGCCCAAGTGATCCTCTGCATCGGCTACCCAAAGTGCTGGGATTGTAGGTGTGAATCACCATGCCTGGCCTGACTTCCTATTATTGGAAATGCCTGTTACGAGATGTGAGGATTTAAAAAACTTACATCTTTATCTACTTTTATCCCATATGTAATTTGCTTTTATTTCTGAAACATTGCAGCCAGTTCATGGAATAAAGGGAATATTCTTAGATACTTTCTAGGAGCCGTCTGTCCTTTGGCTGCAATCTGGTTGGTCCTCCCCACCCCACTCCAAGGCAGTTCCCCAGCTGGCATTTGGGACTTCTCTCTTTTATTCTGCTAGGTTGAATTGACTGTTTTCTAAATCTTGTATCTTCTTCTTTTCTTGCTTTTTTTTTCATCCACATTTTGTGTAGTAAATCCTTAAGAAACCTTCTAACAAACATTGCCTTAGAGGAAAATGTTTTTAGTCCTCCTTGATTTATATTTGGTTTATAGTTCTGTTGGATAAAGAATTCTATGTCAAAAATCATTTTCCCTCAAAGCAATGAAAACCATGTCCCAGTGTCTTCAGGCGTCCAGTGCCAGTGAGCCATCCTACATGAGCGTGATTCTCATTCTTTTGTAGATGAGAATCTTTGTAAGATTTTCTTTTTTTTTTGAGACGCGGTCTGACTCTGTCACTCAGGCTGGAGTACAGTGGCATGATCTCGGCTCCCTACAAAATCTGTCTCCCGGGTTCATGCGATTCTCCTGTCTCAGCCTGCCGAGTAACGGAGATTACAGGTGCCTGCCACCATGCCCGGGTAATTTTTGTACTTTTAGTAGAGACGGGGTTTCACCATGTTGGCCAGGTTGGTCTCCAACTCCTGACATAGGTGATCTGCCCACCGCAGCCTCCCAAAGTGCTGGGATTACAGGCATGAGCCACCGTACCCAGCCTCTGTAAGATTTTCAAGTCTTCTTTTTATCCTTAGGGTTTGGAAATTTTCCAATGAGATGGTTTAGGAGAGGACATTTTAAATTTATTTACTGGGTACTTGGTGGGCCCTTTTAATCTGGAAGCATTGGTTCTTCAACTTTGGTTCTCAGTCTTCAGTGAGATGTAATTCACATATCATACAATCTACCCATTTAAAATTTACAATTCTATGGATTCTTTACATACGCTCTGTCTTTATGTGATAGCAATGCAGTACTTCATAAAAATTTGAATGTGGCAAATTGACCTCATATAGAAACTACTATTACAGCCATATGCATAGCCTTAATATTTACAAGCTTACAACTATGATTTAGACTTTTCCTCTGCATCTGAAAGAGTGGGATGAAAATCTTATGGGTATTTTTTATTTGCATGGAGTTTTCTGTTAATTGATACTATGCCCAAAGACAAGTCACTTCTCTCTTTCTCTTCATCTGCCAAGTAGAATTTACAATCTCTTCGGAGTGTAATACTGTAAACTCATTTGCTCCTCAGGATTAAAGAAAATAAGTTTCTGATGTTCAAACAAGTCGTCTAAAATAACATAAGGCTGGGTGCAGGCCAGGTGCGGTGGCTCACGCCTGTAATCAAAGCACTTTGGGAGGCCAAGACAGGCAGATCACAAGGTCAGGAGTTCGAGACCAGCCTGGCCAGCATGGTAAAACCCTGTCTCTACTAAAAATACAAAAATTAACTGGGTGTTTGGTGCACGCCTGTAGTCCCAGCTACTCGGGAGTATGAGGCAGGAGAATCGCTTGAACTCAGGAGGTGGAGGTTGCAGTGAGCAGAGATCGTGCCACTGCATTCCAGCCTGGTAACAGAGCAAGACTCTGTCAAAAAAAAAAAAAAAAAGGCTGGGTGCTGTGGTTCATGCCTATAATCCCAACACTTTGGGAGGCTGAGTTGAGAGGATCACTTGAGCCCAGGAGTTCAAGGCCAGCCTGGGCAAGATAGTGAGACCCCATCTCTACAAAAAAATAAAAAAAAATCAGGTGTGGTGGTACATGCCTGTAGTCCCAGCTACTTGGGAGGCTGAGGCTGGAGGATCACTTGAGCTCAGGAGTTTGAGGTTACAGTGAGCTGTGATGATACCACTGTATTCCAGCCCGGGCAAAAGAGCAAGACTCTGTCTGAAAAGAGAAAAAAAATTAACATCCGATTGGTCTCCATTTTCATATGGAGAAGGCTGCCAGTCTGTCCCCTGTTCATGATCACTACTTTGTCCTGTCCTGGGAGACTGTGTAAGTCTAAGGAAATGATTGACTATCAAGTGGTAATTCATACTATTTGCTGTGAAAGGAAGAAATTGCATTGCTCTCAGGTTTGCCCACTGTTTCTTTTACAAGGTGTTTCACAGCTGCAGCTACCAATCAGAAGCATTGGTGCTCTGCCTCTTAGCCCCCAGGATGGTTTTCTTCTGAGTAGTCTGGGCCAGGTTACATAGTGGCTGGATGCCCAACGCTTGCTGAATACACAACTTGTTGGGGTTGTGCTTAATAGGCATTTTGTAGTGAATGGACAAATGAGTCTGACAAATGTTGGATGATTTCTTTTTTCCAAGGTTGAGCTCAGTTTCTGCAGGGATGTTACATGTTTCTATGTGTGGTCTTGAAAAAGCCTTCATTATTCATCACGATTTCCTCATTGGCAAATAGGGAGGCCTATAATGGCTTAATCAAATAGCTACTGTGGCCTGATCAAACAAGGAACTTCAGAAAACGAATGCTCCAAATGGCTTCATTTGTCAACACCACTATATTCATGGGTGGGACAAACACATACGTACATATGCACACATACACATGCACACACACAGTTGCTAGTGTGAGGCCTCATTCCTTTGCCAGCCTTAACATCTATCATTGCATTCCAGACCCAATGTTATTTAATTGATAATGAGTTACAGGCTTAAAATGATATGCCATAGAATGAGTCATTATACGCATAGGCATATTTCTATCATCCAAGAGGGCTTCTTTTAATTAGACGTCTGAGAAACTTTAAGAATGTGGATTTGTTAGTCTAAATTGTGGGAGAATAATTCTTCCCTCAGCGAGTTCTGAGTTGAGCTGCACATGGTGTTGGTTGTGGTTGTCTCCAGTGAATTGCATGTCCACTTATTTAGTTTTTAGTCGGTGTTGGTTTGATGTTGATGGTGTTTAAAACTTAAATAATTCTGGATTTTATGATACATTGATTTTCCAAGAGGACTCATCTGAGCCAGGATTCCTACAGATGCAATTCCATCCAGAAATTTTGGAGAGAAATAAAACTTAATCTCAAGCCTCCAGTGTGTCCTAGAGACTAAATTTCTTGGCAATCCTTCTTTTCTGACTTTTTTCTTATTTCACCCAACGTCCTTTTAATAATCTCCTTCTCTTTCTTCTTCTTCGAACCAACACTATGGTGCCTTTAAAATGTATTTAAACCTCAAAAAATAAAGGCACTTTGTAGTTCTTAGAAGTAATGTCCTGTCTGTGAATTGAGACCAGGTCATTTCTACTTTCAAACCTGTTTTTTTTTTTTTTTTTTTTTTTTTACGGTATAGATAGTCTGTGTTGAAAAAATGGTCCCACTGTAGGATGGGTTCTTAGCCCACTGCAGGATGTCTAATAACTACTGCATTTTAGAAATCTGGGGATTGTGAAAAATGAAATTATTGATGCTATGAATGGTTAGGAAAAAAGATATCAAGAGTCTTAAACTATGTATTTATTTGTTTATGAAAAGGTTTAAGGGTTGCCAGGTGCAGTGGCTCATGCCTGTAATCCCAGCACTTTGGGTGGCTGAGGCAGTTGAATCACCTGAGGTCGGGAGTTTGAGACCAGCCTGACCAACATGGAGAAACCCTGTCTCTACTAGAAGTACAAAACTAGCCGGGCGTGGTGGCACATGCCTGTAATCCCAGCTACTCGGGAGGCTGAGGCAGGAGAATTGCTTGAACCTGGGAGGTGGAGGTTGCGGTGAGCCAACATTGCGCCATTGCACTCCAGCCTAGGCAATGAGCAAAACTCCATCCCCCACCCCGAAAAAAAAAAAAGGTTTAAGGGTTCTGGAATAAATTCAGCCCTTAATTCGGCTTGTGAGCCCTCACTGAAGCAAACGGCTACCGTGGTATCTCGATTGAAGTCTTTGGAAAACATACAGAATGTGTTGATAGCTCATATTATATCACACTGTAACTTGGGTGTTTGGCAGGGAAACATACTTCTCTCTTTTGAAAAAAATTAATATTTACTTGATTTCCTGATAAAAGGAATACTACAAAAGAGTATTGCAAAACCTTGAAGGTTTGGCACAGTTTCCCATGTGGGTGGAAAAATGTTGCTCTGAAGCCAGACTGGAATTGTTCATGAAATATAACATTAAAAATACGTTTTTAAAAGAAGAAGCTTGATCCTGGAAAGAAAATACGTATATAATATATAAAACAACAAAGTTATGGACTTTACCAGCATGTATTATAGAAACACAATGACATAATCATGATGCCATGAAAATGGCAATCTCTGATATTAGATAATTAGGCTTTCTTTATTATGCTGATTTTAATCATTATCAGAGTCCCACTGTGTTTGGATCTATGTCTATGTCATGTGATTGTCTATATCTTGCTCCTACTGACATTCTCGACCTTTGCTATATAGCCCAGCACAAACAGCCATGATCGCTTCTTGCTTCTCAAAAAAGAAAGCTGCTTAAAACTGGAAGATGTATTCAGGTCTTTATTCTTATTGGGCTTATAAACATTTACGCATTGGGATGTCCCAAATCCAGAGCCAATATGTCTCCTCCTCCTCCAGCTTCTCTCTTTGAACTCTTGCTGTTAGCTGATTTCCATATGTCCCTCTTTTACTCAAGCA
Organism: Pan paniscus; assembly: GCF_029289425.2. Classification (NCBI taxonomy): domain Eukaryota; kingdom Metazoa; phylum Chordata; class Mammalia; order Primates; family Hominidae; genus Pan; species Pan paniscus. Next base: position 74,785,658 of record NC_073263.2, read on the forward strand.
GAACCACTTATATAAAAGCTTCAGCATAGTAATGTTTCCCCCTTATGCCACACAATAAATATATGGGACAAGGGAGGGTGAAGAGGTTTGTGAAAGGAAGTTGGTAGGACAAATGATTGTTTTCAATTAATGATTTATTTATTTATTTTTGTTCTTTAGTTGAGGGGGCATATATTAAAGTGTTATTTCCTAAGCTTAGTTTCATAGATCTGTATTAGTCTTTCCATTTGTAACTATCTGTTCTTTCTACAGAACACAACAAATACAAGGGATGCAGTTTCAGAAATTCCCTATGAAGGAAAGATGGCTACTGCAAATCACCATTCTTACCCCATCTCCTAGATTCTGGGACTGGGTGTATTAGTGGTGTTTCTTTCTCAGTGGCATGTAGTTAGTCCATTTCCCTAATAAATTAGAGAAATGATTTCTTACTAAACAAGGGAGTGAAAAGAGCGAGTTGGGAATTGCACCAAACAAAGGGTAAACTATAGCTTAGCAGGAGAAGTGGGTGAAATAGATGATTAACTTTCCTGAGTAGTAGTTAATGAGTCATCAATGAAGCATTTATTAAGTCCTTCCTGTATTCCCAAGAGTAAAATAGGCAGTGTGAGAATCAATGACATATCTGACATGGTATTTTGCCTTAAAAGAAATTTATGATCTGGTTAGGCAATACATATAATGTGTATCAAATTAAAACACTACATGCTATTTTTTATCTTTAACTTTTATTTTAAGTTCAGTGGTACATGTGCAAGTTTGTTATATGGGTAAACTTGTATCATGGGGGTTTGCTGTACAGATTATTTTTTCACCCAAATATTAAGCCTAGTATCCCTTAGTTACTTTTCCTGATCCACTCCCTTCTCCCCCTCTCCACCCTCTGATAGTCCCCAGTGTGTGTTGTTCCACTCTATGTGTCCATGTGTTCTCATTATTTAGCTCTCACTTATAAGTGAGAACATGCTGTATTTGGTTTTCTGTTCCTATATTAGTTTGCTTAGGATAATGGCCTACAGCTCCGTCCATGACCCTGCAAAGGACACCATCTTGTTCTTTCTAATGGCTGCATAGTATTCCACGGTGTATATGTGCCACATTTTCTTTATGCAGCCTGCCATTGATAGGCATTTAGGTTGATTCCGTGCCTTTGCTTTTGTGAGTAGTGCTGCAATGACCATACACATATCTTTATGATAGAAAGATTTATATTCCTTTGGGTGTATTCCCAGTAATGAGATTGTTGGGTCAAATGGTATTTCTGTTTTTAGGTCTTTGAGGAATCACCGCACTGTCTTCCACAATGGCTGAACTGACTTACACGTCCACCAACAGTGTATAAGCATTCCCTTTTCTCTGCAATCTCGCCAGCATGTTTTTTTATTTTTTATATATTTTTTGAGACAGGGCCTTGCTCTGTAGCCCAGGCTGGAGTGCATTGGCATGGTATCAGCTCACTACAGCCTCCACCTCCTGGGTTCAAGTGATTCTCATGCCTCAGACTCCTGAGTAGCTAGGACTATAGGCGTGCACCACCATGTCCGGCTAATTTTGGTATTTTTAGTAGAGAAGGGGTTCGTCACATTGCCCAGGCTGGTCTTGAACTCCTTGCCACAAGTGATCCGCCTGCCTTGGCCTCCCAAAGTGCTGGGATTACAGGTGTGAACCATTGTGCCTGGCCCTGTTATGTTTTGACTTTTTAATAATCACCATTCTGACTCGTGTGAGACGGTATCTCATTGAGGTTTTGATTTGCATTCTCTAATGATCAGTGACGTCGAGCTTTTTTTTCCTATGGTTGCAGGCTGCATGTATGTCTTCTTTTGAATGCAGAAAGAGTTCAGAAAAGAGAGATGCATAGAGAAAAAAGAACAAGCTGAAGGAGGCTTGGGATGGACGTTGGAGAATTTTAGGTGGACATTGAGACTCTTGGCCAGAGAGATAAGGCCAGGTGGGCACTTGTGAAGTTTGTTGAGGAGGTGAGTGTTGATGTGTAGGGGTATTTATGACTCTGTCAGTCGAGGATAGAATAAAATGAAATAGGAAGCTATTGGAGGTTCGTGCACTTGCTGCAAGCTTATTAAAAAAAATAGTTTATTGAAGTGAAATTTATGTAACATAAAATGAACCATTTTATTTATTTATTAAATATATTTTTTTAATAAGATGAGGTTTCACTGTGTTTCTTAGGCTGGTCTCGAGCTCCTGAGTTCAAGCGATCTGCCCGCCTCAGCTTCCCAAAGTGTTGGGATTACAGGCGTGAGCCACCATGCCTGGCCATAATGAACCATTTTAAAGTGAACAATTCAGTGGTATTTAGTACGTTCACAAACTCCTTACCTATTAAAAGCAGTTGCTCCCTGTTCTCTCCCTCCAGCTCTGGAAATCACCAATCTGTGTTCTGTCTCTATGGATTCATGGATTCTGGATGTTTCATACAAATAGACTCGTACAGCTTGTGACCTTTTGTGTCTGACTTCCTTCATTTGGCATAATGTTCTCAAGATTCATTCACTGTGTAGCATATATCAGTACTTAATTCTTTTTAATGACTGAATAATATTCTGGAAGTCTGTTTTTGACTAATGTGGAGGTATGTGCTGAAGTGGCTAATCTAAAATATGTTTTGATGCATTGAGTGACCATTAAACTCACTAGTTCCGTTTTGTCTACACACACACACAAAAGGAATCTAAAATGTTTATTCTAGGAGAATGGAAATCTTATCTCACTGATAGAATAGATAAAGGGAGATTAATTATAGAGAATACAACCTGAAGTTTAGGGTAATAATAAAAATAGCCAGTAGAGATATTTCACAGAGATCTGAAAATTCAAGGAAGAATTGAGAATTGAGGTCTAGAGTAAAAAAAAAAAAAAAAAAAAAATGAAGTCATCTCTTAAACAGGAATTGAATACTCCACAGAATGTCATGGATAAATTTTTTTTTTGGCAAAGTGTTTTACACTGCCTGTAGTAAGAGAAAGTTGAAAGCTGGAGACAGAGGATTTATGGAGACGAGGAGACAGGCTGCAGAAATGTCACCCAGGCTGATTCCAGCAAGTGTGGCACTGGAAATAAACAAGGATGAGAGGCTCACAGTGTAGTGTTTCAATCCTGGTAGATGTCAGACCCCCTGAGATCAGAAAGTTGGGTGGAGTGGTGGAAAGACCATAAAATTTTGAGTCAGATAGACCAGGGTTCAAATTTGGGTTCCTCCACTTGTTCTGAATATACTTAAATATGTTAACTTTTCTGAGCCTGGGGAGGATGAAATAAGATGACATTTGTGAAGATGAATTATAGATAGTACTTAGGCAGGAAGTTACATATATATTTGTCATGAGGGGGGTGAATATGTATTTTCGCGGGGAGGGTGGGGGCAGGGAGAGACGGATGCTGAAAACTCTATGTGGCGCTCATGCCTTGGGAAAGGAAAATGGCTGAACCTTGGGGAAAGAAAAGTGAACATAGTGTCAATTATTTATCTATTTATTTGTTCTTGTTCACTTATACATTTTACTTTGTCTTGTTCCTAAAAGGATTTGTAAAGATAGTTCACAAAGATTGTTTTATGATAGTCTGCCTACCATAAAAACATGGTTTACAAGGACAGTTTATGAAGGCACACACATCATAAGATCAAAAATAAGTAAAAATTAGGGTTGAGAAAAACGTGAGCAAAGGGAAAATGACAGTAAGAAGATAAGAAGCCTCGGAAAGCAAGTGACATGAATTTTACGCCCTTGTAGACACAGACTATAAATTTGGCTTGAAATTGAAGATATTGTTGTTTCATTGGATATAGTTATCTAAGAGGAGTTATCCAGCCGGTCAAAGGCTGAGGAAGGAAGCAGGTTAGGAGGCTGATGTGGCAGTTAGTTATAGATGTGAAATGGTTTTCTTCTGATGGGCATTCTGCTTTATTGCTGCAAGCACATCTTGCTGTCACATCTGTTAACAGCTCATATAAGAGTTGGCTTAATTTGTTTTTCAGGGGCGTGCTCAAGTAGGTAAAGATTTATGAACTTTTATGCTGTTCTTCTCTTTGCATCTCATCAAGTGGTTTTCTGATACCCACATACTGAAGCCATCTGAAGGAGCCTTGGAGAAAGGGTGGGTGTCCTTGGCTTGGGGAATGAAGGTGGGCATTGGCTTGTTCTTTCCCAGGATGAAATTGTTCATAGAAAGGAGCTGAGTGGGATCAGAAGGAAGAGAATGGGCCTCTTAGCACCTTCTGGGTGTGTCTTCAGTTTGGCATCCATATTTTCTGAATTAAATCGCTAGAATTTATAAATATCTTTGGGAGGCATAAGCAGGAGATTGTTTAAGGTCAGGAGTTTGAGACCGGCCTAGGAAACATAGGGAGACCCTGCTTCTACAAAAAAATTAAAAAATTAGTTGGGCATAATGTTGTGGTCTTAGCTATTCTAAAAAAATAATATATGAGGCTGGGCTTGGAGACTCACGCCTGTAATCCCAGCAATTTGTGAAGCTGAGACAGGTGGATCACCTGAGGTCAGGAGTTCGAGACCAGCCTGGCCAACATGGTGAAACCCTATCTCTACAAAAAATACCAAAATTAGCCATGTTTGGTGGTGCGTGCTTGTAGTCCCAGCTACTTGGGAGGCTGAGACAGGAGAATCGCTTGAATCTGGGAGGCAGAGGTTGCAGTGAGCCGAGATGGGGTCATTGCACTCCAGCCTGGGTGACAGAGCAAGACTCAGTCTCAAAACAAACAAACAAACAAACACACACACACACACAAAGAATATATGTATATAAATATTTTGTTTGAACTAAATTGCCAGGATTTGTATATAAATATGGATGTATCTACATAAATATAGATACTGCATACACTCCTATTTATTTTTTTTCTTTCTTCCCCTACTTGTGGCTTTATTGAGGTATACTTAACAAATAAAACTTGTATTTGTTTATTTATTTAGTGACAGGGTGTTACTGTCACCCAGGTTGGAGTGTAGTGGCATGATCATCGCTCACTGTTGCCTCGAACTCCTGGGCTCAAGAGATCCTCCTGTCTCAGCCTCCCGAGTAGCTGGGACTATAGGCATGAGACACCACGTGCAGCCAATTGTATATATTTAAAGCATTAAACATAATGTTTTGATAGATGTATACATTGTTAAATAATTAGCACAATCAAGCTGATTAACTTGCCCATCACCTCACATAGTTTATTTTACACTTAAGATCAACTCTCTTAGCAAATTTCAAGTACATGATACAGTATTATTGACTATAGTCACCAGGCTATACATTACATCTCCAGAACTTATTCATCCTGCATAACTGAACCTGTATTTAAATATAAATGTTCTCAAAATGTATATTTCTAAGCCAAACATACATAATGCTTTGATTATCTAGTTGTGTTATTCAACCACATCCTAGTTCTACTCCTATTAGCAGTAAATGATAGAGTCAGAATTAACTCACAAAAATTCAGCCTTATGTTTGTACAGCTTTAAATATTTCAAAGTGTTTCAGGGCACCCATATACTACATTTGTGATTCTTACAAAATGATCTGGATAAAGTAGAAGTCATATTAATATTATTTTTATTTCATGAATGAAGATACATTTCAGAGCTTTTTATTTAATTTTAAATTTATATTTCTGGGAAGTTGCAAAGGTAGGCTGAGAATTTTGCACTCTGCTTTTCCCATGAAAAGTAGAGAAACCTATCCTGGACTGGATCCTGGCACAGGAAAAACCCAACATTTGTGAAAAAAATTGGTGAAAACTGAGTTTATTTAATAGTAGTGTACCAATGTTGGTTTTGGTTTTAACAAATGTATCATGGTCATGAAGCTAGAAACAAAGGCGGCAATCTGAATACTCACTATTTCATGATAATACAGGATCTACAGGAGGCATAATTAAGAATTTTAGAAAAGAATGTTGAATAAGTGGTCAGAGAATTACAGCAAAAAGAGGAAGATCACCTAAAAGCGTAAGGTTAGAAAGGACTGAAGAGAAGCAGCAGTATCAGAGGCAATATCCCAATGCCTGTGAGTCCACACCTAACTCATCCCTTTCTCCTCAAACGTGCTGTTCCTTTGGGGCTCCCTGGTTCTATGAATGGTACCACCACCCACAAGTTGCTAAGACAGAAGCCAGAAACTCTTCTCTCCTCTTGAGCCCTCTATCTAGTCAGTTTCCATGGCCTGTGGATTCCATCTACAAGGATCTCTTCTTACATCTCTCTATTATCAAGTTCAGGCCACCAGCATCTTTCCCCTGAACTCTTTCCTGTAATAGTCCCCAATCTGGTCTCTCTGCTGCCCATCTTGTCCTCTGCGTTCCTATTCTGGGATTTTTTTTTTCCCCCTCGCCCTTTTTATTTTTCTTTTGTATTTTTTTGTAATTGTAATAAGAGAATGTTTATTGGGAAGAGCGCTCTTTAGAACATTACACTTTAACTAGATCAGGAAACATACAATTATCTATATGTTTTATTCTGACATTTATCCAAAAAATGTAATTACCAATTGATATCACCAGATTGTATCAATGAACCAAATTTTAACTTCAGTGCTTCAGTAGTTTCTAAGCCTCTGGCTCATTCTCTGTTTCTCCACCCTGCAAGACTAAGGCATCTTGGCAAAGGAACTCTACTTATGAAAATGTGCCATTTCTTAGATGGTTTCTAAAACTAATGATGAAAAAGTTATTTTATCTTATTTTTAATACTCATAAAAAACCATGTCTAAAAAGAAGTACTTATTGTTCCTCTCCTAAGAAATAGATTTAAGTCATAAGATTGTCTACTAAAATTAATATTTAGATAGAATTGGGAAATTGTTATGATCCAAACATTACCTTTGCTGAGTGAAAATAGAGGTTTTTCATTCACTGGGAATAATACTTAAAATGTAGAATTCAAAAAATTGCTATGAGATCATGATTAATCTGACCATTATAATGGTAATGATCAGGTAAATCTGGCCACTGTAAAAAACTTACAAATTCTCAATTAGACAGTAGGGTCAGAATGGATGTTGTTTTACCACCCTTTTAACACAATGTGATATCCCATGATACCTGGTGGATAAAGACACTGGTGAGCCTTCAGGTCAGTCTTCCTGTGTAGAGATTCTCTCTCTACAAAAAGTGAGAAAATTAGCCCAGCATAGTGGCACCTGCCTGTAGTCCCAGCTGCTCGGGAGGCTGAAATGGAAGGATCGCTTGAGCCTGGCAGGTCCAGGCTGCAGTAGCTGTGATTGTGTCACTGCACTACAGCTTGGGCGATAGAGAGAGATCCTGTCTCAAAACAAAACAAAAAAAGATCTTAACATTAGGAAAAACTGAGTGAAGGATATACAGGAACTATCTGGACCAGACCATTTTTAGAGCTTATCTGTAAATCTAAAATTGTTCAGAATATATATATAGAATATATATATATAGAATATATATATAGAATATACATATATAGAATATATATATAGAATATACATATATAGAATATATATATAGAATATACATATATAGAATATATATATAGAATATACATATATAGAATATATATATAGAATATACATATATAGAATATATATAGAATATATATAGAATATATCTATAGAATATATATATAGAATATATATAGAATATATATATAGAATATATATAGAATATATATAGTGTGTATATATATATAGAATATATATATATATATATATGCAATTTACACAGAAAAAGAAAACGTATCGTCACAGATCTTAGCTTTCAGGAGGAAATTTATGCTCCTTAGCTTAACACACAAGGCCTTTCATGGTCTAGGGCCTGCCTTTCTCTAGTCTCACCTCTCCAAAATGCATCCACACTGATACTCGCCCTTCACTGGGGTCATACAGAACCATATGATCATGTCGTGCTCTTCCTTGCAAACCTGTTTCTTCTCCTGTGTTTCCTTTTTAGTGCACCTCCTAATTTTTTTTACCTCCTATGTTTTTTTTTTTTTCAAATCTGTCTAATACCCTTCTGTGCCACCACTCTGATGGAAGCCACCACCACATCTTAATTGAATTCAACTAAAATAGCGTTCTGACTAGCTTTCCTGCCCCTAATCTTGCCTCCATCCAATGTGTTCTCCATTCAACAGCGACAGTGATCTCTTAAAAGTACAAATTTAATCTTGTTCTTCTTAAAGCTTTTCACTGGGTGCTCTTTGTTCTTAGAATAAAATCTCCAAAGCTCTGCAGCCTCATTGCTCTAAGAGCTCAGCGGCAGCATATCTATAACAGACTTGGTGGTGGGGTGCAGTGGTCAGAAAAGAAGTAATCCCTCCAGGGCTGTGCTTCCCTTGGCGCATTCTTCTTCCATCTCCTTATCTGGTTAAGTCCTACTAATTATTCCATCACCATTTTATCAAAACTTTCCTTGATCCATCTAGATCCCACTCCTCCTCCAACTACTGATTTCTATTTTTTATGGTTAAGAGTCAGTCTGTCTGGGTTGAATTTGGCTCTATTCTTTAGCAGCTGTGTAACTGCAGGCAAGCAACTTGGCCTCTCTGTGCCTGTTTCCTTATTAGTTGTGAGGAATTATAAATATAATGCTTAGAACATCACTTGGCAACAGAGTAGGGTTCAGAAAGTGTGGTAGCCTGGCTATAATCTGTTCTGTGCCTTTGTAACCCCAAACATAAATGTAATTAATGGATTATATTGGCACCACTAGGTCTGTAGTGTCTAATACAAATATTTGTTGAATGACTGTTGCTTCCCTTGTTTGGAATGCATTTGTACTCTTTGTGCTTACCTTTCTCCCTATAGTCAATCAATACATACATCTTGTTCCAACCTCAGCTCGGGCCCTGTTCCACCAAAAGCCTCCCCAGATCGTGGCATCCCCTCTGAAGCAGAGATTCCTCCTCTGGCTCCTAAAGCTCCTATTGTTCCCATTTTATTTGAACTGCCTGTCTCTCTCATTAGACTGTGATCTCTGTGAGCACTGTAAGTTCAGAAAAAAGCGCCCAGTGGTGTTGAATCATTGGATTGGTGTCTCCAGGGTCACCGTGCTATTATGAGGATCAAGTGGTAAGTTCTCAGTAATTTTCCTACCTCAAGAGTCAACCTGAAGTTTCGCAACAAAAGTGAAAGAGTCAAGATTCTCTGATATAATTCTGGCAGTAAATAAAGACTTAGAACTCAGTGATATAAGGGGTTCTTGGGCACAGGAAAATGGAAATGTGTTTGAAAACTTTTAGGTGAAAGGCTGACAGCTGATAAGGCTGGGGAAGTTTAAGAGGCACATACTTGCATTGTGTGTGTAGGAATAAAATTGGAGTGAAAACAGGTAGTGTATGCTTCTCAAGGGCTTTATCCTTTTAAATATCTCAAGACATCTTGTATGTTATTGGTACACAATAAATGCCTAGTAAGTGCTTATTGGATGAGCACAAAGGAACAGCAGAGACTAGAGCAAGAAAGAACTTTACATGTGTCCTGTCCAACACCTTCATAATGAATGAAAATGATTTTCTTAGAAGATTTCAAAATAAGAGATACAAATTTTTGTGTTTTAGGGATACTGTTAAAAATTTAACTAGAACTCTATAGACCATGAGTAAAGATCATTTTCTAAGTACAGTCAGAACTTTAATGGCAGAGAAAAAGCATATTTCGGGGTTTTCTTTACAAATGGAAGATGGGATTTTTATGTTCAAAGGACGTGTTCCTTTGAATTTTTATACTAATCTGGAATGGCCAGTAAGTTCTGAATCACAGTGAGAAATTCAGCTCACATCTTTCCCAGCTGTGGCAAATGCCCCACATCTCATGGGGAAGTCTTTAAACACTGGTTGGTCCTGGGCTCCTGAGATTGCTCAAGTGTTAGCCCTCCTGGCCATGGGGAAGTTTGTTTGTTTGTTTGTTTGTTTGTTTGTTTTCCTTTTTGAGACAGAGTCTCGCTCTATCACCAGGCTGGAGTGCAGTGGCGTGATCTCAGCTCACTGCAGCCTCCGCCTCCTGGGTTTGAGCAATTTTCCTGCCTCAGCCCCCCAAGTAGCTGGGACTACAGTCGCCCACCACCACGCCTGGCTAATTTTTTGTATTTTTAGTAGAGACAGGGTTTCACCATGTTAGCCAGGATGGTCTTGATATCCTGACCTCGTGATCTGCCCACCTCAGCCTCCCAAAGAGCTGGGATTACAGGCGTGAGCCACTGCTTCCGGCCCATGGGGCAGTTTTGAGGTCATTTACTTCCATTTTGTTTTCACTTCACAGTAGAGACTAAGGTTCAAGTCATATGACTAGGAAAGGCCACAGCAATTTAGAACCATTTCAATTCAGTGGGTACCTCTAGTATAGAATATATACATTTAGAAAAAACAACAAAGAAATCAACCAACCAATCACATTTTGACCCTGATATACCAAAGGAAGATTTAAAAAATAACTAAATTACTTATTAGTAATATGAATTTGTGTTTTATTAACTGTCACTTAGAAAAAAGACTAAAACTGTTTTTTCAAGAAATTTAAAAAAATTCAGTACCAAAAATATATCTCATATGGGAACCAACTATTTAGCACTGAAACCTTGGTCTTTATTTTTTTTTCTACCTGTTTCAAGGAGGAGCAAACAACTAGTTGATTGGAACTTTGGTTAACTCCAAATTTTCAGTGTGAGAAATAATGTTTATATCACAAATACCAGTGCAATATTGCGCTGTTTATCCATTTGCATGATGAACATGTGATCAAAAGGCGGTCTGTGGGTGTGGTGGCTCACACTTGTAATCCCAGAATTTTGGGAGGCCCAGGTGAGAGAATGACTTGAACCCAGGAGTTTGAGACCAGCCTGGGTAACATAGTGAGATCTCATCTCTATAAAAAATAAAAAATTAGCCAGACCTGGTATACATGTCTGTAGTCCCAGCTACTTGAGCGGCTGAGGTGGGAGGATTGTTTGAACTCAGGAAGTTGAGGCTGCAGTGAGCTGTGATGGGACCACTGCACTCCAGCCTGGGCAACAGAGCAATACCCTGTCTCAAAACAAAAAAAACAAATGGTGGCTTGCATTAAGGGGAAGGAGAGTTAAGGTGTTACAATGTCGTTTTGGCACTAGCAAGCAACCTCGGCAAAGTTGTAGAGAACTTTCTTCACAAGTGAGATCAATCTAACCACAAAAGATTATATTCCCCTGAGATTTAAAAACACGTTTCATGAAAAGAAACTGAGTAATTGAAACTGGAGAGTGCCAGCTCTCCCAGCAGGGCAAGCGTGAGGCCATATTGATGCTTAATTTTCTTTTGAATACTTTAAATGAGAATTTGGATTTACCTGAGATTTAAACCTGATTGACAAAGCTCTTGAGGAGTTCTCGCAGGCTTCAGAAACAAGAGTTAATTGGGCAAGATAATGCAGTCAATTTTGTTAATTCTTCAAGTATTACAGTTTCTTTTCTTTTTCTGTCATTTTGGGGGGTAATTATAAAAGCAATAAAAATCAGATTTACAGACTAGAGTATTTCTAAGTGATTTAAATACTATTAAGAGATGACTGGGCACAGCATAATAAAACCAGGAAGAATTAGAGCCTCAATAGGTGATTGAAAATGTGTAAATTTGCTTAGCGATTTCTCATAAAAAAGTTCACAAGTTAAGTTTTACAAAGTTTTTAGTATGTATGTATTACTCCTGATCATGACATGGAATCGTGTGACAAATCAATTGACACTGTGGAATTTTGGCCACATGATAAAATGGAAAGCTGATATATCATTTTTGTTGATAAAGAAAGCCTTATTTGTATGTATTAACAGGCGATATTAGAAGAGGAAGGAAAGAATTCAAGATGAAAAGAAAAACTATATTACTTATTTGGTAGTAGCTGTCAAAACTCAAAACCTTGGCCCAGCACAGTGGCTCACACCTGCAATCCCAGCACTTTGGGAGGCCGAGGCGGGTGGATCATGAGGTCAAGAGATCGAGACCATCCTGGCTAACATGGTGAAAACCTGTCTCTACTAAAAATACAAAAGATTAGCTGGGTGTGGTGGCGGGTGTCTGTATTCCCAGCTACTTGGGAGGGTGAGGCAAGAGAATTGCTTGAATGGGGGAGGCAGAAGTTGCAGTTAGTTGAGATTGCACCACTGCATTCCAGCCTGGGGCGACAGAGTGAGACTCCATCTCAAAAAAAAAAAAAAAAAAAAAGATTCAAAACCTGTGTCCCTATTGACCCTACAGAACGGAACAAATGCACAAAGTTGTAAGAACAAAGCTGTCTGTTTCTATGTGGCTTATAGTAGCAAAAATTACAAACACCCAAATTGTCCATAAGCTGGGAATTAATAAGATACATGATTTGTGTCCATACAATTAAATAGTTAGGTACATCTATAGCATAGATATAAAAATGCATTCCATATGTTTTTCACAAATTCATCCAAAAGATTATATTGGATGTCAATTACATACTAGGTCAAGGTGCTAGGAATAAAAGATATTAGGAAATAGGACATGTGTGTGGAGAGGGAAAAGAGAAAATAAACAAGTAAGATAATTCCAGATAGCCATGCTATCAAGAAATCCTACCAGGTAATAGGGTAAAGGGGAGTGATTTAGTCAAGGAAGGCCTGGACATGACATGTGAACTGGCCTGAATGATGAGGAGCCCTGGGACCCAGGAACTCATGTTCTAGGCAAACAGAAGAACACGTGCACTGGCTCTCAAGTGGAATGAGTTAGTTTAATGTGCTCAAGAGCAGAGAGGACCCATGCGGCAGGCACCACCTGAAATTGGAGAGGTGCTCCGGAGGTAGATCATGGAAGACATTTAGGCCGTGGTGAGGAGCTTAGATTAATTCTACCTGCAATAAGAAAGAAGTTGTTGGAGGGTTCCAAGCAAAGCAGTAATACGATCTGACAAATAGCATCAAAAGATCAGCTGGCAGTGCATGCCTTAAGGGGAAGAATGGAGACAGGGAGGGACATCATGTCAGAACTGTAAGAGTCAAAGATGACTATGTAAGAGTCGACGTGGCTGGGCGCGGTGGTTCACGCCTGTAATCCCAGCACTTTGGGAGGCTGAGGAGGGCAGATCACGAGGTCAAGAGTTCGAGACCAGCCTGACCAACATAGTGAAACCCCGTCTCTACTAAAAATACAAAAATTAGCTGGGCGTAGTGGCACACGCCTGTAATCCCAGCTACTCAGGAGGCTGGGGAAGGAGAATCACTTGAACCTGGGAGGCGGACGTTGCAGTGAGCCAAGATCATACCACTGCATTTCAGCCTAGGTGACAGGGCGAGACTCTGTCTCAAAAAAAAAAAAAAAAAAAAAGAGTCGACGTAAGAGATGATGTAATTACAAGTCAGAACTGTGAGAATCAAAATGATGATGATATGGGCCATAATTTGGGCTATGGTGATGGCAAAAAGTGGATTCATTTGAATTTTCTTTCAGGGCATGACATTATTTAGACCTAAAGCTTCAAATCTTTTGATTTGGAACCAGATCTGGGTTCTTACACAGACTCTCTGAAGTCTCATTTTTCTCCTCCAAATATGGGAATGAATAGTGTCTGCTGTATTTTTCAGGGGGCTATTGTTCAGATTAAATAAGACAAACCCACTGAAGGCATTTGGTAACTATGAAAATGCTATGTAAATATGAGGTATTACCATTATGTATTCAGAGATTCCACATAGAAAGCATGACCAGAATTGGGGTTAGGGCTACTTCCATCCCCAGTGTCAGTGTGGTAGCATTGACTACTTCAGTGAAATCTCTTGGCTCTCAGTTTCCCTAATGTAAAGTAGACAAAATGCATCTTCTCGTCTTAGTCAACGCAAAACAGTGAAGTGAAATTGGGAGAGGACAAACTAATTAGTAATTACAAAATAATTAACAAATGAGCTGCTGAATAAGTGATAAAGAGAACAAAATATTTTCCAATGTATCTCTGGCATACTAGAGTAATTTCATTAAGCCAAGATTTTCCTAAGATCTCAAATCTTCCTGCTTTTCATTTAATGTCTTTGGGGGCTACTTTCTCTGTCAGGTACTAGGGGAAAGATCAGGAAGTTCCAGAAGCCCAGGTTGTTAGTAATCGCTGTTTCTTTCTTTCCTTTTTTTCTTTGTTTTTTTTTTTTTTTTTTTTTTTTTTGAGATAGGGTCTTGCTCTGTTGCGTAGGCTGGACTGCAGTGGCACAATCACAGCTCACTGCAGCCTCGAACTCCTGGGCTCAAGCAGTTCTCCTGCTTCAGCCTCCTGAGTAGCTAGGACCACAGGTGTATGCCACTATGCCTGGTTAATTTTTTATCTTTTGTAGAGATGAGGTCTTACTATGCTGCCCAGGCTAGTATTGACTCAAGCAGTCCTCCTCCCTTGGCCTCCTACAGTGCTGGGATTACAGACATGAGCCACTGCGCCCGGCCCAGTAACCTGCAAGTTTCTTAATTGAGAAATGGGAAATGGCTAGAACCTACAAGGAATGTAACTCATTCCCTTCATACTTGAAGAACCACAGCTTCAGGGAAGGAATGAGAGCACTGGTCTTCGGCATAATTGTGATCACGAATATATGACATGAAATGTGAGCATTGGCAAAGACATCCCGTCAATTCACTTAATTTATTTTTTGATTGCCTTCAAGAAGTAGATATTGAAGGACATTCAGATCATGTTTTACAACCAGTATAGGAAAAGATTGGAAGTATTTTAAAATACTCCCCTCTCCTTTTTTTTTTTTTTTTTGGACTTGGGGCATAAGGAAGAAGGTACTTTTTATTTGAACGGCCAGGTGGTGAGAAGGGGAAGGAAGAGCTGTTTGATCAATAATGATTTATTAATCCAGAGGCCACATACTATAGTCATTTCTTCGGTAAAAGTCTAATTGACGTCAATGACTTTGAACATTCTTACTGATTGCCTTTGCGTTCAGTCTTATCTCAGTTTCATCATACCACTAACCACCTCCTTTTACCTTCAAACAATGGCCTCACCAAGCCACTTCTGAGCATGCCCCAGGCTTACTTTCCTAGGGAAAAATTGAGGATTACCTCACTTTCCTGAAAACGTGTCCAACAGAAACAGAGCACTTCTTTCTATGAAAAGCAGACAGCAATATTAACATTTGCCAATTTAGTTGGTGATTTGCTCAATTCAAGGACCACAGAATGTTTGTAGTAGGGCTAAATGTGTAGCCGGGTAGTTTTTGGGAGGCTGTTTTTGTCTTGTATATATTTTTAGCAAGTGAGAAATAGTGATCTCTCATATAAAACAGATGTGTGGTTTGCACAAAATTAAAATGATTTGTCCTTTGCTAGGCAAAATAGAAGTAGTGAGTGATGCAATATTTCAACTAAAAGATATATTATAGAACATTAACATATCAAGTTAGAAGAATGTTCTTTGCAAGCAAAAACATTGATTCATTAAAAAAACTTCTCAAAATAGAATTGTTCATAACTTATTATTGCTGTTCCCATAAAAATATTTTCTGTTTAAATTCATAACAAACATTCTTAGGAGGCGAAATGTCTTTTCTATGTCCCATTTAACAATGTAATAACTTTGTTTTCAAAACCTCATTTTATTCTAGCTGGAAGATATATGATCTTGTTATACAAAACAACCACTTCATCTCTACAGAATCTTATTATTGGAATATATGATTGTAAGTTTCTATAGAGGGTGGGAAGTATAACCTTTGTCTAGTTTAGATTACATGCCATGCAGCTGAAGCCTTGTCTTCAGAAAGATTATATAGGAATTACTTCAATAAAGTTATAAACACAGCTTGTATGTTAGGACATTACAGCCTTATTTATTTATTTTTTTAAAATACAAATTCCAAAGTCCCATCCCTAGAAATTCTGATTTTAAGTAAGTCAGGAATGGGACCAAGGAATCTGTATTTTTGTTTTTTTCTTTTGAGAAAGGGTCTCACTCTGTCACCCAGGCTGGAGTGCAGTGACATGATCTCGGTTCACTGCAACCTCCGCTTTCCAGGTTCAAGAGATTCTCCTGCCTCAGCCTCCTGAGTAGCTGGGACTACAGACACGCACCACCATGCCTGGCTAGTTTTTGTATTTTTAGTAGAGAAGGGGTTTCGCCATGTTGGCCAGGCTGGTCTTGAACTCCTGACCTCAAGTGACCTGCCCACCTCGGCTTCCCAAAGTGCTGGGATTACAGCTGTGAGTCACTGCGGCTGGCCATTTACAGCTTTTGATAGAAATGTGTTCATTTGTATTATTCTGTGATGAGACTACTAAATACTATTCTTCATAAGTGACCCATCCTAATTACATATGTTTAATAAAAAAATGGGGAAAGATAGAATGTGGGATAAAATTGTGAGTGTGTGATTTGACAAGGTGAAGTGTAACCAGGTGTAGATGCTGCAGCTTGAATATGTGACCTTTACAAGGTCACTTGACAGGTGGTTCTGTGATGTTCCCCAAGACTCTGCAGTTATCATCACACATGAACACCACTGACCTGAGATCCTCCTGGCTCTATGTCTTTGAGATGCCCTTCTCTCTGACTAAAACCCTTCCCCCACCCACTTTCCTCTGCCTTCCTCTGAGAAAATCCTAGTAATAGTTCAGTCAGATCTTGCATTAGGCCATCCCTTCCCCTTGAGGGGTCCCCTGAGCACCCCCTCTGATCCCTGCTGGCTAGGCTGGGCTCCCTACTTCAGCTGCCAGTACATCTGGAGCTGCTTCATTTCTACCATCTCACATGAAATTTATTACTGTTTATATTCGCCAAACAAGGACAAAGATTTGTCTGTCACACCACATTCTATACCCAGCTCCTAACACAGAACTGGGGAACAGTAGACAATTGAATGCATTGAATGCACAGATCTTTATTTTGTACAGGATTCATCATGATCACATTATAACCAGGCCATCAGATGTTAACTCAGCACTTACTTGTTTCATTAGAAGATGAATAGTTTAAAGAAGAAAAAAAAATACTCTCTTAGTTTCCTGATTATATCTTCTTAAACTTTTGGTTGATAGATATATTTAATAAAGATTCTAGTTGTAAGTGGCAACTTTATTTATTTGATAAAGACTCTAAGTTCCCACCTAGCTGAGAAGTTCAAAGTGTGAACTTGGGCCAGGTGCAGTGGCCTGTAATCCCAGCACTTTGGGAAGCCGAGGCAGGCAGATCACTTGAGGTCAGGAGTTTGAGACCAGCCTGGCCAACATGGTGAAACCCCATCTCTACTAAAAATAGAGGCCGGGCATGGTGGCACATGCCTATAGTCCTGGCTACTCGGGACACTGAGGCAGGAGAATCACTTGAACCCGGAAGGCAGAGGTTTCAGTAAGCCGAGATTGCATCACTGCACTCCAGCCTGGGCAACAGAGCAAGACTCTGTCTCAAAAAAAAAAAAAAAAAAAAGCATGAACTTGGCTTTGGGAATGAATGGATTCAGGAGTTCATATCAGGCAATTATAAATCCATCTCTCTTGTTCTTCTTTTGCCACTGTTATCTTCTGCATTGAGTTCATTCTTAGGCAGAGAATGAAGAGCAGGCGGGTTGCATTGTTTGTAAAGAGGACTCCCAGGGAAAAAAAAGAGAGCCTTTCCCCTATGAATCCCGTGCAGCTTCTGGAGTTCCTCACCAGCCGTGTTTGGGCCACATACCCATGCTAGGGTCCACTCTTGTAGCCATATTAGTGAAAAACTTTGGCCAATCTAAGGAGTATGTTCACCTGGTGGAGGTAAGGAAGGATTCCCACAACAAAGAAGAATTTGTTAGCAGAAAAATGAAGAAGGAGAATATGTGCAGGCAGACAAAAGCCTTTGCTACCATGATTCTGTGCCAAAGAAATACTGGGCATCCGGGACAATCAATCATCAGCATTGGTTCTGACCAAGCACCTTGATTTCACTTGCTTGGTATTTTTAGTAATGCATGGAAGCTAGTGAGAGAACACTTTAACCATTGCTTCTTTCATGTATTGACTCATTCTAATACAGAATGTTTGCACCAAGGTCTAAGAATACAAGAATGAACAGGACACACAACAGCCCCTGCCCTGATGGAACTTACATTCCATTGTGTGTGAGCTGGGGTGAGGGAGGTAGACAAAACCCAAACAAAGAAACCAATAGATCATTAGAAATTGTAATAAATGTTGTGAGGGAAGCCAACTTGGGGGTAACTATCATTTCTATCAAGTCTTTGCTCAGTGTCCTCCTTTTAAGGAAGCTTACCCTATTTTTCCTGTTTCAAATTACAGCTCACTCCATTCTGCCTCTCCCATTTCCCCTTCTCCCTTATGTTCATAGCTCCTTTGACCTTCTTTTTTTTTTTTTTTTTTTTTTTTTGAGACGGAGTCTTGCTCTTTCGCCCAGGCTGGAGTGCAGTGGCCCGATCTCAGCTCACTGCAAGCTCCGCCTCCTGGGTTCACGCCATTCTCCTGCCTCAGCCTCCCGAGTAGCTGGGACTACAGGCGCCCGCCACCACGCCCGGCTAATTTTTTCTATTTTTAGTAGAGACGGGGTTTCACCGTGTTAGCTAGGATGGTCTCGATCTCCTGACCTCGTGATCCGCCCGCCTCGGCCTCCCAAAGTGCTGGGATTACAGGCGTGAGCCACCGCGCCCGGCCAGCTCCTTTGACCTTCTAACGTACCCATAGTCTATTTATAATTTACACATTAAGTTTGCATTGTTTTGTTTTGTTTTGAGACAGGCTCTTGCTCTGTCACCCAGGCTGGAGTGCCGTGGTGCTATCACAGCTCACTGCAACCTTAAACTTCTGGGGTCAAGCGATCCTCCTGCCTCAGCATCCTGAATAGCTGGGACTGCAGGTATGCACCACCATGCCTGCTAATTAATTTTTTTTTTGGTAGAGATGGGGTCTTGCTGTGTTGCCCAGGCTGGTCTTGAACTCCTGGACTCAAGCAATCCTCCCATCTCAGTCTCTCAAAGTGCTTGGATTATAGGTGTGAACTACTTTACCTGGCCTTAAGTTTGCAGTTTTTAAAGTGCACTCCATCTGCCATCCCCTCCATTAGAATGTAAACCCTGTTAAGGGCAGAAATTTTTTTCACCTGGTACAGGCAAGGAAGGATTCCCAGAATAAAGAGACTGTTATTTTCACCTATGTATCTTCCAGTGCTTCATACATAGTAGGTGCTTAATAAATAGGTATAGAATGAATGAATAAATGAAACAGAGAACAGAGGGGATAAGGGGGTACTTTGGACATGGAGGACAGAGGTGACCTCCTTGAGGACATGAGATTGTGGGACATCAATAGTGAGGATGCATCCTTGAGATAACGTGGAAGACAAATGCATGGAGTGCTTCCTTCTGCTTCCAGTTTGTAGAAGCGTCACTTCCTTGGGGACACTTTCCTTGCCCCCTCCCCAGGTCATGGCTGCAGTTACACACGCTCATAGCATCCTGCAGTTTTCCTCCTTAGTGTGGTGTAGGTACTTCGATAATTATTTTTAAATGTCTGTCTCGGCCGGGCTCATGCCTGTAATCCCAGCACTTTGGGAGGCCGAAGCTGGCGGATCACCTGAGGTTGGGAGTTTGAGACCAGCCTGACCAACATGGAGAAACCCCACTCTATTAAAAATACAAAATTAGCCGGGCATGGTGGCGCATGCCTGCAATCCCAGCTACTCATGAGGCTGAGGCAGGAGAATCGCTTGAACCCAGGAGGCAGAGGTTGCAGTGAGCTAAGATCGCACCATTGCACTCCAGCCTGGGGCAACAACAGTGAAACTCTGTCTCAAAACAAACAAACAAACATGTCTGTTTCTCCTAATACTATAATCCCCACAAGGATAACAGGGAAGGTACTTGGAGAATTCAAGAAATGAAACAAGCGATGGGCTACTGCTACAGTGTGGTGAGCAGTGGGGGAGCAGTATCGGTAAAGCTGGAGAGATATGCAGGGGCCAGATCATCCGAGGGTCTGTGTCTTGTGATAAGGAGTTGGAATGTTTATTCTAGTGTGATGGAAAGCCACTGATTGAATGGTTCTGAAAGCGAGGAAGCACATGATCTGGGTTGCATTTGCACCTAGTGTTTCTTGAATCAGTCTAGAGTCATTTTCCCAGCCCAAGCCACCTACCTTCACCTCTCACTGGAATTACTTGTAATGAGTTTTCCCTCATCCACCTGTGTCCCTCTGCAATCCTTTTCCCCACACAGCAGCACTAGAGGTCAAGTCTGGAGTCACTCTGCTGGAATCTGGACGGGCTTCCCATTATCTTTAGGGTAAAGACTTAAGTCATCATGAGTCCTGCAAGGGAGGCCAGGGTTATCTGTCTCTCCTGCTCGTCTCGTCTGCAGGGCCCTGTCTCTCTGGCTCACCCCTCCACAGAGCACTGGCCTTGCTGTAATTGCTAGAACACACCAGCCTGCTTCCTTCTTAGAGCCTCCCACAGGCTCCTCCCCTGTGCCCTCCACACCTGCTAAGTGCCTCCTTCTGCTTCCCATTTGTAGAAGCATCACTTCCTCAGGGACACCTTCCTTGCCCCCTCCCCAGGCCATGACTGAGGCTACACATGCGCATAGCACCTTGCACTTTTCCTACTTAATGTTGTATAAGTACATGGATAATTATTTTTAAATGTCTCTTTCTCCCAACACTATAATCCCCATGGGAGCCAGGACTGTGATTATCTGATTCACCATCTAGCACTGAACTGATTCTTGGTACTTAATACATATTGATTGACTGATGGAATAAATTAAATAGGATTGTTTAAGCAACACCCAATAGATTTGCCTTTTAAGCTGGGTGCAGTGGCTCAATTCCAGCACTTTGGGATGCTGAGGCAGGAAGATCGCTTGAGCTCAGGGGTTTGAGACCAGCCTGGGCAACACAGGGTGTCCCGGATCTTTACTACTTAAAAAAAAAAAAAAAAAAAAATCCAGGTGTGGTGGTGCATGCCCATAGTTCCAGCTACTATGGAAGCGGAGGTGCTGGAATCCTTGAGCCAGGGAGGTTGAGGCCGCAGTGAACCATGATTTCACCACTGGTCCAGCATGAGTGACAGAGTGAGACCTTGTTTCAAAAAAAATAATTACAAAAAAGATTTGCCTTTTATTTTGTTCACTCTAGACCTTTTATAGTCATACTCATTCAACTCATTCAATCAATCATTCTTTTCCTTTCTTTTTTTTTTTTTTTTTGAGACAAAGTCTCACTCTGTCACCCAGGCTGCTAGAGTGCAGTGGCACAATCTTGGCTCGTTGCAACCTCTGCCTCCCAGGTTCAAGCAATTTTCCTGTCTCAACCTCCTGAGTAGCTGGGATTACAGGTGTGCGCCATCACACCTGGCTAATTTTTGTGTTTTTAGTAGAGATGGAGTTTCACCATGTTGGCCAGGTGGGTCTCGAACTCCTGACCTCAGGTGATCCACCCGCCTCGGCCTCCTAAAGTGCTGGGATTACAGGCATGAGCCACTGTGCGCGGCCTAGCATCATTATTTTCTGATTTATCATGCTTTTTCTTCTTCAGCCTGGTCTAGCAGTCTTTCTTCATCCACTTTATGATAACACAATGTCTTATGTGAGGACTTCTCGGGGCCACCTAAGTCTCCAAGAGGTGGCAGTGCTACCCTCACCTCTTCCTCCCTGCCTAGGGAGCAGCAGTCCTCCTGTTACCAGCAGTCAGGTCAAGCCCTTCACCAGGTCTACTGCTGCGGGACTCCTATTTCAGAATAGATGGCTGGCTTTTCAATGGTAAGGGAAGTGGCTCCCTCTGGAATCCTAGGTGTTTCATAGATATCTCTTCACCCTCAAAGTCCAGGAAGAAACTTGACAGTAGGAAGGTAGTAAGTGACAACGGTGTCACTCATTGGGATGGCTCAAGCAGAGGTGTTGTCTGTTAGTGTGAGACCCTTTGTCACGAAGAAGCCAGGCCAGGAAAAGGTGAGTGTACTGTGATAAGATAAGGCTGGGGTCATTATTTCTCAAGGAGTAAAGTCAAAGTCATCATAATAGGAAGAATAAGTATTCCTCATGGAAACTAGATTGGAAGGGACTTCAGCAGTCCCAGTGAACAGGTGTTCAAGCACCCACAAACCTCCTCCTTTTGCAGGGCGTGGACCTGCAAGCTCCCCTGAACAGAGTCAGTAGGAAGCCCAGTGGCACCCAGGCGAGGTGAGAGAATCAGCTACTCAAAATGGGACCAGGACCGTGGAGAGGTGGCATGTCCTTCAGAAGGGGCAAGGAGGGCTGACAGGGAGAGTTGCAGAGGGACACAGAGAGATTGAGAAAAAAGGGTTGTTCTTGTGTGGTTTAAGGGTCAAGTTCATTACATGAGGCCCAGCCACCGGCTGTGAGACTTGGCTTCACAATGACTCCACCCAGCATGGGTGCCCATAATGCAGTTTCATGTGTTTCTCCCTTAACCGCAGAGCATGGTTGAAGATGAAACCTGTGTGGTTTTCAAAAAGGCCAGCTCTGGTTTTCAACAAAGAGACTTTTAATAAAGCCGTAAACTGGGTGAATCGTAGTCCTCATTGGCTTCTCTTTTCTTCTCCTATGTAATTTTAATCCTCTTGTTTGTTTCTGAGCCGATTTCATCATTTTTATCTACTTGTCTAAACTAACCCAAACTCCTTAAAAACTTCAAGTTAGTTTTTGTTAATATTTAATACTTTATTTCAGGTTTCTGCGTTGGATTCACACAGGTCGCAAAAAAAATGCACCACTATCACCACCACACCTGGCTATTTGGGCCATTGGAAGCCTCTTTTTCTCAGGAAGGAAGGCCCGTGGCTCATATTCCATGGAGATCAGGGAGTGATTCTCCTGCCTTAGTAGCTTCTGCGTTGTAACATTGGAAGTTTTGAATAGAAACTTCATCTGTGGGAGGGTGGTTATAGAAAGGAAGTTTTAAAATGATTAAATGTTTCAACAATAGTATTTTGACTATAAGATCTGAAAAACTGAGTAAGTAACTAGAATTCACTGCTTAGGAGAGACGAAATAGAATTGAACTGTTACCAATAAAAGATTGGGTCATCTTGTTTTTTTGTTTGTTTGTTTTGTTTTTTTAGATGGAGCCTTGCTCTGTTGCCCAGGCAGTGGTGCGATCTCAGCTCACTGAAGCCTCTGCCTCCCAGGTTCAAGCGATTCTCCTGCTTTGCCCTCCCGAGTAGCTGGGATTACAGGTATCCACCACCACACCCGGCTAATTTTTGTATTTTTAGTAGAGACGGGGTTTCACCATGTTGGCCAGGCTGGTCTCAAACTCCTGACCTCAAGTGATCCACCCACCTCAGCCTTGCAAAGTGCTGGAATTACAGATGTGAACCACCACACCCAGCCTGGATCTGCTTGTCTATTTAAGTTATTAACAAATTTTTTTTTACTGATTTACCTATAGCCATGTGGAGAGTACATGATATTTCAAAATATCTTCAATATAAGTGATATTTATTTAGCCCCAAATGTTGCATGCCTTAATTCTATATTTGAGCATATGCTTTACATTTGGTTTGTGGTAAAATGGAGCATTCCCTCTAGTGTTATGTAGTATGATGGCAGTGAATGAAAGAGTGAAATTTTGTATCTTATTGCAGTAGAGTACTAAGGAAGATGACAGATTCTCCTTATTTGGAGAACAGGAAGTGGTCTAGGATTGAAATCCAAAAAAATCAAATTTGTTTGGTGTTACCAGTAGTGACCTGCCTTGATGTGGCTTCTTCAGATGCAACTAGAACCAAAAATTGTGACATCTGAAAGTAGTGGGAGAATTTGAGGAACATGAGTCAGAACTTGTTACCTAAAATTTCAGCCTCTGAAGTCACTATTCCCAGGATGAATGACTGGCTTTACAGAGTCTCTGCAATTATCATCACCTGGAGTAGATGGAGAAAAACGTCGTTTGAGAAGACTAAGGCTTAAATGAAATAGCATTTTGAAGATTCTTTCTGAGCCATTTGGATTTCCTTACTTGATCTCTTAACTGCTTCAACTTATCTAGAGAGCAGTTCTATTCTTTCTACTCCTTGAATGAATAAGAGAAAAGCAATTTGTGGTTTACTAACATCTGCATCAGGGTTAAGTGATATTTGTTAAAGATGTTTAAGTCCTGGACACCACGCTGACCAGTAGAATCGAAGTGTTGTAAACTGCATTTTTAAAAACCTCTCTTAAGTGTTTTTTTGGCATCCTAAAATTTGGGAACTACTGGTCTGTAGTATGAGGGCCAGTAGCCACATACATAATGAATGCTTTTGTTGATACTGATGTTATTACCAGAGTTAATTTTAATGAAAACCGAAGCTGATTAAGACACTCTTACTGCCTACTTGTGCTTAAAGGATTCCTTTTTCTTTCTTTCTTTTTTATTTTTATTTTTTTTTTGAGACAGGGTCTCTGTCACCCAGGCTGGAGCACACTGGTACAATCACAGCTCACTGTAGCCTTGACCTCCCAGGCTCAAGTGATCCTCCTGCCTCAGCCTCCTGAGTAGCTGGGACTACAGGTGCTCACCACCATGCCCACTAATTTTTATTTATTTTTGTAGAGACGGGGTCTTGCCACGTTGCCCAGGCTGGTCTTAAACTTCTGGGCTCAAGCGATCCTCTTGCCTTGGCCTTCCAAAGTGCTGGGATTACAGGAATGAGCCACAAAGAATTCTTTAAAAAAGAATATGACAACTCTGGGTAAAAGAAAAAAATATTATTTACTTTAACTCCCTCTGTTCTTGAGCCATAATATTCTTGGGCAGTGGTTCTCACATTTAGCAGTGCATTAGAATCTCTCTCGGGGTTTGTTAGAATACAGATTGCTGGGCCTCATCCCCAGTAGTTTCTGATTCTGGATGAGCCCTGAGAGTTTACAAGTTCTTTACAAGTTTCTTGTAAGTTCCCATATGTTTTAGTTGGCTAGGGCTGCCATAACAAAATACTGTACACTGGGTGGCTTAAACAACAGAACTTTATTATCTCATAGCTCTAGAGGCTCAAAATCCTAGATCATGGTGCTAGCAGGGTTGGTTTCCAGGAGGCCCCTCTCCCTGGCTTGCAGATGGCTGTCTCTTCATACAGTAATCTGTCTGGGCACATATGCATCCCTGGTATCTCTTCTGGGTATTCAAATATCCTCTTCTTATGAGGACAAGAGTCACATTGGATTAGGGCCCATTCTACTGACCTCATATTAACTTAATCATCTCTTTAAAGGCCCTGTCTCCAAATATGGTCATATTCTGAAGTACTGGCAGTTAGGACATCAACATATAAATTTTGAGGGGGACAAAATTCAGTCTGTAACACCATATAATGCTGAGGCTATAGATCTAGGGACCACACTTTGAGAACCACTCTTCCAGACTTGACTGGCCAAACAAGAAATAACTTCTGAAAATACATTTTTCAATCTTGGTAAGCAGTTCTTGGCCTTCTACTCTTTCTAACAACTTTCTCATGATGATCCTTTTGACGTCTCTGTTATAATTATTATCCTTGGCAGATAATTTTCCAGTCTGCAGTCTACGTCTCTCTGTCTTCAATGACTCTTAAATACGTGTCAGAATCCAACTGGGTGTCTTGCCAACAGCTCACACTTAGTGTATTCACACCAGAGCTTATTTTGGTTGGTTTGGTCTTGCTCTTCATTTTGTTTCCCTGTTTCTGTGACATGACCACTCACTGGACATTTAAATGGGATCATGGAGTCATATTTTGTATTTTCCTTTTCTCTGCACCAAATCGAGCAGCATCAACTTTGCAAGTCTCTGTCCCCATAGCCCTTTTCATTTTGTGTCCAGCTTTGTTTAGGTCTCATTCCTTCTTCTTTGAATGTTGCAACACCCTTCTATCCAGAATCTGTCCTTTTAGTCTCTCCCTCCTTTAATGAAGACTATCTGCTGTTGCTGGAGTCATCTTCCTAAAGCATTATTCTAATCAAAATTTTCAACTGTGGCTGGTCCATAAGGTAGTGAGTTACCTCAATTGATTGTTCCCAGTCAGTGACAGATCGACTTCCTTGTTCTATTCTTTCCCCACTTCTCACTACTGCACTTAACTAGTGTTAAAAAAAAATCAAGTGTTTTTCCACTGCTTGTTCAATAGGTAACATGCCCAGTTAAAAAAAACCTCAGGGTTCTGCTACAAAAAAAAAGAGTGAGTAAGAAACTATCAGTCTCCTCCAGCCTGCTCCACTGATTCCCCAAATATTCACTTCATCTTTCCTGTCACACAAGACCCTTCACCCTTCCCAATGCACACACCCCAAAGTGCAATGCAGTTAGAATCTCTAGCTCAAGGTTAAAGATCTTTGCATGTTGTGCATTTGGCTCTGTCAGATCCCAGTGTGGATCACCATGGTCTGGCAAAAAATTATCTGCCCATCGCACCAATATTCAGTGGTGCAATAGGAACATAGTGACTGCAATATAGTATCTGTATTAGCCTGTTCTCATGCTGCTGATAAAGACCTGCCCAAGGCTGGGTAATTTATAAGGAAAAAGAGCTTTAATGGTGTTGATAAAGACATGCCCAAGACTGGGTAATTTATAAGGAAAAAGAGCTTTAACAGATTCAGAGTTCCACGTGGTTGGGGAGGCCTCACATCATGGTAGAAGGTGGAAGGCAAAAGGCACGCCTTACATGGTGGCAGGCAAGAGACAGAATGAGAGCCAAGCAAAAGGGGTTTCTCCTTATAAAACCATCAGATCTCATGAGACTTATTCTTATTCACAACAGTATGAGGGAAACCGCCCCTGTGAATCAATTATCTCCCACTGGGTCCCTCCCACAACATGTGGGAATTGTGGGAGCTACAATTCAAGATGAGATGTGGGTAGGGACACAGCCAAACCATATCAGTATCCATGCAGAAAAGGAGAAAAATAGAAGATTTGAGGGCCATAGCAACTTTTAAATGATGCTGAGCTAGAACAGTGAAGACTCCAGCCTAGGCAGTGGAGTTATTATCATGGCTGTTGTCCTTGTTGGCCATTGGTTTTACCTTCTCAGACACTCTTTCTGGCCCCCTCTCCTCTGTGATCTTTCCAAGGTGAGCATTATAAAGTACACTGTTCTTGGGGTCTGCATTCACACCCACCTCTTTTTGGTGTAAGTTTGGAGACTTGGATTTTTTTAGGGATTGCAACATCATGATGCCAGGCTTGGGGTTTCATTGGCAACACAGTTCCCTAAAAATCTGAGGGGCTTCCAGTCTTCTTGCTGTTGTTCCATCCTATATGTGAATAACCAGAACCAGAGGTCCTGTTTTCATATAATTTTTGAGCCTAGAGTCTCTAGTTTATTACATACGGGCCTTTGTGCTTTGCCAACCTCTCTTCCCCCAAATTAACTTGAGATGATTTGAAAAATAGGCATGGGGATCTTTGCAAATTTGCTGCTTCCTTGTTTTATAGAAAATTCCTGAAGGGAAGGCTTGAACAAGGTGTGGGGTCATGGTCTTATATCTTATAAGATATAAGATATATCAACCACAATATAGCACAACCACAAGGTGGCTTGTGCTCTTGCCTCTGGCTGTGGCTCATAATAGTTTCACTTTGAAGTAAGGATGTAGTCAGCTTTTTCAGCCTGAAAATGTTCCACATTAGACTTGTTAACCTAGCTGCTGGCTGTGGCATCTTAGCAAAATTGTATTTCCTTCCACTCTGCTGGCAGACTGACTAGCTCTAGCCTAGGTTTATCTCTTTTGTGTAGGATTTTGTTGAAAGTATCAGAACTTGCCAAAACACACCACCCTTCTAAAACTTTCATACTATTTTCACTAATGCCACAGGCTTGGTTGGCACCTTTGAATGTTCTGCTAGTCACTGTTTTTACTAGGATCACCAGTTCCCTAGTCTGCAATAGTTTTATTTTTCCCCCCTCCAAGAGATGATGTCTTGCTATGTTGCTCAGGCTAGAATGCAGTGATTATTCACAGATGCAATCATAGTTTTACCTTTTCTATGTCACTCAGACACCTCCTTTAAGTGAATCCTACATTTTAGCTAATGCAGTAACTCTCTTTTGGTATCAAATTTTATATTAATTAGAATTAAGTTTGGGTGCACATGTCAGAAAGCAAAAAGTAACAGTGGTTTCAATGATGCTGGTTTATTTCTCTTCCTTTTAAAAGAAGTTTGGAGGGAGGCAGTCTAGAGCTTGCTAAAGACTCCCAGTATTGTTAGTGTTCCAGGATCTTCCAGCTTTCCTCTCCACCTGCCTAGAGTGAGGACATTGACCTTGTGATTTAAGATGGCTGCTGGAAGTCTAGCCATCACATCCACTTTCCATACATGAAGAAATAGAAAGTGGAATGAGAAGGGTATACCCTTTGCCTTACACTGAGATTTTTGAGGAAATCTATACTTCATTATAACTGCGTGGCCAAGATTTAGTTAATCATATGGCCACTCCTAGCTTCAAGAGAGGCTTAAAATATAGTCTTTTAGCTAAGTAGATGTATCCATCTATCTATCAAGGTTTCGTTACCAAAGTGAAAGGGAAGGTATACAGCAGAGCAGGAAACTAACAGCCTGTCACAGGTAAATGTATAAGTAATAGGGAACATGGCAAAGAGGCCAAGCATGGTGGCTCATGCCTATAATCCCAGCGCTTTGGGAAGCCAAGTGGGCAGATCACTTGAGGTCACGAGTTTGAGACCAGCCTGGCCAACAGAATGAAACCCCATCTTTACTAAAAATACAAAAATTAGCTGGGCGTGGTGGCACATGCCTGTAATCCCAGCTACTCGGGAGGCTGAGGCAGGAGAATTGCTTGAACCCAGGTTGCTCGCTGCAACCTCCACCATTGTACTCCAGCCTGGGCAACAGAGTGGTACTCTGCCTCAATAAATAAAAATAAAATAAAATAAAATAAAATAAAATAAAATAAAATAAAGAAACAAAGTAAAGAGTTTAATGTGCCTCAAGGGAGCTCCACGTAGGTGTGAGGAGGAATTCTGCAGAGGGTGAGGTAGCAGTCAGCTACAACAGCCATGGAGGGCTTTCAAAAGAAGGTAACATTTGAATTCAGTTTTAAAGAATGAGTAGGAGAGAAGTAGGGCAGTTGAACTGGAGAACCAGGACAATTAAAGGCAAATATTTGAAAAAAATGCAAGGTCTATACCCATTTGACTAGACAGGGCTGGGAGTAGGGCGAAGTGAAGGAGATGCACAGGGTACCTGAGATCCTCAGTTCCAGGGTCTTGCCAGCCTGGGATGAGCAGCTCCACAAAATGTATGCTCTAGGTGCCTCACTTACCTGTCCCTAGTCCTGGTTCTGCACTTGAATACATGATACATTAAGGGGACTGGTGGCAAGCCAGGCTGGGATGTCAGCCCTTTCTAATTTCAAGTAAAGAAACTGAAGTCTGCTCCCACACGTGTCCAGAAGAAAGCCTAACATCTTATGCCAGTTCCAGATGACAATTTGGCAATTCTCCCACCAAAGGAAGGATTTTGCTGTTAACTAGCATGATAATTTCTTATAGACCACACATCAAAGACAAATTGCCATGTTTTTTCTTGCCATGGTTATTCTGAGCTTCTGAGTAGTATTTTAGTCTTTCATGATTAGACCCACATCAGATCTTGATGTGAGGAAAGATTCAGGACATTTACTATGATGTTAATATAGCTGACACCTGCTGTAAAAGCCACACAAAATGAAGATGGTGGGAAGTCCCCCGCATTCTCCCAGTATGGGCCTGCAATGCACATGCTCTCACGAATCAGCGGAAGACAAGTTGTTACAAAAGCTTTCACTCAAAGAAGTAAGTTGGGAAATGCAGGAAGTGGGTTATACTGTATGGTTATAATATCATGAAAGCAGTAAATGTTATGCCACTTCTTTCCTAACCTCCCTAACTATGAAGTTGGAGTTCTAGACTTATCATTCCCATCACCATATGTCCTAGATCCTGATTCTCCTTCCAAAAATAGTGAAAGATTACTGGAAACTCCAGACATCAGTTGGTCTACCTGCAGCTCTGTGATAGTGGGGTAGGGAGTAGGTTATAGAAAACAGATTAAAAATAATAGATGCAATTTATTGAGGTACCTTCTAGTTGCTAAGCTCTTGCCATGCATCATTATCTCATAAAGTTCTTTGTTCTTACTTTTAATTATAGGTAGAAGAAATAGTTTATATAGAGATTTAAAGCATTTTTTTTTTGAGACAGGGTCTTGCTCTGTTGTCCAAGCTGGAGTTCAGTGGTGCAATCAGGGCTTCCTGCAGCCTTGAGTTCCTGGGCTCAAGTGATCCAACCATCTCAGCCTCCCAAAGTGCTGGGATTATAGGCATGGGCCACTATGCGCGGCCGTTTTTGATTTTACTTTAAAAAATTATTTTATAGATGGGATCTTGCTATATTGACAAGTCTGGTCTCAAACTTCTCCCACTTCAGCCTCCTGAGCTGCAGGAGCTACAGGCAGACACCACTATACCCGCTTATAGAGATATTAAGTTTCTTGTTCAGTGGCCATCTGGTTTATATTAAAGAACCTTCTCTAGTGGTAACCCACTTCCTCCTGAGGGGAACATCTTTGGGCAACTTTAATTATGGGAAAGTTATTTTTTATGTATGATTCAAAAGTTGATTTTCTATACCTTCTGCTTACTGATTCTTTTTTTTTGAGACAGGGTCTTACTCTGTTGCCCACACTGGAATGCAATGCCACAATCTCGGCTCACTGCAGCCTTGATCTGCTAGGCTCAAGCAATCCTCTCGCCTCAGCCCTTTGAGTAGCTGGGACTACAGGTCTGTGCCACCACTAATTTTTAATTTTTTGTAATGATGGGGTCCCTTTACATTGCCCAGGCTGGTCTCGAAATCTTGAGCTCAAGCAATCCTTGACCACTGGCCTCCCCAAATGCTGGGATTAAAGGTGTGAGCCACCACACCTAGCCTGGTTACTGGTTCTTAATTCTATCCCTACTATTGAAGTCCTTAAAATATGCAAAAATAGTTATTATGTTTACAGGTTTTCCTTGTCTCTTGATTGAAAATTCAAGTTCTTCACATGGCCTGATTCTAAACTTCCTCACTGGGGTTGCCATTCTTTTGTTATGTTCTAGTTTGTCTGTAAGCTCTAAAAAGAACTGAGCACAGTAACCCACCTGTGGGTACTAACTGTAGTGTTTAGAAGGACTGTCACCTCCCTCACTCTAGATGTTATGTCTTTCTTCCTCTTCCTTTCTCTCTCCTTCCTTCCTTCCTTCATTCCTTCCTTCTTTCCCTCCCTCCCTCCATCCTTCCCTCCCTCGCTCCCTCCCTCTCTCTCTCTTTCTCCCTTTCTTCCTTTCTTTCTTTGACAGAGTTGACAGAGTCTCACTCTGTCATCTAGGCAGAAGTGCAGTGGTGCAATCATAGCTCACTGTAGCCTTAAACTCCCTGGTTCAAGCATCCTCCTGCCTTACTTAGCCTTCCCACCTGTAGGACTACAGGTGCACACCACCACATCTGGCAAATTAAATTTTTTTTTTGTAGAGATGGAGTCTTGCTGTGTTGCCCAGCTTGGTCTCAAACTCCTGAGCCCAAGCGATCCTCCTGCTTCAGACTCCCAAAGTGCTGGGATTACAGGTGTGAGCCACTGTGTCAGTCCAGATATTGTATTTCTATTAATGGAATGTAGAATTCTCAGTATTTTAGGGTGTCAGGGACTGTATATAAAACTATATATTTTTAATATATTTTAGGGTGTCAGGGACTATATATAAAACTATATATTTTATACTTATATACTTCCATTAAACATACCATTGATGAAATCCCTAAATTTTTTTTCACATTTGCTTTTGCTATGCCTTGTTACCTCCGTACTACATTTCTTCAGGTGGGTGTTTTGGATGCAAACACAGACCTTAACATTTGTTTCAGTGAAATAATATTTTATTAAATTCAAAACGTTGCTCCAGGTGCTTAAGATTTTTTTTGAGATTGATTTTTGCCACCCACCATACTTACTATTACTTCTAGCTTCATTGCATCAAGTAATATGAAAACCTGTCCTCTGTACCTTCTTC
The DNA here is from genome assembly GCF_029289425.2 of Pan paniscus. Lineage (NCBI taxonomy): Eukaryota > Metazoa > Chordata > Mammalia > Primates > Hominidae > Pan > Pan paniscus. Next base: position 74,817,635 of record NC_073263.2, read on the forward strand.
TTTTTTTGAGAGACAGTCTCGTTCTGTTGCCCAGGCTGGAGTGCAATGGTGCGATCTCAGCTCACTGCAACCTCTGACTCCTGGGTTCAAGCAATTCTCGTGCCTCAGCCTCCCGAGTAGCTGAGATTACAGGCACCCGCCACCACACCTGGCTAATTTTTTGTATTTTTTTCAGTAGAGACAGGGTTTTGCCTCATTGCCCAGGCTGGTTTTGAACTCCTGAGCTCAGGCAATCCGCCTGCCTTGGCCTCCCAAAGTGCTAGGATTACTGGCGTGAGCCACTGCACCCGGCTATATATTTTCTATTTTATTTTATTTATTTATTTATTTATTTATTTTTAGATGTAGTTTCACTCTTGTTGCTGAGGCTGGAGTGCAGTGGCACAATCTCAGCTCACTGCAACCTCCACCTTCTAGGTTCAAGCGATTCTCTTGCCTCAGCCTCCCAAGTAGCTGGGATTACAGGTGCCCACCACTATGCCTGGCTAATTTTTTTATTCTTAGTAGAGACAGGGTTTTGCAATGTTGGCCAGGCTGGTCTTGAACTCCTAACTTCAGGTGATCCACCTGCCTTGGCCTCCCAAAGTGCCTGAGATTACGAGTGTGAGCTACCATGCCTGGCCAAAACCTGTCCTCTGTATCTTCTAACAGTGCAACTAACAAACTGTTGACATTGATCCATCAGAAGGAGACAACTCTCCAGCATCGGCTTAGACTATCTGTTCTTCTTTTGCCATTCAGATCCTTGTTCATCATGTTTTCCCTTCAGAAATTTTCCCATATTTGAATGTTTTCAAAGTCTACCTGTTTTTCAAGGTCTAATTCAAAGCCCATCTCCTCCATGAAGTCTGCTCTGATCCATTGTGATTTTCCCGTCTCGGAAATTCCTAGGCATATTTGGATTCTTCACTCCTAACCTCCCACGTCCTTTCTGTGAATGTGAACTCCACCTTCACTTCCAGTCTCATGAAGACAAGAACAATATTATTTATTAGCCTCTAGCCTCTGGCTGTCACAGTACCAGGCTGAGGGTAGTGTTTAATTGTTACTTGTTTGGATTGATTAGGCCAGTAGTTCTCAACAGGAGATGGTTTTGCCCACCTCCTCCTCCCTTTCCAGGGAATGTTTGGCTATGTCTGGAGACATTTTTTTATCGTCCTACTGAAAGGGTGCTACTGGCATCTATCTAGTGGGTAGAAGCCAAGGATTCTGCTAAACATCCTAAAGTGCACCGGAAGATCCCCACCCTAAAGAATCATCCAGAATGTCAATAATGATGATGTTGGGTAACTCTGTATTAGACAATTCAGGCGTGTTTTGATTGGCTTTTTAAAAGACTACTCCATCTTTCCGTTAAGAACTACATTTTGGTGACAGATAACATGTCTGCCGACCCTTCCTGGAAGGAATGCTGCCTCCACATAGTCACCTCTGTGGTTCAAGCCAGGGCAGTCAGTTTGTCTTGGTTAGGTTACTGAAAGAAGATGATTATGGGTGAGTTAGCAGGTATGGGCATAATAAAAGTGATTCCACAAGCTACAACTAAAAATTAGTTTTATTAGTTTCTGGCTATGCTCTCTATAAATGTCTAGATTTGGGCTTCATTTTATTTGTATGTTAGAATGAGATAGTAAGAACTTTCCTCTAGCTATTTTATGAGGATATTTTGAAGAAAAAGGACATAATTTAGGTGAAAAATTTTGAATTCTCTGGGTAGGAAAATGACCATTAAAGCATTACAATGATAATTATTAGTGGATATCTGGGGTACATGGGAACAAAGTACTTTATATAAGGTGCTTTATACTGCAAAGAAAAGACGCAATTAAAGCAAACATGTTGTTCTGGTTCTAACTTATATTTCTGTGGCCAGGCTTGATCTCCTAAACTATATATATATGTCTTCCCACCACCACCTGAGGAGACCCTACTGGAAACCCTCTTCCTGACCCATGGGCTGTGGCCAGGTCCAAGAGAGTGGATGAGAAACAATAAGAAAATGTTTGCTGATCTTAGGATGTATGAGTGCTTTTATTATTATTTAAAATGGAAACTTTATGGGATTCAGAAAGCCATCCCTTGATAAACTTGGCTCCTTTCCATGGTTTTATTTTTGTTTTTATTTTCTTGCATAGCTCTGAAGGAGTTTTCAACACATACAAGGAGTTAAAAGACTTCTAAGCAGCGACGGTGCGGCCGGTCACAAGCATGCGTCCCTTTGGCAGGCAATCGCTCGTCTCCACGACGCCGGCCCGCCTCACCTACTGTTTGTCTGTGTCTCTGTGGCTGTTGTGTGGCTGGCATCTACCCCCATGCTGGCGTGCCAAAGGAGTGAATGAACAATGGGATACCCTGGCACTGGCGGGTGTTTTAATAACTGTGGAAAATGAGGAATTTACAGATGCATGATTCAAGCTCCCACTTCAAAGTTCCTCCACCAAAATCCTCCTGAAATGAGAAGCAATACTACTGAACATAATGCAACCTTTTGCATGGCTGCCCAACATGACTATAAATCTGTGTGTGCAGTGTTTGGGAAAGTTACATGGCTGGGAAACCGATGCCCTGCTTTCATCTGGAATTTATGTGCAGTGTTCAGTAGGTAGGTGCTGTCTGGGAAATATGAGGGATATAATAGGAAGCAATTTGCTTTTCACTGGCAGTCAAGACTCAAGGCAGGCCTGGGCTCATTGGCCAGGGGTTTAACCAGCAACGCTACATGACTAGATCCTCTTGGGCCTGAACTGCCTTCACTCTGAATGGAGAACATTCTCTCCCCGCTGGTCTGAGACTGTACTGGCAAGGAGGAGAAATAAGTCCTTTGTGTCCCACTCCTTTCTTCATATTCTCTGCTTTCTCGTCTGCTCCTCAGTAGATATCCCAAGTCTTATGATGCTTTCAGTGGATGCCATGTCTCCTGCAGAGGCTCCTCATTCAAGCCTGTCCTGCTCCAGATCGATTATTTTTCTTTTTGTTAATAATTACTGACATTCATCTAATGCATAGTGGGTTCTACACTGTGCAAGTACTCATTAAACCTTACCTCACCTTGAGAGGTAGATTTTTTGTTTAGAGATGGGGTCTTGCTATGTTGTCCAGGCTGAGCTCAAACTCTTGGGCTCGAACAATCCTGCCGCCTCTGTCTCCTATAGTTGTTGGGACTATGGGTGTGTGGGCTACTCCACCTGGCTGAGAGGTAAATCTGTTTTATTCCTAATTTTTATTTTTTTTGAGACAGGCTCTCACTCTGTCACTCAGGCTGGAATGCAGTGGTGCAATCTTGGCTCATTGCAACCTCTGCCTCCTGGGTTCAAGCGATTCTCCCATCTCAACCTCCCGAGTAGCTGGAAATACAGACGCATGCCACCATGCCCAGCTAATTTTTGTATTTTTTGTAGAGACGGGGTTTCACCATGTTGGCCAGGCTGGTCTCGAACTCCTGGCCACAAGTGATCAACCCACCTCTGCCTCCCAAAGTGCTGGGATTACAGGCATGAGCCACCATGCCCAACCTATTCCTAATTTTTACGTAAGAGAATAGTCTCAAAATGCATAAGTAACTTGCCCATGGTCACACAACTAGAATGAGAAGTAGAAATTTGAACCCAGGTCCGACGCCCAAACTCATTACACCATTTGATATTCTTCCCACCTCTCACCTTAAAACTCAATGATGGTATTTCCCATTCTTTCAGATTAGCAGCAACGAAACTATTTACCTTGTACATATTTCACAAATAGCATTTACATTTTAGCTGGGTCTTCTTGGACATGGTGCCTCAATAGAAAGTCCTGATTGTTATTGTTAGATTTTCCCACACTGTGGCAAATGTTGACGAGAGGGTGGCACCTTCTGATTGCCTATGAAAAATGCCACCCAGATGGGGAGGCCTGTGGTTTGCTGGCCTGCTTCGTCCAGTCCGTGACAGAGTGGTGTAGCTATTACTACCAGACAGGATAAATCCTGGACAGTGCTCTCTGGGCACTGTTGACATTTGCCTCGATGATTCTTCTTTCTTCCCTTTAAGACGGACCAGTGTCTTATTCTATGTCTCCTTCTCATATGCTAAAAACCTTCAATCCAGGCCGAGGTCAAGTGCTTTCTAAAAACTTCCTTTGTAAGGTTCCTCTCTTAGGCAGATACTACATATGAAATAATAACTACCAGCAGTAGCCAAAAGACCCTGTGCTATATTATTTTTATCATCTCTTCCTCACTATAAAATATTTGAGAAATGTAATTTTACTTTTGAGGCATTTAAATGAGGAAACTGAGATAATTTAAGTGATTTTTCTAAAGCCACACTGCTTAGCAAATCTGGACCTTAAACTGACGAAGCCATCAAGGCAATGTTAGGAGTCTAGTTATGGCTGATGTGGCATACAGTTCATCACATTTTTACCAGCTCCGTAATTAGAAACTGGGTGGTTATGCGTGGTTTACTGTGGTAGAGATTGATGATGGTTCAGTTAAGGATCAAAGAAAAATCATTTCCCAGTTCTCTATCCATTCATATTGTTGTGGTTTTTTTTTTTTTTTTTTTTTTTTTTCAAATCTTCCTAATTTTCCTTTTTTTTTTTTTTTCTTCTTTCCCGGAGTGAGTGCAAGCCAAGAAACCTTTGGAGTGTGACTTTGGGGCCAGGCAGTGTTTCGGTGCCACATAATGATATAGTAGTGCATCATCAGTTGCTAGATCTGGGTCTCCTTGGGTGATGGAGTGTTCTTCCTGGAAGCCTAGGGCAGGGGAAGGAGCCCGGGGTCATGAACAAAGCTGTTGGTGTTCTATCAAATTAGTACAAAACTTTTAAAAGTTCTTTTATTTTTTCCTTTCTTCCTATATATTGAAAATATTTTAAGGATATGTATTTCTTTTCAAGTTTTTGCTTTGATTACAACGTTTTTATTCTTCTTCAGTTCTAAGTATTTTAGAAATTTCCATATGGGTTTTCTGCATCTCATGAATTATTTGGGAGTATGTTCCTGAATTTCCAATTGCATAGACTTTTTTTTTTTTTTTTTTTTTTTTTGAGACAGAGTCTCACTCTGTAGCCCAAGCTGGGGTGCAGTGGCGAAATCTCCCTGCAACCTCTGCCTCTGGGGCTCACGCCATTCTCCTGCCTCAGCCTCCCAAGTAGCTGGGACTACAGGCGCCCACCATCACACCCAGCTAATTTTTTGTATTTTAGTAGAGACGGGGTTTCACCATGTTGCCCAGGGTGGTCTCGAATTCCTGAGCTCAGGCAATCTGTCCGCCTTGGCCTCCCAAAGTCCTGGGATTACAGGCGTGAGCCACCGCGCCCGGCCTAGATTTTTAACTTATTTATTTTTATGTTTAATGTCTAACTTGATTACAGTGTGATCTGAGAGCATGGCCCCTCTGTACTGATTCCCTGAAATATGTTAAAACTGGTTTTAGGACATAGTTTTCATTTTTGTAAAATTCTCATGTGTATTTCAGAAAAATATTTATTCTCTAATGGTTTGGTTCAGGATTCTATGTTTGTCTATAATTTAAGCTCACTGATTTTGTCATTGAAATCTTTTTCTTTTTCTTTCTTTTTTTTTTTGAGACAGAGCCTTTCTTTGTTGCCCAGGCTGGAGTGGCACGATCATGGCTCACCACGGGCCCAACCTCCCTGGCTCAGGGGATCCTTCCACCTCAGCCTCCTGAGTAGCTGGGACTACAGGCACATGCTACCATGCCTGGCTAATTTTTGTATTTTTTTATAGATACAAGGTTTCAGCATGTTGCTCCGGCTAGTCTCAAACTCTTCCTCAGCCTCCTAAACTGCTAGGATTACAGGCATGAGCCACCACACCCAGCCAAAATCTATTTCTTTTTAAATTTTTGTCTGCTTAATTTGTCAATAAAGGAGACAGGTATGTTGAAAGCTCTTACTATATGATGATGAATATGTCAAATTTTGCAGTTTATTAATTTTTGCTTTACAAATTTCCAAGTTATATTAGATGTGCACAAATACAGAATTATAACATACTGGTAAATTTAATGTTTAAAAAAGTATTATGTAGTAGAGACTCTCTATCTTCAATAATGCTTTCTGCTTTAAAGTCTATTTTGTCAAGTTAATTTTATGCCCCTAGTTTTTTTTTTTTAACTTTTATTTTGGTTAGTATTTGTCTACATAGTTTTTACTTTTGACCATTCTTATGGATATTTTATAAATGTGTCTGTTGTGAAGAATGCATATCTTTAAAAGAAACAAATAAACAATCAGACAATCTTTGTCTTTCAATTGGACATTTCAGATTTTTTACATTTAGTGTGATTTGGGAGTGTATTTTGAATTGTTTCTTACGATTTGTCTTGTTTTTCAAATTCTATTCTGTTCTTTTAGGAATAATATTGGAAATTTTTCTTTCATTTCAGAAGACATGATCTTTATATTTTGATAAGGTATAATATGCTACTGTGTTCATGAAGCCAAGGCACAGTCGTGAAATTAACAACAACAACAATTATGTAGGTTTCAAACACTGCCAAAATATAAATCATTTGTCTGATGGCTGAAAGAAATCCTAAACTCTTTCCTTTATATGGTTTTTGTCTTGTGATATGCTTGTTAAGTCATGAAAACACTATAACTATTTCTCACAAATGGATTTAACAACAGGTTTCCTCTCTTTTCTTATTTGTTTCTCATTTGCACCTTTCCCACCGTGTCTGGATGTGTTTCTGGCTTCCAGTTTTCTACAGATTCTAGATGGAGCGCCCTCTCTTTGTTCCCTGACTTCTCCCTTACAGGTCTTCTCTCAGGTAGCAACATAGGTGTATGCAGCCACTCACAGCCCGCAGGCTCTAGCAACTAAAACAAAGAAACAATTATGCTTTTACATTAGAGATGTTTAATAAACAAAGAAAAATAAAGCTCAGAGACTTTGATGGAGGTGTAGGGTGAGAGGGTGAGATTTTTAAAGTTCACAGAACCTTTCCTAAACAATCAGAGAGACCAATATCACTACTGGCTTTTGTTTTGTTTTGTTTTGTTTTTTTGTTTGTTTGTTTTTGTATTGCCCCACCTCCCTGTGCTGTTGGATTCCCCATATGTTTACTTGGTTTTCACATCCCATCAGGTATCCCTGGTCTAAAGAATTCTATGCTGCGACTTATTCAAGAGCTGTCTGGTGATGTTACAACATAACTCAAATTTTCCATTGCTCAATGAGAAACATTTTTTAGAAGTCACTGTGAGAATTGAAATGGAAGTTGTGGGTACACAGGAGCTCTAGGAAGAGACTTCTTTTTAGATACTCTCCATATATCCGATAGTATTCAGAAGTTAAAAAAGATCAATATAAACTTAAAAATACTATCAAATACCTCTTTTACCATTAATGATCCCACAATAAGGTATTGCCCTCTATTGATAAACTCTAGTTCCAATTCTTCACATGATCTGTTCAGACTTTTTACTTCTGGTTGGCTCATCTCAGCTGTTGGCCAGTGTGTGTTCAAGAAATGCAAACTAACATTTTATATACATCTTAACAGATTCTAGTCAGGCACAGTGGCTCACACCTGTAATCCCAGCACTTTGGGAGGCCAAGGTGGTGGGATCACCTGAGGTCAGGAGTTCAAGACCAGCCTGACCAACATGGTGAAACGCTGTCTCTACTAAAAATACAAAAATTAGCCTAATGTGGTGGCACACACCTATAATCCCAGCTACTTGGGAGGCTGAGACAGGAGACCCACATGAACCCAGGAAGTAGAGGTTGCAGTGAGCGGAGATAGCACCACTGCCCTCCAGCCTGGGCAACAGAGTGAGACTCTGTCTCCAAAAAACAAACAAAAAACAGATTCTTATAAGGCAAGCAAATTTGGTGGGGGAAAATCCAATGGGGATAACTACTGGTCTTCCTTATGATGAATGGTCTGTGGACATTTGTCTGTCTCCAATTATTCTATCAGTTTTTGCTAACTTTGGAACTCAAGGCCATAGGAAATCTTTTTCTCTTTAAAAATAGTTTTAGGAGATAAGGATCAAAATTAAATACCCATAGCAGGTGTTTGTCTACAAATGTGTGCATGCATTGGCACATGGCTGCTTGAATGTGCAGTGTGTGCCAGCTTGGTAACTGTGGGTGGAATTTGGGCATTAGCTCTAGAAAATGCAACCTGCAGAATATTTTCTTTCTTTCTCATCTGAACAAAAGCATCACAGGACTGCATCTTTTCTACCTGAGCAGTAATGATTCAGAAATGAGCACTGAGAGATGAGTTGTTCCATGTGAGATTAATGCACTTACTCTCTAAAGCACCTCTTTCAAATGCAAATCTTTATAAAATACAGCATACACTTTGCTGCCTTCTTTCATGGAATATACTAGATAGCATTTAACCTTGTTTGGATGGGTAGAGTCATTGTTAGAAAACTGGTGTTTTTCAATACAAGAATAGAGGATGCCCATGGAGTTATTGAGCTGCGTGGAGATGTAGGCCGTGATTAAACGCCCTGCAGGCTATAGTTATTGAGTTTTTCTTATCTGCTGCCCATAATTTTTCTATTTCTGTCTTATGGTAAAACTGACATTCCTATTTTTAATTCCTGCCCTATTAGCCATTCTTGACATTTATTGTTTAAGTTGACAGATTGTTGGTCATTACTGAAGATAGGCAATGTTTACACAATGCTTATTATCCTATTCTCTTTACTTGGAATATGTTTGAATATTCCCAAGGTGGATTGGACAGGAGAGAGGAGCAATTTAACTTTAGGGGAGGTGGCCAGGCATGGTGGCTCACGCCTGTAATCCCAGCACTTTGGGAGGCTGAGGTGGGTGGATCACTTGAGGTCAGGAGTTTGAGACCAGCCTTGCCATCATGATGAAACCCTGTCTCTACTAAAAAAAAAAAAAATACAAAAATTAGCCGGGTGTGGTGGCACAAGTCTGTAATCCCAGTTACCAGGGAGGCTGAGGCAGGAGAATTGTTTGAACCTGGGAGGCAGAGGCTGCAGTGAACCGAGATCGTGCCATATCACTCCATCCTGGGTGACAGAGAGAGACTCTGTCTCAAAAAAACAAAAACAAAAACAAAAAACAAAACTTTGGGGGAGGGCTTATGGCATGACACTTCCCAAAGATGGCTGCAACAGTCCTCCAGGCCACATCACCCTCTAAACTGTGGCCTTGACCCCCATTGGGAGATGGAGTCTACATTCTATTCTTCTATGCCTGGGTAGATTTGTGACAGTTATGGCAGAAGGGATGCTATGTGTCTTCCAGTTCTAGGTGTTAAGAGGCAATGCAGGTTCTGCTCTATCACTCTTATTTTTGGAGTTCTGAGTCATCAGGCAAAAGATCTGACTCTACTAAGACTTCCATGCTATGAGGAAGCCCAGGCCACGTGCAGATGGTACAGTTAATAGCTCCAGCTGAGGACCAGGCTGACAGGTATCAACCTCCAGGCACATGCGTGAAGACACCTCCAGATAATTCCAACCTTCATCTCCTGAATCCCCCTCCCCCAGCTGTTGAGTCTTCCCATCTGAGGCCACAGACATCATGGAATGGTGACAAATGTCCCTGCTGCACCCTTTCCAAATTCCTGAACCACAGAATCCAGAGTGGTTAGACAGTAATTGGAACAAGGCCCCAGGGATTCTTCTGGAAGTGGAAACAAGAGTTTTACTTTATAGTCTTTGCAAAATGCTATGTGGGGTAGTGGTTAAGATATTGAGCTCTGGAGTTAGACAGATTTGGATTCAAATCCTGAATCCATCAGATGTTATACCTTTTTCAGCTTCAATTTCCTCATCTGTAAAATGGGGACACTACTCATATTCTGTCATAGGGTTTTGTGATGATAGTGTATTCGGTATAAAGTATTAGCAGGTGAACAACACAGAATAAATACTCATACCTTTTTGCCGTGTGTGTGGCATAAGATTGAATTCTCAGAGATTCCTATTACTGCCTTCCTGATTCTCAGATGTGTTCCAGATAATTGAGATTTCTAGATAGATGAAGCTCTACTCTATTACTATTAAGATTTGATAATGCTATTTTCACAACTTAAAACTTGGAAAGAAATAGCAGTGCATACACTCTGAAGCAGAGGTTGCTAGATTGTAAGGCTGAGGAGGGCAGAGACCACATCTCTTAGTATTCTGTCTTCAGAGTCAAGCACAACTGAACACCACAGAAAGTGCTCAATAAATACTTTTCGTATGAATCACCTTCAGATTCTATTCATGTGGCCGGGTGTGGTGGCTCACGCCTGTAATCCCAGCACTTTGGGAAGCCGAGGTGGGTGGATCACTTGAGGTCAGGAGTTCAAGACCAGCCTGGCCAACCTGGTGAAAGCCCATCTCTACTAAAAATACAAAAAAAATTAGCCGGGTATGGTGGTGCATGCCTGTAATCCTAGCTACTCAGGAGGCTGAGGCAGGAGAATTGCTGGAACCCAGAAGGTGAAGGTTACAGTGAGCCGAGATCGCCCCACTACACTCCAGCCTGGGCAATAAGCAAAACTCTGTCTAAAAAAAAAAAAAAAGATTCTATTCATGTAACCTTTAGATTCCACAAAGGGTGGGGGATCACCTCATTATCACTTATTTTCAGAGGCCTAAAATTTCCACATTGATTGCAATATTTTCCAGATGACTTAATTTGTTTAGGGCCATGGAAGTACACAACTATTTTTTTTTTTTTTTGAGACAGAGTCTTGCTCTGTCGCCCAGGCTGGTGTGCAGTGGCCCGATCTCGGCTCACTGCAAGCTCCGCCCCCTGGGTTCACACCATTCTCCTGCCTCAACTTCCCAAGTAGCTGGGACTACAAGGCGCCTGCAACCACGCCCGGCTAATTTTTGTATTTTTTAAGTAGAGACGGGGTTTCAGTGTTAGCCAGGATGGTCTCGATCTCCTGACCTCGTGATCCGCCCAGATCGGCCTCCCAGAGTGCTGGGATTACAGGCGTGAACACTGCGCCCAGCCGGAAGCACACAACTATTAAGATAACCACTTTTTGTATTTGTAGATAAAAAATATTTTCCCCATATTCTTGGAATATTATGATGGATATTAAATAATTTGTTAAGTAATTAGCCCAATGCATTTTTTGCATAAAATGCTTACAATTTTGGTTTTAATGATTCAGAGGCCAAACTGGTAATTTTAAGTCGGCACTGTGATTTCAATTAATTATCACTTTAAAGTTCCTTCATAATTGCAGTCACACTAGGCAGCAGCTCAATTTTCTTGTCACAACATATAGAACTTTAATTAGAGTGAAAATTATGAACTATGGCAAGGGATTTTGGTATATTCTAGTAACTCAATTTTAATGGAAATACTACGTTCTGATTTTTATTCGGTGAAACAGGTTATAAACTTCTCTCAGGGAGTTACGTAACCTTGAAACCTTTAGAATTTTATTGATGACTAATGTAGAGACTGCAAAAACAAATTCCATTTTCCAAGGTCCAAAGTTCCTGTATTATCCTCATAGGTTAGTTTATGCTATGGTAACTATACAAAATTTCTTTGTCACACCACGTCCATTTTTTTTTGTATTTTTTTTTTAATTGGCCCAAAATGTCAGTCCAAGTCCATTTTAGATTTAGGTGACCCACCACGTCGTGGCTCCGCCTTCCAGGCCCTGTGATCTTGGGGCACCTGTGTCTCAGCATCTGTATTTACCATCACTGTGGCAAGGGAACCAGCACAGAGAACCTCACCTGGGCTCTCGATGCCTCGGCTCAGAAATCACACCTGTCGCTTTCGCTTCACACTTCATAGGCCAGCACAAGTCAAATGGCTATGTTTAATTTCACTAGGTGGGGAAGAGTGATTCTCCTATATGTCAAAGAATGGGGGCTGAGGCAGGAGAATCACTTGAACCAGGGAGTCAGAGGTTGCAGTAAGCTGAGATGGTGCCACAGCATTCCAGCCTGGTGACAGAGCCAGATTCTGTCTCAAACAAAAAAAAAAAAAAAAAAAAAAAGGGAAACATTGTAATACTCCAGCAAGTAACAGAGAGGTTGTAAGAACTGGTTCAACATCTTTTTTTCAGGCAAAACTTTTTTTCCTCCAACTTGACGAAAATTACATTGAATATAAATGGAATCTTACATCTTTAATGTGATTAGTACAACTTAAAGTACCGTAAAGTACCGTACTTACAGCAGAATGGGATCTTATAGGAGGTGGTTCTGTCTTGGATTCTTTCCAGGGGGTGGGGATGCTGAGTGCTGGAATTGCCATAGGGACTTGGTTACAACATTGCTTTGCTGAGAATGCAGTTCTGAAGCAGGGACCTAGAGGATGATACCATAAGGAGGCTCTCCTTTAATTATCTCCCCCGGTGTGGGACTGGGCGATAAGATACACAGTTTGAAAAGTAATCAGGGCAACTGCAGCCAAATATTGTTACACTTTAGATAGTAACTACAGGGATTGAAATATCTACCTTTCTTTTCCTAAGAACCATCTTGCAACCACTTCCACCCCCTATCTGTCATTGTCCTGTGCTCAATCAAAAGAATGTACACACAAAGTGAAGGTCTGATAAGACCACATCTACAAGGTACATTAAGTCTCTAATCTTTTTTTCCCCTTTCAACCAAAAAGAGTATGTTATATATCTGCTGATTTTTAAATGCGGAATATCATTTCTTGTCATGATTTTCTGCTACTGCACATGGGCTCTGGGTCTATGCAAGGAAAGTGTCAATAATTTGAAACCATTGACACTTTCTGTTATGTCACTAACAGCCTTTGGCCAATAAGTGCTAAGCAAGTTTTTGGTGAGGAGACTTTGGTCCAACACGTTGTTGATACAACCTTGGGCCAACCTGTTAACTGAAATGCATCATCATGACATCTGGGTAAAGAGGAGTCAAATACTTAGTGCCCTTTGTGTTTCTTCCATAACACAAAATAATCTCTACATGTAACTAACAAATGAACTTTCCCAGCACACTGTTTTTGTTGTAATATCACAGATTTAACTTGTGAGCGTCTACAGGGTTGGGGTGGGGTGGCATGGTGTTGAAGTCTGTAAGAGAGTTTATGCAATTGCCTTTCCCAGTAAGGGACAGTCATTTAAGAAGCAATCTACATCAGAGAATGTGCTACATCAGAGAATGTTTGTCCACATTTTCCATTGTTCTATCATTACCACATGTGCAATTTTTATTCTTAACAGCATGTTGAGTTTGTCAACTTTTCAGTAAAAACAGGGCCTTGCACTAAAAGATGTCCTGCAATAGGACTGAGAACAATAATCACGTACCAGGTGCCCATATAGCATGTTGGTGTCAATATTTGAAAAACAGAGCATCAGTACCCTGGCCTGAAGGCATTATAGCGCAGATTGTTTATCAGAGTGATGGCACTTTCTAGGAAAGGAAAGTGAGAAGAAGGCATATTTCAAGAAAAAGAACTGATTGTTGCAGCTAACACAAAAGGTTTAAATGGATTTTTTCTTATATTATTCTCTCTTGGTTTTTCTCAACATATTTTTCTCAATATATTGTCATACAATACCATGTACATTGTTACTTTTATTCTTTCATTCATTTAACAATCATGTGTTGGTTGCTATGTGACAGGAAATGGCTAAAGATAAAGAAATATGATCTTGAAGGATTTGCTGTCAAGTAAGGGATATACATTGACTGGGAATTAGAGAAATGGAGTAGAAGTAAAAACAAGGGGACATGGGAGCACCTAGAAGGGCCTATAGAAGTATCTAGGAGAGGAGCCAGGCATGGTGGCTCACGCCTGTAATCCCAGCACTTTGGGAGGCCGAAACAGGCAGATCATCTGAGGTCAGGAGTTTGAGACCACCCTGGCCAACATTGTGAAACCCTGTCTCTACTAAAAATACAAAGAATTAGCCAGGCATGGTGGTGTGAGCCTGTAGTTCCAGCTACTGGGGAGGCTGAGGCAGGAGAATCGCTTGAACCTGGGAGGCAGAGGTTGCAGTGAGCCAAGATCATGCTACTGCACTCCAACCTGGGTGACAGAATGAGACTCAGTCTCAAAAAAAAAAAAAAAAATTGTCTAGGAGAGGAAGGGGAAAGGAGAAAGATAATCATGGCTTTCTGAGTCTTGAAGGATACACACAAGTGGATCAAAGGGGAATGACCACTTTAGGCAGAGGGAAGAGCCCAGAGACATCAGCCCTCATGAGTGTTCAGGGAGTGGCAAGTGACATGTGAGGATGGAGCATCAGGCGAGGAAGGCTTGTGGCGCAGGGTGAGGCCAATCAAGGTCTGGAAGCTTCACAACCCAAGACTCTGGTGCCCCAGCAAGAAGTGAACTTCATCCTGGTGGTTCTGGGGAGGCACTGAAAAGTTGGAGACAGGGAGAGTTAGAATGTGATTCCCATGTCAGGAAGATGACTCTAAAGGCCAAGTGGAGTTTGAACGGCAGGCTGCCGTGTTCCAGGTCAGAGATGATGACCGCAGTGGCAGTGGGCATGGCAAGAAGAGGAAAGATGGGAGATGTTTAGACTGTAAAATTAAGAGAGCTTGTTAAGTGATTGAATGTGGAGGCTTAAGGAGAGGAATGGCCAGGGATGATTTTTATGTTTCTGACTTGTGTGACTAGCATTAAACAAAATAAGGAATATAGGGGAATCATCTTTGAAGGAAAGATGAGTTTGAGATGCCTGAAAATTGAAAATGATATGCCCATTAATGCAATAATACTGGCTAACATTTATTGAAAGCTCAGTATACACCAAATATTGTCATAAATTATATATTTTAATCAATTTAATTCCCACAGCCACCCTAACAGCTATTGTTAGTTTATTTCATCAAATCTAAGGTACCATCCATTGTAAGACACATCTTGATTCAAAGATGTTAAAACGTCCCTCTTAGAATTAATACAATATCGTATTATTCCTATTTTATAGATTTAGAAACTGAGGCAGAGAGATTAAGTAATTTATCCAAAGTCACATAGTAAATGGAGGAGCTGGGCTTCAGAAGCAGTCAATGGAGGAGCTGGGCTTCATAAGTAGTCTGCCTTTCAAAATTTTTCATTTAATCACTGTACTACATCTCTTGTTGGTACATATGAGTCTCAGGAAAGTGATCTGGGATGGAGATAGAGATCTGAGAGTCATCAATCAAAAATTCTCCATTAAATGGCAGAGGTGGAGATAGCGTTTATAGTACATAACTAATAAAGTTGCGATAAGGTCCTTTAAATTCAAACTGAAATAACATTGATAATTATAACCAAATGCCCCTTTTGATACATTAAAACACCTCAAAAAATCAGAGTACACATATTTCAGGCATTTTTTTAATAAGAGAAACTAAAGATACAACATAACAAAGTTGATCAGAATTTCCCAATAAAAAGTATAAGTTTTCAGAGAGGAGGCTGTGGCGCAGCTGATTTTTTTAACCATCAGCTTCTGAGTTTCCTAAGCACATGGCCATTTCCTCACTTGTTTTGTGAAATGACAGCCGAGAGGTGGAGTGGAATGGAAATCTAGAAATCATTGCCATGCAAATATGCAGAAGCAAAGCTGTATGTTTGCATGTAAAGCTCATGGTATCTGCAGTCCTCGGAAGAATTAAATTCCTTACCTGTGGGCAGGTGTGTATTTGGCCACATGCCTTTACTTATTAGGCAAGACAATGTCCCTCAGTGCAGTGAGTCACTGCTTTTGGAAGCAATCCTTCTGACTCAAGAGTAACAACTTTGTTTTTCAGGCACAGTTTGTTTCCCCCACCTTGTCCCCCACTCCTGTCTCTCCTCCTTTTCCTACTGATTATCAGATCCTAGTGGAGGAAGTAGAAGGGAAGAACTTACGGGTTTTAAAGACAGAAACCCAGTTTACAGAGTTGCAAGGGAAATAGGAAAGCAACATTTGGAGCCCAGTTCTGAGTTTGCTTTAAGCTTTAATCAGGCAAGAAGAATAAGCTGGGAACAGCTCCAAGGAGGTAGGTTGCAGAAAAGCAGTGTCTCCATGTCCTTCTCAGCAAGCTCAGGTGCAAAAGATAAGTGTACATTGTCTTTGAAAGGAGAAGAGTCTTTGAAAGTAGAATAGTCAGGGAAAGAGGGCTGCTTCGGTAGCCAGCCTTCCAGATGGGGTCAGTATGAACAGCCTCATGAGCAGCTGCAGTTTAACCCAAACAATCACACATGTTTGTAAGTGCCTTTGGTCCAACTTGCTGATAGTGTAATGACAATAAACAGAGCAAATGAAGTAGCCACTCCAGCAAGGAATGAGTTTTCGAAAGAAGAAGCCCATGTTTTTGAGAAGAATGTTTCTAAACTTCATTTAATTTGCTGCATTTGGGCCCCTGAAAAAAAATTGATGATAGCTCACATTTTAATTTGCTGTGGTTATTTAATCTCACTCTAGTTAAATCATCTTCACCAACTGTTTTTTTAAAAGCTTAAAAAGATTGCCTGTTTGTTTACATAAGGGTATTTGGGTAGGAAAGAATTCCATTTCTATTTCTTTAGCTATCATGGGCATAATACAACTGTCTCTATATTTTACTTTCTCATTTATTTTCTACCATGACCTCTTCTATTACCCCAATAATGCATATTAAATAATCAGATTAGCTAGGTCATAAACTGCCTTATGTAAATTTTTTGAAAAGTTGGTGGCTTATAAAACATTCCAAGATAAATAAAAATAGTTAAAGTACCAAAGCCGTCTTTGAGAGGATGAAAACAATTTTCTTTCACTAGAGTGGAGTTTGGCAGAGAGAAGGCCTGAGGCATAGAGGGAAAACAATCATTTTCTGAAAGGTAGAAGTAGGTGATGGACTGAGAGGTGAGTGTCCCGGAGCAGGGAGCTCAGGCAGGGCTTGGGGCAAAAACTTCTTAGAGAATGTATCAGAAGTTATAATCTGCAGCTGCTAATAGGGACTGTGAAATAGTGTCTTCCACAAGATGAGGGTTTACGTTGATCTCATTTAAGTCCAGATGTAGGCAAGCTGGTCTGTTATATGGCGGCTCCCTGATGTCATCAGGAATCAGGCTCTCTGCTCTCATCCTCAGGCTTACAAAATGGTTGTTGCAGCTCCGGCAATCACAACCATGACTCAAGAAGAAAAAAGAGGAAGAGTGGCATGAGCGAAGAGGATCTGCTGATTAAGGCAGTCTCCTTTATAGAGTGTCCCCTGACGTGCCACCACATCACATGTCTGTCTGGGAAAGGGCTAAGAAAGGTAGTTTTCTGGACTGGGCACCTGCCTTCCTCTCCCAGTGGTTCTGCTAGTAAGGAAATAAGGGTAATGCTAATCAGATAAGATTTAGAAGTCTTTATCATAATGCAGTAGGAAGGAAAGCAGTAGATTAACAGTACTGAAGGCAAACCTTGCTTATTTTATTTTAGCAAGGATCAAAATTTTCAGAAGCCAAAATGTAAATGTTGCCTTTTTGTTAAGATAATTTAGCTCTGGACACTACTAATCAATACTACAACATGACACTGCTTCGAGGGCTGGCTGGGTTATCAAGGCAACAATTAGAGAAAATTCAGATTACTGAAGAATTAAATGTTGATACTCACTGATCTCGTAATTCTATAGAGCTATACTTCTAGCAAGAAGGTTACTATCATTATTACTATTTTGGATGGTGTTTGAGAGTCAGGAGATGAATGTGGAGCTGCCTCATTTTCTTTAAAGCAATTTTTCAGAGGTCACTTAAATAGCTGAATCCGCCTCCCTATATCCCACTATGATAGGGACAAAAGGCTCCAGGGGCCCCAGCATTTGAGAACTTGTAGTCACTAGAACTTTTCTAATTGATGTCCATGGGTAATAAATGACTTTGTGCAGTTGGTTGTGGTATTTATGCTTTAAGGAAAAGTAAACCTCTGATATCTATCTTGCAGCTCTTTGTCTACTGACAACCATTGATCTCTTCTCGAAAACTTCCAGTGACACACACATGTCCCTCATCTCCACCTATCATACACAAATGGGATTTAAGAAACAAGGTCACTCCTAAAAAAGGATGTTAAAAAAAGCAAAAAAAAAAGCAAAAAAAAAAATCCTTTGTTAACTCTAAACAACAACTCTATTGTTACATCAAATGAAAGTAAGTAGAAGTTGTCAGAAATGTAGTTCTACCATATTTAAAATGTTTATTTTATCTTATAATTGGGGCAACCTTATGGGAACAAAGAGTGGGTTTGATGATGGCAATTACTTTACATGGCGACAGTGATCTAGAATACAGCCCAGAAGATTTGGTCGGATTGTAATCACCAACTAACTGCAGAAAGCCTCTGTGCTTGGATTAGCTTCACTGGGCATGAAATAAGGCACAAAATTAACTGTTCTTTTCTTTTTCTGGAGAACTTTATACATAGCTACACCCCATGTGGAAAAGAGAAATAATTTTTGTTTTTAATACTGAACCAACTAAAAAATGTGAAAGAAATAAATTCAAGTGTGTGAAAGCATAAGGAGGCAAAGGAAACAATTCTATTATATTTATTTTTCAACAAGGGCTTACATCTGTTTCTAATTTACACAGATTATTGACACATCTGGATGTTTGGCCTTAGGAATTGTAAGTTGCTGCAGTGGCATTTATTTTTTGAATCAACTCTTCAGACCACCCTGGAACTCATGCAACTAGTTTGGAGAGGAGGTTGTGATATTTTAAATAAAGTTACCTTCTGGCATTTTGAAGCCAGTGCAAATGGGATTCTGTCATCTTGTGTTTTATAAATTGTGGTTTTGCATTTTTGACACCTGCAGGAAAAATAAGACCAAAGCCAAAAGCCTAAATGGTTTGACAATGACAAATTATAATAGCCAGATAAAGCTATCAGGGAGACACTGGAGAATGGTGTAAGGTTAGCCACTCACTTTGACTGTAGGGACCCCAAATTTCAGCAGAAGCAAAATAAAGAACCAGTGACTCATGAAAATGCTGTTTTAACGTGGCCTGATGGGAGCATGCATTCTAATGAGGAGAATGGGATTGTTTGAAAGTAGGTTTGATTAATACTTTACCTCTTGGACTGATGCTTTTCGTAATCGGGAGCTAACTTTTCTCCCTATGTGGTCTGATTGTAGTAATTTATTCCAAGGGTATGAACAATGGGAATCATGGAGTAGACCTTTCAGATTTGAAAAAACAAAAACATGCTGAAACACTTATTTCATGGCAAATATTTCTTAAATGGAGTAGCATGATTTTATTAAAAGCAACAGAAGACCATATGTCAAAATCCTAATGCAAATTGGGGAAAACAAAACAAAACCCTCCTATAGTTCTTTAGTCTGAAGGTACAATAGAAATAATTAAGCACACAATGTGATTTGATTAGTTTTGTTGAAGAAGGCTCTTTGGAGTTCTCACAGTAGTTTTGATTTTTTGTTTAGCTGTCACAGCAAACCTTAAAATTCTCTCCCGTTGGAGATAAAGTGTTACTAGACTGGGTGATACTACAGCAGACTGACATCAGAAAAAATGACATTTGGCTTTATCATTCCTTGGAGGCAATTACTGTGCTTCACTTTGAAAGGAAGTGATCACATTTAGCAAGCATCTGATATATCCTAGAAACAAACCTATTTATTGTGCTGACATTCTTGTCTTTAGAAATCATTTTGTTACATCTTCACAAAGCAAAAACACTAAATGTATGTCAATGCCTGAAATAAATGATAAAATGTCCCTGTGTATCAACCTAAAATCATTTTATAATGTGGAATGGAGATTCACTTCTTACAACTTTCTAGTAGAGATGGCAGGGAAGGAATCAGAATTAGAGGCCAAATCCAAAGACTACCTTGAATAAAAGAGTTATGTAATTAGCATGTTCCTATCTCCACTTAAGTACAGTCTTCTATTTTAAGAGGCCATTAGGTGTCCATTGGGATCAATTAATGGCCTCTTGGAATGGCTTCACTGCAACTAACTAGGGTGTCACCACCACAGTATTGTACGGTATTGACCTGAATGGCTTGAAACCTGTCTCACTTCTAGTATCACCTACAGTCCTGTCATTTTCAAGGCTCCGGTCTTCTGAATGCGTGAGTCTCAAAGCTAACCTGAAAATTTTCTAGGTAAATCTTAGTGTTGGTCTTGATAAAGAACCAAATGGGCCTTTAAGGGATGCTTTGATGATGGAAGATAGGAGTATGCATGAAAAACCGAATTCCACAGATAACACAAGAATTGCATTAAAGTGACGTCTCGCCTTTCTTCTAACCAGAGTTTTAAGTCACAGCCAGCTACTGGAAATAATTGTAGGCTGGCTTGAGCTGGCAGTGGCAGGGGATGGGGATTTTTGATCCAGTGTGTTTAATGACAGACCACTGGAAATGCACATGGACACTGACCAGTAAATAGTGAGCTGGCAGAACTGTCTTTTTAAGTCTTTAAGACGTTTTGGGGCTGGGCGCGGTGGTTCACGCCTGTAATCTCAGCACTTCAGGAGGGCGAGGCAGGTGGATCACCTGAGATCAGGAGTTCAAGACCAGCCTGATCAACATGGTGAAACCCCATCTCTACTAAAACTACAAAACTAGCCAGGTGTGGTGGCACATGACTATAATCCCAGATACTTGGGAGGCTGAGGCAGGAGACTAGTTTGAACCTCGGAGGTGGAGGTTGCAGTGAGCTGAGATCATGCCATTGTGCTCCAGTCTGGGCAACAAGAGCAAAAGTCCATCTAAAAAAAAACACATGCACACACATTTTGGGAGGGTGTCTGGTCAAGTGTGGAAGTGTTTCTTTTCCAGGTGGGTCATTTAGTTGAGTTGGAATGCCCCAAATGTAGCCATCCCTCATGGTACATCTAAGGGAATCTGTTTCTCTTTCAACGAGCCTTTCCTTGGTTTATTGCAGGCCTCTATTGGAGCTACTAACCAAAAAATGAAAAGGAACTAGACCCAGAGAGGATCAAATGTGTAAATGCCAATTCAGAGAGGTGAGCAAAGCAGGAAGAAAGAAAGAAGGAGGGGAGGTCAAGATGAGAACTCTGCTGACTCCTGATTCTCCAAGGTACAAATTCTCTGCTGTGTTACCTACCCAGGCCTCTCTCCCACTCCTCTCTTGCTTCTGACTGGAAATAGGGAATTGGAGGAACATGTCTTGGGAAAGATGCCATTGCATGCTTAGGCTGAGGCAGTCCCAGAAGGCTGGAGCTGGAGGATAACGTCAGAGGTCCCTAGTCAAGTTTCCTTACTATACAGATGAGGACTCAAGGCCCAGAAAGGTGGAGGGATGAGTGGACGTCTTTAAACATGTCCAAGAGAAAACAAATGACTTTGTTTAGTTTTCTGATCCCAAGCAGGAGGAAATAATTAGGAAAAATATTCCAAACATTTAAAAAGCTGTCTCTTAGTATTTGTTGATGATGCATGGTATGTTTCATACTGAATTTGATGCAGTGGTATAGAAAAATCATGGGCTTGAACACATTTCCTCAACAGACAAACTCAACACATATAAAACAGTCAGTCAGTGGTGTTAGAAGCAAGGGTGAACATGGATGACCACACTCTGAAGCTGATAGTTTGCCACTCGAGAAGGGAATGGCTTTCCTCTCCAGCCTCCTGGGGCTCACAGGCTAGATGGAGTTATACAGGGATTCACCATGTTGATGGAAAGGGAGATCCTCTGGAGCTTGTAGTTTGTGGAGGTGGGAGAATCTTCTCCCTTCAGCTATTCCAGAGAGCCTGTTGCTCATGAGGATTTGGAGTCTTGAAATGGTTACAGATCATTACCTGAGTCATCAGGAAGGATTCCCTGGATTATTCTCTCTTCCTTCTTCCTTTTCTATTTTGTCCTTATCACATCGTGGCTCAAGGCTTTCTAAAAGACCTGTTCTGATTTCAGAATCTATTGTTCATGATCTTTCTCAATGTTTTCTTTTCTTCTTTTGCTAGTTGGATCACATTCAGCTTTGATCTCTCATTAACCAGAAATTTCTATTCTTTTGACTCATTCATTTCCTTTACCAGGAAATTAAAAATGAGCCACTATTTTATCAGGTATAACCTGTACATGATTTTCTTTTCTTTTCGTCTAATGTTTAAGTTGTTCTCATCTATATTTTAGATTTACAGTGCCTGTTTCAGGCCTATTTCAAAAAGGAGATATTTTATTTCTTAATTAGAAAGGCTTTTTATTTCTGAGCATAACTTGAACATTTTAGCATTAATATCCTTTTGCTTTTCTGAGTTGAGGACTTAGTACTTTATAGTTATTTAGAAATATATGATTCTTTGCTATTCTTTATAAATGTATTTTGTTATATAAACTCATATACACTTTTTAAATAATTTCTTTTTTTCATTTATTATGTGTTTTGAGCCATTATATTTTATTTGCTAATATCAATTTTGCTATTGTTATGGAATACCTCTAAAGTTCAAGTTTTGGATTTCCAAGTGTGACCTCCAGTTGTCTTGATGAGAGAATATACATTATCTGTATCCAAAATGTCACTCAGGGCCAACTGGTCTTTTGATATTTGGCTTAAATACCTTGTCCCATGTGCAGTGAGAGACTCAGTCTTTCCAAATGTCTCAAGTCATTGAGGGGACAGGGCACCTCCATTTCTCCTGGCTTCTTCTGGCCCCGGGGTCCTTCTTCTGTGGATTAGTGCAGTTCATGGTTTACTCACATCTGTGTGCTGTTCCTTTTATGCACTGTGCACCCCACACAGAACATCGTCCAAGTCCTTCCTGTCCACATTCGCAGGCTGTGTGTATGGCAGACATTCACTGAAGTTTTGGGGCAATGGAATTGTTTAACTAAAAGAAGTTTAAATTATAGCATCATTAAAATAAACTAAAAAATGACTGGGCACGTTGGCTCACACCTGTAGTCCCAGCACCTTGGGAGGCCGAGGCAGACAGATCACCTGAGGTCAGGAGTCTGAGACCAGCCTGGTCAACAGGGCAAAATCCTGCCTCTACTAAAAATACAAAAATTAGCCTGGCGTGGTGGCAGGCGCCTGTAGTCTCAGCTACTCAGGAGGCTGAGGCATGAGAATCACTTGAACCTGGAAGGCGGAGCTTGCAGTGAGCCGAAACAGTGCCACTGCACTCCAGCCTGAGTGACAGAGCAAGACTCCATCTCAAAAAAAAAGAAGAAGAAGAAGAAGAAGAAGAAGAAGAAGAAGAAGATAATATTGCAGCTCTCGAAAATTTTTGGTCCTTAAGAGCTTCTTTCTCACTGTCTACTTTTTTCAGCAAGCTGCCTGGTTTGTAATATTCCTTTATTCTCCATTCCTCAATCCCCACCCCTTTTAGTGACATTTTCCCTCTGGTCCCCTCCCCTCCCCTCCCCTCCCGTCTCCTCTCCTTTCGTTTCCTTTCCTTTCATTTCCTGAGAGGAAATCTCTCTCTGTCACTCAGGATGGAGTGCTGTGGTGCGATCTTAGCTCACTGCAACCTCCGCCTCCTGGGTTCAAGCGATTCTCATGCAGCCTCCCGAGTAGCTAGGATTACATGCACGTGCCAGAACACCCGGCTAATTTTTTAGTAGAGACAGGGTTTCACCAGTTTGACCAGGTTGGTCTCCAACTCCTGACCTCAAATGATCCACCTGCCTCAGCTTCCCAAAATGTTGGGATTACAGGTGTAAGCCACTGTACCTGGCCAAATCTTGTTATTTCTTATACTGAGAATTCAGTTCTCTAGGTAAGTCCTGCCTTCCATCAAGGCATAATTTTAAGACCTCAGTTTACACCCAGTGTTTCATGTAGGTATATTCCCAAGACTCTTTTCCCCCCTTTGAAGAACTCTAGCATCTGTTGTCAGTCCTCTGTGTCAACTCACCTCTCATCTCTCCTTCCAAATTACATGAATTTAAATACAAGGAAGCCATACTCTCTTTGAAGAAACCTTTTGATAGTCTTACTATTTTAAATGCCTTGTCTCATTTCATTTGAAAGTATTTTAATATTATGCCTTATCTTACATAAAAAAATCCCACAAAAATGATGAAAGCTATATATGTTGTCAAATTTAATACAAATGTATACAAGTGAGAGCCAAAATATCAGATCAGCTTTTACAAAAATTGTTTGTCATGTATTATTTCAAAAAGTTTTACCACATTGTTGCATCAAACTTTGTTCCTTTTTTCCCCTCTGGTGATTTGAAGTTATACATTCCATTTCTATCTTTTATGGTTAGGGTCAACTTAAAATATATATGTAAACCTAGTTTTTAGTCAACATTAAGAATGAAGAAGTATGAATTTTCCCCGAGCTAAATGAGAAATTTGACACACCTCATCAATTTCCATATATTGTTGAAACAATTTGAAATTTTAGTTCCAGATTACTATTATTTTATATAACACACTTTCATTTTTTCTTTTCTTCTTCTTTTTCTTTTTTTTTTTTTTTTTTACATTGAAACAGAGTCTCTCTCTGTCACCCAGGCTGGAGTGCAGTGGTGCGATCTTGACTCACTGTAACCTCCCCCTCCTGGGTTCAAGCGATTCTCATGCATCAGCCTCCCGAGTAGATGGGATTACAGGCATGTGCCACCAGGTCTGGCTAATTTTTGTGTTTTTAGAGATGGGGTTTCACCATGTTGGCCAGGCTGGTCTTCAACCGCCGACCTCAGGAGATCCGCCCGCCTCAGCCTCCCAAATGCTGGGATTGCAGTGAGCCAGAGCTTGCAGTGAGCCGAGATAGTGCCACTGCACTCCAGCCTGGGCGACAGAGCGAGATCCCGTCTAAAAAAAAAAACCCAAAACAAACAAACAAAAACCTCCTCAATTTTATGTGTGCCTTGGGCACCAAATGCATGCCAGGGCAGCCAGTTTCCTCTACGTTGGCCAACCCTGCCTTCAATTCAGAAATGACAAACTGTGACTGATGACAGGTCCTCCTTACTCTTCATGAATGTTGACACTGGGTCTGAAGCTTGAACAGGTCTTGAAAGTGTTTTATTGATTTCTGTGGTCCGTCCTTGCCTGGAGGCCTCATCTGATCCAGAGGGTCTGGGTCTGGGTCTGGGTGGAAGGCAGACTCAGTGGGCTTCTCCTCCGCTAGGTGGCTGGTGTGCTGACACTCACCATCAACTGTGCTGTTTGTTGGTAAAACAGCGAAACTCTAGTTTTCCCTTGGATTATTACAGGAGAAATAGGAAGTGACATTCATGTGCTTAGGAAACCTGCTAGTTTTAGGTTTGTGTCTTGAGCTGGCACTTGTATCTACCTTTCTATGCTTTTCTCCCCAACACTTCCCATATCTGTTGATTTTGTTTTCTGCAAAAGACATGGTAGGGTAAATAAAAAAACGTGAGACTCGTCTTCAGGAACCTATGTCAGAACAGTTAGGAGCTCACAAGATAGTTGGGGAGAGCTGATGAGCACACAGGAAGCATCACACAGTGGAAGGAAGCCAAGAAGCGGAAAAGCTGAGGTCAAATTCCCACTCCATCGTAAGTTGTGTGAACTTGGATAAGTCCCTTAATTTTTCAGAGTCATATTTCTGATTTCTTCTGACCACACAGGTTTTTACTAAGGGCCACACAGTTTGGCAGCAAGGAAGACAGAAAATGAAAAGAAACAACTACCCACTGACTAGGGAAGCAAGTCAAGCACACCAAATAATGTAAGAACACTGGTGTCCTGCGTGACCAGCGACCACTCTGTTGCACTCCCGTGAGGTCAGGGAATGACAGAAGATAGAGGGAGAGGAGAGATGTTATTTAACTTTCAGGCAGTGAGCCCCCAAATACACTGTTTAATACTTGTTTTGATCTTTGATTTCAGTTTTAACATAGCAGATGGGACACACATTTGGCAAGAGTGAGAAAGGAAAGTTCTGGAACAGGTGGGGCAGCTGGCCAGCGTTCAGTAGCCACACTCATCCCCAAACAGTGTATGCGACATTTAGTCACTGAGGCTGTGAACATTCTGCTATCAGATAGGATGTGTTCCCATCTCACACGGTGTCTTCCATATGTCTCAAAATGTTGACAACCTTAAGAAACCACGAAAAGAGCAAATAAAAAGTGAGGAAGAGAGAGATTACCCAGGACAAACAAAGGGATGGAGGCCAGCTGTTCTCCAGCCTCCCTGAGGACAAAGGGTTCCTCCTGTGAACTGTCCGAGCCCATGATCTTATTCCGCTTAGCACTTCCTACCGTAGAGTGTGCTTGTTTGTATACGGAGTTAATGTTCCCTACTGAACCATAATCATCTGGAGCCCGAAGCCTGCCTCTTTCGTCTTTGAGTCCCCTTAAGATGAGCCTTGTACTTAGTGGGAACTCAGTGACTGTGTGTTGAAAGCATAGAGGGCCTGGAAACCGCAGTGGCAGGCATATAAATCACATAGAATTAAGGTCCATTTTCTTGAGGGTTGTTGAATGAGGGAATAATTTACTGAGGGAATGCTATCTCCTCTAGAGGTCTTAAAAAAATCTCCTCATCAATTTGAAATGATTTAAATATGATCTTGCGTGTGGCCAGAGGAAGTGAGCAGCTGAGCTCTCAGGATTCTGTCCAGAGCCCAGAGCTCTGATCTATGATGAGAAACATCAGCTTCGACTTCTCTCTCTTTCATTCTTTCTCTTCCTCCACTTCCCGGTCAACCATGTTTGAATCCAACTGACAGTGATAAATGAACAGTAGGATTCTTGCATTTTGTACTTTCATGAAAGTCTCTGAGTACCTGAAAGAGAGATCTGGGCTTGGGGTTATTCACCAGAACAGGGTCCAGCCGTTATCTGAGGCTGTGGCAGGTTTCTGTTTCTTCTGCTATGATGACTGGGCACTTAGGAGCAAATCAGATGGCAGCGCTGCCTCCTTCATCTGGCCTGAAAAAAACTGAGGCTGTTCATAATGTGAATGTTTTTTGGATATGCAGTTTTCTGGAAATCTTCCAAATAGGGACTCTAACCTTAGCATGAATGTTTTTTGTTTTTTGTTTTTAAAGGCATCTGAGATTTTGCCAATAATTCTTGGACATAGCCCTTCATGCCACCCATCATATGCAGAGGCCAGGGGGAAGCTTTCCCCCTTTTCTGCTCTGAATCCATGGCACTCAGTGAAAATAAAGCGATTTTTGACAAGGGAATTACATTATCCCGTTTGACAGTGAAATCGTGTTTCTTTACTTAAAAGGAGCTTTGCCTCTGAGGTCTAATTTTCAAACAGTTTTGGAATGAGATGTTTAGGACTATTAAAAATGCATCTTTATTTTTGATTTCTCATTTTGTTTGGGCTCCAGAGGTTCCTAGTTTGCTTATTATGATTAGTTTTCCTGAGTGTCAGTATTTTATTTTGGTGTGAAGATGGGAAGCTGGAAAACACACTGGATTTAAAATTTTCTTGTTTCCCCTTCATGTCATGGAAATTCCCTTCCCTTCAGAGCTAATTTGTTCAAACTCAAATACTTAAAAATCACAGCAAGCAAACAAAAGGACAGGGGGAAAAGAAAAGAAGGTAGCCTGGGCCAGTAGTGTCACTCGGTGTGGACTTCTGAGGTGTTGAACAGGAACTTCTGTTTCTGTTTTCCTCTTTTCTCTCCTCCTTTCTCTTCAGAGAGGGGATCTGAAGTAGCTGGTGTGACCAGTTTCATGAAGCCTGCTTCAATAGCTGGCCTGAAGTAGTTTCTTAGAATTTCCTTCTGAAAAATGTTGGTAAAGGGTGAAGAACTGTTGGTGTTTTGATGAGACCAGGTTCTTTATGAAAGAAAAGGGAATGAGGGTTCAACATTGAACTAAAATGTATTGAGCCCTCCCTCTGGGTCAGGCACTAGTATTGGAAGCTGGGAGTGGCATCGGCATCTCACTACTTGTCCTGTAACTCCAGGTCTCCTAGGGAGAAGAGGCAGTGAGCATGTTGGGGGTATGTGTCTGGATCGCAATAGGCCACTCAGGGGCAGTCATGTTGGGTTACTGAAGGGCAGGTTATTCAACTCTGCATATTCTGGGAGTTTTAATTGTATAGACCTGTTCTCCAGAATGGCATCACTAGCCCCATGTGGCTGTTGAGCGTTTGAAATGTCGCTGGTCCGAACTGAAATGTGCTGTGAGTGTAAAATACGTATCCTGATGTCTAAGACTTAGTACACATAAAGGAAGTAAAACAGCTTGATATTTTCCATTAATTACATGTTGAACGATAATATTTTGGATGTAATATAATAAACTACTAAACTTAACTTCACTTGTTTCTTGTACTTCTTAAAATGGGGCTACTAGATAATGTAAAACTACACAGGCAGGATTGTCTTTAGCTCAAGAGGTTGCTTCCTCACCCAGGACCTCACATCTGCAGAGTTACATATATGGCTTCCATTATATTTCTACCGGATGGCACTGGTCTTGGGCATGGCATTGGAAAGAAATGGGGACAATTCTCCTCATTAGATTTTCTCTTTCACTCTATTTCTTGTAAGTGCTAGAACTGTGAATTTTGGCAATGATATGTTGCTTTGAACGGTGCACTTCTCCATGTGCTTCTTGTTTTTCTAACAAGATTATAAGTATCTTGAGTTCCTTTAAGTCGTAGAGTCAACAAACCCACAACGAGTGATAATTGTTGTGTCAGGTATGGTGCTGGGTTCTGGGATTGCAAAATTGAGTAAGACCTGGCCGTTGCCCTAGGAACTGCTATCTAGAGATAAGGCAGGTAAGTATGCAGCTGCCAGAATTAAATGCAAGCCTGGGGGCTCCGGCCTTCTCATCATGGGAAGAGGAATCCAGAAGGATGGGGTCTGAGTCACCTATTTCTATAATATCCCCAGCTCTACTAAATCATTTTTATATGTAAGTTGTTTTTATCACACAAGTACAGTCATGCATGGCTGAACAATGGGGACATGTTCTGAGAAATGCATTGTCAGGCAATTTCATCATCCTGTGCACATCATAGAATGTGCTCACACAAACCTAGATAGTATGGCCTACTTCACACTCATGCTCTATGGCACAGCCTATTGCTCCTAGGCTATAAACCTGTATAGCATGTTACTGTACTGAATTTGGTAGGCAACTATAACATAATGGTAAGTAGTTGTGTATGTAACATATCTAAACATAGAAAAAGTACAGTAAAAACATAGTATAAAAGATAATAAATGGCAGATGTATTAGTCAGTTCTTGCATTGCTAGAAAGAACTACATGAGCCTGGGTAATTTATAAAGAAAAGAGGTTTAACTGGCTCACGGTTCCACATGTGTTCAGGAAGTATGGCTGGAGAGGACTCGGGAGACTTACAATCATGGCGGAAAGCAAAGGGGAAGCAGACATGACCTACATGCTGGAGCAGGAGGAAGAGAGCAAGGCAGGAGGTGCCACACACTTTCGAACAACCAGATCTCGTGAGAACTTGCTCACTATCATGAGAACAGCAAGGGGGAAATCTGCCCCCATGATCCATTCGTCTCCCACTATGCCCCACGTCCAACACTGGGGATTAAAATGTGACATGAGATTTAGGTGGGGACACAAATCCAAACCATATCGGTACACCTGTATACGGCATTTCTGGGTGAATCAGTGAATGAGTGGTGAGTGAATGTAAAGGCCTAGGACATTACTGTAAACTACTGTGGACTTTATTTTTATTTGTTAATTTATTTTTGAGACTTTATAGCCTAGGTTGGAGTGCAGTGACACGATCATAGCTGACTGCAGCCTCAAACTCTGGGCTCAAGTGATCCCACCCCTCAGCCTCCAAGTAGTTAGGAATATAGGCATGTGCCACCACGTCTGGCTAATTTTTAAATTTTTTGTAGAGACAAGTCTTGCTATGTTGCCCAGCCTGGTCTGAAACTCCTGGCCTCAAGTGTCCTCCCACCTTGGCTTCCCAAAGTGCTAAGATTACAGGTGTGAGTCACTGTGACTGGCCCTACTGTGGACTTTATAAACACTATGAACTTAGGCTACATTAAATTTGTAACAAATATTTTTTCTTCAATAATACATTAAATGTTGCTCACTGTAACTTTTTTACTTTATAAACTTTATTTTTTTAACTTTTTGACTTTTTTGTAAGCGCAGCTTAAAACATAAACAGATTGTCAAACTGTGAAAATATTTTTTCTTTATATCCTTATTCTATAAGTATTTTCCTATTTTTAAAGCTTTTTATCTATTTTCTGCCCATTTTTGTTGTTGTTGTTGTTGTTGTTAAAAGCTAAGACAAACACATGCATCAGCCTAGGCTGACATCACGATTGATGATGTCAGGATCATTAATACCACTGTCTTCCACTTCCACATCTTGCCTCTAAAAACTGGAAGGTTTCAGGGGCAATAACATGCATGAGGCTGTCATCTCTTATGATGACAATGTCTTCTTCTGGAATACCTCCTGAAGGGCCTGCCCAAGGCTATTTTATAGGTAACTATTTTTTTTTATAAGTGGGAGGAACACACTCTAAAATAATGATAAGAAGTATGGTATAGTGAATACATAAACCGATAACATAGTCCTTTGTTATCACTATGAAGTATTATATGCTGTACATAATTGCCTGTGCTATTCTTTTATATGACTGGCAGCACAGTAGGCTTGTTCACATCAGCATCATCACAAACATGTGAGTAATGTGTTGTACCACGATGTTAAGATGGCTACATCACTGGGTGGTAGAACTTTTTCAGCTCCATTTTAATCTTGTGGAAACACCATCGTATATGTGTTTCTTGGTGATTGTATCATCATTATGCAGCACTTGACTGTAAAAGATAATCATTGTAAAAAAAAAAAAGAAAATACAGATAAAGCAGAAAACACAGACCTCACAGTTGGCATGGTTAGCATTTGAATATAATCCTTTCCAGTAATAAGTTTGTCAAGTGTCAGAGCTGAAACTCAGATTAGGCATAGCAGAAAAGAGAATCTGTGGCTTTTCAAAGGCTGGATCTAGAAAATCAAACAATGATCAGCTCTCTTTCTCTCTCTCTCTCTCTCTTTCTCTCTCTCTCCGTCTTTTATCTGTGCTTTCATCTGTTCTGGCTTCATTCCCAGACTAACTTTCTGCTCATTCTGGAAAGATGGACCCTGACAGTTCAGGCTTATGTGATCCTTTGTGCCTAAAATCTTAGTAGAGAAGACAGAGAGAGACAGGGAGAGACTGAAACGGAGCGAGAACCACTGGCTCCATTATTGTGTTCAAAAGGGTTAATCTACTTGGTCCACCCAACAAAATCCATGGATTAAGAAAGGGAAAGACTGGTTTCCCATAGACAGAAGCAGAAAAGAAGATATATCTGTCCACCTGCCCACCTACTTACTAACCTGCTAATTTATCTGGCATAATAAACTATTTGGGCGGGATGAGGGAGATAGGAAAGTGCCTACTACTTCTTAGCTTAATAATGAAGCCTCATTTTACTGAAAGGGGTAAGACAAAAGCCAGGTTTATAGGAGAGTTATCCTTAACTTAGTGTGATCTTAGAGCACGCTTTTTCCGAGAACAGGATTATGGCTCCTGTAGCTGAGGTGTGCTTATCTCTTCTTTGTTGACATTTCTAGAAAGGAAATCAGTTGCAGCTATCTCTGGTATGGACACTGAACCACATTTGGAGTCTTCACATTCATTCTTGCTCACAATCTGAGGACCCAAATTCCCTACTTTAGCAAAAGAGAGCTATCTGACTTTCTAGTCAGGGCTGGAGGTGCTGCTAGATTTTGCTAGATGCAAGAAGGACTTCAGTGCAGAAGCTTCTGTTCCTGTTGGAGAAGGAGAGTATTGCATTTTCCAAGGGAAGGATTGCAGTCGGGGGCACAGGACAGAGACTTAAGGAATGGGACACAATTGGGTGTAGGGGTGGGGAATCTGGAAATAGACCATCCAGGAGGAAGAGAGCATTTTTAGAGGGCACTCTTGTTGCAAAGCCCTAAGTCTGATAGGGCCTTCTGTTGTGGTATAAGGAACAATGACGTTGGATAGCATTCTTATTTTTGTTCCTCGAGCACTACATCCTAAAGTTTCGATATGGACTTGACACTGCAGTAGCTATAACATTACCTGGAGAAGCAAGGTGTGGAAAAGGGAGGGCTTTATTCTCCTTGGGGGATCTGGTGGCAAAATGGTGTCAGCTCTAAGTGGAAAATTGAGAGACCTATGTGGCAGCAATGGCTATAAAGACTCTCTGGGTATGAGAGACAATAAGAATGAATTCATTAATCTCTCTTTTCTGCTGAAAGGGTTAGTGAGCTCTACGTCTGGACTGAAAAAAGGGGCCCTGACCTTTCCATATGTACAATATATGTCACCTGAAAATGTCGGGATCTCCCCTGTAGATCCCTTGCACTTGGATTTATTTCATGCTTTCATAATAACTGGCCAGTTTCTAGCAGAGAGGCGCTATGGTGGCAAATACTGAAACTGAGTACCCTGAATGGCAATAGATTTCAGAGCCTATTCAGGGTGCTCCAAAAGTTGACTGCATGGCATCTTGAAAATATATCTCTCTTGGTCTACTCCGGGATTCTTCTGGCTCCTGATAAAATAAAGACAACATTTTTAGACTGCATAAAGATCAAATAACAAGTGTGCATATTGAATAAGGATCAACCTTTGCCTCTATGCTTGATATACCAACTCTTAATCTGATCATGTAGAACATGGTTCTTAGACTAACATAGGACATGATAAAACTTGATTTACAGAACAATGTACTTTGTAAAATAGATGCTTGCAAAACACTTTAAATGTATAAAGTATTATATGGAAGCTTAACGATTATGGCAATTATTTTACAACTTAATTGTGGGAAAATGAAAGGAATAGAGTAGTTTAATGAATTCAAAATTTTATCAGACTGTGTACTATGAGGAAGATAAAAAGGAGAGTTTGCGGCTTAACGTTACCTTCTGTGAATGTTAAACCTGCAATCAGATTTCTCAGCATTTTTTAAACCAGAGACTTAGTGTCCTTAGAGTTACAACATGATTTTGATTATGCAGATAATTAGCTTTAAGTAAATTATATTTTACATTTCATGAGAATAATATTTAAACAACAAGCCGGGCACAGTGGCTCACGCCTGTAATCCCAGCACTCTGGGAGGCCAAGGTGGACAAATCGCCTGAAATCAGGAATTCAAGACAAGCCTGGCCAACATGGTGAAACCTCTTCTCTACCAAAAATACAAAAATTAGCCAGATGTGGTGTCACACACCTATAATCCCAGCTACTCGGGAGGCTGAGACAGGAGAATTGCTAGAACCTGGGAGGTGGAGGTTGCTGTGAGCCAAGATCGCACCACTGCAGTCTAGCCTGGACAACAGAGTGAGACTCCATCTCAAAATAAGTAAATAAGTAAATAAATAAATATAAAATAAATTACAAATGTTATGGCGTGGCACTATCACAGCAGAGCTGATGAAATACGTGTGCCTTAGAGAAGTAGAGAAGACATGTGCATTTGGGAAGTGACTCTTTCCACAAGTAGAAGCTCGTGGAGAGGCCGCTTATATCCAAACCCAGCCTTCAGCACAGCTGAAATTGGGTGAGTTTCCTTTGTTAAAGTTTGTATATTGAAGTAATAAAGTGATATAATCCTGGGCTTTGGAGTGGATTTACTGAAGGCAATAATGCATGCTGTACATTTTACATTGAGGATTTCAAAACACTGGTTATTTGTTCTATCATTCACTGTCCTTTCTGGTCCCGAGAGCTGTATAAAGTGAGCTGAGTGCAAATGGATGTTTGAATTTTATTATATTTGGCTACCAAGTCAATTAAAGAAATCGCTTACCCTGCCCATTCACTAGAAGTGCTGTTGGCCTTGGGATTTTTATACCTTTGGTCCTTGGCTACAATAGTTTCTACATAATAAACTGAGATTAAAGTTGTTCCCTGTCATGAGATGAATAATATTTAACATAGCTATTCAACGTATCCAACTCATAACCTTTGACCAAATCACTGGAATAATTTAATTTTTTAAAAATCAGATTTCATTCTGCTTTGAAGCAAATTGATTCACCACCTCAAACTAAAGGTTTGAAATGAGCATTTAGGCATAAGTGGCTTTCCTAACCCACAAGGGAGGTCAATTCCCAAAGAATCTTTCATTTTTGCCGTTCGGATTTACTTTCTCACAATCGTTTTGCAACCTATCTGCACAGAGTTTATACCTTTGAGGTATAATCCCAAGTAATTTATCACTTTTTCTATACACTAAAATTAAATAGCTTAATTCTCAGGGGATTAGCTGAGAAAACATTTGCTGTTTCGGCCAACCCTCTGTAATCTATATTTCTTCAAGTTGTTAAAATGTCAAATTGAAAGAGGGTCCAACAAAGCAACAATAAAGTTCAAAGAGAGTAAACCATATTCTCTCCAGTTACTGCAATTTTTTAATTGATCTCATTGATCCTGGAAAATAAATGCATATTGCTGTAAGTTTCAGAAACTCAAGAATATTTTAAGACAATCAACTTAGGAATAAATATATTACTAAAAAGACAATTTTACTGGTCAGGCAAAGAGCTGGCTCTTCATGGAAAAAAAAAAAATGCTGTGCTTGGGTTTTCAGTATTCGCACAGATCCTTGTTTGATGATTTCCAAACATACAAAATAATGTATCTGTTAGAAGTATGTTTGAAAAGTTAATATCTGTAGTTGATTAGCACAATTGAGGAATTAATGTATTCACTTTTTATTTATTCTGAATTATAATTGCTAATTGTTGTTGGTTAATCTAAGTAAGGCCTCGGGCCTTTATTGGAAGTGTCTGTCTTTGAAAGTTGTCTGCCTTGGGTTTCCTCAGCTACAATCAAGACTTGAGAAATTCAAACACACTTGTAAACCTAGACATCTATTAATGCCCATCAATAACCAGTAATCAAGGCCTGAATCTATTAGCAAAACAAATAAGCAGCCTTTGAAATGAAAAGATAAATATAAGAAATCATGAATATACTAATTGTCCTTTGATGTTACAGCTGTTAGACCAAATTTGGCCCCTAGCAATGGAGAGAGACACTCGTGTGTGTGTGTGTGTGTGTGTGTGTGCGCGCGTGCGTGTGTGTGTAGCTGTGCATGCGCACATGAACATGCATAGATATGTCCTCTATGTGGAATTCCACCTTTTAAGTAGTTCTGAAAAAGAATTACAACAGGTTTACTTTTACATGGGATATTTGCATAGACACAGTCCTTTCCCACCCATATTTGAACAGCCTTTTTCCTTATTCCTTCTTAGTCATTTCCTCCTCTTCTCCCTGATACTACCTTAAATACCCAGACATTTCCCTACATTGCCCGTCTGCCCCCACAGGAGCCATTCTCCTCCCAGCATGGCTCTGCAGGTTTCACAAGGGCAGAATCTGGATGACAGCCAATGGCCCAACAGCTGTTACTGATGAGCAGTGGTGGAGTCATCATTAGTTGGGAGGACAAAATTGCTTTAGGGATGTCTTGTTGGGGACTGAGAAACAATGGCCTGGATGGCCAGCCTGGCCAGCCATCAGGAGGCTCTGTGCTTCCTTTCTCTTTGAGCAGATACCAGCCTTAAGCCAACTGTATCTATAATGGGCTCAATTGCAAAATGCAGCAGACTCTTCAATTGCAGCTATGAAGTTGCAGGACACTGTACAGCAAGATTCAATTGCTTAAAAGTATGTATGCATTTATGATTTTACATGTACACAAAAATCCAGGAAGTAGCTATACCAAATTATTGACAGTGCTCTGGGACAGGTACCAAGGCAGGTGCTGAAGAAAAAGGCCAATACTGTGTCATCTCAGGACTTTATGGTATAGAAGGGAAGATGATTACAAGACCCTGTGGTGATAAGGCCAGTATGGAGGGATGTGCAGGCTGCCAAGGGAGCATTCCTGTCTGCTAGCCCGGGGCTCTTCCTCTTTGTTCATGGCTGTGTGATGTGTACACGGTAGCACTTTACAAAGGTTCAGTGGGCCAAGATTGCAGGAAAGACTAATTTACAGGAGCACAATCTGGGGTCAGGAAGACCAATCTAGAGGCGACCATAAGAGTCCAGGGGTTGAGGAGGATCTAGTATGGATGAGCTTGGTGTAAGAGAAAAGGTTAGATTCATATATTTTATAAACACACACACACACACACCCACACACACGATTTTCTTACAAACATAAATTCCTTTGAATCACAAACTATGAAGCCCAGAGTGATTTTATGGGGATGTAAAGCTTATGCAATTTTGGACTCCTTTATAAGAAAAATGAATTAAAAATATAAAAATTTGTTATAAAAATGAATATTGTGAATGAGAAAAATAATTTGGCAAATATCACAAACACCATAACAATTTAAAATATGACATTATTTTTATTAACTGCCTGAAATACTTCTGCAATACATTTTTGGACATTTTTTGGCTTCACATTTTAAAATCACTTTTTATAACAAGATTTTTATAGTATTATTTTCTATATAGATACTGGAAAGATAATTTAGTCTTTCCTCTAGCATTGTTAATCAAAATGTGTTTTTTGTTGTTTTTGTTATTTATAGGATGCATAAAAATTATAGCCTTACTGCTACAGAGTTGTACCTTACTGTTAAGACTGAATATTTATGTCCCCTGCCCAAATTCACATGTTAAATCCTCATGCCCAGTGTGATCGTATTTGAAGTTGGAGCTTTTGGAAAGTGATTAAGACATGAGAGTGGAACCTTCATGAATGGAATTAGTGACCTTATAAAAGAGGCCCCAGAGAGCTGTCTTGTCCCTTCTGCCATGTGAAGACACAGAGAGAAGTCAGCCATCCATGCACCAGGAGTGGGCCCCTATCAGACACTGTATTAGTTCATCCTCATGCTGCTATGAAGAAGTACCTGAGACTGGCTAATTTATAAAGGAAAGAAATTTAATTGACACATAGTTCTGTATGGCTGGAGAGGCCTCAGGAAACTTACAATCATGGAGGAAGAGGAAGCAAACACGTCCTTCTTCACACAGCAGCAGGAAGGAGAAGTGCAGAGCAAAGGGGGAAAAAACCCCTTATAAAACCATCAGATCACATGAGAATGCACTATCATGAGAACAGCACGGGGGGACCTCCCCCATGATCTAATCACCTCCTACAAGGTCCCTCCCTCAACACATGGAGATTACAATTTGGATTACAATTCAAGATGAGATTTGGGTGGGGACACAGAGCCAGACCATATCAGACACCAAATCTGCCAGCATCTTGATCTTGGACTTCCCAGCCTCCAGAACCGTGAGAAATAAATTTCTGTTGTTTATAAGCCACTCAGTCTATGGTGTTCTGTTACAGCAGCCTTAACTGACTATGACACCTACAAATACAGGAATTTTGATAAGTTCTTTTGTGCAATTCCTATCAATAAGGAAAAAAAAAGGTATGGTGGTGGTTATTATATTTGTTCCTTATTAAAGCATATTCCTGAAAAAAGATCTCTCTCTTGAGTTGATGTTTAGAATGAAATCCTCTACTTAGAATTTTACATGTCTGAAGACTAGAAAAATTTCAAAGACTAGTTTTAGCTTTTTAAAATCTTTATTATTCCACACTTGTCACAAACTGAGAACAGATTAGGACACATTCCCTGTTTTGTAGAGCAAAGCAACTTTTGGTCTTGCCCCTTTGTGGCATGACATGGAATGATGAGTAGCACAGTGGATGTTAGGGGCATTCTTTCTACACAAGGAGAGTAACGGCTGCAAAACAAGTAAATATACCTGCCAAATCCAAACTAAATATATCCTCCCCTGTTCAACCTCCCCTGAGTGCAGGGTCTCAACTGTGACACTATTGACATTTTGAACTGGGTAATTCTTTGTAGTGGGAGCCTGTTTTCTGCACTGTAAGGTGTTTAACAATATCCCTGGTCTCTAATCCCTAGATGTCAATAACATGCCCTTGGTGGTGACAAAGAAAAAGGTCTCCAGACATTGCCACATGTCTCCTGGGGGGAAAATATCCCCCCACTGAGAACCACTACCTTGGACATATCCCTCAAAATGCCTGTGGCCACTCCAACATAATCTATCAAGAGGGCACTATTACATTGCAGAGTTGCAGTGGAAAGATGACAGCAGTCTTTCTTCATTGCATTAAAAATATTTTATATTTTACAATTCAGAAATTTCACAAAAATATGTCAACACATTGCTGGGTGCCTCCCAGGGCCTCTGCGAAAGTGAAGGGTAAATATGCCTTTGGGGAAAAAACCTGTCAACACAATGACAATGGTGTGACATTTGTAGTCAGTGCCATGGTCCAGGACTGGGTAATTCTTGCCTTGAAAGAAACAAGTTTTCATGCAAATCCATCATTTTGTTGAATGGGTCATCTGCATATTTAAAATCTTGACTCCATCCTCTCCCACGGTTTCCAGAGGGCTGAGTGTACAGGGTCATATTTTCTGTTCTGAGGTTCAAATAGCACATCCTTTTCTTTTTAGTTCAGCTGTGATAAGTTTGAGAGTTTCCAAATGAGTGTTTAATAATAAAGTAGAAGAAAATAAATAAACCCAACACACACAAAGCATAATGAAGTGTAATCAAGTATCTATGTAGAGGTTTATGATTATAACAATTAAGACGCAGCCATGAATTGACTTAGCTGGCTCTGCTGAACCCCAATTACTTTCTGTTGTCTCAAGCCTATCTAGTGAAAGCCATCCCAAAATATCTCCTTTAGGCTTTAGATAGTCCCAGCTTTCCTATTACTTTGGTCCTTTTCTTTTCTTTTCCTTTTTAAAAAATATGAGACAGGATCTCACTCTGTCATCCAAGCTGTCACAGTGCAGTGGTGCAAACTTAGCTCACTCACTGTAACCTGGAACACCTGGGCTCAAGTGATCCTCTTGCCTCAACCTCCTGAGTAGCTAGGACTACTACTATATTGACCAGACTGGTCTCAAACTCCTGGCCTCAAGCAATCTTCCTGCCTCAGTTTCCCAAAGCTCTGGGATAACTGGTTTGACCACCTGTGCCAGGCCTCCTTTGTTCCCTTTCTTATGAGCAAGGGTGAAACTTTTTAAAAATAAATTTATTTCTTATTTTTAAAGTTATCTCTTACAGGAAGAAAAGGGTCCAACTTTCACTGAATTCTAAGCCTAGTTAGAAAAAAAGTATAAATTGGTTTATGGGTCTAGATTTCTTGCTCTCCTTGTGAGAACAAAAATGCTTACTCTGATAACTGCTCATAGCACTAACATAGGATAGTGCAAACCCAACAGAAAATTCCTTCCTCTTCTGAAGGGGAATGTTATCCATTTTCATT
Organism: Pan paniscus; assembly: GCF_029289425.2. NCBI lineage: Eukaryota > Metazoa > Chordata > Mammalia > Primates > Hominidae > Pan > Pan paniscus. The sequence goes on from NC_073263.2 coordinate 74,856,799, forward strand.
TTGTGTTATTCCTTATTCCTGAAAAATGCCTCCTCCACATCTCCGTCGACATTACCCTTATCCTCATCACCAAGGTTCAAAAAGCAGACACTATGGAATGTCTCTCATGAGTGAACTTCGCAGGTCCTGAGCTCACACACAACTGGTTCATTCAGCAAAAATGTATTGAGTGTATACTATGTAATAGGCCCTAGAAATATACCTGTGAAAAAAACTGACAAATTTCCCTCCCTTCATGGGTTTTATATTATAGTTGATTTATGCAATATTTATTAAGGTGAATTTATAAGAATATCTTATAATAATTTTAAGTGTCTTTGTGTTTTACACCACATAATAATTTTTTTGTTTGGGAGCATAAACTGTTCCCTACATAATTTCTGAATACAGGAGGCACTGAATCAGTCCTCGTAAATCTCTGTAAGTTCTTTCTTCTCTATTTTAGCCAGTCTGCATTGGAGACAATTATCCTTTTCTTCTTGAGATGGAGCTCCTCTTTGCTCAAGAGGTCTTCATCCTCAAAGATCATACCATCTCTAAGGAATTTTAAGTGTTCTGTGGGATACTACTGAAGAGACACATGTTCATTTCCACAATGCACCTGTTCTTATGGTGGCCTTCCTTTCCACTCAACTCAGTCAAGAGCACTACCTAAGCACTATCCTTCTCTGCTCCTTCAGAATAGCAAAAATAGCTTGTATATACTAAGGGCTTATCAAGAGCCCCAAAATGTCCTGAACATTTTTATGTGCATTATCTTGTTTCATCCATACAGCAGTCCTGTAAAGTAGGCAGAAGGGAAAACTGAGGCTTAGAGAGATGAAGGCACTTGCCCAAGGCCACCCAGTTAGGAAATAATAGAGCCAAGATGCAAGCCCAGCAATCTAACTCCAGAATCTAGAGGCTTGACTTTCATTATGAACACTGTTTTGTGTTGAACTTCTGTGTGAGTTGAGTTCGTGTGAATGCAAAGCAGGTTCTGGTCATGGGACTAGAAAGGCCTTGATAAATTCTCTTTTACTGCATGACAGGCAGCAGCACCTCAGTGGGATGACTTCAACACAAACTGCCCAATGGCAGTGCCATGATGAAATATGAGAGAGAATAATGTACCATAAAATTTTTAAACCGGAGAGAATCTGTTAGGCCATCTATATTACATATATAATACACATATGTGTATATGAGACATGTAGATATACATGTATGTGTGTATGTAAATATGTATTCAGTAGTATCAGAGATTCTTAATTCAAGAATATACTTGACTAGATATAAATAGCATTCTTTGAAGGTGACATCTTCCTGATAAGACACTTAAAAGATGCTCTCAATTTTGTATATTCGGAATCTTCTGGAGATTTGTGCATGTATGTATAAGTGCGTGCACACTTCCATAAGACTAATTCTTTTTCTTGCTACTCGTGGTACCGTCCTTATAAACCTATGATTCACAACAGGAATGTAGCTTGGAACTCCTGCTATGTAAGCAGCTGCAGATACTTCAAATACCAGTGTACATGTGATCCAGGAGTTGCTATAAATTTGCCCCTAAAAATAAAGTAACAAGTGACTGAGCAGCAATAGGAATTAATCACTGCAGTGCGTGAATGGAATGTGCTAGGCTCTACCTCAAAATCCTTTTATAAAAAGACTGATATAATTAAAACCCCAAAGAAATATCCAAGGATGCTATATTTGAGAAAATGTGCTGTGAAAGTTTGGAAAAGTGATTTTTTTAAAAGGAAAGACATGGTAGAAAAGTGTTGCCATAACTTCTATATCATTGGAAATAGGATTATATTATTACATCACTGAAGAATTTATCATACAAAGGAATTTAAATTGGATTCAATCTTGGTACACTGAAATTTTTTGAAGGCCGAGGGGATAATCGAGCCTCTCAATTAAGCTGTTTGCCATGAAGGGAAATAACTTCACAGTTAAAATATCCACCACAATTTGTAGCAAAGATTACTTTGGTGATTCAGACATGTGAATAACCATGTGAAAAGATCAGACATCTCAAGCTTTCAAAATTAAATGTGAACTATTGAATTTGTTAAAAAGCAAAAAAACCAACCAAAGAAAAAAAAGAATATGACTTCTTGGAACCTGTTTTTCTATGACTATAGACATATTCAGCATCCAAATCCAACAGCCCCCCTGTTCCTCTATCACTCTCACATGCCCTCAAAAAGGAGAAGGAAAAGAGAGAAAAGGAAGGGAGGAAGGAAGGAAGGAAGGAAGGAAGGAAGGAAGGAAGGAAGGAAGGAAGGAAAGAAGCAAGGAAGGAAGAGAGGGAGGGAGGGAGGGAAAGAAAACACTAACCAGAAGAAAAAGAAGAAAAATCCCCACTAACCAGCTCTTCTTAAAAGGTCATTAAACAGATGGCCCAGAAAGGCCTCTCTGACTCTAAGCACATCACAGGTAACAAGTGTTTTAGTTGTTTGAAAGATAATTTGATGGAAGATCAATTTTTGGACATAGAGAAAGTGAAAGAGATTTCTTAAACCCACTTGAATTACTGAAGATGAAAGGTTAAAAGCTTTAAAAACCAAAAACTACATTAGCAACTGAACAGTAAATACCATCAACAGAGACACAAAATAATTTAGCAAAACAAATATTAAATGAAGACAAGAAAAAAGAATTCATTTCAGAAGCCAAAAACTTCCTTTTCTTTGTATTTCAAAATTGATTTTGCAGTTTTAGAGAGAAGTACTAATGGGTAATTTCTATTTAATGCTTTCTAAACACATGCACAAAAAAATCACTCTCAGCTCCAAAAGGTCACAGGGATCAAAGCAGGTAGACTTTCTTGGACAGTTTTGCCACCACTCTACGCTGTATTAGGAGCTGTGAGTGTTTCTACAGTGAAAGATGATATGATCTGCAGCTTCTTAACTTTACGTGAATTAGGCTTAAAACCACACACTAAAAGCCGGTTTCTGTGGCATTTTGTTTCTAGAATAGTTGTGTTTCAGGGAAGAACCACTAGGGTGTTGCGAGGCCCAGGTGGTTATATCTTATTAATCTAACAGTAAGAGGACATTTTCAGGTAGGTGACAAATATTTATTTTAATATTAAATCTTAAAAAAATTAATCATTATTTTTAGATGCAATAATGCATTTTCCTGCCTTCTTTAAGAGGAGAATAAACATAGTTTAACCTCTTTAAGGATTCAAGGTTCTCATTATAAACTTAATTTGTTACTGTTATAACATGATCTTGCCATGGATGAAGTGTGTTTTCCCTTACATTAAAAATCATTCAACTGATCCAGACAAAGATACTACAAGAAAAGAAAACTTTAAAACAATATCTTTGATGAGTATTGATGCAAAAATCCTCAGCAAAATATGAGGAAACTGAATTCAACAGCACATTAAAAGGATTATACACCATAACCAATTGGGATTTATCCTGGGATGCAAAAATGGCTCAGCATACCAAAATCTGTCAATGGAATACACCACATTAACATAACAATGGACAAAAACCACATGATCATCTAAGTTGATGAAGAAAAGCATGTGACAAAACTCAATGCCCTATCATAATAAAAACACTCCACAAATTAAGAATAGAAGGAAATTACCTCAACATACTAAAGGTCACATAGGAAAAGCCCACAGGTAACATCATACTCAATGGTGAAAAACTGAAGGCTTTTCCTTTAAGCTCAGGAACAAGACAAGAATGCCCACTCTTGCCACTTGTACTAAACATACTACTGGAGTCCTAGCTAGAGCAATTAGATAAGAAAGGGAAACAAAAAGCATCTCAATCCAAAATGATGGAGCAATAGTGTCTCTGTTCACAGATGACATGATCTTATATACAGACAATCTTAAAGATTCTACAAAAAATTAGAACTAATAAACAAATGTAGCAATGTTGCAGTATACAAAATCAACACTCAAAGTCAGATGCGTTTTTATACACTAATAATGAACAATGCAAAAGGAAATTTAAAAAAATCAAATTTACAATAGCATCAAAAAGAACAAAGTGCTTAGTAATAAACTTAACCAAGGAGGCTGATATGGTTTGGATGTTTGTCCCCTTCAAATCTCATGTTGAAATGTGACCCCCAATGTTGGTGGTGGGGCCTAGTAGGAGGTGTTGGATCATGGGGGTGGTAATGAGTGGTAACAAATTCATGCCAAATCTGGTTATTTAAATGAGTATGGCACCTCCCCCACCCCCTTGTGCCCTCTCTCACCATATAACACGTCTGTTCTCCCATCACCTTCCACCATGAGTAAAATCTTCCTAATGTCTCACCAGAAGCCAAGCAGATGCAGTTGCCATGTTTGTATAGCCTGCAGAACCATGTGCCAAATAAGCCTCTTTTATTCATAAATTAGTTTAAGGAATTTCATTATAGCAATGCAAAATCGACTAACACAGAGGCAAAAGATTTGTACACTGAAAACAAAACATTGGTGAAAGAAATTAAAGACACAAATAAATGGAAAGACATCCTGTGTTCATGGATTGGAAGACATAATATTAAAATATCCATACTATCCAAAGTAATACATAGATTTATTGCAACACCTATCATAATCCCAATGACTTTTTTTTGCAGAAATAGAAAAAAATTCTAAAATTTACAGGGAATCTCAAAGGATTTCAAACAGCAAAAACAATCTTCAGAAAGAAGTAAGCTGAAGGCCTTACATATCCTGACTTTGAAACATATCACAAAGCTACAGTAATCAAAATAGTATAGTACTGACATAAAGGCATATAGACCAATGGAACAAAATAGAAAGCCTAGAAATAAATCCTTGCATATATGGCCAAATGATCTTCAACAAGGATGTGAAGACTTACACAATGGAGAAATGATATTCTCTTCAACAAATGGTGTTGGAGAAACTGGAAACCCGCACAGAAAAGCAGAAAGATGGATCCTTATCTTACATCATATGCAAAAAATAACTCAAAATAGATTAAAGAACTAAACATAAGACCTGAAATTATAAAACTCTTAAGAAGAAAACACAGGGGAAAATGTTCAAGACGTTAGAATGGGCAATAATACCTCGAAGAAAACACCAAATGCACAGGCAACAAAAGCAAAAATAGACAAATGAAACTACATCAACTGTGCAACAAAGGAAACAATCAATAGAGTGAAAAGGCAATCTGTGGAACAGAAGAAAATATTTGCAAGCCACATGTCAGATAAAGGGTTATCCAATATCTAGAATTTATAAAGAACTACTACCATTCAAAAACAGATAAAAAATACTTGATTAAAAATGGGCAAAGGACTTGAACAGACCTTTCTCCAAAGAAGGTATAAAAATGGCCAATAAGCATATGAAAAGACGTTCAACATAACTAATTATCAGGGAAATGCAAATAAAAATTACAATGAGATATCACCTCACACCTATTAGGCTAGCCACTATCAAAGAAACAGAAAATAACAAATGTTGGTGAGGATGTGGAGAAATTGGAATCCTTATGCATTGCCGATAGGATTGTAAAATAGTGTAGCACCTATAGAAAACAGTATGACAATTCCTCAAAAAATTAAAAATAGAACTACCACATGGTCCAGCAATATATACTTCTGGGTATATATTGAAAGAATTAAAAATTGTATCTTGAAGAGATATTTGCACACCCATGTTTATTGCAGCATTATTCACAATAGGAAAAATGTGGAAGAAGCCTAAATATTCATCAACAGATGAATGGATAAAGCAAATAGTCATATGCATACAATGGAATATTACTTACCCTTAAAAAAGAAGGAAATCCTGACATATGCTACAGCATAGTTGAATCTTGAGGACATTACAGTAAGTGAAATAAATCGCAAAAAGACAAACACTGCATGGTTCTGCTTATATGAGGTATCTAAAGTAACCAAACACATAAAAACAGAAAGTAGAATGGTGATTGTCAGGGGTTGGGGAAAACAGGAAATGAGAAGTTGTTCAATGAGTATAGAGTTTCAGTAATGCAAGATGAAAAAGTTCTAGAGATCTGTTGTAAAACAATGTGTATATAGTTATAACAATACTGTACTGTACACTTAAAATTTTTTATGAGGGTAAATTTATGTTACTTTTTTGGTCACAATTTTTAAAAAGTTCAACTGTTTTATTCTTACCACCCTTCTAGCTTTTACGTATAATTTATGTTTCTCTTTGGTGCTGTCAGTTATTACTTCTTATGTCTGAATGTTGTAGGTATGTGTGGGTTTTTTTTAATCTAGTAAACCATTCCTTCAACTTGTAGGTATGTCTAGTTTTTAATCCTCTGTCTTAATTAATAAATAATGTTTGAGGTGAATATCTGATATCCATGGGCTTTGTGTAAAGCTGCTTGCATCTTAGAGGCCTATTTTTCTGCTTATTTTTCAGAAATATGTTCCTGAGGATTGGGATTGCCAGATATTTGACTTTGACATACTAAGCTGGATATTATTGAGCCTTTGCACTTTTCTAGGAAAGTGTTGTACAGCCAGGTAGTCAGACAACTGGGGACTAGCTTTGAGTCATGGAAATTCACTTCATCCTGTTTAAGAAGACCTCGACATGTGGCCTAAACAAATATAACACCCCCAATTCAAAATGGTCATGTCACTGCACAGACACCTCAGTCTTTCATTTCTGGGCTGGAGCTACTTGAGATACATACTTTAAATGGATGTTGTTAAGCCCACCATGTTTGGATGGCCGTGATGTCACTTCCTCCAAGGTAGAAGCTACATCTTGCAAGACGACTTCTTCCATTTCTAAGCTGATTGAACTTGAGTTTTAGCTTTATCGTTACTTTTTGTTTTCGTTTTGTTTTATAGAGAAGAGATCCTTACATGCTACTTTTTGTTTTTGTTTGCATTTTTTTTTTTTTTAAATAGAGGTCTTTACATGTTCTTTTGGAGGCAGAACACACTTTAATTTTACATGGTTTATAAAAAGATCATAGATATATAGGGGAAAAAACTACACAAAGTCTATACAGTGAAAAGTAAGTCTCTCTTTCATCTCTATTTCTCAGCCTTCATATCTTCCTCATCAGACTCAATTTTTGTTTTGACAGTCTTTTATATGCTTCCAGAGATATATAACTTTAAAAAAAAACCACAAATGAGAAAATTCACTAAAACTGTTCTATACTATGGTTTGTTCACTAAATAATAGGTGTTGGAGATATATTTATCTCATATTTGGATATATCTCATCATTTTTGATGTCACCTAAATAATACACTTAGTAGATAAATGAAATTAATTTAATTAGTTCTTTTTAATGGATGTTAAGATTGTTTTCATATTTTTACTATTATGAACTCTAGAAATGCAATAAAAAAGAAATCCCATTTACAACTCCAACACATAAAGCAGGTAACGCAAGTAGTGTGTCAGCATATCATAAATCTAAGTCAGATAAATTAAAACCATTCAATCGCAGAAGCTAAAATTTTCTATATTAAGATGTTTATGCACCACTATGACACAGAGATGAGCACAGAGGCTGATGGGTGACAACTGTGACACCTGTCTAGCACGATTGATCCAGGAACACAACACAAATGGGAATCTGAAAGTCTGAAGTGTAAAAAAAGAACAGTGGAGTCCATGATACATGTACAAGTTGAAATACATGTAGAAAAATGTCAGGAAAAGCTTTTTTGCAAGTTTACGCAGGATACGTTAACAGGTTGGAGATATGTAATGTGTCAAAATTTAGCATTTTAAAGCTGTAAATTGATTTTTATTACAGTTTGAAAAAATTTAAAAGAAATTCAATTTTAGAATGAAATCTCATTTCTCACTTCTCAGATTGACAAATATGAAAAAAGTTGATAATGAAAAAATAATCCAAGGTTTGGCAAGGATGTGGGGAAATAAGCATTAATGTGTATTTTTTTATGGGAACATACATTTGTAGGAATTTGGTAGAAATGTTTAGCAGTTTTCATGAAAAATTAAAATACATATATCTTTTTTTCCACCAGTGACATGACATGGGACTTTCCTCATACGTACAAAAGAATATTTGTAAAATGACTTTTTATTGTAGCACTGTATATATTAACAAGAATTAGAAGCCATCTAACTGTCCAAAACTATGGGATTAATTAAATAATTTGCAGTCTGCCTATACTTCAGTTTGTAGCTGATTAAAATAATGAATATATTTGTATATACTAATTGGAAAGGTTTTCCACATATTCTACGAAGTGAACACAACAAGGTAGGAAACTGTGTATAAAATTCTCATTTCTTGTGTGAGAGATAAAAAAATTGCTCATCTGTATGAAAAATTTCACAACAAACTATTGATAAAATTTCCTTGTGGGAAGTGGGTTGGGGGATCTGAGGCAGAAGAGACATGTTTTTTTTTAACCTTTTTGTGAATATTCTTCATATTCATAAATACATATTTCAAAAGGTGAATTAAAATCAAATATTTATGGAAGCACTATAGAGTTTTATGAAACAAAATCTGAAAAATGGTTTTCAAGGAATCCACTTCTAGACTGAAAACAGTGGTGAGAATTTAGAGGATGCCACCATCACTTCCTGCTTAGTAAATTATGGGAAATACGAAGACTTCCTTCCCTGCTTTTCAATACAAAGTTTGAAATAGAGAGATTTCTTCTGATATTATCAAGAAAGATGAGGGTAGGAAGATTTAACTCCGGAAGAACCCAAGGTGGCTAGGAATGAGGTGGAAGAAACATCATTAGGGCAGTTTCCAAAGACGTACCTTTGGTGGGTAGAGGAGGGAATTTTGTAGGAGCTTTTGTAGCCCACTCCCACAGAATCACTAGGAGCCCCATTTTGTTAGGTGGCAAATTGCTGACACAGGGTGTAACAGTCCCTTCCAGGCTTCTGGCACCAGTGTACAAATTGTACTTATTTTTGTAGTTGAGATGTGAGGAAATTGCCTAAGATTTTAATGATTTATTATTATCACTTAAAATATTATTTCATTTTGTGTTTTAAAAAATCCATTTTTAAAAAGCATGAATAATATAGGTAGCTGAAGAAATATAGAAAACTTTCCATTTCCCAAAGATAGCTGTACTTAATGTTTTGGTACATTACTCTTCCAAGGTTTTTTGTTTGTTTACTTGTTTAATTTTGGCATTTATGTGGATGTGATCACACTGTCTATACAAGTTCATTTCCTGTTCAGACAAGCCAAAGAGGTACTCATCAGGACCCTGAATCAGGACCCTACAATAAAGATGCAATGGGACATGAATTATTATTATCATCATTGAACAGCTACAACCAATGAAAACAGTCAAAAAACTTCCTAATATGGTGACAGGATGTTGAAGGTTGGTTTTGAGAGATGGACTGACGAAGTCTATGGATGTAACAATTAAATTCAGGGCCAAGAAAGGTTCTTGGTTTACAATATGTGACAACTTTTCAACTTGCAAGGAGGAAGGCTGATAATTTATTTTCTTACTGTATGTGTTCTTAGCCTCAGCAATTCCAGATCTGGCTGAGCTATTCCAGTGGGGAAAGAACATCTGCTAAACTTGGCTTGGTAGAATCAAGTTAAGAATGCTTTAACTTTTGGTAAAAGAGAACCCAACTAATAGTGGACTAAGTAAATAGAAGTTTAGTTTTCTCACATGACAGATGAGACTTCTGGAGGTAAACTGCTACTGGCTATGATTCAACGGATAGGTGACATCAGGGCTAGCACTTCTGTAATGTTTCTCATTCCCTCAAGCCAGCACTGCATGGTCACAATATGGCGGCTGCACTTCAGATATCATGACGGCTTCTGAGATAGGAAACCAGAAGAGGATAGCACCAGCCCTAAGTGCTTCCTTTTATCAGGAAATCAAAATTGATCTCCATACCTCCTTCTGCCTTCTTCTCACTGGCCAAAACTATGTCTAATAGTCACCCTGAGTTGCAGGAGAAGCTAGAGAGAAAAGTATGTAGCTGGCCACATTGTCACATCATAGGAAAACTGGGGTTCTGTTAGCACTGAAGAAGTGAGGAATAGGTATAACGTAGACAGGTCACCTTGTCTGCCAGAGGGAACACTCTTTATCCACTTCAAGTTCTTTATTTCCAAGATGTATGTAGAATGGATTTTTCCTTTGCTTGCTGCCCCAGAGCTGGGGTGCTATAGAAGACTGATGGGAGTGGGACTTCAGGTTTGCTGAGGACCATGACAGCACTAGGCAAGGAGACATGCCATTAAGGGAACATGGGTGTTCCTGCCAGACAAGGGTGACCCAGAAGATGTAGCTGAATCTCAAAAGAGACATCCCTGCCCAGGAGAATGGCCATTTCATATGCACTTTGAGTCTGTGTCTGCTCCTGTGAAAAAGCCCATTCACAGGCATGACCATCTGTGGAGACCACTGTGGTCTCATTGTGTGCAGTCATATGAAGAAGCTATTGCATTTTCCTCTTCCTCCATTTTAACCCAGCTCCAGAAGGGTAAGCTCCAGGGAAGAGGAGAGGGTGTGAGACAAAGCGGAGTATGCTCCTCACCCACAGATTGTGGAGGCTTCAGAATAGACTCTGACTGGGTGACAGACGAAAGCTTTGGATTACACATGGTTACAACAGCTAGACCTGAATCATAAAAACCTCAATGGAACTGTACTGATAAAGCTGAGGGCCTGAAAAACTGTAGAACTAGACTGAGATATCATGAAGGCAACTGCTACTCAGTATATTGAAGTCCCAACCTCCAATACCTATGAATGTTAGTTAACTTGGAAAGGTCTGTGCAGATGCAATCAAGTTAAAATGAAGTCATAGTGAATGAAGGCAACCCCTAATCTACTATGGCTGAAGTCCTTATAAGAAGAGGAAAAATTGGACCTAGAGACATACAGGAAGAATGCTGTGTGAAGACAGAGGCAGAGATTGGAGTGATTGAGCTGAAAACCAAGGAATGCCAAGGATTGATGGTCACCACCACAAGGTAGGAAGAGGCAAGGAAGGTTTCTATCCAAAGTCTTATAAGGAGCTCTGTGGATACTTTGATTTTGAACTTCAGGCCTCCTTAAGTGTAAGAGAAGAAATTTCTGTTGTTTAAAGCCACCTTACTTTATTAAATACTGTGTCATTTTCCTAGGGCTGCTGTAACAAAGCCCTGGGAAACTAATCCAGCATTCAGTAAAGTAGGGGGAAAATGGTTTTACATAGATACACCTAACAATTGACACTGTTCATAAAACCAATAAGACACCAACTATATTAGGCCATTCTTGCATTACTATAAAGAAATACTTGAGACTGGGTAATTTGTAAAGAAAAGAGGTTTAATTGGCTCATGTCTCTGCAGGCTTTAATGGGAGCTTGGCACCAACATCTGCTTGGCTTCCGGGGAGGCCTTGGAGCATTTACTCACGGTGCAAGATGAAGCAGGAGCAGGCACATCACATGGGGGGAGCAGGAGCAAGAGAGAGAGTGGGAGGGGAGGTGCCACAGTTTACAACAACCGGATCTCACAAGAACTCACTCCTCATCCTGAGAATAGCACCAAGCCACGAGGGATCCACCCCCATGACCCAAACACCTGCCTTCAGGCTCCACCTCCAACACTGGGAATTACATTTCAACATGAGATTTGGGTGGGGACAAGTATACCAAGTTTGTTATGGATTGATAGCTTTGTCAGTGTACTGTACTATTTTCAATGACAACTTAATGCCATCTTCCTTACCTGGGCTAAGTAGATAATTTTCTTCAATTGCCTTGAACCTTTTCCCAAAGCAGAAATTTGTCAGACTATTCTTGCTCAGAGAATGCACTGTGCTTTTGCTTTGATTGTTAAGCATTTTTAATTAGCAGCATGGAGCGTATTAGAGAGAAGGCATTAATTGCTTCCTTAGCTCCCCTGATATTACTTGAGTGAGGATATCTTTAACTCTGTCTCTTCTGTGTCTCTTTGCAAGGAGAGAAAAATTTTATTTCCATGGGCTTGAAACCCTTGTGGTCCTTTTATTCTTATTGCAAAGCTGTACTTGAAGGAAAATTAAGGAGAAATTTTAACCATTCTAGTTGTCAATGGTGGTCTTATCCTGAAACTGTTGGTTACCTTGGCAACAAGGCTTGGGTACCAGCCTCTCTCCTATTTCACCTAACTAGTAAACATATGTGAACATCTGGACATGTGTGCGTTGTGTGTATAGGTGAGAAATCTACATTTATGAAGGAGTCAGGGTATTCACAGGGTATCTGTGCTACGTGCTTTATTTTAGCCAGAGTTTCCTGGCTAACCTCTTTCAGCATTTTGCAACTTGCCTTCCACTTCTTACACAACACTAAAAATTTCCCTAAACATTTTAAATCATATTTTAACACAACAGAACTTGGCAGTTTTAACAGCTTACTATGATTTCCTCACATCTTTTTTACTTTAGAGAATACGAAATCAAATTTTAACAAATCACATTATGAGTTACCCCACACATTCTATTTCTTAAAAAAATAGAAACATGATGAATCATTATGTTAGGATACCCCAGGATGGGCGTGGTGGCTCACACCTGTAATCCCAGCACTTTGGGAGGCGGAGGCGAGCGGATCGCCTGAGGTCAGGAGTTTGAGACCAGCCTGACCAACATGGAGAAACTCTTTCTCTACTAAAAATACAAAATTAGCTGGGCGTGGTGGCGCATGCCTGTAATCCCAGCTACTCAGGAGGCTGAGACAGGAGAATCACTTGAACCTGGGAGGCAGTGGTTGCAGTGAGCCAAGATCTCATCATTGTACTCCAGCTTGGGCAACAAGAGCAAAACTCTGCCTCAAAAAAACAAACAAACAAACAAAAACTCCGCCTCAAAAAAAAAAAGATGCCCTAAATTTTTAATTTCAAAATTAAATATATTTTTGGAAATTTGATTTGTTTAAAAGAATATTCCTATAATTATGGCAGGCTAACAATTATGAAACAATTACAAAACCAACTATGGAATATTGGGATATTTCTTCATATTCTAAAGTCTATGCTTATAGAAACATGTTTGTGATTTTGAAGATGTTTGAGATATTTGTTACGGTAGGCACGTTTTTAATTGGCAAGTATAAATACTACCTGTTAAAACTTATAATTTTTAGAAAATTCAAGATTTAACACATGAAAGAAAGTAAAAAATAAATACTTAATGTTAAAATTCCACCATTAAAAAGTGCTTTAAAGTTTTCTGAACTTAATTTGAACCTTTATTTTCATTTAGACACCATTAATAAAGTATCCGAAAGGGTAGCGACAGAGGATTTGTTTGAAATTTGCAATAGACCTAAGTGAGAAGTGGGAGGGAATTATTTCTGGGGCCCCGGTTTCTCTGCCTGGTATTTCTTCTCTTCCCACCACATACCTGTACTTGGAGGTGCACAGGTTCCTTGGGGCTAGGATGAGTGGCGAGGCCAGTCAACAAAATAAGAAGAAAAATATGAATTTTCCGCACTTCTGGCTTTTTTCCCTTCTCCCCTTTGCCTCTCTTGGTGACTGGCTGTGCACTTACCTGCCACCCAAATCATGAACCTGAGAATTACTTTCATGATGCTTCCAGCACCCTGTCGACCCCATTCTCACTCTCATCAGTATCATCGGTATCCAAATGTGATGTGTGATGGTACCTCCTTCACAGGTGTTATCTTGTCCCTTCCTCTCTATTTCTTGAAGTTGTTCACAAGGACAATTACAACAAGCTCTTCACTGCCCAACCTTCTCTTTAATCCAAATTTTATGATGATGCTAAGAAATCTCTTCAAACCACGATTTCGTTCGGTTACTTACTGGCTTTTTTTTTTTTTTTTAAAGACATCAAGAGGTTTCTCAATGCCTTTAGGATAAATCTTAATTTCTAGAACTGGTCCTTAAATCCCGACCAAGCCTAACCTTACACTGTGGGCCACTTGAACCTTTCCTCATCTCCAGGGTTACTATGTCTGGTGTGGTCACTGGCACAACTCTAGGGGGCGCCATGCACACTGGCAGTCTATGTGACAGATGTTCTCTCTGCCTGAAATTTCCTTCCCTGCCTGTCCTTTAAAATGCAATTTTTCTTGAATTTCTCAAACTACTTTACTTCCTTGAAATTGGAGCCCTTCTTCCTCTCAGTGGACTCTCTACCTTTACCTATTTCATTCATCTACTTACTTTCCAACTCTCCAATCTTAAGTGCTTGTTTCCATGTTTCTCTGTCTCCTTTTCCTGCCTACCCCTCACTGAAAAGTAAGCCCCTGGAACACAGACGCTGTTTTATTTGTTTTTATAGCCCTTACATTTAGCACTTAACCTGGTACAGAGAGGCACTTAATATTCAGTCTAAGAGTGCATGAGTGAATGAATGAATGCAATACAATGAACTTGGGTTGGTTCACGCAACCCTGGGTTTCTTTTTTTGTTTTTAGACGGAGTCTCACTCTGTTGCCCAGGCTGGAGTGCAGTGGTGCGATCTCAGCTCACTGTAACCTCCATCCCCTGGGTTCAAGCAATTCTCCTACCTCAGCCTCCTGAGTAGCTGGGATTACAGGCGCCTGCCACCACACCCAGCTAATTTTTGCATTTTTAGTAGAGACAGAGTTTTACCATGTTGGCCAGCTGGTCCCGAACTCCTGACCTCAGGTGATCCACCTTGGCCTTGGCCTCCCAAAGTGCTGGGATTACAGGCATGAGCCACCGCGCCCAGCCAACCCTGGGTTTCTGTTTACATTTTTTTCTATGTGGATCTGGACTGTGTTTCCTTCTATGCTAGCCCAGACTAGCCTAATAACACCTGCCCCTCCCAACTGTTTTCTAGTTGATTTACTTATAGCTTCTGTCCCTAGCAGGATCTGGCTTTCTCCTGGAGCAAGTGTATCTGCTACTACATACTATCTGCACCCTCGTATCCTATTTCCCTTCCTCTGTGGGGACGACTAAGGGTTTACCATGGCTGCAGCACAACTGGCATCTGTCAGAATCAAAACTCATTAATAAAAAAATGATAATGCTTCAAAGTACATTACATTACTCCTTCAAAGTCCTTTGTGAACATTATCTTATTAATCATCACAATAGCTCAGGGGAAGATAAACATTGTTGGTTATCTTACCTCGATCATATTTTGAAGGAACTGTTTTTTTCTTGTTATTGTTTGATTATGCTATGAAATCTGGATAGCAATTTTCATATTGGCTATTTGGATATAATTTGATATGCTAACGTAAAATTTCCCTGGATCAGTAAGGTGGTTTTTATTTTTATTTTAGATGTCTCACTTGTACTCTTGTAGAATTCTTTCCAGAGAGCTGAGCAAAGAATAACAAGCAAAAGACTGAGACATTTCTCCTCAGGGGTTGAAATTTTCTGGGTATCTTGAGGCTCATTAAATCATTGGTTCATGATGTAGAAAAGCAGAAGACGAGTTACTTGTAGACATTGTAGGTGCTAAAATAACAGTTGAATGATTGAATGAAGTATTATTTTAAAACCTGGAAGTTTAAATAAGGGACTTATGTAAAAAATTAGTATCCTAGTCAGGAATTCCATTAGTAACCAGTATCACGTAGCTAAAAGAGAATTCTTTTAGGAGGGAAATTTTACTTAGGAAACTGGTTTAAAGAATCTACTCAGTTCTTCTGTCCCCGCCTCACCTCTAGCATCCTATGTTTACTTTTCTCATAGCGCTTATCACACATTTTATCATGTATTTGTTTACGACTTTAGTTTCCCTTAGATGGCAGGAACCACTTCTGCTTGACACACAATGGGAGCTCAATAAATGACTGTTGAATGGAAAAAAAATTAACTAGAGAAATCTTTCCCATAACAAGTAAAAAGTGGAATAAGTTCAATTTCAAAGTTACAGGAAGAGATGGTATAAGCATTGGGCACTACATTCAAGTTGGGTGTCAGGTATCCTCAATGTGCCTTGTATGAAGAATTTGAAACCTTCCAATAATTCAACAACAAATGGTACCACCTCTGGAAGATTTTCTTCTTTCAAGAGATGAGCGTTGTCACGGATGACATGGGCACTTTCTATGTTCTAAGATGGAGTCTTATTTCATGGGAGTGTCTAGGGTGGAGTGGCCCTCAGTACATCTATACCTGTTCATCTCTGGTGCTGGGAGAGTGTCCTAGAGGGAGGTTTCATGAGGCTTACCTCAAATTTTTTTCCAGGCCAAACAAACATTTTTGGCTTCATAGATTACTGTCAACTCTATGTCTACCCCATAAGGATAGACTAAAAGGCCAGGCTGTAGTCAGGCTGTGGTGTAATCAGGCATCTGTCTATTCTAATCACAGTAGTTTTGTGGCATGGGGTGTGGAGCTGAGTGGAAGGGCGGGACATTTCTCCGGCCTGTACTTCCTCTTCCTGGTCAAGCTCACACACTTCCCACTAGCACTCTGTCTTCCCACCCTTCTTACTGTTACTCCAGGAAGTGCCAGTGCCCAGCACAAGCTTCTGAAAACTCCCTCAGTTTAAAAACACTCCCGAACCCTTCCTCCAATCTCCAGAAAAATGTCACCCATTATTAAGAAATGCCCGAGTAGAACACGCTGGCTTCTAAATGTCACTTTTTAAGATTTGGAGATAAAACACCGTCATAGCTTTAAAAAATCCTGTTCACTCTTGCCTTTTACCTTTCAATAAGAAAGTTGGTGTTGACATCCCTTATAGAGGAAGCACAGCAAAGAGGATTAAAAGTGGTTCGAAAGTCCAATGAGGAATGTATACTTTCAACAACTCTGCTGTAGAGGGAAGAATCTTAGCCAATGGCTTTCCAGAAAAGTGATTATGCTTTAAAAACAAAATTCAAATACTTAATAAGTCTAGGTTCCTCAGCTTCAGCTCTTAAGCGTACATTAGTGCTCACACTAGCATCTGTTTCATTCTTTTAACAAAATAACATTGTTTTGATGAAAATCTGTGCCTCAGTTGGCCGTGTTTTGCGCAGCAGTTTTAGATTGGGTATTCAGAGTGATGATAACTGTGATTGCTTTCCTAAGTAGTCTGCTCAGCATGAATATCCCCAGTGTGGAAACTTCTCTCAGGGAGATTTCTGTAGCTTTCAGGACCATGGAACTCTTTGTGTAACTTGATACTCAATGGACTTTTTTCTCAAGCCCTGGAACCCTATTTTTTTTCAGGAAAACCCTGGACTAGCTCATGGTTTGGGTGGAGAAGCCCAAAAAGCTGATGATAAGCAGATAGGAAAGGCAGCCCCCTCCCTTCAGTCATGGTAGGTCCCCTGGGAATTGGCTTCTCTCTGTCCTGAGGTGGGGAAATCTGGTAATCAGTAAATCAAATGGTTTCTAGAATTTCTGAAGCTCTTCCCCAGAAACTGAAGCAACCACAGTTTGAAAACCACTACAGCAAAGCAGTTAGGAGACTAAACAGAATTTCCCAAATGGTTCACTTTCCTTCTAAAAGTTACAAACACTCCCTATTCTGGAGGAATAATTGGACCCATGAAGCTTGGAAGGCTGGTTTTAGAGCTGGAAAGTTTTGTGTTCAAATATCCGTTACCTTCTTCTGAGAAGAAAAGCTTGTACTTGGATTGGAATTCTGTTCCACATCTTTGAGATAAACTTCATTTGATTTATCAGGTCAATCTTTAGCTTTTTGAGTTGCCAAATTAGTTGGAATGGGATTATTTTATTTTTAAAGCATCGACTATTAGACATAACTTGGAGGTCCAACAAACTTGTCTCTTGTGTGCCTTGGTTTCCCCCATTTCTAATCTCTCCCCAACCCGAGGTGTTAATTACAATTCTAGCTCTGTAATTAATAGGGCAGTTACTTAACCTCTTAGGATTCAATTTTCTCTTCTTTAAAATAAACAGTCGCTGGACTGAGATGATCAGTAATGCCTTTTTAATTGTTAACAATTGACGATTACATGAGGTTTCGTCCTCCATGGCCACACAGCCATGTCACAGTGCCCTATAATCACACAGGCCACCCTTCTCTTAGACTCCAATACACCTGACCCTGGAGTTGTACAACACAGTGGCCCAGTGGTTTGAGAGGTGTGTCCAAGTTTCCCCTCAGCCTTAAAAAATCTTTCCTTTCCAGATGCTTTGAAATGTTGCCACTGGAGACCCAAGCTTAAATATTATTCTCTCCAGTACAGTTCTTGGACAGATAACACATGAAATCATTAACAAGTTCTATGAATTGTTTTTATTTCTCCCATGACAGGAAGAACCTGGAGAAGTGGGAGAACTCTGGATAGATGGGGAGGTGGTGGTGGTGAGGGAGGGAGGCTGAGCCAAGGCTTTTGAGGCAGAAGTAACCAAATTCAACTCTTGGATCCATTTATAAGCTGTGTGACTGTGGGTTAATTATTTAAGCATTGGGTCTCAGTTTCTATATCTATAAGGTGGTAGTATTTACCTGTGGAGGGCTGTCCTGAAGACTGAATTCAATATTGTGTAAGCATCTAGTGCACAATAGGCACTCACTAAGTGGAACTATTACCATGACTTCATAATTTTACCCACAGCTAGATCTGCAATTAAGTGTTCTGATCACCTATTTGATAACAAAACTCAAATAGAAGCTCTGGTATTCAAGGGACAAACTGACATACCTTCCTGCTTGAAGAACAACTTTTTATTTCATAACCCCTCTGTGCCTGTGGCACAGTGAGGCTCGGATGCCAAGAAGCGCTTGTTCTCTGATCTTCCTCACGCTCTCTCCAATACCTCTGAGTTGTTTGGCACATGTTTTGAAACGTGAAAATGGGATGGCACTTTCTAAACAGTAAAATCATTATGTTAAAAGCTCATTTGATTTTCTTCCATTTGAATGTGAACTACAGTGCTGGAGATCTTTGTTTTTGTTAGGGAGTGGGTTTTCTCTCTCTCCCTTTTTTTAATCTGTCTTCCATTAGAAAAGTATTTTTTGATTGCTTGCATGGTTTATTTTGTGGAAATAAGACTCTATTGTTCTATCAGGGGAAAAAAACATCCACCGCAATAACCATTTAGCACAAGGAGAAGGAAGAAAGGTATTTTGGAGAAAAATAATTCCTTTCCCATATTTCTCTTAAGTTGTATATCTTGGAACTAGTTTTCCATTATAAGAAACTTCTCTTTTGTTTATAAAAAAAAAAAACTCTAAGAAGTCAAAACCCATAGGATTTGTTCTTTTTCCTAGCTAATTTTCAAGCAAGATGCAAAACTGCCATTAAGCATCTCTGTTCCTGTCCAGTCCAACTTAAAAATATTTTTTTAGAAGTTACAAAAGATTTCAAAAACATGTTAAAGGACTCTTCTTAAAAAGTTGACTCCCCTTGGGAACTTGAAAATCAGCTTTTTAAAAAGTGCTTCTGAGCTGTCTCTGAAATTTCTTCTTGAATAGCATTATACTGTCTTCCTAGCAAGGAGTGGTTTGATCTAGCTTTCCAACAGTGTGATGATGGAGGTATGAGCTAGTCAGACAGTGTACCCAATTTGGGGGTTTTATTCACAGCTTTCATTTTAGTTCACCATATAGATTGTAGAGTTAGATTCTTTTAATGGAGATTGTTTAATTTTCTCCATCTAGAAATATTTTCACTGAGGCACATTTAACAATTTTCTTGTATATATCTCAGGTATGTTAGTGTTTTTTCTCCGCAAATGGATGATAAATTTCACATAGCTGGAGGACCCTGAATAATATTCTTTGGAATTTCCCTTGGTGCTCGGTCCCTTTGTAGCTGCTCCATAAATACTATAGTAGTCCATTTATTGGTTGATTATCTGTTAGTGCAATCTGTAATCCATTAGAAAATTAGAAAGAAGGGTGAGGCTGTCCATACTCAACTCAGCTAATGAGGAAGAATTTCTAAAGCAAAATATCCATGTATTTCTCTACCCCTCTTACACACTGCTTCCCTCCTGATTAGGTAAGAACTATAAAAAAAAGAAAGAAAGAAATGAGGACAACAGAGTTCAGTTCAGACTAATGTTTTGAATGATTGAGAAAGATCTCAGATCTTGTGTTGGATCTACTGATTGTAGCTTCATCGCATTCTCATTAAACCAGCAGAGACATAGCTTCTGGATGATTTACAGTAATACTTTCCTCTATTAAAAGAGATAAACAAGAATTGGCTGCATTTATATTTCACTGTATTTTGTTGAATTCTCTTTTAATAGAAGAATGCAATCAGACATATTTATTGATGTTAGTTTGTGAGAGGGCATCAGCATTCATCTAATTGATCTCCAAGACTCAGAAGAGTTCACATGGTTTTTATAAGGCCAAACCACTGGCCAGGACCATAAGCAGGACTAGATACTTTGTCTTCAGTCATCCCTTGGTATGCACGGGGGACTGGCTCCAGGATCCCCTGCAGATATCAAAATCCACAGATGCTCAAGTCCCTGATATAAAATGGCATAGTATTTGTATATAACCTAATACATCTTTCTGTATACTTTATTTTATTTTTGAGATAAGGTCTAGCTCTGTTGTTCAGGCTGGAGTACAGTGATGCAATCATAGCTCACTGTAGTCATGAATTCCTGGGCTCAGGCAATCCTCCTGCCTCAGCCTCTCTAGTGTCTAGGACCATAGGTTCCTGCCACCATACCTGGCATATATGTGTGTGTGTGTGTGTGTGTGTGTGTGTATGTATATATATATTGCAGAGACAGGGTTTCGCTTTGTTGCCCAAGCTAGTTTTGAACCCCTGGCTTCAAGAGGTGTTCTGACATCAGCCTTTCAAAATACTGGGATAACAGGTGTGAACCATTGTGCTCAGCCTATCTCCTATATACTTTAAATAATCTCCAGGTTACTTAACATACCTAATACAAATGCCTACATATCATTTCATTCACGTGGATTCAGTGTAGTACTTAGTGCATGGCAAATTCAAGTTTTGCTTTCTGGAACTTTGTGGAATAATCCCCCTTCTACCAAATACTTTCAGTCCATGGTTGTCTGAATCCATGGATGGGGAAACCATGGATAGAAGGGCTGACCGTAGTTCCCCTCCCACCTTACTTCAACACTTCTCTTTGATAAATAAAGACCAGCTTACATTTTTTTGCTGTGATTAATTTTTCCCTTTTTACTCTGATCCATGTTGCTTACTTATAAAATTATGTGATGGTAATGAAGATATTTCCCATTTCCACCTGTAACTCTTATGGAATTTAATATTGAAAGTTAGATAAAAATGTGAGGCACTTTAGGCTACTTAGCAGAAATGTGCATATTCTTGAGATCAAAAAAAGGAGAAAGAAAAAGGACAATCGTGGAGAAAAGTCAAAGAGTAAACATCTACCATTTTTTCCCAATCACATCATGTTTATAAATTTAAATGTGTCTAACAATGAACACACGATTTTAAGGAGATATATAAGAAATAGCTCTGATGAAGCCAAATAACACAGGCTTGTTATTGTTCCCGTCACCACAGTTTGAAAGGTGTGGCAGGAGAAAGCGAACAGAGAATCTCAAATGAAACACAATATTGATATTTGGCATGCTCAGATGATTTTCCACCCAAAGATATGAAATCACTTTACCCACAGTCATTATGCCTCCCCACCAAGGCCAGCCCTTGGTACCGCCGGGAGGTCAGTGGAGGTTGACTTTGGCATCTCCAGACTCCCCATGCTGTACCCCTTTTCCTTTGTGATGCCGCTCTCATGATTCCTCAAAGTCGGTTTAATGACCACCTGCCATAAAGCACTTGCCATTGACTTAAGAAAGCAGATTCCCAGGCACCATGCTGATCTATTGAATCAGACTATCTGTGAGTAGAATGTAGCAATCTGCATTTTAAACAGATTTATGACCTGTACATTGAGCTTTGAAAACTACTGAGCTGGCTGGGCATGGTGGCTCATGCCTGTAATCCTAGCACTTTGGGAGGCTGAGGTGGGGTGGGGTTGCTTGAGTCCAGGAGATCAAGGCTGCAGTGAGCCATGATTGCACCACTGTACTGGCGACAGTACAGTGTCTGCCTGGGCAACAGAGCAAGACACTGTCTCAAAAACAAAACAAAACAGAAAACTCCTGACTTATAAAATATAAAACTCCTTACTTATAAAATTATGTGATGGTAATGAAAATATTTCCCATTTCCACCTGTAACTCTTATGGAATTTAATGTTGAAAGTTAGATAAAAAATATGAGGTGCTTTGGGCTACTTAGCAGATAATAACAACCACTCCAGCCTCCCAGAGTTTTGTGTTTTTCTATCTGACAAATCCACTCTTTTGAAGTGTACAGAGCAGATGTGATTTAATATAAGTGCTCACCAATGATATAACAAAAGCTTCTCTTTGTTTTTTCTATTAATTAAATTTTTTTTTTTATGTGGGGTCTCACTCCATCACCCAGGCTGGAGTGTAGTGGTGCTATCATGGCTCACTGCAGCCTCCACGTCTGGGGCTCAAGCGATAGTCCCACCTCAGCCTCCTGAGTAGCTAGGACTACAGGCACGTGCCACCATGCCTGGCTAATTTCTTAAATATTTTGTAGAGACTAGGTCTCACTATGTTTCCCAGACTATTTTTGAACTTCTGAGCTCACATGATTCTCCTGCCTCGGCCTCCCAAAGTGCTGTGATTATAGGCGTGCCTACCATACATATATATTTTATGATTAAAAAAAATTTTTTTTTGTAGAGATCTTTTGTAGGGGTCTTGCTATGTTGCCCAGGCTGGTCTCAAACTCCTGGTCTCAAGTGATCCTCCTACATTGGCCTCCCAAAGTGCTGGGATTACAGGTGTAAGCCACCATGCCTGGCCCAGAATATACTCTCTTTACTGGTGCTGTGACACCTGGTAAGCTCAAAGCAAACTCTGTTAATTGAGGACATCCCAAGTCTCATTTTTAAATATTTGAGCTCAAATATTTGAGCTCAATTTTGTTTACGGTTATTGTCTTTTGCCCTCCATTCAAATTAGCTTTCTTTTCAAATAATTTTATGGCAAAACTCTCTAATATGTCCATCTCAGTTTATAATTCTCTTGATTGTTGTACAAATTTTATGCCATAAAATCATAGGCCTTTTCAATTTCTTTTTACCTTGTATAAAATATAAGTTTATTCAATAAAAAAGAAGCTCTATGAAAATATGCTCCAGAAAGGTAAGGCAGTCTAGAACATAATTACAAAATTTCACAATCAGATCTTGTATAAAAAATGGGGTAATCACTGAATATATTCATTTTCTCCTTGCTTTTGTCGGTATCAATTTCAATGCCTTCATATTTATAAGCTTTATTTCAATTTTGAAATTTGTGAAAAGCCTAAAAATTTGAAGATTTTTTGGTTCTTCACTGATTGACTGTTTTCTTTAAAGACTTTCTGCTGATTCCAAACAAAATACAACCAAAATTTAAAGGGTTCATTTACAATAAGCACAATACCATTGTAGAACACTTTGATTTACAAAGTAATATTTCAAGAAGATACTTCTAAACTCCAGTTTATGTCAGGCAGTAAAGAAATAATTTACTTCTATGCTGAAATATTTTTGATATTTAATTATTTAGTAGTCCAGTTACTTTCAGTAAATAAAAAATGTTTCCATTATGATCAGTATACTATTACACACTTTTGTATGCAATTTTGCTGCTCAAAAGAGTGACAGTAGTCTCTTTCTCTCTCTTTTTTTTTTTTTTTGACGGAGTCTGGCTCTGTCAGGCTCTGTCACCCAGGCTGGAGGGCGGTGGCATGATCTCGGCTCACTGGAGCCTCTGCTTCCCAGGTTCAAGTGATTCTCTTGCCTCAGTCTCCTGAGTAACTGGGATTACAGGCATGCACCACCATGCCCGGCTAATTTTTGTATTTTTAGTAGAGACAGGGTTTCACCATGTTGGCCAGGCTGGTCTTGAACTCCTGACCTCAAGTGATCCACTCGCCTCAGCCTCCCAAAGTGTTGGGATTACAGGCATGAGCCATCATGCCCAGCCATAGAACACACTTTTTAATCATGACACTATGCTCCACCAAAATTTGTTTCTGTATTATAATCACGAAAACAAATGATTTGATTTTTAATTTGAACTTTAACCGAATTTGCAATAATACTCACAATGATGTCAAGTATTTCATCCTTTACAGAATGACCCTCTAACAATGTCACTATATTCCATAGAATGAACTAAATAACTAAACCATTAATGGAATTAACTTTTTTTTTTTTGAGACAGAGTTTCCTTCTGTCACCCAGGCTAGAGTACATTGGCATGATCTCAGCTTACCGCAACCTTCACCTCCCTGGTTCAAGTGAATTTTGTGCCTCAGCTTCCTGAGTAGCTGGGGTTACAGGCATGCACCACCATGCCCAGCTAATTTTTTTTTTGTATTTTTAGTAGGGAAGTGGTTTCGCCATGTTGGTCAGGCTAGTCTAGAAATACCAGCTTCAAGCAATCCACCTGCCTTGGTCTCCCAAAGTGCTGGGATTATAGGCGTGAGCCACCACGCTCAGCCCTAACTTATTTGACTTTTTAATTTGGAGTATCTAATAGTACTGATATAAAACAAGCACCATTTTAATGTTTGCAAAACTCTTTTGCTAATGAAATCAACACATTATTAGCTATCACTTCACTTTCCACAAATGTAAAAGAAAACTTGGAATGAAAATGGGCAAAATGTATTTATAAGAACATTTGATCAAAATGAAAAGTCGTGCCTCATAGAATGATATGCAAATGCATCTTCTGTAGCTACAGAGGTAAAATTGTTTTTGGGCATAGTCTTTTAAAACTCATTATTTAACTCTTGCAATGGATGCTGATTTTTTTTTACTTATGTGTCTTCTGTTTTGGGCCCCCATGATAGACGTTAATGACAACAATATATACAATATATTACTATACATATATGTATAGTAATAGTCATGTATATATGTGTATATATACAATATATTACTATAGTAATATTACCTCATTCTAAAGAGTGAAAAAACCTGGGACAAATGCTAAACCAGACACTATACCAGGACAACAGGTATAAAACAGGAGTGTTCTGGGGAAACTGGTACCTCTGGTCACCTTAGTTCTTTTCTTAGTTCTTAGAAAAGAAGCAGAGCTATGGAGCTGTAACTCAAGGAAGATATAGGGTCAAGGGAATGTGTTTATTTGCTTGTTTCTAAGATGAAAGAGCTAGGAAATACCCTGAATGTTACAGGATTTGGGATAAAATCCATTTAATGGAGACTAGAACCTTCATGAAGAACTTTTCTGGCAGATATCATCCTTGAAATAGTTTTGAAGAATAGAATAGTAGCTACCTGAGGAAAGTCTGAGGATGGATCGTTGCAGTGAAGGGACCAGCTAATAAAGACATGTTAAATGCAGTGAAACCCTAAGAATAGAAGCTCACTTCTTGGGAGAATGTATGTAGAGGAGCAGAGAAATGGATCAATGAAAGACTCCTGAGAAATGTAACGGTAGAGAAGAAAACAAAGAATCAGCTAGGCAAATTGAGAGAGGCCAAAGTCAGAAAAGCATGGCATCACTGAAGCCAAAGAGGAATTTTGAATGGGAGAGAATGGCCCATAGAGTCAAGTGCAGTAGAAGGGCAGGAATGTGTGGCATTACCTGCAAGGAGTAGGAGACGGCCTATGATGAGAACACATGCTAACAGAAGTGCAGACCATGAAGTTTGGCTGCAAAAGATAAGGAGAAAATAAGGCATTATCCATTAGCAGAGGGCACATGATCCTGGGACAGTGCCATTGCTGTTGCTTCAGGATGAGAGGCTTCAGTCTGCTTTTATACTGAGAGAAAGGATTAAGTAGAAACAGACAGGTTCATGAAATAACAGAGGAGATATTGTTAGAGAAAAGCTTCAAAGGAGACCAAAAGGGATGACAAGGGCCAGTGAGGAGGGCTGTTTTTGAACTTGACGATAAAATTACAATTTGCAATTATAAGTTTATTTAAATGTTTACTTATTTATTGTTTTTGTCACCAATTACAGAGTAAGCTCAGGAGAACTGGTTCTATTTCTGTTTTATTTAAATCCTTGTGTATCTAGTGCCTAGTGTACTTGTTAAGTGCTCAGTTGATTTTTGCAAATGAATCCGGTGAATTAAAAAAATCTTTCATTCTCTGAGGCTAAAGGAGATTTCAAAATACTGGATCCGACATTCCAACAAAAATTATAATAAATATAAGCATACCATATAAATAGTAAATCATACTACAATCTTTAGTGATTATTTTTATTCACAGAATGGTATTACACAGACTGCAATTCAACCTTAGGAGGCTGAAATTATGCCCTCAAAATATATATACACATTATTCTTTCTAATTATTTCAATAATTGCATGCTAAAGGAGTGGTACTGTTTTTACTGAAGAGAAAAATCAGCAGTTTGCCTAAGACAGTCTCAAACCCAGTAGGTGGTAAGGTAGGATTTGAACCCCATTTGGTTGGCTTTCAAAGTCTAGATTTACATTCTCCCACAGATGCTCTGTAGATTCATAGTTTTCAGTTATTTCTGGACATTTTGGTGTTTCTTTGTACTGTAAAGTATTTTTCAGATGACTGACAATTGGCTGAAATGCACACTAGAATGTAAACTCCGTAAGGGCAGGGATTTGTTTGTGTGTCAGTTTTATGCTCTGCAATGTGCAGTCATTTGTAGGTATCCAAGGGGAATTGGTTCTAAGTCACTGTTGGATACCAAAATCAGTGAAGGCTCAAGTCCCTGATATAAAATGGTGTCGTATTTGTATATAACTTGTGCACATCCTCCCATATGCTTTAAATCACCTCTAGATTACTTATAACACCAAATACAATGTAAATGCTACATAAATAGTGGTTATATTGTATTGTTTAGGGAATAATGACAAGAAAAAAAGTCTAAGTATGTTCAGTATATGTTCAGTACAGACACAACCATCCAATTAAAATAAATATTTTTGGTCTGTGGTTGGTTGAATCCACAAATGCAGAACCCACAGATACAGAGGGCTGGCTGTACTCTTAGCATCTGGAGTGATATCTGTGCCATGGTAACTGCTTAACAAATATTTGTTGAGTTGGAGTAAGAATGGATAAAATACTTCTGAAGGAGCTCCCTTCTTCTAGTTTAAGTTTTGAAGTCTGCTAAAATATATGCTTCTAGGGGTGGTACTAGTTTCCACTCTTGCTGTTCAGTGAATAAATAATGTCAGGGTAGGGAGGAGAAAAAAAATTGAGGAGAGGGCCTAAGTACACTGAGGTGTGAATGAGCATGGTTTGGTGGATACAGTGGTTAATTTTATGTATCAACTTGCCCAGGCTATGTGGTGCCCAGATGTCTGATGAAACTATTTCTCTGATGGTGTTTCTGGAAGAGATTAGCA
Source organism: Pan paniscus (assembly GCF_029289425.2). Taxonomy (NCBI): domain Eukaryota; kingdom Metazoa; phylum Chordata; class Mammalia; order Primates; family Hominidae; genus Pan; species Pan paniscus. The sequence continues at coordinate 74,884,088 of NC_073263.2, forward strand.
TTTGAATTTGTGGATTGAATAAGGCTGATGGCCCTTCCCAAGGTAGATGGGCATCATCCAATTCATTAAAGGCCTGAAGAGAACAAAAGGCAGAGGAAGGTTGTCTCCCTTTGTCTCACTGCTTGAACAGGGACATTGATTTTTCCTGCCATCGGTGTTCCTGGTTTTCAGGCCTTCAGACTCAGACTGGAATTGACACTATAAGCTCTCTGGCTCTCAGGCCTTCAAACCACACCACTGGCTTTCCTCTTCCTTCCTTAATTGGGGAGGATTGTGGGACTTCTCAGCTTCCTTAATTGTATGAGTCAATACCTTGTAATAAATCTCTATCTATCTATCTATCTATCTATCTATCTATCTATCTATCTATCTATCTATCTATCTATCTGTCATCTAGCTATCTACCTACCTACCTACCTCTCTATCTCAGTTCTGTATCTGTTTCTCTATTTATGTATCTATCTACCTACCTACCTACCTATCTCAATCCTGTTTCTCTGAAGATCCCTGACTAATACAGTGGAGTTCATCTACTCTGAAGTTTGTCCAAGGCCCAGCATACACTGCCGGTCTTATTGTAGCTTGTCATTAACCATGCCAGTGAGATTTTAACTATGGGTGTTTGAAAATGGTTGGCTAATACTAATCTCTGATCCAATATGTAAGAACATAGTTACTTAATAAACTTCAAGTTGTAATTCTCACTATAATAGTTATGATGTTTATTTACAAATAAAGCAAATTAATATTTCAAGTAAGTGATAGCAACCAATATATATAAACCTGCCATGTATTTATATCAGCATAAGACAGTTGAATGTTTACAATGATTCTTTTGCTCGTTTGATAAATATTTATTTAACATCTTCTATGGGCCAAGCACTACCTTTAATGAGAAGTACACTACCATGCTATTGCTTGTAGACAGAGAATGTTTGATCTAAAAATGACTTTCAAGCACAGTAACTAGGAACTAATTACTGGTGCAGATTATTTGAAGCTAATTTGAATTTAGTTTAAATGCAATGTATCTGCGCTATCCTTGTTTCCCACCTAAAAATGACTCTATTAGTGGGGGAATTCACTCAGACTCTCACAGTTGGTATAAAGATTATTTTATTATTATTATTATTATTATTTTTGAGATGGAGTTTCACTCTTGTCACCCAGGCTGGAGTGCAATGGCATGATCTCGGCTGACTGCAACTTCTGCCTCCTTGGTTCAAGTGATTCTCCTGCCTCAGCCTCCTGAGTCGCTGGGATTACAGGGCCCGCCACCACGCCCAGCTAATGTTATTGTATTTTTAGTAGAGACAGGGTTTCACCATGTTGGACAGGCTGGTCTCAAACTCCTGACTTCAGGTGATCCACCCACCTTGGCCTCCCAAAGTGCTGAGATTACAGGCATGAGCCACTGGGCCTGGCCAAAACCATCCTTAAGTTGATACACAAAAATCTTTACTCTGCATTATTCTGTGAGTTACTCATTGCTGAGCAACTCCCACATGCACATGTAAATAAACCTTGTCTTTTCTCCTGTTAATCTATTTCAGTTAATTTGCAGGCCCCCAAGCATTGGACCCAAGTGGTAGAGGAAAAGGTTTTCTTCCCAACATTAGTATATTTTTGCCTAGTGATTCACAGTAACTGTAGGATTTTAACAATGTAGTATGGCAATTCCAAGTTGTCCTTAACATTTACAACTTTCACCAGTGGTTATAGATGATAAAACATCCCAGGAACATAGTGTTTAACACTACCAGGCTTGAATACTGACTGATCCACTTACTAGCTGTGTAACCTTGGGCAAACAAATCAATCTTTCTGTGCCTCAGTTTTCTCATCCATAAAATGAACATAAAGATAGTACTTATTTCATGGAGTGGCTAAGAGGATCAAATAAATGTAAAGCACTTAGAATAGGCGTAGATGTATAGCAAGGGCTCAGTTAAATATTATTGTAAGATCTCCATACGGGCAGGGAAGGGGGTCTTGACCACGTCCTATTTTGGAACTCTCTAAACACCAGTTATCCCCTGGCTTCAAATTACATTAAGTTGCTTCCAGGTCTAAGGAAACATTTCTGAATTGATGTTACTGTTGTGACAAAGAATGTTCTTTTTTTCAGGATACTAATGTGTACCTCTCTATGATGTTTTTTATTTTTCAAAGTAGTTTAAGGTTTCTGAATATTTTGGGATCACTATGGAAACTTGTAAGGTTTTGAACCTTCATAACCAACCTAAATGCCGGTACACTTTGAAAGGTTTATTAGTAATGCAAGTGTGAAGCTACCAGTACTGTAAATAACTACAATAATGAAAGCAATTACACACACTAAACAGCTCTTGCAGGCCATTCAGTTTTCCAGAGCTTGGCTTTGACAAGCTAGAAAGGTGGAAGAAAAGAAAGATAGAATAATCTGTTTCTAAGTGTACAGAATTTTGCTAATCTTGCTTATCTGAAGTCATAGTCAACACTCATACAGTTTTCATAGTGATAATAATGGCTATCATTTATTGGTTACTTAAATCCTTGCCAATCTTTTTACAGACATTATCTCTTCTGACCTTTAATACATTCAATAAGATAGACGTTATTAGTTCTGATGAACAAATGAGGAAACTGAGCATTTTAAGGCTAAATTCGTGTATCTAGTAAGTGGTGGTGGTTCTGTTAGAAGTCACCTAGGAGTATCTAACTCTGAAGTGAGACTTCTTAACCACCACACTGAACAGCATCCATGGTGATAGTGTTATTTCAGCATTTAAATAGCTTCTGTAGTTCATCTACAGACAGACTACACTTGGAGCCATATTTTAATGCAACAAAAATGTTTAAAATGGGCATGAGTGTATGTCTATATATGGAATATCAATATACAATAATAATACGAAGAGCTTCACAAAAACTCCTTTATTTTGGCAAAAGGAAAGTATATTAATTTCTCCTCCTTGTTCTCATTCTCCTCCTTCTTCCTATTCCAATTACCACAACTACAATTCTCCTCTTCCTCCTTCTCCTTTTATTTTTTATTTTTATTTTTGACATAGAGCCTTGCTCTGTCACCCAGGCTAGAGTGCAGTGGCACAATCACAGCTCACTGCAGTCTTAGCCTCCTGGGCTCAAGCTGTTCCCCCACCTCAGCCTCCCAAGTAGCTGAGACTACAGGTGTGCACCACCATATTTGGCTAATTTTTTTTAAAGAGATAGGGTCTTGCTATGTTGCCCAGGCTCATCTCAAACTTCTGGGCTCAAGTGATCCTCCTGCCTTGGTCTCCCAAAATGTTAGGATTACAGGCGTGAGCCACCATGCCTAGCTCCTCCTCCTTCTTCTTTTTTTTAACCACTCCACAAAAAGATTAGAGGAACATGAAGAGAGAATATCACTCTGGTTTCAGAGGTTGACCAGATGATATGGAAAGAAATAACTTGCTAAAGCAGAAATGCTTTCAACTGCCCTGACATTCACACGCTTTGCTTTGCCAGCATTCATAGTTACCGGCATCTTTCTTCTAAAAAATCTCATAGGTTTGTCATAAAGTTGTGACTCAAATATACCCAGATATATTGAAGGGAGAGTGATTAATTTAGGCCTTGCTTACTTGGTGCTTACTTGCTTCTTTTTCCTGTGATGAGCATGAGTTTTCTGAGTCAGCGACTGTGTCCCTCTGTAGTAGGTGGGTGACCTGGCACTTCTCTGCTGAATCAGAGGATGCTGCATGCTCACGTTTCCTGTGGGCTGAGTGAATACATGAAGCTCTATCATGCATACTTCTTATTCATGCAACACTTCAGGTAACAAGCAGCAGCAAACGTTAATTCCCAGGGAATGCCAGCAGGACGATTCACGCGGAGGAAATAGTTTGTGATAAAGATTCATCTACTGCTAAAGCCTCTTATTCCCCTTCCAAGCTTGTTTCATGTTTAAATATTGCTTATGTGGAAAAAAGCCAGTGATATTTTGAGGTTTTTTTTTTTTTAAGTAGAGGTGATTCTAATAGGATCAGCAGAAATGGTGATTCTAATATGATCAGCAGAAATCGTGAAAGACTAATTTGGGTTCTGCTTGTTACAAAAACATCTGTGTGATTTCTTTTTCTGATAAGCACATTTGATTGTGGGTATTCCAGAAAATTCTGATTTTTACATTTTAATGCTCTTGGTAGATATTTATTTAGTGCTTATTGCAGGCAAAACTTTGTACTAGACACCAGGGAGGAAGATTATTGGAAGAAAAGAGAAAAGAGGCGCAAAGATGACTCAAACAGAGACTCAGACCTCAGAAAGGAGGCATCTCATACACACGTTATCAGAAGGGGAAGGTGTTTAGTCTCTGATATGGGCTAAATGTGATGGGAACTGCTCTACAGTTTCCCAACAAGAATCCTATGGTTAGAACTGTGCCTGCTAGTACATCTGGTGTTAGCAACATCCTTTTAGATCTTTTGATTCCAAATGCCCATGCAAACCTTACATTTCATTCATCAGCCCATACTTGGGTTAACCTTATCTAAGTTAACTGGAACTAATAGAACATCTTATGAAGAAGAGGAGGAAATTATTGCCAAGCAACTTGAAGTTATTTTTTGTTTTTTAATATTAGTGCTACGCTAGTGTGCTTTCAATTCTGAACGGTATCTCCTTAACTCTCTTCCCTGTTCACCCATAACCCAAGGATAAAGCTACTAAGTAGCTCAATAAAAATATTCCTTAATTGGAGAACATATAATGAAAGAGTGATGTTAAAGTCCTTTCATCATAAAGAAGAAGGGAGGAGGAAATAACCTTTCCAGGAGAATGTTAAGTACATTTTCATAGACTTAGAATCAAGACAAAGCTTAAAGATTGAGTTGAATATTCCCCCAGTGGAATTCCCTCTTTCCAGTCCTGCTAGTTGCTCTATTTGTTCCAAAAGCTGCAAGTGCTTCAAGTGACTTCTGGCTGACTACTTTTGGGATTCACAGCCCATGAAGGCTTAGTCGTTTTTTTTTTTTTTTTTTGGTTTAGTTTTTTTGTTTGTTTGTTTTGTTTTGTTTTGTTTTGAGTTGCAAGTGACAGAATGTTGATTCAGTGTAGCTTAAACAAAAATAGGAATCTATTGCTTTATGTAAGTGGGTAGACATAGCTGAACCCAGGAATTTAGATTGTCATTAAGCATCTTGTCTTTATTTTTCTCTGAGTGGGTTCAATCTTAGGCATCCTCTTCTCATGTTGTGGTAATGTAAGCTACCAGGAGATATAGGTTTGTATCATCTCTTCAAATGGGATTGTAGTGAAAAGTCTAAGCCTCTTTCTTAAAAGAACTTGGGGAAAAAAATCCCAGGGAAAGCTCTGATTGACTCAGCTTGGGGCACATGTTCACTCCTTTACCAGGAGGATGGGTAACTCTGGCTGGCCTGATGGGTTTGGTCAGTCCCACTTGAACTGTATGAACTTATAATGGGGCAGAGCAGCTTTCCAAGGGTTTTTTTGGTATCTAAACATGTATACATTTACTACGTATTTCTTATTTATTAATTTATTTTTTTGAGACAGTGTCTCATTCTGTTGCTCAAGCTGGAGTGCAATGGTGTGATCTTGGCTCACTGCAGCCTCTGCCTCCTGGGTTCAAGCAATTCTCCTGCCTCAGCCTCCCAAGTAGTGGGGACTACAGGTGCCTGCCACCATGCCTGGCTCATTTTTTTGTATTTTTAGTAGAGATGGGGTTTCATCATGTTGACTAGGCTGCTCTCAAACTCCTGGAGTCAAGTGATCCGCCTGCCTTGGCCTCCCAAAGTGCTGGGATTTATAGGCATGAGCCACTGTGCCTGGCTGTTTACCGTCTAACTATAATCCCCAAAATGGAAGTCTTCATCTCTCCTTCCTAAATCAGTTTTATTCCCTTCTCAGGGAATGGTTATGCCATCTATCTACCTAGCTTACCAGCACACTTGAAAACATGCTAGATTCTCATTTTCTTAACTTCCATAATCTATCACCAATTTTTTTCAGTTTGACTTTAATATTTCTCAAATCCATCTACTTCCAACCAATCTGGTTGTACAATCTTCTTTTTATTTTTAATTTAAAAAATAGAGACAGGATCTTGCTATGTTGCCCAAGCTGGTCTCAAACTCCTGGGCTCAAGTGATCTTCCTGCCATTTTAAATTACTTCAATAGGTATTTATTACCCTCAAGATCAAGTGCAAAACTGTTTGCATATCTGAAAAGGTCCTTCATGATTTTACCACTGTATGTACCTAGCGACATAGAATAAAAATTTATTTTACTTGTCAGTTTTGCTTGGTGGTAATTTAAAACTTTATTTTTATAATAATGGATTTGTATGAAGTAGAGTGAAAAATCTGAATAATTTTAAGATAAAATAATTAGAGTAGATATGTGGCACCTACTGAGATTTAACACTCTTCTCTTTCCGGGCACATGGATAGATTACACTTCTTGGCCCCTAAACTTGCATGCCTAGTTCTGGCTAATGATTTGTGAGCAGATTATTTAATTGCTGGTGTGAGGCTTTCCAGAGCTCACTTCTTTTTGCCAAAGTGACTTGCAATATTTCAGATAGTGGATTCTCCATCAGTTTGGATATTGGAGTGTGGGTGACATAAAACAGATTCCCCAGTCATCTTGTAATGAACATGAAGTGGGAGTGAGCAGAGTTTTTCTATTTTATGCGAATATTGGGGATGTTTCTTATTGCAGCATAACCTACGCTATCCTGCCTCTGGAAAGTAGATCTATCCCCTCCAATTCCATGGAGATAATCCCCTCCAATTTAGTGGAGGTAATTCCCTCTACTCTGTTGTTAGGAGTAGAAGTGCAGTTTGGGAAGCACTGCTTTATAGCATCCAGCTTTGTGCAATATGTATATTAGTTGCTCAAGTACTGTTTCTGGAAGAGAATTCATTCTATGTTGCATGATTTAAATGTGGTCTTTTTTGAAGCTAGGAAGTTTTTTTGTCTTTTCTGTAAAATGATCATAGAGAATTAATTATTAAAGTGTTCTATAACCCATTTCATCTCTATTTTTTCCTTCACAAAAGTAAAATACTATTTTTTGGAAACATATCATAATTCTAACATATTCTAATACTATTTAGAACTAATATACCACATCCTTTTTCCAAGTTTATATTATAAATACCTAAGGAATTTTTATCACATTTAAATGTGTTTCCTTTCCTATGATAGAAATGGGATGTTGCCAACTCTATGAGAAGCACAAAGATGGCTTCCAGCAGATGTGTGTATTACACATATATTACAGTGTCTGTGTTTAAAGTTAATCTTTTCCTGAACAGGTTTAAGAGATCTAAGTGAGTGCTTGTAAATTTGAGTCAGTGTTGGAGAGCAGTAAAAAAATAAGCAAGGAATGAGCAGATTTCAACAAGTGGTTTTATTGCTGTAAAACTACTCTATGCCCACCCCACCCTAAACGTTATTGCAATAGGCAACTGTAGGACTCATAAAGAACTGAAAACACTTAGATTGTACTACAGCAAACTTCGTGATTGACAATGCTGAGACAGGCTATAAAATTCCCCAGTGCTGGTCAAATTCTCTTTCTATTTTAGTAAAGTTTCTCTGCTTAGGTTTGCATATATTTATCCTGAGAGTTGAATCTCCTTTACTGATTTTGGTTGCTACTTATTGTTTCATCCATTCGTGGAACACAAGTTCAATTTTTTTCAAGGCAAGTCTTTCCGTATCTCAAAGTATGGTGACAAGAATTCTATTCTGGGAAGCATAAATTCTGTTAAGATATTAGTGTATTTATTTTCCATATTGTTTAAATAGTCACATTTTTATAAATGCTTCTTGAAAGAGTGGTGCAGTGATAAAGATAAGTTCGTACTGAGAAATGTCATGTTTAACTTTCAAATTTGACCTTTATGTACAACTTCAATTACAGGTATCTTTATTTTTGAATACTAATATTTGATTCATTTTATGACTAGACATTTGATTCAGGAGCAAAACACTCTTTTTAATTTATTTGTAGTATAATTCAATGGATTCAACTGCTTCTTTCTCCAAAAAGTTTTCTCTACTTCATTATATCCATATACTGATTGATCAGGTCGATTTTTATGCATGTGCTCTCCACTTCTAGTTCTTTCTGTTTCCCGCCACATATATACACACCTAGTCCAAGTAATGGAAATGGAAATGATTTAAACCTAATTGTATTGGTGGTAAATTATGTATGTACTATTAAGAGATTTTTATACTGGTGTTTCTTCAGGAAGCTTCCAGATTTTCTCAAATGCTTAAAGGCTCTATCTTTTTGTGGTATAGTAAGGCCTCTTTTATAATAAGCATAATCTCTTTCATCAAAATGGCCTCATAAAATTCCCTCAAGACCAGCACTATATGGTTTTCATCTCCTCCATTTCATAGACCCTAATACAGAAATTTCAAACATTTAAATAATTAAAAAAATTAAATCGATCAGAATATTTTACCTTTTTCTCATGAAGCTTGTTTAGGTGACAATAGTTTTAATATTTTAATGAATTAAAGCTTTAATTCGCTGGTTTTCAAGCTGAATTTCTGTGATCATAAGTTCCATAAGAGCCATATTTTCATTGGTACTTGTCATCACTATTAAGAATTCAAGATGCTGCTCATAGTGCCTAGAATTTAGTCAAAGTATAGTTCTTCTTTTGCAGCAGAATGTGAGGGGATGGGAGTAGTTCACCCTGGGTGCAGGCAATAAGGGGTTGCAATGTCTGTAGAGAACTTAAACCAACTGAAAGCCAGTCTACTTTTCATTATGGACATGTACCAGCACTTCTAAACAATGTCAGTAATAAATAACTCCTCTCCATTGGGGTACACAACTCCAAAGTCTTCCCCTCATCCAGTGTGCTACACTGATGCTTCATACCATAACTTTTCAAACAAAATTGCTTATTAGTTTGCAGAGGTTAAGTCTTTCAAAGCACATTTTATAAAAAAAGCATTTTACAGATTCTTGAATGGGCCTGGATTTCAGAATTAAGTCATCTCAACAAAGGGAGCAGTTTTGACTTCATTTAGTGATAATAAAGAACAGCCATGTACTGTGATCCTGGGCTCTGAACACTGACGTCTTTGGAGGTGGCCTTTCTAGAGGTAACTTAGCTCTCAGAATGTCAAAAGGCTTTTCAGTGTCTTCTCCAATTCCTTCCCCGACCTTCTCTTCTCTATCTGCTTTACTGTGAATGTAGGCAACTACACTTGTTACTTAAAGATAAGTGAAGCTACTGGCTAAAATTGGGAATCTGTTCACAAAGAACACATGCTTGAGTAATTAAGATATGAATACATCATTATTATAGTTCTCATAATGTGTTTGCCTAGGACACTGCCACAAGCTATTCACAGTATGTGATTTGACTTCATTGAAAACATTAAGTGAACAATCATAATAATGCTCTTTTTCTCTCACAATCGCTCTATCATTTATTATGCCTTTTAAGATTCTGAAAACAATGTATAAAAACTTAAAGCAACTGACAACAAGATGAGTGGAATACATGTACTCTGCATCTATTTAGAGAGGCAGTATTTTGGGCCGGGCATAGTGGCTCATGCCTATAATCCCAGCACTTTGGGAGGCCGAGGCAGGCGGATCACCTGAGGTCAGGAGTTCGAGAACAGCCTGGTCAATATGGCGAAACCCTGTCTCTACTAAAAATAACGAAAATTAACCGGGAATAGTGGCAGGCACCTGTAATCCCAGCTTCTCAGGAGGCTGAGACAGGAGAATGGCTTGAACCTGGGAGGTGGAGGTTGCAGTGAGCCAAGATCATACCATTGCACTCCAGCCTGGGAAACAAGAGAGAAACTCCATCTCAAAGAAAAAAAAAAAGGCAGTATTTTATAGTAAAAACATACTGACTCTACACCTGCCATTTACTAGTTGTGTGGTAACTTTCAGCAAGCCAATTAACCCCTTAGAGCCCACATTTTCTGATCTGAACAGGGAGAATGATAGTAGGTAATATAGCCCTGTGTTGGGGCTGTTGTGAAGAGCAAAGGAAATCACAAATATAAAATGACTTTGAGAATTCTAAAGCAGAGTTGGCAAACTCAAAAGTCTACAAGGAACAACAGACAACACAAATGTCTGAATCAGTCTTATTGTAAGAGTAAGAGCAGGTGAGCTTATGTTTGGGCTAGAGAGTGTGGACCATGACCAAAGCCATTCAAACGTGTTTATTTATTTTGTAAAATATTCCAGTTCAATAAGGCAGTCTGAGTATCACTGGTTGTGACACCAATTCAAAAGGTTATACAGAGATAAGAGTTATATTTATGGGATGTATGCTATGCCCATTTCCTGAAATAAAAGAAAAAAAATTAGCATCAAATGTGCTTACGCAGCAACAGGATGGATTTAGATTAATATTATGGAAAACCTCACAAATGATTCAAAATTATATTATCGATATTATCCAATATAGTCATAGAGTCCCCACATGTCTGCGTTGGCAAAAAGCCCTCTATTTTGCTCCTGAGCCCTCCCCTCCCACACAATCAACAATCTAAGATCCCTGAGAGGTACCCTGCATGGGTCAGGGTTTGGGAGAGAGAGTGAGGAGTACCTGCTGCCCTTTGGCTCTTTACTATGTCTTGGTTGCTGCCCCATGTTATTGTTGAACACATGTCCTGCACAGTCTGGTCAGCATTTATCCATTGGCTGTTCTGCCATGTGCTGACTGGTTCCAAGCCATTCAATGATCACAGTAATATTCCATTCTTGATGGGCAGGTTATAGCTGCCTTGTTTTATACTGATAAGCTCAGCTATTTTCCTCTTCATGCACAACTCTGTGTTGGGTGCAAAAAACCCAACAAAGAACTGTCTGAAACAAAAATACAATGGATGAGAATGAAAAGGTTATATAAAAGGTAAGAAAAGATAAATTTGGGGAAGACAAGGAAAGGTGCTATGCTGAATGTTTGTGTCTTCCCTAAATTCATATGTTGAAGCCCAATCCCCAGTGTGATGGTATTAGGGGTGAAGTCTTTGGGGCTTGATTAGGTCATGAGGATGGAGCCCTCATGGATGGGATTGGTGCCCTTATAAAAGGATGCTAGAGAGCTCTCTTGTCCCTTTCACCATGTGAAGACACAGAGAGAAGACAACCATCTATGAATCAGGAAGCTGGCCCTCACCAGACACCAAATTTGTTGACTCTTTGATCTCAGAGTTTCCAGCTTCCAGAACTTTGAGAAATAAATTTCTGTTGTTTATAAGCTACCTAATCTAAGGCATTCTGTTACAGCAGCTTGAATGGGCTAAGGCAACATAGAAGAAATATCAGAAAAAAATTATTATTTAACTTAAGTATTTGTTACTTTTGGAAGGATTACAATAATTAGAAAAGAAACCAGTAATCAATGATATAATGGAAGAAAGTTTTCTCAGCTAAAAATAAATATGGATATATAAATTGAAAACATTTATAGCATTTTACACAAAATCATTGACAAGATATCCACACCTAGAAACGCTTATGATATAAAAAATAATTATTTATTTCTTAAGTAAGATATTCACATAATCAAAATATAAAATGTGCAAAAGTGTTATGGAGAGGTTTCTTTTTTTTTTTTTTTTTTGAGACAGGGTCTCACTCTGTCACCTAGGCTGGAGTGCAGTGGCGCGATCTCGGCTCACTGCAACTTCTGTGTCCCCAGTTCAAACAATTCTCCCACCTCAATCTCCCCAGTAGTTGGGACTACAGACATGCACCACCATGCCTGGCTAATTTTTGTATTTTTTGGTAGAGATGGGGTTTCACTATGTTGACCAGGCTGGTCTCAAACTCCTGACTCAGGTGACCAGCTGTCTTGGCTTCCCAAAGTGCTGGAATTACAGGTGTGAGCCACTACGCCCAGCCACATGGAGAAAAATTTCTATCCCATCTCTGTCTCTTCACTTTTTATATAAATGGTGGCATGCACATATGTTTTACTACACGTATTTTTTCACTTAATAGTGTATATTAAGTAATATTTCAACTACATGATAGCACATACATGAGGAATCTAAAATAGTCAAACCCAAAGAAGCAGAGAGTAGCATGGTGGTTACCAGGGTCTGGAGAAAGGAGAAATGAGGAAGTATTAGTCAAAGGGTACAAAGCTTTAGTTACACAAGACGAATAAGTCCTAGAGATCTGTCCAACATGAAGCCTATAGTTAACAACATGCATTGTATACCTAAACATTTGCTAAGATGACAGATGTTAAGTGTTCTGATCACACACACAAAATAATTGGCTGGACACAGTGGCACATGCCTGTAATCCCAGCACTTTGGAAGGCTGAAGTGGGGGGATCATTTGAGGCTAGGAGTTCAAGACCAGCCTGGCCAACATGATGAAACCTCTGTTGCTACTAAAAATGCAAAAAATAGTCGGGTGTTGTGGTCCATGCCTGTAATCTGAGCTACTGAGGAGGCTGAGGCAGGAGAATTGCTTGAACCCAGGAGGCGGAGGTTGCAGTGAGCTGAGATCACTCCACTGCACTCTAGCCTGGGCGATAGAGCAAGACTTCACCTCAAAAAAATAATAATAAATAAAGAAGGTAAGAGGAAAGTTTTGGCAGTGATAGGTATATTTTTGACATAGATTGTTGTGATGGTTTTATGGTGTATACTTATCTCTAAAGTCATTGAGTTGTGTACATTAAATATAAATAGTTTTTTGATATGTCAATTATACCTCAATGAAATGGCTTAGAAAACTAAAGAATATTCCATATCTCCTAAATAATAAACATTTTCTACTTTTTCTTTTTCCTTTTTCCAATCATTGCATAATGGGCTTTTATCTTTCTAAAAAACAGTTCAACCAGATCCAAGTCAGTAAACCCTATTCATTTACTCAGAACTTTCAAAGTATTTTAGTTCCTCTTAATTGTGAGAAGACAACCAAGGATTGCCACACATTGAAGGATTCTTCTGATATGAAAAAAAGAGACTAGGCAAATAGAAAAAAAGGAAATTGAAGGAAATAGAAATTATTCATGAAAAAGAAAACTTAAAAGAATATATAGCATTTATAACCTGAGAAAGATAAAAGGGAGGCAAAAACATCCTTGAAATAATAATTATATTATATCAACATGGAACATTCAGAGGAGAAAATGGGTTGCTAGATATTAGTAATATGTTATAAAAATGAACATCTCAATAAAGTATGGTAAAATAAACAAGCAAATATTCTAGAAATTATAATAAAAATATAAAGATTTGTAAAATAAAAAAGCAAAGGTAAGAAAATCATGGTATCATCCCAGAAGATCCAATACCTGAATAGTAAAAGTTACAGAGATGGAAAACAGAAATATCAAAGACAGAAAATTGTAATTGATACAATTCAAGAAAATTTCCTGTACTCTGAGTTTCTCAACCAAGAATTCTATTAACGAGAAGCAGTAATAAAAAGTCTCCCATCAAAGAAAAGTCAAGTACCTGATGGCTTCACTGCTGGATTGTACCAAACACTTAAAGAGTAACTAATACCAATTCTACTCAAACTATTCCAAAAAATAAAGAGGAGAGAATATTTCCAAACTCATTCTATGGTGCAAGCACTACTGTGATACCAAAGCCAGACAAGGACACATACACACAAAAGAAAGCTACAGGTCAGTATCCCTGATGAATATAGATGCAAAAATCTTCAACAAAATACTAGCAAACTGAATTTAAAACCATGACCCATTGGAATTAATCCTAGGAATGCAAGGATGGTTCAACATATGCAAATCAATAAATTTGATACATTAAATTAATAGAATCAAGGATGAAAGCCATGGTCATTTCAACAGATATAGAAAAAACATTTGATAAAATTCAACATCTATCATGATAAAAACCCTCAACAAACTAAGTATAGAAGGAATATACCTCAAAACAGCAAAAGTCATTATGACAAACCCATAGCTAGCATCATACTGAATGGGGATAAACTGAAAGCCTTTCCTCTAAGATCTGAAACAATACAAGGATGCCCAATTTCTCCACTTGTATTCAGCATAGTACTAGAAGTCCTCACCAGAATAATTAGGCAAGAGAAAGAAATAAAGAGCATCCAAACTGGAAAGGAAGAAGGTAAATTGTCCTTGTTTGCAGATGATATGATCTTACATTTAATAAAGCCTAAAGCTTCCACCAAAAAACTGTTAGAACTGATACATGAATTCAGTAAAGTTGGTACTGAAGCAGGAAACAAAAGTAGAATACAAATCCAGTAATATTTCTATATGCCAACAGTGAACGATCTGAAAAGAAACCAAGAAAGCAATCCCATTTACAATATCTACAAAAAATAAATCCTAGGAATAAACTTAACCAAATGAGTGAAACATCTTTACAATGAAAACTATAATGCACTGATGAAAGAATTGACAAGGACACAAAAAATGGAAAGATGTCTCATGTTCATAGATTGGAAGAATTAATATTGTTAAAATGTCTATAGTACCCGAAATGATTTATAGCTGAAGTGCAATCCCTATCAGAATACCAATCACATTCTTCACAGAAATAGAAAAAACGCTGTCCACAAAAAGAGCCCAGATAGCCAAAGCAATCCTGAGCAAAAGGACCAAAGCTGGAGGTACCACATTACCTGGTTTCAAAATATACTACAAAACACAAAACTGTACTAATTAAAACAACACAGTACTGGCATAAAAATAGACACAAAGACCAGTGGAATAGAGTAGAGAACCTAGAAATCAATCAATACGGTTATAGCCAAATCCTTTTTGACAAAAGCTACAAGAACATTTATTGAGGAAAGGACAGTCTCTTCAATAAATAGTGCTGAGAAAACTGGATATTCACATGCTGAAGAATAAAACTAGACTCCTGTCTCTCACCATATGAAAAAGTTTACTCAAAATGAATTGAAGACTTAAATCTAAGACCTAAGACTATGAAAGTACTACCAAAAAATTTGGGGAAGCACTTTAGGGCATTGGTCTGGGCAAAATTTATTGAGTAAGGCTACAAAAACACAGGCAACCAAAGCGAAAATTGACAAATGGGATCACATCAAGCTACAAAGCTTCTGCACAACAAAGGAAACAATCAACAAGTGGAGAGTCCGTCCACAAAATGGGAGAAAGTATGTGCAAACTACCCATCTGACAAAGGATTAATATCCAGAATATGTAAGGAACTGAAACAACTCAATAGCAAAAAACAAATAATCTGACTAAAAAATGGGCAAAAGATCTGAATAGACATTTTTTTTTTCTTTTTTTTTGAGATGGAGTCTCGCTCTGTTGCCCAGGCTGGAGTGCAATGGTGCAATCTCGGCTCACTGCAAGCTCCGCCTCCTGGGTTCGCGCCATTCTCCTGCCTCAGCTTCCGGAGTAGCTGGGACTACAGGCGCCCGCCACCAGGCCCGGCTAATTTTTTGTATTTTTTAGTAGAGATGGGGTTTCACCGTGTTAGCCAGGAAGGTCTCGATCTCCTGACCTCGTGATCCGCCCACCTTGGCCTCCCAAAGTGCTGGGATTACAGGCGTGAGCCACAGCGCCTGGCCTGAATAGACATTTCTTAAAAGAAGTCATATAAATAGCCAACAGGTATGAAAAAAATGTTCAACAGCACAAATTATCAGGGAAATGCAAATCAAAATTACAATGAGATATTGTCTCACCCCAGCTAAAATAGCTATTATCAAAAAGACAGAAAATAACAAATGCTGATGAGAATGTGAAGAAAGGAAAACGTTCTCACGCTGTTGGTGGGAATGTAAATTAGTACAACGATTATGAAAACCAGTATGGAGGTTCCTCAAAATCTAAAAATAGAACTACCATGTGATCCAGCAATCCTGCTGCTGGATATATATCCCCCAAAAAGGAAGCTGGTATACCAAAGAGATATTTGCACTCCTATGTTTATTGCAGCGCTATTCACTGTAACCAAGATATGAAATCAACCTAAGTGTCCACTAATATATGAATTTAAAAAATGTGACGTGTATACACACACACAAGAGAATATTATTCAACTATGAAAAAAGAATGAAATTCTGTCATTTGCAGCAAGGTGGATGGAATTGGAGGGCATTTCTGTTAAGTGAAATAAGCCAGGCATAGAAAAACAAATATCACATGTTCTCACTCATATGCGGGAACTAAAAGAATTGATCTCATGAAGATAGTGAATAGAATGGTGGTTACCATAGGGAAAGGTATGGGATAGAGGGGATGAAAAGGGATTAGTAATGGACACAAAAATACAGCTAGATAGAAGAAATATATTCTAGTGTTCAATAGCACAATAGGGCAACTGTAATTAATAATTTATTGCCTATTTCAAAATAGCTATTTGGAATGTTCTCAGCACAAAAAATGATAAATATTTGAAGTGATGAATATACAAATTACACATTGTATGCTTGTATATGTACTCCATAAATATGTACAACTACTATGTATCCATTAAAATTTAAAATTTAAAAAAGAATGCCTACAAATGGATGAAAATGTATCCATAACAAGGTAAGCATTGCAATATTTCAGAACACTGGGGAAAAAAGGGAAGGTCCTATAAGCTTCAAGGGAGAAAAGAATAATATAAAGGGTCAGAAGTGAGAATGGCTTCAGATTTCTTAATAGCCATATATGAAGCTTAAAGATAACAGAGAATTGCTCTCAAAATTATGAAGGAAAAATAACTTCCATATTTGAATTATTTTATTCACCAAACTATCAATCAAGGTTGAAGGCTGAATAAGAATTTCAAACATTGTATTTTATACATCTGTTCTCGAGAAGCTTCCGGAAAATGTACTCCATCAAAAACAAGGGAGTAAATGAAGACCATGAAGACATGGGCTCAGGTATGAGGAGACCCACCACAGGACAGAGGTTGAAAAGTAATGGGAGAGTTCCAGGATGACAGTTATGCAGGAGGCCTGACTAGCAAACAGTCTAACCTAACCAGAAGGACAATATAAGTCTCCAAGAGGGATGTTTACGAGGTGATTAACTTCCTGGAAAACTGCACTGAGATCCTACTAGAATGTGCTTGGCACATTAAATGTACTTAGCTAAGGTAAAAAGGAAACTTAAAAAAAAGGAAAAACTATAAACAAAGCAATTACTAACTCCATGGAAGAAAAAAGAAAACACAATAGTATATTAGAATGTTCAACTGTGAATAATCTTTGCACGGTTTTAATTATATAATGTATAATTACACAAACACTAAATATGGATTTACCACAAAATTATCTTAACTTGGAGAGATGCAGAGAGGATTGTAGAGGCCTAAACATACTTCAAAGATGCAACACCCACAATATGAAGACAGCATATATTTGAATAATTATCCTCTGTAATGATGAAGTTTCCAGAGAGAAATGAGAAGGTCCAAGATTGTATTCCTTGGTAGTTTAAGCCCATAAATAAAACAAAACAAAAAGCTCCCAATGAATTTGCCTTATCTTTCTCACCCCATGAATTAAAAATCTAAGGATATTACAGTCTTAGTTTATACACTGCTCAGTCCTAGCCAGAGGGGGCCCTGTTCACTTGATTAGAGGTACAGTTTCATCCACAGCCACAGCTGGGGCTCTGTGGGATTTTTTCAGGACTCTAGAAATTAAATCCATTTCAGTTCAAGTCTCTAATATGTGCCTCCCTTTTAAGAGTCTAAATAGTTAACAATCCATGAGATTACCACAGTTCTAGCCTCACACTTACAAAGGTGCAAAAATAAGTGGGCTACAGATCCAAAATCAGCAGTGCCAGGCAAAACAATGTTTCTAGTACTCCTCTTTTTAGGATTGCCAAACACCGGAGCAGAAGCTCAAGGAATCAGAATGAAGAAGAAAATCTTGTTTTTATCTTCACCTTTTCAAGGTGTCAATCGATGTATGTTAATTTTCTGGAATAATAACCTAAAACTTAAAATCGGTTTGAGAAGAATTTCCCAGAAAGATGTTAACATTGGCCTATGTATTTAGTGGCTGTTTGGTAAGGGCCACACTGCATCCTGGCTCCTCTAGCAGAAGGGACATCTGAGACACTCTTTCAGCAAAACGTAGATGTGTCTCCCTAGTCTCTGTGTTTATTTCAGGTTGACAGTCTCCTTAGTAGACTCCTGAACTGTGGCTTCTGCTGATGCTTCTGAAGCTTCTGTCCCTGAGACCTATTGAGGAGAAACACTCTTTCCATGTGCTTCACGGTACTATCTTTCGTTTGCTTTGGGATATGGCAGGCCAAGTGTGCAGCATTTCTTCTGGCTGTATTGTTTTCTGCAATCATAGGATCAACTTCTAGTGTTTTCTTTCTCTCTGCTCTTCTTTTGCTCTGTTCAGGAAGACTCAGCTGAATTTGGGGACCGGCCTGCTAAGCACCTTTCCTATTCTTTTTTCAAAATTCCCAGCCATTGTGCCAACATGTTGAGATTTTTTAGGGGCTCTGGCTAAGTTTGCAACCAATGGAGAAATAAGACAACAGAGAGCAGAGACAGCATCCAAATCATCTTTATTACTGACAAAGACTAAGCTGGAGACATAACTGTATGCATTCACTAAGGCTGCCATAACAAAGTACCACCATCTAGGTGGCATAAAACAACAGAAATTTGTCTCATATTTCTGAAGACCAGAAGTCCAAAATCAAGCTGTTATCAGAGCCATGCTTCCTCTGAGACATGTATGGGAGATCATTCCTTGCCCCTTCTAGCTTCTGGTGTTTGCTGGCAATCTTTGGCATTCCTTGGGTTGTAGATGCATCATTCCAATCTCTGCCCCTGGTGTCACATGGCTGTTTTCTCTCCGTGTGTCTCTTCTTCTTCTTTTGAAGACACCAAGAACAAAGGCTTAGAGACCATCCACTCAAAGACCCTTTCAAATAAGGTCACATTCATAGGTACTGGGGTTAGGACATCAAAATGAATTTTTGGGATACACAATTCAACCCTTAATAATAACTCAGGGTGAGAGACTAATGGACTTGCTACTGAACCTCAAAATTAGGCAAATTTACCTGCCCACTCATAGCCTTCTATTTTGGGGAAGTCTCCCTACGACAAGTAAAACTTACGGCACAGATAGCAGAGAGGAGCGGTTACTCCCTGGGGTAAGTCAACTCCCAGCCAGGAAAAACATGGAGCATAGCTGAGCATGCCTGTTCTTTCAAAATAGACTAGTTTAAGCCACTTTTGTACTCCTCGGAGATGTGAGTAAAAAGTGGAAGAAGACAAGAAGAGTCATACATCCACATGAGAGGAAACATCGGGGGTAAAGAGGAAGGCTTCCCTCAACACAAATGTCAAAAGAAATTTTGAAAGAAAAGCCACAAAATGTAAAATAGTAATTCTACAACAATAACTTGACTTTAAAACTCCTAATTATATTAACAAGATTAGGAAATCACGAATGAATTTCTGATCTTGTATAGGTAAGACTCAAAACTTAACATTTTATTCTTGACTTTGATAATAAGAGTGTAAAATATATGTATTATATCTATATATGGTATAATATGTTATTTTTTAAACTGAAATATTATCACTATAAGAATTAAAACATCGGGTATATACCTTTTAACAGGATCCTAGAGAAGGTAAAAATAAACAAAACACAGTTCTTATTTTGTATGAATAAAAACAAAGATGTAACAAAGAATAAAGAATAAAAACAAAAAGTCCAAGATGTAACAAGGATGCATAAAAAGCATACATTAAAAACAAGATGATTAAACACATTTGTCATATTATTAAATTTAAAAGATTTTAAAACGTCATTAGGTATTCAAGATTCTCAGTTAATTAAAGATCAAAATAACGATGGCCAAAGGTTTATCAACCAATATAACAAAAAAGAAAACGGGGTAACAATATTTTGTAAGACAAAATCATTAATGGAAAGAGTAAATATATAGATTAATAAAAGGTAGAATCAACAAAAATATATTCATTTCAATTTTCACTGGATAACAATGGGGAAAAACATATATAGAGAAACTTTACAAATAAGAGAGAAACTAACAAAAATAATAACTTAATCTTTCAATTTCCCCAGAACTTTCTTACTAACTCTTACTCTAAAATAAAGGCATGCCGAATCTGAACAATACAATTAATGAAGTTGAACTTATCGTTATATATGAAATAAAATAAATTACACATCCTTTTCATGTGTTCGTGAAATACTTCCAAAAGTTGATCGTATGTTCATTTACATGCATGCACACACAGTCCTAAAAAACGAACCACATTTTCTGAATGCAAGGAATCTGTTGCATTGCTGAAAGTATGCTTTAAATATTGAAATATAATACATTGGAATTCTAAAATTAAAAGGATTGAGAACATTTGAAGTCTAGTTACTATTAACTAGAAATGAATAATAACATGGAAAAAAAACCCTAAACTTTCCCCAAATATTTAAAAAGAAATACTTTTCACAACACTACTTGCTCAAATTATTACAGTCTGGGTTAAAAATTATGAATATGAACCTGTTTGGAAAAAAGCTGAATGGCATCAAACTCATATCAGAAGCAAATCCATAGTTCTACAAGAATAGAAGGAAACCAAATATGGAACTCAAGGTGGGAGAAAAAGAACAATGAACTAAAACTAAACAAACAAAAGCAAAATACTCCGGAGAAGATTATTATTCTAAGGCTGAAAATAATGGAGCCATGACAGTAATTCCAGGCAATCACGTCTAGTTACTAAAAGCGATTATGGATCTAAAATGGAGACAGTGGGACTGGCAAGTGATTTTATTTACTGTTCCTCTTTATTACCATTTTATAAGATTCTGATGTGTGAACTCTTGAGGGTATATTCATTTAGTCAGAAAATGGCTTCTGGAGCAATTGAAAGAATGACTCATTTGGGTAAGGGCAAATATGGAAACCTGTAAATTAGTAAATGTAAGAAGGCCAGTGCAAATTCTGCATAGGAGAATAGTTTAGGTCTCACTGATGTTGAAAAGAAAAAGCACTTGCAAATGAAAAGCCTTGCATGTTAAAAAAATAAAAAATAAAAAGGTAGTACATTTCCAAGGTAGATGGAGTGGTTTCTGGGATAGATACCAACATTTCTGGTGGTTCATCTAGCCATCATCTACAGCAGGATACCTGATCCAGGAATCTGTTGCATTGCTGAAGGTATACTTTATTTTTTAAAATTACTTATTTATTTTTATTTTTTGAGATGGAGCTTTACTCCGTTGCCCAGGCTGGAGTGTAATGGTGCAATCTTGGCTCACTGCAACCTTCATCTCCCGAGTTCAAGTGATTCTCCTGCCTCAGCCTCCCAAGTAGCTGGGATTACAGGCATGTGCTACCATGCCTGGCTAATTTTTTGTATTTAGTAGAGATGGCTTTCACCATGTTGGTCAGGCTGGTGTCAGACTCCTGACCTCAGATGATCCACCTGCCTCAGCCTCCCAAAGTGCTGGTATTACAGGCGTGAGCCACCATGCCGGCCTGAAGGTATACTTTAAATATTGAAATATAATACATTGGAATTCTAAAATTGAAAAGACTGGGAACAGTTTGAAGGCAAGAGGAATTATCATTGTTTTATGTTTAGATTCCTAGTGATTAGCACTCTAAATGTGTGCTACAAGTAATTATTGAGCGAAGGCCTCTTCAGCATGTGTTTACTTATTTCTCAAGCAAAGGAATCAATGGAAACATAGAGAAAAGCCAGTTACATTACAGAACTTCCTTAATGAGGAAGGGGCCCTAGTGATCTTTCTGAGGTAATGAAAATAGTCTATTTCTTGGTTACTGGGTATGTTCCTAGCTAAAAGTTACTCTAGCTGCATACTAAAAATTTGTACATTTTACTGTTGTAAATTATACATCAAAAACCAAGACCAAAACCACACAAGAAAAGCTGAGTGTTCCAGAAGCAGCTTATTCTTTGGAATATTTGATCAACTTTTGCTTTTTGTTTTTTTTCTCCTATTAAGCAAAGCAATTTAAATTTGATTCAGTTTGGGTGTAGAATATAGTACCTACAGTGAAATTTCTTAGTATAGTTGTCTATTTCCAAATAGTATATAATTGTTACCACTGGCAATTTTGATAGAAAGTGAAGGGTAAATATTCAAAGCTTTACTTACTTTGTCAACTTTCAAATTATTCCCTGCACAAGAACCAAACTATATGATGAAAAAAAGATTAAAAATTAATCCAATCAAATTTCTAATTTTAGTTATACTTCTATGATTCCCAAATACTAGCTGTATTCTTGGGTCATATTTGTGAGCAGGGTCTAAAGAGCACAATTAAGGCTGTTCAATGACTTGAACAGGGTGATAATTTTCTTCTTTGGAGATAGCTACTTTAGTCTCTCTCTCAAGTGTTAGTACGCCTCAACTTAAATTCATTTTCTGAAAAAGATGAAAACAGAGCCACTGTTTATTTGCAGACAGCTCAGATTTTTCACCCATTTCTAGTATTTTAGGTCCAGTTATCATTTCGTGGCATTAATGTTATCTCAGAAGCATTTTTCCCATGGTTAAGTTGGGTTTCAAAGATCATACATTTATCATGTCTTGGAAATTGACAAATGTGTTTAGTTATGGATGAATTTAACTGTTTATGCCCTTGACTTAGCCCTTTCATATGGTGTTTTCATTGGAACACAGGACCCAAATGAGTTGTGCACCAGCACAGGGTATCTGTTGAGGTCATTTTTTAACCACAGACCTGATGCTGCTGAGAGGAAATTTTCTAATTTTTGAGTGGCTATGTTGGGGAAAGCAGGAGGACAGGCACGGTACAAAATAATTTCTTAAAAATCAAATAACAAAGACAATCTTTGACTATTTAATAAAATCTTTTCATTTTAGACATCATTTATTCAGTAAGTATAAAAAGACAACTTTGAGGTTTATTACCTCAAACTGTGAACAAAAAATTTTGCCAGGACAGTTAAACACATGTGAATATAATTGTGGCATTAACATGCTACTTTGTGAAGGTAAAAGCATTTTTTTTTCCCAAGAAATTTAATGTGCTTCATGCCCTAGGTGTTTGCTCCTTAACACTTCACTAACTCATTTATTCTACCTTGCTCAAACTCAAAACTCATCTGTACTTCTTGCCATCTGAATCTGTTTGAATAACCTTATGGGAGAGTTTTCTAATTCTCCAAAGAGCTGAACATTAACCAATTAATTCATCATTTTCTTTAAAGATCAAATAATGGGCCCAGACTGTCTTTCAAAGAAGGAAGTATTCAAACTGTTTCCATCAAGGATGTTAAGAGAAGATCTATCTACCTTGGGAAAGCTGTTAGAATCAATGTTCAAGACCTGAGTACTATTTAGGGCTAAAATAACCAGCCAATGATGGCAGGGTTCATGCCTGAGGATCTTCTGGGTGTTTTGACTTCCATTATCTCTAATCCCTGAAATGGTGTGGTAAGGTTGGTATTAGTATCCCTGTTCTGCAAATGAGGTCACAGAGACTCAGAGAGGTTCATTGAACTGGTGAATTGTTTATCAATGATAAAAAACTAGGTCAGTCTCATTGGAGGGGTTATACTGTCTTCATTACACTTATACTGGATGCTGGAAGGATTCTGAGAAACGACAATGGTGTGAAAGGACTTAGTTTTCCATTTTTTTTAATGCTCTTTTATGATGTGGTTAAAGCAAAAAGCAAGAATGGCTTGCGTCTAAAGATTTCCTCTCTTTAGCAGAGCAGAGCCTGCTCCCCTGTGTCTTCCCATAGCCTCTGATTCCATGAGGCTCCTGTATGTTGGATGGGAGATATTCTAGTTTCTAGCACCATCAGCTTTTTGAGCTGCAACAAGGGTCAGGAATTACCCACCATACCACCTAGTGTCTGCATGTGAGCAGGTTTCTAAGGATACAAAGGGCCCATGGTACCTTTCCAGAGGAATCCACGCAACACATCACTCTGCACCTTCTCTCATAAGCTCAGCCCACACCCTCTTTGTCGACTGTCTCAGTGGCCCTGCATGTGTCTTAGTTGGGATGGCTTAGTTTTCTCCCTCACAGATGGGAGTAATTGGGCTCAGTTGATAATAAATCATCATAACCCACATTTTAGGTGGACACGGAAGAGATGTTAGTGGGGCTTTCGGGCACCACAGTTCCAAGGTTCTAATTATCTCTCTCCTGATGGCAGATCAGATAACATAATTTAATCAAACAAACCAAAACAAACAACAACAACAACAACAATTCCCATAGACAATGGAAACAACTTATGATATCTTTGCAAAGAAAAAAGGATTCATCTTCAAACAGTATGGAAAGAACCCACGACCTCTTGAGTCAGTCAAGCCAGTCTATATTTGAATCCATCCTCTCCATTTACTGTTTTATAATATCAGTAAGTCGTTTAACAGTTCTGAGTCTTTGTTCTCTGTTAAGTGGGATAATAATTTTGCCCTTAGAAGGTTGTTGTGAGAAAAAATGAGATCTATCCTTCAAGCAGCTAACACGATACCTGGCAGTAAGCCCTTGGTAATAGTGGTTCTTCCTTTCCTCCCTCTCTTGTTGAGCCCATTGATTTTTTTAGGAAAATATTATTTTAGAAGGTGAAAGAGTCTTTTCTTCCCATTCATTTAGGGACATCAAATAGCCCTTGACTTTTAAGACTCTTGAAATTGTTTATTTTATATGAGTTTTTAAAAATAGCTTACTTAGCAATCCAGGAAACACAATTACAAAAAGTGAATCTAGGCTCTACCATGACTGCAGTGGAAAAAAAGAATAGAAGGAAAAAAACAAAACAGAAAGAGCCAAGGAGAATGCTGTGTACATAATTTATAAACAGGAACACTTCCGACGCACAAACTCCAGGCACCTCATTACTTTGTGAACTGTATATTCTTCCCAAGTATGGGGGAGTTTAAGTTAATGATGTGATCCATTCACCCCGTTATATTTTATTTATGTTTTCTTCTACAGTGAAATGAATAGTCAAAAACAATGACCTGCTTATTCTGTGAAGAAGAGGAAAAGGAAGAGGTGTGTGTGTGTGTGTGTGTGTGTAAATTTTCCCCACGCTTTAGGAATTAAGGTGATTTTTAACCAGTTCCACCACAGGTTTATTTTTAAAACCTCTTAATGATGTTTAGAAAACAAAGCCTAACACGAAGGACAGCAAATGGCAAAAACACTGTGAACTTCTCTGTGGAGGACCAACCCTGTTCCCCTCCTGCTCCGGTCAGATTACCTCTGGGGAATGTGCTGTTCCTTGGAACGAATCCCCCTCAGTGCAAAAGAAGAGAGGTTGAAAAGTTTAGGACGTGGAAAATATGTGGAATTTGCTCTTGAATAATGATTTGTAGTTTTCTTTTGCGATAAATATGACCAATGACCCAGACAGGAGGATGGCAATTATTTAATGAATCAAGCTTCAGAAACGTAAAAACACTTCATAATAAAAATGAGAGCAATAATACCACGAAGCCAGGTTAAGTAAACAAGTAGAATGCTTCATGTATCTGTAGATGTACATTTGTGAATTCCAAAGCTATGACTGTAAAAGGGATTATTCTAATGATATGGTGTTCTCAGTTTCCATTGCTCATTGAATTGATTCTTCTGAATTTGCAGATAATGTTCCATGCTGACTTTCTGCACCCATCGAGGAGTCAGTTAGCTGGGACAATGTATCACCTGTGTAGGACTGTGACTTAGCAGGCCCCTGGCTCTGACAATCATTTACCTTTATGCAAGGCGCTTTTGCCCTACAGTCTCATGTGTCTCAAAGTAAATCATTTCCAAATCTGTTATAGCCAGCATATAACCCTCTTTTTGTGTTCAGTTGTAATTTAAAATCTGCCCTCTTGTGTGAAGTTTTCATTGACTAGAGACCGTTCCTCTAATTTGTGAAGTGGGATATGTTTTTAAATTTCAGAGAACAGGAAGATGAATTGTTTTTAATGGTTTTTTTTTAATAGGCAAAGCTGTGTATGGACAAATGCTGGCCAGTGTAGGGCTATGATCTTCACGGAGCCACCAGTGCAAACATTTTGTATCTTTTTAAAAGAAGAGTAGATAGCTATTAACCCTGCGATATATGGTGCCACCAGGTTGGTAACTTTGGGAAAGTTGCACCCTTTCTTTCTCATAAAACAAAGGATTGAATTAGATGATATTTAAGAGCCCTTCCAGCCCTAAGACATTGTGAGAGCAAAAAGTTTTCAAGGTCAAGAAAACATTTTAGAAAGCAGAGAGCTATTTAGATGTTAAAAGAAACAAAAAAGAAAAGAACCACCCCCTGACCCCGCCCCAGCTTCAACAGTTTACCTTCCTCTCTGGTCTTTGAGTAAATCGCAGTAGGTAGGAAATTAACCTGAGTAATTTGATGGCTGGATCTATAGTTATCCCTTTCCTCCATGTCAATGTTCCCCAAATATTAGCGTGCAGAAGGACCACCTGAGAAGCTTGTTAAAAAGGTAATTGCAAGGGTCACAATTCTAGATTCTGATTAGGTAGCTTGAGAATGAGGCCCAGGAATCTGCCTTTTAAAGACATCCCAGGAGATTCTGATGAAGGAATGATGCATCGTAAATCAATAAAACTTATAGGCCGGGCACAGTGGCTCATGCCTGTAATCCCAGCACTTTGGGAAGCCGAGGTGGGTGTATCATGAGGTCAGGAGTTCGAGACCAGCCTGACCGACATGGTGAAACCCTGTCTCTACTAAAAATACAAAAATTAGCTGGGCATGGTGGTGCATGCCTGTAATCCCAGCTACTCAGGAGGCTGAGGCAGGAGAATCGGTTGAACCCAGGAGGCAGAGGTTGCAGTGAGCCAAGATTGTGCCATTGCACTCCAGCCTGGGTGACAGAGACAGACTCAGTCTCAAAAAAAAAAAAAAAAAGTTATAATATTCTTAAGAGGGAGGAGAAGTCTTTCTGGGGGTTATCCAGCTAGTGGGGAGGGAGGGGAGTCTTTTAATAGCCTATCCCTGCTTAGGGAGGCTCCCCAACTGACACTGCAGGTGGGAAATGTATAATATTCCTCATGTGGTTTGTGGCTGATTCACTGCCAAATGCTACTGGTCAGTTTAAACTGAAAGCACCAAACCAACCAACCTATTGAAAAAAAAAATACTATTTGAGAGGAAAACAGCTCTAGTATCCAACCAATTAGAAAGTAGGAGAATTCATTGGAGGAGCCTCAGGATGGGAAGGAATTCTTATTTAATTTCTCAAATATATCAGGTGCTTATATAACACATTGTCTTCTTTAATCCTTACAACAATCCATGAACAAAGAATTAGTCTTATTTTGCAAACAAAGAACCTGAGCCTGGTGGACCCAGCAGTTCTCAGCCTGAATGCACAATAGAATCACCTGGGAGAGGCTGGTGGAACTTTGAAAAGTTATCTATGCCTGCCCCTGACCCCAGATATTGCAATATTACTGGTTGGGCATCGACACCTTTAAAAGTGTCCCGGAAATGCTAATATGCAGCCAGGGGTGAGTGCCACTGGTATTAGCCAAAGCTCACAGGATTAAAATGATTCCCAGATCACAATGTACATCTTTTGACTTATTCTAGGAGAAACTCATGGTCTAGCCGAACCTCTGAGGAGAGATTGTCCTGTTTTATGAAGATCTGACTTTATTAAAAATGTGCTCAGGTCATAGAAATAAAATCTTAGAGGAAAATTTTGCATACTATAACATATTATTTGGTCATTCCTATAATCTGAGAGGTCTGTGATCCCTTATAGTGAGGAAATTGAGGTCTCGTGAGTTTGTATCTTTTTCACACTCTCAGGGACAAAAGGTGGAATTAAACACAGGATATCAGAGTCTTTGGAGGATAGCAAACCCTTTGGACGATACCACTATTCTTACCTTAGAAGTTATCTCAGCTGATCTTAACGTTTAAGTCACTGCTTTTATTACCCCAGGTAGTAAAGGACTATCTAGTTTCAAAGAACTTCTGAAAAAATGAAATCTTTAATATATCTTTTGAGCCCATAGCAAAGTCATTTAACCTCCTGAAAGTCTTAGTTTCATGATTGTTAAACAGAAGCAATAATATCAAACATATTTGTGGATGTCATAGTGATAAATAAACATATTTCAAATGCTTTTGGAAAAAAATTCTGCTTTACAAAAGAAAAAAAAGGCCTTTCACTTAGAACACATTAATATTATAGAAATACTTTAATATTGATATTAAAATATATAATTAACTTACCAGTTTCTCAGTACTTTATTTAAAAATTCATACTTTTATTTTAAAATTTATACTTTATTTTAAAATTAGCACCAGCTTTCATTTTTGTAACATGATACAATTTTTTTTGGTAAGTATCTAGTGTCATTTTAATGCATTTAATCCTATTGTAATTGCATCTATTTAGGGAAAGGGTGAGTAAAGTTTTCAGGTAGGCGACAGGTGAGATGAGCCGTTCCAAGTAGAAGGAACGACATACTAAGAAGAAGTGGAATTAGTACAGTGTGACGAGAATGTCAAGTGTGTTTGGGTGAGATGTAGGATGTGAAGCTGGAAAGATGAGCCCAGACAGATCATTAAGGACAACGTATGCCAAAGACTTTTTCTTCTAGATCTGCGATGTCCATTACAGTAGCCACCAGCAACTGGTAGCTATTGAGCACTGGAAATGTGGTTAGTCCAAATTAAAATATGCTGGAAGGGGCAAATACTGATTGTTTTTCAAAGACTCGTGTGAAAAAAGTAAAATATCTAATTAATAATTTTATATTGATTATGTGTTGAAAAATAATATTTTGACTATGTTAGACTAAATAAAATACATTATTAATAATAATTATGTCTGTTCCTTAAACTTTTTTTTAAATGTAGCGACTTTGAAATTTAAAGTTACACATGTGACTTGCATGGTATTTCTATTGGCCAGGGCTGTTGTGAATCAGGTGTCAGCAAAGCACAATCTGCAGGTCAGTATTCTGTTTTGTTAAGGCCAATGGGCAAAGAGAGGTTTTTCACATATGCTTGAAGAAGAAGGAAGAGAAGGAGAAGCAGCAGCAGCATCGGAGACTGCATATGGTGCTTTACTACTTACTATTTGGCTCTTTATAATGAAAGATTGCTGGCCTCTGCTCTAAGGTCTCGCTACTCTCACTGCAGTCCACAGAACAGCAGCATTGGCATCACCTAGGAACTTGCTGGAGATGCAGAACCTCAAGCTCTAATCTAGACTACTGAATCAGAATCTGCATTTCAATGGGACCCCCAGGTGATTCGTACACATATTAAAATGTAAGAGGCACTAGTCTAGACGATAGAGAATCATTGAAAGATATTACAAGCAGGAGAGTGATGGGTTTAGTCTCCTATATGAAAACTCTTTCTTTACACTTAGAATAAGTCAAATTATCTAAGTAGCTTATAATATTTTTAGTGAAAGAATGGATAAATATTAGGTTGAAAAGATATTAATCTTGAAAAACCATCTTCTGAATTGACAGTATCTGAGGTGAATTCAACTCTATATTTAAAAAATCAAGGCATGTGTTTTGATCTGGTTCAATGACTTTTAAACTTTTTTTGACTCTGAAGCACAGAAAATATATTCATATATTTTACTTTGATATCCAGTACACATACAGGCATATTCAACTGAAATAAAGGTTTTACAAAAGAGTATTTACCTTTACTAGAGACATGCTGCTGTATATCCCATCTTATCCTAGCCCCTTCCATTCTGTTACATTCAATGCTATTTCTAGCCATGATGGAGTGTCTGGTACTGACTTAGCCTTTCCACTATAAGTAATCATGGAATTCAATGAAATATATGAGTTAATTGTTTTTAGGTAGCTAGATCTTAGAGAAGAAAGCTTGTGAGATACACCCCACATGGAACGCTTATACATTGCGGGTGCAAGTGTAAATTAGTTCAGCCATTGTGAAAAGCAGTGTGACGATTTCTCAAAGAACTTAAAAGAGAACTACCATTTGACCCAATATTCCCATTATTGAGAATATACCCAAACAAATAAAAATTGTTTTACCGTAAAGACAATTGCTTATGTATGTGTATGTTCATTGCAGCACTATTCACAATAGCAAAGACATAGACTCAACCTAAATGCCCATCAACAGTAGACTAGATAAAGAAAATGTGGTACATGAACACCATGGAATACTACATAGCCATAAAAAAGAACAAGATTATGTCCTTTGCAGCAACATGGATAGAGCTGGAGGCTGTGATCCTAAGCAAACTAACACAGGAACAGAAAACCAAATACCAGGAACAGAAAACCAAATACCACATGTTCTTACTTATAACTCGGAGCTAAATAAGAACACATGGATATGAGGAGGGGAACAAAAGACACTGGTGCCTACTTGATGGTGGAGGCTGGGAGGAGGGAGACAATCAGAAAAAAATACGTATCAAGTACTATGCTTATTACCTGGGTAACGAAATTATCTGTACACCAAACCCCCATGACACGCAGTTTACCTATATAAATAACCTGCATATGTTCCCCTGAACCTAAAATAAAAGTTAAAAAAAAACGAAGACAGAAATTAAATCTATAGTATTGCTAGTTCATAACAGGTTTAAATATAATATTCCTTTAAGTATTATAATTGTTATTTTGTATATGGTTTGTCTGTTTCAAGTATCTAAAGTAGTCCAAAGAATCAGTCCTATTAAACTGTGATTGCAGCTTAAATTATTTAAGGGAATTTAATGAAATAAGTTTCATAAACAATGTTTAAAAGTTTAAGAAAATTTGACTTTCCAAGTTGTGTTTAGTAAAAATAATTAATAAATTCAGCATGAAATACAGTGCAAAAAACAAAAAGAGAGAGAGAGATACCCTAACATTTTGCTTGGGGATAATTTCTTCACCGTGGTACAGAGAACTGGAGTCTGAGCTGAGCATGGGGATTCCATTGAGCCAACGCAGTAGAGATCAGAGTTTGGGGTAGTTGAAATGGCTGGAAACTGTGAGTCACGGCATAAGAAATGAAACAGCTTTCCAGCAAGAAGGCCCACAAGTCCATACTGAGGTCATTCATGAGTTGATGGCTGAGGACTGGGCTATTCATGCGCAGGATGAGACCACCTGAAACTTACTAGAGAGTAGCTACTATAGGATTGAGAGCAGAATAGACAAAGGCTAAGCATGCTGTGAGAAGGGTCTACAGAAAGATATGGTGGTTCCAGTCCCACTAGAGACAAGCGGTCACAACAACACTTTGGTAACATCCCTGGAACCCACAGAAGAAAACACCTAGAGTGAAATCAACTCTAGACTTGCCCTAACAAAGCCTAAAGCCAAACCCTCAAAAGCTTCAGAAAAGACATCATGTAGGACACTGGTCTAGTTAGCTTTGACCACAAATTGCATCCAACTCCTGTCTGGTCAATTTGACAAGGGTAACCTTGATAGAAGAGTGTAGATGACTAAATCAGCTCTCATACCTGAGGTTGAAAGAGAACGTCAAAGTACATGTTCTATGGTGCTGTGGTATTTTCATACATGGTATTATTTTGGTTTACCTCCAAATCATTCATTCATTTATTACTTTGTTCATTGAATAATTTTTGAAGAGGTTATCTGTAATATGTGTCTGAAATTGAGCTGGCACTAGGGATATAAAGATTTTAAAAAGAAAATTCTAACTCTCATGGTGCATACAGTTAATGGGAGAGATCATGTTTATTCTATCATAATATGAAGTTATTCCAACTGATAAGTACCTTAATAGTTTGTAATTCATTATATTTTGAAAAAATATTTTCAGTCATATTCTTTTCTTGGTGTTATAAATAGAAAAATGTGATTTTTCCCTGATAGTTTTAAATTTCACAGAAACAATGAATTTTTTGTTTATAGTTTTATTGAGGTATGATTGATGTACAATATACTGTACGTATTTAAAGTGTGCAATTTGATGAATTTTGACATATGTATATAGCTATGAAACCATTACCACAATCAAGATGATGAACATATTCATTACCCCAGAAGTTTTCTTGTGCCCTTTTATAAACCATCCCTCTTGCCCCTCTCCCATCTCTAGACAACCATTTGTCTGTTTTCCATCACTATAGATTAGTATGCATTTTCTAGAATTCTATATAAATGATATACAGTACGTGCTCTTTTAGATCTGGCAGCTTATACTCAGCATAGTTATTTTGAGATTCATCCATGTAACAAAAATTCATTCTTTGGAATACTGTGCAGCCATGAAAAGAATGAAATGACGTCCTTTGCAGCAACATGGATGCAGCTGGAGGTCGTTATCTTAAGATAATTAACGCAGGAACAGAAAACCAATTAGTGGATGTTCTCACTTGTAAATGGGAGATAGGCCAGGCATGGTGGCCCACTCCTGTAATCCCAGCAATTTGGGAAGCCGAGGCAGGTGGATTGCCTGACATCAGGAGTTCGAGACCAACCTGGTCAACATAGTGAAACCCGTCTCTACTAAAAATACAAAAAACTATATGGGCTTGGTGGCGGGCACCTGTAATCCCAGCTACTCAGGAGGCTGAGGCAGGAGAATTGCTTGAACCCAGGGGCCAGAGGTTGCAGTGAGCCAGATCGCGCCAGTGCACTCCAGCCTGGACAACAAGAGCAAAACTCCGTCTCAAAAAAAAAAAAAAAAGTGGGAGCTAAACATTGAGTACACGTGGACTTAAAGATGGGAACAATAGACACCGGAGGCCATTAGAAAGGGAAAGTAGGGAGTGGGGGCTGCGAGCTGAAAAACTACTTATTAGGCACTATAGTCACTACCTGGGTGATGGGATCATCTGAACCCCAAACCTCAGCAACACACAATATACCTACAAAGCAAACCTGCATGTGTATCCTCTGAATCAAAAATAAAAGTTGAAAAAAATTGTCATGACTTATTCACTCACAGGAATAATAATTTATGAAATAGCAGAAAATCTGTTCTACTGTTCAAAATTTATTGATTTATCATTTCAGTAATATTCTAAGACAATTATTCAAGTTAGTTTCCAAAATGTCTTTGTTTAATTTTTAGTTCTGTATTACTATATCTTTCTTACATTTGAGATTTCACTGAAATAGAAATCTAATACTTTATTAGAGTATAGCAGTGAAGATAGTTTCTGCTATTGTCGTTTTGTGATGCTGGAAATTTCTCAGTAAGATTGTATAAATGGTGATTCAGTATGAGATGGATTCATCTTTTATTCCATACAAGGATGATAATTTCCTCAAGTACAAAAATAACTCGAAATACGAAAGCTTCATTGACGTCTTGCTCAGGTGGCATGTACTTGCAGACCGCACGGTAGGAAAGCTCAAGTTTGTTATGATTAATTATTAAAGCTCTGCTGTATACAAACTTTATTGAAAGTTATGGTCCATGTAAAAATGATAGACACAGGCTCTGCTGTCTCTGATCTCTCACTATAGGGCATACACAGAACAGATAAGCATTTAAGCTGGAAGAAGTATTGGGAAACAACTCTTTAACGATAGCATCACTCTTATTCATTTTATATTTTTTAGACAGACTCAGTTTAATCTTACAATCATGTGTCTTAATGTGCCTGAACTGTGTGAAAGTCTATAAGCCACCTACTGTAAGGAGGCAGAGCATAAAAGGAGAAAGAATATGGTCTGTTGAAAAACAATCTCAAATGAGGACCTCTTCTGTGGCCTCCTTCCACATTCTTCCACTTTCTGAATTTTTTCTCTCCACCATGATCGTAATTTTGGTTGGAAGGATAGCTTAGAATAAAATGCTAAGAAGAAAGATGATTATTGTTATCTTAAAAATTCAATGGGATTGGTTTCTGCCTACTTCTGCCTCCGTCTGCAGAGAGACTGCTTGCCACAAATGGTCATTGTGGCAATGGAAATACTAGGATGTCCTCAGGTCCCACTGCTTTGGTGCTAAGAGCTCAAAGGGAATATAAATTATCTAGATGTTGAATCCCAGGTTTTTTTTTTTTTTTGCAGCTTTCATACTCATGAAAAGGCTGTGGATTTGTAGCATGTAAGAGAGATGATGATTTTACTTTGTTGGAATAATTCAAACATCTGCTCCTTACTTTGAATAGATTCTGATTTATGTGCCTGTACCAACTTGATATCTATAAAACCAACTAGCAGTGTCATATTTTGAAATTTTATTCTCTCTTTGCTTTAGGGAGCTCCAGAACCTGGGAAGTGACTAATGATATTGCACGAGATAGATTAACTTAATTCTTTCATCATCAATTTTTGTTTGTGACTACATGGTAACAACCATAAAAATAGAGACTAAATGCTTGTTGCCTGGAGCGGTTCTACTTTCCTGCTGTACAGCAGCAAGATGTAGCTCTGTTCCGTAATTTAAAGAATGTCTATGTCCTCCATGAGCATCACAATGATTCAGCATTTTAACTTTATGCAGCGGAAGCAAAAAAGAAGAAAACTAGAATGTTCGGATTCTGACTTAGTATGGTGAGTGGGGGGCTCGCCAAACAAGCAAATTAAAGCTTTAAATTTAATAGAGCACCTTTATAAAGAGCTATATGACATTTGAGGAATGAATTTTGGCATGGTCAGTACTGTTAAGTCTTGACAGTTGTAAGTCTTAAAAGAGAAATTCTTTACCCTTTCTTCTTGCCGAATAACCCTACACCCTTTCCCCTAGGAAAAGAATATTATTTATTTTTCCTCATGTTGGAAACTCCAATGACCTCCATGGAAGATTTGCAGAATTTCATTCCCATTTTAGATCTATTTCTCTTATTTTTTTTTAAATCTAATGTTTCATAATGTCTAAAAGAAAGTGTTTGCAAGTCATTGTGGTTTTTTTTTTTCATCAAAGTATCCCTTGTTTCTCTCACTCTCTGTTGCATTTATTGCTCTTTCTCCTATTCTTTGCTTTCTCATTCTATGGAGCCCCATATGAACTTGCTTTAGTTAGGCTGTAATTTAAGTCTAATTTCATAAGCCGATTACTGTGGGACCAGATGACAGAGGAAACTCCCAAAAGGGCACACTTAATACAGGAAATGGGGTTAATGATTCAGTAGGCGAAACTCTTACTTCTGACTCACTGTACCACTAATAAAATGCTACGCTCACAATGGAGATTTAGTAAATGTTTGTTGACTGATTACTGTACACTGATAAATCCTGAGTATAAGGAAAATGTCATGTAGAAATCATCTATTTCAAGTCTAACGATTAGGAAATAGAAGCACGAATAAACCAAATGACATGTCTGATATAGTATGGGAAGAACTTTGTAGTAGAAACATTTCTATTAATGGCCCCATTTTATGTCTCTACATGTTTTCTTTTTACCCCCTTTTACAAATTCACATAATCTCACTATGCCTACTTATCTTTGCAAGCCTTCTTAGACGGTTTTCATACAAGGCAGTACAAAGAATAAATACTAAGCATGTACCAAACTTTAGACTCAGAAATGGGCCTTTGCTATGTGACCAAATTGAGTATGACATGAATTGGAGGCCAGGTTGTTGATTAGAAACAATGTGGTAACTTGTAACTAGTTGAATCTGTCAAAGACATAGAACCTGCTGGGCATGGTGTCTCTTGCCTGTAATTCCAGCACTTTGGGAGGCCGAGATGGGCGGATCGCCTGAGCCCAGGAGTTTGAGGCCTGCCCAGCCAGCAAAGTGAGGCCCTGTCTCTACAAAAAATACAAAAATTAGCCAGGTGTGGTGGCATGTGCCTGTAGTCCCAGCTACTCTGGAGGCTGAGATGAGAGGATTGCGTGAACCTGGGAGGTTGAGGCTTCAGTGAGCTGTGATTGCACCACTGCATTCCAGACAGGGTGACGCAACAAGACTTTGTCTGAAAAGCAACAACAACAACAAATACAACAAAATCCAGACGTAGAACCAAATTTGCTATCATGTAGTACTTTTTAATTATGCTGGCAGCCTTAGAGAAGTAGCTCATTCTTGAAACATACTCTCTAAATTACCTTGTATGATTTAGCAGTGAAAAATTTTTAGAAGATCAAGAATATCATATATATGAGAATGCATGCGCACACACACACCATTTTCTGTTCAGTTTCAGCAAGTTTATAAACCCCTTGAATCTATTTGTCAACTCTCTATGGCACCATGTGCTAGAAAATAAGCATCTCTGGTTTAGAAAACTAGTGTGTTTTTATGTACCCTGGTTTGTTCATTTGTCTGTTTTCTGTTTTTTGTTTGTTTGTTTTGTTTTTGTTTTTTGACCAGCTCGTCAATCTTTAAATCTGTTTTGCAAAATCTTAGTTAAAAAAGTATTTCTTTTCAAAGACGAGAGTAACTTTTAAAAAATTTGTGTCATTCTACAGATTCCATTTTCCTGCTGCAAACTAGAGATCCTGTCTCATCTTGGATGTAATTCCTACAGTTAGACTTCTATCAAAGGGTCATTGTGCCAACTGGAATTCTTTCCAATTTGAGAAATAAGAATTTGAGGAATCTCTAAGGGTAGAAATGACTTCTATCGGGAGACAGCACACTAACGCAAGAGGGCCAATGGGGTCCTGCCACCTGTATTTGTAAATAAAATTTCACTGGTACACAGCCATGCCTGTTATTGTCTATGGTTACTTTGTGTTACAAAGGCCAAGTTGAGTAATTGCAGCAGAGGTTATGTGGCAGCAAAGCCTAAGAGATTTGTTATCTGGCGTTTTACAGAAAAAGTTTACCTACCCTTGTTGTGTATCATTCTGATTCACAATTTATCACCCTCAGCACTATTGACATGCAGGGCTGGGTGATCTTTCCTGTGTATGTTGGGGGAGTGTCTTGTGCTTTATAGGATGTTTAGTGGCATCCTTGGCCTCCTCTATGCACTACATACCAGAAGACCCCCTACCCTCACCCCAGTGGTGACCATCAAAAAGGCCTCCAGATGTTCCCAAATGTTCTGGTTGAGAACCACTATTCCAGCTTGACAGATTCTGTCTTTTCAACTGGAGAGGAGAGGAGTCCATACCTACTTCATGCCTTAAGAATCTCTTCCATCAGAAAACTTTGCACTAGAACATTCTTCCAAGGAATAAAATGTCTTCTGCTATTATATCAATTCCTGTCTGTTCTTTCAGTTTTTAAAAGAGGCAGAACACTACTGATCTCCATTGCTTGAATAGAAGTTTCCCTAGAATCTTTGTACTTACTAAGAAGTCATTCCTCCCCTCATTATTATTCAGTGCTACCATCACTTCAAGCCCAAATAAATGGAATAATTTGGATTTTCTACTACAGAAAAAGTAGCAGTTGTGTACATGCAAGCTATTATCACTGTTACAGTTCTTCCTCTGACTTAACCTGAGACCGGTATGTGGAACTATCTTCATTAAGATATCCATTAAGAAATTTAGTGAATGAGAAAGATTTATGGCATGTATCCTAATCAGAGAAGCATCACTGTCTGAGAATGTGAATGATTCCCTTTCTAAACTCTACAATTACCTGGTTCTGTTTCACTATAAGAATTGCCTCAACAATATAATTATACTGCAAGTATTTTTCTTTTCACATTTTATCTTCATTTAGTTAATGACAAAGCTGTATATAGACACATACATATATATGTGTGTGTGTGTATATATATATATATATATATACATATATGTATATGAAGTCCTGAGTGTCTCTTCCAACTTCTTTTAAAACAAAGGGGTGGCTTAAACTAACTGACTTTAAGGAAAAAGTTTTTCTCTTAAAAGCTGACATCTAAAAAATAGATCTGTATTTCTTTTTAAATAGGTTAACAGAATTACAATTTTAGCAATCTAAATAATACTGTTGAACCTGATGGTATTTGTACTTTCTGAACTAAGCAGATATTATCTTTTAATATTTATCTTAAGCAGATATGGGTGAACTGATTTTTATGAAGAAGAAATTAAACAAGAAACATTTAGTTCCTCCAGAGTCATCAAGGTAGATGATGATTATATAGAGAAAATGAAGCTATTTCATCATTTCAGAATAACTGACATGATTCATCACTGCAAATATATTAAAATTAAAGAAAACACGGATTCTTGAGAAAATGTAATTTAGAGCTCAGGACTACATTTATTATTTAGAAGGGTGAGAAGTGAGTTTAAAATAAATTCATTAACTCCCAGACTACAACGATCTGCAGTTATCCTTCCTGAATCTTACCTGATGAGGTAAACATGACCTAATGTTCCAGAGGCTTGTTCCATACGTGTGACGACTGTGACATTGCCATGGATCCAAGCAAAATATTGTTTCTCTGGCACTGCTCATGTTATCATTACCATTATGCAACCTTAATTTTCATGTAGTTTAAATTAGAGAACCAGCAGAGTTTAGTCAAGTTCCTGTTCAACAATCCAAAGATCATTTAACTTTCTATTTAAAATTTTTTTTCTGGGGAAGTATGTTCCTTTCTTATTTGGAAATAAGAAATAACTTTTAAAGTGTCAGAAAAACAAACATTCACATAATATTTTCTCCAGCACTAATTCCAAAGTGATCAAAATTCTTTATAACATGCAAGTTGGAAGCATGTACTGTTTTCTTTATTTTGTCTTCAGTGATTCAAGGTGGTCTTTTTTTGTTTCCTTTTGTTTAAAAATCAAATTTCCCATGCCAGAAACTATTATTGTTTTATACTTGGGTTAATAGTCACTCTGACCTTTTTACAAAGAGAAAAAAAAATCAATTCAAACCTACAAACCAGTGTTTTTATTTTGAAGAAAAACAAACTTTCTTTTTTTCCATGAAAGGGACCAAAAACAAACAAAAAAACCCCCACAGCAAACAAGTGTTTTATGATTCACAATTGCATGCTTTTCATAGTCATGGCAGTTATTATCCAATTATATATGGTTTCTCCTGTATCATCTTGTCTGTGTATCTTACGGGTGTCATTTTGTTTATTTTTGCTTTGATTATTTTAGAATTAGTACAACATACAGGATGTCTGAGCACATCAGTTATTTTCAGGCTCAATCTTGTAAATCTCCACACCCATTTTGTATAAAAGCTTCCACAGATCATATGAAATCTTGTGTTGATGACATGTTGAATACAGTTGCCTGAAGAAAGTTCTGACATTCGTCTTTCCCTATTTTCTCTTAGTTGCTTTATTTATATTCACTCCTTCATGTAATAATAAAATTTTGGGGTCCTCCTAATGTGCCAGAGGTGGTATTTTCCCATTACTTCCTTCTTAGGTTGATTCTGTTGTATCAGCATATGTATCCCCATTTTACAGATTTGGAAACTGAGGCTCTAGGGAGGTGGTGTAGCTAGTAACTATGAATCTATGGTCTGATAATTTTCTGCAAAATATATTTGTGTATTGACTTAGGAGGTTGTATTTGTACCTATAAGTGACAAAAATAAAATAGTTTAATAAATCAACTACAGTGTTCGCTAACTGAGTGACTGTGAGGGAAAACCATAAAGGTGGAGTAATTGGCCGTGTCTCAGAGTAAGAGCATAAATTTCTCAATTCTTCTTCATTTCTTTTGAGATGGGGTCTCCCTCTGTTGTCCAGGCTGGAATGCAGTGGTGCAATTTTGGCTCATTGCAACCTCTGCCTCCTGGGCTAAGTGATCTTCTTGCCTCAGCCTTCCAAGTAGCTAGGACTACAGGCATGCACTACCATGCCCAGATAATTTTTGTATTTTGGTAGAGATGGGGTTTCCCCATGACACCCAGGCTGGTCTTGAACTTCTGGACTCAAGTGATCCACCAGCCTCAGCCTCCCAAAGTGCTTGTATTACAGGCATGAGCCACTGCACCCGGCCAAATTTCTCAGTTCTTAAGCTGTACATTTAAGACAATTGCCTGAAGAGTAAAATATTTACTCAATCAAATTATTACTTTTTTTTAATGTGCCATTGTTGTGGTTTTGACTGATCTTCTGAAGCGGTGATTTGGCCTTACACAGTCCACAGCCTCAGGCTAGAATATCTGTAGCCTGAGCTTCTCCAACTTGCTTCCCAGGTCCTTTCTCTATGCAACAAATGAAGAAATTATTTATGTACGTGGCATTTTACTTTATTTTGAATAAATTGCATTGCACTTCTTTATATATTTAATTTTTAAAATTGTTGTAAGATATACATAATATTAAATCCATCAATGTAACTATTTTTAAGTGTGCAATTCAGCAACATTAAGTACATTCACAATGTTGCGCACAACCATTACCGTGATCCAGTTCTGGAACTTTTTCATCATCTCAAATAGAAACTCTGCCCCCGCTAAATGATAGCTTCCCATTCCCCTTTACCCCCAGTACCTGATAACCTCTCTTTTTTTAAAAATCTCTATTAATTTTACTGTTCTGGGTGCCTGCTATAAGTGTAATCATGCAACATTTGCCCTTTTGTGTCTCGTTATTTCATTTCATGTAATGTTTTCAAAGTTCATCCATATTATAGCATGTGCCAGAATTCCATTCCCTTTGAAGACTGTATGTAGATAATCACATTTTTCTTATCCATTCATCTGTTGATGGACATTTGGGTTGTGTCTCCCTTTTGGCTGTAGTGAAAAATGCTGCTATGAACATTGATGTACAAGAATCTGTTTGAGTCCCTGCTTTCAGCTCTTCAGGGTATATATCTAGAAATGGAATAGCTGGATCATATGGTAATTCTAGGTTTAACTTTTGGAGGCGTCACCAAACTTTTTCACTGTGGCTACACAATTTTATATTCTCATGAACATGGACAAGGGTTCTAATTTCTCCATGTCCTTGACGAAACTTATTTTCTCTTTTTATTTTAAAATAATAGCCATCCTAATGTGTGTGTCTTTAAAGTCTTAATAAAACATTTCCACGAATTATAATTAAAGTATAATCATTTATTTCTAAACCCATTTATTTTAAATAACGCAATCTCTCAATTTATTTCTCTTTTGTTTCTGAGTCGGGGGTAAAGGCTTATCAATGATAGAATTTTCTGGATGGGTACATGGCTTGAAACATTGAGCCTATCTATTAGTACTTTTTTTTTTCTTTTTTCTGAGCCAGAGTCTCACTCTGTTACCCAGGTTGGAGTGCGGTGGCACAATCATGGCTCACTATAGCCTCGACTTCTCCAGGCTCAGGTTATCCTTCCACCTCAGCCTCCCGAGTATCTGGGACAACATGCGGACCCCACCATGCCCAGTGATTTTTTGTATTTTTTTTTTTGTAGAGATGGTGTTTCACTATGTTTTCTAGTCTGGTCTGGAACTCCTGAGATCAAGCGATCTGCCAGCCTTGGCCTCCCAAAGTGCTTGGCTTACAGGCATTAGCCACCACATCTTGCCGATTAATACTTCTTATAGTCAAACACAACCATCAGCCTTCCTGAAATTAATTTATATAGTTTATGACAACCTAATCTTTGTCTGGGTCTAAACTATGTTTACTGTTAGAACACATTCTGGGAAACAAAAATAGCAATAGCATTTGGAGGGTAAAATTCTGGGGTGAATCAGAGACACACAGACTGCTGATTTTTTTCAGGTGAGTCACATCTTCCCTTCTGCTTAAAATACAAACCAGATATGAAGATGCGAAAAACAATTAGCAACAGCCATTATAATTGTGCGCAAATGGTAGGCAAAGAATGTCATCCATCCTCACCCTGCTGGCAGGGGCAGGCAATGAATCAGATGAATGCTGGAGATGCCAAGAGGAAGCAGCTACTGGGCCCCTCCCCCATCCTTTCCCACCCATGTAATTTGCTGAGAAAAAAGACAAAAAGGCTCTTGGTAAAATGTCCAAAGAACACCAAACCTGGCTGGGTGCTGTGGCTCACACCTGTAATCCCAGCAATTTGGGAGGCCGAGGCAAGAGGATCGCTTGAGCCCAGGAGTTCCCAGTCTGGGCAGCATAGTGAAACCCCTTCTCTACTAAAAATACAGAAGTTAGCTGGGTCTGGTGGAGCAGTATTTGGGGGAAGGTTCTGGGATCAGGAGTGATTCCTAAAGACTGGCTAGAAGGGAGGGCATTCAAAGGAACTCTTTGTGGGCTCAAGGTTGGAGTTGATAGATTCAGCAAGAATTTTTCCCTCTTCAACTTCGTCAGCCCAATCCTCAGTAGGTAAAGTTGTCTTCTTGTCTGATGCACGTGCTGCCCTTGCTGCACCTCTATCACACCTGTGCCTTCTCTATCATGACACTTAATCTACTGTCCTGTAGATGGGAGTCCTGGCAGGACACAGATAACCTCTTGGAGCAGTACTCTCATTCCTCTATGGCAGGGGTTCCCAATCCCAGTGCAGTGGATTGGACTGGTCTGTGACCTGTTAGGAACCAGGCCACACACCAGGAGGTGAGTGGCAGGCGAGCCAGCATTACTACCTGAGTTCCGCCTCCTGTCAGATCAGTGAGGCATTAGATTCTCATAGGGGTACATACCCTATTGTGAACTGTGAACAAAGGGATCTAGGTTGTGCTCTCCTTATGAGAATCTAATTCACGCCTGATGATTTGAGGTGGAACAGTTTCATCCTGAAACCATCCCCCCACACACTGTCTGTGGAAAAACTGTCTTCTGGAAAACCAGTCCCTGGTTCCAAAAAGGTTGGGGAACGCTGCTCTAGAGGCTTCTACCACACTGCTTTTCAGCCACCACTGCTCAGTGGCAAAAGTGATTGTTTTTGGGGTGGGTGAAGGGTGAATACGGTAAATATATCTAAGAATAGATCAATCACGCACCTGAGATGTCAAAGACTGTGACCGCCTGTAGGCGTTTCAGCACAGATATTGAACTCAGAGTGCTTACTGATTTCCTTTGGTTGGTGTGGAATTTTTTTTTTTTTTTTTTTTTTGAGATGGAGCTTCACTCTTGTTGCCCAGGCTGGAGTGCAATGGCACAATCTCAGCTCACCACAACCTCCATCTCCTGGGTTCAAGCGATTCTCCTGCCTCAGCCTCCTGAGTAGCTGGGATTACAGGCATGTGCCACCACACCTGGCTAATTATGTCTTTTTAATAGAGATGGGGTTTCTCCATGTTGGTCAGGCTTGTCTCGAACTCCCGACCTTAGGTGATCCGCCCGCCTCAGCCTCCCAGAGTGCTGGGATTACAGGCGTGAGCTACTGCGCCCGGCCTGAATATTTTTAAAAACCCATGTTTAAAGTGATGGAAAATAGACAGATGGAAATTTAGGAAGTCGTGTGTAAGAATGCATTTTTTTTCAAATTGCAGTTTTGGGATTTATTTCAGTAATATAATCTATTGGTG
This sequence comes from Pan paniscus, assembly GCF_029289425.2. Taxonomy (NCBI): domain Eukaryota; kingdom Metazoa; phylum Chordata; class Mammalia; order Primates; family Hominidae; genus Pan; species Pan paniscus. The sequence continues at coordinate 74,927,292 of NC_073263.2, forward strand.
GATGGAAAGTCTGATTCTTGAGAATCTTTTAAAACTTTCAAGGCATTTTGAAATGCCTTTGGAATTTGCATGACACCGTCTCCCAGGGCATACCTGTGTTGTGGCCTCCTGTCCCTCTATCCCACTTGCCTCCATGCTATGTTTACTGTAATCGATGAACTGAGCTACTTTAGATATTGTTTATATCAGAGATCCCAAGAAACCCACCTGCCCATGAAGCTCCCATGGCTTCACAGTAGACTTGCATCTAAAAGGAAGAAGGTTGCTTGCCACTTCAAGATACATGTGTATAAACTTCTAAAATACGTTCATTAAGTGAAAGGCTCTGTGTAAATCCATTTGTCTCTTTTCTTCAGCTTTCACTATTTAAAGCTTGTTAGAGTTTTTTACAGAAGATTTACCCATGTTTTTTTTAAATAGATAATGTGTTTTTAACCTAATAAAAATTTAACCAAGCAACTTCACAATACTTTGTTTGGAAGGAAATAAATACAGTTTAAACAATGACCTATTTTCCAGTAAAAGTAATATAAACTGGGCTGTAATTTTAACTGTTTCCATTAGAATGGAATCATATTAATTTATAAATTACTTTTTGGCTTAACAGCATATTTGTCAAACCAAAAAAAAAAAAAAGGAAAGAAAGAAGGAAAAAAAACTGGCAGAAGGAACAAATATTAATCTCACTAATTATCTTTCTCCAACTCCATCTCTAGCTCTATGCCTATAAGTAGAATAATGACCATTATTGTAAAGTTGCTGCCTCATTACTCCGCCTGATCATTTTTAAGAGAAGGCAATGTTTTTCTTTGGTTTTCTTTTTGGCAGTTATGACATTGATGAAATAGTGAAGACTTGAGTATGCTCTTGAGAACAAAGTTACTACTGTGGGTAGGTGCCATGGTCTGTAGGAATTCCACTGAACATTGTTCGCGGGGAAAGACTGGATGATCTGGTCACTGGTTCTCTGGTTGGGTAAACATAAGCCATGCCATCTTCTCAAAGGGCATTTCAAAGGGGAGGAATTATCTCAAACCCGTCTGCTCTCTGATAAAATTTGGGATCCTTTAGGGTCAAGTTAATGATAATATTTTCCTCTTAATCTATTTTTAAAATTTCTATTTCATATTTAGTAGTCTCCCTGTTCCATTTCTCATGTTAACTACTTTACACTCACTGTAGTTTTCAAGATCCATCTCTGAGATTGCCAATTTTTAACATTTTTTTAAAGAACTGGGTTTGGATTTATTGATCCTTTTTATTAATTTTTATTATTTTAAATTTATTATTTAATTTACTACCTACTATTTTCATTAATTTTAAGTTATTTTCTATTTTTGGTTTATTTTATTGCTATTTTTTACAATTTCTTATATTGAATACTTGGCCCTTTAACTTTTACCTCTTCTTTTGTAATGTAAGCTCTTAAACTTATAGATTTTTTTCTAGTATTACTTTAGCTGTATTTCATGTGTTTTTCTGTCTAGTATTTTTTAACCATTCAGTTTTAAATGCTTTCTAATTTCTATCATATTTTCTTCTTTGACCCATGCCTTATTTTAAAAACTGTTTTAAAGTTCCCAACTGTATGGGTTTTGTTTTGTTTTTTTTTACTGATTCTTTGAAATGCAATGAGATTTGCTTTATAAAACTCAAGTTATGTGGTCAGTTTTTGAAAATATTCCTTATTTATTTGAAGATAATATATTGTCCAGTTGATGGACATGAATTTCTTTATGTTCATTAAATCAAACTTAATTCTGTTCAAATCTATATGTCTATGAATTATTTTGTCAATTTCTCCTCACATATTTTAAAAATGTGATTAAATGTTTACAAGTTTAAAATTATTTCGGGAGAATTAAACCTTCCTTCATTTCTATTTCTAGCAATGCTTTTTGCCATAAAGTCATCTTTCTCTGATACTATCATCAGTTTTCTTTTGGTTAATATTTGATGAAACATTACACATTCCTTTGCTTTCAAAATTTGTTGTCTTTCAAAATTTTGCTTTCAAAATTTGTTGCTTTCAAAATTTTAGATGTCTCTCTTGTAAATAGCATAGAGCTGAGTTTTTAAAGAGCCAAGTCTGTTAATAATTGTTTTTTTAACTGATTTTAATCCACTTTAATTCTGATGACTATTATGCTCAAAGACATCTGTACCATCTTGTACCATGCTTTCTACTAAAAACTCGAATCAACTTTAAATATTAAAAGCTGAAGAAAAGAGATAAATGGATTTACAGAGAGCCTTTCACTTAATGAACTTACTTTAGAAGTGGAGAAAAATACTTAAATATGAAAAAAAATACTCCTGCAGCTAGCTCAGTGTCTGTCCAAACAGCTGCCCAGTTTTGTGCTTGAAACCCAGGGCCCTGGTGACGTAGGCACCGGTGGGAATCTCCTGGACTGCAGGTTGTGAAGACCATGGGAAAAGCACAGTATCCGGGCTGGAGTGCACCATTCCTCACGGCACAGTCCCTCACGGCACAGTCCCTCACAGCTTCCCTTGGATAGGGGTGGGAATTCCTCGACCCCTTGGGCTTCGTGGGTGAGGCAATGCCCCACCCTGCTTTGACTTGCACTTCCATGGGCTGCACCCACTGTCCAACCAGTCCCAATGAGATGAACCAGGTACCTCAGTTGGAAATGCAGAAATCACCCGCCTTCTGCATCGATCTCGCTGGGAGCTACAGACCGGAGCTATTCCTATTTGGCCATCTTATTAAAAATTGTTTTTAACGTTCTGCTCACTTCTTGACATACTTTGGTTTGTTTGAAGGCTTTTTTTAAAAAAAATTATTCTCTTACTATTTCCAAATCTATTCCTGTTATTTTAGTGGTTAACTATACATTTCAACAAAATTTAGAGTTAATCGATACCATCCTCAAAAGAATGCAATGATCTTGGGAGGATGAACTCTAATCATCCCTTTTCTGGGATCAATATTTTCCCCCTTTCCTAAGTTAGACACTGTTATTCTACTTTATGTAGTGAATAATTGTTCAAATTTATTCACATATTTGACAATATTTGTTTACCATTTCTTCTTTTATCTCACACCTTCCTTTTGTGATCATTGTTTCTGTTCCTAAAAAACATCCTTATAATTTCTACTATAGTAGTTTTATCATAGATATATTTTCTTATTTTTCCTGTGTCTAAAAAGTCTTGCATGTTTCACTGGGAATTCTAGGTTAACTGTCATTCTCCTATTTTCTTGCTTCTATTATTGCATTGATAAGTCAGCAGTTAATATAATTGCTGTTCTTTTGTAGGCAATACATGTTTTGCTCTTTTTACGACTTTTACTTTTGCTTTTTTGTTCATTTTAAGATGTGTCCATTGTCCTTGGTATTTTGTAGTTTCATTCTGGTGAGTGAAAGTGTGGATTCTTTTTTATTTATCATGAAGGGGATTAGTAGACTTGTGAACCTGAGGATTGGTGTCTTTGATTGACTCTAAATTGCAGCCACTCTAAATATTGCTATACCTTCATTTTATTCCATTATGTGTGTATAAGGCTGTCTCTCTGTTCTTAAAGGCACCACATCTACTTAAGTATTTTTCTCCATTCTGTCTAAAAAGGAAAGGCCATCATATCATTTTACTATGTAAAAATATTTGAATATTTGTCAACTTATTATTGTTTATTCATTTACTTAATATTATTATTGAGTACAACTAAATACTAATGTGCTAGATCTACTGCATGCTGAACATACATTGAAGAAGAAAAATACAGTTCCTATCCTCATGGAGCTTAGCATCTAGAATACTAAAAATAGAATAACATTAAAAGAAAAGAATATCTATTGTCAGGGATTTTAAGGAATAGGATAGCTACCACTTATTTATATTTAGTAGGTGCCAGCCACCATTCTAACCACTTAAATACATTGTTATCTGGTATATTATTACATGGTAAAACTCCACATGCCTTAGTTAGACATACAAATGTTCAACATTCTAGACTTAGTCTTCTTTTCCAGAATAACTGTCTACCATTCTAATCCACACCTTCACTTGATCTCCTTGATCTACTCAATATTTCCACAATCAATCACATCCTTCCATGATTCCATCTTTCATAACTCGGAAAATTCCCCTCATACATAAATAATCCAATTTTTTTCCTTTGCCAAGTGTTATAAAAATTTTCCAGGTTGTAAGTTTTTCCCATCTTTGCATCCCTATAACAGTTTATTCAAATGTATATGATAGAAATTTCTGCTTCCCGTCTAGAAGGAGTAATATCTACGTAGACTTTCTAATATTCATACCAGGTTTACCCTCCTGCATGACACAACCAACATATGGACAAAATACATGAACAACACTTTTCAGGGAATTAGGCAACAAAGGATAATGATTCCTGAGAGACATGAAATAAATGAGGTAAGCCCTTTGACTGTCCTACCATACAGCCTTGAGAGTATTTCCAGGCTGTTGCACAGGGCGGGAGACCCAAGGTGAAGCCCAGGGGACTCCCTGGGTTGAGAATACACAGCTAAGAGTCAAGAACACCAAGGTGGCTAGAGTTCTCAGGACCAGAGACAAGGGAGCTGCACGGAGGGAGAATTCCAGAGATCAGCAAAGCACCTCTCTTGAGTATCCAACCAAGGACTGATCAGGAAAGTACTAGAGGTTAGGGAAAGAATCACTCAAAAGGTTTAGAGGTAATAGTGCCTGGCACTCACACAGGGCTGAGAATGTTTCCACCAGCCAGACTGGACAACCTCATGATTCACAGATTAGGTAGAGTACACAGAAAGGCTTCCCATCTGTAGTGGGAAATAACTAGCTCTAGAGTGAGCACTACCTAAAAAATCTTAAAAGACAATCCAAAAGGACAAACTGTGTCCCAGAACAAAGCTTGAGAATATTTATAGGAATGCAAACATATTAAACAAGGTAAAATCCATAATGTTTACCAGCATCAACAATAGAAAGATCTATGGAAAACACCTAAATATTTAGAAACCAAATAACACATTTGTAAATATGAGCTAATCATATTTACAGATACATCGAAGAGGGAAATTAGAAAATGTTTTGAATTGAATGAAAACACCAACATGGCACATCAAAATTCACGGATGACACTAAAGCAGTATTTGGAAGGAAATTATAGCACTAAATTCCTATATTAGAAAAGAATAAAGATCTCAACTTAATGACCCCTGCTTGCCCTTTAATTAGAAAAACAAGAGCAAATTATACCTAAAGTAAGTAAAAGAAAGGAAATAGTAAAGATCAGAATGAAAATGAATTATCTAGAAGACAGAAAAACAACAGAGAAAATCATTGGAACCAAAAGCTGGCTTTTTGACATAAAAAAATTGATAAATCTCTAGTCAGATTGATAGAAAAAAAGGAGAGAAGGCACGATTATCACTATCAGGAAAGAGAGAGGTAACATCAGTAGAGATTTAAAAGACATTATTATGATAATCAGGGAATATAATAAACAACTTTATGCCAATAAAGTTGATAATTTAGATGAAACATACAAACTTTCTGAAAGACACCAATTACCAAAGCTCATTTAAGAAGAAATAGTTAACCTGAATAACTATATCACTAAAAAAAAGAATTTGTAATTAAACATCTTCCTACAAAGAAAATGCCACACCAGGTGGTTCCACTAGTGTGTTTTTATCAAATATTAAGAAAGAATTAATAACAATTTTACACACACTCTTTCAGAAAATTGAAAAGGGGTGAATATATAATCTTATGAGGTCAGTTTATCTTGATATAAAATCAGACAAAGACATTATAAGAAAAAAAACCCTACAAACCATTATCTTTCATGAACATAGATGCAAAAATTCTGAACAAAATTTCAGCAACACAATGTAACAATGTATAAAAAAACATAGTATGTCATGACCAAGTGAGGTTTACCCTAGGAATGCAGAGTTGGCTTAACATTCCAAAAATCAATCAATGTAATTCACCATATTAACAAACTGAAAAAGAAAAGGTATATAATTGTCATAAGAAAAAGTGTTTGATAAAATCCAACACCCACTCATGACAAACTCTCTACAAACTAAAAATAGAAGGGAACAACCTCAAGCTAATACACGGCAACAAAAAAACCCTGCAGGTAACATCACAATTAATGTGAAAGACTGAATGATTTCCTCCTAAGATAGGGAACAACATACAAGGATGTCTGTTCTCATGGCTTCTATTCAACATTGTAGTGGAGCTTCTAGGCAGTGCAGTAAGACAAGGAAAAAATAATAAATGGCATTTTCATTGGAAAGGCAAAAGTAAAACAGTTTTTATTTACAGATGACATGAGTATCTATGAAGAAAATCCAATGGATCCTTTGAATAAGTTACTAGAACCAATGATTGAGTTTAGCAAGGTTGAATGAGATAAGATGGACATATAAATATCAATTTTATTTCTATACAATAGCAATGAACAATTAGAAATTGAAGTGAAAATTATACTAGTGCCAAGAGTATCCAAAAATATGAAATACTTAAGGACAAAAAAGTACATTTTATGTGACTCAATTTATATACATTTCTAGAAAATATAATCAAATTTGTAATAACAAAGAGTAAATCAGAGGTTACTTGGGGGCAAGAGATGGGAAGGTCAGGAGGGAGGAACTGCAAAGGAACACAAGAAAACTTTATAATTTTTTAATTTACTTTTTAATTGACAAATAAAAATTATATATATTTATGGTATGCATAGTATTTATGGTGTACAACATGATATTTTGATATATGTATACAATGTGGAATGGCTAAATTAAGGTAATTAACATATGCATTACCTTACCTACTTATTTTTTCGTGGTGAGAACACTTAAAACCTATCTCTTAGCAATTTACAAATATGTAATATATTAATTATAGTCACCATGTTGTACATTAGACTCCTTTGAACTTCTCCTCTTGTCTAACTGAAATTTTGTATTCTTTAACCAACATCTCCCCAATTTCTCTCTTCTCCCAGCCCTTTGTAACCACTGTTCTACTCTCTGCTTCTATAAATTTGACTTTTTAAGTTTTTTTAGATTTGTTTTTCTGTGCCTGACTTATTTCACTTAGCATAATATCCTCTATGTTTGTCCATGTTGTTGCAAATGACAGGTTTTCCTCCACTGGGAAGTCAGAATAGTATTCTATTTTGTATATATACCACATTTTCCCTATTCATTCACCCATTATTAGATATTAAGGTTGATTCCATATATTGGCTATTGTGAATAATGATACAATGAACATGGAACTAGGAAGCTTTTGAGGGTACTGAATATAACCATTATTTTCATTTTGGTGATAGTTTCATGGGTGTATACATATGTCAAAACTTAACAAATTGTGCAATATAAATGTGTAATGTTCACCTCATGTGACTTATACCTTAATTCAGCCATTTAAGAAATCTATATTATAAGATTTTTGATAATACTTTGTCTATGCATATCCCTCTTTAGGATGTGATCTCCTTTGATATGAGGATATAACTAATTAATATTTGACTTCAGTGCTTGAAAATAACAGCCATCCCATAAATATATGTTAAACAAATGAATGACAAAATACTGCCCTGCAGAAAATATTGACTAGGATTGGCAGTCTAAATTTTTGTTTCTCAGTGTTCTTAAGAAAGATAATAGTACAAAAAAGAGAAAGGTGGTTTTGTATTTTCTTCTCAGGCAGCTGATTAATCCTTTACAATGTTTTGATAACTGCAAAGTATCTTTATGTACATTGTGTCATGTATCTAAGTCTGAGAACTGGATTGGCATTTTCATTCTCATGTTATAGAAAAGAAAGGTGAAGCACAGTTAGAGCAAATGAATTTTCCCAGGTCCTATTGCTAATGATGAAACTTTCCTTTTAAGAAAACATTTGATATTTAAACAGCTGTAATGTTCTATTCCTCAGGGGGATGGAATGAGTTTTCTAAAATTACATCTTTTCTTTGAGGCTTAAATAGTATCAAAGATGGCAGAGGATAGAGACGGCTAATTGTTCCTCAATATCTTCTCTTTCATTCATCCTTTAGTAAGAGACTCTCCTAAGACTTAACTGCCTGTTCTTCCTTGTAGCTAATTATGGCCCTGTGGCTTAGTTTGAGCCAATATTGTGTGATGGAAATGAAATATGTGACTTTTAGGTTGTATCTTTAAGACAATCAGGAAGAAAAGAGTTCCTTATTATTTGTTGGAGGGTCAGCCCTTTTGTTCCACTTAGGCCTTCAACTGAAGGGGTGTGGGTTACTCACGTTAAGGAGGGCAAGCTCCTTTACTCAGTCTATTGATTTCAATGTTAATCTCATTCTGAAACTACCTCACAGACACACCCAGAGTAATGTTTGACCAGCTGTCTGGACACCCCATGGTCCAGTCAAATTGATATGTAAAAATAACCAGTAAGAGTTCACTCCTTGTCAACTTGGCACCCATACGCATCTTCTAAAACCAGACACAATCTCTGAATAAAGACAATCACAAAGTCATAATTCTGCCTAACATGATACAACTATCCTGCATACAACTGAAAATGCACCAACCCCTTTCCCAGAAGAGGAGGTGAAGTCCTGAAGTGATGTTGACTCTTTTCTTTGATATCCCATAACTTAAACACCATGATATAAAATTAACAATACTTAAATACTATAAAAAGCCAATATTTCTTTTTATATAAAGGAATAAGAAAGAAAACAAGAATGTTTGCTATACACACACACATATATATGTACAGATACATTTATAACAACATAAAGGGAAATATTTGTGACAATCACAGTCTTCATTTCTGTAACTGGTCACATAGACCACTATTTATAACTTCTTCTTCCATTGTGCCCAGTTTGTATTACCTTTGCTTTCAGCAAGCACCTCAGTGTTTCATGGTTCTTTGTCTGATGGGATGACCCAAATATTCATTCATGGAGGGTCTGGGTCATCAGTAGTGCCACCTGGATTGGGCTGTTGTAGTTTTCCATTGACCTAATAACAGGGCATGATAATTCCAAAAGATATCCTAAGGGATTGCCTATATTCTAGACAGGTAAGAGACTGCCCTTACCTCCATTGTGGAGAAATAGTCCAATTTCCCTTTGGTAGTCAGGATAAATCACCCCTACCAGCACAGTAACTCTCTTCTTTGCCTGTTAGTTCAGAGGCATAAGGAAGCCAAAATGGTTGGAAGGCAGTCTTCTAGTCCAGTGGACTCATTGTTGTGTCTTCTGGTAGAAGCATTCCTTCCTTTGGGATCAAGACTTCTAGGCCAGCACAGCATACATTTGCAAGAACAGGAAGGAAAAGTTTTGCTAGTGGGTCATTAGAAGTAGTAGCGAATGGTGCCACTTCCAGTTCTACCCTTTGATTGCTGGGCTCTTGAATTCTGGCTATTGGAGAAAGAGAACCATAGGTGGGACACAAATTCAGAGCATATATAGCCCTTTGGAGAACCTTGTGCCAGCCCTGCAAGGTATTGCTACCTAGCTGGCACTGTCATTGAGTCTTCAAAAGGTCATTCCATTGTTCTATCAAACCAGCTCTGTTTCAGGATGGTTGGGAACATGATAAGACCAGTGAATCTTATAAGTATGGACCCATTGCCACATTTTTTTTTTTTTTTTTGCTATGAAATGATTTCCTTAACCAGAAGAAATGCTGTCTGAAACATCATGACTGTAGATAAGATGTTCTATAATTTCATACAAGTTCATGGATGGTAGCTTTGGCAGAAGCATTGTGTACAGGGAAGGTAAATTGGTAGGCAGAGTAAGTGTCTTTTCCAGTAAGAACAAAAGGCTGTCCTTTTCACGATGGAAGCAGTTCCATGTAATCAACTTGTCACCATGTAGCTAGCTAATCACCTGAGAAATGGTACTATACAGTATTTGGTCTGTGCTGCTGGCAGATTGAGTGCTCAGCAGTGGCTTTAGCTAGGTCAGCCTTGATGAGCAGAAGTCCATGTTGCTAAGTTCATGCATAACCTCCAACCCTGCCACTGTGGCCACTTTGTTCATGAACCCATTGGGTGATGACAAGGATGTCTGGGCAAAGAGACTGGTATTCACAGAACAGGCCATCCTATCTACTTTATTAAATCTTCCTCTGCTGAGGTTACCCTTTGCTGAGTATTCACATGGAACGCATGTATCTTCACATTTTTTGACCATTCAGAGAGGTATATCCACATACCAATTCCTCAAATTTCCTTGTCATCAGTTTTTCAATCATATTCATTCCAAGTCTCAGACTATGCAGCCAAACCATTCGCCTCAGCCCATAAATTGATATATGGTCTCACATCTGACCATTTCTTCTTCTAAGCAAAGTGAACAATTAAGTGCACTGCTTGAAGTTCTGCCCACTGGGAGGATTCTCCTTTACAACTGTCCTTCAGGGATGTCCCAGAAAGGGATATTAGTGCTGCAGCTGTCCACTTTCAGATGGTGCCTGCATATTGTACATAACTATCTGAAAACTAGATGAGTCTTCTTTTCCTCTGTCAACTGATTGTGGTGAATGCTCCATAAGGCCGTAGGTGCAGTCTGAGAAAGAGAAGGCAGTGTAGCAGGAGTGGGGACAGTGGACATTTTGGCCACCTCTTCATGTAACCTACTTGGCCTTCAGGACCTGCTCAGGCTCAATCGGGAATATATCATTTGTGGACTGTCTTAAAGGCCATCCACACAGGACTTTCCTCCCTCAAATCTTCTCTTTTTAAATCTGCATTCTTCAACGCAGATACTGTTGCACACATAAGAAGAAAATCTGTGCTATTTCCAACCGAACTTAACTTTCTTCTTTACTTTTTTTCTTAATTTTAGATTCAGGGGTACATGTGCACGTTGGTTACCTGGGCATACTGTGTGATGCTGAGGTTTGGACTTCTAATAACCCTGTCACCCAAGTAGTAAACATAGGGTAGTTTTCAGCCCTTCCTCGTTTCCTCCCTCCCTCCTTTTGGGGTCTCCAGTGTCTATTGTTCTTATCTTTGTGTTTGTGTGTACTCAGGGTTCAACTCCCACTTACAAGTGAGAACGTGCAGCATTTAATTTTCTGTTTCTGTGTTAACTTGGTTAGAGTAATGGCCTCCAGCTATATTCATGTTGCTGCAAAGAACATGACTTTGCTCTTTTTTTATGACTGTGTAGTACTATATAGTATACATGTACCACATTTTCTTTATCCAATCCACCATTGATGGGCACTTGGGTTGATTTTGTGTCTTTGATATTGTGAATAGTGCTATAATAAACACAAGACTGCAGGTGTCTTTTCGGTGGAATGATTTGCTTTCCTTTGGGTTTATATCCAGTAGTGAAATTGCTGGGTTGAGTGGTAATTCTACTTTTAATTCTTTGAGACTCTCCAAACTGCTCTTTATTTTGAATTCTTCCAAACCCAGTATATTCAAGAACAAAAAAGAAAAATACGATTGTGATACCAGTTAAAAGGCTGTAACAAAAAACAAAATAAGGATATTTTGCCAAATATATCACACAGCGTGATGTAGGGGCATACACATGAAATTCTGATTCTGTCTGGAATTCCTAGACCTTCTCTTACTGTACTGGTGAAAATGCAGCTATAGCAGCATTACACTGTGGTTCTTGAGCCAACCTAGGCTTTGCCTTGAAGATGAAATATTTGTCCTGGATAATCTTACCTTACAGTGTTAAGATTTACATGTGTGTTTACTTTTTATTAGGCATGTACTGATCTGACTTGTTTGAGTTTTATTGGCACTTAAAACCGTGAGAAGATAACTGATTCATGACAGCAGAATTTCAGGTGATTCATCGGATTCATTAATCAAAATGATTAGCTCAGCAATAATTTATATTGGATCAGTAAATAGCATATCTTCTTTTATTTAAAGGTACCTGAATTACCTGGTATCAAGCCACTGAAATCTTCATATTTATTGAAGTACACTTTACATAAAATAGAATGGATATATATCTTGGCAGTTTCAGTGCCATGGGTTTTGACAATTGTATAAATCCACATAAACACTCAAAACAACATTTACATCACCATGGAAAGCCCCTTCCTGCCCCTTTATAGCCATCCTGCTCTCCCCGAGTGAGGCAACCACTTTCTGATTTTTATCACTATAGCTTTCTTTTGCCCATGTTTGGACTTCATGTAAATGGAATCATCTGGACATTGATATTTAAATGCTTATTCTCTGTTTTATAGAATTTTTTTCATTTTTCACATTTAACCTCATCAAAATACTGTACAAAACAACCCCAAAGCACTTTGCTTTTGAGGTCACTGTTAGTATTGTTTAATGGCAGTATATAGATACAGTTTGAAATGAGAGGAGGCATGATTTTCATTGGTAAATCACATTAGGCTACATTTTGCTACCTTTGTTTTCTCTGAATTTTTATAACATATAGTTGGCCTGGGTCACTGATAAACTCATCAGCTTTAGAACTGGAAGGGCTTTCAGGAATCACCTACCAAATCGGCAAATAGCTATTGAGCTTGTCTCTCAACCAGCCATTGTGCTAGCTAGACCTTGCAGATAGAGTGGGGAATCTGAAAGGCAAAGTCTCTGCATTTATAGAATTTGTGTTGTAGCAGGAGAAAGAGAACACAAACAATCATGGCAATAATGTTTGATGAGTGTTATGGTAGGTACCTATGGGGAGCTGACAGAAGCTCAGTAATGCCTGAAAGTGGTCAAGGAGAAAAATGACAGTAGTACCAGGAAACTCTGAGCCAGGGTAAGGAGTTTGGATTCATTCTAAAATCAAAGGGGGCCACTGAAGGGTTTTAAGTGGGTTATTACATGATCTGATTTGCAAAAATCCTCTGTCTATGTCATGGAGAATGGGCTGGGAGGAAGCAAGACTGGAGACAAGGAGATGTGTTAGGGGCCATTGCTTAAACCAGGGTGGTAGGGTTTGGGAAAATGGAATTGAATTAAGGGATATTTCAGAGGCAATAATATCAGGTTTTGGTGAATGGTAAGGGTGGTGAAGAGGAAAAAGGACTCAAACATTTCTCCCCGATTTCTTGTTTAAGCAACTGGCCTTTTAGTAGCACTATTTCCTGATATAGGAAGTATTTGAGGGGAAGGTCATATCAGCATATGTGCTGGTGGTGGTAGTGTGTGTGTAGTGGAGGGATGCATACATGGAAATGTTGAGTCCAAGTTTTGACATATAGATTCTTTTAGTTGCTTGCAGAACATGTAAATGGTGATGTCCAAAAGACATATCTGTAGCTCAAGAGAGAAATAATTCAACTGGAGATATAAATTTGGTCATCAGCAGCTAATAGATAGTTATTGAAACATGGTAGTGGGTGAAATTGCCTACAAACAGGTGTGTAACTCTGAGAGAGAATTAGTATATTGTTTCCTGAAGTGGATTCCATGGTGGGCTTAGTTCTATGAGATACTTTGAATGAAATTACTTTGTGGCCAAGTCATTTAGAAAATGCATCACATAGGCCAGGCACGGTGGCTCACACCTGTAATCCTAGCACTTAGGGAGGCCAAGGTGGGTGGATCACTTGAGATCAGGAGTTCCAAACCAGTCTGGCCAACATGGTGAAGCCACATCTCTACTAAAAATTCAAAAAATTTAGCCAGGTGTGGTGGTGGATGCCTGTAATCCCAACTACTCGGGAGGCTGAGGCAGGAGAATTGCTTGATCCTGGGAGGCAGAGTTTGCAGTGAGCCGAGATCGCGCCACTGCACTCCAGCCTGGGCGACAGAGAGAGACTCCATCTCAAAAAAAAAAAAAAAAAGAAAGAAAAAGGAAAAGAAAAAGAAAAAGAAAATGCGTCACATAGTATGTTTCTCTTAAAAATGTACAAGGCACACTATTGGATGAGACTCCAGGAAGTCCAGAAATATCAAAACATGTTTCACTTTTCGTAATGCTGTTTCCCAAACACTCCCAGTTGTCACACTGTGGGAAAAGGAAACCAAATCCTACCAGTCTTCTGCCATGCGGTTTCACCTTGTGAATGACCTATACCCAGCTAACTTCATTCTGGGCAATTGGAGTCCTGCTTCACTTTCCAACAATAGAAAGATGCAACACATTTTTGTGCATACAGTTGCAGTATAATCAAGCCTTTCTTTTGCTGGATGCTTATTTAAAACAAATTTTAGGCACAATGCCCTATTCATTTTACACTTGTTTTATTTTCTTGACTCAGTTTAAAATTTGACGGTGTAATCATTGAATGCTAAGATAACTATAATTTTGCTTTATTGTAGTATTATATAGTGGAGGACACTAAATCATTTAATGATGCTTTAGAATATAGTCAATATCTTTCTTTCTGTCCCTCTTACTCAGTATATTTATGGCATCGGAAAGGCTGTAGCAGCGGATGGTTGCTAAATCTTTCAAATGGAACAATGAACCCAGGCTTGAAGAAATGCAATGCCTAATCAATTAAACAGGATTATTTTATAGTTTAACATGAAAAAAGGCATCCAGGTATGGTATTTTTTTAAGAAAGGAATATTCTCGTTTACCCCACTGATTGATCTAGTGCCTCTATGTTGTTGACCTTCAATATCATTAGGGTCTCTCAGCTGAATATTGGGCCCCTATTGCAAAAGGTCTTACTGGGCAATTCTACCCAGATATCTGGTGGCACCTCAAGCATGACTTATCCAAAATAGAGCTTGTTATCTTATCCCCCCGAAAGGGGATATGGGAAAGTTCCAGTCCTTTCTATCAAATCTGTTTATCTTGGTTTCCTATCTTGCTTCATGGCATTAATTGATGGATTCATCCAGCAAATATCTGTTGAGTGTCTTCTAAGAGGCAGGCATTGTTTTACATCCTGGATAGAGCAATGAATGAAAGAGACAAGGAGCTTTTCTCCAAGGAGCTCATATTCAGATGATATTTTCTCAGTCCAGAAATGTGGTGTAGTATCATGTCACCCTGATGCTTCTCTCTCTCTCTCTTTTCAAATCCAGTTGGTCACCATTTCAGTGAGTCTGAATTGCTTTTACACCCCTCAACTCCACCCTACTCCTTTGATGATTAATTGTCCTGAGACAGATCATCATCTCCCCCACCTGAATTGTTGCAATACCCTTTATCTGGTTTCTCTGCCTTTATTCCTCTCCTTCTTTCAGCCCTTCTCCTGCCTCCACCCTCCTGCTAGAGTTATCTTTCTAAAACAGATCTGGTCAAGTACTTCTGCTTTAAAACCACCAATGACTAAAGTGTACAAGAGACACTTGATCTTTAAATAGATCCCAAATCTTCATGTGATTTTATGTACTTTTTAAATCTCTTCTCCCACTTCTTTCTGCACTCCTTATGGAACTTCTCCCAGACATACTATGGGTTTGTCATCCTCTGTCCCTATGCTATACTCCCATTCACTGTATCCTGGCTTAGAATCCCTTTCATCAACCTTCACTGCCTTTCTTAAAAAGGTGAACTGAGGCACAACAAAATTTTAGAGTTTATTTGAGCAAACAGTGATTCATGAACCAAGCAGCTTCAAATCAGAGTTGTTCAGGAGCTTCACTGAGAGAACACAAGCAGGAGGCTGTCATAGGCTGGACACAGAAGTAAAGAAAATATTTTGCCGATTTGGTTGATCCTGTTGGAAAGTCCCTAGTTATATAATTATAAGTATATTGGGTACTTCTGACCGGTTGAGCTTAAGTTCTGTTTTCCATTAATATAGGCATTTGCAAAAAAAAAAAAAAAAACTCAAGTTAAGTTTTGCTTATGTTTGCAAATCAAGCAAAGTTTAGGTCACTTATGAGGCCTAACTGGTTTTGTCTGCTCAGAGAGCCTTCAGCTTGGTTTCTGTTTTAATTTACTTTGATACCTTCATTGTCATTAAATATACTCATTAAATTCAAACTTCTCGAAGTAGCAGGGATAACTTTTTCTGTTGTTACTATA
This sequence comes from Pan paniscus, assembly GCF_029289425.2. NCBI lineage: Eukaryota > Metazoa > Chordata > Mammalia > Primates > Hominidae > Pan > Pan paniscus. Next base: position 74,943,211 of record NC_073263.2, read on the forward strand.
CCTCTATTACAGTACTAATGATATGTTATGAAAACTAAGTATATACATGGACATAAAGATGAAAACAATAAACATTGTTGACTGCTAGAGTGGCGAGGGAGGGAGAGGCAACAGGGTTGAAAAACTACCTACCGGGGACTATGCTTACTACCTGGGTGACAGGATCAGTCCATATCCCAAACCTAGGCGTTATGCAAATACCCACGTAGCAAACCTGCACATGTACTACCTGAATCTAAAAGTTGAAATTAAAATAAATAAATTAATTAATTAAATAAAATGTGATCATTGTATTTTAAAAAAAACGGAAACTAAGTTTATATGTACTTCTGTCCCACTACAGATTGTCAGCTTTTAAAGCAAGGTTTAGCAAACATTTTCTGTAGAGGGTTTCGCGTGCCAAATGGTCTCTGCCAGCCTAAACTCAGCCACTGCAGTGTGAAAGCATTCATAGATAAAATGTAAAGGAATACTCGCGAGTTGGCTGTGTTTCCACAAAATTTTATTTATGGACACAGAAACTTGAATTTCATATAATTAATTTTCATGTGTTGCTTGTGTTGCTTTGTTGCTTTGTTGCTTTTTTTTTCTTCCCCCCAACAATTTAAAAATGTAAAAACTATTCCTAACTTGTAGACCATACCATACAGGCTCGGCCCATGTTCTATAGTTTGCTCATCCTGGTCTCAATGGTAGGGTTATTTCATATTTATTTTCATATAACAACACACTAGGCACTGAAGGAATATTTGCTAAAATGAACCACATGGAGAAAAATGATTATCATTTGATGTTCTCTTCCATCCCAAACTGCAGTAGTGTGATACAGTAAAATTTTTTTCATTACCTGAAGATTAACTAGAAAACCATTTTTAAATTTCAACGTTTGTTAAAAAAAAATCTTCCTGAAGTATGTTATTCCAATTTTCTGCCCTAGTAAGTACACTTTAGTGAACACATTTAATGATTGTCTTGCAGTGGCCCCAGGTCATGATTAAAGATAAGAATTCTCATTGTGTAGCCAAGTAAATGTAGATATAGAAGGTATAGCTAATTGAGCCCTGAATGCATATAGACTGGGGTTTACTTTAGAAATTGCCTTTTTGATGCAGAGATTAAATCTCTCACATATACTTGTTTTCCAGTGATATCCTTTTTTTCTCTACAAAATGGGGCATAGGTGCCAAAATCAAAAGAAACAGCTATTTAATGAAAGAAAGGTTCTTATTCGTTGGTCCAGTTCCACTGCTCCCTATATAGGGAAGTGTGAACACTGCTGTTGAGTTCTTCAGTCTTTCTTCCTACTCCTTCACACAAGGAAATTAAAGATGCAATGTTGGTTAAGGAGAAAACACTGAAAATAAGCAAATTGGTTGTAACATTGACCTACAGGGGAAAAATGATAGTTATCTATAGTTTGAATACCTGGCTTAAATGAATTGAAGTTTTCCTTTAAATTAGAGCACCAAAATGGACATTCTAGAAAACACTAGACTCATCAAGGAGTCCCTCCATGTGGCAAAAGCACAGTCTTCTGTTTTTTTCCACCCAAAATTCACCCGAATGCTTTCTTCTTTCCTAATCATAGTAGATTCTCTATCTTATTTTCCAGCATGGTGCCATGGAAAAAGCACTCATTTGGATCAGAAGAACTTGGGTGCCTATGTTTGTTCTACAAATTCTGAAACATATGTGCTCTCTCTATCTGATGCCTTAGCTGTCTAATTATAGAACAATAAGCATAGTACTGATTTATATTTCTCATCATGTTGTTGCCTATTAAGAAAGGACCAAAAGAAGTGGTCTTGTTCAGCCATAGCATTGTACTAGAAGAGGCATCATTTCTATTTTTACAAATACAACCTCAAAGAGGTAAAAAAGATTAACGTCTGCAAGGTCAACCTCATCCTTCTATTCCAGCGTCAGTAATTAAATGCCATTCTTGTGATAGTTATCATTAATGGGAGAGACTGATTTGGCCCATGAATTTTGAAAAATAAATGCAGTGAAAGAAAGTTCCAGGAAAGGGCTGTTCTGGGCTCAGCAGTAGCTCTTCTCCACTCAAGACACAGAATGTGAATATCAACAGCCAGATGGTCATCCAGGTAGTAGGCTCTGAAAGGCATCAGGGAGGACCCTCTGGCAAAATCTGTCTTTTATCCCAACTGTCACTGTGTTTGGAATTTCATAAGCATTCAATCTTTTGAGTTAAGCAGTGTCAATTATTTTTCTTCTTTTCTCTATTCATTCAAGAATTATTTATTAAGCATTAATGATGTATCAATGAGTACGAGGTACTAGAATGAAAAAAAACTATTTTAGCTATTAAGATGTCCACAGTCTACTGAAGGAGACAGAAAACAAGCAATGACACAATAGCTAACATGTATCAGATGCTGGACACTGAAAAACAGCTTACTGGTCTGCCCTAATTCTCATAACAAACCTATATATGAAAGGCCAATTTATTTATTTTTTCTTTTTTAAATAGAGACAGGGTCTTGTTGTGTTGCCCAGGCTAATCTCAAACTGTTGGACTCAAGCGATTCTTCTGCCTCAGCCTCCCAAAGTGTTGGGATTACAGCTGTGAGCTATTGCACCTAGCCTAGAAGCTAATTTAAAACTTCATTTTCCATACAGGAGATGAATCCCGAAGAAGTAGATAATATTTTAAGGAAACTGACCTACATTAGGCCATGGGAGAAAAGATGGAGAAGACAGGATAAAGAATCAATTAAGAGGGTTTCCTGCTATCTTTCCTAATTGCAGTTTCTTCTCTTGTCACCAACTTTCTGATGTTGGAATATCCCAGTAGCCAGTCCTTATTCTTTACTTTCCTATTTTTACTGTGTCCTTTGGTGAACTCATTTAATCTGAGAGTTATGAAGACATATATATATATACACACTGATGATTACCAATTTAATTTCTCTAGCTGGACCTCTCTTCCAAACCCCAAACATATATCCAATTGCCTACTTGAAACCCCCATACAGATATCTTATATACACCTCAAACTTAACATGTTTCACTAAACACTGATCTTCCTCTAAACCTGTTCCACCTATCTAAGTTGAGAACACTATCATTCCAGTTGCTCACAATAAAAACTGGAGTCATTCTTGACTCCTCATATTGTCTGAGTCCCCATATTTTAATCTGTCAAGAAATCTGACTGGAAGTTAATACCACCAGTTAGTAAGACATATTGATGACATGGATATCCTGATACGATGCACTGAGAAGGACACACATCATTTCTGTAATATTCTTGACAAAAAATGCAATCCAATCATGAGAAAACAGCAGACAAACTTAATCATGGGTCATTCTACAAAATAACTGACCATTACTCATCAAAAGTATCAAGAAAAAACCCAAGGAAATACTGAGGATCCATCTGTCACAGATTGGAGAAACCCAGGAAAACACAACTACTAAATTCAGTGTGGGATCTTGGAATGAATATTGGAACAAAAAAAGGACATTGGGGAAAAGCTAGAGAACATAACTTGAACTTGACATAATGGTATCTTATCAGTGTTAATTTCCTGAATTTGAACTTTACAAAATGGCCACATAAGTTAACATTGGGAAAAGCTGAGTGAAGGATATAAGGGAATTTTCTATATCTTCAATATTTCTACAAATCTAAAATTATTTCAAAACAAAAAGGAAAAATAAATCTTGTTGGACCTTCCTTCAAAATTTATGTAGAATTTGGCCATTTCTTATAACCTCTGCTGAAACCACGTGGAATTATGATATTATCCTTTACTGGGATTATTGTCATAACCTCCTAATTGGTCTTCTTGCTTCTGTTCTTGCTCTCCTAAAGTCTGTTTTCAATACAGTAGCCAGAATAATTATAAGTCAAATGTAAAATTCTATCACCCTCTTCACCCCCGCCAGTAGACTTAGAGTAAAGGCCAAAGTTATTCCATTGCACACGGGTCTGACACTGCCTGCTCTTTGCTTTCCCTTCTGGTCTCCCCTTGTACCACTCTCCCACTCATTCCCTAGCTCTCACCTCACTGGCCTCTTTGCTGAGTATATTAGAAATATTCCCACTGTAGAAACTGCATGCACTGGCTGTTCCTTATGCCAGGAACACTCTTCCCCCAGATACCACCTTGGCTGATGCCCTCATACTCGAATATCACATCTCAATGAAGCTTATCTGTCCTCTCTGTTTAGAATTTCACTCCCTTACTGGGCGTGGTGGCTCACACCCGTAATCCCAACACTCTGGGAGGCTGAGGATAACTTGAAACCAGGAGTTCAAGACCAGCCTGGGTACATAGCAAGACTGTGTCTTAAAAAAAAAAGATTAGCCAGGCATGGTGATGCATGCCTGTAGTCCCAGCTACTCAAGAGACTGAGGTGGGAGGATCATTTGAACCCAAAAGTTTGAGGTTGCAGTGAGCTATGATCATGCCACTGCACTTTAGCCTGAGTGATAGAGCAAGACTCTATCTCTAAAAAATTAAAAAGAAAAAGAAAACAAATTTCACCCTCTACTGCTCACTGCTCATCTTCACCAGTACTCCCAATCCTCTTAGTTCTGATCTACTTTAAAAAATTGTTTTCCATCACACTTCTCATTTTCCAAGAGACTGTTTATGTTAGTTACTTATCATCATCACCATCATCATCATTGTCATTATCACCAATATCACCCTCATTACTGGTCTTTTAAAACTTGAATGTAAACTCCAGGATGGCAGGGATCTTTCCCCACTTTCCTTGCTGACATATCCCAAGAGCCTAGAAAAGTTCCTGGCCTAGAGTAGGCACTCCATAAGTACTGGATGAATTGGATAAAAGGTAGACTACACAGGACTGAAAACTACCGTGTTAGGTAACGTATAGGGTGTAGTGCAACTCTATGGCTATTGACTGGGGTAATGGGAAGGAAGACTGCACCAATAGTCAATACAGAAGAACCTGTTTATAAGGAAAGATGTTTGCTGGATATTCCTGTGAAGATGTCCCATACAATAATTTGTAGCTCTGCAATTCAGGGTAAAGACCTGGGATGGAAAGAGAGACTTGGAAGTCTTCTCTTGTAACTGAGGCATGAGAAGAAAGACAGAAGGTGGGTGTCTTGTGATTTCGATATTCATATCCTCAATAGGAGCAAGCCTGTGTGGCATGAAGCTCGGGAAGGCTAGAGGTGGGTGGGAATGGAGAAGAGATCAGAATTGAAGTTGGCTGGGCGCCAGAGACACATTTTACCTGCTTCAGAATTTGCCATAAAGCAAATCCGTTTATGATTGAGGGAGGGGGAGGGTTAGAGAAGGCAGACAAACAATTCCTTGTCATTTAAAATAAAGCAGAACAAAAGGATGGCAGGGCATAACTTCGAATGCCCTCCCCAAAACAAATCAGTCTCAATCTATGTGCAATTTTGCTATTGTAACTGGGCTGGAGCTGGGGCAGGGTGGGGAACAGTAATGAGGTGCAAAGGAAGGATCATGGCTGAGGTCTTCATTTTCTAAACTCTGACAGTTGAGGGAACACTCAGTGGTGTTTCTCTTCACCTTTTAGACTATCACCTTGTCCCTTCTTTGGAGCATAAATTTGTCATTAAAGCTTTCACTTGGCACAGATCCAATTCATCAGGGAAGACAGAACTCTGTGTTTGCATGCTTCAAGGCAGAGCTTGAGTCTACTTTGGCAAGTGTTACAAGGAAAGGGAGAAAAGAAAATAAGAGCCATAAATCATCTGGAGGCCAGAATACAGGATTAAAGACACTCGATCCATTTCAGAAAGGACTTCTTCTAGCATGTGTTTACTCAGTGACCCGGTATTCTCCTTTCAGCCTTTAGTCCCTCCCACTCCATTTGAGCTAGAGAAGTGACATCTTACATTAGAGCCTGCCCTGCTGTGGGGAAAGATCTGGTTCCATGCAGACTGGTGGAAGGCTTACTCCTGGTGGGGGCTTGTTTTTAGGCAGCATCCACTTTGAGAATTTCCCGTTCATGTTTATGTGATAGTACATCTTCAGAAATAATAAACACTTGTAATGCAACCCTTGTTGGTCTGCGGTAAACAAAGGAGAATGGCATGATTCCCATCTTGTAACTAATCTGCTCTTCACATGACTAATTTAGCTGTGCATTCACAGGCTTGGTGAGAATCCAATTGTAAGGGAACGTACACTTCATGAAATTGGGCAATTTCTAAAAACCTAAGCTTTCAGATTTGTGTTCTCTACAACTGAACTTTAATGAACTATTCTTCCTTTTTAGATAGCCTGAGAACGGTTCTACACTTCATCATGAGTCACCTGGGTAATTATTACCTAGTGATTTTGTAATAAAATGCTACCTATCAAATGTATCATGCCACTCTTTGCATTATGAAGAAAAAACAATTTCTATATGCCAAATTACAACTGAAAATCGAGGAGAAAAAAATGTTATAGTTTCTTTTTAAATGTAATAACGCTCGCTGTCAAGAACTACTATAAGGAAACCATTCAGATCGTATTCTCAGGTACGGAAAGGCGTTTTACCTTAATTCTGGTTATCAGTATCCATTTGGAAATGAGATAACTTGAAAAAGAAATCGACACTTTGGAGCCTCCTATAACCCTTTGTGTTAAAGCTGGAATTTAGTTGAAGGCAGTCCTCAAATGATGCCTTGTCAGTTCATTGTTTTTAATTAGAAGGTATTTATCCAGAGAGAAGAAAGAAGGAAACTAGCATTTATTTAACTAGGGTTTCCTGTTATAATGTTTCCAGTGTAATGATGCATGCACGCAAGAACTTAGTATACTGTGAATAATTATTTGTTGAATGAATAAATAAGCGATTAGCCAATGGCAAAGTGTTCTCTTTGATTTCAGGGACAAGGGGAGCCTTTCAAGCACATTCACCTATTGTTCCTTGGAGACGAGTGACATTGATAGGGAAAGTACTCATGCACCGATCCCTGGAGGCTCCTGTGCCTCAGCAGTAGGGCTGGAAAAGTGTCCTCAAGGCCGGCGAGGTGGCTCAGGCCTGTAATCTCAGCACTTTGGGAGGCCAAGGAGGGTGGATCACCTGAGGTCGGGAGTTTGAGACCAGCCTGGCCAACATGGTGAAACCTTGTCTCTACTAAAAATACAAAAATTAGTCAGGTGTGGTGGTGGGCACCTGTAATCCTAGCTACTTGGGAGGCTGAGGCACAAGAATCACTTGAACCCGGGAGGCGGAGGTTGCAGTGAGCCGAGATCACACCACTGCACTCTAGCCTGGGCGAAAGAGTAAGACTTTTTCTCAAAAAAAAAAAAAAAAAGTGTCCCCCCATTTTCCTGCATGCTATTAGGGAACTAATCTCAGTTTCTCTGGGAATGGAAGGTTAAGGGTTGTAACTGGGTAATCTTTCTGAGATTCTCAACCTCCTGTCTTAGTCCATGGGTGACATCCAGGGAAACTCAACAATTCCACACTGGAAAGGAGTCTCCAGTTCCAACACTTCCCTCCCCCAAACACTCACTAATCACCTGGAAGTCTGATTTCAGAGTTAGAGAATTTGGCGTAGTTTTGAAATACTATGTGTAGCAATAATGATTTCATATCAGTTTTTCATAGCCTATGTGATCAGAATGACCTGAGTCAGAACTATTCACCAGCCGGGTAGCCTTCACATCACAGGAGTGGAGCGCTTAAGATTTTACTGACCTTCTTTATTTGTAAAAGTCACAAAGACTAAAGTTAATCCTGTTGCAAAGCCGTGGTTCAATTCATCCATGATAGACTCTGATAGGTTTGCCTGGATTTCAGCTATGTCTAATTAAGCCACGGCAATTTGCAGTAAGAGAGAACAAGATGTGATTGATGGCGTTTACTGTGGATCTGTGGAGTAAGCAGTAAACTCTTTTTTCTAGGTGCATTTGGTTACTTCAGGTCAAAGAGATTTGCATGAGAAAGTTTTGCACCTGGCAATATAAATTGCATGCTTAATAACTGCATGTGTGGCAAAGGAAATTTTATTAAGGCCTCGGGGCAGATTGGACTTACAGACCGTACATGCTAACACCAGGAAGGGGCAAGCACAGGGGCTAGTTGCAAAGGATTACAATCTGAGTCTAGGTCTGATGTAGACTCCAATTCTGAGCAACACTTTTGATGGTTTGTACCAGGAGTCAGGGCTGGGAAATGCCTCTGAGCTAAACGAGCAGAAGCAGAAATTTGGTACTTGTCTTTATATATGTATATACATATATGTGTGTGTGCGTGTGTGTATATATATATGAAATTGTCAAGTTTTGTGGGAGAAGATTAAGTTTAAGAAGTCTAAGAACAGTTTGAATAAGTTACACTCTAGAACTCTGGGGAGATGAAAGGTGAGTGATTAAGGTGGTTTCGATCTACACCATAGTAAGTGTTCAGCACTCTCTTTGGCACAGATCAGTTTGCCAGAATTGTTACACCCTTCCCAGAAGCTTGGGGCTGAAAGATTAAGGATGGTACAGGTCAAAGGTTAGTTATGTTAATATATTTATTTGCGAAAATATACAAAAGCCCTGATTAACCTTGGCTTTTGAAGTCTGAGCTGTCAGTCCTTCACGTTCATGATCAGTTTTCATCTGAAAATGTTTTCAAACTGTCTAGTATCAAAACAGAATCTATGTACCTCAGGTAAAAACATGTTGAACTGCATGGTACCTGTAATACTATGTACACTGGCAGCTTCGTTTGGTAGATACCTATCATGTAAGCGACTCTTTTGCTCCTATAAATTTAGTTACTATTTTAGGAGAGAAGGTAATTTATTAAAACAAACAACAAAAAAAGACGGGGTGAAGGGAACATTCTTTATTATTTAAAAAAAATCCTTTTTAGAAATTAAGCTTTCAGCTCCTTAATCTGTTAGGGGAGTACTTACTCAAAAACAAAAGAAAACAAAATGAAAACAAAAACTCTAGGTTCTTTCAGTCTTAGAGGGGTTTAGCAACAAACCATTATTGTTTGCAGACTGATTTTTCTGTGAGAAGGCAAGCTGCCTTAATGACAGCTTATGCAATAACAATCCCTGATATAGTATTTACCTGGATGTAGCAACAACTGTGCTGTAAGCCAAGAAGAAGGAGGAAAAAAAGTCAGTATCTTGTGCGTGAGAAGCTTGTAGATACCCTGAGGTGACTTCATATAATTCTAAAATAGCAGGTAGCTTCTTGCATAGCTAATCAAGGTATCAGCGCCCGGAGCAAATGGAGGTGGCTGACAGCGTGCTTTGGTTTCAGATGCATTCAGCTCTTTTTGAGTGATATGAGCTTAATTCATGTTCTAGTTTCCATACGAAAAGTTTATGCATTCTGATTTGGCAAATATCCTGTCCTATAACCTGACAGCTCTGTGCTTTGATAAAGCTGTTGACCTCAATGTCTTACTTGTACTTATTCATTATATGTGGTGAGAAAGTTAGTATAGTTTAAAAAAGGGAACAGCCTTTTTTTAATAAAGCATTTGAATTATATACCCCAACCCTCCACTTTTATTCATTGCTTAGCAAAGGAGGATACAGGTGACTCACCTGAAAAACTTGAAATATACTCTGTAGTAAAGTGGAAAGAGCTTAAAGAGAAGGAAGTCTTAAACAAAATTAATTAAAAAAAAAGACAGAGAGAAAGGAGTCATCCTGACTTTGTAAGGTGCGTGGGTCATTTCGGGAGAGAGCAGTTCCTGGGTCAGAGTGAAGGTCACAGAGTGACAGCCTCTGATAAGTTTAATTGCTAGTGTCTTGAGGTTTTCTAAAGAAAGCCTAACATTAGCAGGTAGCTTTGGTTTGTCATTGTCTCTATCCAATATTTGGGCTCTCCAACGTGGTGAAACCCCATCTCTACAAAAAATAAAATAAAATAAAATAAAAACAAGTTAGCCAGGCATGGTGGTGCACGCCTGTAGTCCCAGCTACTCAGGAGGCTGATGTGGGAGGATTGCCTGAGCCTGGAAAGTTGAGGCTGCAGTGAACCATGATCATGCCACTGTCTCCAGCCTGGGTGACAGAGTGAGACCCAATCTCGAAAAAAAAAAAAAAAAAATCTGGTTTCCATTTCTGAGTCCCTCTGGATTAGTGCATAGAGGCAACAGTTTTTCTTAGGGACCACTGGCCACTAGTAAGGCAATAACTAGCCCTGAGGTGGACCTGCCTTACAAAAAGGAGGGCTCTGAATCACATTTATTGCTTTGGCACACAGGAAGCTACAAGTGAAAATGCCATGTGCAAAGAGCCCATAATTTTACTCTAATAGATATTTAGCAGCTTAAATGAAATAACAAGGAATACATTCACCCAGGCGCCATCCAGGAAGATTTGGTGGGTATTTTACATTCCACTCTTTGAAAAGAAAAACATAATTTTTGATACTTTCCCAAGATATATGAATATTTCAGCATGCAAAACAATAATACATAGCATACGTTTCAAGTTGAACCAAATTCTGTTTGGCCAAAAGGATTTATTGCTGTCACTATAATGCAAGCCAGTCAATCAAGTTGAATTTTTCTTCCAAATCAGTTGATTAGAGCTCAGTCAGGCAGCTACTTGCTTTCCTGTTTGTTCACATGCTGCTGATTTTCTTGTGCTTAGCTAAGAGGCATGGAATCAACAAATATGAATGCTATAACTTGCCACTCTGCGCGTGTTTCTCCTTAATCCCTGGACCCCAGCTCTCTCATGGATGGTTTGCATTCCTATAGTTTTTCTTTCTAGCCACTCAAAATTCAGTGGGTCTAAGGAGAGTTTATTATCCTTTTCCCTCATCCAATCACATACTCCTTCAAGTTGCAGTCCTTAGAGCCTTCTTTGGATTTTTTTTTTTTTTTCTTTTTTTTGAGACAGAGTCTCACTCTGTCACCCAGGCTGAAGTGCAGTGGCATGATCTTGGCTCACTGCAACCTTCACCTGCCGGGTTCAAGAAATTCTCCTGCCTCAGCCACCCCCGACCCCTGAGTAGCTGGGATTACAGGTGTGCACCACCATGACCAGCTAATTTTTGTATTTTTAGTAGAGATGGGATTTCGCCATGTTGGTTAGGCTGGTCTCAAACTCCTGACCTCAGGTAATCTACCCCCCTTGGCCTCCCAAAGTGCTGGGATTACAGGAGTGACTTCTTCTGATCATTCACTGGCACCTTCATTAAATGCCCTCCCTCCATGGCGCTTGCCGTCATGCAGTCCCTCTGTGTGTCTGCGCTGAACTGCTGCCATGTTGACAGGATTACTGTGCAGTGGTTACCCTAGTAAAGCACCCAGGCTCTCCAGTTAGAACAGAGCAGGATCGGATCCTGCCTTTGTACTTGGTGTAGGACTTTGGTTATCACCCATCTATGAAACAGGAATAAATTATAGGACTTTCCTCTTAAATAAAAGCATGCAAATCAAGGACTTAGCATGTGTGTCTGGCTAGTCAGTGCTCAGTACATGGTAGTTATTGTGAGTGTCTGTTGGTCTTCCTGCCTCTCTATCTCTTCTTCCCACAATTTTAGTAAAGTGGTCTTCCTCCTACAAGGAGTCAATCAGTCCCCTGCACTCTTCAGACATTTGCAGTCATTGCTAGTCCTGATGGTCCAGGCTTTTCAATGCACTCAAAGACTTTCCTACAAAACAGAGGAACCCCAGTTCTTTATACTCAAGTCTCCATGTCTGTGTCCTGCATCCCAGTCCCACAGGACATTTTGTGCTGTCGAATCCACTCTTGTATTTCCGGGCCTTTGCTCACGCTCTGTCTGGAATGCCTCTTTCTTTCTCTGTCACTTGTTAAAATTCTACTCATCCCTCGAGGTCTTGTTCAAATGCCACATCTTTCGGGAAATATTTTTGTCTAAATGTGTTTTGAAATCTTCCTTGGCCATCTAGTTAGAATTGATTCCTCCATTGGCCACAGTCTCATAGCACTTTGCTTGTACCTTGGGTTCAACTAGACCTATTGTATTTTGCAAAAGAGTTAGTTGCTCAAATCTGTGTCCTTCATGGCCTTCTAAACAACTTCAGGGAAGGAATTGTGACTTCATAAAATCAGTATCCACACAGTGCTTTGCTCCTAATATGTGATCTGTGTTTTACAATTGAATTAAAACTGGATATTAAATAGATGGCTTTTAAATATCTGTGAGTGAGCTGCGTCCATTGGTCTGGGCAGATCTGTTACAAAGCTTAGTAAGTGAGTGTGGCTCTAGCAACATAACAGTATAGTAAAGGGAAAGGCACAGGACTTTCCAATCTCTTTGACAGCAGCCTAGACCTCACTTATTCCAAACCCTTGATGAGATAGCAGATGGGATGTGAGCTAATGGATGGGAGTCATCTGTTACTTGAAGAGGTTAAGGGAGAGGGGTTTCCTCTTCTACTAAGAGGATGGAGAGAGGAAGAACTACTTCTAATTGGTGCATAGCTCCAAGTTGTGGTTCTTGGCCAGTCTGTGGTGAGATCTGGTCAGGGAGTTGGGATTCATTCCTGGATTCCAAATGGTTTCCAGGTTGTGCTGACATAGCAGAGGAATTCGGCTTCCAGCATAGAGCCATGCTTTCTCGGTAGTTGAAAAAGTTCACTAGCTGTGCCAATGGGAAAGGTGTTCGAAGTGTCTGTGGTGAGGATGCTTCTTGTCTACTGAAACCTTCTTTCTCTTGTTCCTGAATAAGAGTTGCAGATGGGATATGGCTGCCTGCCTCAGCACCTCAGTTCCTAGCCTTGCTTGCAGCTAGGTCAGGCACAGAAATATGCTCAAGAGGGTTGTGTGCAACTTCCCACTCTCTTCCTAAAGGAGAGTCTCTGGTGCTGGAACTCCACTTTTTCCTCTCTTCCTATTGGCTGGGATGGAAGCCCTTAACCTGGCCCTGGAAGCCACTTGTTGAAGATGGCAGAGCTCTGTCAGCCTGCCTCCCTGAACACTTGTGTGAATGGGAGCCTCCTGATGGGGCTGGGAGAGTTTCAGCCATTGCTTTGCAGTTATTTTAGTAGCTGTCATTTCTGCAATACAATGTCTTTTCTTTTTCCATCTCTAAAAAGCTACCAACAAATATTTATTGAGCAATGACTATGTGTTAGGTCCTGAGGGAGATAAACAGAAAAGAATGTTTCATAGTCCCTGTCCTTAAGGAGTTTATAGTCAGGTTGACCAGAAAAACAAACAAACATGCAAAAAAAAAAAAAAAACCTAGATAAAAGTAAAATGAACTGTGAAGGCAGGCTATCACTCAGATCACAGAGAATACACACTAGGATAGAAATATTCTCTTAGGCTACAGAGAGCTAGGAATTCTTTTGAAGGAGGTAAGTCTCGAGAAATTTCTTGAGGATTGATCAGATTTGGAAAGCTGAAGAGAAGCCAGTAAAGCACAGCAGATGGGCAAGTGCAGTGTGTGTTTTGGGACTGGGCAAGGTGCGATAGTGAGTCCTCTAATTTGGGTAGATGAAGCGATTACTTTGCTTCAAGGAGTAGTGGTAGTTACCTTTGGAGAGATTGTTGGGGTGTGATTAGGGCAAGTCTTAAATACCAGACTCCCCAGGAAACTGCTTTCTCCCTGCAGCCAATGGGGAGCTGCCTAGGGCAGCATCCTTGCATACCAGTGTGAATCTACCAGTGTGAATGTAGTTACTCAAGCAACTTTTTGTTTGTTCACAGATCTGTTGTCCAGGCATTTTGTGGGAGGCTGTGAAAAGTCTGGGTAGATCTCCAAAGTACAGTTTTCCTACAAATAGCTGGTTTGTGTACTGAGGGCCTAAGGCCATTCCTCAGAACAAACTGTAGAGGAAGAAATACATGGATGGTTGTCCCACAGGTTCAACTCTTTCCTGTTAACCCCACCTTTAAAATAAACTTCCTTTCAGCTTCCTGGTCTCCCATTTTCTACACCAGTGACTTCTCACTGTACCTGTCTTTGTATAATTACTTTAAAAAATGCAAGTAAACTTTGCATGTTTAATCTCATTCTTCTTACCTCATTCACTGGCGTTTTATTAATTTCCCTGTCCAAGAAGTCATGTTCAGACTCAGTTCCTCTGCAGTCAATCTGTCTTGTTTTTATTTATCAACCACCTAGCAACACAGTCTTTAAGAGAGCCCTCCTTAACAATTGGTATTCTAGATGCATTTCTATGGTATTGTGTAGATTTTTCCAGCTACATGCAAACTTCTCCTCCATTCAAACTGGTGGCAATTATCTCAAAAATTGAGAGGGTATCACCTGCTTGTCTTTCTCTTCTCCTCAGGGAAAAACAGGCTCATGGAACAGTTACTTCTAGGTGTTTTTCCTTGTCTTATCTCTAAGGAGTTGGACTTCTGTTGTCGTGAAAGGTGCAAAAGTTTAGTTGAAGGAGAGTTTGATTGCAGCTGGCAATATTTGAATCACAGCTGTCAACTTGGGCGGGCTATCATTAACTTCAACGTGTTTCCTAAGTATGGGAGGGTGGAGGGCCAAGATGCCAGAACAGTTTTCTGTGACCTTTTGTCCAAGGGCGGCCTTTCTTAAATTATTCAATCCGATGTGGGAGAAAATAGTATAAAAATAAAAAGTCTTCTCAGGTTAAAGTGTTTGAATTGTGCAAACTATTACTCCTGACAATATGATGGAAAATGTTGTGTAATTCCTTTTTACAACTTAGAAAGTTAGGAATAGGGGCTCCTTTTGGGCTATCAGAAAAGATTCTCAAACTTTTATATCTCAATAACTTCTTAACTTGTAGAATATTGTATGGTTTGGGTGAACAGAATTATGGTCAACATTCTGGTAATTTAGCTTCATTTTTATCATATTCTGGCAAGTTGTGTTTAAAGAGGTCATGATATTGTATTTTTTAAATACTGTCTCTGTGTTTTCTCTCCTTATAAAAGTGAGACTATCAGTTAGGAAAATGAGCCCATGTTGCTGTTAGCATCCCTAGGATACTTGCTGAAATATGGATTTGAAGTGAACAACATGATTATTTAGCTCCATCCGCATGCAGCTTTGCTTATAGTTTCCTACCCCTACTTTTTGCTGTTTCTTCTTTTAGTTCCCCCATATTACTTTTCTTAGTCACTACATCCCATTGTTTGTAAAGTTTATGATTAGGGTTGGGGAAGAATGGGGATTGACTGTTGATGAGTACAGAGTTTCTTTTTGGAGTGATGAAAATGTTCTAAAATTGATTGTGGTGATGGCTGTACTCTGTGAATATACAAAAAATGTGAGTTGTATGGTATATGAATTATACCATACAATAGAGTTGTCATTTTTTAAAAAAAGGTTTATGGTTATTCAGATCTTTGAATTTAAGAAGTTTTCCAGAAGATATTGTTCTTTCTTGTATTTCTAACTCAGGTTGTCCTTATTGCTATATTAAGAAGTTCATCATGAAATCAGGTTGACACTACCAATCTTCTCCAGTTCTGCATATTTTATTCAGTCTTGGCTGAGACAATGCAATGTGTAATTGAAATCAATGATTTGTGGGATATTACCCACCAAGCAGAAAGGTCATGTTTTACCTTAACATTTTGTTACAATCTTACCTTACTTAGCCTTAATTTCACCTATTGATTTAATAATTTTTTTCACCATAATCTGAAAAATTGACTTTAGAGATATAACATTAAAAATCTTGGGTGACTTTTTTCTTTACTCCAAACTTTGCAGGTAGATAGGTAGATAGATAGATAGATAGATAGATAGATAGATAGACTCATAAAGCTTCTGCTAAAAAGTAATTGAACCTGACAGGAATATTTATATTCCCATGAATCCGCTAAGGCAAATGCCCTTGGCTTGGTGACTTCATCAATGATTATTCAATAAAACCCCTTCTTCAATGTCTAGCTCAAACCTAACCACCTCATAGAACATTTGATGTGATCTCCGGCCTACTTCCTCCTAGATTACAAAATATTTATAGCTTTCATCGTCAGAACCACAGCATGGCAAAATATTTAACTTCAATTTATTTGACTTTGACAACAGATGTTCAATATATCATGAGACTTATATCCTTTATTTATTTATTTATTTATTTATTTTGAGATGGAGTCACCAGGCTGAAGTGTAGTGGCATGATCTCAGCTTACGGCAACCTCCACCTCCCGAGTTCAAGCAATTCTCCTGCCTCAGCCTCTCAAGTAGGTGGGACTACTAGGCTCCTGCCACCATGCCCAGCTAATTTTTGTATTTTTAGTAGAGATGGGGTTTCACCACGTCGGCCAGGATGGTCTTGATCTCTTGACCTCGTGATCCACCCCCCTCGGCCTCCCAAAGTGCTGGGATTACAGCGACTTATATCCTTTAAAATTTTAAATTTGTATGCAAGTAAGATAACTATCCTTCATTATCTAAACTGAATTGGTTCCTGAGTTAAGATGGTTAACTTTCAGATTCAATCAATATAACAGTATTTAGAATAAAATATCAAAGTTCTGTTTCACACCCTTTCCACTTCTATCATCTCATTCCCTCTCAGAAGTAACCACCATTAACAATTTGGCAAATAATCTCCCAGATTTTTTGCTGCATATATGTGAGCCTATATACAAAATGTATGGGTTTTTGTTTTTGTTTTTCAGCATAAACAGGAACATCCTATATGAACTACTGGGCCACCAGCTTTTTTGTTTTTATTTTTGTTGTCGCTTGTATTAGTCCATTTTCACACTGCTGATAAAGACATACCTGAGACTGGGTAATTTGTAAAGGAAAAGAAGTTTAATGGACTCACAGTTCCACACTGCTGGTGGGGCCTCACAATCATGGCAAAAGGCAAAAGGCGTGTCTTACATGGCGGCAGACAAGAGAGAAAAGAGAACCAAGTGAAAGGAGTTTCACTTGGTTTAAAACCATTAGATCTCATGAGACTTATTCACTACCATGAGAACAGTATGGGGGAAACCACCCCCATGATTCAATTGTCTCCCATTGGGTCCCTCCCACAACACGTGGGAATTATGGGAGCTACAATTCAAGACATAACCAAACCATATCGTTCCACCCCTGGATATTTGGGAGGGCCCAAATATCATGTCCTCACACTTCAAAACCAATCATGCCTTCCCAGTCGTCTCCCAAAGTCTTAATTCCTTTCAGCATTAACTCAAAAGTCCACAGTCCAAAGTCTTGTCTGAGACAAGGCAAGTCCCTTCTACCTATAAGCTTGTAAAATCAAAAGCAAGTTAGTTACTTCCTAGATGCAATGGGGGTACAGGCATTTGATAAATACACCCATTCCAAATGGGAGAAATTGGTCAAAACACGGGGGCTAAAGTCCCCATTCAAGTTCAAAATCCAGTGAGGAGTCAAATCTTAAAGCTCCAAAATGATCTCCTTTGACTCCAGGTCTCACATCCAGGTCACCCCAATGCAAGAGGTGGGTTCCCATGATATTGGGCAGCTCCAACCCTGTGGCTTTGCAGGGTACAGCCTTCCTCCCAGCTGCTTTCACGGGCTGGCGTTGAGTGTCTGTGGCTTTTCCAGGCACACGGTGCAAGCTGTCAGTAGATCTACCATTCTGGGGTCTGGAAGATGGTGACCCTCTTCTCACAGTTCCACTAGGCAGTGCCCCAGTGGGGACTCTGTGTGGGAGTTTGAACCCCACATTTCCCTTCTGCACTGTCCTAGCAGAGGTTCTCCATCATGGCCCCAATCCTGCAGCAAACTCCTGCCTGGAAATCCAGGCATTTCCATACATCCTCTGAAATCTAGGTGGAGGTTCCCAAATCTCAATTCTTGATTTCTGAACACCCGCAGGCCCAACACCACATGAAAGCTGCCAAGGCTTGAGGCTTGCACCCTGTGAAGCCACAGCTGGAGTGGCTAGGAGGCAGAGCACCAAGTCCCAGGCTGCACACAGCAGGGGTCTCTGGGCCCAGCCCATGAAACCATTTTTTCCTTCTAGGCCTCCAGGACTGAGATGGGAAGGGGCTGCTGCAAAGGTCTCTGACATGCCCTGGAGACATTTTCCCCATTGTCTTGGTGATTAACATTTGGCTCCTCGTTACTTACGCAAATTTCTATAGCCAGCTTGGATTTTTCCTCAGAAAAGGGGTTTTTCTTTTCTATAGCATCATCAAGCTGCAAATTTTCCAAACTTTTATGCTCTGTCACCTCTTGAATGCTTTGCCACTTAGAAATTTCTTCCACCAGATACTCCAAATCATCTGTCTCAAGTTCAAAGTTCCACAGATCTCTAGAGCCGGGGCAAAATGCAGCCAGTTTCTTCATAGTAAGGGTGACCTTGACTCCAATTCCCAACAAGTTCCTCATCTCCATCTGAGACCACCTCAGCCTGGATTTCATTGTCCATATCAATATCAGAATTTTGGTCAAAGCCATTCAGCAAGTCTCTAGGAAGTTCCAAACTTTCCCACATTTTCCTATCTTCTTCTGAGTCCTCCAAACTGTTCCAAATTCTGCCTGTTACCCAGTTCCAAAGTTGCGTCCACATTTTGGGGTATCTTTACAGCAGCACCCCACTCTACTGGTACCAATTTACACTGCTGATAGAGACATACTGAGACTGGGTAATTTATAAAGGAAAAGAAGTTTAATGGAGTCACAATTCCATGTGGCTAGGGAGGCCTCATGATCATGGCAGAAGGTGAAAGGCACACCCTGCATGGCAGCAGACAAGAGAGAAAAGAGAACCAAGTGAAAGGGGTTTTGCCTTATAAAACCATTGGATCTCATGAGACTTACTTACTACCATAAGAACAGTATGAGGGAAACCTCCCCCATGGTTCAATTATTTCCCATTGAGTCCCTTCCACAACACGTAGAAATTATGGGAGCTACAATTCACGATGAGATTTGAGTGAGAACATAGTCAAACCATATCATTGCTGTTGATTTGGGAGAAACATTATATCTTGAAATTGTACATGAGATCATTCATTTTAACTTCTGCATTATATTTCATGGTATGGAAATTACCATTATTTATTTCAACCCTTTCACTACTAAAGGATGTTTAAGTTTTGCAGTTGGTTATTTTAACAAACACTGTTCCTTCAGACATCCTTGTGTATGCTTCTTTGTAACGCATAGAAGCATCTCTCTAGTATGAAGACCTAAAAGTGAAATTGTTGGGACAAGTGATATTTGCATTAATTTTTATTTTTTTTCTCAAAACAGGATTTCACTCTGTCACCCAGCCTACAGTGCAATAGCATGATCACAGCTCACTGCAGCCTCGACCTCCCAGGCTCAAGTGATCCTCCCACCTCAGCCTCCTGTCTCTGGGACTACAGGCATACACCACCATGCCTGGCTAATTTTTTAAGTTTTTGTAGACATGGAGTCTCACTATGTTGTCCAGGCTGGTCTCAAACTCCTGGATCTCAAGTGATCCTCCTCTTTGGCCCCCCAAAGTGCTGGGATTACAGGCATAAATCATGGTGGCTGATCTGCATTAAATTTTTAGATGAATGCATTTAAAATGCTGCCTTTGTTTCCTCTATCTTTCCAGCAACGGGATGATCACTTAGGTATCCATCTTATTCAGTACTCAAAATTTGTTTTCATTTTTTCTTATTTGATTTACAATAAAAATATTTTGTGGTATCAGTTATATTGATGCTTTTCTTTTTATTGAAACTTTCATTTGTATATGTCAAAGTCAACACTGCTTTTATTCATTCAGCAGATATGTATTGAGAGCCTTGGTGAGCCAGGTTCTGCTTAGGCCCTGGGATCAGTGGTTAAAAAAATCATAGGATTAGATAGTCCTTTGTGATGGAACCAATACTAAATAATTTAAAAATTATTCTATATATTAACAAATTATCTAAAGAATATTTGAATATAAAGAATATTTGAATATTTGAAGAGAAAAATATTGTAGAGAGTTTATTTAGGATGGAATCATCAGAAAGACTCTCTTTGAGACAATAACATTTCAGTGAACCTGAATTTTGAGGGGAAACTCAGAAATGTGAAGAGTTGGTGCAGGAACACTCCAGGCAGAGGGAACATCTAAGGAAAAGGCCCGGTATTGCTGAAGCATAGAAAAGGAGGGCAGATCTCTCAAGGTAAAAGCATCATGCAGATCTTGCAAGGTAAAGAAACTGATTTTTTGGCTGGGCACAGTGGTGGCTCACACCTGTAATCTAAGCACTTTGGGAGGCTGAGGTGGGTGGATCACTTAAAGTCAGGAGTTCGAGACCAGACTGGCCAACATGGTGAAACCCAGCCTCTACTAAAAATACAAAAATTAGTCTGGCATGGCAACGGGTGCATGCAATCCCAGCTACTTGAGAGGCTGAGGCAAGAGAATCACCTGAGCCCAGGAGGCGGAGTTTGCAGGGAGGCGGAGGTTGCAGTGAGCCGAGATTGCAACACTGCACTCCAGCCTGGGCAACAGAGCGAGACTCCATCTCAAAACAAAACAAAAACAAAAACAAAAACCAAGAAATTGATTTTTGTTGTAATTGTAATGGTCAGTCACGAAAGATCTTAGGTAGGGGTGTGC
Organism: Pan paniscus; assembly: GCF_029289425.2. Taxonomy (NCBI): domain Eukaryota; kingdom Metazoa; phylum Chordata; class Mammalia; order Primates; family Hominidae; genus Pan; species Pan paniscus. The sequence goes on from NC_073263.2 coordinate 74,963,632, forward strand.
TGTAGCTTGATTTTGTTTAGAACCACTTCAGAGAACTGTTAGAAGGCTGTTACATTGCTCTAGATGGGAGAAGATGTTTATATTATGGTGAGAGTAGTGGAGAGGTATGCGTTTTTAAAATATTTCCTACCATAGTGTGACAAACACAATGGACATTCAGTTGAGTGAATGAATGCTTGGAGAAGACCATTTGAGGAGAGATATCTAAGCAACTACAAAAGGTCATTGATATATTGACCTTTTGTGGAATGAAATGTTGACATTTGAATTTACCAATAATTGTTGAGATCATGGAGGATGCCGCTATGGGTTGTAGTCTGAACTTGTGATATCGGTAGAGGTAATACAAGGGTAATTCCTTTGTACTTCACTGTTCATCACAATGCAATGCTGAAAGAAAGGATTTCATTTGAGGTTAAGGAGATTGTGCAATTGGAAAGTGGGGTGGTTTGACTTTTAAGGTAATCTTTTTCTGTACCTTTATATCTCCCTGTTATTGTCTCTACTTGTTCTGGGGATATTGGTTGAGTTAAAAACACCATTTCTAAAAACGGAGACCTAGAACTTAGAGCGTCAGTAACACTGTAATAATATTCACTGGGAGCAGAAACCGGAGCTATGAGATGTGAAACATATTCTCTGAACAATCTATCTCATCGTTCAAGATATAAGAAGACCATGAGAACTGCTAAGAATCATTCCATATTTGGATTTCTTGTTTCCTAGAAATTAACTTTGTCACAACAGGTCCATGCGTCTCTTCTGGGAAGCAGCTGGCATAGAAGGGAGAGTATGTCCTTTGAATATCAGTTTATATCCTGGTTTTGCCACATACTGATTTCAAGAGCTTGGGAAAACTATTTCACTTCTGGGCTCAGAGTTCTAAGCTGCAATATGGTAGCACTCATCTACTGTTTTAAAAAATAACTGCTTTCGAATGCTTTTTATATGTGAGATCACGTATATGAATTAGCTTAAAGCATGGTCTCTTTGTTTCCTTCCTAAGTGAGTAGTTGTCAGATATAATTTTATTGCTGATCAATATTGCTATGTTGGGAGAACATAGAGGATTGAGAGATCCCAAGACAAAGGCTCATCAAGGTGTTAACTTGGGTGTAGACTCCTGGCTTTCCCTTAGGACATGCAGAGACAGCCAAAGTAGGCAAAAATTAAGTGAGCTAATGGGTTTTGATGATTAAGCCAGAATCTGGGAGAATCAAAAGTCCACGCTGGCTATAAGTACATTTGGATGAAGGCTGCTGAGAACAGGAAAGTACTGAACCTCCATTTAGATGTGAGCTTTTGACTTGGTTACACTGTTTCCTCTCCAAACTGGCACTTTATTCTCAGCCCTCAAATAAAGAGCAACCATTGGATTTTGTAATGTAAAACTCATTATTGCCGTTAGGGAAAGGATTACTGAACTTTCTGTACCTAGTGTTTATGCCTTTAATAAGCACAGTGTTTCCAAAAGAATTGAATGCCTTTTTTGTACTATGTTGTTTTTCTATTACTACATCTAAGTTTTGTACCTTAATGTCTGGGAAGCTTGTTTACATAAATTCACAGAAACCTGACAAACAGTAGGAATTTGTTCTACAGAGATGGGTAAATCCCTAAAGAACTTGTTGGTTTCATGCTAACCACTTTGCTGTAGCCAGGCGCCTTTCCTTTCTAAGGAAAAGATTTATAGATGGGGAAAAGGTTCATGGGAAATAACACTCAGGTCACTGCAGCAGCACCACACATTGAAAGTTCATCCAGCTCTATATGAAAACTCTTGCATGCTCTAACATTTGACTGAGGTTTAAGGTTTGTATGTAGCATTGCATTTTGATTCTAAGTATGACTCCATAAAGGGCAATAGCATAAAAATACTTCGTATTCTCCTAAACATTAAAAGCCAGAACATGAGGAGGAAGAATTTAAGCATGGAGAAATGAGAATGGAGAGAAAAGCAAGAGTCAGATGGCAAAGGGCTTTGTGTGCCAGCCTCAAGGGTTTAAACTTTATTCTTAGGAAACTTTGGAAGATTGTGGGAGGCTTGTAAGACAGGAGATAATATTTTTAGAGATGCAATTTAGAAAGGTATCTGTTGGGGATCAGTGGAGGTTTGACGTGAAGGGTGAAGCCTAGAGGGAGATAGACCAGGTGGGTGGTTTAGAGGAATTAAAGTGAAGAAAGAGGCCATGAAGTGTGGCCATGGTGGTAAGGATGGAAAGGTTGGGACAAGTTTGGGTGGATGAATGAATAAAGAAAAAGCCAGGGCAACAAAATAATGGCAGTTAGAACACATGATTAATTTACTCTTTTGGCCAATTTCCTAACAAATCAACAGAGTGTATATACCATGTTGAAAGAAACATTTTTGTGTAACATTTATCAAGGATATTTAGTTGGGTTGTGGAGACTTTGTAGACTCTGGACAGAGCTACTTTTCCACTCACCTTCAAAACACTGCTTTATCATCATTTAGAGTGCTTTTAAAGGGATTCTCCTTATTAAAATCAACCAAAGGGAAATTAAAAGAGAGATAAAATATTATATATTTATTTTACTTCTGCTGTTGGATTCTTTGAAGGTCTACTGTGATTTCTTAGTTCCAGTAAGTTTTTAATGGCTGTTAAAGAGTTCATCTCATTGGTTACTTTCATATTAGGAAATAAAGGAGGAGATTTAAACTGAGGAATACAACAGTAGTAGTTCATTTTTCTGGTTATAAAGATTTATAAAATATTAAAACTGATGAATGCTTGGTGTGGAATTAGACATTATTTGGATGTTTTTCACCCTGTATCCTCTTTAGAAAGCATTTACAGTTTTTATTTACACCCTCCTGAGACAGCTAGGTCACAAACGCAGGAGTCATATTGAGTCGGGAGAATAGGGTCTGGAGGCAGGGAACCTAAGGCCAATTCACACTGACTTCCCAGATCTAAATCAAGAGGAAAACCCCAACTTTCTGCACCCAAGTAACAAGAGGACCAGAGGCTACTCCCTTTGCACTGCCCCCACTTTTCTGCATGTCAGATAAAAATTGAAAGTACTTCTAATTGGTCCCCTCCTGCAACCAGTGAGACTGGTCAGTGGGGCAAGTTTTCATTTGCACAGGAGTATAACTTGTAACTTCACTTCAGCCTCTGATTGGTCACTTTCTGCAACCAATCAGACTGATTGCAGGCCACTACTTCATTTGCATAGTGTGTATACCCAATAACCCATGGGAAACCTCTAGAGGGTATTTAAACCTCAGAAAATTCTGTAACCCGGCTCTTGAGCCACTTCCACTCTGTGGGGTGTACTTCCATTTTCAATAAATCTCTGCTTTTGTTGCTTTATTCTTTCCTCGCTTTGTGTGTTTTGTCCAATTCTTTGTTCAAGATGCCAAGAACCTGGATCTCCTTCACCGGGAACAATATATATCACCTATGGAAAACATACACTGCTATGCATACAGTAGGCATTAAACAAAATCATATCATTATCCATAAAATAAGTATGTGTTGTGAGCATAGTACTGAGTTGAGGTGGTGGAAATGAGAGGTGGGTCCAAAAAATAAAAGTTTCTTCTCTTACAATTTAGTTAATGAGACAATATACATCAATGTACAAGATTTGACTGACAAAGTCGAATGGCAATCCAAGATAATCACAAGATACAGCAACAAGAAACATATGGTTGTGAACCAAATGAGTGATGGTGACAATAAATGTCCGAGAAGGAGAGAAAGCCACGTGGGCTGAGGTGGTCTAAGATGGGCCCCAGTAGAGTTTGTATAGATGGAGAGGAGGAAGCAGAGAACACAAAGACAGGGACATGTCAGGTATGTTTTTTTGGAAAGGGAACAATGGATGGTTGCAGCCTGAAAAGTAGATTATTGTCCAAGAATAAAGACAATATATCTTAGGTATTAAGAGCTGCTTTTGAGTTGTGAGTTAGAATTCCAGAACAGTCATCTGCCAACTATTTTTCTTTGGGCAAGAAAGTATCTTTCTAATCCTCAATTTCTTAATATAATTTGACTAATAACATTATTCATTAGAGGTGTGTGTGTGTGTGTGTGTGAACTCGCGTGTGCATGTTTTAACTGACAATGCGTAAATAAAGTGCCCTGTACAGTGCTGTTTAGTAAATGGCAAATTAAAGAACATAAGCTGTATATATCCTTGGGTAATCAGGGATGGTTTTTAATGTGGACAGTGACATAATAAAAAACTCATAGGAAAGAATGTTAGGACAACAATGAGTAAGATAGGGGATAAAGTTATAGGGAAGGACAGCGCTCAGGAAGCTATCACATTAAATCTAGCATGAGCAAGTAAATGTCCAAATTATTATTATGTTTTCTTTTGTTTTTGAGATGGAGTCTTGCTCTGTCATCAGGCTGGAGTGCAGTAGCGTGATCTTGGCTCACTGCAACCTCTACCTCCCGGATTCAGGCGATTCTGCTGCCTCAGCCTCCTGAGTAGCTGGGACTACAGGTGCAAACCACCACGCCCAGCTAATTTTTGTATTTCTAGTAGAGACAGGGTTTCATCATGTTGGCCAGGAGGGTCTCCATCTCCTGACCTTGTGATCCACCCACCTCGGCCTCCCAAAGTGCTGGGATTACAGGCATGAGCCACCATGCCTGGCCTAAATGTCCAAATTATAATGGTGATAATAAAGATAAAACAAACAAACAAACAAACAACAATAGGGGTTGGATCTAAGAGATTTTAAATAGAAGAAAAATAAGACTTTATGACTGATTGAATACAGGTAAGGGGTAAAGGCAAGAGGAAATCTACACAGATAATTCTGAAATTGTGAGAGACTCTGATGTAGGAAATGCTGATTCTATTTTCAGGGAAGTGTGAAGGGACAGCCAGTTGCGGGGTGGGGTGGGGTTTGGTTTGAGATATATCGTTTTGCAGGCAGGAGGTAAAATGAAATTGCTGAGGTTTAGTTAGAAAGGCTCACAGGGCAGAGCCCACACATGGGAGAACCTCACACCTAGAAGGGTGAGAAGGGACGGGAGATGCTGTAAAGATGGCAGGTAAGGAGCAGGCAGGAGTGGGAGGAGAAACCTCAGGATGTAGTAAGAATCCGCCACAGAGAAGGGAACATCCAGCATGGGTGTGATGTCTAATCTGTAGAGCGACACTGCAAAGGAGCCTAAGGAATGTGCCAAAGCCTCTGAACTTGTCGGTGGGAGGTCACTGTCAACCCTTGAGAAGGCTGTTTTCATGCTTTGGGAAACATGGTGGGTGGGAAAGACACCGGGGTGAGAAGAGATGGCAGTGGTAGGGACAGAAGACTGCAGGTGAGAAGTTAGACAACCAAAAGCAGAAAGCAAATTGTAGGTATCAGGAAGCAGATGGTTTTTCAAGATGAGTGATGCCAGAACCTTTAGGCAGGCAGAAAGCATAGAACATTCAATGGAGAAACCTTAGTGTGCTGGAGAGGCAGGCACTAAGAAAAGAAGTAAGTTCTTGGAGTCGGAAGATGATAAAATGGAAAGAAGGTAAGAAACTGGATCATCTCTACCTGTGAGATTAGAGAGGAGAAAAAAATGACAGATATAAACACAGGTATCTTGAATGGGGACTTTTCATTGGCCTTAGAAAAAATGAAATTTGAAATTGTCTCCAAATCGGGAAGTGAGAAAACAGGAACCAATAATGGGAAAAGGAGAGACGTTCTTTCAGAAAGAATCATGGTGTTTGGCCATTATTAGGAAGGTGAAAGAACAACAAACCTCATGTCTAGTATTGTGGGATGGGCAAGGGCATGGTCAACTAAGCAACTCTAATAACCCACAGTAATTCATGAAAGCATCTGCATCTCATCACAGAATTCTAAGATAAATTAACAAGGGTGATGACACGTTCAAGGTAAAATGGTGCTGAAGAAAAACAAAGCTTTCAGTGATGGACTATCCTGCACTGTGGAGGCAGAAAAACTGGCATTTCCTGATCAGGTGGAACTATGAGAAATAAAGGAGAAACAAAAAAGAGTAGGATACAACAGCTTAGAGTGTTCTGACATCAGTCAACAACTAGTGGGATTGCCCAGAAAGAACATTTAAACAACCAATGGAAGTGATCCAGAGAATAATAAACTCTTATTTTTAAGTTGCCTAATTAGAAAGTGACATGACAGCATATAAACAGGCAATATGTCAGCATTTCGTCACCAAACATCCGAAGTTGACAAACCAAACAACTGAACAAAACGTTACAGAGTGGGACAGGACATTGCGAAGGGAAACTGCTTGCAAGCCAAAATTAATACTATTTTATGTGACATTTCAGAATGATGAGGCTTCAAAAAAACAGCAGATGAAGAAACCCTTACTGATAATGAATGAGAAGAAAGAAATACCTGAGACTATGGAGAAAGACAAATATAAGAGAAGGCAGAATTTACATCAGTTGTAGTTTAGGAGTGTGGACTGCATTTTGAAAAACCTGTTATCTAATCAGTCTTTGTACCTGAAGGTACAAACCACAGTAGACTGTGGAAAATATTTCCTTGGCCTTAAACGGCAGGGGGACCCTATGTAACAGTTTGCCCCTTTCCAAAAGGATTGAGTTGAAATGATGATTAGGGTCACTTCTATATGTGAAGTTCTATGATATTTGATGTTCAGGCAGGTATTTTCATGCAAGAATTCAGACACTATTGGATATCAGAAAGAACATTAGGAATAGAGGAATCAGAAACCATAACTGTGTGGCTTATGACAAGGCATTTGACTTCTCAGGTTGTTTTAGAACTACCATTTGACCCAGCAATCCCATTACTGGGTATATACCCGAAAGAATAGGAATCATTCTATCATAAAGACACATGCACGCATATGTTAATCACAGCACTATTCACAATCGCAAAGACATGGAATCAACCTAAATGCTTATCAATGGTAGACTGAATAAAGAAAATGTGGCACATATACACTGTGGAATACTACACAGCCATAAAAAAGAATGAGATTATGTCCTTTGTAGCAACAGGGAGGGAGCTGGAGTCCATTTTCCTAAGCAAACTAACACAGGAACAGAAAACCAAATACCACATGTTCTCAGTTATAAGTGGGAGCTATGCATTGAGTACAAATGGACACATAGAAGGGAACAATAGGCACAAGGACCTACTTGAGGATGGAGGGTGAGAGGAGAGTGAGGATCCAAAAACTACCTATTGGGCACTATGCTTACAAAATAATCTGTTCGCCAAATCCCTGCTGCAGGCAATTTACCTATATAACAAACCTGAACCTAAAAAAAAATATTTTAAAAATCAGGTTTTGTTTTTTGTTTTTTGTTTTTTTGCCAAATATCAGCTATAGAAACAACTATGTTGTGGGTGACAGAACCTGTATCACCCTCTAGAAAAGAAATACTTCCTATCGGGAGGGGATCTGGTGCCTAGTGCCAAAGCATGGCATCTGGTGATGGCAGTGGGAGGCCTTGCTGCTCATGAAAGGGGTTGGTTGGTGGCTTTGCTGAGCTGGCTGCCAAGCTGTTTCCTCAATTAGGTCACAGGCCATGGTGCTGAAGGTCTGGGAAGACTCCAAGACCTCCGGAGACTCCAACAGTGTGGTCATGTACTGAAGAGTGGATTTTTACTTAGGCCCTGCGACTGGTCTGGGGTTACCATGTATACTGGGGAGGCATCATGGTGGCATTTCATACCGCTCAGAAAAGGTGACATACACCTGCCAGGATTTTGCTGTGATATGCTGAGGGTTGCTTTAAGCTATGAAACAAATCCATCATGTCTTCCTGGAATATCAATGATTCCTCAGAGATCTTGAAGAAGAGTAAGAAATTTAGATTGCTAAGGCAAAGGTAGCAGCTGTAATAAACTCCACAATATGCAATGACTCCGGCATGTAGAAGTGCTTTCTCACTAATGTAACTGGGAGCTTGGCATATAGCTTTCCCTTCAAGGGGTCCTTCAGGGACCTAGGCTTTTTCTGTGGTGTAGCTCTGTCATCTTCAACATGTGGTTTCCAAGGTCAGAATGCTCCTTTTTTTTTTTTTTTTTTTGAGAGACGGGATCTCACTATGTTGCCCAGGCTGGTCTCGAACTCCTGGGCTCAAGCGATCCACCCACCTCAGACTCCCAAAGTGCTGGAGATTACAGGTGTGAGCCACAACTCCTGGCCATCATGCTCTTTTGCTTAAAGCCACTCAAAGGAGAAAGGGCCTAGAGGATTGAGCTTTAAAAAGTTTCTCAGTAAGATTTAGAACAGGATCACATGTCAACGACTGACGCTCAAGAAAATGGTTACATATAATTGCAAAGAAGACTGGGAAAGCAACTTAACTCCATACATAGATAGATGAAATAGCTTTGGAGAGAAGCTATGTAGCATTCTAACAATAATTGATAATTCAAATATTATCCAGACTTTTTCTATTAAAACAAACACACATATGATGTAGGACACAAATTCACATAGATTCTGAGGCCAATGTAACTAAAATTCAAAGATGCTTTCGGCTAGCTTGAGGCTACTCTGTGTTTACTATACCCAAGATCCTTGGAGCTCCACATTCAATCTTCTCTACCTAATTATTACAAAGGGGCATAAACTTCATTCTACCTAGTTTATAATAGGCATTTAATATATATGTTTTGATTAAATAAATCAGTGGATGCATGAAATGCTATCAGTCAGTACTTGTCTGACTCATAGGAAGTGGACAAGTGTCAGAAAGGCCTCTTGAAAGTACTTTCCTTTGGTCAGCTTCTAAGTTGTCACCTGGATAACTAGGAATAACTGAAATTTTACTTTAGAGACTCATGCTGGTTAAATATGATAACTTTTAGGAGTCCTTACTAAAGGGGTAATATATTAGCAGTTATTCATATCTTAAGTTACAACTTAAGTTACAATGAAAATGTTGACTGAGATTAAAGCTGCTCAGATAATGAATCCCTTTAAAGAGCTTCTTGTTTTGGCTGAATTAACAAAACAGTTTATAAACAACTCATGTCAGTCATGTAACTGATGTGATAATAATTTCCATGTAATTGATTGATAATTTGACTAGCTTAATCACCCTTCCCCCACCCCCTTTTGTTACAGTTACTCTTCACCTGAATGACTTAAGAAGAAAAAGTGGGCAAAATAACTGGCACACATTAATGTAACTACATATTCACAAAATATAATGTGGGAAGAAGCAAGAAGGAATAAGAATAGTAAGTGACAGAAGAATAAGAAGATCATATACTGTGGATTTCCTCAGTCACCTGACTGCTAAAAAATTATCTAGTGATTGGCTAGGCGCAGTGACTCATACCTGTAATCCCGGCACTTTGGGAGGCCAAGGTGGGCGGATCATGAGGTCAGGAGATGGAGACCATCCTGGCCGACACGGTGAAACCCCGTCTCTGCTAAAAATACAAAAAATTAGCTGAGTGTGGTGGCGGGCGCCTGTAGTCCCAGCTACTCGGGAGGCTGAGGCAGGAGAATGGCATGAACCCAGGAGGCGGAGCTTGCAGTGAGCCGAGATCACACCATTGTACTCCAGCCTGGGCGACAGAGTGAGAGTGCATGCCAAAAAAAAAAAAAAAAAAAAAAAAAAAAAAAAAAAAAAAAATCTAGTGATTTTCAGGAAACTATAGAATAAGACATTCATTGCTTAGTTTCCACCATAATTACCAATAGTCATTCATTTGTATGTTCAACAAGTACTTACTATGTGCAATTACTGTCTTAGGAGGTAGGAATATATTTATTCATTCAATAAATATTTGTTGAGTACCTATCATGTGTTAGCTACTGTTCTAGGAGAGGGGATATAGTAGTAAACAAATAGCCAATAAAATAAATATAGACTATGTCAGGTGAGGGAAGGAGAAAGAAGAGACATAAAAGACCACAAAAGAACAGACAGTGATGAGGAAGTTGGATAGGTTTAAAGAAGACTTGTCTAGTAAGGTGATATTTGAGCAGACTGCTGAAAGAAAGGAAGCAGGAAGCCATGCAGGAATCTGGGGATAGAATGATCTAAACATAAGAAACAGCAAGTATAAAAGTCCAGAGGCAAAATACCATTGCTGAGAAAAAGGAAAGAGGTATATACACTTGCATTACAGTGAAGGGGAGAGAGTGCTAGAAAATCTAATAGGTACGAGGAGGTGGAGGTGGACTAGATTACATATGCCCTTGAAGGCAATACTAAGACCTCTGAATTCTCTTCCTCTTGAAACTGGGTTGAGCTTAGTAACTTCTTTGACTAATCAACTGCATTAGTCAGATGGCATGCTGGGACTCCTGATGCTAGATCCAAAGAAACTTTGCAGATTATGCTTGCTCTGGAGAAGGTGAGCTGCCAAGTAAGACATCTGGATACTGTGAGACTACCATGTTGGATAGGCCACAAGTGGGTACTCTGGTCAAAAGTCCCAGCTGAGTAAGATATGGAGAGCTAGGCCTATAAGTGTACAAACTGTGTGATTGCATAGGGCTGTGCTAGTGCCTTCTTGAAAATCTTTAAAGAATCATCACAGGAGCAGGCTAGTTGTTGCAAGAGTGGATTGTTATAAGGCCAGCCCTGCTCCTGGAGCTCCTCTCTTAGGCACACCCTCACTTACCCTTTTGCTCTCCCACCATGGAATAGCACAGCATGATGGTCCTCACAAGATGCTGGTGCCATGCTCTTGGACTTCCCATCTCCAGAACTGTAAGAAACACATTTCTTTTGTTTATAAATTACTCACTCTATGGTATTCTGTGATGGCAACAGAAGATGGACAAAGATAGTCCCATAGACCTGTCTATTCACTAAAGTACCCTTAAATGTTCTTGTGGGGAACAGAAGAATCACCCAGCTGAACCAAGTTTGTGACTTATAATAAAATAGTTGTTGTTTTAAGTCACTACTCTTTGAACAATTTTTTGTGCAGCAGAAGGTAAAAAGATCAGACATCTTATCATTGTTTCTGTGATATCCAAGTGGAAATATCCAGTAGATACTTTTCTGGGTTAAAAATAAATACTTGAGAACCATCAGCATGTACATGATATGGAGGCCATGGGACTGAATAATGTGACCTGGGGAGTGAGTGTAAATTGAGGAGAGGCCAGAAGATTGAGTCTTACTTTTTGCCCTCCAAGGTTGTAAGGACCTAACAAAGGAAATTGAGAGTAGCTTTGAGGTTATAGGAAAACCAAGAGATAATAAAATCTAAGCGGCCAAGGAAAGTAACGTGTTATGGAGGATGCAGTGATTAATGCTGTCAAATGCTACTGATCAAAAGAAGATGAGGACTGAGAATTGTCTATTGGATTTGGCAATATGGGGTCATTACTGAAAGTGATAAGGGACATTTCATAGAATAATGGCCATGGGAGAAAAGGAGAGCAGGAAATAGATCTAGCAAGCACAGAAAACCTTTCAATGAATTTTGCAGTAAAGGGAAGCAACAACCAAAGAGAAATATAGATAAGGTCAGGAGTTCTTGTTTTGTTGCTCAATGGGAATAAGAATGATGCAGTAGAGTAGAAAAATGGATTATTCAGGAGCCAATTGGCAACAGAGACACGAAGAACTAAGCAAAGTAATTTTGGATTGTGATAAATGCCGTGAAGAAACTACATAGGATGCAGGACCTAGAGAAATGTTGGGATTGTATTTTGGATAAAGTGGTGAAAGAAGACCTTTTTGGGATGTTTGAGTTAAGACCTAAAGATTTTCTTCAATCACCCAGGGAGAAGGATGAAGGGAGAAGAGAGAGAGAGAAGGAATAGAAAGATAGAAAGTTCAGGTGACCCAGCTGAGCTTGGTTGGGCATTTGAGGTATGGGGAAGGGGGCCAGTGCTGTTAAAGAAAAGTGAGCATGGCTGGGTGTGGTGGCCTATGCCTGTAATCCCAGCATTTTGGGAGGCCAAGGCAGGTGGATCACGAGGTCAAGAGATCGAGACCATCCTGGTCAACATGGTGAAACCCCGTCTCTACTAAAAATACAAAAAATTAGCTAGGCATGGTGGCACACGCCTGTAGTCCCAGCTGCTTGGGAGGCTGAGGCAGAAGGATCGCTTGAACCCCGGAGGTGGGGGTTGCAGTGAGCCAAGATCACACCACTGCACTCCAGCCTGGAGACAGAGAAAGACTCTGTCTAAAAAAAAAAAAAAAAAAAAAAAAAGAAGAAGAAGAAGAAGAAAAAGAAAAGTGAGCAGAGATAACTGAGCTGAAGAGTAGACAGGTTCCAGATCTTGTCATTGTTTGTCAATCACAAAAAGTTTAGATTTTATTGTAAGTGCAAAAGGAAGTCTCTGGAGGATTGTAAATAGGAGAATAGTTTAATATGATCGCTAATAATATGATTAACAGTAATTTTATCATCTTGCATTTTGAAGTGCTTTATGATTTATAAGCGCTGAATCTCATAAACAGAGACTCAGAGTTTGAATCATTTGCCTAAGGTGTGAGCACAGATCTGGACACCCAGCTCTGTGGTAAGTGCAGAGAATGGACTCAAACCCAGTTCCGTCACTTGGCAATGTCAGTGATTTTTTTCCACCACTCCAGTCTGCTATTCTCATTGCTTGTTTACACTCTCCGCACACTGGAGTTCATACTGATCACTCTGTGCCTCAACAGAAACTCTCTACTGCTGTCCCTTATGTCTTGTCTTTGATTCTTAAACACATCAGAATCAGTCCACACCTTTCACATTTTATGCCTCCTGCCACCCACCAAAAAGGTCAAGTGACCTTCTTCCTGCTCTCCTGCTTCTCCATCCCTTCTCACACTGAGCTCTATAGTTATTGTTGTCTGTTGCTCTTCATTTTATGAAATTATAATGACTTCTTAGAGGTCAAAGACTTTATCTTAATACTTCCTTCAATTAATCTTACTATGCACAGAATAGGCAATAATATATGCCTCAGATAAATGAAGCAATGTGTTTCAAGGGCCAAAGCTTGTTTTCATTTAGAACTATAGAATTTCTCACCTACATATTCTGAACAAGGTCAATGAAACAATCACAGAGGATGTTATTTCAAAATGTCTGATGCAAGTAGCCCTGGAACTATTGGATGGCATTGTGTGTCATAGGATCAATGTTCTATAAGACACAGGACATTTATGTTTACTGAAAAGATAAGCTTTTCAAATTTGATAGATTGAGAAAGCAGAAATGTTTCTACTATCTACAATTGAAAATACTGATTTTTCTTGGTATTTTTAAAATTGATATATCACCATACTTATTTGGTGGTACATGTGATACTGTGATGCAAGTATACAATGTGTAATGATCAAATCAGGGTAATTGGGATGTCCATCATCTTGAAAATACTAATTTACAATAAGAAACTTGCCTTTATTGGCAAATGAAAATGATTTGGTATTTCAAGCAGAAGAGATTAAGAATTATGCCAGCTATGTAAGAGTAGGTTACCAGAGAGCAATATATTTTTTTAAAATCAATGAGATTTGTGACTGGAACATATTGATTGTATTATAAAAGCCTGTAATATAGCTCTTCACTTGCGACTATTTAATCTTCATGTTACACTTTTCAGGCATTTTGATCTTTAGTTTTTGGCATAAGTCAATGAGCAAAAGGATCCTCTTAAATCTTTGCAACACAGGAAGGATTCCCAAATTAGAGACTGTATTTTAGTCAACACAGAATTTACCTTACAACTGGAGTCAGGGAGATAGTGACTGAAAATGTTCCATTGGCTCCAGTTGTCCCAACTCATGAAAAAACCCCAAAGAGGAGAACTGCTAAGTCCAGGTCTCTACCATCTTCACCATCTCCACATGGTGAAGGACATGGACATGGATCAAGCTAAATAAAATTTCTATAATATTTCATTTATTTCCAATCAGCTGCTGCCACATAGAAACAACAGTATGGTGGCCAAATTTATTGCAGAAAAGTTTAAATTATTGAAGGTTCGGTATAAGATAGGAACATCTATATTAAATCATTATTTATATGCAAAGATTATTAAAATTTATTTTAACGTGGAACATAAAATTAGTGCAGCACAAGATTCATCTGCAGTGTAATTATTTCACTTTGTGTGGGAATGAAGTTATTCCTTTTGAGTTTAAGTCATCAAGAGGCAAAAGGAAAAAAACCTCACCCTAAAACTGAACTTGCTTTACTTGTTAAGATAGAAGCATAATAGAGCTACAACCTTAGCTACATACAGATTACAAAACTAAGGAACTACTTTTACAGTAAGTCAAATTATGAGATAATATTTTATACCATGAAATCCTAGTAATATAAAAAATCTGTCAAGAAATCTACAAATGATTCAACAGCAAGTTGAGACTTGGAAACGAAAAGAATTGCATAGTATTCACCTGTATCAGCTTAGCTATAATTATGTAGATAAAACTATATGTAATTTTTTTTCATTCAGTATTCATTTATTCAATTCAATTCAATAGATAATAATGGAGAAACTGCCACATATGAAGCACTGTGTTAGGCACCACTAGAGAAGCACAGATAAGTAAGATATGGTCTCTGTTCTGAAGTTTATTGTCTGGTAGGGGAGGTGGACAAAAACTAGATGTAATACAGGTCTGGCTGTGACCAGAGCTACATGATATAATAGCACAAAAGAAAGTGTCGTTGATTCTACCCAGAGGAGTCAGGAAGGCCTCACCATTCACTAAGGTGAATGGTGAGTAGAACTTCTATAGGCGGAGAGGAAATAAAGGCTTTCCAAGTAGAGGGGTAATATAATGGAAAGTGTTTAATTGTGGCTGGAACATAGAGCCCTGATAGGGAGTGACTAGAGACAAATCTACATGGGGGATGGGTTGGAGGTGGAAGATACTGGACCTGGTGGAAGATAGGGATATATATTCAATCTAGGGTATTGACAGTCGGAATGGGAATGAAACAGGGGCTTTGGGCCATTTGTGATTCTGCCTTGATTGGGCTCTCTGTGCCTGAAATGATCTCTGGGAGATTTTCTGCTTATTTTTTAAAAATCAGCTCCAATAGGCTCTTACAGAGGAAGCCTTCCTCCATCTTGTCAGGCAGCAAATGTCCCTCTACCCTTGGGGTCCCATAGCATTTGGATCACATCATTCATAGAATTCTTATAGGCTACAGCCCATATGAGCAGCGGGCTTGGAGGAAGGCTTCATTTTGGATCCACTGTTTGCAAGGTGGTTTTTGGTGGAGGTGACCAGCAGGCAGCTATAATCTCATCTGTAGCTCAGAAAAAAATAAAGTTTAAGGTACAGATTTGGGAAGAATTTGCATAGAAATGGTCATAGAATTGAATAAAATTTAGGAAAGAAACTCTGTTTAGTATATATTGAGTTTCAGATGTCTGTAAGATATGCATACTTGGCCGAGCACGGTGGCTCACACCTGTAATCCCAGCACTTTGGGAGGCCAAGGTGGGTGGATCACCTGAGGTCGGGAGTTTGAGACCAGCCTGACTAACATGGAGAAACCCCATCTCTACTAAAAGTACAAAATTAGCCAGGTGTGGTGGCACATGACTGTAATCCCAGCTACTCAGGAGGCTGAGGCAGGAGAATTGCTTGAACCCGGGAGGCGGAGGTTGCGGTGATCCAAGATTGAGCCATTGCACTCCAGCCTGGGCAACAAGAGCGAAACTCCGTCTCAAAAAAAAAAAGAAAAAAAAAAAGATGTGCATACTTTATTTTTTTAAATTCAGGACTGGCTGTGGACTTATGTCTTTGGTGAATTTATGATCTAGAAATGTGTGACCAAAAATAAAGTATGCTGTTTCGTGGTAAGCTCAACATTTTTATTGGAGAAATTTAAAACATGATAATATAAATTATTATTAATATAAAGCAAAGAAAACATTCTCTAAAAAATTGTAGTTGTCAGTATTTTAATACAAAAATGGAATGCCTAACTGGGCATATACTACTTAAGAGACTATCGGTTATATTTATCAGCAGAAGGATGCTGCTTATGTGAAAATCAACAGTTAGCTTCCAAATGTAAGTCAATTCTTGACTGAATAGTGTTATAAAAATAAATCCAAATGTGTATTGAAAACAGTCATTGGTCCTCCACCCAATGCCAAATCGTTAAGTCATCCCAGAAAAAAAGGGCAGATCTGTAAAATGATGATCTGGAAGATGTAGTTGGTGAGCCTATAGGAAAAAGTTGTGAAGTCGCAGACCTTACATGAAGTTGCAATCACAAGAGAAAATACACAATTATTTTGTCGCCAAAAATATTGGGGATGTTATTAGGAAATGATTTTTTTTCTAAAGGAAAAAGAAGGTAGTCATAGCTTTGCTTTTTTGTCATCTCTTATTCCAAGTGTTGATAGAGTTGGAGTTAGGATGACTTTTTCCATGTTGCATTCCATATATTAGGAGAGAAGAGGAATGTGTTGGGGTAAAGGAATACGTAAGGTAGATCCTACAGGTGGGGAAGGGAGGATGAGAAGGAGTGAAAAAAGGGATTTGGGAATGAAGAACTCTTGGGAATAGGATTAGGAAGTGGGAGGGAAGTGCTCATGGAGGGAAGATACTGAAGGAATAATCAGAAGGCTATCTAGGAAAGAAACTGAGCAAGAGTCGTTGACAGGGAACCAAAAGCAGGGGCAAGGTAGGGAACAACGTCGAAAGTTCCTGGTAGACAGGGTCAATATGTATTTATGGAATGCATTAATTGCTTGGGATGATGATAAAGATTGCCCAAAAAGGCACAGAGACAGAAACTTTGAATATGACATGGTTAGAGATCTCTAGGTTGTTTTTAAGAGCGATGGCACAGGATGAAGATGGGAGGGAGTCAAAGAACAAAGAGAGAACCTGGGGTGAGCAAGAGAAGAAAGGGATTCATTGGAAATAGAGTGATGAAGTTGACTAGTGGGTGTGTCTGGCTTTCTTTTGTTTCAGAATGGAGAAGATCAGGGAAAGTCTGAATGAAGGCCAGTAGGCAGTATCAGCCGAACCAAGAAGGGCCATAAAGCTGCAGACCAGGAAATCTGCCCTCTGAGAGCACAGAATTTAGAATGGACAGCAAATTTAGAAAAAGTAGGTGAGCATAGTATGGCTCAGCAATGACTCTCACATTTTTCCACTGTGCACACATGATCGAGAATGTTCAAATGTTCTATGTTATCACGGGAGTATATATTTTCTGGCAAATTAACTGTAATTACATCTCATTCTCACCCACTCGCAAAAAGCCCGTAAAGGTGCAAATGAGAAAGAGTGGCATTGAATCCTCTCTCATTTATACAAATCACTGGCATGCATGCGCCCCCAAACAAGAGAAAGGGAAGCTCCAAAGCTATGGATTAAGAGGATAATAAATCAGGAAAGCAGACAGAGAGGATTTTGTGTCTGAGCCATTTCAGGTTAAAAGGGAAGGGCCCTGTGGAACCTGTGGCCCATAAGACTGTACGATGAAGAAGCTGTCAAATAAATGTGTATTGAGAAGTAAAAAAATATGTGAAAGAGAAAAACCTGAAGTGAGGGGCAAAAACTAAAGAGGACTAAGAAGATGGAGAGGATACGAACAAAAAACCAGTCAGTGTCACAGGGAAGAAATGGTGGGGAGACTGAGAATTTGGGAAGGAGTTCTAGGAGCAGAGATGGGGCAGTTTGGGTCTGCAGTGTTTCGCGGCTGACCAGAGAGCAGGCATTGCCCCAAGATCGAGAGCCCAGGCAGGGTGGTGAGGCCAATGAGCAGGGCGGCTCATAAAAGCAGTCTTTTTGTTGTGGAGACAAGAGACTGGTGGGTCAGATAGACCAGTTTTTTTCCCCTTTGTCCCCTTTCTTTGACTTTTGAAAGCTTCATGGGCAATGCGTATTTTGAAGTCTTTAAGTACCACTCAGTCATAGGGGATTTTCCACAAGGACTTACAAAAGTGCAGATTACACTGTAAAAATGCTTTTCAGTCAATAAAAGTCCGTTTTTACTAGGTAAATTTCTTTATGATGTTTAACTTTGGTTCAGGTCCTGATTCCGAGAAGTGAAATTTGGTGCAGTGAGGGGGAGAAACAACGTGGAAAGAAGAAAACCCTGCAATAGCCATTCAAAACCCCACAATCAGACCTTGTTTATGTGATATGGACTCTGAGCTTTCTCTTAAAAATGCATGTGATTAAGAAAATACTTTGAGAACTTAATAATAGTTCCCTGAAACCTGTGATCCACCTCTTATCTTTCTAACTCTTGGAAATGCAGCTAATAAGAATGTATGTTTTTACATTCATTCTGATTCATAAGAATCAGTAATACACTGATTCTTAGCAACAAAGTAGTTCTTTAATTAGTACAAAACTCAATAATTCATTGCCTATTGTTGTGCATGGCACATAACATTCGGTGACTTGTATTGGCATATTCGTTTACATGTGTCACTGCTGTACCTGTAATTTAGTTTAATGCCAGATCAATGTGCCAAGTGTGTGTGTGTGTGTGTGCGCGTGTGTGTGTGTATGTGTGTGTAAAACTCTTCCCAACAGTAGTTTCATGGAAATTCTCAGTAGTAACTAAAACAGTGTCCATTTTAAGAAATCACAATCAAAGTGCCTGTTTTTTGCAGGTATCCATAATATTCTTTACCCACACTAGGGCACTGAGTGGCTCATCAACAGTTTTCCTCGTAGGAAATTATTTAATATTATCTTTTAAGAAGGGAAACACTTGGCTGAAGGAGCAATTCATTGTCCATAATTCATTGTCCATAATTTTGCCAAGAAAGGTGTTGAATTTTGAGTTAGTTAAATCAAAATAAAAGCACAGGGCATGAAATCAGCTTGTGAGATCCAGTCAGATGGTTAATTCAGAGGAAAGACCAGATGCAGATGATCTGATTGAACTTTTCCAGTTTGAATTTTTCTCATTTCTCATGTTGAGACATATAGTTTCCTGATCCAGGGAATCATTTCTTGGCAGAGAAACTGAGTTTTTCCCACGTGACCTACTTGCCCAAAAGGAAGATGTCCGAAAAACAGTGCATGCCAGGACCTTTCTGTATCAATATCAATCTCCATCAAAATCATCTTGTCTCTACAGGTGTTCCAGCTAGAAGCTTTGGATGAAAAGGGATTCCAAAAAAATGAGGCAATCTCATCCCGAAACTATTTAAAACTACTCTCCTCTCTCTTGATAAACCGTCAGTAGGAAGTGTGTCGTTTATTCCCTCACTCCACACTGGATTCATATGGGCTGATAGCAGCAGGATTAAAAAATGTTTTCATCATGAGTTAAATCCCTAAGATTTAGAGTATTTTGTTTGTCTGAATGTCTAACCAGTACAAACCTTAGCAATCCATATTAAAATGGAGAATTCCTTCTTTTGGTATTCACAAGCATAACATACATAATCCTTTATCTCTGGCAAAGCTATTCACTTTTTGGCCTTTGGCTGTTCGATGTATACAGTATCTATAGTTATTGCATGCAAGAGTTCTCAACTGACTTGCAAACTCTTTGATCAAACCAGCTAAACTTGATTTTCCAGATTATTCAAGAGACAAGGCACACAACTCTCAGCTTTACAAGTCCTGGCAAGCAATCAAGACCCCATGCTCCCCACTCCCTTTATCAGAATCAAAGGTAAACAGGGAGCCAGTTCTCATTTAAATATTTAGCATCAGGATCTTGCCTAGACTTTCAGGGTTGTAGGAGCAGAAGAAAAACAACAGTTGCAGTGAGAAAAAGGTTTCTTTGGCATGGATGCCAAACTAAATAATGACACCCAAAGCAAAAACATGCTTCATTGAAACTTGACTTTAGTCGATTCAGCCTACTTAAAACAAAGCTTTTTTTGTCATTTCAAAAGTGAACATTGTACTTTGCTCTGGCAGCCATTTATACGTTTTTGAATGATTCGCTTATACATAAATCCCTGGCCTCCAGGCCTTTCAGCACCTCAAACCCGAGTGATTTGAAAACACAACTGAAAATTTCTGTATACAGCGCCTGCCCTTTTCTTCCTCTTAACCTTTTAAACCATCCATTCTGAGTGACAATGTTTTGACATACATTGTCATGGCGCATTTCTCCCCACTCCCGCTTTTATTCCTTTGGAAGTATTTACAAGAGATCAAGGACTGTATTTCCTTTTCCTGAGGAGCACGGTTCTTCATCACCCCCTCATGTATTTCTTTCTCCGTGGATGCCACCATGCTATCGACTTCACTAAGGCAGAATTATTGGAAGACATCATTTGTGACCACCTTTGTAATTTGTGCAATCTGTAGTAGGAAGGCAACTAACGAAAATCAGATTTCATTTTTTTTTTAAACTAAAGTAGCAATGTCAAAGCCTTTATTCAAACACTGATAAGTCTGCTTGGTTAGTGAGCAGCTGATGGGACTAGCAGAGTATAAATGGTACTAGTTTGAGAACGTGTGGTGGTTTGGAAGGGGTTGAGGAAGCAGAGGAACATTTTCTTAGCCCCTCTTTTCTTTGGAGGAGTTCAAAACTAGCACTGCTGGCATAGTCTTTGGTGAAAGTGCCCTTCTAGAGGCAGGAGTTCTTGGTACATCCTGAATTAGGTCTCAGCACATTTTCCAGTTGACTTCTTTTTTTTCTTCTTCTTCTAAAATTGGAGGTGGATGACCCTATCATTTTGGCTAAATTTCTAAATGTGCCATTGCCTTCTGCATCTCAGAAGTTTTCACAGATGTTAACAGAATACTTTCCTTACCTCGCTATGGCATCATCTGTTAGCTCTTGTTTGGCACTGCAGTGCAAGTTAATTGGGGGTTGCTCTTGCATTACAACCATACAGGTGTGACTGACAAGCATGGTGAAGTCAGAAGTGACACTTTCTACTAGGGTAGATCCCCCTAGAGGACTGCAGAGATGGAGTCAAATTCTCTACAAGCTGCTCCAATGCCCCAATGTAGACATAAACTGATCTCTTAAAGTCAATTCTGGGATAGGGTAAGTCCACCAACCATTATGGGACTTCCTTGAAAAGTCATTATTGCTAAGACCTACCTTTTAGAATAGATAAATATATTTAAAGATAGAAAATTCTTGTGGCTCTCAGAAGCTGTTGACCCTGTTTCTTACTTTATCTATATATATGTGTGTGTGTAAAACTGCACTCTTTTTTTTTTATCCCGCCCCTCTGACAACTTCTTCCTAGTCTCCTTTGCTCTTTCCACTTGTTCTGGAAGTGCCAGCCAGATAACATTATTTACTAGTAGAGTTTCAATTGCCGGCTCTATGGTAATCATTCTTTAATCTTGAGGCAACACTGTTCTTTAGGATTTTAGAGTCCTTTATTCAACTAATAACTAGGTATCTGCACTCAGATGTCCCCCAGATACCTCAAACTCAACCTGTCCAACACTGTCATTGGGTACACAACTGCTTCTGTTCTGTGGCCTGTGACCTGCATCTCCACGAATAGCACCATATTTACCACGTTTGTTTAAGCCATAAACCCAAGAGCCCTTCTGATTTTTTCTCTTTACTGACCTCATACATCTAATCAAACCAGGTCCTACTGACTCTGTGTGTCTAAAATTTCTTAGATCTGCCCATTTCACTCCATCCCCTTTGGCACTTGCAGGGCATAGCTCTGTACCACCTCCTGCCTGGGTTACTATTTGGACTTCTTGTTCTTGGCCTTGGAGATAGACCTTTCTGGACTATAAGACAAACCTGCCCTTCTCTTTAAAGCCATCAATAGCTCCCCCTTTCTCTTCAGATAAAATCTAAGCCTCTTTACATAGCCTGTATAATCTTATACTTTTTATACCTCTCCCACCCTATCTCTTTACTCTTCACTTCTTGAATGCTAGCCTTCAGATACTGACTTTCAGTTCTTTCAAATGCTCTTTAACTTCTGTATCTTCCCTCATGCTGTTTGTAGCCTTTTGCCTGGTTCTATTTGCTCTTCCTTATACCGGGATGATGCCACTCAACTTTTAAGTCTCCTTTAGACATGGCTATTTTTAGGAATCCTTCTTCAACGTCCCAACTCTGGGTTATAGTGCCTCCTATTGCCCCGCTACACTCCTGCACATAACACTTACCTGTGGATTTGATTGTCTCTTTTTTTTTTTTTTTTTTTTTAACTTATTTATTTTTTTATTTTTATTTTTTATTATACTTTAAGTTTTAGGGTACATGTGCACATTGTGCAGGTTAGTTACATATGTATACATGTGCCATGCTGGTGCGCTGCACCCATTAACTCGTCATCTAGCATTAGGTATATCTCCCAATGCTATCCCTCCCCCCTCCCCCCTCCCCACCACAGTCCCCAGAGTATGGTATTCCCCTTCCTGTGTCCATGTGATCTCATTGTTCAATTCCCACCTATGAGTGAGAACATGCGGTGTTTGGTTTTTTGTTCTTGCGATAGTTTACTGAGAATGATGGTTTCCAATTTCATCCATGTCCCTACAAAGGATATGAACTCATCATTTTTTATGGCTGCATAGTATTCCATGGTGTATATGTGCCACATTTTCTTAATCCAGTCTATCATTGTTGGACATTTGGGTTGGTTCCAAGTCTTTGCTATTGTGAATAATGCCGCAATAAACATACGTGTGCATGTGTCTTTATAGCAGCATGATTTATAGTCATTTGGGTATATACCCAGTAATGGGATGGCTGGGTCAAATGGTATTTCTAGTTCTAGATCCCTGAGGAATCGCCACACTGACTTCCACAATGGTTGAACTAGAGAGTTTCTATTTTTCACTCTCCCTTAAGTTCTGTAAGGCCAGTGACTTGGAAAATGTCCAGTATGTAATAGGCAGTTAATAAATAGTGGCCAGGTGCAGTGGCTTATGCCTGTAATCCCAGCACTTTGGGAGGACAAGGCGGGTGGATCACAAGGTCAAGAGATTGAGACCATCCTGGCCAACATGGTGAAAACCCATCTCTACTAAAAATACAAAAATTAGCTGGGCGTGGTGGCACGCACCTGTAGTCCCAGCTACTCAGGAGACTGAGGCAGGAGAATCGCTTGAACCCGGGAGGCAGAGGTTGCAGTGAGCTGAGATCATGCCACTGCACTCCAGCCTGGCAACAGAGCAAGACTCAGTCTCAATAAATACATACATAAATAAATAAAATAAAAATAAATACAAAATAAATAGTTTGTGGGAAAAAAAGAACAAATGAATGCATCAAAACAGAGTTTGTCAATACTAGCAGGCCCTCCTTGCTTGATGAGGCAGATAATGTGCCTCCTTCATTTTATATTCCCAAATCTGTTGCTGTTAGAATCATATTTAATTGAGTAGGGAGAGAAGGTCAAGGCAACGTGAGGGTTTGCAGGGTCCTTAGGTATTATGTTCATTTTATAGATAAAATAGGTAAGGCCCGGGGAGATTAAATCACTCATTATCATCCCATAGGATTACTCCTGTGACTCCCAGCCCAGCATCATCTTTCCTCAGCCTTTTAAATTTCTGCCACCTTGATATGTATGAAATAGCAGCTCGCCTTGGGGTTTCTTTGTTTTAATTTGAATTACCCTGATTACTACTGAGTTGAACATATTTCACACACACACACACACACACACACACACACACATATATATTTAGATGGAGTCTTGCTCTGTCACCCAGGCTAGAGTGCAGTCGTGCGATCTCAGCTCACTGCAAATTCCGCCTCCCAGGTTCAAGCAATTCTCCTGCCTCAGCCCCCGGAGTAGCTGGGATTACAGGTGCATGCTACCACACCAGCTAATTTTTGTATTTTTAATAGAGATGGGGTTTCACCATCTTGGCCAGGCTGGTCCCAAACTCCTGACCTCAGGTGATCCGCCTTGGCCTTGGCCTCCCAAAGTGCTGGGATTACAGGCGTAAGCCACTGTGGCTGGCCCCATATTTCTAATATTTAACAGCAAATTGGGGTTTCTCTTTTTTCTGGTTGCCTGTTTATATCCTTTGTCCATTTTTTATTGGATCATTTATTTTTCTTACACATTTTAAGGCATTGTTTATATATATTCTGTATACTAATTCTTTGTTGTTTACATGACTTGCAAATATCTAGCAAATGTGCAGATTTTATAACCTGTGATCCAGCATTCTATGCTTAGGCATACACCCTGGAGAAAAACTCTCTCACACATGCCCAAGGAGCTATTTAGGCGGGTGTTTCCTGTGGTGCTATTTGTAAAAGCACAAAAAGTGAACTAGCCTAAATGTACATTCAGTGAGTGAATGACTCATCAAATTATGGTATATTCACATAATGGAAATAAGAGGTTAAATGAATAAACTGGCTCTACATGTTATTAACAGAGATGATGCCAGAAAATATTATATTGGCCAAAAATGCAAATAAAAAATCAATACATACGGTATTGGATATATACAAGTTTTAAACGTCCCACAAAATAATTCTAAATAATGTTTATGGGTAAATACATATAAGGCAAAAGCAAAAACCACACAGTGCAGAATAATGTTTGCTTCTAGGGAAGAAGATGGAGTAAAGGTAGAATATTCAACTGGATCGGCAGCATTTCTTTAAAAGAGATTAGTGAAAAACACCAAAATATTCAAAATATTAGCATGTGTGAAAAGAGTTGTGAGTAAATGCATGCCTGTTATATTAGTCTCTGTAGTGTTTGTGTGTGTTTGAAATATTTTCTAATTAAAGGGAAAAAAGGCAAAGAACGTATGCCAGAACTTTCTTCCAGGCAGACATGGCAGAATATGCACATCTTTGAGGCCTGGGAGAACATGATCCATCTGAGAAATTATAGAAGGAGTGAAGGGTTCCAGTGATGGAGGAAGGTTCTGGTGAAGTAGGTGGTCGGAGAAAGGCAGATCATGAAATACCCTGCTAGCTGACCCAGGGTTGGGAACAGTTGTCAGACTATGAACATTATAATTCCTGGAAGGAGAAATACATCAGTGGAAATAACAAGCTTCCATTAAACCTTTAAATTTATTCATGTTAACCAATTATAGGAGCTTTAAATAACTCAAAATGTTTGTAGTCTGACGCCTTCTCTTAGTCATAAGGAAAATGAGGCCCAGAAAAATGAAAACATAAGGAAAAGGGAGAGCATTTTGCATAAGAACATTGAGATACAACTAACCCAGTGATTCTGTATATTTACATTGGCTGACCTGTTCACTGATATGACAGCTAACAATACTGTAGATATAGTAGGTTTTTGAGACAATGGTACAGAGGATAGATACATTTTGATTAGGAGGTACGGACATTGTTTTGACTAATAGGACATAACAATGCAGACTTCTGGGCATCAAACAGCTAACACAAAGTGGGCTATTCCTGTTATATGGAGATAATGCAGAGGCTCCTAGGGAGAGATTGGAGTTAAACTGCTGCCACCTCACAGTTGTGCCAGGATGGGCTGATCAATATCTTGCTGGGATCTCCCAGGCTTTTATGGCTCCTATAAAGACTGTCTTATTAGGTAGCCCAAGGCCAAGAGATAACTGTAAGGATCTTCTATGAAGGTTTACAACAGTGATCTAAGGTCACCACCACTAAGGTAGGTCCCTGTGAGTTTTTTCAAGGACTTTCTTCGGTTGTGGGCAAGATGTAAGGCCTAGAAAGCCCCAGGGCATCTGCCTGAGGATCACTGTCAGGTCTCACTTTGGTAAAGATAAAGGAGGCGGCAGAATGCAGTGTGAACCACTCTGTCCAAATTAGCTCATCTATCAGCTCTCCCATCATAGCTGATCTCACATTTCCCCAGTTAGAAATACTGATTTATGAGGCTGGGCATGGTGGCTCACACCTATAATCCCAACGCTTTGGGAGGCTGGGATGGGAGGATCCATTGAGCCCAGGAGTTCAAGATCACCCTGAGCAACATAGGGAAACCTTGTTTCTACAAAAAATAAGTTAGCTGGGCATTGTCGCATGCACCTGTAGTCTCAGCTATGCAAGAGGCTGAGGTGGGAGGTTAGCTTGAGCACAGGAGGTCAAGGTTCCAGTGAACCTTGATCATGCCACTGCACTCCAGCCTGGGCAATAGAGTGAGAACCTGTCTCAAAAAAAAAAATACCAAAATACTGATTTATGGACACCAGAGGGGCTTGATGCCTCCTTTGACATGAACAAATGGGGCTGTTCAGAGAAGAGGTTCTTCCGAAGATATCACTAGAAGCTTTTATTCCACAGGCATATCAATACTACAATGAATTTATTAGATTAGCTAATTGCATCTTTAAAAAGAATAGGGAGCTTTGTCATTAAGAGGTGAGATGGAAGACTGGCAGGTTTCAGCCTGTTGATGATAGGCTAGACTAAATAAAAACATCAGAGCCTTAAACATCTCTTGGCTAACTCCCACTCAGACATTTTCAGGTTTCCTCTATCTTACAGGTCCTCATAAGTGTAACACTTATGAATATTTTAATAAAAACTCATTTGTGTGATTTGTGTTTAATGTTTGTCTTTCTAGATAGCCTGCAAACTTCACAAGTAGAGGGACCGCATCTTTTATTGTTTACGACAGAGTGTCCAATCTTTTGTCTTCCTGGGCCACACTGGAAGAAGAATTGTCTTGGGCCACACATAAAATACACCAACACTAACCATAGCTGATGAGTTAAAAAAATTGCAAAAAAAAAATCTCATAATGTTTTAAGAAAGTTTAGGAATTTGTGTTGGGCCACATTCAAAGCTGTCCTGGGCCACATGTGGCACATGGTCTGTGGGTCGGACAAGTTTGGACAATATCCCAGAGCCTAACCTGGTGTCTAGTTTATAGTAGGGGCTCAGCATATACATGTTGAATATATATGTGAGTAAATGAGTGAATAAACATAAGAAAATGAGTGAATTAAAAATGAGCAAATCAATGGATGGTACTGGTAGAGCAGCAAGAATACTAATGAGAAGGGTAGCCCACATAGGCCACCATGAGTGAGGTCCTGCCCTTCAAGCAATCAACATGAGATAGGGCCAGGAGTAGCAAATGTTTTAGGGTCAGTAAGGAAAAGTTCCCAAGCAATGGGGGAATCCAGAAGCTGTTTCTGGGAATAAAGAACGTAAGTTATCCCTGGAGGTGTTCCAAAGTTAAATTTGACCTGTTTGTTAATTTTCCCTGTGTTGACCACATCAGAATACACTGAACGATTACTGCAATGTCATCCCACAACCTCAAAAGACAGTATGTAGAGAAGGGCCATGACAGCATCTCTTTAAATATGTATTTAGTCATTATAGAGTTTGTAAGTTCTGGACTCTGATAATCCTCAAACTCTTCACACAACTGTTTGTTGTAACTGACGTCATCTTTTATGCTTAATTGAACTACTTGTTCTTAAGATGACTCAGGACACAAAGACATTGGATACATATGAAATATTGCCATACCATAACCATTTGATTCTTGATGACTTACCTTAAAGAATAGTGTATTACTTCCACTTTCCCATGACATTTAAATCTTGGCTTATGAGATTCCTAGGAAAGGAAGTACAAAAAGATCCAGAACAAATCAGAATTCAGTTGTCTGTGTGATCTAGCTGCCCCTCCCATTACCTTTAAGCTATACGTAGATGGGCCAAAAATGTAGAAGTCTTACAGGATATAAAATATTTTATCTTTTGTTCTGGGCTAATAAATAGAGATATCAATTTCATGGTGATCGTCACTGATCTTTACTTTAAAAACTGATAATTCATTTTTTGGTTCAAGGTAGACTAATAACTCTGTGATATCATTGCTCTTTTTGAGCATGTCGCTCATACACATAGGCTCAAGGAAGAGTCATAATTAGGCTGGAATTTTATATACTGCTTCTGCAATAAGGGGATATCATTAGTATTTTCAAAAATATAATCTCTTTAGCTTTTGTTCAAATATGATTCAAATTTTAAAAAGTAAGACTTTATTTTTAAGAGCAGTTTTAGGTTTCTGGGAAAATTAAGCAGAAAGAGAGTTTCCAGTACTTCCTCTATCCCCAACACCACACTTTCCCCATTATTAAAATTTTGTTTTAGGGTGGTACATTTTTACGGCTGATGAACCAATATTGATATCTTATTAAAGTTCATAGTTGACACTAGTTTTTCTCTCTGTGTTGTCTAATTTTATGGGTTTTGACAGTTATGTAATGCCATGTATCCACCATTATACATAATAAAAACTGTCCTAAAATTTATTGTGCTCCACCTATTTATCTCTCCCTCCTCTCAACCGCTCAATGATTTAATTTATAAAAAATTATAGACATGTGTAAACTACCATGGAGGTCTCTACGTGGGATTCAAGTCATGTTCCTTTAGTTATTATCATGTTTCTGGCATTATTCTATTTTGCTGTAAAATTAGCCAGGGCTTCCACTGGACCACTAGGAGATTTGTCAACTTTATGTTAAAAACATTTTGCTTCTTGCCAACCTAAAAGACCTGCCTTAGAGAGAGAAATAAGGTGTTAGGGACTTGGTACCCATGGCCCAGGAAGAGTTCTGGGGCAACATAAGAGCAAGTCCCATAAAAGGCTCCCAGCATCTCTCCTTCCGCAAATGTGGTGCTGAAACCAAAGTTGACTATATTTAAGTTATGTTCTTCATGCAGTAGGATGTTCTGCGGCTTCAGGTCCCAGTTCACGATTTTCTTTCTGTAGCTGTACTGGAGGGTGGACGGTGTCTGCTTAAACATGGCCTGGGCCTTCTTGTCATCTTTGACGTGGCTGTGATGGTATATTTGGTGGAAAAGCACTCCTTCGAGGGCATATTCCATCACTAAATAGGGTGTCCACCTGCCAATCACCTGGTTGAGTTTAATGATGTTCAGGTGATTCGGGACCTTCATGATTTCTACCTCTTTCTGTAGAGAGAGGCTAGGGAAGCCACTCATTTTATAGATGATTTTTGTAACCACCTGTGTCCCAGTCAGTATGTGCCCTGTTAGCTTCACCTTGACGAACACGCCCCTGCCAATGGTCTTGAGGAGCATGTACTTTTTGATCTCCTCCCTAGGTGAGTTGGAGGCCAAGCTCTGCTACATGGTGCCTCCTAACTACAAATCCTACCTATGCAAGCTATGCTAACTCATGAACAATGCCAACTGTACTAACTAGGCTAACACTGCTAATAGACTCCACCAATTGTATTAACTTTGCTAATACTACTAAGTATTATTAGTATGCTAATAATAACTATGCTAACAATACAAACCAACAGTACTAACTATACTAACTGCACTAGAAATCCTAACTAAAAAAGTTAAATGGGAAAAAAGAAAAAAGTGAGAAAAATTGCAAAGAAAATAGATGAAATGGGAAAAAGAAAAAATAATAAAGTGAGAAAATAAAAATAAACATGAGAAAAACAAAAATAAAGAAAAGAAATGAAAGAAATAAGAGAAAGGAAACAGAAAAGAAAAAATAAATTGAAAAATGAAGAAAAAAGGGGGAAAAAAAGAAAAAATGTAGAGAAAAGAGGAAAAGATAGGAAAAAAAAAAAAAAAACAGCAACAACAAGGAGAAAACAAGCTAGATACAATCAGAGTCCACAGGTTACCAAAAACAGCTTCCTGGTCTACACGAACCAAAAACCTAGGCCCAGTTGGGGCCTTATATAGATGTGTGTAATTCCATCACAGTGACTGTTTTTTTTTAATTTAATTTGATTTAATTTTTTTTGTGATGGAGTCTCATTCTGTCACCAGGCTGGAGTGCAGTGGCGCGATCTTGGCTCACAACAACCTCCGCCTCCCGGGTTCAAGCGATTCTCCAGCCTCAGCCTCCCAAGTAGCTGGGACTTCAGGCGCCCGCCACCATACTGGGATAATTTTTTGTATTTTTAGTAGAGACGGGGTTTCACCGTGTTAGCCAGGATGGTCTTGATCTCCTGACCTCGTGATCCACCTGCCTTGGCCTTCCAAAGTGCTGGGATTACAGGCGTGAGCCACCTTGCGTGGCCCACAGTGGCTCTTTGTGATGTCGGGGTAAAACATGGACTAATCATGACTGGATATATTTCACTATGGTTTTTTCACTTTTGGCCCCAAGAACATTTTCTTTTTTTAATAAAAAGTGCTTTTTATCTAGGTGGGTCATAGAGATTGATGGTTTCTTAGCTACTTAAACCTGTACGATGCCTCAATGGCATTTTCGTTTGTAGTTTGAAAATCTGCAATGAATTTTGGCTTTCAAAGACCTCCTAATGTCTACATTGAAAATATTCCATTCCTTTTTTAAAAAAACTCTGAATGATTCGTCTCAGTAATGGTGGGGATGAGGGGGATATTTTTCTTCTCTTGTAGGGTTTTTCCTTTCTCATATGGTTGAGATCATGTCACAGATGCAGAAGGAAACAGACAGACCCTACCCTTATGGAGCTTATCCTCGTACGGTGATGAGCATCAGGTGAAGTGGGGACCAGAGAATAGTCTTCTGGGCCACAGGTTGGTGCTGGGTGAGGTGGAAGGAGGTGCTTCCTGGAAGCCAGAGTGCTGAGCCCCGCAGTACGAATAGGAGTCACCTAAGTGAGCACGGGACTGCTTAGGAGAGTAGCCTCTGTGAAGGCCTAGGGATGACAGAGTGTGGCACGCTGGAGGGATGATGCTAGTCTAAAGGTGGGACTGGGGCTGGGATGGGAGAGCTCAATTCCCAGGACAGAATCGGAGCCTGTGTTCTGAGAGCAGAGGGCTCTATGGAATAGTTTAATGTAAAGGGGACACAGTCAGGTCTGTGTCTCAGGAAGGGACATCTGGTAGCTCTTGGAGGGTAAGGTGGACGGGGCTGGCAGTGAACAGGCTGACAAGTGAGTACTTGGCAACCACCACAGTGGGATCCTCTGCAGTGGGAGAGGAGCCCAGCCTGGGCAGGGAGTCAAGGGGCAGAGCTGTAGGACCCCTCAGAGTGAACTCCTGCTCTCTGCACCCCAGCTGTGTCACCAGAGGGAGGGGACCACCTATGGAGCCCCACATTTCCTGCAGGTTGGGTGGGAATGACGCCTTGTTCAACAGACCTAAGCACCACCATTTTACATGTGGAGAGACTGTAGGGCCCTTGACACCATGGTTATCCTAGGCCATGAGAGGAAGTGAGAGCTTTGTGTGAAATATTTTAATTCTTCCTTTGTTTACTGGAATTCTTACTTTGTTTAAAGACTCCATAGTTTTACTCATTGACCCACTTTCATTAAACAAATAATTTTTTTGAATCTTTTGAAAATTTCAATAACTTTTGGGGTACAAGTGGTTTTTGGTTACATGGCTGAATTGTATTGTGGTGAAGTCTGAGATTTTTAGTGCATTCATTCCTCAAGTAATGTGCACTGAACTCAATATGTAGATTTTTACTCCTCACCTGCCTCCCACCCTCCTCTCTTCTGACTGAGTCTCTAAAGCTCATTATACCACTCTGTATGTGTTTGCATACCAATAGCTTAGCTCTCACTTATAAGTGAGAACACCGTGGTTTTCCATTCCTGGGTTACTTCACTTGGAATGATGGCCTCCATCCTTCCTCTTTTTTTATTGGTGACAACAGTCAACTGTGGCTCATTTGAGAGTAAAATTATCTCTTGTTCCCAAGTCATCAAAATAATCACATGCTCCCATAACTAACACCATCTTAGGCATCATCAACATCATCAACAATCTTTACTAAACACCTAGATGTGCATGATACTGTTAGGTTTGACCTATCAGAAGGAACTATTTCCGGATCCCTGAAACTTGCCCAGAGCTTTCTTTAACACTCAGAGAGCATGCTTGAAATAGAAAAATCGTTCACTTGGCTTTGTCAAGCAATCAGGCTGAGATCCCTGGAGTAGATACCCTTTTCCCTGATGTTGCTGCCATGTGTTGTAGGAGTAAAGCAAATACAAAATATGGTAGAGGAGGCATCTCTCTACTGTTGACCAAAGGACCAGGAATTTCCCAGCTCTGCAGTAACTGAACTCTCTAAAGAAGAGCATGACAAATTCGTATGAATATTACCTTCTTTAGCTTTCATAGAAGCCTCTAAAGCATGACACTTAATTGTTTTTCTTATTAGTTCAAAAATAAAACATGTTGAAGATATTACCATGGCTACTCCTTTAATTAATAAAAAGGCTGTGTTGAGTTTAAAAACAACTAACTCTTTTCATATCCAAGTTACTTTTAGTAGCTATTATAAATTATTACCTTCCTTTACATCAGAAGTTTCTTATGACTAAAGGCCGAGCCAGCCCCCATGATGCTCTTTAACAATGACTCTTATGTTTCTTTTGGTAAACTCATAATGTTAATTACACTGTGCAACAGATGGAGCGCCTTCCATCAAGGACCTCAATGCACCTTAGAAACATCATGAGTCATCAAAGCCCTTCTGTAATGGAGGTAAATATCCATGGCCACAATTTTACAGTTAAAGAAGCACGAAGAAGGTAAGTGTCTTTGTTTTTTAAAGCCGAATACATTTCGATAAAACAATTTATCATTTAAGAAGGCAGAGAAACTCGAAGAATATTTACTGAACAAAGAAATGAATGAAATGGTTCATCAGCAAGATTTGGTTCCCTCTCAATAAATACCTGAACGATATTAATTATTTTGATGAGTGATGGGTAAATAGGTCAGAAGCTATCTACTGCCAGCTAATCAGTCTTTATAATGATTGGTGTAGAAAATGGCTACTTGACTACCATAGTGATAGAGCAAATCTAGATAATAAAAATGGCCTCTTTTGTAACATGATACAGAAACACTGAAATTTTGAGCTAAAAGATTCTAAAGGTTGTCCAGTTAAGCACTTTAACATTTTAGATGAGAAAATTGAGATCCAGAAATGTTAATAGGTGGCCTGCATGAAATCATTTAGCTTTTGAAACCTTAATTTAATTTAATACTTCTTCCTGTTTCAGAAAGTATTTACTTGGCTCGGTCTCTCAGCTGGTTAGTGGCATTGATAACTAGAATCCAGGCTCCTGAACTTAAGTAATCCATCTTCCCGCCAAATTTCATTTAAAAAAAAACTTTTACAAATGATTGTCTTCCTACACCCTAAGTATCATAAAAAACGTATAAAGTGAAATTTGTTAGGAGGTTCCTTTTGTTACACTTTTCT
The DNA here is from genome assembly GCF_029289425.2 of Pan paniscus. Lineage (NCBI taxonomy): Eukaryota > Metazoa > Chordata > Mammalia > Primates > Hominidae > Pan > Pan paniscus. The sequence goes on from NC_073263.2 coordinate 74,996,615, forward strand.
TTAATTGATGGGGAATCTGATATTCAGGAAATTGAAGGGAATCACTCAGGGTCCCATGGCTGGTTACCAGCATACAGAGGGCTAGAATCCCTACTTCCCCTCTTTTCCACTACTTCACAATCTGGAACTTTCATCTGTTAATCAAGATACCAATAACCAAAACCACCTATATAATTTCATTCTGATTTTTCTGCAATCTTTGTTTGCTAAAAACAAATGAGAAATAAACAAGGTAATATTAGGGATTTTAAAAATGAAAAAAAAAAAAATAGAGTCCAGGACATATCATTAGATCAGTAATAACTGAAATTCCCATCATTTATTTGCTATCTTTCAAACCTGTGAATCCAGATAATGATTATAATTTATTCTAAGAACATTGAAGCATTATAAGATACCAAAGTGCTTACTGACTTTTCAGAGATTAAACTATTTCCATGAAGGTTTCAAGGCTGTACATTTTTTTTTATTTATGATGAAAACTGGAAACCACAGGCAAAATGTATAGTAATCCTCACTGAGCAAGAACATCTAAATAAAATAGCACATTGATTCTTTTTTTTTTTTTTTTTTTTTTTAGCGCGAGACAGGATCTAACTATGTTGCCCAGGCTGGTATTGAACTCTTATGCTTACGCAATCCTCCCACCTTGCTCTCCCAAATTGTTGGGATTACAGGTGTGAGCCACTGCACCCAGCCTACACATTGATTCTGAATCATCATTGATGACTAAGCGTTTCTAGCATTTTTATATATTTTGAGTTTGCATCATCCCATTCTACAATCACAATTCTTTAATTAAATGGAGATCACCCAATGACACAGAAGAATGCTTGAATTAGTTTTCAAGATGATAGTTTTTCCTCTAATTTTTACATAGCCTTTCCTCCTGTGGAAGTTAGCATGCAAATATACACTTTGGACCATCTAGTCTATTTTTTTTTTAAATTCTAAAGTGAAAGAGCCATGTCATACAAATATTACAATAGGATAACACTTTGAACTTATATGGCATTTTTAATTGAAGTTGGTAAGGACTATGGGCAATTCTTTGGAGAGCCCTGTGAACGAGTGAAACAGACTCCTCCTATTTCCGAGATGGAGAAGGTGAGGACTAGGGGTGGAGGTGAGGAGGAGAATTGTTAAAGACTTTCCTTGAACGCAGTTCTCAAGTTGTCAAGTGCTCCTTGTATGTCTTCAACTTCAATGGCAGATACAGTAGACCTAGGGAGGAAGTATTGGACTGTGATTCTGAAAATATCACCTCTAGACATATTTCCTATTGCTAATATTTATTCTGCTGCCTTTACATCTCGTTTCCTTGACACACATAATCTTACCGTATGAAAATGATTCCCTGTTACTATATGTATTGGAAATCATTCGTAGAGCTTTGCATTACTCTGTTTATCTCTCCGTGTGTACTAGGGTCTTTGAAAGGTTGTACTGTGGAATTTGTACTGTGAGTTGAATATTAATAAGATAAGGAGAAGAAACAAGTTTTCCCCTTCCTTTATAACCCCACACTGGCCCTGTGAGCAGGAAAACCAGCTCACATGGGTAGGCCTAGACATCCCAGCTCTGCCCTCCGTATCCCGTTAATACCTCATGACAAATGGAGGGGCTGCTTTATGACAGTTTTGGATTTTCTAAGTAAAACATTCAAGAAGTCAGCATCCTCTGCTTTAGTTGAGTGCTTTATTTATTAGGGGAACTATGAAATTTTAGCCTGTTGCTCTCCTTTTTACCTTTTTTTTTTTAAGTATAGTTAAGGATTAGCAAAGACTTTTACCACAAGGAACAAAGCATTTCAAACTCCTTAAAGAGATAACACTAATATTCTACTTTATTTCTGTATTTGTACATACAAAAACTAATTTTTGTAGATATTTTTCCTCTTGCAGGCTCTTATCTTCCTCTCCTTGTCTAGGCCCTTAACCTCAGTGTAAAAGAGGCAAATGATCTATAGAAAAATATTTTAGGTGTATATATAAATGAAGCTTAGAATGAGAAAGTTAAGATGGGAAAGTTGAGACTAAAGTTTCTTTTTATTTTTTCCTATAGCTGATTGATAGGTAAACTCAGAGGCCATTTTTTAATCAGTGGTTATTGTACTTTACATTCTTACATCTATTACACCATCTGAGAATACCCAAGTGTTTAATGGCAATTGGAATGGAATCTTCATAACATCTTTTCAAATTAAATAGATGGCTTGCATTGTTAGTCTCATTCGTTAGAGAGAGAAACGATATTAATTGTGAATTACGTGAACCAAAGAACATTGGTAGCCTAACTAGTAACTGAAGTCTAAGTTCAAGTTCTTGCTCTAAAAATTTGAATTCAGGTCAGTTCAACAAACTGGAAGGAGTCTCTACCATGCCATGCACAAGGCTGTAGTATAAGTCGGAAGGGAGAGTAAGGGTTACATTAAGGTTAGTTTTCAGGCCACTGACTCCAGATTTTAAAATTATGACTGAAATTATATACTTTTCTGTATATTGTGTTCTGTAGTTGGAAAAAAAGTATAGAGAGTGATGAGGTGCCCAATAAATGCTCAGATATGAGAATGGAGTCAATAATTGGTAACTAAGTTATTTCAAAGTAAGATGAGAGTCAAATTTATTTCTAAGCAATGGGAATTTTGATATTTATTTACCAAAGCTTCTGAAAATTATTACAACTTCTAAAAGCCATTCTATCAATGATATTAACTGAATCTTTATCATATGCAAAGCATCGTCCCAGGTGCTATGGGGATCCAGAAATAAGAATCCGAAGGGCAGCATTGAGCACTAGAAGCTAACATGGAATAAGTGCTTGCACAGAGTCATGACCTCTGGTTTACCAATTACGAAGCCTTAGCTCATTTTTCTGCATTACTCCCTCAATTGCTTTGGTTTATATAGCTTCCCACTTTCAGTAGACTTTATATTATAGAATGTTCCCATTTACTATTTTATTGTATCTCTTTAGCATTCTTGAGATTGAAGCAATGCATTTTTTATGATCTCCATTACATAGACCCAACTGAAGTTAGTAAGAAGTTAAATGAATTTTTCAAGGTCAAGCAAAGAGCAAGGGTGAGACCTCTGTCTCCTGTCTACCCCACTCATTTTCTTTTCACTAAACTGCCTTGCCTGAAGGACTATTTGAGCTTCCTAGTAAAAAGTTGAAAGGCACTTCATAATATTTTCTTCAGTAAGCTTTCTCTTAAGATATTTTATTACACTATCATTACAATGAAAATAAGGAAATAAAAATATATCTCATCCCACTCACCCAATTTATTTTCCTCAATGATCTTCTATGCTGATATAAAGTTTTAAAAATGAGATCATATCACATTAATTGCTGCATCCAATAAATGTTGAGTGATTATTGTACTAACTGTAGGAATGACTATAAAAGAATCTCAACCCTTTCTTATGGTATATATCATCTGCCTTCGATATTTATATATCACATTTCTTGTCTTCTGAATTAGATTTTAGTTGTTGGGGGATAGAATCCATATCTGACCTACTTTTGTTTTAAATCTCCTCAGCACTTTGCACCACAAACTGAATGGAGAACAGAGAACCGTGCTCAATAAACGTTTGCTTAATGAATGAGTGATTACTTCTGCTGAGGAAAACAAAACATGAACACGTTGGTGACAGTGGATTAATTCTCTGCTTGCCTTCTCTCCCTCTTCCTTTTGTTTGAGATCCCTGAAGGCTCTTGCTGGGTGTTTTCTCTCTCCAGTAGCATAGCTGGTCCTTGAAAGCCTAACTTTAAGTCCTGGTCTCACATTCCTAGTGTCTCTCTTGTGGCTTCCTGGTTCCACACAAGTACTCCAAAAATGTTTGTAGAATGGAGGCAGCAAGGAAGGAGGGCGGGGAGAAAGAGTAGCTAATGATATGCTTAACAATTCTTGCATGCTCTCTAAGAGCTGGGAACTGCTTTAAATGCCTTATTGGATCAAGTCATTCACTCCCTTCAACAATCCTACTAAGTAGATCCAATCAGTAGCCCCAATTAAAACCAAACCACAGAGAGAGTAAGTAATTTGTCCAAGCTCACATAGCTAAGTGGTAAAGGCAGAATTCAGACCCAGTGTTTTGGTTTTTTGTTTGTTTGTTTTTGTTGTTTGTTTGTTTTGTCACTGAGTTAATTTGTGTCTTGATATAGCCACCTGGATTTTCAGTACAGCACAGGATAAAAAAGGTAAGGAAGGAAACAACAGTCACTAACAGAGCATCGGTAACAACCAACATATTACAGTGGAAGAAGCCTAGAAAGAGCCGAAAATCCTATGTCCCAATAAGAATGTTTTCGTATTCAGTTAACTTCATCTAATGTCTCTGGACTTACTATTCTAATCTGCTAAATGGGTATAATTATCCTAGACCTGCCTTGCTCAGAGTTGTAAATTTATGCAAACACAATTTGAAATTAAGTGTATAATGTGCTATGACTATGTAAGCTAAGTATTTTAACAGCTGTTATATACATGTCACAGCATATTTTACCTGTTACTCTCAACAAATCTTCATATAACAAATATTAACTTTATTCAACTGAATAGAGGCACAAAATGAGCATTATTAGACTTTATAGATTCTGCGCAAATGCAGCTTGATAAAAAGTTTTAATATTATCAAAGGCTTTTTATATAAAGTTTTATGATGGCGCTGAATGGAGTCTCAGTTGAATATTAAACATAGCGAGCATTACCCAATGAACTCACGATACAAGGGTGGAGGAAATGTTGTCGTTGGTGGTATTGGGGTAAATATATAATGAGAGAAAAGAGCTCCACCTGCTGATCAGCAGTGCCACTTCCTACCACACCCTTGGAAGTCAGCCTCATACACAGTGGATCATAGCCTGTTCACTTTGGAAAATAACGTTAGGAACATAATTACCATCACCACATACACGCAAATGCACAAAGCCTACCACTTACTGAGTACTTATTTTTTCCCAGGCGATGGAAAGTGATTTCTATTAATCCTGATACCCCGCCTCCCCCCTCGCCCAGGGGTAGTGATAGAGCAGAGCCTGAATCCGGGCCACTCGGCTCAAAGCCTGAATCTTCCATTTTCTAGGTGTGGCCTTGGGCAATAAATTTCCCTTGGCCTTCATTTCTCCATCTGTAAACAGAGATTATAATAACTTCTACCTCATCGGGTTGTTACAACGATTCAATGAATCAATGTTTGTGAAGAATTTACAAAAATTGGCCGGGGGCGGTGGCTCACGCCTGTTATCCCAGCACTTCGGGAGGCCGAGGTGGGAGGATCACGAGGTCAGGAGATCGAGACCATCCTAGCTAACATGGTGAAACCTCGTCTCTACTAAAAATACGAAAAATTTGCCGGGCGTTGTGGCGGGCGCCTGTAGTCCCAGCTTACTCGGGAGGCTGAGGCAAGAGAATGGCGTGAACCCGGGAGGCGGAGCTTGCAGTGAGCCGTGATCGCAACACTGCACTCTAGCCTGGGCGACAGAGCGAGACTCCATCTCAAAACAACAACAACAACAACAACAAAAAAGAATTTACAAAAATTCTTAGTGTATGATAAGCATTTGTGAGATAGATTTTTAAAAAGGAAAACAAGCTGTAATTTACACAACTTTATTAGAGAACTCTTAAAGAGATAAACTCAGGAGTTGAACACAGACTGTCTGACCCCAGTGCCTATGCTCTTAAGTACCAGGCTATGTAGCTTCTCAATATGTGACTATGATGAAATAAAACCTAAAGGAACTAAGGACATGTCGTTGAGTTATTTACAGGAATGATGATTTGCTATTTGAATTACATCAAGTTTAGCTCTTTCCGTTATTTTATTTCTTATGTTGGATTCCTAATCATTGCCTCCCCAACCCCTTAGCTTCAGCCAATTGTTGCTACAGGAATTTTCACAAAACATAGCCATAATGATCCCACATGATGGCAATCATGAAACACTTCTCTTTTTATTTTTCTTATCATTTTGATGGCATTTCCTAAGCACCTCCTTGCCACTGCTTGCAAATTTCTCATTTTAAGGTTCTGTCTCAACTGGATTGTTAAAATCACAATCCAACTCCTGATATAAAGGCATGTAGTAGTCATGATAATCGGTTCACTCTGTTGAGGCTGCTTATGGGAATGTTCGTGGTCCAGAGAAATCATAAAGAAACGACTTCATGTTTAACACAGTGTCAAATTGGCTCCAACTGCTGAGGCAATGACTTTAGACTCGTTGGAGAAATTTGGAATTTGGGTTGAAGGGTGGGACATCCTGCTTCGAGTTGGCTGATGATTCCTATTTGAGAAAAGCGGAGAGTCTAAAGGTAAGAGGAAATATTGGAGGAAAGTTCTGAGCATCAGTAACCCCAAACTGAAGTTGAAGAAGAGACAAAGCCATAGAGGGCCATCCACATACAGCTTCTTTTCCCACCTAATGCCAACATATTACAAGATGTAGTCACAATTTAATGATATGGGAAGTGGAATAAAATATTTATTTGGAGAAACGATTGGAAACTTATTACACCATTTTAAGTATAATTGGATCTGTCTGAATTTTACAAGGCCTTTAAAAAATTTGTTAAGCACCCAAAAAGAAACAAAGATAATTAAAATATTGGGAAATAGAGTAGATGAAGAAAAGTTAAAGGGCTGTGGGAAATGTAATTTGAAAAGAAAGCAATTAGGGAAAACTTCAGTGTTTTCAAGTCTATGGAATGTTATTTATTAAAGAAACAAGTATTCTTGGTTCTCTATTTCCATAGAGATCAGAAATAGAAATGGGCTTAAGTTGCCGCAAGAAAGCTTATGTTTACACACAAGAAAAAACTTCTTGATTAAACTCTAGAACTTACTAGGGAGGGAAATTGTGGGTCTTTGCTCCAGGAAATCTTTAAGAATTGAAGAGGTAAGCCCTGGGTAATCTGATGTGGTGTTGGGTTAAAGCAGAAGGCTTAACTGGAATTTCTTTAGGTCTCATCCAGTACTTAAATGCCATGATTGCATAAATAAGAATTTGTCCACAAAGCAGGAAGGAAGCAGACAGAACAACCAGGCATGGCTCATTTAGCAATGCAGTTGCTATTTCTGAGGGAAGATTTCTGGAAATCTCTGTTCTGAAGTAGAGTTACAATGTCATAGCCAAAACCTTGTGAACAACTTAGAAGGTCCTGGTCAGACATTCACTTTTTTTTTTTAGCCTTACTGATAGAGTCAACTTAAGTAACAAAGGACGTAGTTATAATTTTCCTTTTGTGTAGGAATTTATGACCATTTTGAGAGTGCCTGTGTATCTACAAAATAATTCATGTTAGAATCAATAGAATATTTTAGATGAATTTGTCTGACATGGCTACAATCTAGGCAGTTGCTTTTTGGTAGTTTTCTGATGGTTGTTCTCAAATGGGAATTAAAAGCTGATGTCAGTGTATGAGGGTGATAGTAAGGTATCCCCCAGAATTTTGAAAATAAGGTGCTCTTTTTTAAAACATTAACTTTCCATGAAGTTAGAATTGCAAAATTCTTACACAATGGATATGATTAGCCATCTGTATATGGTGAATTGAGAATTTGGGAAATACTATCATTTCAACTTAGGTAAACGGAGGAATATGAGAAAGAAAGACTGGAATATGAGAAAGAAAGACAATGTGGTTGTAACTTTGTACTCAGTTTGTGGAAACTCAAACATTTGTTTCCTTTCCTGACTTGGAGGAAACATCTTTGATAGCAAGGCTCATCAACTACGGAGGCCTAGAAAATGTTGAGAGTCACAGAAGCCAAATCTCAGGGGAGACTTGGCAAGACCCTCCTCTACTGGCTGAGGATCTCATGCTGTTTAAGGTCAGCTCAGTCCTCCATTCTGATTCCCTCCATGCTCCTCACCATGCAACCTTCAGATGATTTGCCTTTCCACCTGGCTGGATGGTGGGATAAAGTGTACTGATCTTCCAACCTTCCTGACAGTTGAATTTCTTTATATATATATTTTTTATTTCAACCACTTGTACCCCAAATTTTTTATTTGGGGTACAAGTGGTTTTTGGTTGCATGGATGAAATATATGGATGAATTCTGAGATTTTAGTGCACCCATCACCTGAGTAGTGTACATTGTATCTAATGTGTAGTTTTTCATGCCTGGCCCCTTCCCCGCTCTCCCACTTCTGAGTCTCTAAAGTCCATTATATCACTCTGTATGCCTTTGCGTACTCATAGCTTAGCTCCCATTTATAAGTGAGAACATACGGTTTTTGGTTTTCCACTCTTGTGTTACTTCACTTAGAATAATGGCCTCTAGCTCCATCCAAGATGCTGCAAAAGACATTATTGCATTCCTTTTAATGAATGAGTAGTATTCCACAGTGTATGTGTGTACATATATATATTTCTTATATATACATACAAGAAATAATATATACAAGAAATAAATACATACATATACATATATATTTCTTGTGTGTGTGTGTGTATATATATATATATATATATATACAAGAAAATGTGAGAGATATATATATCATTGACTCATTAGTCAATGGGCACGTAAGTTGGTTCCACATCTTTGCAGTTGTGAATTACACTGTTATAAATATATGTGTGCAAGTGTCTTTTTCATATAATGACATCTTTTTCATATAATGACATATAATGACATCTTTTCCTTTGGGTAGATACCCAGTAGTGGGATTGCTGGATCGAATTGTAGATTTACCTTTAGCTCTTCAAGGAATCTTCATAACTGACAGTTGCATTTCTCATAGCAAAGGATTTATAGATCAGTTGCTATGAGCTGAGTTCACGTAAATCTACTCATAAGAGATGACTTGCCCATTGGCAGGCTTGTAAGAGGGGTCTGAATCTATAGGTTTCATATCATGGTATTTTTTTTTACAATGAATGCAAACAAGGATTGTCTAAGCAGTCTCTCTCTCTTTCTCTCTGTCTCATTGCTTGCCCTCCTCAAGCTGAAACAAAAATATTATTTTAAAATATTTTCCATTCAAGTAATGATTCTTCTCCAGCTCACACAGATGAGATCTCCCTCCTTACCCCTAGAAGGTGGAGATGATGAGTTTGGGTTATGCCTTCATAGAAGGAGGCACTGAGAGGCTCTCAAGCTGTGCAGCAAGAATAGTTCTCATGTGAGAACAGTGGTGGGGTTGATGACTCACAGGAGCACCGGCCACATTTAATAGACACTTTGTACCTCAATCATTTTGAAATGTTAAGAACTCCAATATTCATTTTGACACGTATTGGTAGTTTCCTGCATTGCTTTCCAGTGCGTCAATAGTAAGGCTTTGTCTAGATGACTGGTAACAATACGGTTCCATATATCATAAAACTGTGTAGATAAATGTGTATTGGTTTTAGATAGTCATGGATTTCCCAACTCTTACACCAGCACTGTAGTGAATCTCACTACCACACTACCTCTGGTTGTGACCTTATCAGGTTTCATAAGCTGAACAGGCTTTGGCTGGGACAATTTGTGAGTGGCAACAACCCAAAGAAAACCAGGTGCTACAGGAAGTGGAATGGGTGATTCAGTCAGGTTCATTCTTTCTTATGATTCAGGCTGACCCACTAACTAATCATTGTGAGTGGGCACTCTGCTTTCAGGGATGCTTGTGAATAAGACGTATAGTAAATGTCTTAATCACTTTTGCTGACTGAAAAGCTTTCACAGAGATTGTTTTTCAGAATTTCGAAATGGAGAAATCAATTCTATTGTGGTAATAAAAGTTGTTGGTAATCCCATGGTGGATATGGTATATGCTCTATTTCCTATCTTTACTCAATATTGCAATGTGCAATATGTTATTAAGTACCCAAGGCATTTTGATTCATAACTATGTTTGCATTCGGCAATGAATGTATTTATTCTTTTTTTGAGTTTATTAAGTCTTTGAACTTTAAAGTAATATATAAGTAAAGTTACTTGTTTACTTCATTTATTTATGTTCTCTCTCCAGGATTTAATAAGAACTAACAAATAGAAGCAATAAGTTAATAAATGAGAATACTGAGGCAAGAAGAAAATACAACTAAGAAATTAAGGCAAACATAAATGTTAAGGTTAGCATATATTATAGCTCAAATATAAAAGACAGTTATAACAAAACCATCTTGCCTAATTCAGAGGAGAAAGTGTCATAATTAAGCTCTCACTGTTTGCCATGAGACAGATCTGATTGGCCTCTCAACTCTGCCATTTACTAACCGTGTCACCTTAGGGACATGTGAAATGACGATAGGAGTTATATCTACTCTCAAGAGTTATTAGTGAGTATTAAAGGAGATTGCTCTGTGAAATATATAGTGTGATGCCTGGTACATAGGAAGGTTTATCAAATGGCAATTATTTATATTATGATAATGATTATTACATTAATTTCCATAAATTTGTGATTGAAGAGTTCCCAGTTGCCTTTGGGGAAAAAAAAAGCTTTAATGCGACCTAGTTGCCTTTTAAAATATATATGTGTCCTTCTGAAGATCAGAGGGGGCATGACTTCAGCAGGTCTTGGAGCATATGACATTGTTCATGTCCATTGTCTTCCTAAGCCACAGAGCAAGATCCCTCAGTGATGGCTCGATCTGCTTCGGGGTCCTGCTATAGTTTAAACCTCCCTTGAATTCATCGCTTCCAGCTTTTCAAGGGTGATATGTATGCCTCCTAAAGGTTTGGATGGCCAATGCAGGAATCGATTAACAATGTATTTGTTCATTTTATGAGCCATGTGAGTATGTAGGGAAATTTTCTTGTTCAGCTTCACTCAGAGGTGAGTAGGAGATACACTTTTCTTGGCTGCTCCTCACTGCTCATGGCCTGGAGAAAATGGAATGTTCCCAGGGCTTTGACAAAGACCTTGTACAACCTGCAGCGTTCTTCACCTAATCCCTCAGTCTATTCTTCCTTAGGAGGAGTTACTCCTGATTCACTGCCACAGGCACAGCCACCTACAATGCTTACTTAGAGTGAAACTTTGATCCTACAATGCAAGAATCATCTTAATGACGCTGCAGCTGCCCTAGGCAGGATGGCTGCTCACTATGTATCTATATATTTGGGAAAATAAAGATCTGCCAAGGAAGGTACATCCAAGGAGGCCAGGGGCTGGCTGTAGGGAAGGAAGAAGGGGCTTCACTGTCCTTTGTTTTTTGTTTTGTTTTCTTTTTTGAGATGGAGGCTTGCTGTATCACCCAGGCTGGAGTGCAGTGCCATGTTCTCAGCTCACTGCAACCTCTGCCTCCCAGGTTCAAGCAATTCTCCTGCCTCAGCCTCTCAAGTAGCTGGAACTACAGATACGCACGACCATGCTGGGCTAATTTATGTATTTTTAGTAGAGACGGGGTTTCACCATGTTGGCCAGGATGGTCTAGAAATACTGGATTAAAGTGATCCACCCACCTCGGCCTCCCAAAGTGCTGGGATTACAGGCATGAGCCACCGCACCTGGCTTTCACTGTCCTTTCTAAAAATATTTCATTACATTAAGAAAAAAATGAATTATAAGTAGTATTTATTTATTGAGAACATCTACTATAAGAAAAAGCAATTATTCTTCAAAAGGGTCTTTTTAAGGTACCCCATATTTTTCCTTCTAACATTTCTTCTTAAAATAATTTAAGTAAATTCAAAACTAGTAGAACTTTCCATCTGAAAATAGGTCAGATGTATTTGGGGTAAGAAACTTAGTTCACATTTCTGAAATGAGCTCATCAAGTGGTCCTTTACATTTCCCCAGCATCTTTTATGAACCTTTGCCCCGGATAGATATTCAATTAGGTAGAGTAGCTGAATTGCTCAAATAACATTTCTGAACTGGATTTGTTTGTCCCAGTAAAGTCTTACCTGGGTAAATTCAGGTCTTACATTTCAAACTTTTCTATAGTTTCTAAACTTGTGTTCTTCTCAAATTACTGGCTATGATTACTTTTGGTGGGCTCTGGAGTCAGGCTAAGTTCAAATCCTGGCTCAAACACTGACTAGTTGTATAACATTACGCAGGTCATCCCATCTTTTTAATCCAAAATTTTCTCACCTGTAAACTGAGTATTAATATTAAATAATAAGGTTGTGAAGAGTAACACATGTCAATTGCTTAATGCACTGCTTAGCATATAATTCATGTTAGCCACTACTGTTATTACAGTCATTATTTCAACACTAAATGAAAACTTCAGAAGTGATCAATTCAAAGGAGAGCAAGGTATAATTTACAAAAGAAAAAAGTCAAGAGGCACATACATTTATGAAGAAATGCTTAAATGAACTAAAAGTGAGATAATGCAAATTAAACATTGATAGGTATTTTACTTATAGAATTGGAAAAAACTTTTGAAAATGATCATCTTCTATTTTGGCAAAAGTATATGTAGTTAAACAGGTGGGTACTCTGAGACCTAGGAGTGAACTCTAGATTGGTATAGGCTTTTGGTAATGCAATTCGATATGTATCGTGTTTTAAAAGACTTCACACTCTTCGACCTTGTAACTGGATGAGTCCGTTAAGGAGACAGTGAGGCTGTCAAAGATTTTTATTAAACCATAATATATTAATAATAATAAACTGAAACTAATGTATAAAAGTAGATGAATGTTAAGATATAGCAAGGGATATTATAAAGTTTTAAAATAATGTTCTCAAAGAACATTTAAGATTAGGAAAAAATACTTCTAACATATTACAAAACTGAATAAAGTATAGTGTATGATTCTTCTTTGTTATTTACATATGTATATAATATATACCTATCACTGATATCTTTTAGACATCTCCACATGGATAGCCAATAATCATCTCAAACTTTACGTGTCTACATTCAGATTTTTAAATTTCTAGCCATAAATTGTTCAATCTGTTTCTCCTCTAGTCTTCGCCATCTTGATAAAGGGAAACTTCATCCTTCCAATTGCTCAAGTCAAACATCTGGGGGTCTGTTTTGATTTCTTTCTTTCCCTCACACCCACATTCAATCCATTCACCTCTCCTTTCAAAGTGTCCAGAATCTGATCCCTTTCCATGATCTCCAACTTCTTCTCTGGCTCCCGCCTGTATCACCTCCTGCCTAGGTGACTGCAGGGATCTCTTAACTGGGGTCTTTGCACCAGCCCTTCCTCCCTCCATTCCCTTTTCTCAGCACAACAGCCAGAGACAGATTGAGCCTTTAACATGCATCAAGTCATGTCACTTCTCTGTTCGGAAGCCTCCAAAAGCAAAGCCAGTTCTGTGTATTGGCCTGAAAAGGCCTTCCTGATTGACGTTCTGCTCTCTCTCTGAACTCATTGCCCACCACTTTTCTCAAACTTTCGGTTTTGCCAGCCCCAGTGGCTCACACCTATAATCCCAGCACTTTGGGAGGCTAGTCGGGCAGAACACCTGAGGCCAGGAGTTTGAGGCCAGCCTGGCCAACATGGTGAAACCCCATCTCTATTAAAAGTAAAAAATTAGCCAGGTGTGGTGGTGCATGCCTGTAATCCCAGCTACTTGGGAGGTTGAGGCAGGAGAATCACTTGAACCCCGGAGGCAGAGGTTGCAGTGAGCCCAGATCGTGACACTGCACTCCAGCCTGGGCGACAGAGCAAGATTCTGTCTCAAAAATAAATAAATAAATACAAATAAAATAAAATAAAAAAACAACAACCCAAAACACTCAGGTTCAGACCCACTAGCCCCTTGTGTCGCTAATTCTCACCGAACACCTTCTTGTTCTTTTCATCTACACTTACCTCCGCCTGGAATGCTCCACATGGCTGGTGCTGTCACCTCCTGGAAGTCTTTGCATAAGAGCCATCTCCTTGCGTGCATACCCATTTTTAAAGACATTCCAGTCTCACCCCAGTATTTCCTCTCTCCCTTAGAAAGCTCCCCCAACCTTCTTTTTAAATAGCCCTTAGGAGCAAGTGACTTGTTTTCCTTTTTTCATCCTTTCTCTTTCCAGTAGAATGTAAGCCCTTTGAGCTGGGAACTTTTTCTTGTTGCTCACTGTTGGATCTCCATTACTTAGAACAGTGCCTGGCTTATGTGTTGAATGAAAAAATACATATTTGTTGAATAAATAAACAAATGGGTAAGCACATGCTATATGTCTAGATAAATTTAATGCTTTTTATTTTCTTGTTTAAACTCTTCTGTACTTAAATTTTCTAAATTGACATTATTTTTCCATCTTTATTATCAGAAAAAAACCCACAATCAATGTTATTCTTTTTTATTTTTAACTTGGTAATTACTGGTATTTATGGGCTAACTGAATGTATGAATCTTCCAGCCTTTTTGTATTTTGGATAGTTCACTATGAGGGACAAATCATCTTGATAAAGGATGAAGTTCTTTGCTTTTCTGTAACTCTCATTTCCTCTTTTTCATAACATTATTGAAAATATCATATTTTCTGCATTTTCTAACTCTGAATCAGTATTAGGCTGGTGGGCTAGCTCCTTGCCCATTCTTTCAACATATTATTACTACTACTATTGCCACTACTTCAATTATTTGCTATCAGTGGCCTTTTTTCTATCTTCTCTCTCCATTTCTTCCCAGTACATCAAATGCTGTTCTGAGGTCAGTGCATCTATGTACATTGGAAGAGCATTAATATCTATAGGGCAGCCCAGGTTCTGGGAACCTGGCCACATCATCTTACGTATACTGTATCTATTTATCCTCAGAATAGACCTCCTTAGCAGCTATTATTACTCCATATGACAATGGGGAAACTGAGCCTGGGAGCTTGAGGAACTTGTCAGAAGACACACAGCTAGGAAGTGGCAGAGAGCAAGTGTCTGACTCCAAAGTCCACGCTGTTTCTACTTTTCATAATGGTTGCATCCCAGCTCTAAAATTTGTTTATTTCTTCTTTCATATACTCCGTCTTTTCAGAAAGGATTTGAGAGAGATGACACATTTGTTATTGTTCCTAAGCTCTGGCTTCTGCCTCCATACTGCTTAAGCCCAGGAGATTGAGGAGGATGGCGTGGGCTGGAGGTGGACTGTGGGAGAAAGCTCTTCCTGTCACCAGAACCCTTGCTTGTCACCAAGTGGCCCACTTGCAACAGACTCCAGGATGTCCCAGCCAGGGGAGTGTTGGAGTTGTTTGTGATCGGGTGATCCCAGGCTTAGCTTGGTGAGTGTAGTTTGTTTGGTAACTACTATAATAGTAGGCGGTCTTTGATCTAGAGCTTTCATTAGTCCTTTTGTGATTCTTTTCTTTGGCAAATTATTTTTTCTTTTGAACTCTTTTGAAAAATGTCATATATATCCTTATTCAATCTATTTTTGTGGTGAAAAACTCCATGACTTTTTAAGAAGAGAAGAGGATGTTAACTAACATCTGCAGAATGGCACTTTAAATGCTGTTTTTTAATATTCACAAATGCTAGTGAGATAGATCTCATTATCCTTTTTTGATAAAATAGATGAAGGAATCTTGGCAGAAGAAAATCATGTAATTTACCTAACAGGGGCTATAAGATTTATTTTTTTTCTACCTATGAACTCATTCTACTATTACATATGCAAATATTGAGATAGATCGGACTGCAATTCTGACACTCATGGCCTTTAAGCAAAAATAACTCATAGTATAGTTTTAGAATTTGAGGCTGCGGAGGAAAATGGCAATATTTCAGCCAAGTAGAGAAAGGCAGCCCAGCTTCCTGGGCTTTAGGGGGGTGCTCTGAGCATTGGTATGTTATTGATACATCTATCTGTGACTTATTTTTTGTAATTTGAAACCTGTTTGTAAAGGAATATCAAGACATTGGTATTCCTTGCCAATATTAACATTACCAAGTCACCTTACTGTATAAACATCTGTCTAAAATGTTTAAATATTGATTTGTCGAGGGGCAACATGGGGGTTAACAAAGGGCTTTGTTAGTTCCTTTTCTGATTTTGACTGATACAATTCTATTGCTAAATTTCCACTGAGATTGTACATTATCCACGCTATCTCACTTACCTAGAATGTGATTTTCCAAAAGTTGCTTGTACTTAGGAAGAATCAAGTCAGTCTCTGATGGTATTTAAGGGGCTGCAGAAGTAAACTAGTTCCTCCAGTGTCGGGAAACTGTGAGTCATCTCAACTCTCACGCTTTCTGACTCTGAATCAAGAAGGGCAATGTTCACATAGAAACCGTATAATTTGTCACGTTAAGAACAGACTGATCTTGTTCTAATGCTCTTGCAGAGCTCCAGATCTCCTTACATAAGGAGAAATTTTCAGAAATTAATAAAATGAAGTTCAGCCTTAAGGAATGTGACTAATACATCTGAGATAAGTGACTCAAACACTAGAAGAGGGAGATACTTGCAGTTTTAGCACTAAACAATTTTAAGTTACTTGAGATTTTTTTAAATCACCAGAACTCATTGTTTTCATATTTGAAACATGAGAAAATGTCTTCACTTTGCAGATTTAAAAGAAATTCATTGGATAGAAATAGACCAAAAATTTAATCCTTAGAAGATAATATTTTAGTAGTATTATCTCATAAAGAGTAAATACTTGATGCAATTATTTGCATATTGACCTCAATGCATGATTTTAAACCCATGATAATTTCCCAAGATAATTTTCTAATGTCCACATTTCCCTGAGTGCTTAGTGCCACTCCCAGACATATCTGTGTGTCATTAGGTCTGCAGGCCTGTGGGGACAAGTGTGTGCACAAGTGCATGCATAGGTAATAGGAGCCCTTCAGGGTTGTCAGATGTGCTGAACATTGGAAATGGGAAATGTTCTGTTTGATGACCTTTGCCAAATTGCAAAGTGCAAACTGGCAAAGTGAGTTTCATCACTCAGAATTTCAGTTTTGGAGATGGCAGAGATACATAATTATCTAGTTAAATCCCTCATCAAATCAAGAAATAAAATGAGGTGTCCGGGCTGTGACTCATGCCTGTAATCCCACCAGTTTGGGAGACCAAGGCAGGCGGATCACCTGAGGTCAGGAGTTTGAGACCAGCCTGACCAACATGGTGAAACCCTGTCTCTACTAAAAATACAAAAATTAGCTGGGTGTGGTGGCCTGTGCCTGTAGCTGGGAGCTACTTGAGAGGCTGAGACAGGAGAATTGCTTGAACCCGGGAGGTGGAGGTTGCAGTGAGCCGAGATCGCGCTATTGCACTCCGGCCTGGGTGAAATGACAGAGCAAGACTCTGTCTCAAAAAAAAAAAAAAAAAAAAAAAGAAGTGAAATTGAAATGAGGGTTTTCTTATGGAATACATCTATCTTTTCATAATTACACACTCAAGACATTTCTATCCCTCCACAGTGTGTTCATTACTCATTGCTCAGTACATGATTTCTAACTAAATATTTGTAAATGACTGAATAGATGAATGAATGAATGAATGGGTGAGTAAATGATAGAATGAGTCTCAGAGAGATCATGCAAGCACGTGCCAGGAAAAGAAACCCAGGTGTTTCTTATTTTTCTGTTTTCTAGTCCCTGTGAGTTCTCTTTAGGTGAGCTAATAAACTCATTATCTTTTAATCCTTAAACCCTGTTTCTGGACACACCACCTATTCTTAGCTGAACTAGGCCCCTTTCTTCCCCTATTTTCACCTCTTCCCCAAAGCTTTGCTGGGTAACTGGAAAAAAGGTGATTTCTTCCTCAACCACTCTTTGTCTGAACATGCAGCAATGCATGAGTCACTCTTCATTCCTAAGACACAATAGAGCTTTCCATGGCTTGTATTTGCTACAAATATTTACTGCCCTGATCTCTGATTTACTTAATATCAACACAATTGTCTGGGTAGCCTTAGACCTTTGGTATATATACTGGTCTTACTATTTGTCTGAGATCCCAAACTACATTACGGTTCTAAATTTGGTAAATATGGAATCCATTCCAATTGAAGTTACTGGCAAAATTGAAAACACTATGTCATTTTTTTTCTGGAATAATAGGTATTGTTCTAGAGAATGTCTCTCTGTCTGTCTACTTAAACTCAAATCCATCTAAAAATCTTATGGGATAGTAGATGTTATTCACATTTTTTTTACCAGATGAGGAAGCTGGGACTTCAAGAAATGAAATGACTTTTAGAAAGTACTAAAGCCAGTATTTAAATTGAGATTGGTCTGTCTCTTCAGGCCAGTTTGTGCCCACCACATTACACACTCCCCTCTTCCTATCCTATTAATCATGGAGGGCATTTAAAGGCATCAGAACCATTAGGTACAGACTACCGTGTCTAACAGGGCAGAAAATTTCTGCTCCATTACGCCTTCCAGCCTTTAGGTTCTGAGAAGGCATAGTGAACATGGGAAGACAATGATAGAGAAAGCTGTTCTTTGGCTATGTCTATCAGACCAGTTTATGGTGTCACCAAACGAAGAATAAAGGGAAATGACTTCTTCATATTTCTCAGAATCAAGGTTTATTAATTTCCCCTCCACAGCTATGAGGATGCTTTTTTTTTTTTCTTAATTCAGCCCAGAATATCAGGTTGAGGTGGAAAGTTCAGGGCCATTGGTCAGTTGTATCTTAAAGGCATCCACCTATTTTCTTGACACCTCCATTCTTTTTCCAGTGGAAGCAAAAGACATGTAACTCCTGCAGGTAAAACTGTGACCAACACCATAAATTGGTTTATTTATTCATCAACAAACATTTATTAAACTATACTATGAGGAAAACATGAAATATTAGAATAAAAGGTAGACAGTGATAATTAGTTTAAAGGACATGCAGAGATGGAGGTTTAGAAGAGACAGGAATTACAGTTGGGGAAGAGAATATGAAAGGCTTCCTGGAGAGCATGATGTTTGCACTGGATCTTGGTAGTTTGGGAAAGGAAAGCAATCTAAGTGGAAGTTAGTATGAATGGAAGGAGTGGGGACCAGGTTACAGAAAGGAAATAGTAAGTGAGCTAGTTTGAATGGAAAACTTTTGAAGAAAAGAAGTGGAGAATAAGCAAGAGAGGGTTAAGCTCCTTCTGGAAGATAGGGACCACATGTCTGACAAGATTGCTTTATGAGGGCTCGGTATATTCTTGGGGGCAAGCTCAATCTCACAAACCACAAGAGTAGATCAATATGCCAGAAAAATACATGCAGGGCTTGGTGGTAATGGTAGTGGTAGTGGTGACAGTGGTGAAGGTGGTGGTGATATCACAGAAGTGATGCAGAGTGTGATGATCTGGTGACAGGGATGATAGAAGGGGAAGAGGATACTCAGCAGGAAAAGCAGGTTATTTGAAAGGAAATGGAAAACTCGCTTTTTTTTTTTTCGAGACAGAGTTTTGCTCTTGTTGCCCATGCTGGAGTGCAATGGCGTGATCTCAGCTCACTGCAACCTCTGCCTCCCAGGTTCGAGTAATTCTCCTGCCTCAGCCTCCCAAGTAGCTGGGATTACAGGCATGTGCCACCATGCCTGGCTAATTTTGTATTTTAGTAGAGACGGGGTTTCTCCATGTTGGTCAGGCTGGTCTCAAACTCTGACCTCAGGTGATCTGCCCACCTCAGCCTCCCAAAGTGCTGTGATTACAGGTGTGAGCCACTGCACCTGGTCGGAAAACTCACTTTTTAAAAAATAATATTACATCATTGCTGAAAATCTATCCTAAGTCTACATAAGGAATGCAGCATCAACTATGGTATTAGGTATAAGGAGGGAAACCATGAAATTGCTAATTCAGTAGATTTCATAGTTAGCTAAGCTAATTAAAGAAGGCATTCATTTAATTATTTAAATGATTAAATTAAATCACTCAATTTAATGAGGGTGATTAGGTCTTTTTCAAACAAAAGAAAACCCAGTTAAAAATAACTGAAATTGGTAACAAGAAAATAACCTAACATACATAATTAACCTGTAGAACTTAGCATCATAGGATTGAATTAATGATAGTATTTATTAAAGTAGAACTGTAAGATTATAAAAATACTTGGCACTTACATGAATAATCAATGTTATTAGTATCTAATATCCCCAGAGATAAATATCATTATCATTTGTTAATTTCACTTAAGTGCTAAAATATACATTCTATGGCTTGCCCAATGAATATGAGACTTTTATATTTTATAGTCTTGAGTTAATTAGGAGTCACATAAATTCTGCAGTACAACATCATTGAAATAAATGGAATCAACATGACGACTAATCAGTGTTTTTGCTGCCAAGATGAGTGATTTTTTTCAAAAATCCTCATTAATATTATATTAAGCAGGATTTCAGTGATCTTATGATAGCTTCCATTACTTCCCTAGGGAAACTGTTCTGTAAAATAACACTTGTTACTGTCTAACAACTTTTTTCTTTCTTTTTTTTTTTTTTTTTTTGAGATGGAGTCTCGCTCTGTCACCCAAGCTGGAGTGCAGTGGCGGGATCTCGGCTCACTGCAACCTCTCCCTCCTGGGCTTAAGCAATTCTCCTGCCTCAGCCTCCCAAGTACTGGGATTACAGGCACGTGACACCGTGCCCAGCTAATTTTTGTATTTTTAGTAGAGACAGGGTTTCACCATGTTGCCCAGGCTGGACTTGAACTCCTGACCTCAGGTGATCCACTTGCCTCGGCCTCTCAAAGTGCTGGGATTACAGGCGTGAGTCACCGTGCCCTGCTCCTACTTTTTGTTGCTTGTAGTCTTCTTCTTTCTCTCTCTATGCATCAACCATATCTCACTACCAGATACACATTTTCAGAAAATGCAAAATTCTCATCCAAGTCTTAGATACATTTCCTCCTCCTAATAGTTGCGTCCCATATTTTGGAGTCCATTTCTCCTGCACCTTCTTACGTTTATGTATTAGTTTGACAAGTATTTTTGGAACAGCTACTTACCACACCGGCAGGTAGTTTGAAATGGCAGAGAGGACAATGGCTTTGGAATCTGATAAATTAAGGTTTGAACCCTGGCTATGGTATGTAACAACTAGTGACCTTGAGCAAGTTGTTTCACCACCTTGAGCCTCAGCCATTATCTGTAAAAGGGATAGAAGGATGAAAATTCTTCCCTAGCAGGATCTTTATGAGGATGTGAGAGAATGTCTAGTATCTGGAACATGGCGGGCACTCACTCTGTGGCAAGTGCACTGGGCTACTTTAGTTTTGCACTACTGTGTCATAGGAAAGAACACAGAGCAAAATGTCTTTTAGCTCTTCCCCATTTTTGATGATTCTCCTTGTTTTCTATCTGTTTTACTTCTGGAATCTCATTTCATGCCTAACTAAACTCCAACTTTCCTTGGTTCCTCCCACCACTCCTGCCTATTTTCCAGAATGTTGTGTACTTGCATTGACCAACTAGGATACATGGAGGACCATCAGTGAGTCTTCGGTGAGTTCAACATGATGCAGACTGTATTTTCTTGTCTTTTTCCCTCCAGGCTTAAAGGATATCATGACAGGAAAACAAAAACCTTATTTTATGCAATACTTTTGCTTATCTGATTTATAGGAAAGGAACTGTTTCATAAGAAGGGGCTTGCTTATAAGGGTACTAAAAGGCATGAATAGTATTTCTGGAATAGTAGAGACAATTTTTATCTGTTTGCTTTGTTGCTGACCACAAAATAGATAAAATATTATGAAACTACAACATTACATAAAATTTACCTGCTTGTTTTTCTCATTGCTAGCTTATATTTTTAGTACTTGGCTGTTGCTTTAGTCTTGGAAATATGTCAAATAGGTACTGTACCCAGATTTGAAAATGGAAGAAAAGGAGAGAATCTCCTTCTCCAGAACAGAGCAGGAGGGGGAGGAGAAGAGGGAGGGAGAGAGAGAAAGTGAAAGAAAGAGAGAGAGGACTCAGGTCATCAGGGAGCTAAGAATCAGCGAATCCACACATTTTACTGAGAAGTCAGAGTTTGCAAAGCACAGGTCGTGGCACAGGAACTGAAATGAGCTTGATATCCAATGCCTGGTGTAGGACATTTACTCAATACATATCTGGTGACCGGCTAACAGCAGCTACTTGTTCTCTTCCGGGCCTCTGTATAGAAGAGACCCTTTCCTCCTGTTCCCTTTATTCTAAATTTATAGGGCAAGAACATCTACCTTGTTGGAACTATTGGGAAGAAAGCTTCTCATTCTTTCACACATCCCTTTCTCCTGACTCCACCCATTTGCCCTTAAAGTAACAGGAACAATTTGCTGAGATAAGGCAGAGATAATTAATGCACATCTTACTTAGCATGTCCAGTTTATATATTCTGGGCTCTCTCTTTTTCAGCCAAGCCTACCTGGAGGGTTGGGCATATACTTGTCCCCTCTTGTTCCTCCCATGTAAGGCACATCTTGGTCAGGGCCCAGCACCTACTACCTAAAGACAGGTTGGGGCCCATCTGAGCCTTGGGCCTTGATGGTCTCACTCCTGGCTGCAAACCTGGCCATGCTGCTTACAGATTCTCCATACAAGGCATTCTAGGTCTAGACTGGAAAAAAACTTGAAGGAAGCCCCTTTTTGATGAAGAGCCAAATCTTATTTTTCAGTCCAGGTTTACAACTAAAGTATAAGATATTTGGATTTCTATTCGGCTTTTGAAGTTTTTGTTCAATAGGTGTTACTCTTAGAGGGGGTTGGGGAATAAAGTGTAGGTAATGCCCTCTTTGCAAAATATATACCTTCAGAACTCTTGATCCCATAGTGAATTCACTAGGAAAGCTTGAAATCCAGGCACAAGGGCTAGCTTGCATAAAAACAACAACAGCAACAACAAAAGCACTTGGAGAGATCAACGTTCAGCAGAGGTAGGAGGTCTGGGTGCTTATTAAAACACACTGTTGGACTCTTAAATGTAAAATTTCAATTTTATGAGGTTGTTTATTGAACACGATTATATACATGCATGACATTCAAAGTACGCTCTAGTTATACGAGGCTTGTTTAGATATATGGCAGCTCAGTGCTCCTCTACTCTCCTCTTTCTCTCCAATGGAAGCCACTTTTCAACTCATATAACTGGTTCTTTTGTTTTTTTGCCTCCAAATGACCAAAGAACATACTTACTTCACTACTTCCTGGCTTTGAAGTTGTAGATATCACTTATTTCTTTAGCCCTTATTTATTGACTTCCCGTTTTTGAGAATGAGGATTTAGGTCTCTTTCACACCCCATCTTCCAGCATACAACCTCCCCACACCCCACTCTCCAAATATATCATAATGTTGGTAAATTCAATCTTCAGGATTTTATCACTGTGATAGTGAAAACATGATTGGTAGCTGAGTTCTACAGTATAATGTAATTGATGTAATTGTTTCTTTTCTGTATTACTTTTTTGTATGTGTGGAGTCAATAATTGTCATTAGCTCAACGCCAAACTTATGCCTTCAGCACATCAATTATCCTATCAGTTTCTCTTTTTGAGGATGTCTTTCCTGGAGGTGGTTGACCTCTCCAGTATGAAGGAAGCCCCCTCATTTCTGGTGTTCTACTGTCATTATAATCCTCATCCCTCTTCACTATAAGCCCAGTGATTCTTTTTGCTGCTATCATGTCGGATCTCCTCCTTCCTGGACATGGTGCCGTCCTTGTTCTTCACATGAGGCACATCCTCCATGAGATTCCCGCTTAGAACACTCAGTCTGGAGGAAGCTCAATTGCTCAGAATCTCAAGAAGGAAAAAGACTGATTTTTAAAATATGCTTTGGTTTTGATGTCTGAACAGGAGTAGAAAGAGACCAAAAGCTAACGGCACTCCAACCAGGCTGGAGTAAGAAAAGGATTTCTTTAGAAAAAAATCTGTTGTCTTGGAGATTAGGCCGGGCTAAACCTACCACCCATGTAAGCCTAAAGGAGGTACACTGCTTTTAAAGAAGCTTCATTGTCTGTCACTACATCAGAGAGTTTGACTGGTATCCAAGGAAATCTCATACAGGAGGGGAGGTAAGTTCTCAGATGATAAACGGAAATGATTTCCCCTGAGAGGATCTTATCCAGAGAACTATTCAGAGCCACTCTTTTGTTATTATTTTTTATTTGCATAAATTTAGGGGTACAGGTGTAGTTTTGATACATGAATATAGTGCATAGTGGTGAAGTCTGGGCTTTTAGTACAACCATTACCTGAATAGTGTACATTGTACCTGTTAAGTAATTTCCCATCCCTCACCCCCTCCCTCTCTCCCACCTTTCCAAATCTTCGGTGTCTATTATTCCACACTCTATGTCCATGTGTACACTTTATTTAGCTCCCACTCATAAGTGAGAACATTCAGTATTTGACATTTTGTTTCCGAGTTGTTTCACTTAGGATAATGGGCCTCCAGTTCCATCCATGTTGCCGCAACAGACATAATTTCATTCCTTTTATGGCTGAGTCATAGTCCATCATATACATATACCACATTTTCTTATCAAATCACCTGTTAATAGACACTTAGGTTGATTCCATATCTTTGCTATTGTGAAGAGTACAGAGCCACTTTTTCAAAGCTTTGTTTGGAGTAATCACCCCTTCAACACTGGGATGCTTATACCAAGTGGTTACATTTGAGGGAAGACTGGGATGATCAGGGGAGAACACACTAAGTATTATTAACACAGGAAAGCTTATAGGTGACAATTATTTTAGCTGACCAAACGAGTATGTCATATATGCAGAGAAAGCAAGTATGTTGTATACCCATGCCCAGGAAATTCACTGAGTTACAGAACTCTCAGAAAGAACATAGGGCAGATGAGACACAGCTATGGGGAAGCAGGGAGGACAGCAATATTTTGTTGAAACTATCTCCTGGAATTTCTCACTTTTCCCATAAAGGTGGAACCATTAAACAAACACTAAGAGCACTGGAGAGAAGCCTGCACTTTTCCTTCCATGGTCACTCATGACTCCTTCCTAAGGGAGGGATGACTTGTCCTTGTAAGAATGCATAGGCAGCATGTCTCCAAACCCTTTGAGTTGTCTTACTAAATAAGTGCAGCTTTTTATATGTGAGTCATACCTTAATAAATTGTTTTTTTAAACAAAAAAGTTTGCATATACAGCTCAGCTACTTCTGGAAGACCTGTTTTCTAGACAAGCCTCCCCAGAAGGCAAATGTGTCCTCCCCTAACACTTGCCCCTGACTTGATAAGGCTTCCTGGGGCAGGGTCTTGGGTCTGGAGACCTGTCTCCCTCTTTCCTTTTTTTTTTTTTTTTTTTTTTTGTAAGAGACAGGGTCTCACTGTTGTGCAGGCTGGCCTTAAACTCCTGGGTTCAAGCAATCCTCCTGCCCCAGCCTCCTGAGTAGGTGGGATTACAGGTACATATCACTGTACCTGGCTGTCCTCTTTCTTGAGTCTTGACATAAGAGAGGCTAACCAGGATTTGCTGGGCTGCAGACTGAGCAACTGTCTGATTTACAGACTCTCTCCTTAGCCAAGTCCCAAGGTCTAGATTGGGAGAAAGTTGAAGAAGGTTTGTTTTTATTGCAGACCCAAATCATATTCTTCAACCCTACTTTGGAGAGAAGAAAGCTTATATTTTAATCACTATCTGACTTTTTTGTCCATTACTCAAAGGGTTCAAAATCTGTGGGCACAAGAGGTGAGTAAGACTCCCACATCATGGAACATAGTCTAGCAGAGTTTAAGGCATTAATGTTGTGGTGGAAGAAATGGAAAATAGAAACAAAAATCACTTTTATAATATGGGTAGGAAATTCTTAAGTAAGAATGAAGAAAAATGGCTCAATTTCTTTCTATTCAACTTTGTTGAATTTATTGGGGTTGCGGTAGATTTAAATCCAGTTTTTCTTTTCCTTTATAATTTTTGGAAACCTGGAGACATTCCTACCCAGTAGTAATGTCATGAGTTACATTTTTACTAAGAATTTTAGAATTTTTAGATAAAACAAGCTGGAAGCTATTTGTTGAGCAACAATATTTTCAAGACAGTGTTAGACCCTGTAAGGAAATAAACATGTATGTAATAAAGACATTGCAATTTTTTCCATTTTGGGGTGGGGAACAGTGTCTCACTATGGTTGCCCAGGCTGACCTTGAACTCCTGGGGTCAAACTATCCTCTTGCCTCCGCATCCAAAATTGCTGGGATTACAGAGATGAGCCTCTGTATCCCACAAGACATTGCATTTTTATCTACATGGCGAGCCTATTATTTGTTGAAAATTAGACATATTCCTATAATACAAGGAAGATATTATTTCAAAAGAGGTACATGGAGAGTTGAACAGACCTAACTAAAACAATAATAGATACCAATTTATCGAATACTTACTGTGTGCTAGGCATTGTGTTATGCAGTGAATGAATTCACTCACTTAGTCCTCATAATCATCTGATGAGCTAGGTACTAGGGCTGTTAGTATTTTAAAGATGAGCAAAATAAGGCCAAGAGAGTTCATATAAGTCAACCACGTTCATATAGATTCTAAGTGGCAGAATCAAGAGGGACCCAGGCAGCTTACCCCAGAGCTACCACAGTTATGAAGGAGCTGACAACCAAAAGCCTTTATTTTCCCCAGAGATGAGTCTCTAGTTATAGAGCTCCCCTCCAAGTTAATATAAGAGTTACCTTTTTTTGAGATGAAGTCTTGCTCTGTCACCAAGCTGGAGTGTAGTGACATGATCTCAACTCACTGCAACCTCTGCCTCCCAGGTTCAAGCAATTCTCCTGCCTCAGCCTCCCAAGTAGCTGGGACTACAGGTGCGTGCCAACATGCCCAGCTAATTTTTGTATTTTTAGTAGAGACGGGGTTTCACCGTGTTGGCCAGGATGGTCTCGATCTCTTGACTTCATGATCCACCTGCCTCAGCCTTCCAAAGTGCTGGGATTACAGGTGTGAGCCACTGCACCTGGCCAAGAATTACCTTTTAAGAGTTGAGATTTTCCAAGCAATTTTATACTGCTATATCTGGGTTATTCTCACTAAAAATAGCTATTTATGGCCGGGCACAGTGGTTCATGCCTGTAATCCCAGCTACTCGGGAGGCTATGGCAGGAGAATCGCTTGAGCCTGGGAGACGGAGGTTGTAGTGAGCTGAGATCGTGCCACTGCACTCCAGCCTGGCAGACAGAGCAAGACTCCTCTGTCAAAAAAAAAGGTATTTATGAAATCTTTATCTGAATTTAGAGAGTTTAGCCTGCCATCATGATTAAAAACTCAGAATAGCATTGCAAATAAACACACATGAAATATATGTGTGTGTGTATATACGTATTATATTATATGTTATATGTATAGTTATACATATAATATATTACATTATACATATAATGTGTATGCACATCTTCACCTTTGAAAATCCCAAATGACTGAATTAATTATACCATATATTTTCTTCTTATTGCTGCTGTAACAAATTACCACAAACATAGTGGCTTAAAAAAACATCAATTTCTCTTACAGTTCTGAAGGTCACATTTTGAAATGGCTTTCATTGGGTTGAAATGAAGGTGTAGGCATGGCTGCATGACTTTCTGAAGGCCCTGTGGGAGAATCCATTTTCACACCTTTCCCAGCTTCTAGAAGCTGCTTGCATTCTTTGGCTCACGGGTCCCTTCCATCTTCGAAGCCAGCAATTGCTGACAAATCTTTTTCCTCATGCTGTCTCCCTGGATCTGACTCTTTTGCTTCTCTGTCTCCCATTTAAAGCTCACTCAAATAATCCAGGATAATCTCAATATTTTAAAGTCAGCTGATAAGCAACCTGAACTCCACCTGAACTAACCATGTACTATTGCATATTTCTGGGTATTAGAACATGAACATTATTCTACCACCACAAACAGGAACTTTTCCTGCCCCTGAAATGTACTCGTTTTTGGAAAAAGCATGATGGTCTTTAACTTTACACAATGAAATGACCAATTTTACCATTTAGGACAGAAAGTCAAGGATCACTATATTGGTCCATTCTTGCAATGCTATAAAGAAATACCCAAGACTGGGTAATAAAGAAAAGAGGTTTAATTGGTTCACAAAAGAGGTTTAAGAGTTCTGCAAGCTGTATAGGAAGCATTGAGACAACCAGGTTAGGGGGGACTCTGGAGAAACTCCAACCAGCCTGCCCACTGAGGTAGAGCCTCAGGAAGTTCACTCTCTGCATGGGGGAGGAGCCTGGCCTCTCCTCTTCCTATGCAGAAACTGGGATTCAAATGGCAGGTGGGAAGCACTCTAACAGGGGACCCTGGCCTTGCAGAAGAAACCTGTTTCCCCCTTTGTTTCCTTTTACCCAATAAAACCCTGCTTTACTCACCCTTTAAACTGTCTGTGAGCCTAAATTTCTGTGGCCATGGGATGGACAAGAACCCTGTCCTTGACTGAACTAAGGAAAAGTCCTGCAACATTTTTGGCGCCCAACATGGGGCTCAAGAAGCTGTGAGTGAAACGGGCATTCAAAACCTCTCACCGTTGCTCCTAAGCATTTTCATCCTTGGACTTCTGACAGTTGGGGAGACATGCCCCCAAACCCCATCACTCCTGGGAGTTAGGGGAAACGTCCTTTCCTTCCTTTTTTGATAAGGACAGGCAAGTAGGGGTTCCTTGCCACCCCTCCCCTCCAAGCGAGGGGTGGAACACATGGCCCAAGGGTCCTGTACAGTCAGCTGGCTGGTTCCCAGCCACAAGCTGCCGCAGCCTTCTCCTTCCCTGGCCAAGGGGTTCAGCTTTATTGGACAGTAACTAAAGTTTTCTCCTGATGGAGGAACCATTTGCCTAAGAATAAGAGGTTCTTCCCCAGGCATTTTTAAACTGTTCTTTTTTCTTTTCCCTTCTCTACCCCATCAGCAGTTAATCTTTAAAGTTTTTTTCCCCTTTAAAAGACGTTTGATATCTGCCTGTTCTCCTAGCCCTGTCTCGTAAAGAACCCCACCTGGGGACTGGGTTTTCTTTTGCCTGTGTATGTTTGTACTGTATGTGATGTCTGTAAAAAGAGTTCTAATTAATTTGGCCTAAAGAAAGACAAGCACTTGGATCTAATATTTTTTAAAGGGAAGTTAAAAGTGGTGGAACCTTTCAGTTCACATGACTTTAATCTTTAAGAAATAAAAATAGCCTTAAAGACTATTGGTAAAATCCAGGTCAGATGCAAGGTTTGCTAACTGTCTTGAGGTTACAAACTGTCCTTTGGGGGTTTTGAGAACTATTTAACTTGCCAGCTTCACAGTTGGTAAGGCCTGGGGACATATAAAATTGGAACCATGCCCTTAACTAAGAACGCAAAGCTTGGCTGCAGTTAGCACAAAATTAAAGCAACTTACCAAGTTTTACCTTAAAGTTAAAAATTGCTAGGAGTTAATTGAAACTACTAGAAATAGATTTACACAGAAGATGTGTAACAACAGTAAAATGTGATGTTTTTAGTAAAAGGTTATAAGAATGCATGGAAATGTAAACTTTTGTTTAGGGTCAAAGGATTGTTTTAAATTAGATAGGAAAAAGCTGAAGGTTCAAAGAAGTAATAGAAGCATTGTTGAAATAATCTTGCAGAAGAGGTTCTCTGTGTGAACATATTGACTAAATTAAAAAAGGATATTATATGGTTTTTCTGTAAATTGAGCATTGAAATAAAAGCATAACAAAGTTTTCCTAGGGTGCTAATATGATCTTTGGCAAAATTTGTAAAGGGTTATAAAAGCTTTATGCTTCTTTAAGATTTTTGAGTCATCATTTTGGCAAAATAAATAATTTATGGCAACCTGGAATTCTATTTCATAACTTTAAGTGTTTTAAACCTTGAACATTTAATGGCCTTCCCCAAATCAAATTTCAGTTTCAAAATTGTCTTTCCTGACACCTGGCTTTTCAGATAGTCCAGAGGGTCCCTGGAATGTCCAGAAAAGAGGTAAACAGGATTATTTGACTTGTTTAGGTACATGGAATTGCCCAAATGATGTTCAATCTTCTTTAGGTTATATCTTGGTAAACAATGCTAATATATGTTCCAAAGTTGTATGAGATTTCTAAAATTCAAATGTCTGAGTATATACTACCTATTATAATTAAGGTTGTTATGTTAAGTTATTGTGAACTACAGAGATAACCAAACTTCTTTGTCAGTCATGTTTCTTAACTGTAACTACCCTGGACATTTTGCTATTCACACACAATTATTTTGTTTTAATCCTTTTCAAAGATGGTTTATAATGAGCTATGGAAGTTTAACAGGTGCTTTCAAATACAGGCTTCTGATAACTTTAGAGATTGTACATTGGAATAAAGGAAAATGTACAGGACTCATGAAGAGCTGAAATGCTCTTGAATATCAAGCAAAACCAGAGTTTACTAAATGGACTGAATTCAGAAAGTTGAAGGAACTTTTTGACTTTCACTTGTAATATTGATGATTCTTGTTTTGTTTTTCAGAGTCAAGGAAACTTATTTCAACTATTTATGGTCTTTAATAATTAACTAAGATATGGCCGGGCACGGTGGCTCATGCCTGTAATCCCAGCACTTTGGGAGGCCGAGGCGGGAGGATCATGAGGTCAGGAGATTGATACCATCCTGGCTAACACAGTGAAACCCCGTCTCTACTAAAAAATACAAAAAATTAGCCGGGCGTGGTGGCAGGTGCCTGTAGTTCCAGCTACTCAGGAGGCTGAGGCAGGAGAATGGTGTGAACCTGGGAGGCAGAGCTTGCAGTGAGCCAAGATTGAGCCACTGCATTCCAGCCTGGGCAACAGAGCAAGACTCCATCTCAAAAAAAAAGAAAATTAAGATTTGGAGCATGTTTGTTTCCCTCTGCCTGATTCCTTTAGAATTTGGAAACTATCTGTGAGTATTCTAACCTGTGGCAATATAGTTGTTTGCATCAGTGTAATAAGATTCCATTTTTCTTTGCAACAGGACACAATTAGATAAAATGGTTATTTTACCAAGGCTTTGACTGGAAGAGTATGCTTCCCTTTAAGGAGTCAAGCTGAACTTACAGAGCTGATAAAAGCCCCATGGGAGACTGACCTCATACCTTTGTCTATACAGTCCCTGTACAGGGTTCCTGACCTGTGGTCAGCAAAGAATGTCACTTTTGGCAGGGCGTGGTGGCTCACACCTGTAATCCCAGCACTTTGGGAGGCTGAGGTGGGTGGATCATGAGGTCAGGAAATCAAGACCATCCTGGCCAACATGGTGAAACCCCATCTCCACTAAAAAAACAAAAATTAGCTGGGCATGGTGGTGCGTGCCTGTAGTCCCAGCTACTTGGGAGGCTGAGGCAGGAGAATCACTTGAACCCGGGAAGCGGAGGTTGCAGCCACTGAACTCCAGCTTGGAGATGGAGTGAGACTCCATCTCAAAAAAAAAAAATGTCGTCACTTTCTAACAGGTTAGGAGCTCCAGGTTTATCTTGGGACCTTAAGAGGAGAGGATCACCCAACTCATAGGTTTTTAAGGATGCAAACCCATGTCTGGGTTTGGTTTTAAAAGGTCTTATCTGAGATTCCTTGTGGAACAAACTTCCATCAAAGCCAGTCCAAAAGGCCTTCATAGAAAAAACCATTCTTGCTGCCCTTTATGCAAATAATCAGGCCAAATATAAAACTACAGTCTATTTTGCAAACAACTCAGTGCTATCATAATTTGTTGTTGTTGTTGTTGTTAACAAAAATAAGGACTGGAAAGAGAAAAATTATGTTCCAAAACTTATCATACATTGGTCATTAAATTCTAAACTCGTTAGTTTTTAAGTTTTTGCCTGCATTTTAGACTAACCCTACTTGTTCCTGTGAACCCACTAGAAATTTCTGGCTACAGCTCAGAAAGAACAAAAGGGATGGGTAATGTAGACATCTGAATCACTATTCTAGTTCTGACCAATTATCCTGCAAATCCTGCCAAGTGATGGGGAAAAAATAGGATGCCCACCACTTGGAGGTTTCCTTTTGGGAAAGTAAAACCAAGAGAATTAACTAAAGCCAAGCACCATGCACCCAAATTTTAGCAAGCATAACTACAGACACCAGTTATCTGGTTGTGTCACAAGACATCCTTTTGTCTTTCTTGTTGGAGGAGGACCCAGTTCCACAGTTTCACCATAGCATTTGGCTTATAATAAGGAGTCCATGCAACACCCCCCAAACATATTTTTGTCCCAGACTCAATTCCAAGCTTTGGGTCAAAGCCCTAGGAAGGAAAACTGGATCTGAGGGATCCAGAAGCAGGTAATAATGAAAGTTAAAAGGTACAGCGCAGGTGAGCATGGCTGATTCCTGCTAAATTAGACAAGCCCAAGCTTCCTATTTCATGGATAAAGGCCTTGTTAGTATCCATGGCATAAATGAGGTCTAGGGAACTCCAAGGCTACTGACAGTAGGTGGGAAAGAGACATAGGGGAGAGTGGATAATTCCTACTCTCTAGCCCCCGCTGCTTCATGGGTATGAGCCGCTTTGATGTCCATGGTGGCACCTGCCAAGGTCACCAGAACTCAGAAATACGAGGATGGAAGAGGGAAAGAGGACACTCTTCCCTCTCTCCCTCAAGTACCCTGGGTATCTGCTAGGAAGAGAAGAGAAGCAGGGATGCCTGCTCCTCTCTTTCTAGATGGCTAGCCATTCACCTTCAGTCTGTACCCTTTTCAAATGCATCCTAAACCCCTGGGACTCCTTTGAAGAAACACCTTCTTTTTTTCCGTTCTTCTTCTCTATCCTGTCTTCACTCATAGTAATTGCGTCTCTCTAGTATGGAACACTCCCCGCAAATGCATCCTCCAAACTGGAAAGAGTTAATTTCTCAAATCTTAAACTGGTTGGCTTAGGACTGGGCTCAGGGGAAGGGAACCCAGAAGACTGACATGCCGGCAAAAGAGTGAAGTTTTTTTTTAACCAGTTGGGCTCTTGGCCTCCCTCTCCCTGGGCAAACTGGTAAAAGGCCTCAGAATTTTTGAGCTGTCCTTATTCCTCTCCTTGTTTCGTTTTGATACATGTTTTCTAACAACTTAGTTTGTTCTTGCCTTTAGGCCATCACACTCGTCATGCAACCGGAGCCTTTGACGATGGCCCCTTTTGCTGGGAACCCTTAGATAGGACTGTGAGGGAGCTCTGACTGCTGTTTCCCAAAAATGGCGCCCCCTGTCAGCAGGAAGCTGTTAAGATGGGTCTTTGTCCTTATCTTCAATCTAACAACGGTTAGAAGTACTTCTTTATAGCTGGGAATGAGACAACCAGGTGGGATGTGGACCCTGGAGAAACTCCAACCAGCCTGCCCACTGAAGTGGAGCCTCAGGTAGTCAGTACCCTTTGCAGCGGGGAGAAGCTTGGCCCCTGCTCTTCCTGTGTGGAAGCTGGGATTCAAATGGCAGGAGGTGAGTGCTCTAACAGGGGACTCTGGTCTTGCAGAGGATCCCTGTTTCCCCTTTTTTCTCCCTCTTTCACCCAATAAAACCATGCTTTACCCACCCGTTAAACCATCTGCAAGCCTAAATTTTTGTGGCTGTGGGACAGACAGGAACTCTGTCTTTAGCTGAACTAAGGAAAAGTCCTGCAACAGCATGATGCTGGTGTGTCCAGAATTGGTTCCTGCCGGTGGGATCGTGGTCTCACTGACTTCAAGAACGAAGCCGCAGACCTTGGCGGTGAGTGTTATAGCTCTTAAAGATGGCATGGACCCAAAGAGTGAGCGGTAGCAAGGTTTATTGTGAAGTGCGAAAGGACAAAACTTCCACGGCATGGAAGGGGACCCGAGCAGGTTGCTGCTGCTGGCTGGGGTGGCCAACTTTTATTCCCTTATTGTCCCCTTCCATGTTCCATTTCTGTCCTATCACAGTGCCCTTTTTTCAATCCTCCCCGCAATTGGCTACTTTTATAATCCTGCTTATTGGTGCATTTTACAGAGTGCTGATTGGTGTGTTTTACAATCCTCGTGTAAGACAGGAAAGTTCCCCAAATCCCCACGCAACCCAAGAAGTCCAGCTGGCCTCACCTCTCACTGACATATTCTCAGGAGCCCTCAAGAAACTTTCAATCATGGTGGAAGGCAAAGGGGAAGCCAGCACGTCTTCCACGGCCAGAGCCGGAGCAAGAGAGAGACAGAGGAGATGCCCCACACTATTTAAATGAACAGATCTCATGAGAACCCACTCACTATCACAAGAACATCAGCAAGGGGAAAATCTGCCCCATGAGCCAATCACCTCCCACCAGGCCCCACTTCCAATATTGAGGATTATAATTCAACATGTGATTTGGGCAGGGACACACATCCAAGCCATATCAATAACTCAACTAATCCAAACTGGAGGGGCAAACAAGCAGCTGGGGCCCTGCACTGATCCTCAGTTGCCCAACTTCTTTGGGCTTTGATAAAAACAGATGCATTTCTGACATCATATTTTTTTTTAATTAAGATTTTCTACAGAGACAGGGTCTCATGATATTGTTTAGACTGGTCTCTAGCTCCTGGCCTCAAGCAATTCTTCCGCGTTGGCCTCCCAAAGTGCTGGGATTACATACGTGAGCCACTGTGCCTGGCCTGTCATCATAATTTAAATGGAGAAAACATTATTTTAAATCACTTGGTCCTGAAAAATCTTAATGGTTTGGTTGATTATATACAAATATATGCTTGTGCATTCTTTGTGCTATTTCTAGTAGTTTTGCTTACAGGTTTATTTCATACAGCTGTTAGTGTCATTTTTCCAGTACTGAAAAATATCTTAACAG
This sequence comes from Pan paniscus, assembly GCF_029289425.2. Taxonomy (NCBI): domain Eukaryota; kingdom Metazoa; phylum Chordata; class Mammalia; order Primates; family Hominidae; genus Pan; species Pan paniscus. Next base: position 75,031,192 of record NC_073263.2, read on the forward strand.
CAGTAATACACCACACAATTAAAATGACCACACACACACACACACACACACACACACACACAGACACGCACAGGCACATATCTCTCTATTGTTAATGGTCTAGTAGTCAGATTCAAAATGGAGAAATTTGTTGTAAAGATATTAACACACAATGGTCTTTATAGATCATTGCTTCCAAAGATGCACTAAAAGTTGAAATTGCATTCATTTTCTGGGAAAATTAATATGTAACATTCTGAAAGTCTGCATCTTTCATTGGTCCTTCTAATAGGCTCATGGTTTCATTTCCTTTGTTTTGCTCAAGTCAGTAATGCAAATGTTAAGCTCCCTCTATTAGTGCCCCTTAAAAGTAAGTTGATACTTTGGAGCTCTTAAGTGGACCTAAATGGTTTTTCAGGCATTATCATTTCTGTTTTCCACTAGCCAGGGAGACCCTAAGGGTGGGGAGACATGGCTTCTTTGTAACCCTCACAATGCCCATACAGTCCATTATGGGCTTAGTAGGATTTTTTGTTATTAACTTGGGAATGCAGTAGTTGTCTGTAGAAGTGAACAGGAAATAAACATTGTCTACATGTGGAAATGATGCACATTTTAAACTCTTATAGTACACTTTTCAAGCCAATTTTAAGTTGAGACTCAGAGTGTAGAAAAGTAAGCCTTCTATAATGTATCTCTGAGCAGGGCCATTTTACTTAAAATTAGTGAAGTTGTCTCCTTGACCTGTTGAAGACTCAATGAAAATAAATTAAAGCTGAGCTTTAAACCATTCATTCCTTCCCACTTCCCATGTCTCTAATTGTTTTGGGTCCTGATTTAGAGAAAGCCAATAAAATATTATGGCTTTCTAAGCTATCAATTAATGGACAATTTAGAAAATGCTTATGGGTTGTCTTCCATCTCCAAACTTCGTGGAGCAAATTGAAATGGATGACTCATTTCTAGGGGATCAAGCATGTTAAATCAATGAGCATGTTTGCTTGAATCTCATCTCCTAATGAGCTGAAACAGATAGAACATTTCTCATGCATCCAGATGGAATTATTTTGGAAAGTAAACTAATGCACATGCCCACACAAAATTCCTCTGCTGTCTCTAGCCAGATTCTGTTAGCTGTTCACCAAGATGATTTACCAACAATATGAGGTCGGGCTGCTTCTTTATATTATTGGCTCCATAGGAATTCTTCCAGAAGACAATATTTTTTCTATTTTGTTTTGTTCAATTTAATAATATCATGTACAATATTTTCTAGATGCTGTGAGTTTGTATGTGTATCTTGAATGTGGGGGAGGTTTAGGTTTTATGACAGTAAGTGGAATTCACTTATTAAGGTTATTTGACTCAGAATTGATTATTTATGCCAATACTTGCTAATATTTAAAATTATTTCACTGTTCATTGCCCTTACTATGTAAAACTCTCTTGAAAGTCACTAAGAAAAAGCATAAACAACTCAAAATAAAAAAGTAAATTGGAATAACTTCTGGAGTCAGTTTTCCAATGTGTATCAAAAGCCCTAAAAAATATACTTCCCGTGCAGCCAGCAGCAATTATACGTCTAAGATTACATACTAAAAAATTAATTAATAATAGCCATGTATCATATCTTACAAGAAATTTCATTGCAATCCAATTTAATAAAAACAAACAAACAAAATGCATGATAGCCTGTGTCCAACAATAGGGAATTGGTTCGTGTTAGCCTGGGTCTTCCAAAAAACAAAAACTGAGATAAGATTAATAATGCAACAGGGCAAACACCCAAGAGGGGAGACGGAGAGAGATAGCCATCAAAATACCATGCAGTTCTCACCGTGGTGAAAGAGAGAGGGGAGGAAGGAAGTTTGAGTGGAAGAGTCTTAGACAGCAGCGCAGTTTTAACAAAGTTTTGGCAATGTTGATAAAGAGTCCTCCAGCCAAAGGCACCTATCAAAGGGGTCCTGTGTCTCTCGGGAATACCCACTAGAAATGTCTCTTTTGCACAGGTTCAGAGGTGGATTCCAAGAGTAGCAGCTGAAGCCATCAGTCAATAATGTTTCATGCAGTAGGAGATTTGAGAGGAGCATTTTTATGGCCACCACACATTAAATAAGTTATAACATGACCACACATGGATGTAACCACTAAAGTCAAGTAGATGAATAATTGTTGACAAGGAAAAATGTTTTTATCTTTATTAATAATTAAAATGTTAATCTACTTAAAATTTAATTAACTTTATACTTTTTACCATATCCACAGAGTAATCACAAATCATTTTTATACCTTTTATAATTTGGGAGAGGAAGGCAATACAGATTTAAAAAAACACCAACAGAATTGTCACTGGAAATACAATTCATTTACTTCACATTCACTCTCGTTTTTGCTTTTTTATCCTGGGATGCCTAAGTTATAATTACAAGAAAGAGAAAGAAACTTATAAAATTCAATATTGAACATGAGTCAGTCATCCATGAATATTAGATTAGGGAAACTATTCTAGTTATAGCACAGGGCTCTAACTGGGGCTATTGCTTTAAAATGTTCTAAAAATAAATTTGATTTTATTTCCTGGAAAATAGTGGTAGAGATGTGATGAATAAATGCTGAGTAGAAAAACAGACCTTTTGATTATTTAGACTTTCTGTTGCTCCATACGGAAGGCGAGAAGAATAATAGAGTGCAATGAGTAATACCAGTAATGAGTAATACCAGTTTACACTATGGTGAGTCTGGGGCCTTATCTCTCCAAACAAGGCCACATAGGAGATCAGCCCCTCAAGGGTTAAGAGAATAAGAGGAGAATAGAAAAACCCTCCCACTGAAGTAGGATTTTATATATTCTTGCTCTGTTCCATGTTGCCACACATTCACCTGTGAAGCACATCATTCAATGATGATTAATAATTGCTGTGATGATGACCTTTGTGTACATGCCAATTTGCAATTAGCTCCTTCAGACTGAAAAATGGAATTTCAGAGCTGGAAGAAACCTTGGAGTGTACTATTCCCATGATGCTCCTGTGGTCAAATAAATTTAGATATTGCTTCATAGTATAACCCCTCTCCCCAATTTATAATGATAATTAGTATATTAAAAGACATGAGCAATCCACTGGTGAAACTCCATTTAAGTTTGTTTCATACAGCATTTCTGAAACAAAAAAAAGTTAAACTCTTTTTGCACATAATACCTATTAACCCAGTGTACTCATGAAATGCACTGTGGGAAACGAGAATGTTATCCTATCTTTTTGTTTTCATCTAAAAACTCTGAGGGGTTAAGTTACTTAAGGTCACACAGATGGGTACTGGAAAACTGAATAATAAGACTAAGGCACCTAGCTCACTAATGATATTGACTATACCTCTAGCTTGCTATTTATTATTAAAGTTGGTATGGCTATTTCACCATCTTCTTTAGATAAAGGTAGCTGAACTTAGTAGACCTTTGGAAATTTAACTAAAACTATTCAAAACAGCTACTTCACAAAGTATCCAAATTATTTTGAAGTATACCAAAAGGACAAATGGAAAATAAGATTTGTTATCTTTTTCATCCTCCTCGGCTACTGTTTTCCGGATGTGTTTTAGATTATTGGGCTGAAGAACAAGCTTCCTTGAGGAACTGCTTCTGAGTAGCGATTTATTAATTGCTTCTGAAATGATTTTGAGTTATGTTTCTTTTATTGGATTCCATAGTGGAATGCGACAGAGTATGTTGCTTTTTCTTTGATGCCTTCAGAGTTGTTATGGGGGCATCCCTTCGGCCAAGTGGAAAGCAGATTTAAAAGCAAGCATGGAAACGTGTGCTTTGGGGTGATTGTGGATTCTTCATCTCCTGAGGGGGATGAGCAGCTGTACCCTCAGGTTGCCCCTTCTCCTGCCTTGAAGGCTGAACTAATTTCCCAGAAGACTAGAAATAGATTGATGTAAGGGTGTGCAGCCTGGGGGTCAAACCATAGGCTAACTGGCTCTTCCAGTTGTTGATGTTTTTGTTAAAGTTTCCAGTGATCTTGATGCCTCATGTTGAGTAAGAGATCCAAGAATGTAGCCAGGTCGCTGGACTGAAACCAACTATACAAATTCTGAAGCTCTGTTGGGCTCAAACCAAGAAACACAGGTGGTCTTACCGAGCCACTTCAATCTTAGCCCAGCCTTAGAATAGCAGCAAGTACCTGGGTGTGTTTATTATTCTCCAACAAATATTTTTCCATTTATTTCATTTTTAAAACAACCAAAGACAAAGCTTATTCAGCTGTAAAAATGAATTTATGTCTTGATTCAGTTGACTTTTCTTTTGTATTTTTCTCAGTTAAAGGGAAAAGGGAAAGTGGTAGGGAGCAGCAATAATTTATGCAAGGGATCAATTAGGGAGTCCTTCAGTGTAACCTGACATTTTTTAGGGGTAAGGATCTCCTGACTTGCTCAATTATTTCTGGACTTTTCTACAAAGACCCTCTGAATGTTTGTTTCCACAGAGATCTTGACAAACACTAGAGACCCATCAGCCAGAGTGAATTCCCTCAGTGAAATCACTATTCTCTGCCAAAAATCAAAGGTCATCCCAGTGGAGTGCCGTCTTCGTGTTCAGCCACTACGGAGTGTCTGGAACAGAGTGAGAACAAAAATTATCCTCATTTGGTGCCCCCTGACTCTTTTGGGAAGAATCCCAACAAAACTGCCACTGGGAATTCAGAAAGCACATTTGGAGACTGGGAAAGGGCCAGGCTAAACAGAAGAGAATGGCAATTTAGAGTCAATAAGATAAAGGAAATAAATGACTCAAAGAAGAGTTTTAAGCCAATATTTACACCCATATTGCCATATTTACAGCTTAAACACTATGCACTGAACATGCAGGAAGTAAGTTTTTATGGGTCTCTTAATGAATGTTAAGTCAATAGTATCCCAAACAATGGGCCCCAGTGAACTTTCTTATGAAGGCCATACAGTGACTTATTCAAGTGGAGTCAGAGTCAGGTTCAGCTCGGCAATGTACAGTTTTAGAAAAAAAGCAGTTTTCCACCAGGTGCAGTGGCTCACGCCTGTAATCCCAGCACTTTGGGAGGCTGAGGCGGGTGGAACACTTGAAGCCGGGAGTTCGAGACCAGCCTGGCCAACATGATAAAATCCTGTCTCTACTAAAACACATACACACACACACAAAATTAGCCAGGCGTGGTGGCAAGTGCCTGTAATCCCAGCTACTTGGGAGGCTGAGGCAGGGGAATTGCTTGAACCTGGGAGGCAGAGGTTGCAGTGAGCCAAAATCACTCCACTGCACTCCAGCCTGGGTGACAGAGCAAGACTCCCTCTCAGAAAAAAACAAAAAAAAAAGCAGTTTTCAAAGTAGGCATTTCTAATATGATAGATGGCCTCTTAAATGTGTCTATTATTTAAAGGAACCATGACATAGAATTAGAAGTCTGCTATATTATCTGACTCTTAACTATCTGTACAGCAGATTTTATTGTAACAGACCCAATGGTTAAAGATGCTACCATCACCACTATCATAAGGGAACAATCATGCAGACAAAGCTAACTAAAGGGCTAACTAGCAAATTAATATGTGCAATTGTGAGTCCATGACAGCCAGGCAACTGAACAGTAAAATGGATTTTATCAATTGGTTGGTGCCATGGAGTCAGCAACTGCCTTTTTAAAACCAGTTTTTTCTTTTCCTTCTTTTTATGGGGGAGGTAAGAGGATCTTAAAGACATCAGACCCATATAGGCTGATTGGCAGGTCCAGATGAATGATCAATAAGGCAGAAACACTCTGGTATGTAAAACACAAGCCCGAGGGAAATACCACAGAGCTCTTTGATCTTAACGAGATGCTCAGACAACTTTTTGGAAACTTTTATTAATTTTTTGGGTGTGCCCCATTGTTCAGAGTCCTCTGGTTGCATTTACAAGTGTAATAGAAAATGACAGCCCTGTTATCCTTTCTTAAAATGTCAAAGACCACATAAAACAAACCTCATTCACAGACATCCCCCACTTTTAAACATCATGCCAGGTAACCAGCATGACAGAGCAGACCTCATATTTTGAGAGTATTCATTTTTGGAAATTCTGACTTTGTAAAAAAAAAACAATCATTCTGATTAAAAAAAGACAGAGATAGTATTCTAATTGATGGCTCATATACAAATTAATAGACAATTATTGCATCAACTGACAGTCCAATAGAGCAGACATCCAGTTTTCTTTTTTTTTATTATTATACTTTAACTTTTAGGGTACATGTGCACAATGTGCAGGTTGGTTACATATATATACATGTGCCATGTTGGTGTGCTGCACCCATTAACTCATCATTTAACATTAGGTATATCTCCTAATGCTATCCCTCCCTCCTCCCTCCACCCCACAACAGGCCCCAGTGTGTGATGTTCCCCTTCCTGTGTCCATGTGTTCTCATTGTTCAATTCCCACCTATGAGTGAGAATATGCGGTGTTTGGTTTTTTGTCCTTGCGATAGTTTGCTGAGAATGATGGTTTCCAGCTTCATCCATGTCCCCACAAAGGACATGAACTCATCATTTTTTATGGCTGCATAGTATTCCATGGTGTATATGTGCCACATTTTCTTAATACAGTCTATCACTGTTGGACATTTGGGTTGGTTCCAAGTCTTTGCTATTGTGAATAGTGCCACAATAAACATATGTGTGCATGTGTCCTTATAGCAGCATGATTTATAATCCTTTGGGTATATACCCACTAATGGGATGGCTGGGTCAAATGGTATTTCTAGTTCTAGATCCCTGAGGAATTGCCACACTGACTTCCACAATGGTTGAACTAGTTTACAGTCCCACCAACAATGTAAAAGTGTTCCTATTTCACCACATCCTCTCCAGCACCTGTTGTTTCCTGACTTTTTAATGATTGCCATTCTAACTGGTGTGAGATGGTATCTCATTGTGGTTTTGATTTGCATTTCTCTGATGGCCAGTGATGATGAGCATTTTTTCATGTGTTTTTTGGCTGCATAAATGTCTTCTTTTGAGAAGTATCTGTTCATATCATTTGCCCACTTTTTGATGGGGTTGTTTGTTTTTTCTTGTAAATTTGTTTGAGTTCATTGTAGATTCTAGATATTAGCCCTTTGTCAGATGAGTAGATTGCAAAAATTTTCTCCCATTCTGTAGGTTGCCTGTTCACTCTGATGGTAGTTTCTTTTGCTGTGCAGAAGTTCTTTAGTTTAATTAGATCCCATTTGTCAATTTTGGCTTTTGTTGCCATTGCTTTTGGTGTTTTAGACATGAAGTCCTTGCCCATGCCTATGTCCTGAATGGTATTGCCTAGGTTTTCTTCTAGGGTTTTTATGGTTTTAGGCCTAACATTTAAATCTTTAATCCATCTTGAATTAATTTTAGTATAAGGTGTGAGGAAGGGATCCAGTTTCAGCTTTCTACATACGGCTAGCCAGTTTTCCCAGCACCATTTATTAAAAGGGAATCCTTTCCCCATTTCTTGTTTTTGTCAGGTTCGTCAAAGATCAGATAGTTGTAGATATGTGGCATTATTTCTGAGGGCTCTGTTCTGTTCCATTTGTCTCTATCTCTGTTTTGGTAGCAGTACCATGCTGTTTTGGTAGCAGTACCATGCTGTTTTGGTTACTGTAGCCTTGTAGTGTAGTTTGAAGTCAGGTAGCGTGATGCCTCCAGCTTTGTTCTTTTGGCTTAGGATTGACTTGGCAATGCGGGCTCTTTTTTGGTTCCATATGAACTTTAAAGTAGTTTTTTCCAATTCTGTGAAGAAAGTCATTGATAGCTTGATGGGGATGGCATTGAATCTATAAATTGCCTTGGGCAGTATGGACATTTTCACGATATTGATTCTTCCTACCCATGAGCATGGAATGTTCTTCCATTTGTTTGTATCCTGTTTTATTTCATTGAGCAGTGGTTTGTAGTTCTCCTTGAAGAGGTTCTTCACATCCCTTGTAAGTTGTATTCCTAGGTATTTTATTCTCTTTGAAGCAATTGTGAATGGGAGTTCACTCATGATTTGGTTCTCTCTTTGTCTGTTATTGGTGTATAAGAATGCTTGTGATTTTTGTACATTGACTTTGTATCCTGAGACTTTGCTGAAGTTGCTTATCAGCTTAAGGAGATTTTGGGCTAAGACAATGGGGTTTTCTAGATATACAATCATGTCGTCTGCAAACAGGGACAATTTGACTTCCTCTTTTCCTAATTGAATACCTTTTATTTCCTTCTCCTGCCTAATTGCCCTGGCCAGAACTTCCAACACTATGTTGAATAGGAGTGGTGAGAGAGGGCATCCCTGTCTTGTGCCAGTTTTCAAAGGGAATGCTTCCAGTTTTTGCCCATTCAGTATGATATTAATTGTGGGTTTGTCATAGATAACTCTTATTATTTTGAGATACATCCAATCAATACCTAATTTATTGAGAGTTTTTAGCATGAAGGGCTGTTGAATTTTGTCAAAGGCCTTTTCTGCATCTATTGAGATAATCATGTGGTTTTTGTCATTGGTTCTGTTTATATGCTGGATTACATTTATTGATTTGTGTATGTTGAACCAGCCTTGCATCCCAGGGATGAAGCCCACTTGATCATGGTGGATAAGCTTTTTGACGTGCTGCTGGATTCGGTGTGCCAGTATTTTATTGAGGATTTTTGCATCGATGTTCATCAGGGATTGGTCTAAAATTCTCTTTTTTTGTTGTGTTTCTGCCAGGCTTTGGTATCAGGATGATGCTGGCCTCATAAAATGAGTTAGGGAGGATTCCCTCTTTTTCTATTGATTGGAATAGTTTCAGAAGGAATGGTACCAGCAACTCCTTGTACCTCTGGTAGAATTCGGCTGTGAATCCGTCTGGTCCTGGACTTTTTTTGGTTGGTAAACTATTAATTATTGCTTCAATTTCAGAGCTTGTTATTGGTCTATTCAGAGATTCAACTTCTTCCTGGTTTAGTCTTGGGAGAGTGTATGTGTCAAGGAATTTATGCATTTCTTCTAGATTTTCTAGTTTATTTGCATAGAGGTGTTTATAGTATTCTCTGATGGTAGTTTGTATTTCTGTGGGATCGGTGGTGATATCCCCTTTATCATTTTTTATTGTGTCTATTTGATTCTTCTCTCTTGTCTTTATTAGTCTTGCTAGCGGTCTATCAATTTTGTTGATCTTTTCAGAAAACCAGCTCCTGGATTCATTGATTTTTAGAAGGGTTTTTTGTGTCTCTATTTCCTTCAGTTCTGCTCTGATTTTAGTTATTTCTTGCCTTCTGCTAGCTTTTGAATGTGTTTGCTCTTGCTTCTCTAGTTCTTTAATTGTGATGTTAGGGTGTCAATTTTAGATGTTTCCTGCTTTCTCTTGTGGGCATTTTGTGCTATAAATTTCCCTCTACACACAGCTTTGAATGTGTCCCAGAGATTCTGGTACGTTATGTCTTTGTTCTCGTTGGTTTCAAAGAACATCTTTATTTCTGCCTTCATTTTGTTATGTACCCAGTCGTCATTCAGGAGCAGGCTGTTCAGTTTCCATGTAGTTGAGCGGTTTTGAGTGAGTTTCTTAATCCTGAGTTCTAGTTTGATTGCACTGTGGTCTGAGAGACAGTTTGTTATAATTTCTGTTCTTTTACATTTGCTGAGGAGAGCTTTACTTCCAACTATGTGGTCAATTGTGGAATAGGTGTGGTGTGGTGCTAAAAAGAATGTATATTCTGTTGATTTGGGGTGGAGAGTTCTGTAGATGTCTACTAGGTCTGCTTGGTGCAGAGCTGAGTTCAATTCCTGGATATCCTTGTTAACTTTCTGTCTCGTTTATCTGTTTAATGTTGACAGTGGGGTGTTAAAATCTGCCATTATTATTGTGTGGGAGTCTAAGTCTTTTTGTAGGTCTCTAAGGACTTGCTGTATGAATCTGGGTGCTCCTGTATTGGGTGCATATATATTTAGGATAGTTAGCTCTTCTTGTTGAATTGATCCCTTTACCATTATGTAATGGCCTTCTTTGTCTCTTTTGATCTTTGTTGGTTTAAAGTCTGTTTTATCAGAGACTAGGATTGCAACCCCTGCCTTTTTTTATTTTCCATTTGCTTGGTAGATCTTCCTCCATCCCTTTATTTTGAGCCTATGTGTGTCTTTGCATGTGAGATGGGTTTCCTGAATACAGCACACTGATGGGTCTTGACCCTTTATCCAATTTGCCAGGCAGACATCCAATTTTCTATCTGTAAAGACACAAAACTCATTATCACACAATTTAGATGGAAATATAAGTAAAGAGAAAACTTTTTTTTTTATAGCCACTAGCACTTTCTTAAAAGGAAAATCACATAATTATTCAGACAGATGTTACTGTAAAGTTGTAGAGGTCAAACCATTGGAGATAAACTTGGGTTCCAATTCTGGCTATTGGGGCTATGCAGGCCACAGATGTAGAAATTAACTTCTTTGAACCTCAATGTACTCTTGCAAAATGGGCATAGTACTGGTCTCCCAAGGTTGTGGTAACAATGAAATACTTGTACATACGAACTTAGATAGCACCTTGCCTGGCCACTTACATGAACTACATCTGAATAACTGATCTCAGCTCACTGCAATCTCCACCTCCGGGGTTCAAGTGATTCTCCTGCCTCGGCCTCCCGAGTAGCTGCATCTTAGAGATTTCTATTGCTAGAAACCTGTGGTGGATTTCCAAACATGCCCACTTATCAGAGGACACAAGTGAAAAAAAAAGATTAATAATAAATATCATAATACAATTATGAAACTAGTTTTGACCTCACAGGCTCCCTGAAAGAGTCTCAGCATCCCTGTTTCAGGGTTCCCCAGACCACCTTTTGAAAATTACTGGACTAGGGAAAGCATTTGAACCTGTTGGCCAAGGAGAAGCCCTGACAGAAGTAATATGATGAAAAAAGGAAGAGGAAGTTGAGTCCTCCTTCATTGAGTATTTTCCCCAAAATCTTCAGACAAAATGTGTCATGGTATGCAGATGCCAAATAAGACATGGTTGCTCAGGAAAGACAAAATAAAATGCATGTTGATGATTCCCAGGAAAATCAGACAAGTTGGCAGGCAAGAATAGGTATTTTTCGCCTTTAGGCTCTAGCTCCTTATTATTATTATTATCTTACTTTATATTCCAGGATACATGTGCAGAACATGCAGGTTTGTTACATAGGTATACAAGTGACATGGTGGTTTGCTGCACCTATTGACCCATCCTCTAAGTTTCCTTTCCTTGCCCCCCACTCCCCAACAGGCCCAGGTGTGTGTTTTTCCCCTCCCTGTGTCCATGTGTTCTTATTGTTCAACTCCCACTTATGAGTGAGTATATGCAGTGTTTGGTTTTCTGTTCCTGTGTTAGTTTGCTGAGGATGATGGTGTCCAGCTTCATCCATGTCCCTGCAAAGGACATGATCTCATTCCTTTTTATGGCTGCATAGTATTCCATGGTGTATATGTGCCACATTTTCTTTATCCAGTATATCATTGATGGGCATTTGGGTTGGTTCCATGACATTGCAATTGTAAATAGTGCTGCAATAAACATACATGTGCATGTGTCTTCATAGTAGAATAATTTATATCCCATTGGGTATATACTCAGTTATGGGATTGCTGGGTCAAATGGTATTTCTGGTTCCAGATCCTTGAGGAATTACCATACTGTCTTCCACAATGGTTGAGCTAATTTATATCCCCACCAACAGTGTAAAAGCATTCCTATTTCTCCACAGCCTTGCCAGCATCTATTGCTTCTTGACTTTTTAATAATTGCCATTCTGACTGTCATGAGATGGTATCTCATTATGGCTTTGATTTGCATTTCTCTAATGATCAGTGACGTTGAGCTTCTTTTTCACATTTGTTGGCCACATAAATGTCTTCTTTTGAGAAGTGTCTGTTCATATCCTTTGCCCACTTTTTGATGGAGTTGTTTTTTTTCTTGTAAATTTGTTTAAGTTCCTTGTAAATTCTGGATATTAGACCTTTGTCAAATGGGTAGATTGCAAAAATTTTCTCCCATTCTATAGGTTGCCTGTTCACTCTGATGATAGTTTCTTTTGCTGTGCAGAAGCTCTTTAGTTTAATGAGATCCCATTTGTCAATTTTGGCTTTTGTTGCAATTGCTTTTGGTGTTTTCCTCATGAAGTCTTTGTAGCTCCTTTTTTTTTTTTTTCTCTTTTTTGTGATGGAGTCTCACTCACTCTGTTGCCCAGGCTGGAGTGCAGTGGCGCAATCTCGGCTCACTGCAAGCTCCACTTCCCGGGTTCATGCCATTCTCCTGCCTCAGCCTCCCGAGTAGCTGGGACTACAGGTGCCCGCCACCAAGCCCAGCTAATTTCTTGTATTTTTCGTAGAGACGGGGTTTCACCATGTTATCCAGGATGGTCTCAATCTCCTGACCTTGTGATCTGCCTGCCTTAGCCTCCCATAGTGCTGGGATTACAGGCGTGAGCCACCACCCCTGGTCTGAGCCCCTTATTTTTTTATTTAAATTTTTATTTTTAGCTTTTTATATCACCTTTCAAAAATCAATGCTCTTTGCAAATTCACTCCTGTTAAAATTACTAATTGAATGATATACTTGTGATCCTAGCTGACCTGATTTAGGGAAAGCTATTTACTCCCCACACTGTAGGTGAAAGAAGTTGAATGAGAGGTGAGCTCTGACATGGAGATGATGAGCTGACCAGGGTGATCTGTAAAGGGCTTGTGTGAGCTGTGCTGAGAGTGGAGGCTGGAGCCAGGGGTGGGGGCCTCTGAGGGACAAAGGGGATGCAAGAAGAGTGCACGCCAGGGAAAGAAGCCCGGATTAGCACAGCAGCATGTAAAAGAAGCAGGAGTCTCTTCTATATGTGTAATAGACCAGAAATGATTAGAGGGGCTTATCCTGGGAAAGCAGAAGTGTCCATCACAAGGATAAAGTTAAACATGGATCCAACATTGTGTTGTAGGTGCACAGATCCTCAGTTCTCCATTAAGGGCTGCAAATTATTTATTCAAATGTGTTTATTCCAGATTAAGCAAGCATGTTGCTATGGTGGAGATACTATGACAATTTGAAACTCCAAAAATGTAAGGAAAAGTCTTAATTCTTTATTTGAATCCTTATTTCAATCATCCTTATTTCACTCCTGAGAACGTCTTTATTTCAATTATGAGAATTTAGGAATAAATGACTTTTAGAAATCTCAACTATTTTAACAGGTCACGGAATGAAAATCAATGGAAAAATTCTGGCTTGGCATATGCAGAAGATTGAAACTGGACCCCTTTCCTACATCATATAGAAAAATTAACTGAAGATAGCCAGGTGTGGTGGCTCACACCTGTTAATCCCAGCACTCTGGGAGGCCAAGGCAGGTGGATTGCTTGAGTCCAGGAGTTTGAGACCAGTCTGGGCAACATAGTGAAACCTTGTCTCTACTAAAAATACAAAAATTAGTCGGGCATGATGGTGTGCACCTACAGTCCCATCTCTTTTGGAGACTGAGGTGGGAGAATCACCTGATCCTGGGAGGCTGAGCCTGCAATGAGCTGAGATTGTGCCACTGCACTCCAGCCTGTGAAACCAGAGTAAGACTGTCTCAAAATAAAAAAAATTAACTGAAGATGGATTGAAGACTCAAATGTAAAATTCAAAACTATAAAAGCTCTGGAAGACAACCTAGGCAACACCATTCTGGACATATGTATTAGTCCGTTTTTGTGCTGCTGATAAAGACATACACAAGACTGGGAAGAAGAAGAGGTTTAATTGGACTTACAGTTCCACATGGCTGGGGAGGCGAATCATGGCAGGAGATGAAAGGCACTTCTTACATCGCGGCAGCAAGAGAAAATGATGAAGAAGCAAAAGCAAAAACCCCAGATAAACTCATCAGATTTTGTGAGACTTATTCACTGTCACGAGAATAGCATAGGAAAGACCGACCCGCATGTTTCCATTATCTCCCCCTGGGTCCCTCCTACAACACGTGGGAATTCTGGGAGATATAATTCAAGTTGAGATTTGAGTGGGGACACAGCCAAACCACATCAACATAGGCACAGGCAAAGATTTCATGAGGAAAATGTCAAAAGCAAAAATTGACACATGAGATCTAATTAAACTAAAGAGTTTCTGCCTAGCAAAGGAAACTATCAACAGGGTGAATAGACAGCCTACAGCATGAAAGAAATTTTTTGCAAACTATGCATCTGACAAAGGTCTAATATCCAAAACCTATAAGGAATTCAAACAAATGCATAAGCAAAAAACAAACAACCCCGTTAAAAAGTGGGCAAAGGACATGAAAACTTTTCAAAAGAAGACATACACTTGGTCAATAAGCATATGAAAAAATATTCAACATCACTCATCATTAGAGGAATGCAAATCAAAACTACAATGAGATACCATCTCACACCAGTCAGAATCGCTATGATTAAAACGTCAAAAAATAATAGATGCTGAAGAGATTGTGAAGAAAAGGAACACATACTCTGCTGGTGGGAATGTAACTTAGTTCAGCCATACTGGAAAGAAGTTTGGCAATTTCTCAAAGAACTTAAAACAGAATTACCATTTAACCCAGCAACACCATTGTTGGCTATATACCCAAAGGATATAAATCAATCTACCATAAAGACACATGCATGTGGATGTTCATCACAACACTATTCACAATAGCGAAGACGTGGAATCAACCTAAATGCCCATCAATGTAGACTGGATAAAGAAAATGTGGTACATATATACCATGGAATACTATGCAGCTATAAAAGGAATGAGATCATGTCTTTTGAGGACCATGAATGGAGCTGAAGGCCATTCTCCTTAGCAAACTAACACAGGAACAGAAAGCCAAATACAGCATATTCTTACTCATATGTAGTAACTAAATGATGAGAACACATGGACACATAGAGGGGAACAACACATACTGGGGCCTATTGGAGGGTGGAGGATGGGAGCAGGGAGAGGATCAGGAAAAATAACTAATGGGTACTAAGCTAAATACCTGGGTGATGAAATAATCTGTACAACAAACCCCCATGACACAAGTTTACCTATGTAACAAACCTGCACATATACCTTTGAACTTAAAATGAAAGTTAAAACAAATCTGGCTTGGTATATAATTCACAGCCTCATAAATTACATTCAACATTATAGTTTCTTAATTTTTAAGTACAATTCATACTCAATATGTTAAATCCAAATAGTGTTTCTTAAAAAAGGAAAACTATTACTATCATATTATCATTCTAAGAAGAATGTAAATGAGTAACCAATAAAAATAAAGTATATGAAGATATATAATCAATTTTCATGTAAGACTATAGCCATAATATTGCTTGATCTTCTACTCTTCTACTAACTTGCAAAGTTAGTTTTCAATACAAAGTATTAAAGTATTATTAAAATCTTGTACTTTTTGTTTGGATTTTTTTCCTCTTACATACAGATAATAGTTTTCCCACTCTTATTTTTATTTAAACAACAGAAGATTCCAAAAATATGTTTTGTCAATATAAGTTCTACAAGATGCTTGTAGATATTCCTCAAAAAGATTTCATTGTTAAAGAATTTTGGAAAACCATGAGTACAACAAAGAAGTTTCTTTATGATAATACTTTCACAAGCCTTTCATATGACACTGTTCATCAAGAAATTCCGAGAAGGTCATACAGAAGGAATTCCTTCCGAGATGACTTAGCTTGAAAAACTTAATGTCATAGGGGCTCGACCAACAGCTCTTAGAACTAATATTCTGAACGAAAGCACTGGAAAGAAATGCTTCTTTGAACTAATGAGCAAAATGTCTGGATTTGTATATAATATTTTTGCAAAGCTATTAGGTTCAAATTTCTGGAGGAGGCTCCTTTAGGATTAAAGAAAATCAAGATGAAACATAAATAAGGCAGATTTGTCACCTTCATATTTTATTGCTTATCAAAATGAAGCTCAACAAGGCTTAAGTTAGAATAACTGAAGTAGGAGTATGTCATAGGAGAAATTACATTCCTTCTGCTCTTCCATGCCCAGGGTGAAAAAGAATTGCTAAGAGAGAGCTTCTGCTTCTGTAAAAGAGAACGCTCTTGTTATGGTGTGTATGTGTAACTCTTATTATCCTATATATATGGATAAGTAATGTTTTGTTCGTGATTGCCTACACCATTTTCTCATTTGGTTTTGCTCAGGCTAATTTTTAAAATTATAAAAATATTTATTTAAGATTGACCTATAATAATTGTATGTATTTATGGGGAATAGCATGATGTTCTGATATATGTATATGCTGTGTAATAAGCAAATCAGGATAATTGCCATATCCATCACCTTAAATATTTATCATTTCTTCGTGATAAGAACATTTTAAAACCTCTCTTCTAGCTATTTTAAAATACATAACAACATTACTGTTAATTCTAGTCATCATCCTACTATACAATAGAACAGCAAAACTTATATCTGACCTGAGTTTTGCACCCAATCTTTCTCTATCCGGCTTTTCCACTTCCCTCCCCATCCTTTGGTAACCATTATTTTACTCTTACTTCTATAAGAACACCTTTTTAGATTCCACATATGAGTGAGATCATGTGGTATTTGTCTTTCTCTGCCTGGCTTATTTCACTTGGCATAATATGGCTCCAGGTTCATCTATGTTGCCATAAAAGACAGGATTCCATTCTTTTTATGGCTAAATAGTATTCCATTGTGTATATGTGCCATGTTTTCATTATCCATGCTGTGCAGTGTTGACTGTCAACACTGTCAGTTTTTTGCACAAAGTGAGGAGTGGGGAGGAGTTGTGCAGTTAATGGAATGGGGGAGATGGCTTGTCCTCCACCTTCTCCAGAATTAGGCCTTCATTAATTTGTTTAAAAGATTTCAAATCTCCAGGATTGAGGCATATCTACAGTAAAATGTAAATACAGAAACACTTTTCAGGAGAAATATTCAGGATTCATTGATTGTTTTTCTTTTCCATCAGTATGCTACCATTTTCCTTTATTGACACAGATACTCAAGAATTGGCTATACTGTCATCCCTTAGTGCCTGTAGGGAATTTGTTCCCGGGCACTCCCCACCCCACCATAGATACCAAAATCTGTGGATGCTCAAGTCACATATATAAAATGGAGTGCAGTATTTGCATATAAGCTATGCACATCCTCCCATATGCTTTAAATCATCTCTAGATTACTTATGATACTTGATTACTTATGATTACTTATAATACAATGTAGATGCTAAGTAAATAGTTTTTATACTGTATGTTTTCATTTGCATTGTTTTTATTATTGTTATTTTTCTTTTTTTTTTTTTTCTGAATATTCTTAATCCACAGCAAACTGAATCCATAGATGTGGAACCCATGGATACAGAGGGCCAAGTGCACTTTGTTTATTCAAATATTAAATGGGAAATCTATTAAAAATCAATCTTTCCTAAATTAAACAGTTCTTAATTTTTTTTTTTTTTTGAGAAGGAGTTTCGCTCTTGTTGCCCAGGCTGGAGTGCAGTGGCGCGCAACTTTGTCTCACTGCAACCTCCGCCTCCCGGGTTCAAGCGATTCTCCTGCCTCAGCCTTCCTGAGAAGCTGGGATTATAGGCACGTGCCACCACTCCTGGCTATTTTCATATTTTTAGTAGAGACAGGGTTTCTCCATGTTGGTCAGGCTGGTCTTGAACTCCCAACCTCAGAAGATCCACCTGCCTTGGACTCCCAAAGTGCTGGGATTACAGGTGTGAGCCACCACGCCTGGCTATTTTCATATTTTTAGTAGAGACGGGGTTTCTCCATGTTGGTCAGGCTGGTCTTGAACTCCCAACCTCAGAAGATCCACCTGCCTTGGACTCCCAAAGTGCTGGGATTACAGGTGTGAGCCACCACGCCTGGCCCCTAATTTTTTTTAAGTGCCTCCCAATGCAAAAACACATTGCCACCCATAAACTTATTTCGGAAAAAAAAAGAATAAACCTAAATAGAATCAAGCATCAGAAAATTAGAGACCAGGAAAAAAAAAGCTGGAATTACCTTAGAGGGATTACATCACCAAAATCCAGTCTACAGGAAACTTCACAGGCCAAATCACTCGATTTCTTCAAATTGCAAAAAGCAAAAAAGGGGGAGGGGGGAAGCTGTAATTTGAGAGCCCTCAAAGACATTTATTTTTAAATATTTTAAATAAATACTGAACTATTGTATATAAGGATGTACATTTAGGGCATAAACCATGAAGAAAAGGGAGGAAGTGATGACTGTCAACGTCTGGACTGTTTTTGCTTTTAGGGAGGAGGTAAGGGCTGTCATTGGCACAGCACACAGAGGCAGTACTACCAAAGCGTTTGGCAAAGGTCTATTGTTCCTAATTTTAAATGGGCTTAGCTAGAAAGGAACATATATTAAACATAAAAAGCACTACAGGGAGTTTATAATTTCATTGTCATTGTATCTCCTGGTAGTTTCTGAACTATCACACAACCCCAGGTTCTCTGGAGTCCTTTATGCCTACTCTAGAAGGGCATAAATCCCTTATCACACTTCAACAGCTGTCTGTACACATTTGGCCAAAAGTATCAGAGAACACCAACTCCTCAAAAAGTAGGAGTGTGGGAGAGAGAGGAAGGTTTAAGTCTAAACCTAATTTCCCGGTTCAGACAGTTGCCCGCACTAAAGGCCTCCTATTTTCTTTCAACAGAGATAGCATTTGGTTTTCCATATTTATATCCTATATACTTGTGTGTACAATGCAAGCTTTGTTATGCTGTATCTGGCCAGTGTTTTCATCCCTTTACAACAGGCAGTAACTGTAGCTGTGCATAATGTACCTGACAGTGAAGGTGGCTGGCTATTGAAGTCTCTTGTTGGGCAACGTTTGTGCTGGCACAGCCATGGTATTTTTCTTTCTTCCTGTCCCTCCAAACTTTCTTGGTTTAATGACAGTCTTATGTTTCATTTGTTTTCTCTGATCCAACGTGTTTATGTGAGGGCAGTTCTAGGGTACATAAAAGTCAGTTTCAGGGTGGTAATTATTGACCATGGTTTTACACAGCACCTCATGTGGTAAGAAGATAAATGCATAATCACCCAGTAATAAGAAAAACTCTGACTGAAGGACCAAAGGATGTTGTCATTTTACTCCACCCTCTGTGAGTCAGCGAAATGGATTGAATTATAAACCAGAAACCAGCACTTCAATTTGATGAAACTCATCCTATAGAGGAAAGTGTCACTACATGTTGGCAATTTGTAAAATGTGATGATCTGCCCTAATCCATTGGAACTGACATGTCCTTAATAATAGCAACATTCTTTGTAAATTAAATAGCTATTATTTTTTCAAACCTGTCAGGATATGCTTACGCAGTTGACGCACACGTGATCATAGGCATGTTCACTGTGTCTAAAAGTCAGAAAAATAGAATCCATTTTGGAATGTGTAAAATTAAGCCAGTATCTTGGTCTCTCAAGGCATGAACCAAAACTGAGCTAAAAACCCTGGACTGATTTTCCACATATAAATAAACTGAGTCTGGATGGTGGCATATGTCCCAAGGTCATTGTGCAATGGTAATTGATGATTTAATTAATCATGTAGTAAACATTCATTGAGCACCTATTCTGTCCTAGGCACAGTGCTAGGCAAGGATGCAGCAAAGAAATGACAAGAATCGTTCTTATCTGTTTCCATTTCTCCACTGCTTGTTTAACCCTTTCTAGTCAGCAACCTGGTACTCTTTTCTCTCCTGTGAGGAGAGAGACCTTCTGTGTTCCCTGTGCCTTCAAGGCTGCCCTTGCAAAGGACACTTCTTCCACAGAGAAACGAGTGACATATGGTTTATGTTGGTGGCTTAGCTAAAAGGGAACATATTTTCAGCATAGTGCTGCCACCCTTTTTAAAAAATTTCTTGTAACCTCGACGAACCTCAGGAGAAATTCTCTAGAATTGTGTTACAGTACATGAACAATTCTTTTGCAAAGTTATTTCATGACTTGAAGATTATAACAGGTAAGGATTGCAACATGAAGTCATGCAAGACAGGCTTAAAATAATTTGAAATTTTCTGACGTGTCTTACAAATAAACCACTATGAGAGTCATCTTAAAGTCAGGCTTTATCTTGGACACATCAGCTTATAACCTGGGTAATGATGTGTCTGAAGCAGACAGGATATGGCAAACTGGGAAGCCAAAGGTTTAATCAGGGGGCTTACTATCAGCAGATCTCACTTAATGGACTGTTATCAAGGTGTTGCTGAAGATTGCAAATATTAAGCCCCAAACACCCGATGGTTGCTGTTTTGTTTATAATATTTGAATGAGAACAGCAAATGAAGAGTATAAGTCAGAGCTATTGTACGTGTAGGCTGTGCCTCGCACAAGGGCACCCAGTGGAGAAGGTAGCAGGCTGGGGCTAAAATCCCGTGTGCACCATGCTCACTGGGCCATACACCCTGAGGTGAGGCTACACTGGCCCAGAGGGGTGCCTTTTGTGTGTTTGTATAAAGGTGCTATATGGGTAGCTGTGGCACTAGCACTATTGTCTTCCCAAGACAGATTTTTGGAAACAGCTGAGGTGGCTAAGATAGGGGAAGGGCTGTCTTACTGCTAGTGGAAGAACTAACTCCAGCTAGGATATATGTTCTTTCCCAGAACAAGCTGGGCACTCTCCAATGATTCCAAGTTACCAGGCATTTCTGGAGGTGGAAGAGCATTGTTGCTCCACCCACCTCCTTTTCCTGGAGAATTGTCAAGATCTAGGATTTCCCCAGAGCTAGAATAATTACTGAGTAGAGTCCAGCCCTGCTGAGAAATTACAGAGTAAATTTCCCCTGAAGGCCATGTCTCCTGCATCCTGCCACCTGCATCTTGGTTGTAATTTAAAAGTCTTGTCCAAGAGGATTGCTAAAATATAAATGCCCAGACTGACAGCTGCCCTCTGCACAGTGTGAAATATTAGCTTATAAGAAATCCTAGGTTTCCAGTGTTTACCATCACACACCACTTCCATGGAATTAAGTTGGGTCTCATTAATGTGTGGAATGCTCCATATCTTAATGAAATCCTCTTTTGCATGTGTGCATGATATGACAGTGTAACAGCTCAGAAATTACCACAATGCTCCACTCCACATTTCCTAGCCCAAGCACACACACACACACACACACACACACCCCAACCACTATTAGGAACAGTAACATTAAGTGGAGGAAGCTATCAAGGTATAAATAAGGAGGGCCAGGCACGGTGGCTCACGCCTGTAATCCCAGCACTTTGGGAGGCCAAGGTGGGTGGATCATGAGGTCAAGAGATCGAGACCGTTCTGGCCAACATGGTGGAACCCAGTCTCTACTAAAAATACAAAAATTAGCTGTGTGTGGTGGTGCACGCCTGTAGTCCCAGCTACTCAGGAGGCTTAGGCAGGACAATCACTTGAACCTGGGAGGCGGAGTTCCCAGTGGTTGCAGTGAGCTGAAATCACGCCACTGCACTCCAGCCTGGCAGCAGAGCAAGACTCCATCTCCAAAAAAAAAAAAAAAAAAAAAAAAAGATATACATAAAGAAACATACAGTGAAGACTTTTTTTTTTTTTTTTGGAGAGAAAAAGCCCAAGCAAATGGGTTTTAAAATTCTACTTCTATCACAGCACTCCATTTAAAAGCTGAAGGCATCAAGAGTTGACATTGCTCATGGCACATCAAGGGAAAATTCAGAAAAGGAAGTATCTATTCGCTCATTACCCAGATGTAAATTATATGTGCTCTTGAAGTATGCCCTTTATTTAATTTTAATGCATTTTAAATTTTAATATGAATTACTCTACATGAATCACCCTTTTTGTTTTCAATGCCATTAGCACACAAAAATTGAGGAAGGGATTCTATTTTCTGGTAATTCAAACTATTTTATGAGGTGTAGCACATGATATTGTGTCTTCCATAGAGAAGGAACTCAGTGTTTGTTGAAAGCAATTTCAATGTGATATGTTAGCTATGATCTAATGTGAGTAGGTAATGACTTCCCATATTCTTTTTTTTTTTTTGCAGCTAAAAAGGATTCTTCTATTCCCATTCATATTTTAAAAAGTCTTTGGTTCTTAATAAAACCAAGGCATAGTTTTTTAAAGAGTATCTTGGCATCACTCTCAGATGTATGCAATCAAAGAGATTCAAAGGCAATATTGTGAAAATGACCATATTGCCAAAAGCAATCTACAGATTCAATGCAATTCCCATCAAAATATCATCACAATTCTTCACAGAACTAGAAAAAACAATCCTAAAATTCATATGGAATCAAAAAAGAGCCCTCACAGCCAAAGCAAAACTAAGCAAAAACAAATCTGGAGGCATCACATTACCCGACCTCAAACTATACGACAAGGCTGTAGTTACCAAACAGTGTGGTACTGGTATAAAAAATAGGCACATAGACCGATGGAATAGAACAGAGAACCCTTAAATAAAGCCAAATACTTACAGTCAACTGACCTTCGGCAAAGCAAACAAAAACATAAAGTGGAGAAAAGACATTTATTCAACAAATGCTGCTGAGATAATTGGCAAGCCACATGTCAAAGAATGAAACTGGTTCCTCATCTCTCACCTTATACAAAAATCAACTCAAGATGGATCAAAGACTTAAATGTAAGGCCTGAAACCATAACAATTCTAGAAGATAACATCAGAAAAATTCTTCTAGATATTGGCTTAGGCAAAAAGTCTATGACCAAGAACCCAAAAGCAAATACAACAAAACAGATACATAGATGGTACCTAGTTAAACTTAAAAGCTTTTGCACAGCAAAAGGAATAATCAGCAGAGTTCACAGATAACCCACAGAGTGGGAGAAAATATTTGCAAACTCTGCACCTGACAAAAGATTAATATCCAGAATCTACAAGGAGCTCAAACAAATTAGCAAGAAAAAAACAAATACTCCCATCAAAAGTGGGCTAAGGACATGAATAGACAATTCTCAAAAGAAGATATACAAATGGCCAGCAAACATGTGAAAAAAATGCTAAAAATCACTAGGTATCAGGGAAATACAAATTAAAACCACAATGAGCTACCACCTCCAAGAATGACCATAATTTAAAAATTAAAAAATAATAGATGTTGGCATGGTTGTGGTGAAAAGGGGACACTTTTACACTGCTGGTGGGAATGTAAACTAGTACAACCACTATGGAAAACAGTATAAAGATTCCTTAAAGAACTGAAAGTAGAACTACCATTTGATCCGGCAATCCCACTACTGGGTATCCACCCAGAGGAAAATAAGTCATTATATGAAAAATACACTTGCACACACATGTTTATAGCAGCACAATTAGCAATTGCAAAAATATGGAACCAGCCTAAATGCCTATCAACCAACAAGTGGATAAAGAGAACGTGGTATATATAGACCATGGAATGCACTCAGACATAAAAAAGAATGAAATAATGGCATTCACAGCAACATGGATGGAGTTGAAGACCATTATTCTAAGTGAAGTAACTCAGGAATGGAAAACCAAACATTATATGTCCTCACTTATAAGTGAGAGCTAAGCTATGAGGATGCAAAGGCATAAGAATGATATAATGAACTGTGGAGACTCAGTGGGAAGAGTGGGAGGGGGCAAGGGATAAAACACTACATATTGAGTACAGTGTACACTGCTTGGGTAATAAGTGCACCAAAATCTCAGAAATCACCACTAAAACACTTATCCATGTAACCAAAAACCACCTGTTCCCCAAAACTATTGAATTAAAAATAAAAAATTTAAAAAAACTAAATTATTTTCCTTTTTTTTTTTTTTTTTTTAAAGACAGAGTCTTGCTCTGTCCCCCAGGCTAGAGTGCAATGGTGCCATCTCAGCTCACTGTAACCTCTGCCTCCCAGGTTCAAGTGATTCTCCTGCCTCAGCCTCCTGAGTAGCTGGGATTACAGCCACACGCCACCACACCTGGCTAATTTTTTGTATTTTTAGTAGAGACAGGGTTTCACCATGTTGATCAGGCTGGTCTCGAACTCCTGACCTCATGATTTGCCCACTTCGGCCTCCCAAAGTGCTGAGAGTACAGGCATGAGCCAATGTACTGGGTCTAAATCATTTTCGTATCCTGTAAAGGCACTCTATCAGGTCGGACTTTTTTTCATTTGAATAAATTCAGTGATTCGAAAAACCTGTCTTTTGAAAAACCTGATGTGTGAACGCATTAAGTTAGTGGCCTAGAGATAGTAGGAGACAAACATTATATTTTTAAAAAACTAGCCAGGCACTGGCGGCTCATGCTTATAATCCCAGGACATCGGGAGGCTGAGGTGGTAGGATGCCTTGAGGCCAGAAGTTTGAGACCGCCCTGAAAACATAGCAAGATTCCATCTCTACAAAAAAATTAAAAAATTAGCTAGGCATTGGTGGCATGTGCCTGTAGTCCCAGCTATTTGGGAGACTGAGATGGGAAGATTGCTTGAGCTCAGGAATTTGAGGTTGCAGTGAGCTATGAATGTGCTGCTGCACTTAAGCCTAGGTGATGGAGTGAGACTCTATCTCAATAAATAAATAAATAAATACATATTTTTAAAAAACCAGACAGACACAAATATTTGGGTCATGATTTGATGTACTTTTGACTTTGAGAAGGAGAAACAACAAACATACACCTAACTCTGATGCAAGTTGGAATGTAATAAACATCAGACAAGAAGTTCCAAAATTGAAACAGAAAGTCAGAAAGCAAGGCTGGGGCTAGAAGGAAGATATTATGGAGAAGACTGAAGAAGATGGCATGAACAAAGGCAGAGTGGTGGGATGGCTTATAGTCATTGAAATAGGTCCAGCATGCTTGATGGCTTATAGATATTGGAATAAGTACAGTGTGGCCGATGGCTTATAGTCATTGGGATAGGTACAGTGTGGTCTCCTTTGATTAGAGGAGAAGACACATGAAGGGAGAAGTTTGATGATCAAGCTTCAGGATCGGCTGGAACTAGGGTGTAAAAGGCCTTGAATACCAGTATGGGCAGTGGCATCATATAAAATGTTAAATTACCAGTTATTGGGGTGAGGGAGAAGGGGAGTTGGATTTGCAGAGTTCACTGATTTTCTTTCTTTTTTTCATTTTTTTATTTTTTTGAGACGGAGTTTCACTCTTGTTGCCCAGGCTAGAGTGCAGTGGCACGATCTCAGCTCACTGCAACCTCTGCCTCCTGGGTTCAAGCGATTCTCCTGCCTCAGCCTCCCAAGTAGCTGGGATTACAGGCACCCACCACCATGCCAGACTAATTTTTTGTATTTTTAGTAGAGATGGGGTTTCACCATGTCGGGCAGGCTGGTCTTGAACTCCTGACCTCTGGTGATCCACCCACCTCGGCCTCCCAATGTGTTGGGATTACAGGTGTGAACCACCGCACCCAGCTGAGTTCACCGATTTTCTACTCCCACATGAGCCCACTGAACGTGAAATTGGGAAGAGATGCTAACAAGCAGCACTTGGGAGCTGATACGAGTCAGCTCCAGCACACCAGCGCATAGGTGTGGAAGCTATGAGAAGGATGAGAGTACAGAGGGAGAGGACAGTACAAATAAAACAAACAAACAACAGACAATAAGACCAAGCCAGAGCCTGTGGATTGCCAGTATTTAAGGATAGTGAAGGCAACGTGGAGTCAGACAAGGGTAGAGGAGCTAGAAATTAGGAAAGCAATCAGTATAAGCAAGTGTCATGGAAGCTAAAGGAGAGATAACACCAAGATTGAAAACATATTGCTCGATTTGGAAGATAAAAGAAAGTTGGGGATTTTAGGAGAACAGCTTTAGGAAAACGGTAGGGATAGATGTTAGGACATAAAGGATTAAGAATTGGGTCAGTGGTCTATGAGTTGACATTTATTAACAACCACCATTGGGCCATATTCAAACAATTTCACTATCTAAAGGAAAAACTGTACAGGGAATTTAAATAAATATACAAATTAGTCCAAAAGAAAGTGAAATTAAAAATTCCACAGCAAAGATTTTTGGCACACACTCTCTATGACTTAGCTGGTTTGGGATGCTGCAGTGTCTTTCACATTCTCTTCCATTTCTTGACTTTGTCCATTCAACGAAAGCTTCCTCAAAACTTATCTGTGAGCCATTAGGTGGGACATGTGATGCCAATTTTTGGTGTAATCTCACATTGAAAATAATTTTAAAATTATAAAATCCAGGAAGTTCATCTAACTCTCATAAGACCCTCATATTTAACCGCCCACCCCTCTCTTGCTACCATTCTGAGACTTTCGCAGCTGCTCTTCTCTCTAAAAGCAAGAGTGCAAGAAGTTCGCTTTCAAGAGTTCTCCAAGTACTTTGGGCTACAGATAATCCATATACATCCAGCTTCTTTTTAAGCCTTTTGTATAGAAACCATGAAGTTGATTGACAAACTAAGATACTTTGGAAAGCAGAATAGTGTGTATTAGTCATTACCCTGGGACCAGATGCTCTCCCTTTGAGAAGGCTGACCAGATCACATACAGAACAGCCAGTTACACTTGAATTTCAGATAAAGAATGGATGACATTTTGGCATACATATGGCCCATGCAGTATTGGGATATGATTATAAATATTCCCGTGGAGTATTTGATACCTATCCTGAAACTGGGTGTCCTGTATGTTTGTTTGCTAAATCTGTCAACCCTGTCCATTTACATGAGCAACACGCTGTCTATACACAGGGCAAAAAACTGTTCTGACTCAAAACTTGCTACATAATTTGCAGGGTCCAGTGCAAAATTAAAATGTGGGATTTTCTTGTTCAAAAATTATTACAGATTTGAAGATGATGACAGCAGAGTGCTAAATCAAGAATGGGGCCTTTCTAGGTTGGGGGCACAGGTCACAAGCCCATAAGGCTGGCCCTTTTCTTACCATTGATATGCTATATTTTACTGAAGTAAAAATTTAAAATGTCTCATTTTCCATGTATTAAATAAATAGGTAGAAACCAGCATGCTTTAGACTTAAGATTTCACTGAAACATTTTGAGTGCTAACCTCATTTGGAGTGGAGTTTTTTTTTTTTTTTTTTTTTTTTTTGAGACAGAGTCTCACTCTGTTGCCAAGCTGGAGTGCAGTGGCGTGATCTCCGCTCACTGCAACCTCTGCCTCCCGGGTTCAAGTGATTCTCCTGCCTCAGCCTCCCAAGCAGCTGGGATTACAGGTGCCCGCCACCAGGCCCAGCTAATTTTTGTATTTTCAGTAGAGATGGGGTTTCACCATGTTGGCCAGGAAGGTCTCGATCTCTTGACCTTGTGTTCCACCTGCCTTGGCCTCCGAAAGTGCTGGGATTACAGGTGTGAGCCACTGTGTCTGGCCTTAGAGTGGATCTTGGTTATAGGATACACAAGGTTAGGGATCACATCTGACTTACCCACTGCCTTGTATAGTGCCCGACACATTAAATCATTTAATAAATATGTTAAATGACTGTATTTCCGATATGCATATAGTATAACACATATAGTATCTATTTACCCTAAAGTGGCATTTAAAATTAAATGAAGGACATGCTTTAAGGGCAATTATAACTTTCATTTGAGTACTAACAGATCAGATGGCAAAATTGCACCTTAATATTCTGTATACTACATGACATGCATGTCTATATGCTATGTAACGTGTGTAAATATATTGTGTAATGTTATGTGTGCTCCTGGCTTCTCCAGTTGATGAATGTGTTCTTTTTTTTTTTAGATGAAATCTCACTCTGTCACTCAGGCTGGAGTGTAATGGCGTGATCTCAGCTCACTGCAACCTCTGCCTCCCGGGTTCCAGCAATACTCCTGCCTCGGCCTCCTGAGTAGCTGGGATTATAGGCCCGCACCACCATGCCCGGCTAATTTTTGTGTTTTTAGTAGAGACGGCGTTTCACCATGTTGGCCAGGCTGGTCTTGAACTCCTGACTTCATGATCTGCCCACCTCAGCCTCCCAAAGTGCTGGGATTACAGGCGTGAGCCACTGTGCCAGGCCAATATATTCTCTTTCTACTACATCTTGATGCTCTGAGCCTGCCTACTAGTCATAGATAGGTCCTGACTTCCTGCAGCTTCTCCTCACTCAATATCTCTGAGAAGACTTAGACGTGCTTACTCAGGAATCGAGTGTCCCCTAGGCCACCCTGTTTGTTGGTGTAAGTCAAGTCTACTTGCCCTAGGAGTCCCAGAAGGGAAGCTTATGATGGAAGCTCCAGTGCCAGAGGCCATGTGTGGCCATCACTCCACCACCATCCTGTGGTCACACTGCTGTTTCTGACTATGGTGTCACTGCTGCCATTCTCCTCTGGCCCAAAGGTTCTCACATTGTCTGTGACCAGGTCTTTCACAGCAGGCTCCCACACCACAGTTGTTTGGGTCCGAGTGGCACAAACTCATTGACATCTAGCAGAGCACTCAGGGGCTCCAGGGATGAGGGGTATTGGGTCAAAGATGACCACACACAGGGCTGGGACCCTCTGACATTAAGTATGAGAGTCAGGCAATGCTCTCTGTTTACTCCCAGTGTTCCATGTTTACCTCCCTGGAAGGCAAGGGGCATTGTTTCACACACATCAGTCTAAACCTGAACCCTATGACAGTTCAAGACCTTTCCCAGGGGATCTTGGGCCCCAGGCAAATCAAAGATACATTGGGCTTCTGCTTCTGTGGCCCTGAGTAACCTGTGGTGGTTAGTTACTGAGGCTTAGTTGCCCAGTTCACATGAGGGACATCTAGATGTGGTGGTGTCCTTTTTTCTAATGCTGCAGGGACAGTGAAAGGAGTTCTCAGCTGGTGTTGTAGCTAAGATGAGCTAATATCTGCATTAAATATGTAACTTCCAGAAGCTTCTTTTTTTGGTACCATGCTAACTTGCCCTTGTTTATATTACATAAATTTCCTTAATTTTTTTTTACTAAATAACTTTTTCATTTTCAAATATTTTCACATGAAAATAATGATCTCAGGTGAAACTAGGTGGGCATGATCTCTTGTTCTCCAATCCAGCCAAATCAGGGAGTTACTCAGGCATGAACTCAAGTACTGGCATTTTGTCTTCTGAAATATGATTTATAAACCGTTCAAACACTATAAACCCATTGTAATGAATTGTTTCTTATATATACAATGCATTTAAAAATTTATCATTAACATTCCATGGAGTCAACACCATCTCAAGATGGCACCCAAATCACCCTTTTCTGGTATAAATACACCGTATGTTAAATTTTATATTGCACAGTTTTAGGTTTTCTTGAGTCTATATATTAATACTATATACAGTTTTCTTTTTTCTAAATATGGACTAAATGGAATGACAGCAATAATAAGTAACTGATTGCTCACCCATAATGTCAATGGTAAAGAGTGATTTTCATGGTACACTAGGGTGTATATTTTCTGGTGAGAAACTTGTATCTAAGAAATGACCTAGAGCTTAGTTGCTTATTTCCAAACTGGGTATACCTCAGCAGATGATACACAAGATGACATAGTGGGTCACTTTTCAAGACTGCATCATGAATTTCAAATCTACCACATGAGTTTAAGACCATACATTTATCTTAGCGAGATGCTTCATGTCATTTTGTAAAAGAAAAAAAGGGCTTTGGCATTCTCAAGCTTAAGGCAGCGGAACATGGTAGAAATAATACTGGTTTGGAAGTTGAGTATTCCTGAGAACTAATCCCCAGCAACTACTAACTGTGTGAACTCACTGATCTCCCTGAATCTCTGTTTACTCTTGTGTAAAGTCAAATGTTATTAGGATCAAAGGAGCTAATGCAGAACCCATGGCTCTGGGAACAAGAACATGTGTTAATGGCTGAATAATCAACTTTTCTTCAAACGTACTTAAAAGTGTTTTCTTCCTATAAGTGTTACTCCACCCTTCCTTATTGGCTGCTAATTATTTCTTCCTAGCCAAGCCATAAACTTCTGGGGCCAGCTCAAGAATACACATGGAGGACCATATACCATATGTCTAGATGTTTACAAGCTATAAATCAGACTAATACACTGCTAAATTAAATATATACTGTCTTCTAATTTGACAAATCTACATTTGCAATGGCCTGGAAGGCCTGTATGAATTTGGCATTCTCAGACACTTTGCATGATGTGGTGGGTGGGGAGAGCTGGCTGCAGCCTCTGGCCCTTGGTCTGTCAGTTTTCTTCTCCAATTCCCAGCTCCCACCCACGCCATGAAGATCCGCAGACATTTCTGTGAGGATACCCCAGTTCACTCTTCCTTGCTTCTTCCACATGTCCCATCAACAGCTACCTCTTGACCATGGATTGAGCCTACCAAGATGAAAACCAGAGAATGGGCACAGCCTCCCCTCAGGAGAACAGAGTAGGGAAAAGGCCACACAGGCGCTGGGTGCAGAGAGGGCCACGAAGACAGAAAATTACAGGATCCCAGATACCCAGAGTATGGTCTGGATGTGAGGCTGGGGTGGGCCAGGCTCCTAGTGGATGTGTTCTTCTGGTTCTATGGACTTTTCATTCTATGGGAAAAGGAAAAGTTAGAGAAAGGCCAAGGTCAGTTCCTTCGAAGCACAGAGCTCAGGGCTGGGATTGTCTTTTCCAGATTGAAAGGCAGTGCTTTCCAGATCTTATCTAAACACATACACGTCATATTTGTCAAAAATGAACTCCAAAGATGTTACTAGCCTTTAATATGGTAATACATATTGGGAATGTCCAAGACTTTTGACTGTGGGCCTGAACGTGTGTGTGTGTGTGTGCATGTATGCTTGTGTGTTGAACACCTCCAAAGGACAGGGTATAACAAAAGCTATTCTAATCTCTAACATCAAGTAATATTTATTCTTCTTCCTCCAGCTGCCTCTTAAATGCAGGGGAATTCTATCATCACCTGCTTTTATTATCTTGTTCTATATTCTCGCTGGATGATTTCATCTATATCCAAGGCTTTAATCATTATCCATACTCCAGTGATTCCAAACTCTCCACCTCTCACCTCTTTCCTGAGCTTTATACTTACTACTGGACACCTTCACCTGGATACACAAACGGCCCAGGAAACTACATGTTGAAAACTCAACTCGTCCTCTCCCTCCAGTCTTTCCTATCCCAATCTGCTCCTCCAATGCTTCCTTTCTCTCAGCCAGTGCTCCATCACCTAACCCTCCTTCACAAATTGCCCTGGCCATAACCCTAGAGTCATTTTTGATTATTTTCTTGACCGCATCTCCTCTCCGATTTATCCCCCAATTTTGTGGATTCTAGCTTCTTAGTATTCCTCCAGGGTCTCAGCTCTATTGTTTTTTTCAGGGGTCTTATCATTTTTTGCCTAGATTCCCACAGCTTTCCCTTTCCCCAATCTTTCTTTTACATTCCAATGAGAGTATTCATTTATAAATGCTAGGTAGTTATAAAAGATTGAGGAAGCTTTCTATGTACTGACAGGGAAAAATCTCCAAGATCTATTATTAAGTAGAGAAAAAAGCAAGGTGTAGAACTTGTAATAGAGTATGTTATGTTTTATGTAAGAAAAAAGGGAAATGAGAAATATATTTATATTTTTGCATTTTTAAGCAACTAATGAAAGTGACTATCTGTTCATTAGGGGCATTTGAGATGGATGTTTTGGGGCAGGAATGAATATGAGATAATTTATCATATGCCTTTTTGATTGTTTTGATTTTTGAAAATGTGAGTACTAAATTCAAAAACTGAAATTTCAAAAATTATTCAAAAATTTAAAACATATATAAAAACTACTATATATTAATCATTATTACAAAATTATTACACATTATAGTATATAATATATAACCATAAAACACTTAAGAGTGAAGATACATATCTAGTCACGCCATCGCTTTGCTTAAAATGTTTCTGGAGTCCACTATTACCTTCAGTACCAAATGAACACTATTTAGAATGACAGAAATCTTTCCAGGATATGGCCTTTCTCCACTTCTGCAGCCACATCTCCCCACATGCTAATATATTTCATGTTATTAGAATCAAAGGAGCCTATAGCCATATTGAATGATATGATTATTCACATCAGATATTATGGTCTGAAATGCCCAAGTGTTTCCACTATTTGGAATTCTCATTTTGCCCAACTCGGTCTGCCTGTTCACACCAACTCAGTCTTTAAGACTTGGTTCGAATCTTCTTTCCTCTAAGTTGAATTAAGCAATTCTCTTCTCTACTACTTTATCACTCTGTAGCTTTCTTTCTAATTGCACTCGCCTCTCTGTACCATAATTATTGACTTACATAACTTGATCTAGACTGTGAATTCATTAAAGATGAAAACTGTCATATATTTCTCTCTGTGTCTGCAGTATACAATGTATAGTCTGCATACGACTGGATAAATGAATCTATAGACGGAAAAATATATGAAAGAATAAATGAGTGAGTGAGTGAGTGAATGAATGGGGAAGAATATTTACGATGCATTCATCTCCCTTACAGGTGCCTGCCATGGCCCAGATCAAGCACATGAGAGAGTGTTATTGTTTTGCACCTGGTTGTTCAGTGCACCTGACTCACAGAGTCTTGATTTTGCTGCAGCTTCTCCACCTAATCTATGTTGTTGCCAATTCCTCATATCTAAATCAGAATTATCCTTTGAAAGTGAGTTCCAAATGTTTTCTTCCCTGACCTGAATAGTTTAGCTTTATATTTTCATTCCACTTCAGCTTTCTGAGAAAGGGTCAATTTCTCAAATGATCTTTCCAAATATTATCTGGAGCAATTTCTGTTGAGAGAGATTACAAAACTCCAACCTTGGTGTTAAGGTTCAGCCTTGGAATGAGAAGACAGAAGAAAGAAAAAAAATACAGTGCGGGTTTTCTTCATAAATAAAGCTCATGTGTAATGATCAAACACAGTATCTCATTCTCTACCTAAAGCTGCCAAAAAGAAGAGGAGGGCAAATCATCATTTTGGGAATTGAGAGTTAGATTACTCCATAGTTCACAGAACAAGTATCCATCTAAAATTGAGAATTATTTTTTAAGTTTTAAGAATGTATGTTTAAAACTTACTTTTGGAACAAACTTTTTTGGAAACACATGATCTCTCCAAATAATACCAAAAGACTAATTTTGATTCACAAAATCTAAAGTAAAAGAGATCAATAACTAATCGTTTAGGCCAGGTTATAAGTATCCTAGATTCACAAGGAATAGGCAGGTTAATTTGGAACTTCAAGCAGAATCCAGCCGTCTCATTTGCTTCACAGACAGCAGATCCCTGATGTGGGGCTGCCCAGAGGACCCTGTGAAGATGGTTGCTGCTCTGGTCTTGGGGTGAAAAGAGCCCAAAACCCTGGGCCACTGGCTTCTTTCTCCAAGGATCTGGTTTTATGGGATGAAATTTTCTATGTTGATGTTTTTTCCCTTAAGTGGCCTCTGGGCCCTTTGATATCACAAGTTCATAAAGATTTTAATATTAAAAGGAATTCTGCTCATGGACTGCACTGAGAAAAATTATCCTCTTGGACCCAACTATTTGAACTCAACTGCTTATTTTTAGCATTTTAGGTGAAGTCTCATGCTTTGTCTATTATTGTTCTGTTGAGAAGTAAAGACATTTGATTAGGCCATATTTCCAGTACTGTTTAAAACTGAATTAGAGAAGGTGCACTCTGAAAGATATGTTAGTTTTAGGATTTCCAACTTGTGGCTAAAGCACCCTAAAATTAAATAACTTGCCCAAGGCCAGTAAGTGTTATAACCTTAGAGTTTTGGACTGAGATTTCTGCACTTATTAATGTTGCATCACACACACACACACACACACACACACACACACACACACACACACACTCTCTCTCTCTCTATTGTACACAGTAGGGATGTAGTTTGTTACCTGTTATAAGTTGAGCAAAAAATGCTAACTATGTTTTTAAATATCATAGTCCTCAGGAATGTGAAACCCATAGAGTGTTTAAGCTTCTATTTTTCTAAAGACTAAAGGATGATTTTAATAAAGATGTCGGTACCCATGAAAGGTATCAGATAAACAGATAAATAGATGCTCCATTTATTCCATTTATGCACAGAATAGCTACTCAGTTCCTGTTAGCACATGTCTTTCTGGTAAAGTCAGGGCACTTGAAGCATTTCAGTACTCTGTTGGGAGGATAATTTGTGTTTCAATAAAGGAGCTTCCTTTGGGGGGATTTGAACTAAGAAATTAATTCATTTTCAGTAGGATTACTAAGTAGATCTTCCTGGAGCACAGAAGTTGTAATGACAGTTATGACAATACCTTACATATGATAAGCCTGCTTGTTGCATAACCTTCATGCTTTGCCAACATGGCCTCACCCCTCTCATCTTACATCCTTGGACAGGCACTGGGGTATATCTGTCTGTGTGATTTTTTCTGTGTATACCTTCTTCTGTACTTCAATAAAGTTGGTCTAAGTATTAAACATGGATTTCAATCAGTGATTTATTGATAATTCATCCAGTAGTCCATTGTAAACCTCATCTGTAATACTATTTTGGGCCTTCTCTTGAGTGGATCCCATAAGAAAACATTTGTTAGCTTTTAACTCTCCAGCAACTTCTGTCAGGTTTGGGCTCCCTGTCCTTGGCTGTGAGGTTGCTGCTGCAGGCCAGGATAGCATGGATCAGAAGAGGTGTAAATCTGACAGCCAGAAGTCAAGAGAAAAGGGAAATATACAACCATAATAGGTTTGTTTTGAGGAAAAACAGGAATAGTCATAATGAGTCCCCAAAAGGACATTTACTTAGAAGCAGATTTGAAACCTGGCATGTAGGGTGAGTTCTAGAGTTAAATATAACTCCATCGCATGATCCAAATATGGATTTATGAGTCAGTTTTGAGAATTACATGAAAAGCTTTTCATAAAACACATATTAAAATATAGAATTATTAGTGTTCTGTATGCATTCCATCGAATTATTTAGTTCACATACTGTGGTTCTGCAGCATTCTCATACATAAATACAAAATAAACATCCATCTACGCACATTAAAAAGGCATTATTGGTGCTTTATCATAGAAATTTTCTAGTCTTGTTAATATCCAAAACCTTTCTTTTCAACCTTGTGATTATGGGATGATCTTCCATTTAAACTAAAATTGCATCTATGAGGTTCAAGCTATTCTTAAAAATATAATACTGTTTGCATAATGTGAGAAGTCTTGATTTAGGGCTGAGGACAAAAAACAAGCGGATAATTTCTTGTAGCAAAAAAATCAAGCAATGTAGCAATCGAAGGTAACCTTTTCTCAGTGGTTATCACCATGAGCGTTGGTCAGCCCAAGTCCCGAACATTCTAAAATGAGGAGAAAGGTTGCCAGTTCTCCTAAATGGGAACCTTGCAGAGAAGAGAGTTGGACTAGGAATTGTGAAAACCAACCAGCTTTTTGGTGAGCAGCCAATAGCCTTCTTGTTGGAAATGCCCAAGTCTTTCCCAAACCATTTGGCTCACCTCCTGACGTAATTGCTTCTGTAAAAGAAATATTTAAATGGGCTGGAGTGATGGTAATGGATGGATTTCAATTACCAGGGCACATACTGGATTACTTTTAAGTGGCACAAATTGGCCGTGAGGCAAACTCACGAATCAGGCTCAGCATAGCTTTCCAGTGCAGTATGTCTCTCTGAAGGTAACACTATGTGCTCTTAGGTAATGTAAAACAAAGGTTAGGAGTCAGGATGTAATTGGAGCAGTTATTCTATTGGGAAACATACATTATAATTTCAAATGTGGAGTAACGCCAAAATGGTTGAGCATGCTGAAATAATGATCAAGGGGCTCTAGGTAAGTTAGAAATGATGTAAATAATTTTAAAAATTCATGGAAATATATATTGAGAAATATTTGGAGAAACCAATTAAAAGTGGTTGGAAAGTTTTAGAGCAAAATATAATATCTTGCATATCCAGCCAATAAAAAGAATTAGAAAGTTTGCATTTAAATACTTAAGCAAAATAGAATAGAGCTTAGCACTAAATGTAGTGATACATGTTTTACTGAATAGCTCTCACATCATTGGCTGTGTGTAAGCAAAGCCTCCTTATTTGAGTGCTAAGGGATTTAGCTGGATCTGTTTCCAGTCACAAGGCTAGCTGGCGCTGTGTAGGTTATACGACACACTTCTCTTTCCTGGGACTTTGCACACTGTCCTCTCCTTTGCATCTTGCCTCTTTGCTTTCTTCTTGCACAGATACTCTCCTATTGCATCTCCTAAACTCACCAGTCCTCCTCCTTCTCCTCCTCCTCCTTTCTAAAACCCTACCTCTGTCCCAAGACTGGCTTCCTCTATGAAAACACTGCTTTCATTTGGCTTACCAGCCAAGGCCTCCCCGACTGGACTGGCATCTTCCAGACTTCCTTATTTCCTTTTTCAAGTTGCCTTATATTCTACCTACTAAGCTCTTTTGCTACTTGGTCAAGTCAGCCAGGTAACACATACATATTTTATATATGATTTTTTTTAAAGTGTGAGTCAAGATGACTGTAACCACCTATACCAGGAAAATAACAATAATTAAAATAAAATATGATAATGGTACAAAAGTAGGCATATGTGTTGATAGTAAAAGAGACCAGAAAGGGAACCTAACGAATTTTGAACTATAGTATAGCTAAAATTTACAGATCACTTACTGTGTGCCTAACACTAAACTTATTCCTTCCATCCTCCCTGTGACCTGAAGGGAGCATCATTAGAGATGAAAGTGCTGAAAGTTGAAGTAATTTTCCCAAGCTAGCTTCATCATCTAGAGCTGGAACTAATATTAGATCCAAGCCACTGGGCTCTAGAGCTACATCTTAACCTTTGCACTCTACTGCATCTGAAAAATGAAGTTTAATAAAACAGTTGGGAAAGTCATTATTGACTAATAAGCATTTTAGGTATAATTAGCTTTTTGGTATTTTATACCCTAAACCTAAATGAACTAGGAAAAGTGTTACATACTTTTTAAGCCATGGAAAAACACTGGAAACCACAATATAGAATTCATTTCAACTCTGTTAGGAATGATAATTTTCTAACTATTGAACAATAGAAAATGCCATTATCCTCAGCAAACTAACCCAGGAACAGAAAACCAAATACAGCCTGTTCTCACTTATATGTAGTAGCTAAATGATAAGAACACATGGACACATAGAGGGGAACAACACACACTGGGGCCTACGGGAGGGTGGAGGGTGGGAAGAGGGAGAGGATCAGGAAAAATAACTAATGGGTACTAGGCTTAATACCTGGGTGATGAAATAATCTGTACAACAAACCCCCATGACACAAGCTTACCTATGTAACAAACCTGCACATGTACCCCTAAACTCTAAATAAAAGTTAAAACAAAGAAAAAAATGTTACAAAGTCACACATTTGTCTATAATTTATCCTTTATACTATTGACTTTTAAACTTTATTACTATTAAATACAATAAAACACAACTTTAAAAAGCCAACAGAACAGGAAAATATTTGTGATAAATGTGATTAATGAATTTATACTTCTACTATATAAAATGCTGGAATATTTATAAAAATACAAAGGTCTCGATCAGCCAAACTGGCAAAGAAGATTCACACCAGGGAAAAAACAAATAACAATAAATAAATTTGTATTGGTCAAGCCACATTCAGAGTGTTAAAATTATTTGAACTAATTTTATTATAAAAGCAATATAGAACAGTTAAATATGCTACAAAAACCAATTACAATGAAGAGACTTGAAAATTTTTCAGAGGAGGAATGAGTGGTGAGGTTACTGAGCAAAGAGGAGCTGGGGGTCTTGGAGAGAAGCAAGCAATGATGCTGAATGATGTGTCCAGGTGACCATGTCTGGCTCATGGGTCTGCCTGACCTGGAGCTTGGAAGAAGGCTCGGAAACTAGAATGAGGCTTATGGCAATGGACCTCAAAATTTGAGGTGTATCAAAATCGTCTGGGAGGTGCATCAAAATGACCTGAGAGCTTGTTAACACCTGGATTGCTAGGCCCCACTCCCACAGTTTCTTATTCAGTCAGTTCACAGCAGGGGCGATTGCCCATATTTCCAAGAGGTTCTCCAATGATGCCAATGTTGCCAGTCTGGGGCTCGCACTTTGAAAACTGCTGGCTTATAGAATCACCTGCAGACATAACAACCAAAGTGTAATGAAATCAACAGTGGAGCAAAGGAAGGGTGGCGGGAGAGATGAGGCAGGGATAAGGAAAGAGGAAAGGATTGAGAGACAGACAGGCAGAGAGAAATAGTAGGTACATAAGGAGCCTGCAAAAAAAAAAAAAAAAAAAGTGGGGGGGAATTTCTTCACAGCAGAGAATATCTAGCTAGGGAAGCTGAGAGGTGCTAGAGACAATTCCAAGATAGGGCGAGTGCTATTCCTCAAAATTTATCATCGCTATTACCACACCCCTGGCCCTGTCTTGTTCTCTTCCCTTTACTGGCAATCATTTTGAATGACTAGAAATCTGCTACAGCTTCTCTCTCCTCCACCTTCTCCTCTAACTAGTCCACATTCCTTATTTCCTGCCTTCACCTCTTCATTGCAATTACTCTTTGAAGTCACCAAATCTGCAGATCTGCTGTCAGCTCTGTATCCTTGACACAACAGCAGTGTTTGATAGTTCTGTCCACTTTCTTCTTCCTTAATTTTCATGACACACACTAACCTGGTTATGTTTCTGAATAGTGAGCACTGAACTGCATCTTTAGTTTTCTCTTTGTTTGCAAAAGGCAAAGTAGACTTTACTGTATCAAGTAGAGTGAATGATCCTCATTACCAACAGGAGAAAAGGTCCATTTCTATATCATAGGTGCAAAAAGGAATATGTTTGGAACTCAGGGTATTCTCAGAGGCAATAATTAGCACTTTTTATCACTCAGGGGTAAAAGTTAATAGAAGAGAACAGCCACCCAGCAGAGGCAGGAGCACCAATAGCTCAGACTC
Source organism: Pan paniscus (assembly GCF_029289425.2). Classification (NCBI taxonomy): domain Eukaryota; kingdom Metazoa; phylum Chordata; class Mammalia; order Primates; family Hominidae; genus Pan; species Pan paniscus. The sequence goes on from NC_073263.2 coordinate 75,070,136, forward strand.
TTCAGGAAAGAAGGAAAGATCATCCTACCAAGTAAAGAACCAAAGAACCAAGAGGCGCTGAAGTGCTGGCCGATGACAATGGGAGCCTGAACTGGGTCACAAAAGATGCAACTGAATGGCTTCATGACCGGTTGCACAAACAAGGACTAGAGTTGCTATGCACAGGTTCTTCTGTGCTTTATGTACATATTTGCATATATTAGTTTATTTCCACCACTATGCCACACCCACTGTAGTATATAAGATGTGTTTTGTGGAACTATTAAGTTTTGTCTTTGAGTTACAAGAAGTCAAAGGCAAGTGAGACTAGACCCAAGACAAGTGAATATCTCCCAGAAATGGAGAATGTGACTGGTGAGATTCTTTTTTTTTAGACAGAGTTGCCCAGGCTGGAGTGCAATGACATGATCTCGGCTCACTGCAACCTCCATCTCCTAGGTTCAAGCAATTCTCCTGCCTCAGCCTCCCAAGTACTTGGGATTACCACCACCACGCCTGGCTAATTTTTTGTATTTTTAGTAGAGATGGGGTTTCACCATGTTGGCCAGGCTGGGCTCGAACTCCTGACCTCATATGATCCACCCACCTCGGCCTCCCAAAGTACTGGGATTACAGGCATCAGCCACCAGGCCCAGCCCTCTTTTTCTTCCTTTATTGGAACAAATTTTAGTTTCTTCTCAAAGAGCCCTTCCTTGACTACTCTATCTAAAGTAGATCCCTATGTATAATACCTATCTGAATTGCCCATTTGTTTTTGTCCATTCTAAGCCTCATCAAAACTTGTAATGATTTTCCTTCTTTAGCTGTTTATTATTCTTTATTTGCCTATCCCACCAATAGGGAAGCTTCAGAAATAGTGCCTGTGTCCAATGTACATATTCACATTTAGCACAGTGCCTGACACACAGTAGGTAATTAATACGGTGGATCGAATGAATACATTGGCACTAGTAGGAATGGTGGGCAAGAAGCTAGTTCAGAAGGGTTTCGGATCCCTCAGTTCTCTACACAGCAGCCTCTTAAATATGATTGGAAAATCAAATGCTTCAAAGTCACAATATGTTGCAGTTTGGAGTAAAGCTTTTAGAATAAATTCTTCTAAGATTCTCCAGAATCTATTTGTGTTGTACCAGAGGACATAGTATATTCTGCCCCATTTGATCAATGAAGATAGTAACATTCTGTATTTGTCATTTAATACATATTTATTGGGTATCTGTGGTTTGCTATGCACTGGGCACACTGCAGTGAGCAGGCTTGACAAAGCCTTTGTGCTGATGAAGCCAACATTCTGGTGGGGAGGACGCAGGCAAAATATTGATCAACAAAGAAATAAATGGGATAATTACAGCTAGTGAAATGTGTTCTTAAAAAATTAAAACAAATTGCTATAGTGGACAGTGCCCAAAGGGGACACTTCTTTGTGTTAGGGAAATCAGGAAGGTTTCTCTGAGGAGGTGATTTTTGAGCTGAGATCTGAATAATACAAAGAAACAAATCAGGTGAAAATAAGACTTCCAGCAACAAGGAGGCCACTGTGGCCAGTGAAGGGGACATGGAAAGTGATGGGGACAGAAAGATATACAGAACCATGTCACATGGGGCTTTGGAGGCTGATATAGTCTGGATGTTTTGTCTTCTCCAAATCTCATGTTGAAATTTGATCCCCAGTATTGGAGTTGGGGCCTAATGGGAGGTGTTTGGGTCATGGCGGCAGATCCCTCATGAATGGCTTGATGCTGTTCTTTCAGTAATGAGTTCTAACTCTATGTGTTCATGTAAGAGCTGGTTGTTTAAAACAGCCTCATACCCCCTCCCTTTCTCTCTTGCTCCCTCTCTTGCCATGTGCCATACTGGCTTCCCTTCACCGTCTGCCATGACTGGAAGCTCCCTGAGGCCTCAGCAGATGCAGATTCCAGCACCACACTTCCTGTACAACCTGCAGAACTGTGAGCCAAAATAAAACTCTTTTTTTTTTATAAATTACCCAATCTCAGGTATTCCTTTTTAGCAATGCAAATGAACTAACACAGAGGCCATGGTAACATGTTTGGAATTTAGTCTTAATATGATTTTTAAACTGGAGAATTTTAAACAGTAAGTGATATGGTCTATTTCACATTTTAGAATAATTGTTCCATAAAGATGTTAAAGATGGTTGATTGCTCACATGTGTTTTTTTTTTTCCTCTTGTTCCAAAGACTTTGCTGAAATAACAGCAAAGGAATAAAAAAAAGGCATAAACCTTTAAGAACAATGAGGAGAGGTGAGGAGACAGTAGGAACTATAACAGTAACATATATTTTTTGGAAAATGGAAATAGATGGACAGAGGAATGAAGAGTGAGCCAATTCTTACTGTCCAAGACTTGAAGGCACAAGGTATCATGCAGAGCAGGGTGGGTAAGCTTCTGAAAACAGGGATTGGATGAAAATTTGTACATGAAACTGTTAGTCTCCAGACGCCTGTGCCCATCAGGCATTGAGAAGATGCCCTCTATGGCAAGAAAATGAGCATGTATTCTATGGAGCATTTGGCTTTAAGTGGCTAAGGAACCAGGGCACATGGCTGAATGAAGGGTGGGTGTGTGCAGCTTGGGGATGAAAACAGAAGATTAATCAAGAGCCTTCACATGGATTAGGGGAATTCTGAGACCCCCTTTACCTGCCTGTTGTGTGAATGTTGGCCCATACTCCACAGGAAAGAGACTTGGGGAAATTCTGCTTAGATGAAACTGAAAAGTCCCAGAGAGCACATTTTAACATAATTCCCAGACTGCATGGCCTACAGTGAAGCCACCACTTGGCCAGTCTTGATTGTGGACTAGATCTGGTTTCCAAGCACCATTCAATGTAAACAAGGAGATAAGAATCATCAGACATTTGAGAGAAACCTCCAATATAAAAAAGAGAGCTCAAAGCAAATAGAAAAAATAATTCTAAGGGAAACAGAAATAAATCAAAGAACAGCATAACAATTTTTAAAAAGTGTTAATATCATTAGAAAGATAGGATATTGCATACCTAATACAAGATCAGGGAACTGTAAGAAAGGAACCAACATAGAAAGAAAGTATTGATGAAATAAGAAATACAAGAAAGGTGATAGAAAATAATGTTGAAGAAATCTTTCAAAAAGTTGAACAAAAACAAAATGATCAAAAAAAAAGAAGAAAAGACAAGACTTGGCGGACCAGAGTGTTTAACATTTAACTCAGAGTATTACAGAGAACTAAGAAAGGAGAGAAAAAGATAGTATGAAAAAAATTATACAAGACCATTTCCCCGTTAGAGGATGTGAATCTTTAGATAGAATAGTTTTACAGAATTTCCAAGAGAATGAATACAAAAGACCCACTGCAAGACACACCATAATGAAATATAAGAGCATCACGAGAGGCTTTTAGAAACTTTCAGATAGGAAAAGACAGGTTACAAAGGAATAAGATTTAACATACCTTTCAACTTGCCAATGCTAATGTCACTGAGAGAAGGAAATGAGGAATGCTTACAAAGTACCAAGGAAAATATTTTCAGCCTAGGATTTTATGCCCAGCCAAATTATCATCAAGTTTGAAGGTAAATTAAAATTATTTTCAGACATTTGAGTCATCGTATGAGGTCCCAAAAACTTACGTCCACAAACGAAACACAAAAATATGTACAAAAAGGAAACTACTTAGCTCTAGAGTGAAAAACTAACAATTTAAATGAACAAAATAAGTCACTGATAAATTATTTAGTAATAAAATAGTAACATTATTCTGAAATAAATAGAGAAGGGGGGAAGGGTGGTATAAGAGAGCTAAGTCTTCACCAACCATAAAAGGCGGCCAGTGAATAATACTGAAAATTCGTAAATCAAGAAATAGTAGATTATTCATGTTATTTAGCAAGGTGTAAATAAACACCAGAAGAAACATGAAAATAAAGGGTAGGGAGTTGTTTTTCAATACTTCACATAATGTACATTCATGTATCATAGTTTTTCAATACATTATATATTTTCAAATTTTGCATACATATTACTTTCACCAAAAAGAAACAAAATTTAAGACAAAAGTTTCTTGTGGCAGGGTCGATACTAGATTGCAGGGATACAAGAATAGAAATAGGTGGTGATTTTTGCGGTTCAGCTGAGAGATGACAGTGGCTTGGATCAAGTGGTAGTGGTAGAGAGAGAAAGAAGTGGACAGATTCACAGCATGGTATGGAGTTGACATAATTTACTGAAGTATTGGCTGTGAGTATGAGGGAAAGAGAATCTTCAAGAGTGACATATAGGAAATTAGATATGAACATAAATATGCCTAAATAAAATCTTAGTTGGGAAATTATCAATCAAGATTTCTATTTTGTACATGTTAAGTTTGACATTCCTGTCGAAGAGGGGTGCCAGGGAAGCAGTTTGATGGTGTTGTGGGTTGAACTGTACCCCTCTTGCCTGTCCCAAAAGATGTTGCAGACCTAATCTCCTGAAATAGGGTCTTTGCAGTTGATGAAGTTAAGACACGGTTTTTAGGGTGGTCCCTAATATATGAATATGTCCTTGTACAAAGGTAACATTTGGGCAGAGATAGACACACAAAGAAGGAATTGGAAGTGAAGACATAGGGAAAACACCATCTACAAGCCACGGAACGCCCGAAGCTATGAGAAGACAGCAGAGAGGAATGGGCTAGATTCTGCCTCACAGCCCTCGGAAGGAACCAACCTTGCCAACACCTTAATTTCAGACTCCTGGCCTCCAGAATTGTGAAACAATAAATTTTACGTCGTTTAAGCTACTTGGTTTGTGGTACTTTGCCATGGCAGCCCCATGAAACCAGTACAGGATAGAGATACATGAGGAGATGTCGGAAGTGGAAACAGTGGAGATACACATTTTGGAATCCCGTGCATGTAAGTTGCATTTAGAGCCATGTGACTGGAGGAAATCACCTCGGTAGTGAGAAAAGAGGAAGAAAGGGATAAGATTCAGGAATCAGAACGGAGACTAGAAAACGCCTATATTTAGAGACTAAGTAGAGGGTGCAAACTCACCAAAGGAGAATGGGAGAATGATGGCCAGAGGGGGTGGAAAGAAACCAGGAGAGTATGGCATCATGGTGATCAACAAAGTAAAGCTTTTTTTTTTCTTTTTAAAGTGGATAGCTGCCAAGATGATAAGCAAGATGAAGTCAAGAGGGATGGCTGCTTTTGGAAACTTGAGACTCCTTATTAACTTGAGAACCCCACATTCTTTTGTTCTAAGGGGGCTCAAGATAGAATTGCAGGGGAAGGAAGTGAGGACCATAATATATAGAAAGCTCATAAGATTATTTGTTCTGAAGGAGATAAGAAAACCAAGTGAGAGCTAGAAGAAGATACAAGTCCAAGAGGCAGTTTTAAAAGATGGAGGACACTGATGTTGGATGTGTTACCAAAACACCAGGAGTTTGGTCTAGGTCTTGCTGCTCGCTGCATGGAAAACCAGTCACTGAGACGACCAAGGAAGAAGGCTTTAATCGGGTGCTGCCGCCAAAGAAATGGGAACTCACTCAGTCTCAAGTCCATCTCCCTGACTGACTAAAACTATAGCAGGCAAGAAATATAGCAATGTGTAAGAAAACAGGAACTAGGAAGGGGCAAGGAGGCACCTGGTGCCCTGACCTGGTGAGTTTCAGTTCTTTAATACTTTTTTTGAGAGGCCTGAAGGTCCTTTCCTGAGAAAGAACTCAGATAAAACAAATGCAGTCCTAAGTGAGCTAAAATCCTCAGTAGAAGAAGGTAAGTGATCAGGGGAGGTTAGTAATAACATCAAAAACAAAAGGTGGGTGTGTGGTCTGGTGTCATGAAAGTCAGAAGGGTGAGGGCTTTTGAAGGAAGAAGGAAAATAAATGACTTAAAACCAGCACTCTGGTCCAATTTCAGGCTGTTGGGTACCGAGATGAATGAGAACAAACAGCCTCCTACTTAGAAGGCTGCAGAGATCACTGTGACCTGTGCACAGAACCCCTCAGTTGTACTGGCCCCTCCCAGGGTGGCTGTGGGCCTTCTACATTTCTCATTTTTACTGCCATTGCCCCAGGTATTTTGTAGTTTATTTATTTTCTTTTCATTAAGGGTGCTCTCCAAATTGTATGTTTCAGGACTCCAAAAACCCTGGATTCACCCTTGCTTGAAGGGATGGGTGGGGTGGGAGTGCTGATAGTTTCAGTAACTTACACTTACAGTCACGAGAGCTTTCAGAGAAAAGGTTGACAAGTAGGGAATTTGCCAATTGTGCATAGTGAGATTTAGAGTCTACTAAAAAGACAGAATCAACTTCCCAGAGGACATATATTCTGCAGAAAAAAATTGGAACCCAGATCTTTGAGACTCCCCTTTGGAAGTTCTATTTTGAAGCAAGGCATTCCACCTCTGTCACTTGCCCTTGAGAATGGCACTTCCGTGGCCCACTGGTTGAATGGCTTGATTCAAAAACATAAAAATAAAAATAAACCATTGATAGTTTCCTGTCTCGGTGTATGCAAAGATTTTTTTTTTACATAGGGCAAAGTGCTAATTTAAAGGGGAACAATAATAAATTGATCTACATTAAAATTAATAACTGCTCATCAAAAGGCACCATTTAGGAGAGTAAAAAAGCGTGCTACAGACTGGGAGAAGATACTCCTTGCAACATTATGCTGACAAAGGACTTGTATGAAGAACAGAAAAAACTGCAATCAAAATATGATTTTTGTTGAGTTTCATTCCAGTCCTTGCCTGATACATATGTTTTCATTTTATTACTGTGTTTCTGCTTTGTTTCACAGAAATAGGATCACTCTGTACATGTTGGTTTGTACCCTTTCTCTCCCCCACCTCTGTTTAGTTGTGTATTACAAATAATTGAATCTTAGCACTGTAAGACACAGATGATATCCTTTAGTCTAAACATTTCTTTCAGGGTCCTGGAGCAGCAAAGTGACTTGTCCAGGCTTGTGTAATTGAATGATAACGGGGGAGCACTGTGTCCTGGCCCTCGTCCACTCTCTTCATCCAGGGAGAGAAAGTCTTATAGAGGGCCCCGAGTTCATCCTTTGCTCTCCCTGTGGGCTGTACCCAGTTGGGTGCCTACCTTTAGAAAAAAATATTTGTGAAGGTAGGTTTCATGATTTCCTTTACTAGCTCATTTTTTGGGGATGTCCAGATTCCTGCAGGGATGAAATTTTGATGAATTATTGTATTCCTGTGTCCCCAGGATAAAAAGGAAAAACTCTTCAGGAGCAAGAAGGAAAAGAAACATTCACTGGGAAGAAAGGCTCAGGTTGCAAACTTCTCTTGCTTATTTATTGAGGTTAAAAGTTAAACTGGATTAGGACAATCATATTTTTCTGACACATTGAATTGCTTCTTAAGAAAACATATTTAGCTTTTTTTTTTCCATGAATCATTTCAGCCGAAGAGCCAGGAGTTATGTTCTTATGCTGGGTAGAAACACTGAAGGCCCCTTTGTGAAGGACTTAGCTAGCTACATGTATTTATTTGGCTCATTTTGTTTTTCTCCCTGGGTTAAATTTTGACTTAAATATTTGTATGTGGGGCAGGAGGTAAGGCAGTCAGGCTCATTTTTGTGATTTTCCACAGATAAAATTAGCACTAAATTTATGGGCATAGTGGCATTGTTCTGCAAGCTGTGGCCTGGAAGGTTTTCTTGTGGTTGTCACCATTTCCTTCTCTCCCAGTTTCCTCCAACTATGCTTTCTCTGGGTTCCCAAGAACTGGCTCACTTTGTGCTGGTGAGTGAGATGAAAGAGGGCTGAAAAGCAAACTAAGAGGTGCCCACCTTCAGAATAGCAACATCATGATACTAAGAAATCTCCCCCTCAACTAGACTGCCATTCTGCAAAGCCTCTTTATGCCATGACATATGTGAACCTTCATTCCAAGTGATCTTTCTGTCTGCAGAGGTCCACACAGCCACTGGATGTAGGGATTTCCCACTGACTTTGTCAATGTCTTGAAGTTTCAAGTACAGAGCACATTTTCCATTTAGATTTTCATTAGAATGTAAATAAGGCTGGTTTTTGAACTGTGGATTAAATTTCACATCCACCTACCGAAAATGGCCAGACATTACTTACCATGACATCTTCTCCTTTATAATGGGAAAATGAAGGTGGGCAGGAAAATTCCTTTATTGTTTTCATCCTGATTATAATAATTTAGAAAATTAGACAAATATAAAGGAGAAAGTAAAAATTTTTGTAATCTCACCACTGAAAAATAATGTTGACATAATTTTGGTTTGTATTCTTTTAAAAAATGGGATCCTACCATAAATATTCTTTCTGTGACTAGCTTTTTCAGTTACATATATATTGGCCTTTTTGTATGTCAATAAAAATAAATTTGCATTCTTACCAAATGAAGAACATTCCATATATAAATGTACCATTTGTATTTAATTAACTCAGTATTGATTGACAGTTGGACTCTTCCCAGTTTTCACCAAGTGGTCAATCCCTGTGGTGAAAATCTTTATCATATCCTGTGCTCTTTTCCAATCCATTGCTAAGAAGTAATTCTTAGAAGGGGAATTTCCATGTCAAATGATTTGTACACCACTAAGGCTTTTAATACATGTTACTGTATTTCTTTATAGGAAATTTTTACTGACTTAGACTGTTACCAACAAATGCACAAAAGTGACTTGTTGCCATCATCTTCATCAGTTGTAGGCATGATCACTCTAAAAACCCTTTCTTAGTCTACTGGTGAAAGTGCTCTATCCCATTATTACATGTTAATTTGAATTTATTTGTCAGTGAGATAGAATATCTTATTTTCTATTTGACTGTGTTATGATGTAAATTCTCTTTTCAAGTCTTTGCCATTTTTTCTATGGGAGACGATTTTAAAAATTGATTTGTGAGAACTCATGTATTAATTGTAGTAATCTTTTGTCTATCAAGTATTTTACATATTCTGTTTCTAATTTTGTGTATAGTATAGTGGGTTTTGCTCTACAGAAAATTTCATTCTCATGTAGTTAAATCTAAAATGTTTTTCATAATGATTTCTGCCTTTGGGTGCCATGCTCAGAAATTCTTCTAAACTAGTTTTTTAAAGTAAATACACAAATAGGCACAAGCCTTCTTGTGCACATGAGTAGATTAGTAATAGAAGGGTCTTCAGATTACTAGAAGGCCTCAGGCTGAATATTTTTTAAATATAGAATTTACAGAAATTTTTACTCATGGAAATTTACTGATGGTAAGTCTATGAAAGACAAAAAAATCTGTGATTCACAATTATGGATTTGTAGCTGTGAATATAATTATAATTTGTAATTTGTGACTATAATTTCTTAGGAATTATCGGATTTAAAATAATCTTTGCTCTGGCATTTGGCATTGAAAGCCATCTATTCTATCAGTCTTTATTCCATGCCAAGATATCCATTTTGTTTTTCCTGTGAGTAATAAGTTCAATAGAAGTAAGGCCGAGTAAATAAATAATATTGAGAAGCACAATGCTTACAGTTCTACTTAAAGTGGTATAGTGTCATCATAACAAAAATCAGTACATTTACGCTTCATAAACTAATGATGTTTAAATTATCTTAAGTATTATTTTCATAACTTACTTGGGTTACAAAAAGTAATAGATTTGAATTTCCTCACAAGCTTCAATTAATCCAGAAATCTCAGTTTTTAACCAACAGAAGGCATAATCACAGTTTCTCTCTTTCTTGAAAATATCATAAATGTTGTAGCTAATTGAGGAAAAGAAGGGAGAATAGAGGAAGGGAGAGACATAATAAAACAGACAGGAAGAACAGTATAGACATTGGTATTTTCCGTATGGCCTCATTCTTTAATTCTGTGCAATGAACTCATCTCCAGGGTACAGGACATCAGAATTCAAAATGTTCAAAAGGAGCTAGGTGTTAAAATCTGACAGCAATTCTGAAAAAAATTGCATAATATTTAGATTTTTAAAAAATCATTTTTGGCTGGGCGCGGTGACTCACGCCTGTAATCTCAGCACTTTGCGAGGCCGAGGCGGGCGGATCACCTGAGGTCAGGAGTTCGAGACCAGCCTGGCAAACATGGTGAAACCCCGTCTCTACTAAAAATACAAAAATTAGCCGGGTACAGTGGCAGGTGCCTGTAATCCCAGCTACTCAGAAGGCTGAGGTAGGAGAATTATTTGAACCCGGGAGGCGGAGGTTGCAGTGAGCCGAGATTGCACCATTGCAGTCCAGCCTGGGCAACAGAGTGAGAGTCCATCTCAAAAAAAAAAAAAAATCATTTTCTAGTCAATCAAAATAAGATCCTTTTATCTTCCTTATCAGATTTGGAAGGAGCTTCCAAACCATTGAGGGCACAGCATAAGCACACTTGATGTCAGAGTTATCCATCCTGCCCTGGCCATCCATGACTGCCCACCAGTGACCCTGCCCATCACTGACTGCCTGCCAGTGACCCCGCCCAGCAGTGACTGCCCAGCAGATACTGCCCAGCAGATACTGCCCACCAGTGACCCTGCCCACCAGTGGCCCAGCACAGGTTTCCATTTGCTTTGGTCATCTTTCGGTCTTGCAAATCTTTCTTCCTTTCTCTCTTTTGCTATATTATGATCCATTAATAAAATGCCACTAGAAAATTTCCTGTGAAAACATTTCATAGTTTAGATGCCGATCTGTGTAATTTATTCAGATTGCAGATAAAATATTCAGTATCTTCTGCTGCATTGCATATAACCTGGGTTCCAAGTCAAAGACATATTAAAATTGTCATTATAATTATAATTTGTAATTTGTGATTATAATTTCTTAGGAATTATTAGATTTAAAATAATCTTTGCTCTAGGAAAAATTAAGTGTAAAATACTATATGTAGGATGAATGTATTTATTATCCAAACCAGGAGATCTTTGAAAGTGAAGGGATGGAAAGGACTATCAATAAGTAAGCCAGAATAACAGAAATAAACTGGAAGTGTCCCAGGCAAGCTAGGGCGTAGGATCCCCTTGTTTGGAAAGAGATTTTAAAATACCATGTGTGGATATTGTCATCATTGAATACAAACTGCTCTTGAGATTTTCTGTTTAAATGGATCCCTTTTAAAGGCTCTGATATCTTAAGGAAGGAGGAGATAATAGATGCTATATGCAACTCTATTATCTGGCCATCTTTCATTGAATTGTAGGCTTCCTAAGACGTAATTTGTTTTACTTTTTTTTCAAAAGGTTAAGGAATAAACAGCTTAAAAAATGGCAGATTTATAGAAAGATACCACCACTGTAAAGGCTTTTAAAGCCTGTGTTTATGCTTTCTTCAATTGTGTGTTTGCTTATTTTTGATGATTGTGAAATATTTGTAGGTATTTGGTTATTGACTCACTGGATCAGAATGTAGTTTGTATATGGTAAATACAAAAAGCAGTTATAACTACGGGACACTATTAATAAGCAGAAATAATAATAGTTATTCCACACATATTATCTTTAATCTTTATAAAAATCTTGTAATGTACCATTAGCCCCATTGTATAGAGAAGAAAATGAGGTTCCCTAGCTTGATGAAGGCCACAAAGTTAAGACTAAACAGGCCGACTGTCTGAATCTAAAACCCACGATCTTCACTACACGTTGTCTTTTTCTTAAGAAATATCTTGAGATTGCCCTTGTCTAATGTCCATCTTCATCTCCAATTTTTTCTGGGATGATTAAAGACCCATAATTACAGTATAATATTATTCCTAGCTTTAGCTTCTACAACTGACGGTTGTATGCCAGAGACAGGAGTGACGTTATTTACTCAATCGCAGTAGTTTTGGAGGTTATAATGGACTAAAATGAATAATTTTTTCCTAAACACACTGTATCTCTGCTCATTCCATTTCCCATAATGGCTACCTGACTTGGTAGCCAGTGTCAACCACTTCTTACATATTCTGGTCTACTGTATCCCACAGCCACAGCATCTTCCCGAGCCCTATTTAGATAACAAGTAGTAACAGGCCCCTGATTACTGTGGAAATTGTTCATAGGAACACAGGTCTAACGAGTGGTAATGACACACGGGTGAGCATAAACATCATGCCATTGATTTTACGTAACAACAATAACCTCACTCACGAAACCTGCCTCGGTGTGTTTGTATCCAGGAGGCAAGCCAAATCAGTCTCCTACAGGACCTGAGATCCAGGAATATTGGGAACAGTGGTGCTGAAAAATCCTAGCAACTGTTATCTGTATTCCCATAAAGACGGACCTATAATCCACCTGCTACTACATTCTAGAGCCACTCTGAAGTAAAAGGGTATGTTCTTGGCTTTAAGGCATTTGCAATCTACCTGAACGCAAAATTGACCTTTTTCAAGTTGCTTTCTTTCCACATCCCATGAAATTTAGCATGCTGGATTGAAGCATTTCTTAGAATGCGTTCCAGTTGTATTTCTCTTTCTAACTTGATCTTCTCGTCTGTCTATCACATCAAACATATCAACATTCTCCTGATCCTAAAAAACAACAAAAATTACAATAAAAATTTCATATTCCTTTAACAATGCCTCCACTCAAATTCTTGCCTTGTATCCAGCTTTCTATTTTTATTTTTACAGACAGTGCTCTAACCTTGAATGCCTGGGCTCAAGCAATCCTCCCACCTTAGCCTCCGGAGTAGTTGGAACTATAGGCATGCGCCACCACACGTGGCCTTTAGCTTTTTATTGATGTTGTCATACATTTTTTATACTTCTTCTTTTATTTAAAAATAGTTTTAAGGAATTTTTATTTTATTTTTGAACAATCCCCGCCTTTTAGAAATTGTGCAAGTATGGTATAGAGTACTTTTTCTTCCAGAACTACTTGAGAGTAAATTACCAACATTACCCTTAAATATTTATTATTTGGGAAAGAGACCTCAATGATGTTTCATCTTCGTCTTTCCCAGAGCAAGAAACCACACTGCTATATTCATAGCTCTGCATTTGGAACTGCCGAGCCCTAGGTGTGTATATCTTAACTTTATTAGGCAATGCCCAAGTGTTCTCCAAAGTGACTCTCAGACTTTCTGAAATAGTCTTGTGGCCTCCACTTTTCTCATCAACAAATCTCTCTTAAACTCCAAATAGTGGGCTCTGTTCCTGCCCCTCTACAGGAAGGGTCCCTGTGAAAATCATATCAGACCCCTTACTGTCCACAATAAAATATTCTTATTGTCTATCGTCATCCTCTTTTTTTTTTGAAACTCTATTCTTATAATTAGTTTCATTCACTTGTGTTCAATTAATGAACACAAATGTTATTGGTTGAACAACTGTCATGATTCGAGCATTGTATATTCAATGGTGAATAAAACAGAGAAACTCTTTGCCTTTTGGAACTAACATCAAACTGAATTAATTTACCTAAACCACAGATCAGATCATGTTATCAAATACTTTTAATACCTTCTCCTAACTTCATGTTATCAAATACTTTTAATACCTTCTTCTAACTTAAGAAAAAACCTTTATAATCCTTCATTCTGCATCCTCCTAAAATGATAATATCCTACCAGCCTTGCCCTCTGTTACCATCATACCTGACATCAATGAATTCCAAACAGTGGGCCAAGACCTCTGCCTGGGAGAACCAAGTTAGTATGCCAATGGAGCCATGAATCAATGTATATTTCAGTAGTAGACTGAATAAGTAATATGCCTTGTACATCTAATCTTGATATTGTTCAAATTTATATAGATGTTGTTGTAAATTTATTCCAAAGTGAATTCAGAGTAACTTGGAAGTCATACATTGATTTCTATGAAATGCTGCTAAAAGTATGATATCATTTCGGGGGTGGGGTGGAATGCAAACCCTTTTGATATTTACAAGTGGACGTAAGTTATAAAGTCTTAATTCTAACAAATCTGGACTTCCTCCTTCTTTCTTTCTTTCTCTTTTTTTTTTTAACAGTGTTGCTCTGTCACCCACGCTGGAGTGCAGTGGTGCGATCTCGGCTCACTGCAAACTCTGCCTCACGGGTTCAAGCAATTCTCCTACCTCAGCCTCCCGGGTAGCTGGGATTACAAGCGCCTGCCACCACACCCAGCTAATTTTTGTATTTTTAGTAGAGACGGGGTTTCACCATGTTGGCCAAGCTGGTCTCGAATTCCTGACCTGAAGTGATCCCCCTGCCTTGGCCTCCCAAAGTGCTGGGATTACAGGCGTGAGCCACTGCACCTGGCCCAAATATGGACGTTTTCCCCCTCACTACTCTGCCTCTAAGACTCTGTTAAAGCTGATTGTCCTGTGGTGTTAGCTTCACCTGCAAGAATCCTGTCCAAGGTTCAGTTTTGATTTCAGAAATCTCCTCCTCCAAAGTGTCCATTCATGTTGTAATCTATTCCTGTGCTATCCTTTCCCATGGTTGTCCCAGTCCTATGTATAAAAGACTGTGTTTTCCTTGTCTTTCTATCCCCTGAAACACCTAGCATAGTGCTGGCACATATGAGCAGAAAAATTATTGTACAATTGACATAAAGATTGTCCATGAATAATCATCATCAAATATATAACATAATTACAGTCACCTACATTAGAGCCAATAGAAGTTAAGTAATGTATTTCAAGTAATGTTTATTTTATTGGAAAAAATAATGCATAAATTCATTATTAGGCTACTTTAGGGCTTTTAGAACTCTAGAATTCACTGCTTTTAAATTCTTTTTAGCCCTTACACCTAATGCAAAAGAAGGTAAATTATGTCATGCTTATTTCAGATGCAAAATAAATTTCCCCTTCCAGACGATTAATATAATAATACTCTTCCCTCAAACAATGTTGCCTGATTAATGTATTTCTATGAAGGATTAATCTGTGAAAGTTGAGGCAGGAGCTCAGACTTGGCACTGTGCTGTAACAGAAATCTTATTGTTACTTACTGTACAACTTTGATGGATCTTTAAGTTATTATCAGGGACAAAGACCCTATCGTGTTCCTCTCTGTATTCTCTACTCCTAGAGAAGCCATACAGCTTTGCAGAGAATATGTGTTTAAAGCATCTATTAGGTGAATACACATATGAATCGGCGAGAGGAAAAGCTCTTCCTGACCTGGATGTTGGGCCTAGTTAAGTAAAACAGACCCCTGTGAGATAATGACTTAGAATCAAGGCCTAATAGGTAAGACAGGACTTCATTTCTATTTATCTAAGAGAGAAGCATTTGGCTTTTTTCTATCTTGTTAAAAGTATCTGATAAATCTTTTCTCTATTCACAGAGAATTGTAACAAATTTTTATCAAACAAAGATATATGCCTTCTTTGCGTAACCAGCATTCATTCAAATTATCCAGCACTTTCAGATCTGTTACATTTAGGAAGGTGTTCATTTGAGAATAGGAAACTGCAAAGCGATCCTTGGAAAGTGCTATGGTCTGAATGCTTGTGTACCCCCCAAAATTCATATGTTGAAACCTATTCACCAATGTGATGGCATTAGGAGGTGGGTAGAGCCTCATGAATGGGATGAGTACCCTGCTAAGGGGCTGAAAGCACTGGAGTTCTCCCTTTTCCACCTTGCGAGGACACAGTGAGAGGGCACCATCTATAAACTGGGAAATGGTGGCTCTCCAGACCCAAATCTGCTAGAGATTTGTCTTGGACTTCTCAGTTTTTAGAACTGTGAGACATACATTTCTGTTGTTTATAAACTACTCAGTCCATGGTATTTTGTGATAGCAACCCAAACGGACTAAGACAGAGACCTTCCAGAATTTCTGAATATTATTTTGGTCCGTATATATCGATCAAGGCAAACCAGTAAAGGGAAGTTCAGAAATTGATTTTTTTCTTGCTTTTTATGGTTCATATGTTAGAAGACAGTTTCTTATCAGTTAACATTCAGCAGATCACTTCTCTGTCAATTTAGAGAATAGTAATTGTGACTTTAACTGGCAAATCATCTCAAAATTGTAAGCCATACTTCTTCAGAAAGAATAAGCTCTTCTTGTCGCAGTGCTAATAGCGTACTGAAGCAACATCATGAGGCCCAAATAAAAGACAGTTTTTATGGCAGGGTGTAGAAAGGCAAGGGCTGATGTTCCTGACGCAACTGTGATCCTGTTTCAAAGCAGCTTGGTGGACACATGGAAACTAGCCCCCCTCCCACAGCAGAGCTAGGAGCAGGATTTAGGAAACCTAGAAGAGAGAAATGGGCCTACTGTCAGAATGATGGCCATACAAATTTGGAAACGAACACCTCATGGCAGTAGGATTAGGAAATATTCCTTAAGGTCAATTGATTCTATCATCAGACAAGCTATTTTTAAAAGTGTTTTTTAAAACTTCCATATAGTCTTACTGGGGCGCGGTGCTTATTTCTTCCTTCCTTTATCTTGGCAGAACATCTCTATAATAGATTTCCCACAAGGAAATGCCAAATTCTAACATCAAACAGTTATACTCGGAGCAAATAAAATTATTCCACATTCTCCTTTGCAGACCAATCATTGTTACTATTACCCATTATATTTGTAAGAATGTACCCAATTTCTTGATACACTCCTAGGCATTTGAACACACACACACACACACACACACATATATATTTTGAGACATGGTCTCATTTTGTTGCCCAGGCTGGAGTGCAGTGGCATGATCATGGCTCATTGTAGCCTCTGCCTCCCAGGCTCAGGTGATCCTCCCACCTCAACCCCCCAAGTAGCTGAAACTACAGGCATATGCCACCACACCTAACCATGTTTTTTATATTTTGTAGAGACGGGGTCACCCTGTGTTGCCCAGGCTGGTCTTGAACTCTTGGAGCTGAAACAGTCCTCCCTCCTCAGTCTCTCAAAGTGCTGAAATTACAGGCATGAGCCATCGCACCCGGCCTAAACATATATTTTGAAAGATCTTCACTTAGTAAAAATCCAACCAAAGCAGTGAGTAAAGCTTGATGGTAAATGAGACAACAAATTACACACACTTCGAAGGTCACTAGGCCTTAACAGAAATGAGAATATTTCAAGACAGAGCTCTCTTCCTGCAGCTCCTAAACCTAAGTGTGGGCTGGGAGGGGCAGGAGAGGCAGGAGGCCGCAAGGTCTCCCTGTCCTGGAGTAGAGAGGGTCCATTTTAGGGTTAATTACAATGGCTGAGAAGATGCCCTGAGAGGAAGGTGATCTTTTCAGTCATCAGAATTTAAAGTCCAGCTTAACACTTGCTCTTATACCAAGAAACAAACATGGAGCATGGGCCGTCCTCAGCCACAGGTGTGAGCTGTCAGCATCCTGAACTGTTCATTATCCATCTACCAGATCTTCAGATCTCTCTGAAATTGTTACCTATTACTGAACTCTAATTCTAGGAGGTTGCTTGATTTTTCTTTATTAGTTGGGGGGAAAAAAGCAAGGATGACCTATTCTTTAGTTTCACCCTAAAATTCACCTCACACTGAATAATCCAGAGAGTTAAATGGCATTTGCTGTCTTCAGTTTTCTAGTTTTTGTTCACAGCACAATTAACAAAGTAGAACATTCAGACTTGCATGTGATATCAATTCTCAATATCAATGCTTTCCAGCACCTTTGGAAGGACAAAAATACTGACTACAAGGATGCTGCTTTCTCTCTTCTCATCCTTTTTTAAAACAATACACTCAGAATGTCCATGGCATTTATTACTATTACTGCTATTTTGTGAGAAATGAACCATACTCACTAAAGATCCAATGATGTGCTGAAGTGGTAAGATAATTCTCTAGATTTTATCCTACGTCACCAAAGCCCCAAAACTCCAAAGCATGATAGTGACAATATTAGTGGTTTCAAAGAATTGGCAAGTTTTAACAGATTGGTGTAAGAATCATGGGTATTTTAATGACAAATCATCATTCATTTAAAAGTAAATATCATCTACTAAGCTGTATCAGAACAAGACATTAGCACTTTATTTGATTCTTTAGGCAAAATCACATTAAACTTAAGTAATCCCTCCCAGGGATTGTGCTGAAACACCTGTTTTCTTAAGCAGCATGTCCTCTGTGAGAAATAAATTCAAAGTAAATAAATAGGACACGAGGCCATTTTATAATTTCTGCCAAGGTAAAACCAAAAAATACCTCCAAAGTTAAGCCAAATGAAAACAGAAATATGTGACAGGTTTGTCAACTGATAACCCTATGTTGTTAATTCAGGTTATCTCTATTTATCTAAAGTTGTTTGATTTAGTCTCATCTTATAAAATGTATGTAACTGAGTTGATGCCAAAACTACTTCATAATGTACTCGACTTTCTTTTAATCTTGCTAGGAATTCAGACAGAAAATATACTTTAAACGTGTCAATATTATGTTTATTTTTAGCTTATTCATTTATAGAATGTCAGAGCAAATTAATATGGACCCAGAAAAGGCTAAATATTAAGATGAGCATTTTTTAAGACCTAATATAACATTTTACTTTCAAAACAGTACCCCATGCGTGTGCCTTGAGTATCTTAATGTGTTTAGACTGTATTTCTTAACTATTTTTGAACAAAGATTTGATGAACTTCCCTACATATGTCAATAATCGATTCACAGCAAAGGCATTTTAGAATTCTTCTCTATCCTCCTATTTCCTTTTGCCCTAATCTTTAAGCCACAGCAGGTGTCATGCCAAATACATATTATTACTTGCAGATTCTCTAACTCCTCTCCAGATTGTCATATCTGGATGTCTATACTTTTGTGTATGTCCCTGTATTAGTCTGTTCTCACCCTGCTAATAAAGACATACCCAAGACTGGGTAATTTATAAAGGAAAGAGGTTTAATTGACTCACAGCTCTTCATGGCTGGGGAGGCCTCAGGAAACTTACAGTCATGGAGGAAGGGTATGCAAACACATCCTTCTTCACATGATGGCAGGAAGGAAAAGTGGCAAGCAAAAGGGGAAAAGCCCCTTATAAAACCATCAGATCTCATGAGAACTCACTTACTATCATGAGAACAGCATGGAGGTAACCGCCCCCGTGATTCATTCACCGGTCTCTCCCATGACACATGGGGATTATGGCAACTACAATTCAAGATGAGATTTGGGTGGGGACACAGCCAAATATCAGTCAGTCCCATAATGCCTTTCAGTGGACACATGAATAAACAAATTAATACCTTCATTAATATAGGGGCCTCATTATATAA
This sequence comes from Pan paniscus, assembly GCF_029289425.2. Classification (NCBI taxonomy): domain Eukaryota; kingdom Metazoa; phylum Chordata; class Mammalia; order Primates; family Hominidae; genus Pan; species Pan paniscus. Next base: position 75,089,285 of record NC_073263.2, read on the forward strand.
GGGCCTAGAATTGAATCATTTAAAAATCACATGAATAGCAATCATTTTAAAATCACATGAATTTTAAATCATTTGATTTTAAATTGAATCATTTTAAAATCACATGAATAGCAAAACAAATATAAAATTTTTGTAACGTCTACTAAAATTTGGTGACTATTAAATAGAGATATGCATTTTCATAGACAAGAAGCTTCCTTGCTGCTTATAACCCTTTCAAAAAGCCAAAAAAAGAAAGCAAAATAATAACAGAAATTTTATGGGGTCATCAGATTGATTGATTTGGCTTAAAATGTAAAAAAAACACACACGCAACAAAACTAGCCAGAACAAGAAAAATACTTTTGTCCTAACAATTTCAAATGCTTGATATCATTCACGTTCTGAGATGCACATCTTTGGTGATGGCTTGTTTTTGTTTTTGTTTTTGTTTTTCGGTAGAGAAAATGTGTTGCTGTAACAAAACCATAAAAAGCTGTGTGAGATGGAATCTGGAGTATCTAAAGGTATTTAAAATAAATATTTCCGCCCTTATTTCCACCCCTGAGTTTAGGAATTTTGAAAACAGATGTCTTCTATCAAAGATAGTAGCAGATTTTTTTTTCTTCTTTAACTTGGCAGGGACATTTGCATTTTCTATACTCTCAATTCCCTAATAGGGAAGGAGTTTGTTTTTGTTTTTTTCTCTTGCATTTTTCCTGATTTAGAGCTGTACCCTGAGGGATAGAGATAGTATGGTGCACTGGTTAAGTTTGGTCATGGGTTTTATTATCCGACAGTTCTAAGTTCAAATCCCAGATCACATAATAATAAAAGCTAATTTCTGTGGAGAGCTTACGAGGTGTCCAGCTTTGGTATAATGTTTTTTGCATGAATTATTTCAATATCATTTGATTTTTCACAACTTAATCGATATTATTATGCATATTTTTAGACAAGAAAACTGATATTTAAAGTATTAAGAAAATTTATCGAAGACATTCAGCTAGTAAGTGGAAAGATGAGATTTGAATGCAGGTCTGTTTAATTCCAGAACCATGTTTTACCCACTAAACTCTAACCACCTACTAATTGTGACCTTGGACATGCTCCTGCACATCTTTGCATCTTGTTATATTATTGTAGGGATGAATTAATATTTGTAAAACATTTAGGACACAGTGCCTGATATAAAGTAAGCTTCAATAAATCATAACCTCAAAATGGTTGTGTTTGCCTTGTCTGTTAGACAATTAGAAAAAATTGTATTTTATATGTATCCACATATTTATATTTCATATATCCTTCATTCCATCCTGTAATTCTAAATTTCCATCTAGTGTTATTTCTCTTTAGCCTGAAATGCTCATTCCTTTACCCTTTCTTATAGGATGGATTTGCTCACAACAGATTATGTCCACTTTTGCTTATCTGAGATTTTCTTTATTTTCTCTTCACTTTTGAAGGTTATCTTTACTGAATATAGAATCTAAGTTCACAGGTTTCTTTTTTTTTTAATTTTAGAAGTTTGGCGATGCCATTCCATTACTTTCCACCCTCTTTTTTCTGATAACAGGTCAAATGTGTTATTGTTCCTCTACATGTAATGTTGTCTCTGGCTGTTTTTAAAACTACATTATTTGGCTGGATACAGTGGCTCATACCTGTAATCCCAGCACTTTGGGAGGCCAAGGAAGGAGGATCACTAGAGCCCAGGAGTTTGAAGATTATCTTGGGAAGCACAGGGAGACGCCATGTCTACAAAAAATAAAAAATTAGCTGGGTGTGATCGCATATGCCTATAGTCCCAGCTGCTTGAAAGGGGGAGGTGGGAAGCTCACTTGAGCTCAGGAGGTGGAGGCTGCAGTAAGCTATGATCATGTCACCGCACTCCAGCCTGGGTGACTGAGTGAGACCTTATCTCAAAAAAAAAAAAAAGAAAAAAGAAAAAAAAAGACTATCTTTGGTTTTCAGTAAATGTGTCTAGTTGTGTAATTTATCCTATTTAGGATTTGCTATGCTTTTTGGATCTATGTGTTGATATTATTCATCAAATTTGGCAAAATTTTGTCCAGTATTCCCTCATATTTTTTCTCTTCTCTTTTCTCTCCTGAGACTTCAAGTATATGTGTGTTTGACCACTTGATACTTTAGCTTAATTTATTAAAGTTCTGTTCAATTTTTCTCAATCGTTTTGCTTTCTGTGCTTCAGTTTTAATAATTCCTACTGACCTGTCTTCACCTTTACTGATCCTCTACTTTGCACTGTCCAACCTGCTACTGATCTTAACAATGCTTTTGAAACTTCAAATACTGTATTTTTAAATTCTAGGTTTATCATCTGTTTCTCTTTTGGAGTTTCCATCTGTCTCCTGAAATTGCCTGTCTCTTCATTCATTTTTCCTGAAGATCCTTTAACGTATTTATTATAGTCATTTTAAAGCCTGTGGCTACCAATTTCACCTGAGAGATCTGTAGGTCTGTTTCTATGGTTGAGCTTTTTCTTGGCTATAGGTCACATTTTTATATTTTGTTTTGGTTTTTTGGGGTTTTTGCATGTTTAATGATTTGTTTGTTTGTTTGTTTGTTTTGGAGACAGAGTCTCACTTTGTCATCCAGGCTAGAGTGCAGTGGCATGATCTCAGCTCACTGCAACCTCCGCCTTTCCAGTTCAAGTGAATCTTCTGCCTCAGTCTCCCTAGTAGCTGGGATTACAGGTGTGCATCACCACGCCCAGCTAATTTTTTGTATTTTTAGTAGAGACAGGGTTTCACCATGTTGACCAGGCTGGTCTCGAACTCCTGACCTCAAGTGATCTGCCCGCGTCAGCCTCCCAAACTGCTGGGATTACAGGCGTGAGCCATTGTGCCCAGCCCATGTTTAATGATATTTTTAAAAGAAATTTACACTGGGCATTGTGCATGATGATAAATTACAGGGATTCTGTGTTCTGCAGTTTCCTCAGAAGAGTAAGGAGGCTTTATTTTTAGCAGGCAGTTAAATCACTAGTGGATTACCTTGATTCTTTCACTGTTTGGTTTTAGTTTGGGGCTTTGTTCAGGTGAGTCTATTTCAGTTTCGATCTTTGTTTTGGGATGCGATTCTTATTCCTAAGGTGTTGCCATTCTGAGTTTAAATGGAAAGTCCAAGATGTTCACCAAGCCCTGTTAACTTAGTAAGACTTCAATGCCAAATTCTGTTAACCCAGACTAGGCAGATGTTGAAAGCTCTGCCCAGTTCCTTCAGCCTTTGAGCTTTTGATTCCCACTTAAGACATTCTTTTCAATTGTGTATTTCAGAATATAGCTAAAAATATGAAAGTCGTTTGGTGCAGATTTGAGGATCTGCTCCCTTTGGTGACTGCTTCATTTATAGAATTTCTTCCCTCAATTTTCAGGTACTCTGGCAGCCATGAACTCTGACTTCTGAGCTCCTCAGCGCAGAAGGATTTCTATTCTCTGACAGAGCTCTAGACCCCATATGCTGCGTGGACTGGAGATTCCCCTAAAAAGAAATGCCAGAACAAATATATATGTATTACTCACCTTGATTCAGTTATTTCAAGGATCGTATCACCTTCATTTTCTGCCTGCTTGTGGTTGCTCTTTGGTAACTCAAGCTGTTGCGTTTTATATTTTGTACAGAGTTGACCATTGCTAATGGCAGGACATTATTTTAGTATATGCTATTTGCTATAACCCAAAGCCAGGAACATGAGTTTTTAATAAGTTATGTTATAAATGTTAATTATCTTTTTATCAATGAGACACTATGAATGTTAAATTTTTGGCATGGGACCACATCTGGCATAGAAAGTGCTTTCAAATTATAAGCCCATCATCATTAGAGGAATGAGTTAGAGTTTATCAGAAGGACAACTAAAGAAGAGACAACCACAGAAGAGAACATTGCAGTCCACACAAAGCCCTACAGCAGCCTGAACTCATGATAACCTGCTGTCACTTGCACAGCATCCACGGCAGCTATCTGTGAAGTCCTTATAGCCAGCTGTTGCCTCTGAAAAAGTCATTGTAAAGTTCACGAACTCAGAGCAAAGACTTCTAGTCTCTATTTGGGGTAGCTAACAGACTAAGGCTTAGCCAGATACAGAAATCAAAGAAATAGATAATGTTAGATAGATAATGTGAGTCTCGACCTGCTGTGGCTAACAGACTAATACCTCAGCAGATAGAGAAATCAAAGAAAAATATGAGACTTATGACATTTCAAAATGATTTTCTACATTGGAATAAACAAGTCTCATTGGCTACAGATCATGTTCATAAGCTTCTACTTCAGAAGTACGTAGAAAATTTTGTTGCATAATGTGCCCATGTAAAATGTGTGGTACAGCACCTACTCATGGCATCCTGTCCAGTGTTTTAGACACTGGATGCTTTTATTTTTATTTTATTTTATTTTATTTTATTTTATTTCATTTTATTTTATTGAGAAGGAATCTCACTCTGTTGCCCAGGCTGGAGTGCAGTGGCTCGATCTCAGCTCACTACAACCTCTGCCTCCTGGGTTCAAGCAATTATCCTGTCTTAGCCTCCTGAGTATCTAGGATTGCAGGAGCACACGACCATGCCCAGCTAATTTTTCTATTTTTAGTAGAGACGGGGTTTCACCGTATTGGTCAGGCTGGTCTGAAACTCCTGACCTCAGGTGATCCACCCACCTCGGCCTCCCAAAGTGCTGGGATTACAGGCCTGAGCCACCGCGCCTGGCTTCTGGTAGCTTTTAAATACAATTATGGGCCGGGTGCAGTGGCTCACTTCTGTAATCCCAGCACTTTGGGAGACCAAGGTGAGCAGATCACTTGAGCCCAGGAGCTCGAAACCAGCCTGGGCAACATGGTGAAACCCCATTTCCACAAAAAATTTAAAAATTAGCCAGGTGTGGTGGCATGTGTCTGAGGTCGCAGCTACTTGGGGGGCTGAGGTGGGAGGATTGTTTGAGCCTGGGAGGTGAAGGCTGCAGTGAGCCTAGATCACACTACTGCTCTCCAGCCTGGGTGACAAAGTGAGACCGTGTCTCAAAAAAATAAACAAATTATAAATAAATAAATAAATAAATAAAACTATGAAAATACATACAAAAGCACAGCTGGAAAAAAGTCAACAAATATTTATTGTTTAAATATTTGAAAGAAATATGAAATATTCAAGAAATATTTGAAATATCATGAAAGAACCTCTGTAGAGTACCTAAATATTGGCTTTGTTCCAAAAATGATAAATGCAATAGAAACTCTGTGAAGAATCCTGGACAGATAAACATTCTAAATATTCACAGCAAATTAAACTAGAACTTGAAAAGTGAAAGTAGAAACTATAGAAAAGGTGGATAGCATCCAAATACGGGGCAAACATAACCAAAAAAATCTAGGAAATAAAACATATGATGGAGATGAGAGCAGGTCAGTTTAATTATGGTGGTGAATACATGGTAGAATATGAGATTGAGTTAATAGGATTGGGTAAGGTAAGCATAGAGCAAGTCAAATGCTATGGGGGAGGAGTTTGATGCTGCCAACATGACATTTTCCAAGTCTAGAAAATAGTAAATGGAAAATGGAACACTTTAAGAAATATCTTTAATGGGAAGGCATATTTGCTATTATGATATCACACATTGAATTTTACTTGGTATTGCTTCTGAAATTTTTTTAATAAAAAAGAGAAAACACAAGACACACTCAAGCAGCAGAGGAAAATGTCCGAGACAGATTTTGCACTCAATGGAAGTTCAGTTACTGTGATAATTATGGAGATAATTATTATAATGAAATATGAAGGGAAAGCCCTTTTGCACAGCCCGGCTTCATGCATTCACCCCTTTAGAAGCATATTTCTACTCTAGTATAGTCAGATAGTTTTAAAAGCAATTTTATGCCATACATGCTGAAGTTGACATAAAAGAGACATTTATTTTGTGCTCTGAATCATACAAATTCTCCTTTCATTCATTCAGGTATTCAGTCAACCATTTATTATTAGTTGACCATCTACAATGCGCCAGACATCATTTTAGACACTGGGGCTACCATGGCAAACAATTTGATGATTTTCTTCCTCCACGGAGCCTACTTTTTGGGCTTGATCCTCACCTACTCTCTCTGCTTCTTTGGGGTCACAGCCTTCCTGCCCGCTCTCCTTCCTTCAGATTGATGCACAGTCTACCCTATTTTAGTTTGAAACCTCAGTTTCCCTGTCTTCTCTCTCCTTTCCTTCTTAGTTTCATGTGATCTTGGAGAACTTCTAGTGTAAAATCTAGCTCTGAGAATTGCTTCTTTTATATCCTAGCCTGCATACAGAACAATCCCAAGTCAGCCTCAGTCTCCTAATTGGGACCCAAGCCCAAGACCTTGGTAGGTGTTTGGGAGCATAGCTGGAAATTAACCTATTTCACTTTGAACAAACTAGTGAAGATGTTGCTGAATAGACTCAGTTTCAAGATGTAATAAGGGTTTTTTATTGGCATGCATGATATAAAGCCTCACATACTTTTCCTCAGTCTATTAATCAAGTGTCTCCTCTTTTGTGTTCTTTCTTTTGTTGAAATAAAGCAACAACCATAGCTCCATCATGTAATTTTTTTATTTTGTTACCCTTTCACAGGAGGACACATAATGTTAAATCCTAATATTCTCTGTCACAAGAAGAATTAAATTATATCTTGTGGCTGAGTTATTTTTTATGTGGTATGAATGACACTAACTCAATATAGATCCCAAAGCAGTAGAATCCATCATCAGTGCTTTGGTCTCCTAGTATTGGGGTACATCAGTGACCTATATGCATGGAGTGGAGAGAAGCTATGAGTCAGTTGAGGCCAGTGCTGAAAGCAAAGCCAGTGACCCAGAGCTTATAAACCCTGTGCATTGATATTAATAGCTTGATTTCTAGAAATCAGTTTTATCTGAGGCTGGCTGTACTAATAGCCATAGCTCTAAACATCTTAGTACCTGTCCTATGGCCTTCCAGGCATATTTATAAAATGAATTCATGTGGTGTTCATTGACAGGTATTTAGCCTATTTAGCAGATTTTATATTACTAGTAGCGAAGTTCTCATGGCAAAAAGACACCTGCATATAACTATGCCAATTTGGTCCAGAAAATCTTAATAAGGTCTATAAAAATATTCTCAGTAATAGTGGACATGCCAACAAAAAGATTTATGAGAATGAGCAATTACACTTTACTTTCATTCTCTCTCTTTTTTTTTTTTTTCCAAAAAACGGATGGCTTCTACTATAAATCAAGAACAAATTCCAGAATAAGATGTCTATGAGTGGAACAATTAACACAATGGCTCTTTAATTTCTTTATTCTTTTTTTTTTTTTTTTTTTTTCTTGAGACAGGGTCTTGCTCTGTCACCCAGGCTGGAGTGCAGTGGCACGATCTTGGCTCACTGCAATCTCAACCTCCCAGGCTCAAGCAATCCTTCCCACCTCAGCCTCCAAGGAGTTGGGACTACAGGCACATACACCATGCCAGGCTAATTTTTGTATTTTTTTTTAGAGATGGGGTTTTTCCATGTTGCCCAGTGATATGGTTTGGCTGTGTTCGCACCCAAATCTCACCTTGCATTGTAATAATCTCCACGTTTCAAGGTCAGCACCAAGCGGAGATGATTGAAGCATGGAGGCGGTTTCTTCCATGCTGTTCTTGTGATAGTGAGTGAGTTCTCACGAGATCTGATGGTTTTATAAGGGGCTTCCCCCTTCACTTGGCACCCATTCTCTCTCCTGCTGCCCTGTGAAGAGGTGCCTTCTGCCATGATTGTAAGTTTCCTGAGTCCTCCCCAGCCATGTGGAACTGTGACTCAATTAAACCTCTTTTCTTTATAAATTACCCAGTCTCAGGTGTTTCTTCATGGCAGCGTGAGAACAGAATAATACACCCAGGCTGGTTGATTTAAGTCCAATTGGTGAAGTGGTAAATTTATTATTCAGAAAAGACAGTAGAAGATGACTGAAGAGCCCCCACTATGAAAAGTTACCAGAACTTTCAACCCCTTATTTTCCAATTCCAGAGCCCAAGCTACCTCAACTGTGCCTTACTGCCATGACTGAGGCCACAAGACGTGGCATCCTCAAACTGGGGACTATATTTCCAGGCTTCCGAAGAACTCACTAGAACAATCTAATTCATAAAATATTCCATAGCTGTGATAAGTGTGAATCTGGTGGAATTACAATGAGAATTTAGATATATAAGTATAGTAGACATACTGGGTTATCTGAGGTGTCCTTCTTTGGGATTCCCTTATCCCCACCACTAGTCACAGAAGCAGGTTCCTAACAGTCATCTTTAGACATTGTGACAATGCCTAATAGGCTCCAGTCTTATCTGTCCAGGGTTAATCAGCTAAGCTGAGCAGCGTCCCTTTCTTGGCAATTTTGAGGGTGGCCCAAGAAAGTCCAACCTCGGTCTGTGCTGGTGAAAGAAAATATAAACACTGAGGCCATATTTTCTGCCACATAGATCAGGGGGCTGAGGAAATAGCCTGGAAAGATGGAGAGGAGAAAGAAAGAGAAATACATGGAAAAGGAGAAGCAGAGGAATGGTAGAGAGTAGGGGGGTTGGAGGAGGTTTCCCCTGATGCCTGTTTCTGGTGAATGACTACTCTGTTAGACTGATGCTCGTATGTGTTTTTCTAATTCCCTCAGACCCCTTAGGGTGTCATGGGTTTCCTAGTATCCATATAATAAATCCTCTTTTTTAAACTTCAACTCTCTCAAGTTGACTTACATTATTTGAGCCCCAAATTCTACCTAATACAAAAAGAAAAATTAATCCTAAAACATAATTTCTAAGACATTTAAAGCAGACGTTCATTAGCTGTGTCCATTTTTCCTATTCATATCCTCCCCATGCATGGGGATTTCATGTCCTGGACTTGTTAATGCAAGGATTTCATGTCCTGGACTTGCATTAACAAGTCCTCGCTTCTGCCCTTTGTGTCTAACCATCAAAATCCAGGTCAAAACGCAGGTATTCCAGGAAACCATCACATCTTCACCCAGCCCATTATGGTTTCTTTTTAATTCTCTTCCTAGCATCTCTCCACAGCCCTGAGAACACACTACATTATTCTTCACATGTTTAAGCATTGCCTTGCAATCATTCTTAAAATGCTTTGTTTGCTTATATTTTTTTCTCCAAAGAGATGATGAATTATTTGACAAAAGGAATAAAATATTTTATTTAAAAAGAGTCAGAAAGGAAATATTTTACTGATTTACTTTAAATAGCCCCTGTACTAAGAATTGCATACCACAGGTGCCCCATAAATATGTTAATGGCCTCTAGCACATTGTGAATTTGTCATCAAAATCCCAATTTTCTGACCCTCGAAGTGAACATTTGAAAACTGCTGACTTAAAGAAAATAAGATAGTGATGACATCTGGAAAGGGCAAAATGTTTACCATCCAAAGTTTACCTATGATGCATTACTTCGCTTATAGTTTTCCATTTTTCAAAGAGAAGCAGTGTCAGAGTTCTAATGCAAATTCTTTTATGTATAATGTATCTGGGTGACTAACCCCAGAGGTCCTTCCTTCTAAATGAGGCCAAGCAAAGGGCAGTTCTCCTGTAAGTCCAATGCCTTGGGTTAGATTTCCCAGGTCTAACTCATCAATAGATGCAGGAGATGATAAACATTTTAGAAAGAGCACATGCTTGCAGGGAAAACACCACACTATCAAGAAAATGACACATTAAAACCTTTGAAAAAGTGTTTGTAAAAAGTGCAGGGGGAAAATTTTTAGATTCTAATTTAAAATCTATAATGTATCATTTTAAAAAATTCATCCTCTTCTAATGAGACTATTTTTTAATGGTAGAGGTGCCCCAAAACATTTTTAAATTCATTGGCAATTGGAGAATAATGCAAACTATATGTACAAGAAATTTTAATATTTTCAGAGGGCCAGGAGGAAGCTATTGTACAAAGCTGAAATACATAGAAATTTTCTTTAATGAGTCTCAAATTTTATACTGTCACATGCCCTGAAGCTGCTGGGATGGGAACATTTTTGTAAATCTAAAATAAATAACCGGAGTAGATTTGTTACTCACAGAAAAACACAGCATGTTTACATGAATACCTCTTCTACTTGATTCCTTTGACCTGAGAACTTGAGTAAAACTCTGAAAAAGCTGCCAAGTTCCAAAACTGGGAACAGGCCCAGCCAGGCATGATTTTTATTCTCTTCCTCTAGCTGGACACAGTATCTCAAGTAGACAGGGTTAAAAAATACACAATTCAATCTGTTTATTATTTTACTTTAAGTTCTGGGATACATGTGCAGAACGTGGAGGTTCGTTACATAGGTATACATGTGCCATGGTGGTTTGCTGCACTTACCAACCTATCATCCAGGTTTGAAGCCCCGCTTGCCTTAGGTATTTGTCCTAATGCTCTCTCTCCCCTTGCCTCCCACCCCCCAACAGGCCCCGGTGTGTGATGTACCCCTCCCTGTGTCCATGTGTTCTCATGTTCAACTCCCACTTATGAGTGAGAACATGTGTACACAATTCAATTTTTACCAATCAATGTTTGTGCTACTTTTGAGACTGCATATATACAAAGGATAACAAATAATTTTGTTTTAGTCATTGGCTAGATGTGAAAAGATTTTCACAACAGTTTTCTTGTTTTGTTTTGTTTTGTTTTGTTTTCCTATTTCCCTATCTCTGCCTTCTCAAATCTAGTACTCCTTGGATTTTTATCCTGTGGTGCTCTTTGCCCCAACGTATTTTGTTCTCAAATCAGCTTCTGCTTAAACCTGCAGACCAGCAGTCTTCCCCCAGCCATGGCCCTGATAGATGACATCTCTGGTTATCTCCCAGGTCAAAGGACCTTTGGGTGATTTGTCAAGTTGGGAAAAGCCAGTAGGAAGCAGGAAAGAGTATCACCAGAGAAAGGGCAGAAGGAAAACCAGCAGAGGAGCCGTGCTCTTGGGGCGTTTATCTCTCAGGGTAATAGCTATACCTACCCATTTACTGTTGCCGCCGTGACACCCTCCAGGCTTTTCTTCTCTTTTTTGGAGTCTGACCCAAGTACTGGTCATTTTATCCACTGATGTTTCATTGGCTCCTTCTTCTAGTCTTATCTCAAGGCATTTGGTTTCAGGACCACAGAAATTGGACATGGTTGCTGTCTGGCTCAGAGGGTATGTGACCATTTTTTAAAAATCTCAATTCATTACTCTTCTCAAATTCTAGACCTCTTGGCTAACTGGATATTCATCAGAAAGCTTGCTTGGTTCTTGCTAGACTGACCATAAACTGGGATTTCTCCAGTCAGAGTTTCATATAAGTAGCCATCAAACTTTAGGCAAAACCACTCTACTAGAGTCTACCCACTCTTAGCCAACTTGTGGAAAAATCTCTCAGAGACATTGATGGCCTTTCAAGAATAAAGCCCTAAAATAGTCATTACTCAACTCTCCTCTCCCTTTCTTTCTGACTTTCCTTATTTTAACCTGTCTTATCAGAAAGTTGTGAGAAATTACACATTTCTTGTAACATTCCTTTGGCTTAGGGTCACAGAAAGATACAGCAGTGAGCATATAAACATTAGAACTTAAAATAACCAAAAAAGGCAAATTATAATTTTAGCTAAACATCTATTTTCCTTTTTTATTTCTCCTTAGAGTGACCCACATCACAGCATTATCTTATTTGAAGTATTTTTTTCCTCATTGGTTTTATGGTTTCTACATTAGGTGAATGACCTGCCATTTTTTTGTGTGTGTTAAAAAATGAAAATTTTATCTAAAAATTTACTCTTTTAATACATTTTTGACCTTATCATGCCTTTAAGTATTTTTTTCCCACATGGCTCATTATACTTTTTGTAACAGGAAGAAATAACTTTCAGATGTAGGGAGCTCTTGGAATGAAAGTTTGAGTCTCTTAGAAATTCAAATAATCTTGACTTTTGGATGCAAACAAAACATAGGGACTTGCAAATGTTTGTGACTGCTAATAGACATGCGCCCTTTCATCTAAAGGATTTTACAGTATTTAAAAAAAGCTGGTGAGAATGCAAAATGGTACAGCCACTTTGGAAGAAAGTTTGGCAGTTTTTCAGAAAACTAAGCACACTCAAATCATCTGGCAATTTTGCTTTTTAATATTTACCCAAATGAATTGAAAACTTATGTCCCCACAAAAACCTGCACACAAATATTGATAGCAAGTTTATTCATTATTGCCAAAATGTGGAAACAGCTAAGATGTCCTTCAATAGGTGAATGAATAAAAAAATCTGTGGTACCTCCAGACAACGAAATATTATTCCTGAAATGAGAAATAAGAATCAAAATAAATGATCTATCAAGCCACAAAAAGACATGGAGGAAAAAAATACATAGTGCTAAGTGAAAGAAGGCCAGTCTAAAAGCCTACATACTATGTGATTCCACCTATAGGATATTGTGGAAAAGGCAAAATTATAGAGACATAGATAAGCAGCTGCCAAGAATTCTGGGAGAAGAAAGGCGGGGTAAATAGGTGGAGCACAGGGGAGTTTCAGGGCAGTGAAACCATTCTGATTGACACTGTAATGGTGGATGTATGTCATATGTTAGTTGAAACACATAGAATTTACACTCAAAAGAGTGAACCTTAATGTAAACTACAGATTTAGTAAGAATGACATATCAACTTTGGCTCATCAATGCAACAAATGTACCACACTTATGCGAAAATATTAATACTAGTGTTGCAGGGCAAACCACCAAATTGGGGCTCAGCCCAGGAGACCAAGTGCGTTTTTGGCTTCATGTAGGAAAAAATTCAAGAGCGAGCAGATGGAGTTAAGTGAAAGCAAGTTTATTAGGAAAGTAAAGGAATTAAAGGGTGGCTACCCATAGGCAGAGTAGCCCTAAGAGCTGCTGGTTTGGTATTTTTATGGTTATTCTTTGATCATATGCTAAACAAGGAGTAGATTATTCACAAGTTTTCTGGGAAAGGAGTGGGGTATTTCCATTGCCGAGGATTCCTTTCCTTTTTAGACCATAGAGGGTAACTTCTGGGAGTTGCTGTGGCATTTGTAAACTGTCATGGTGCTGGTGGGAGTTTCTTTTAGCATTCTTATATATTATAATTAGCATATGACAGCAGCAAGGGTAACCAGAGGTTGCTTCTGTCACCATCTTGGTTTTGGCAGGTTTTGTTTGGCTTCTGTGTAGCGTTCTGGTTTATCAGTGAGATCTTGTGACATGTGTCTTGGGAAACTGGTCTTGCAATCTCCTATCTCATCAGGAGAAACTGTTGGGGGTGACGATGGATGGAAGGCAGGGGGTATGTGGGATCTCTTCATACTTTCTGCTCAATTTTTCTGTAAACCCTAAACTGCTCTTTAAAAAAGTCTATTAATTTAAAGCAAAAATGAACTTGCTTCTTCTTAATTATTACAGAGTAAGGAAGTCTTGAGGGCTTTCAAAGCCACTTTTGGTAACTTCATGACCCTTTAGTAGGCTGGCAGGCAGAATGAACATGTAGCACTAGGTGCATTTCCTGTGCCAGCCTCTATGCCAGGTACTTTCCATGCATGATCTCAGTGGAGCACTGGAAGGTGGGTATTATACGAAGCATTGAGGCTTAGAAAGATTAAATCATTTGTCCAAGGCCACAGTGCCTGGAAATGGTGAACCAAGTCTCAAATCAGGTCTTTCTGGTTGAAGGAAGAAAGGAGGCAGGTCCCCTTTCACTCTTGAGACTGGGGCAGGGTGCAATGAAGTGGTAAAGAGAGGCTTTTCACTACCCTTCAAGGAGCCCACTCTAGTTGTTACAGGAAAGGGGTCCTAATGCAGACCCTAAGAGAGGGTTCTTGGATATCATGCAAAAAAGAATTCAGGGTGAGTCCATAACTGAAAGCAAGTTTATTAGGAGAGTAAAAGAATACAAGAATGCCTACTCCATAGACAGAGCAGCCTTGAGGGCTGCTGGTTGCCCATCTTTATGGTTATTTCTCGATGATATGCTAAACAAGGGGTGGATTATTCATGCCTCCCCTTTTTAGACTATGTAGGGTAACTTCCTGACGTTGCCATAGCATTTGTAAACTGTCATGGCACTGGTGCGAGCGTAGCAGTGAGGACGACCAGAGGTCACTCCCGTGGCCATCTTGGTTTTGGTGGGTTTTGGCTGGCTTCTTTATTGCAACCTGTTTTATCAGCAAGGCCTTTATGACCTGTATCCTGTGCCGACCTCCTATGACATCCTGTGACTTAGAATGCCTTAATCGTCTGGGAATACAGCCCAGTAGGTTTCAGCCTCATTTTACCCAGCCCCATTCAAGATGGAGTTGCTCTGGTTCACATGCCTCTGACATAGTTAGAACTCTGTGGGCTCCAGAAACCATGCCAAAGCAAAGCCCATGACTACCCTGTGTCCATCCCAAGATTTTCCTGCTGTTGGGGGCACAGCAGGGAGTCTCTCCCTGAGGCGGCCAGGAGTTCCTCAGTCAGAGGGAAAATACAACAGGAGAAGAATGGCTGTGCAGACGGCCTGCATAGATGATCTGGTACTAATATATCATTCAGAAAACACTTGCAATGTCCTTTATGATCCTCTCAGGATATTTTTATTACAATTACGGGCAACAGCCCATGAAAGATACGCCACAGTTCTCAATTTACCCAAGCAACTACCATACTCTTTTCTTCACTTCTGCTCTTACATTTAAAAAAAAAGTTTCAGGGCTTACATATTACCTTTGCTAATTTTGAAAGAGAAGGAAAACCTGCAGAATCAAAAGCTCAAATAGCTCACTTTAAAAGCACTTGAGAACAAGAGAAAGTTTTATGTGATTACATTAATAGCAGTGACAAATGCATGTAAAACACTTAACTGTGGTCTGTGATGCAAAGAAAACCCATTTAGGTGTCATTCATCTTTTTCACATTAGTACAATGAGTACTCTCTGCTTTCTCTTCTCAGACAACACTTGAATTAGAATGCTGCATTTTCCAGAAGCAAGCCTTCTAACTTTTCTTTCTAGCACACCCTTCTATAGAAATGATTTAACCTCTAAAGCCCAAAAATATAAAACAAGATCTTTTTTTTTTTCATCTAATTCCATCTTCCTAAATTTTTTTTTTGGAAACACTTTGTCTTTGAAGGGACATAATTTCTATTTACTGATTGGCTAGTTCTCATATTTTTCTCCTAAAGAAAATAAAGTATGCAAAAGACCAGGCATGGTGACTTACACTTGTAATCCCAGCACTTTGGGAGGCTGAGGTGGGAGGATCGCTTAAGCCCAGGAGTTTGAGACCAGCCTGGGCAACATAGTGAGACCCCATCTCTACGAAAAAGTTGGGAGATGTGTGATGTGTGATGGCATGTGCCTGTAGTCCCAGCTACTTGGAAGGCTAAGATGGGAAGATCATTTGAGTCCAGGAGCTCAAGGCTGCAGAGATCCGTGATTGCAGCCACACATTCCACCACATTCCAGCCTGGGCAATAGAGTGAGACCTTCTCTTAAAAGAAAAGAAAAGAAAAGAAAAGAAAAGAAAAGAAAAAAAAGCAAAAAGCACAATAAACTATACCTGCTGGTAAGGTATTTCCTAACTCAGAATCATGAAGAATAGAAAAGAAACAGGGAGATGATAAAGAAGAAAACAGTGATGAGGTGTGGAGAAAAGGTGGAAGGGAGGGGGAAAGAGATGGGGAGGAGACAAGTGAGGAGGAAATGGAGGCATTAGAAGTGGCTGCTCTGAACATGCATCAACCTAGCTTCCCACAGCCGTGGATGCTGCACAGCATGAAAACTTCAAGAAACTTTCACAACTGTTCCCCTCCTCTCCTCCTAACTGCCATCTTCTCTCCACTCCCCAGTCAAGTTTTACATGTGAGAGAAACTGTATGATATGGTGGAAAAAAAAGTTTTATGGAGAGTCAGATGACCTGCCTCTAACTAACCGTGACCTTGCCAGGTCATTCGGCTCCTCCAATCTTCTATTTCCACACTAGAAATAGCGGGGAGTTGGGCCTGAAGATCCCATAGTCCCTTTCATCTCTGACTTACCTGAAAACTCAGACCTGGAGAAGTTACTTGTGCAAAGCCACATAGCTAGTTAGGGGCAGGGCCAGGCTGGATCTAGGGCCTCCTGGGGAATCATAAGGTTTTTATAGCTTCCTTTAGGTGGAGTGGATTGTGCAGAAATTTATTCCGTGGACTAATACAGGCAAACGTCTTATTGAACCACCCTGTGTTCCCCCAACCTCTCTACAATTTTGGTTTTTGTTTTTACATTTTTCCTGGAAGGTCAAGTCAGCCTGTACAAGAAACCCAGCAGTAGTGGCTGTCTCCTGTTCACTGTGAAAGTGGAAGCTTGGAGAAGAGCAGCCTGTTTACTAATGAGAGCAGTGAGGTCGTACCTCACTAGAGAGGAAAGAGGATGTCAGGCAGGTAAGGGCTTCAGAGGGTCTGGGTGGAGAATCAGTGCCAGTCTCCTCACTCCAACCTCATCCCTCCTCCCGCAGATGCACACAGGGACTGGGTGGACAGGAGGTCCAGTGTTGGCAGTCCCTCCTGTCTGCCCTTCAAATAAACATTTAAAGACTCCCAAAGGGATTTCTTGCAAACTTGAGTTTCTGATGTGGAAGGAAATGTTTCCAGATATTTTTTAAAAATCACAACAAGCTCCAGCATCACACAAAGGAAAAGAAAATACTTAGGTTTAAAGCTTTGAAGGAATATTAAATAAGAGACAGAATTTTGGTTATGCCAGATATGAATGCCAGCACTATAGGAAAGAACCTCATAAAACATATCAAGCCCAGGAAAAAATAAAACAAGCAAAAATAGACTATCATTTGAACTATAGCAGGCCCATAAATTCAGCTCCAAAATTACAGCCAACACACATACCATATTGTACAACTGAGCCCGCAAAAGGGGAAATTAACAATAAACCAAAAAGTTTTTTAAAATAACATGTTGAAGTAAAGAAAAAATGCAAAGCTACAAAAGTCATAATAAGTAACTTTCTGGGAAAAAAAAAAAAACACCAATGAAGTATCTGATTTTCCTTTTTAAAGATTCTGGATTTCAGAGAGCATCTGAGATAGTGGATGAGTCAATATGGGTGGGTAGGTTCAGCGTGTTTGACAAATAAGTTTTGCTCCTCACCAGGACATTTGGATGATACATAAATAGAAACCTTCTTTTCATCTTGAGAAGCATAAGGAAGTGCTTTCTCAGAGTGAATATTTTCCTCAAATCACTTGGAAAAGAGAAAGAACATTTATTTCCATGTTTCTCGTATCTAGCAAACTCTATTGACCTGAGGTTGAACTTGAAAACATTGTTCTAGTACAGCCTCTCTGTCAATTCCCAACTTGTCTTTCTTTACCATCTCTCCATGCTCTTAGAAACACCATCTCCTGCAGTACCTCTCACTTTATTTATTTATTTGAGGCAGAGTTTCACAATTGTTGCCCAGGCTGGAGTGCAATGGTGCGATCTCAGCTCACTGCAACCTCCGCCTCCCAGGTTCAAATGATTCTCTTGCCTCAGCCTCCCAAGTAGCTGAGATTACAGGCATGCGCCACCACCCCTGGCTAATTTTATATTTTTAGTAGAGATGTAGTTTCACCATGTTGGTCAGGCTGGTCTGGAACTCCTGACCTCAGGTGATCCACCCGCCTTGGCCTCCCAAAGTGCTGGGATTACAGGTGTGAGCCACCGCGCCCGGGCCCTCCCATAAAGAATGCTTTTTTGTTTGCTGGAAGGTTGAGTAGAATCCCCTCCAGTGCTAATGCCAGTGTGTGAAGTTGAGCACAGGCCACCAGCATCTGCCCCAGCCTCCCAGCAAACCTCCCTCTCTGCAGGGGCTTTCCTGCAGGCCGATAGGCTATGGTGCCGCATGCTGGGACAACAAACTGAAGGTCACCGTTGGCATACCCTTGTGAAATCAAGGTGTTCTTTTTACTTGCTTGCACCTCTATCTCACACCTGCCAGGACCCAGGGAGAACAGAGAATCTTTCCTGCAACTTGCGCGAGAACCAGGGCCCACTCCAGCATTCACTGTGCCAGGCTGCTGTGTTTCTGGAATGCTGAGCTACATTCACATCCATTTCCATCCTCTCTAGAAAGCAGCAGCAGGGCAGCTCCCGGGCTGGGCTGCTACGCTGCCGCCTCCTGTTGCCAAGGCCCGAAGTTTGTGGCCTAAGAGGTGGGTTATGTTTTCGGAAGGTGATACTCTGCTCCCCTTTTGCTGCCTGCTTCTTACCTGTAGTGTTCGAAATTTAAAATTCAAATTTGCCGTTCACATCCGGTGTTATTAGACTTGTTTATTTCAATAGGGAGTGGGAGAGATGACTATACATAGGCCCTACAGAGTGAAAGGAATCGTCTGAAGGAAACAGATCAGGTGCTTGTGTTTTCGGTTTATTCGTTCCTTGGCTGCAGTTCTCTTTGAGTTTCTCTTATTTAGTCTCCGACCCACAGTCGGAGCTAGAATACAGATCGCTATCCTTAGAAGGAAACTGAATAATTAAAGGTCATCCAATATACCGTCATTCTTTTATATAACCTCCAAGGGAAAGCTACTTAGGGCTAACAATGCCGTATGGTTCAGTTTTGTAAAAGTAGAATTATCATCGTAATCCTAGAATGTCATGCTTTCTACTCAGCATAGGCCTGATGCTCATTCTTAAATAGTTGCCGTTAAGTTCATTTGCCAGGGTATGTACTAGGGTGAACATTCTAAGGCATTCTATTCCTTCAAAGAGCTGATGTTTAAAAATCCCAACTGTTTGTACTTATCTTAATTGCCAAATATTTAATTGCCAAATATGTATTTAATTGCTATATATGTATTTCCCCTTATAAAACATTCTGCCTTCAAAAAACTCAGATTTCTCTCTGTGTTTTCTTTTAGATCAAATCTCAAATGTAAGAAGCAATAGCATTTCATTGTTACTCACTTATCAAATGTAATTCCATGAATATGGTATGGAACATAGGAATTCACAGGATTCTGTGTGGCAGTCCTTTCTTGCCTGCCTGTGGAAATACTGGGAAAAGGCAGAGATATGCAAATGCATATTTCTCCTATTGGGGAATGTCTGGTTGAATCGAGTGGTAGCATTTCTCCACTTTTGGGCAGGGAGCATGGGCTGAACAAGGGGAAAGCTGGGAATTTAAGCTGCCCTAACAAATATAGATACATTCACTCTGGCTTGGGCTATCCGAAGTAGAAATGCTTGATTTTAGATTATCTAATGCTTTGTGTCTAAAGAGTTTCCCAACATTTTTCACATGATGTCACTCAGAAAATAAAAATATTTATACCACAAACTGGGGTCAACTTAATAGCATTTGGAAGATAGTTGAGGATCTTCTGTGCTGCAAGTGGACTTGCTGAAGGGCTTGGCCCATCTCTGGTCTCACCTGGCTGCCCAAGGATGGGAAACATCCTTATCTTGCGGTGCACCAGTTGGAATCCAAACCCCAGTTTAGTAGCCCTGGAAAGTGGGATTGCAAAGCAGACAGGATTTGTCTTTTCTCCCCCATCTTGATCAATTTCATTCAATGCATAAGTATTTAATAAAACTCTAAAGCATGCTGTCACTGGGCTCTTAATTGTCCTACATGAAATGATCAGAGCTCTTCAAGATATGAAACACAAATCTGCCAGTTTCATATCTGAGACTGTTATTATTATTTTAAAAAACCTCAAAGAAAAAATGGATGATTCTTTATCTTTACCTTCAATTACTTTACCTGTATTCTGGCTATCTGCATATCTTGTCCAATCTTGCCACCATCTAGAAATCACTCCTTTCTTGGCCCCAGCTGAAACTTTTATTCTCTATCAATTAAAAATAGTTCAGGTTAGGAGGTGTTTAACTCCATCGATTTAAAAAAGTTTGTGATCATAAGTCAATCTTTAATTATTTGAACACACAGTAACATAGCAGGCATTTTTGATTTCCTCACAAAATCTCTGGGACTTTCTCTCCTTAATTATGTCATTTTTCAAGGAGCAGATATAGGGAAGCCATTTTTTTCTATGCCAAAGAATCCCATGAGCTACCCTCCTCTTCCTTCTTGGAATCCTTCCCTTTCTTCCCAAGTTCAGAGAGAAAAGAGCCACCAATTTGGAAGAGTGCATACTAGCAAAGGTAGCTGAATTTTGGAAACTTAAATCTGAATTCGATGAGAAGTGCTTCTTTTATCTTGTACTCAATTGTCTTGAGAGATTTACTTTTGGTCTGTAAACATCAAGCTCAGGCATGGTGGCTCACGCCTGTAATCCCAGAACTTTGGGAAGCTGGGGCAGGAGGAAGGCCTGAAGCCAGGAGTTCAAGACTAGCCTGGGCAACATAGTGAGATCCCGTCTCTACAATAATAAAAAAATTTAAAAAAAAGAAATAAAAACATTAAATTGCCTGAAACTTCAGCTCCATGTTCCAGAAGAGAAACAATGATCATAATATTCATGAAGACAAAACCAGTTTACCTCCTGCTTCAGCTTGATTGATTTCAGCTTGATGCTTGATTGCCCACTGATATCATAGTAGCCTAGAAGCAGTGTGGTGAGGGGAGCTGTACTACCTGACAGAAAAACCAGACTTAGAATCTGGAAGAAGAGTTTGAATCCCGATTTGGCCGCTTCCTAGATGGGTGATTTTGTTTTGATTACTGAAGCTTTGACTTATCTCTGCTTCTTCATTTGTAAAATAGGCACTTTTTTGGTGTGAATGTTTATAGCAACTTCATTCTTAAAACCAGCAACAACCCAAATGTCCTTCCATTGATAAAAAGAGAAGCTTGAGTACATCCATACAAAGAACTACTACTCAGCAACAAACATGAAAGAACTACTGATATAATAACATAGATGGATCTCAGTTGCATTATATGAAAGAAGCCAGACTCAAAACCTACATATTCTGCTGATTCCACTCAAACGATATCCTGGGATAAGCAAAAGCGTAGGGTATCAAGAACATACCAGTGAGTCCCATGGATTGGAAGCATGGGGAGGGTTTGATACCAAAGGGACAATATGATGGAATGTTTTGGGGTGATGGAATATTTATACATTCTGATTGTGATGGTTACACAACTGTGTGCAATTATAAAAGACCATAAAGCTACATGACAAAAGAAGTGAATTTTACTGTACGAAAATTTAAAAATATATTTGAAAGCAATAAATCAATTGGATTTTAAAATCATCTGTGTGTTGCTTCTTTTAAGGAAACTTTGTGTCAATTAGAATGTACAGTCATCCCTTGGTATCCATGGGGAGTTGGTTTCAGGACCCTCCATGAATACTAAAATCCACAAATGTTCAAGTTTCTTAAATAGTATTTGGTATATATGATAGTATATATACTCAAATACTATACTAGTTAGTGTACTATATATATTTCATGTATATATATATATATAAAATGTTATAGTATTTGCACATAACCTAAACATATCACCCTATATATTTTACATCATCTCTAGATTACTTGTAACACCTAATATAATGCTTACACATCATTTCATTCATGTAACTTCACACAGTACTTGGCATGTGACAAATTCAAGTTTTGCTTCTTGGAACTTTGTGGGACTTTTAAAAAATTCCACTGCTTGATATTTACTCAAAGGAATGGAAATTGGTATGTTGAAGAGATAGTTGCACTCCCATGTTTATTGCAGTACTATTCACAATAGAATAGTTTATATGGAATCAATTTACATGTCCTACAGCAGGTGAATGGATAAATAAAATGTGTCACATATATACAATGGAACACTATTCAGCCATAAAAAAGAAAAAAATGTCATTTGAGGCAATGTAGGTGAGCTTGGAGGACACACGTTAAGTGGAATAAGTGAGGCACAGAAAGATAAGTACCACATGGTCTCACTTATATGTGGGAGCTAAAAAATTTGAGCTCATAGAAGAAGAGAGTAAAATTAAGGTTATTAGAAGCTGGGAAGAATAGGGGCATGGAGAGAATGGGGAAAAGTTGGTTAGCTGATACAAAATTACAGCTAGATAGGAGGAATAAGCCTTAGTGTTCTATAGCACTATAGGGTGACTATAGTTAATAATATATTGAATATTTTCAAATAGCTAGAAGAGACAATTTCAAATGTTTTTAACACAAAGAAATGATAAACTTATGAGGCAATAGATATGCTAATTACTCTGATTTGATCATCACACATTGTATATGTGTTTTGAAATATTATTCTGTACCTCTAAATTAAATGGGCTAAATTAACCCTAGCTCAAAGAGGTTGACATGCAAATGAAATGAGATATGAAAGTGTCTGAGCACACAGAATTCCATCTATAAGTGGTAGTCTGAAATTAAATGGATGATGCTATACTGTAGTTTATCTAAGGTATCTCTTAAGCCACCACTCTGCTATAGGGTTTTGGATTTTAATTAAGTGAATCAAGGGTAACTATTACTTTCCACCTCAGCCTTAGGGGTAGAAAAAGGATAAAGTAGGACTCACTTCTACATTTAGTCTTGCCCCAAATTTGTAATATCAAGCCAAGCTTCACTGGGGAGCCAGGAACTCAACCCCTACAGGGCTAATTCCACCACACTGGAGACCTGCTGTCTCAGAAGCAAAGCCTGGGTCAAGATGGATCTTGAGGATATCTTTGTTCCTCTGTATCAGGACCCAATCTCCATACCTGCTGCACATTAGAATTTCATATGAAACTTGAAAAATACTGATAGCAAGGCTGTAGCCCCAGAGATTTTGATTTAATGGTCTAGGTAAGGGCCTTGACAATAGCAATTTTTTTAACTGCCTCCAGTGATCTCAGTGTACAGCCAGAGCTGAAAACTACTGCTCTAGACATTGCAGATCTAGGTGACCTGGAGATGTTACAGGTCAAGGTTGTAGTTGGAGGCATCTGATGGCCTGATACTGAAGAACCCTCCCTTTCTCAGATGCTTCAAGCATTGAGTCAAGAGCAAGAGAAAAGGGATTGGAATGATAATCTCACTTCCAAAAAGAAGAAAATAAGCAAAGTAAGCTTCACCCAGAGCAAATCCTGGGCAATGCTAAAGAGCCCTTTTCTTGCCTGCCTGTGGGTTCCAATTTTCCAAGTAGCACTTGAATAACAGAACACTGCAGATTTTTTACAACGTAATTCCAGAAGCCTCATTTAAGCTGATATCATTATGGACTTTTAAATCTCCTGCCTGCATTTAGTTCCTTGGTTTCTAAATTAAGAAGTACTTAGAATGTAATGAGTTACTTAGATTGCTTGTTCTCTAATGGCAGTTATGGAGCTGTGCTCTTAAACCACTGCACGCAGAGGATATTTTGATCAAGTCACAGCCAATTGTCTTAAAAAGCCAGAGTCAGAAAGAGCAATGTGAAAGCATTCAAATGATGGGAATAGAACAAAGATTTCTTAATTTCCAGTCCTCTTTATCAATTGAATCACATAATAAAACTCAGACAAGGCTACTTCTCTCTTTGAAATAGTGATATGTACATGTTTTTCCCCTTTCTCTTACAGATGAAGATCTCTGACCAGTTGTAAAGACCATATTCCTTTTCTGCCTCACCCAATTGCTTAACAAAATCCAATTTCTTTTTTTTTTTTTTTTTTTTGAGATGGAGTCCCGCTCTGTCACCAGGCTGGAGTGCAGTGGCGCAATCTCAGCTCACTGCAAACTCCGACTCCCTGATTAAAGCGATTCTCCTGCCTCAGCCTCCTGAGTAGCTGGGATTACAGGCACGCTCCACCATGCCCAGCTTGTTTTTGTATTTTTAGTAGAGTCGGGGTTTCACCATGTTGGCCATGATGGTCTCGATCTCCCGACCTCATGATCCCCCTGCCTTGGCCTCCCAAAGTGCTGGGATTACAGGTGTGAGCCACTGCGCCCAGCCAAATCCAATTTCTACTTTCTTGTCTGTTCGCACCTCCAAATAAACTGAGGATCCTTTTGCTAGATGTCATGAGAATGGTCCCCACATTCCTTTCTAATGAGCAGAGCCTCAAACTGAGTAAATGGTAATGTTAAGCATCTTAACAGAGCAGAAGCAATGTCTACCCTGTCATTGTTAAATAATTAGTAGCTACATTAAGAATTATATAAAAACTTAAATTTTATGGAAAAATAATTATTTCTGACAGACATCTGCACAAGCAGGGGATTCGTTTAACCACCTGATCCCAAATCAAAGTCAAAGGACTTCACTGTCCTCATACTACTTCCCCATCAAAAGATGTTAATATTTATCATCAGGGAGAAAATTGATAACTCATTGATATGGTTTGGCTCTGTGTTCCCACCCAAATCTCATCTGAAATTGTAATCCCCACATGTCAAGGCAGGGAGGTGACTGGATCATGGGGGAAGTTTCCCCCATGCTGTTCTTATGACAATGAGTGGGTTCTCACAAAGTCTGATGGTTTTATAAGTGACAGTTCCTCCTTCACACACTCTCTTTCCTGCCATCTTGCGAAGAAGGTGCCTGCTTCCCCTTCCGCCATGACTGTAAGTCTCCTGAGGCCTCCCCAGCCATGCAGAACTGTGAGTCAATTAAACCTTTTTCCTTTATAAATTACCCAGTCTTGGGTATTTCTTTATAGCAGTGTGAAAACAGACTAATACACCCATGGTGGTCCGATATAAGCAGGATGAATTTGATTACCTTCAATTAATTTGGACAGGAAAGCATAAGGATAGTCGTGAAAATAACCTCCTACTAAATCAGAATCTGTTTCTAATCCTACTGACAGGAGGGCTAAAGAAAAAATAAATTTTTAACATCTAGCTTGCAGATGAAGCCTGTCGTAGGAGCCGCAGGCGATAGTCCCATAGAGGAGACTGCTTCAGAAAGTGAGCTCCCAAGATTAACGACTGGTTCACTTTGCATAGTGGATTCCTTCATTCCACGAATATTTATTGAGTGCTAGGCACTTCTTAGACACAGAACAATGAGTTTATTGGAGGTGTAATATCTCGTTAGGCAAGTATGGTGACTCTGGTAAGCGGATCAGCCAGATCTGCTTGGCCTTAGTGTATCCTGAATTTAAAATGACCTCTGCATCCTTGGTCCCATGGCAATCTTAAAATTTATTTGAAAATTTATTGGAAAAATTATCCATTTATTACAAGTCTTTTAATTTTCTATCTGTAGTTACCAGTTACTTCAAGAATATTGTTTCTTCCTTTGATATTAATTCTCTTCTTAATTATATTTGCTACAGGCTTGTCAATATGTGTAGTGCCTATCAGTATAAAAACTAGCTGTTTATACAGATTATTGTTATGTATCGTAAAGCATCTATTATTCAGTGAAAAAGCAAGGTGTACAACAATATGTATATTGTATTATTATTTGGGTAAACAGTATATTTATGGGAATGTGGGTGAATTGAGGGACTAAAGAAGGAAGTTCACTTTTATTCCCACTTTTTTTGCCATTAACATTCTTTGTCACGATTAACTTTAGTAATAATTTTAAAATTCCTGTTTTTTAATTAATTAGAGTGACTCAAGACCAATATCCAGACAGGACTCAGCACACTGAGGGCCTGTTTTTACTTTTATTTACTTATTTATTTATTTTATTTTATTATTATTTTTTTGAGACAGTCTCACTCTGTCGCCCAGGTTGGAGTGCAGTGGTGTGATCTTGGCTCACTGCAACCTCCGCCTCATGGGTTCAAGCGATTCTCCTGCCTCAGCCTCCCGAGTAGCTGGGATTACAGGCATGCGTCACCACATCCGGCTAATTTTTGTATTTTTTAGTAGAGACGGGGTTTCACCATATTGGCCAGGCTGGTCTCAAACTCCTGACCTCGTGATCTACCTGCCTTGGCCTCCCACAGTGCTGGGATTATAGGGGTGAGCCACCACGCCTGGCCTTATTTTATTTATTTATTATTATTATTTTTTTCTGAGATGGACTCTCGCTCTGTCACCCAGGCTGGAGTGCAGTGGTGCGATCTCGTCTCACAACAACCTCCGCCTCCGGGGTTCAAGCGATTCCCCTGCCTCAGCCTCCCAAGTAGCTGGGACTACAGGCATGCGCCGCCACTCCCGGCTAATTTTTTGTATTTTCGTAAAGACGAGGCTTCACCATGTTGGAAGGCCTGTTTTTAAAGCGCAGCGGTCTCAACCCTGCAGGCTTAGGCTTCAGTTCTACTGAACTTGATTGTGCTTTTGATAACTGGCAGTGTGTCATCAGGGTGGATTGCCAGAACACTTAGGGGAATTCACTTGATCAACTTGTCCTTGGCATAATGGCCATTCTGAAAATAGACATACTGAAGTGAAATGAGTTATACTAAAAACTTTTTCCAAACGTTCAGTTAACTGGAGTGTTGTATGTTGTGTTTGAAAAACATTTTTTTAAATGTGGAATTGTTTTACCTTAAAGTGATAACTCCTGCCTGAATGAAAGTATTTAGTGTTGAGTCATGTATATGATCAGTGAAAAAGCAAGGAGTGCCCTTCTGGACTGAAATCCCTTTTCCCCTTCCATTTGGGGATTTCTATGTGCTCAGGGCGTAGGCCAAAGCAAGATAGATCCCTGTGTCTGGAAGAGAAAAGATGACCAGGGAACATGGAGACAAATTTGCTCACAAAAATATACCCCCCACGCAAAACTAGAAAAAACATTTTGTGGCAAATGTGACACAGATAGCATTATCCTTGTTCATTATACGATAAGCTTTTGCAGACTCACTCAGCACACACAAAGATAAATAGGCAAGGTCTATAAACCAACAATTCTCAAATGAGGAAATATGGTTCATTCATTCACTAATTTAATGCAATTTTTATTAAGTCCTTGATACAGGAGTATAGCACATTTGTCACGAGTTCCCTAACTGAGACTAATCAATGTTGGAAACCAGCAGGAGAGAGAGAAACCTCACCTACTACACATTAGGAGCCTCCACCATGACTCCTAGTCTTGTGACTCCAAAGAGCATTATTTGATAGAAGACAAATGGATTTGCTAGGAGCACTGGCAATACTTTCCCACCACACAGGAATAGCATGTGTTATGCTTGCTTGGTGTGTAGCCTTCAGACACCGCTAGACTCACTGTAACTACCAACAATATGCAACACCAAGTTATGCCTGGTACTATAGTTGAACCTCTGGGCCTCACTTCTGGTGTGCACCATTTCCATGAGCCTCACATTCCTGTTTATCCCCTTCTTACCTTCTGCCAGCTGGTTACTATTCAGTAAATTAGGACACAGAGTTTTATAATTTAGGACATAATTCAGGACTGGACCTGGCAAGTTATTGGATAGGGGCTAGGGGTAGGAAAAGGGGAATAGTGAATGACTCCTAGGTTTTCGGTGTGAGCACCTGGGGGATTGTAGTGCCTGTAACAAAAACAGGAAAACTAGAGGAGAAACAGTATGAGAAGGAGGGTTCAGTTCTGAACATGTTGAGTTTGAGTTATCTGTGAGATACCAAAGAAGGGATGTCCAGAAGGGTTTGGTTTCTACTCATCTGGTGTTTTTAGATGCAATCGACATAAAGATGGGAATCAAGCCATTCATGGGTGTGGATGAGACTGTTGAAGACTTGTTTGTAGTATGAGATGATTTAGTGGGTCCAGGCGAGAGTCCCGCGTAACCCCAATTTTTTAGGAATGGGTCAAGGAGGAAGAGCTAATAAAATGGCTACAAAGGCAGAAGGAAAACTGGGACAGTGCCTTTGTATGAAGCTGATCCCTTTCCCTGGAGTAACCTCCCTCTCTCCTTTGCACGGTGAAATACAGCTAATCCTTCAGCATATCTCAAATGTCTCTTTGGTGCAGCAAACATTTTTGGTTCACTCTCTACTTCCCCAAGAGCCATAAAAACCCCATTGCTCTCTTTTCTCTGCTTCTATAGGACTTCAAAAAAGGCAAAAATGAAATTGTGAATGTGGCTGCTGAAGACATCTCCCACCCCCACCCCTATAATTTTCTGAGCTGCTATATAGCAAGGAAATGGCAGGTGATTCTAATTTATTTCCGTTTCCTAGCACCAAGAAGCACATACAAAACGGCCAGTAAGTGTTGAGTTAATATTGCTTGCCTGACTTTGAAAACTTTGTTCCTCATTCTGACAAAGATTTAGGCCTAGTAGGACACATTATTCAGAAAAGGCTTTAAAATGGAATCATTTCTTGTACAACATTGCAAGTTAATTAGTTTATTATTCATGCCACACCTACTTCCAAAAAGAATTTGAGATAGCTTTTAATGAGTCACAAGAATAATTACATCTTTAAAAACATAATGAAAGCATCGTGCCATGGAAAAAGGTGATAACATTATCTGATAAGGGAAGCCAAAGAAAGTTGCTGCAATTGAGATTACAATATAGTCTTATACTTCTTAGCAGAGAAGTTGATATGTTCTTTTTGAATAGCTCATGTACTTTTGAGGGACTTTGTGTAGGTGGAGAACAATGCATAGGCATATTACCTAGACTAGCTAAAATTCTGCTGGGCTTAATTACAATCCTCAAACTCTTTATTTGCCATGTTGTGTATAATTTACTTAAAAGTGGCCTGTGAATTAAAACAACAAAAAAACAGTTCTCTCACTTGCAAGACAAACTAAACAGATCTTCTTCTCTGCAGAATTGAGGATTCTTTTTTAAGGTAAAAATATTTCAAGCTATCTTATAATTGTACTTTTAGAATATGTTGCTTGAGAACATATGACCAAAAAAAAACCTACCATAAATTTAATAATCCTTAAATGTTTTCTATTTATTAAAATGTAAAACTAACTGAATATGTTTTTAGGAGATGGCACAGGTATTTGCATAAGATTACTTGTTTAGTACAGAGACATTGCTTGGTAAACACATGGATTTGAAATGTTTTTTGTATTGGCTCCAAGAATCTTCTGACCAGAGAATGAGAGCACCCGGTCTAGGGTAGTGCTTTTCAAAGTTATTATTGTAATTAGTTGGTTTGTTTAGTTGTAATTAGCTGTGTACCTTTTTGTTCAAAGAACTCATGCTCTGACGATCGACAAATCACAGCTCTGATAAGGTTGGAACTGGAGTCTACATGAATGGGTGTCCAGAAAAGACCTTATTTAAAAACTTATTATCATCCAACCAAAATTATACTAAAGAGAAAATATCATTAAAAATCATCAGTTTTCCTGCACGATGATGAGTAGCTTGGCAATTAATGTTAGCTTCAGCATACTCATTTGAAGATCCATGACTTTAAAATATGCACTGTCTTTATTTTTATGTCTCCAAAATTGCAAATTTCCTCTAAGAAGTTTCCCAAAGTCCTAGAAGATTCTTTAGATTATAGCTTAGTCAAATATGCAGACTTTGAGGGGAAAATGATAGTCTGTAATTGCTTTATCAAATCAGATGGAGTTCAGATTTTTCAAACTCCTACCAAAAGGAAGAGAACTTTGAGGTGAATTTGTTCTTTAAGTGTTTGAATTCCACCTGTTACTACTGCATCACAAAGCATACACTGTAATTTTACTCTACGATAGAATTTCCATCTTCTTAATGTTTCTGGAATTCAAAAAGATAATTTTGATTAATAATTTATTTAAATAACCTTCATTTCACAATATTCATAAAATGAATATAAAAATATCTCTCTTTTCTTAATTTTTAATTTTAGTTCTGGGGTACATGTGCAGGATGTGCAGGTTTGTTACATAGGTAGATAGGTGTGCCATGGTGGTTTGCTGCACCTACCAACCCATCACCTACATATTAAGCCCAGCATGCATTAGCTATTTTTCTTAATGCTCTCCTTCCCACAACCCCACTGCCCTGACAGGCCCCATTGTGTGTTGTTCTCCTCCCTGTGTCTATGTGTTCTCCTTGCTCAGCTCCTGCTTATATGTGAGAAGATGCAGTGTTTGGTTTTCTGTTAGTTTGCTGAGGATAATGGCTTCCAGCGTCATCCATGTCCCTTCAAAGGATGTGATCTCATTCCTTTTTATGGCTGCATAGTACTCCACGGTGTATATGTACCACATTTTCTTTATCCAGTCTATCATCGATGGGCATTTGGGTTGATTCCATGTCTTTGCTATTGTGAATAATGCTGCAATGAACATACGTGTGCATGTGTCTTTGTAATAGAATGATTTGAATTCCTTTGGGTATATATCCCAGTGAATTCTGTCTCATTATAGTGATAAATAATATTCACCTGTAGACTGATAAACTGATTGGGAAAAAAGCCATCTTTATCCATTTCAATAGGAGATATGTTTTCAACAAAATTTATGCTTCATATTAAAAAAAGAATATCTCTCAGTGTGTCTTAAACATATACATATACATACCCCCATATCACAGTTAAAATCACCTACGTGAAAGAACGAGATTACCCTCCCTTCACAAGCCAGCATTTCTGAATCAGCACTCGGTATCATTGTGGGATATCTCCCATCTCATGGATTATCTGTTCTGTGATTTGACATAGATCCTGGGACCTGGGAATTTGCTGCTGACTCAAACTCCTTGAGGGCAAAGACAGCTTCCTGATAATCCTGTTATGTCTGGCAGCATATAGCACAGTCCAAGTTTGCAGAATTTAATTCAATTAAATGTAGATCCCTACATACGTATGAAAGAGGGTGGGTGACTTCTTGTTGTCCTCTCCACCCTTCTAAACCTATCCCGCCCATCTCCCCTCCACCCACCCAACTCTACCCTCAGTCACCATGAACTCAGATTAGTTCCCAGCATGCTTCTCCCTGAACTTGCCTTTAGCATTTTACAAATGCTGTTCCCTTTGATTGGAATGTCCTTCCTCACCTTTCACCTAGCTAGGTCATACTCATTTTTCAGGTCTATGCTTTTTTGCCTTTTCTTTGGGGATGCTTCATAACTCCCTACATTTGGATTAAATATCCTTCAAAATGTGCTCCCGTAGCAATGGTGGCATAGCTTTCATCAAACACTATTGCAACTGAATTATCCCCACTAAATTGTAAATTTGAGGTGGCAGGCAGTGTGTTGTTTTATTCACCTGTATATCCTCAGGATCTTGGTACACTGAGTGAGACTTAGTAAATGCTTAATAAATACTTGAATAGGTAAAGAAATGAATAAATACATGCAATAGCCAGGAACCCTATCTCAGGAATCCTTTCTCCCAGCAA
The DNA here is from genome assembly GCF_029289425.2 of Pan paniscus. Classification (NCBI taxonomy): domain Eukaryota; kingdom Metazoa; phylum Chordata; class Mammalia; order Primates; family Hominidae; genus Pan; species Pan paniscus. The sequence goes on from NC_073263.2 coordinate 75,120,416, forward strand.
CTCCTCAGCAATTAAGACTTCATTGACACAGAGGCACTGTTTCAGGTAAAGCCCTGTTACTATGTTTGTAAGACAAACAGCTGAAGTTGCTCATGAAGCTGGAAGTGCCACAGAATCAAATTTTGCATCTGTGTTCACATTACACTAGCCTGTGTAGACAAGGATGGCACTTAAGCTTCTTGCCTTCAGCTGAAGTAAGCCAACCTGGCTTTTCTCCTTTAGTTTCTACTTTGTCAACTGCTATCACTTTGGATAAGGGAATGTGATCTCTTTATTTTCATTCATCCAGCAAGTATTGATTAAGGGTCTCCTATGAAAAAAAAAATCTGTGGACTTGCCTCTTAGCCACTCAGCCACTCAAGAACCAGGATTCTGCTGAAGCATGCCAACATCTCAGCAATTATGAACCAACAAATGCCAGGCAGAGAATGGGTAAAGGGAAAACCCTTACAAACCATTCTGAGAGTGCTCTTCAAGTTATAAATATGTATTGGCAAAACGCTTTGATCGAATCTCAACATGTGTCTTTCCTCATAGTAAGAAATCATCTTCGCCCTCTCTTAAAAAACAGATGAAGGCACACTTAGAGCCATCTGGAAGAAGATGCTGGTTGATTAGGGTTCAATCTCTCTCCTTAGAGAATAGCTTACACAAAATTACACTGAATAGAGTTTCAGAATCAAGCTGCTTTTCCCTTTTCCTTTTACAACATGTACTTTACCAAATGCATAGTGATCTCTCTTAAGACATTTTTCTCTTTTATTTCCTAGTCCCTTTCTGACAGAAATTCTTTTCTTTGCAGAGAAATAAGGCTTTTCTTTCATTGCCTCTATTCCCTTGATGACATGAAATATTCAATCACAACCAATTTACAGATAATGTGCTAGTTTCTTGTGTGTGTTTGTCAGTTTCATCACCTGTGCCAGATTGTCAAATGCATGCCCTAGATAACGTCGCTACCTTAGTCAACAAGTCTGATCGTGCTTCTAAATGGAAATGTTCTGGAAATTTTCCTCTCGGCTCCTTTTTTTTTATTCCCCTGCCTGTAACCTACTGGATGACTCTGAAGTGGATTTTCTTTGCCTGGCCAGTGCCTCCTGCTCTGTAGTCACTTTAGTTAGAGAGTTAACTCTGTTGTTAGCTATTCATTCAATAAGTTTGTGAACAAGTTGTCAAATTAACTTCCCAAGTCACTATAGGTCATCAGCCAGGAAATGCAGAAGGGATGAAACAAATCTTTCATCTGCAGGGCAGAAAAGAATGTGGAGGGTCTTCAACTCAGTGGCTTGCTTCTGATTTTCACAGTGGCAGGCCAATGAGCCAAAGCTCTTAAGATGGCTCCTGCTTCCCCCTATAAAGGCAAGAAAAAGTACAAATCATATGAAATGCTGCAAAGAGTCTAGCCATCCAGTTTTGCAGTGCTGTTTGGGTAAAACAGCTTAATAAAATTTTACTTGGTTGGAATAATTTTGGTTTTGGTGAGAGGAGAGATTGGCAAAGAGAAAGAATTTAATCCTGGTTTTGTTGATCTCATCAATATTAGTGACCTAAATTACCTTGCTAATAATAAAGTGAAAGATAAGAGGCAAGGTAGCTGCAGATGAAAGATTTCTAATCTCCAGATCTCTACCCATACATGTACACAGCCAGACTCTCATTTTTTCTCTTAGTCAACAGCAGGAGCTATGTGGGTGTACTTGTTGCCTCTCCCCTGATAGATTGACAACCACAACAAAACAGTTGGTATGTCCCTAGATTGTGGCATGAAGGTGGCTTGTAATTTCTATGATCAACTAATGATCAGTCAGTGAGAAACAGATGCAGCTGTGACCAGAGTTAGAGGCAAAAGTTCTGGGTTCTGGGATCTCCATGAAGCGCTGACTTCATAAGCATGCAACCATGGGCAGTTGCACAGGGCATGCGATTAAAAGGCCCTTGTGCTTGGTTTGATCCTCTGCTATTGCCCTCTTGATATTTTTAATAATTTTTGAACACGGGGCCTCATATTTTCATTGTGTGCTGGGTCTAGAAAATTATGTATTCAGTCCTGTCTCCAGGATGTATTGTTGAGCATTAAAAAACAGTGCAGAAAAATGTGCATAGGATGTGCAAAAAAATAGAGTTCTATGCTTGAGTTACCACCCCCCCGCACACACACACTCCACACACACACCTATGGATGCATGGAAAGGCAATTTTGTGTAGTAGTTAAGAATAGACTCTGGGCTGGGCACCATGGCTCATGCCATCCCAACACTTTGGGAGGTCGAGGTGGGAGGATCGCTTGAGCCCAGAAGTTCAGGACTAGCTTGGGCAATATAGCAAGACCCCATCTATTAAAAAATTAAAAATTAGCTGGGCATGGTGGTGTGTGCCTGTAGTCCTAGGTGCTCGGGGATTGCTTGAGCTCAGGAGCTTCAGGCTGCAGTGAGCTGTGATTGAGCAACTTGTACTCCAGTCTGGGCAACAGAGTAAGACCCTATGTCTAAAAAAAAAAAATGATAGAGTCTGCAGCTGGATTGCCTGGGTTTGAAACTTACCTTAGGAAAATTACTATACCTTTTGATGCCTCGGTGTCCTCATCTGAAAACTGGGATGAAAATAATACCTATAAAAAACTTAAACAATAAAAAAAAAGTACCTCTTTCATAGGGTTGCTGTGAATTACCTACCATGTTATTATTAATTTTGGTTTTGTTAGTGTTATTTAATTAGATTATCTCTGGAAGGCTATATGACAAACTAGTAAAAGTGGTTCTCTGGAGAAAGGGACTAGGCTAGAGAACAGGAGTATAATAAACAAAAGTTGATTTTTATAAGATGCAAATTCACACGATTTTAAGGACCCCCTTTTAAAAAATACAAATTATATATAAAAATAAGGCAAACATTTATTTAGAAAGAAAACATTTTAGTGCTGACAAATACTACCAAATAGCCCAGAAAAAATGAAATGTTATTATTTATTAATGCACTAACTAACCTCTAAAACTCCTTTCCCTCACATTTTTGCGGCATAATCTTTGATTGCCCATCATGTGACATTAATTTTATAATATCCTTTTCTATTGTGAGAATAGAAAGTTAATGCAGTTTTTTGGCCAAGTGCAGTGGCTCACGCCTGTAATCCCAGCATTTTGGGGGGCTGAGGCTGGCAGATCACTTAGTCAGGAGTTCGAGACCAGCCTGGCCAACATGATGAAACTGTGTCTCTACTAAAAATGCAAAAATTAGCTGGGTAGGGTGGTGGGCACCTGTAATCCCCAGCTACTCAGAAGGCAGAGACAGGAGAATTGCTTGAACCTGGGAGGCAGAGGTTGCAGTGAGCCGAGATTGTGCCATTGCACTCCAGCCTCAGCAACAGAGTGAGACTCCACCTTAAAAATAAAAGAGAGAAAGAAAGAAAGACAACTGAGTTTTTCTCTGTCCATATACAGAGCTCTGTATGTTCAGGTATTCAGTATTCAGTATTATTGAGGTGTAATCAACATATTATAAAATTATCAAAGGGCATAGTTTGGTGATTGTCAGTAAGTTTACGTAGTTCTGCAACAAGCTTCAAAGCATTTCTATCAACCCAGAAAATTTGCTCACGACCATTGGCACCTGTTTTGTTAAATTTATTCTTAAGTGTCTTACTATTTTTTATGTTATTTGGAATGAAATCATTTTCTTAAGTTATTTTCTATTGTTTGCTAATATTTAGACATACGACTGATTTTTTGTTTATCAATCTTGTATTCTGTAACCTCGCTGAACTTGCTTATTAGTTCTATTAGCTTTTTGCTCTGTTTTTGTGTATTTCTTATGATTTTCTACATTTGGGATCATGTTGCCTGCTAATAAAGACAGCTTTACTTTCTCCTTTCCAATTTGCATGCCTTTAATTTTTTATTTCTGCCTTGTTACCTCGGCTAGAGGCTCCTATACAGTGTTATGTAGAAGTTGTGCGAGTGGACATCCTTACTTGTTCTTTATCTTAAGAGGAAAGCAGTCAGTATTTCAGCATTGGGTATGATGTTAGCGCTGGTATTTGTTTGTTTGTTTGTTTGTTTATAAAATATTCAGAACAGGTGGAGGAAGTTCCCTTCTATTCCTTGTTTGTTCAGCGTTTGTATTGTGAATGGGTATTTGTCTTATCAAATGCTTTGGCTGAAGCTACTGAGACGATCATGTAGATTTTTCCTTTGTTCTACTAACATGATGTATTACATGGATTCATTTTCAGGTGGTATACCAACTTTGTCTTCTTTGGTAAAGCTAGATTTCTGCTAGCTGGATTTTAAGCTGGTAGAATTACTGCCATGGTTTATGGCATTTTTATATGTATTACTTTTTTATATGTTGCTGGATTTGGTTTGCTAATATTTTGTTAAAGATTTTTCTATCTATATTCACGAGGAACACCATTCTGTAGTTTTTGTTTCATGATGTCTTTGGATAACACTAACCTCATAGAATGAGTTGGGAAGTGTTCCCACATCCTCTATTTTCTGAGTAAATTTGAAAAGGAACGTTATTATTTCTTCCCTAAATATTTGAGAAAATTCACCATTCTGGGTGATTTTGTTGTAGGGGTTCTTAGGTTAAGCACAGAGGATTAAGCACAGAGGGGCTGGCTCTTGGGGGCAGGAAGCTACAAGCCTACCTGGTATTTTTTTTTTTCTGTGTGTTTGTACCCCACCTCAAAAAGAGAGAGAATGAAAGAAAAATTTGTTTACTGCGCCTCCACCCCACACTTGCTGATGTCTCTAGGACTTTGACATATATTATTTGTATTTTACTGTGAGCGAATTTTAGATGTTGTCTTATAGGGGCAGGTTTTGATAGGAAGAAAGTATGAGCACATTAGGCCACTGCAACTGAGATGTTACCAGGAAAGAAGGGGCATAGGACTGCGAGGACAAATTACAATTTCTTCATTTTACTCATAAACAGTCACGTCAGGCAGAGTCAGAAAGCAACCTGCTACCTTTTGTGAAACTATGGGCAACTCGTGGCAGTAATTTAGCCAGCTTAAAATCCAGCTAGTGGATCAGCAAGATCTGAAGTTTGGGACCAATTATTAAGACTGAACCTAAAAAACAGGTTGAAAGCCACCATTGGATAAGGACTCTTTTCAGATTTCACCAGGTCAGGGATATTAATATTTTCTGTCAAATCTGTCCACAGATATTACTATGAACAGAAATCGCTGAGGTCTACTGACCTTTGAGATGTAAATAAAATGCAACTTGACCATAATCCAGGTGAATTTAGTAAGTATGGAGCCTCCGAATTTTCTGTCTTTCTTTCTAGAGCAAGGGTAAACAAAGTTTTTCTGTAAAGGGCCAGATGCCCTTTTCTGTAAAGGGCCAAATATTTTCAGCTTTGCAGCCCATACAGTCTCTGTCACAACCACTCCATTCTGCCATTGCAATGCAAAGCAGCTAGAGGAAACATATAAAGAGATGAGTGTGTTTGTATTCTAGTAACACTTTCTTTCTAGAAGTAGATGGTGGGCCAGATTTGGCCCCTGGGTATAGTTTTCAGATACCTGTTTCAGAAGATGAAGATGGTTCACTACTACCTGCTGTCTTAGTCCATTCAGGCTGCTATAACAAAATACCACATACTGGGTGTTTCTTTCAACAATAAATTTCTATAGGCAATATAAATTTATTTCTCACAGTTCTGGAGGCTGGGAAGCCCAATATCAAGGCACCTTTAGAATCAATGTCTGGTGAGGCCCTGTTTCTTGGTTCATAGATGGTATCTTCTTGCTGCATTCTTACCTAGAAGAAGGGATGAGGCAACCCTCTGGGACCTCTTTTTTTTTTTTTTTTTTTTTGACAGAGTCTTGCTCTGTTGCCCAGGCTAGAGTACAGTGGTGCAATCTCGGCTCACTGCAAACTCTGCCTCCTGGGTTCAAGTGATTCTTCTGCCTCAGCCTCCCGGGTGTCTGGGATTACAGGCGTGCACCACCACGCCTGGCTAATTTTTGTATTTTTAATAGAGATGGGGTTTCACAATATTGGCCAGGCTGGTCTCGAACTCCTGACCTCATGATCCACCTGCCTTGGCCTCCCAAAGTGCTGGGATTACAGACATGAGCCACCACACCTGGCCAGGACCTCTTTTATAAGAGCACTAATCCCACTCAGTGAGAGCTCTGCTCTCATGATCTAATCACCTCCCAATGGCCCCATCACCTAATATCATCACACTGGTGATTAGATTTCAACATATGAAATTTGGGGGAATGCAAGCATTCAGACCATAGCACCTGCATGTCTCTGGTTCTTAGCCCTTTCTTCTGCTGAATTATTTCAGTTTATTGGACATTTTTTCATCCCATGAATCTCTCTCTGTTCCATGGGTTTTAAGGCTAAAAATGGAGCCCAGGCAGCCTGCTTGGAAGTTTATTTACACTGAGATCCACTCAGGCACCTATGCCTAACCATGAGATGTATCCCTTTTTGGTAACTTGCTTGGCATACTCCAAACTGTTATATAATTCTCAGCTGACTCACCCTTTGCAGTGTGGAAAACAGGTTGTACCACCTTGTGCTAAAGGAAGCAGGAATGAAACTGATGTCTTCTCAGCAAATTCTTGGAGTAGGGGGTAGACAGATTGGGTTCCACATATTGCTCTATAAACTAACAGTTGTCAAGCTAGTACTTCAGATTAGGCCGGTCTGCTATCAAGTTGTCTTCTTTAACTGAAAAAGTATGGGTTACTCTAACACTTGGAATGCAAAAAATGTCACATTTCCCCATTTTGCTAAATTATATTAAATATAGATTGAGCTTTTTATTTTTCAAGATTGATGAGAACTTCAAACTTAGTGATTTTCAGAACCCTCATTATCTACCTTGGGCTAAGGACCTCAAGATTTGGGGGTACAGGATGATGGAGGACAACAGCATCATTCCTCAATCTCTGTTTACTTGTGGCTGCCACAGCCCATGTTTCAATGGCTTGTTCACAGATGGACCGCTCTCTGGCAGTTCCAATTTTTCCAGCCACACGTGACTTGGAGACCCTCATCAGAGCTTCCTAGGTCACAGGACACAGTTCTTAGTCCTCTCAGCAATAAGGGGCTGCATTTTAATGGCGCTGACTTATGTCACTTGTGCACCCTAAGCCTATTTTTCTCCTCAGTTGAAGAGTCAAACCAATTTACCAGTAACCTAGTTGTTCCCTTACCAAATATTAAATCAGCAAGCCTCCAAAGCCTTTCTTTTTCAGGTGATCCAGTTTATTTCTTTATTTTTAATTTATTTTTAGAGATGGGGTCTTTCTCTGTCACCCAGGCTGGAGTGCAGTGGCAAGATCATAACTCGCTGTAACCTCCAACTCCTGGGCTCAAGCAATCCTCCCACCTTAGCCTCCTGAGTAGCTAGGACTATAGGTGTTCACCACCATGCCCAGCTGATTTTTAAATATTTTGTAGAGGCAGGGTCTTACTATGTTGCCCAGAATGGCCTCAAACTCCTGGCCTCAAACCATGCTCCTGCCTCAGCCTCCCAAAGTGTTCACACCACTGCACCTGGCCTCAGGCAATCCAGTCTAATATTCTTGTAGGGCCCAGAATTTTAAAGGCAGAAATTGTTTGTCTCACATAGTGATTTGTTTTGTTTTAATTAAACTTCAATACCTTTAGACTGGACACGTAATCTCCAGTTGACAATCTCCACCACTCTCTATTATCTTACTCCAACTAGTTTTCTTTCTTTATTGCCCTTACTCTCTAGTCTTGGAAGGGAGGTGGAAGAATTACTTGAGTTTCTTCCTTAAGAGTTTATAGTAAGAAATGATACAATTTGATTTCTCTATAGAGTATTTTACTACATAAATTTTTGAACAAACCACTGTGTTATAGAGTCTATTTATTCTAGCCCACTTGTTCTCAAGGTGTGGCCCATGAATAAGAAGTCTCAGTATCTCTTGGGAACTTGTTAGACATGCCAGCCCCCACCTCAAATCTACTGAAATAAAATCCTGGGTGTGGGCTCTGCAATCTGCACTTCAAAGAGCCCTCTAGGAGATTCTGATGCATGTGCAAGTTGAAGAACTCCTGTTCTAGAATGTCATATGCTTTGGGTACAATCATCCATAGAGAAAGATCTGTCATTTAGAACTATTGGTAACTCCTCAGGTAAGTCCTTAGTTCTCTGTTTTTTTCCTTCCATACTCTCTTGGAGTGCATATTCTCTCAAAATTTTAATTGATGCCCTCTTGTGGCTATGAGAATTCCCACGTATATCACTATATCCCAGATCTATTATTTTCTTTCTTTCTTTCTTTCTTTTAAATCATTGTTTCATTCCAGGAAAACTCAAATTTAATATTCTGACATTATTGGAAACTACATTCGTCATTTGTCCCCCATAGCAATTTATCTTCCCTCTTTTCCTCTTTATCACCAGTGGGGAAAGGTAAGCTGAATGAGTCACTTATCTCAGGTGAAAAACTTAAGTGGGCAATAAAAAATGTCAATAATCAAGACAAGTAATATTTTAACGAAACTTTTTTAAAGTTAAGATTAATGCAAGAAAATCCGCAATGAGCAAAACTAATTTTTTTTTAAATAGAACTAGTAACCTTGCTATGCTAAGTCATATTGGAGCTTAAGGCAAAAGGAAAAAAATCAGTAGTATTGATCCTGTCTTTATTTAAAACTTTGATATTTTTTATCATGAATATTTTTGCATATATTTTATCTTAAAAATATTGCATTATAATACTATCTATCCTGATTATTGTGTTATTTGGTGCTGACTTAAGTTTTATGCCCAAGACAAGTCCTCACCAAATCACTGAAGGTTAGAGCATCAGTTTTTCCTGTGCCTTGCATACAAACACAGCTCTTTCAGGAAGGTGCCCCTTACTCTTCTCTGTACAAGAAATCTCTGCTGATTACAGATGGAGCCAGCAGGCAGGAAAGAAAATTGATTGCATTCAATGATTTGAGAGACACTCAAAGATCACCTGACCCATTAAACTAATTTCCCTCTCCATTAGGTTATAATGGCAAAGTTGATAGTTTGGTTCAAGAAGAAACAAAACACATATTGGTTTCAAAGGGAATACAAGGGAAAATCTTGGGTGTCATAGGTCTCTCTTATATTTGTTCATAAAGTGATTGAGCTCCTGGAGAACAAGTTCCCAAGGAAGAGGAATGTTGAAATATTAATAGAAGGTAGGAGTTCAGGAGAAGACAGGGACCACCGCTTGCCCAGAGCTGATGCTTATCTGCACATCGTCTGTTTAGCAACTGCACACTTAGTGTATACTAAACAATCTTAGACTTGCTCACAGGCTGCTTTGTAATTAGTCTCTGGATGAATCACGTGGGTACATTTATCTTCTCCAATTAGACAGTGATTTTAATTTCAGAAATCATGTGTCCTCTCTTTTTTTGGATCCTATTCTTTGAAGAGGATTTTATTAAGGAGCCATTCCAGAAACTTTGTCTAAGTTACCTCTGACTTCATTCATTCAGTCTTTTGTTTATTCTGTTCACACACAATACACTTGAGACCAAATAGAATGGAGTAGATATTGAATTAAGTAACTAAGCATTAAAAAGAATTAAAAGCCCAGTTGCCTTCAGTGTTTATTAATTGCTGAGAGCTACATGGAGACAATTTCTACTCTCCAGGAGCTTCTAAAGCAGCGAGTGGATGCCTCCAATACAGATATACATGAATAGCATATATAAAATAACTCAAAACTTTAAACCTACGTATCAAAGCAAATTGACAGTTAAATCACATTCTTAAGGCATAGCAATATTTATTTCATGTATTTCCAAACCTAATGTTGCATGCCCCTACAGCCAAGCTCATGGGTCTTTGAAGATGCAAACAGTCTGAGTACAAATTCACTTTTCATGCAAAAATTCCAAAACACAGCCCGCAAATGTGCCCTTCATAAATCACCAAATAGTTTCTTCAGTTGTAATACTATATGAATTAAAATTGTCAAGACTGTTTTCCTTTTATAGCAGTTGATTCAGTATCTTTTAAAGTCCTCAAAGCTGTCAGATTTCTACAGCTTGAACTTCAATAAATAAACTTAGGCTTTTCTTGGTATTTAGAGGTTTACAAGAGACTTTCAAGCTCTGACATGTTTAGAAAGTTACCTTAGTAGGTTGAGATTTTATTACTATGATAACTTAACAAGACAGAGGTCTTAAGAGTAATTTCCTCTGTGACTTTCAGAAGAATTTACCATTTATGACTGGAGAGCACTGTCTTACATAAAAACTTATATTTTTGGAGATTATCTTTCAACAGAACATTTATCTCTCTCTATTTTTTATATTCTAGAATGCACTTACAAGTGTATTGGACAGAGAGAGTATCTTTTGGAACATTTTTGCACTGGCGAAAAGTTGTTCCGCTTTTGTAGGCCTTCGTGCCATGAAGTCAGTGAATATGCCAATCCATGATGCCTGGTTTAGCAGCAGGTAAGCAGGAAACTCCAACTCCGTGAAGACTTGTTTGTATTGCACTGATGAATGGCCGTGTGAGACGCCAACAATTGAGGGAAGAAAGTAATTCCCATGTCAACAGGAGTCCCAGGGACTTACCAAAAAAGTCACCTCTATAAACATCTTCCAGAGGATAATGCCCATTTCCTAAGTTCACCGGGACTTGGGGACTCACCACTCTGTGGTATAGAGACCTCACTGCAGTTGACCTCCAAACCTGTGGGGCACAGAAGAAGAGACAGGTGTAGGAAGAACAGGATATCTGTTTTTATGTCTCTCCTGGCTACAGAAGACTCAGCAAAAGTGTACCTGGATGTCCAACACAAGGGAGGGCTCATAATGGTATTATGCCTCCACCTTTTGTTACTGTGAAGGCCATGACCAGATGGGAGGAAGGTACCTTCCGATGACATTACTGTCCTAGAGAACATTTGAGTAGGTAAGAGGAAGATGCCATGGTCTTCAGAATTGTTTTGTACCATAGTATATATAACAAATCATGAAGCAAGTTAGAGTGGTATGAAGGTAACAGGAACTTTTTATTTTGAAAGTTTTAAAATGATCACCAAGAATTATCACAGTAGAAATGGGAGAGAAAAATTAATATATGTATATTAATTTTATAATCTACTATGTAATGTAATAATCTGTATGTGTGTGCATGTTTGTGGGTGTTTTGCTTTGTTCTCAGCTATTTCTTTGACTGTTGTCCTTTTGGGGTTTATCTGCTCCCACAATACCTGCTGAGGATGAGTCAATCCTCTTTCAGTTGGATATAATTTGTAGCCACATTATCCTGTCTAATAGGAGCAAAAAGCAACCAGAAAGATTTCCTGAGGAATTGCTGGCACATGCAAATGGGAAACTGCTCATTTTAATTTTGGTTGTCATGACGTTTCTTCAATTACCTCATTGACCTGAATCATCACACTTCTTTACACTGTTTTCAGCCTTATTGTCTGGAAAATACAGACTTGTTTTCTTATTTGGATAGCCTAAGGAAAAACCATGAGCAAGTCTGGGTGTTATGGTTCTCCCAAGTGTTACATATATGCAGAAAATGTCATTTGAAGTTTTAACCTAAAAGAGTATAACTGAATGCTAGTCAAACATTCACTGGGTTTATTTCTTTGCCAAAGAGTCAATCCTGGCTGATATCTTCATTTTGTAAATTGAGAAAGATATACCTATAAATGACAAATGTGGAGGGTACCAAGCACATAAGGCTAAGAGAAATAAAATATAAATATATTCATGTGAAACCTTCTGGAAGGCATGGAGACAAACACAGGTATGTTCTATAAAGTAATCTGTCCTCATTTCTCCAGGTAGAGGCTTAAAAATGCTATTCATCATCTTCACTATAGCTGAGATAATTTGATTAATAATAGCTATAATTATGTATCAAAACATAAAGAAGAAAAAGAATAGTCAAATATTTGCCATCACTATACAGTAATTTGTCCTTAGGAAGACATTCAGTATATATTCTAGCTCTTTTTTGATAAATAGAAAAGATTTTGGTAGACATTAGACTAATACAGGAACCAATTACTGACACATAAATATATGAGAAACAAATTGAAAATATAAAACTTGTTCTCGCAGGAAGAGACAAGGCATGGTTTTTAGTAATGAAGAAAGAAATAATTAGTCCTGATTGATATCTACGAGCTCAATTCATTTCATAAAAATTAGCCTGTGGGGTGGTACTAATAGGAAAATAAATGAAATCAATAATTACAGTAATAATTATCTGCTTACATTAAAATGCATATGAAAAAATATTTAAATTTCCTTTCTCATCAGCTGGTCTCCAGCATGCATGGGTAATGAATGGCGTTTACCAAACTTGTTGCTGGTGAAAATGTGGACAAATACAAGCAGAACCTTGATTTCTTTTCACTATGTCCAACCTATAAAAAAATTCAAGGCTGGTCTTTCCCAGAAGTGATGAAGGTACATTGTATGTTTGAGATCAGATGGTCAGGTGTGCAGCCTTTGTGAATAGGCCTATTCTGCTAACATTTACCAAGGATCACAAGTTCCTGTAGCTAGCTAGAAGATCTAGGAGCTAGTCTATTGTTTGAACAAACTGAAGCTTTCTTTGGAAAATCTTGGCAATGGGAAGTGCATTTGCGTATTTATGCATGACAACTGTCACACATTTTTCTCTCTGAAGGAAATAAGTCTTTAATTTCCTATTGAACTTGTTCAATTGACAGAATTTTTTTTTTTTTTTGGTAGCAGCTTCATGTATAAAACATGAGGCAGAAACAGACTACCAGTACTATGTGGAAATCTTCTGAAAGGAAGATCTTTTTGGTTAGAGTCATTTACACTGGAAACAAAAAAATGATCTTACCGAAAGCGGTGCTATATGAAGTGGATGGCGAAAATAATTTTCAAGTTTCCTCTCTTTATAGAGTCCAGATAATGTGGTAGTAAGTTGAAACTGGCACGTGCTGATAATTTTAGAAATAGGTTTGCAACCCAATTTTGACAACAGTTTTTTCATAGCATTTCCTTGAGTGATGTTTTCCAAATATTGGAGTATACTAGATAACTCATCATAGAGATATACAACCTACTTTATCTTATTTGCATAACTTTTAGTAGCTTATATGTAGCTCCCAGGATATATAATTCCCTACCCTGTGTTGTTACTTCAACGATACCTTAAAGCATACCCTTGTTCATATGGCGATGCCATCTGAGGAAGGCACCTAGCTTATCAGAGCATTCTATCCTCAGTATGGAATCTGGAGAGCTATGAACCCCTTTTATTTTTACAAATTCCTCTCCATTTGAAATTACTGGCCACAGCCTGGTTTCTAGATTCCAAAATTACTCTCTTAAAGCTTTGAGACTGAGTCAAATCAGAAAGCCCACAGTAACATAGCGGGTGCTCTTAGCCTAATACATTTGTCAGAAATTCTGAATGCCACTTACTTCCCTTGCTCCTCATTCCCATAGTTGTTTTGAGCCTAGCCTGAAATCACATTTTGAGAGTGATCTGGAGATCTTCAAATAAACCTATATCTTCCAAACGGACCTAAGTTTTCTGAACAGGTCTTGGCTAACAACAGTACAAGAACTCTCTGGAAGCAAAACAAAACAAACAAAATAAATGCAATACTTTGCCAGCTAATTAGCTTTCTGATTGCCAATAGGGAATTATTCATTTCCATGCATTCGTTTTCTCTAACACACTACGCTAGTCTGGTGTTAGTTCAGTCATAGCATAGCAAGAGATATATGTGTGTTCTTAGCTTATCTGTGTATATATTTTCTTTCTGCCTGAGTCAATCAAGCATTTATTTTTAGTACCTTCTATTGCTAAGAACTCTGTAAGGTGCTATGGGTTACATAAAGAAGCAGAAGAGTCCATTCTTAGTTTCAGGTTTACAGTTCAGTTGGAAAGAACAAATTAATGGAAGCCAAAAAAGCAATGTATTGTTAAATTATCAAGTACGGAGCTTAGCATGATAGAAGTTCACAGAATAATCAAAAGATAAGATAGAGTTGAGTTGGGGAACATTCAATGAATAAAGTAATGCCAGAGCTGTTTATTGAAGGATGGTTGTGGTTTTTTTTGTTTTTTTTTTTTGTTTTTTTGTTTTTTGTTTTTTGTTTTTTTTAGATGGAGTCTTACTCTGTTGCCCAGGCTGGAGTGCAGCAGCGCAATCTCGGCTCACTGCAAACTCTGCCTCCTGGGTTCAAGCGATTCTTCTGCCTCAGCCTCCTGAGTAGCTGGGACTATAGGTGCATGCCACCATGGCTGGCTAATTTTTCTATTTTTAGTAGAGATGGGGTTTCACTATATTGGGCAGGCTGGTCTCGATCTCCTGACCTCATGATCAGCCTGCCTTGGCCTCCCAAAGTGCTGGCAGTGCTGGGATTACAGGCATGAGCCACCACGCCCAGCCAAAGGATGGTCTTGATAGAGAGGCATATTTATAAATATGAAAGACAAGTCATATTTTCCCCCAGACATAATTGTCTGTCTTAACCATGTAATTTCCTTCCAATGCAACACATTATTCCAGATATAAAATGGTCACTTGAAAGAGAATCAGTCTTTTCCTCAGTTTTTCTGGAATATAAGTGCAGTTCTTTTTCTTTAAGGCTAGAGACTTGGTATATTAAATGTACTAAACTTTCTTTTTAATGTTAAGTAGAGTGAGATTTTGAGGATGTAATCCTAACTAAACAGTAACCAATACCAAGTAACTTATTGAACCAAGCTTTAAATACCATGATAAAAAACTATATTTCTTATTAATTATGCCAAAATAAACTGCCTTTAAAGGTATATTAAGCTTCCCAGGAATCTAAAGATGCAGGAAGATAGTTACAATATGGTTCAAATTTAGTTTGCCCCACAGGGTCCATCATGTAGGCACACTATGCCTCCGTGTTAATGCATTCTAAGTTTGGTAAAACCATGGCCACCTTCCTATGGCCAGAAACCAATCTTTTGCAGAGGAATGGTCCCCAGACAAGCCCAAATACCTGGCTTCCCAAAGCTTTTTCATGACTATACAGTCCCATAAAATGTTGCTAAGGATATTATAGTGTCACAGAGTTTTAGAGTTTGGAGGAGCCATAGAGATCATCGTTCAACTCTCAAAATTACAGTGAAGAAAGCACAGCTGCGTAGAAGTGCCATCTGTTTTCACTTTGCTGTAGACTAATTATACTGGACTCTCTTCTGGACCTCCTTCTCGACTGTAGACATCCTAACACGTGGACTGCTTCTGAATCCTTCCACGGTATGGCAGGACTCCTGGAATCTTGGGAGCCTTTTTTGTGCCATGAAGACACTGAATAGAATGTACACCACAGGGTTTCCAGATGGTCAACCAGCAAGGGAGCTGTTTAAGCAAATGCATGAATGAAGGTGGCCATGGTTGGTGTGAGGCCAGGGGAAGACCCTGCTTTAGTCTCATTCTATGTGAAATTCAGTCCTTTGATGAAAATTTTAAAATCTTACTGAATATAGATGTGGGGAAAACTATTATTTAAGAGTTGCAAGCCGGGTTCTACCTCTAGCTCAAATTTATGTAGCAAACTGGGAGAAATCCCGTAATATGCATTTTTTTGTTATGTAAAAGGTAAGGCAGAAGTTTAACCATAGTTCTTAAGGGGAAACTTAAATATAGTGAGATAAATTAGATTCAAATGTTTTAAACTAAGAAGTAAAATTCTCTGTTTGTTCATGTAAATGTAGGTATGTTTAGCAGTTGCTACCTAGGGGCCAATGTTTCCTTTCTCTGCATGGAATTAGACTCTCCTGGCATGTTTATTATTCAGCGGCCTTGAAGAGTGATTTTTTGTTTGAGGTTCTCTTCCCCATCCCCGGGAAAGTTGGAGCCATTTCAGTGAGAACTTGATGTTTACCTTATCCTGGAAGAGAAAAAAAAATATTGTGGTATGCAACCTATACAGAAAGATTGCTGTCTATTTAAGGCTAAATAAGGCAGATTTGGGAAAGTATATTAAAGTTTTTAGTGCCATATATGGGTGAGGCCATAGGACCAGACCACATCTCTGAAGATGGAAGTTGTGGTTTCCTCTGAAAGTAGAGTAATCCACTGCCCATCACCCTGGGAAGAGGTGAATCTTGGGACTGCAAGTAAAAACTCGGGATTGTGGGGTTTTGACGGTTAGGTCTGGGGGAGAGTGTGGGGAGTCTTTTCTCCTCTCTCTGAAGCCTCATGGAAACCAAATAAAGCAGATGTGCTAGAGGGCACACCTGTTGAAGAGCGGTTGCCATCCTCTTCCAGATACCAGGCTGGGAGAAAGACAGAGAAGTATCATTTAGGGACTCTGAAGAATG
Organism: Pan paniscus; assembly: GCF_029289425.2. Taxonomy (NCBI): domain Eukaryota; kingdom Metazoa; phylum Chordata; class Mammalia; order Primates; family Hominidae; genus Pan; species Pan paniscus. Next base: position 75,136,739 of record NC_073263.2, read on the forward strand.
TTGTCCTGAACTTGGGGCTGGGAGGACTCTCCAGAGTAACTTGAGAGAACATCCACTGTAGCTTCTAATGTATTCTGCATGTGGATAGTCCCTTTTGTTTTCTATTAACTTTCAGCAAAGCCTGATTAGAACTTACCACTTGGTCTCTTCTTTGCTTGAGGGAAAGAACAGTGTCCCCTCTTAGAGGCCACGGGGCTAGTGGCATTGGTGTTCATCAGGAGAGGATAGCTGTGTCTGGTCCAGAAGACACATGATGGGGGTTCTCAGTATAAAGGCAGCAAAGTGCAGTGTGATGAGCAAATGCATGAGCAAGACTGAACAAATGTGTGAGCACCACTATTTCCTCCCAGAAAATAGCTCAAAGATGCTTGGAAGTTCCCTAATTCATGGAAAACCAGTAGGTGGGACTTGAGCTATTATTGTGGGAGCTTTACAAGGAAATATAACCTTATTTTATATTCATATATAGCTGGTGCTTGAACATTTAATTATATGCATTTGTGTAATAGGTACCAGAGACTGTTCCCTTCTGTTTTACTGAACATAGTAAATCATCATATAACAGATCATTTTCCAGAATCTCTTGAAGTTTTACATTAAATAAGGATACGGTGACTACTGGGCAGTCTTTACCAAGGGCAAGAGTATAATGGGAATCTTTTGTGACCTGACCAAAGCTAGCTCCTCACCATACCTCTTAATCAGCATAGCTGGTCACCAGAGAGGAGTCTGATAAACTCTGGACTTTCTGACTAAAGTCTGAAATTATGGACTTTTGTTCACCTCTTCAGATGGCCTGGCACAGGTAGACCAAAGTGGGCAAAAAGGATATCAATAGCTTCAAAAAGAAACATAGAAAAAAGAATGGGCTATGTGGGGTGGTGGCCCTTGGTCTATGACAGAGGAAGGCTGTTTTGGAAAACAAAAATGTGGCTGAGATTGAAAATTGCCTTAGGATCCAGCTATCCTGGCATATTGTTGTGGTTCGGGAACAAAGCTGAGCATTTGAACATGGGACACTCTTTGGTTTAGGTATGAGGGTGTCCTTGCAGGATGGACATGCTTTTGTGGCATGGTGCAAAGGTAGTTTTAACAATGATTTCCAGTGAGTGCAAAAAACAGAGCTATAGTAAAGGATTAAACTCATTTCCCTAGGGGATTGAGTAAGCCTTGAGATTCTTAAACTGAAATTAAACTGTAACAAGGGTCTGTATGTGTGTGGGAGTGGAATGCTTTCCAGGGCAGGTTTCAAAAGTGAGATACTAGACTTCCCACTAATATGTCATGTGGGTGCTCACTGGAAATATAAAGGAATATGACTGCTCTGTACCCTTGCATTAATGAATCAGTATGTGCCTATTGTGTTTGTAAAATTATAGAGAAATTACAATGTTACATTGTTTAGGGTAATCCCAAATCATAATACATACTGTGATTTTTTTTCTTTATGTTTATTAATTTAAATGAGAGGTCCAGGGAACATATCCTAAAAACCACAAAGAAGATTTGTTCTCTTCTGGGAGGTCTATGACAGTAAGTCACAGCACACAAATTTTCTTGCATAGCTGACTGCAGGCTAATTCTGAAATATCCCTTTTAAGTGATGTCAGTGGAAGTCTGAAAGCATATAATATAAACGCTGGGTAGTCTATCAACCTGTGGCTTCTCATTATATATGTTATTCACTATGTTAACTTGGTGCATTACATAACTTCGCAGTTTACAAAGCACTTTCACATATGTTATTTGTGCCTCACAATAACACCGATCAGTATGTAGAGCTATGATTATTAACCACATTTAATACTTGAGGACACTGGGCCCAAAGGTAATAAATTATATAACTATAAATAAGTACAAGAGGGTTTAAATTTAAAGAATAGATACTAATTGAAAAAAGGAAAGGAGTAACTTTGCAGTGATCAAAGTTAACAGCACCAATAAGGACACATATCAACATCATGTACCTCCTGATCTTATGCTCTAAGAAGACTACAACATCACTTCCATATGATTCTTGCCAGAAATACATAACCTGAATCATAAGAAAACATTAAACCAACCCAAATTGTGAGGCATTCTATCAAATAATTGGCCAGTACTGTCTAGGTCCATTTTGTGCTGCTATAACAGAATACTTGAGATTGGGTAATTTATAATGAACAGAAATTTATTTCTCATGATTCTGGAGGCTGGGAAGTCCAAGATTGAAGGGACAGCATCTGGTGAGGGCCTTCTTGCTACATTACCCTGTGGCAGAAGGCAGAAGGGAAAGAGAGCTCCTCAGTGAGAGAGCAAGAGGGGGCCAAATTTGCTTTTATAATTGATCCACTCCCAGAATAAAAACACTAATCCATTCATGAGGGCAGAGTCCTTGTGATCTAATCACCTCTTATTAGTCTCCCACCTCCCAACACTGTTGCATTAGGGATTAAGTTTCCACACAGGAACTTTGGAGGACACATTCAAATCATAGCAAGTACTATTAAAAAACATCAAAGCCATAAGAGACAAAGAAAGAATGAAGAACAGTTGCTGATTGTAGGAGACAAGGAACCATGATCACTAAATGCAATTTGGGAATTTGGATCCTGGACCTGAAAAAGAACATTAGTGGCACAACTGGTAAAATTTGAATAAGAATTATAAATTAGTTACTAATATTATTGTCAAGGTTAATTTCATGATTTTGTTAATTGTGCTATGGCTATGTAAGATGTTAAAACTTGAGAAAGTTATGAGAACGGTATACAGGAATTCTCTGTACTGTTTATACAACTTTTTTGTAAGTCTGAAATTATTTCAAAACAAAAGTTAAAATAAATTATAAATAAACAGGCTTTCTAGTATAGCCAGGCCAATTTTTATCTCCAATGACAATGTACATAAGCTTCAAAACTCAATGTTAATCAAAATAAATAGTCCATTAATCTAAAAACTGGACTCATGAATGTCCCTATGGGGCTCTTCTATGTTTTACCATGGAATACTATGGAATTCTGGGGAGGAATAGAACACAGTGGTAAAAACTTTAGGCCTCGGATTTGGATAGATCGGTTTTAAATACCAGTCCTGCCGTTTTGTACCTATGTGAACCTCAATTTCTCTATGTGAAAAATTGGAATGCATAGCAATATCATAAGATTGTTGAGGGATTAAAGGTGTCAATGTATGCTAAGGCCTGAACACAATGCTAGGTACAGGTCCCAGCTTTTGAACTATAATTGAATTTAAATAAAAGGGTGAGAAGAGAGTGGTAACCATGGGCCAGTTACCACTTTTTGTCAGAATGGCTACTTGGTTTGATATTTCACCAGCTTAAATGGGCACGTTTACTAAAAAGCTGCTTATGCATGCTTACTACTGATAATACAGAAGGGAAACAATGTCATTTAGACACATTTTCCAGGGATATTTTGAAAATAACTGAATTGCAGCTAAAAGCTTGCCATGGAAAAGATCTCAGCTGTCACCACTGCTGCATCTGGAGTCACTTGGGTACTGTCACCAGGAGAAAGTGGAAAAAAGGATCTCTGCTCAAAGCTTCAGTGCCCATGACAGAGAGCTAGGAAGAAACCATGATTGCTCCCAGAGTACAACAAAGCCTGCTTTGAGTGGGTGGACAAGGCTTTATAAAACTTGGAAAGGCTCTTCAAAGAACAATTAAAAACAATCTCCTGTAGTGGGAGGTGAATCTGGCTGGGAAGCTCCTGCTTTCTTTCCCCAGGGTAGAATTCCCAGGCTTCTGGATCCTGGTGGAGTGCCCTTGGCAGTGGACAGCAAAGCATGTTCTCTTTTCACTTTCCTGGGGTTCAGAGTGGTGGTTTTGAGTACACGGAGTGAAGAACATCTGGCTCTCCTGAAGCTGAAAGAGATCTGAAGTCAGCAGGTGGGGGTTGGAGGTTTATGAAAATAGTAGGGTGAAGTTCATTTTGTGGACAACTCTTGGCCCCGGCTGTTATTTATTTCAAATTTTATACTGCTGAGCTCCTGTGGGCTTATTACAGATCAATTCATAAACAAGCACACACTAAGTTGTGTCCTGGGGATAAATGATGAGTTTATGTGACTTTGGGGTTGCGTGTTAGAGGTGAGAGGGGAGCCACAGCTGAGGACTCAGTGTAATAAACTGGAATTCCAGGCTACACCCCTATGTGGGCAAAAGACATGAAGAAGAAATGTCCATGAACTATGCACAAGTTTTAAGGCACTGAACTCATATCTTTCACATTTCTAAAAGGAATTACTGTGAATTAAAGGCAAAAACGCATCCCATGGAGCAGCCAGCTCTCTTTAAGAGTACATGAATAGGTGTGATAAATATTTTTGGAGAACTGATCTGATCTATAAAATCACTTTAATATGTATTTAATATTTCTAGTAATAACAATCCAAAATCATTTATGCAATCATCTCACAAATACCTATGTGTCAGAATGACATATAAGCCAAGATTTTAAATAATTTATGCTAAATATATTTTGATGATTTTATAGTTTTTCCTTCATAAGAAAATTCTTATGATGTAATGAGCACCAAGAGACGTCTCCCTTTCCCAACTCAAAACAGATCCCTTTATGGCAGTACTCTGTGCACATAGACTGTTAATCTTTGTGCATTTGAAGTGGTGGAAACTCAGTAAATGAAAGGATGAGTAATCACGACGGTTATGTGTGGCAGCCCTGTCTGAGCAGAGCAGTAACAAGGGAGGCTTCACAGTTCCAAATTACACATGAAACAAAAGGATGTTCATTTCTCACGATGAAGTCAATTTCCATGAGATCCTGGGAAGAAAAGTCCTCATCCAAGAGAAAGAATCTTAGCAATTCCAAGAGATCATTTAGCCTAGAAGTCCAGAGTCTTTTTGCAACACAAAATGTCACAGGTAGGCAAAGATAAAATTGAAAGAGAAGAATGAGGGGAAAATGAAGGAACAATTTTATCAGAGAGGGAGAGACTCATACAGAAGAAAACAGAGATTAAAATTGAGAGAATTCCCACGGAAGGACACAGAGCTCCCCCCGCCTCAGCCTTTCTCTGAATGTGACTCAGTAGTGTTCACAGCATAAGCCGTCCTCCTTGCTTCATGCCACCCTCATCCTCAACACAGGTTCTTGCACAGGCAGAATGGCTGGAAGCTCTGGATAGAGCACAATTCCAAGATGTCCCTATCCTAAAGTCAGGGAAAGACCACTCTGTGAAACAGACTCTAAAAGAACAGCAATTGGATGCCTTTGTTGTTTGTAAAGTAACCCATGGGCAATGGATTATAACTGAGTTGCTGATGGGATCATCCTGTTTCTCAGTCCAGTCAATAGAACTCTTCATTGTATTGTGATCTACTCACTATAGGATAGTTGTGATTTTGGTAACTAATAAAAACAGTAATTGGATAGTTCAGAATGTGTTTGTGTAATTGGCTAGCATTTATTCAGCCTAGTCCATGTGAAAAGGGGCACTGTATCTGAAAAAAACACAGTATTTCAATCATTACAAGGGTGAATTTGGTACTTAGGACAAAGACTCTCTCTCACTCTCTCTCTCTCTCTATCTCTCCATCCATCCATCCATCCATCCATCCATCCATCCATCCATGCATCCATCATCTTCACATCCTATATATTAATTGTGTTCAATTTCCTCTTGCCACTACAAATTTTGGGCTCCAACATAAACTCAGTGATGCCTGGTAATCTTTTTCTTCCCCTTTCTTGTTCATCACAAATTATTACTCTCACCACCTTTGCTCTTATGCCAATCATCCTTTCTGTTTAAGAACACTTCTGGGTAGACATAGTGGCTCATGCCCGTAATCCCAGCACTTTGGGAGGCTGAGGTGGGAGGGTAGCTTGAGACTGGGAATTTAAGACCAGCCCATGCAACATAGTGAGACCTCATCTCTCAAAAAAAAAAAAAAAATTAGCAGGACATGGTTGGTTGCATGCACCTCTGGTCCCAGCTACTTGGGAGGCTGAGGGAGGGAGGACCCTAAGCCCAGGAGCCCAGGAGTTCAAGGCAGCAGTAAGCCGTGATGATGCCACTGCACTCCAGCCTGGATAACAGAGCAAGACCCTGTCTCAGAAAAAAAACAAAAACAAAAAAACAAGACAAAACAAAAAACACTAACACTCCCTCTAATTCCTTAGCTCAGAATATGAGGCCTCAGTCTTTAGTATCCATTTTGCTTGACTTCTCTGGGGTGTTTAATACTACTGTTTTTGAAACTCTCTCATTATTTGGTTTCTAGAATACCACTCTCTTTTGCTCCCTTTACCTCTCTGACTTTCCAGCTTCCTGTAGTGGGCTTCATTTCCCTACCTTCCTCTTCGGTGCTATTGTGCTAGAGTTCTGTCCTGGCCCTCTTTCCTCAGCACACACCAAGAAATCTCATTTCTTCCCCCATTTCACCCACTTGCATGCTCAGCCCTCTCAAATGCATACCACCAGATCAGTTTCTTCTCCATCACTGCAGACCAAAGTAAGTGAAATTCAACATGCCTAAAAACAAATCCTTAGTTTTCCTCCCAGACATGCTTCTACCGCCTTTCTTAGCTTGGTTAATAACATGTCAATCCACAAAGTAACCCAGTGCCAAATTCATCTTTCTTACTCATCCCTTCTTTCATCTTCCATGTTCAAAGCTTTACCTCCTTAACATTTCCCAAACCTATCTTCTCAATTCTGTCCTCATTTCTGTGTTTTAGTTCAGAACTTATTCATCTTTTTATTTTGGAGAATCTTAGTAGTTTTCTCAATGGTTTTCCTGCCTCTATTCTTGCATACCACTAACTGATTATCCACACTTCAGCCAGAGTGATTGTTTTAAAATTCAAATCTAACTAAACTACTTCTCTTCTTAAAACTCATTAGTGACTTCTCATTGCTTCATGGCCCTTGGATGCTCTTGGTGTCTAAGGCCTGATGGAACCGGCCTCTGCCTGCCATGTTCTGCCTACCACCGCAGTCTATGGTCAGCCATAGCTCAGCATAAGAGTAGTGAATGAAGAGCTTGAATCAAGATCCCCACAGGCTTTTCTCATGTCTAAAAAGATAGTCTCAAATGGTTTTAGCCTTGATATTTCCCTTGCTTCATCAGCATACACTCTGATTGTGTTGAATTTTGTGATTATTGGATGTTCCCTTGATAGCCTTCTATCTTGTGTCTACCGGCTGTTGAGGGCTCATGTGTTGATCTCACATCATATCTGATGTTTGCTCCCATTGAGTAAAGAAGCCTGCTTCATGTTCTAACAAAAAAATGGAAAGATTTAACATCACATTGCCAGAATCTGAGGATCTCTAGCAATAGCATATGTCATTAATTTCAGCGTTTGATAATTTAAAAAATATGGAAAATTCCCACTCCCTACTTTTTTGCAGGATTCACAACTCTGCCAAGTTTGTAGCTCATCAGGATGTTGACAAGCTAAATTTTGAGCTGTGAGGGAAAAAAAAATCTTCACATCTTTAGTTAGAAGCTTTATAAAGAGCAGAGCATTCAAATAAGCCAGTGTGGCGAGACGGGCAAAACACCAGATTCCATTTCCAGCTTTTCCAGGAACAAGCGGTATGATTAGGGGCAAATTCCTCAACCTTTTTGGGACTCAGTTTCCTCATTTGTTAATCAAAAGCCTTGGCTGATGACTAAAATTATTCCCAGCACTAAAACGAAACACAACAAACAAAAACTTTCACAATTTTATTTCAAATTCCTACCCAAATTGGTGACTATAGAATATTTCCTTCATGGGGAGGGGAAATAAAAATAGGCATTTACATTTTTCAAAACTAAGTGATTTTTCTTTAGAGCCATTAGCCCTTCATTTCCTACAAATCAAGTTATGACCATTTTAAAGTAGTTACTGAAAAATTACAGGAACTTTTTTTCTTCTTACCAACTGACGCTACAGGTAACACAATTTCACTAATGCTGACCGTACGATGTACAGCCTGGGAGAAAGTCTTCAGCTTGCTTAAAAAGGAAAAACATCTTTCCATTGGAGTAAGAAATATTCTAGAGCATTTACTACTCTGAAGTTAGTGTACAGAGATGAATGTTTTAAAAAGTGTAACCAGCTAGTGGCTGACTCTGATGAACAAGGAGTCAAGACCAGCATGAGAGAGGAAGGAGAGAGAGTTTGTGTCGAAGGTGATCTAAAGCAGTGATTTCTCTATGGAGGGCCTTATCATGTCACTTCCACATTCTAGATCCTCAACACCTCCCAGAAAAATGCAGGATTCTTCTGTTTCCTTCAGATATATAACAGATGTATAATGTTTAGACTATAACCAAACAGAAACCATAGTCAGCATGTCAGCCTCAACCAAATGGGAAATTATGACATGATCCGGGTGACTGTATTTTCTGATTAAAACACAAATAATAAGTTGATAATGGAAATATATCTGGGAAAAAACCCGTATTTGGAAATTGGCACATATATATATATATATGTATACACACATACACACACACACATATGTGTGTGTCTATTATACATACATATAATTATAAATTAGAAAATACTCAGAACTGAAATATTTGAAAATATGATATCAAGTATATGATATAAAAAATATATCAAAACATAATACCACATATGAACATTTGTGGGTAGCAAAGCAGTAATGTAAGTTTTCACTTTAAATGTTATTTTAGAACAGAAATTAATGAATTACATGGACAACACAAGAAAGCAGAAAAAATACAGCTGAAAAAAAAGAAAAAAAGAGAAGAGACCAAAGGCCTAAAATTACAGAGAAAATATTTAATGCCTTAGAGAGAAACACAAAATCAATAGCTTATTCTTTGAAAAGCTAATAAAATAGACAAATCTTTGGTAAGATTTCTCAAGGGAAAGAAACAACAATATTAGAAATAAAATGGGAGGGCATATCTGCAGATGTAGCCTAAATAGAAAGCAATAAGAAAATACTATCAATAATTTTGTGCTAATAAATCTACATACTTGAGGGAATGTATAATTTTCTAGAAAAAAATAACTTATCAAAACTGACTCTTGAATATAATACACCTGAATAGTAACCTCTTAACACACATTTATATACATATAAATCCCAAGCACTGCTCAGACTATTTCACAAATTCTACCAAACATTCATGAATCAGATCATTCCTATCATCTCCAACTGCTCTGGGAACACTAAAAGAGAGAAAGCTCCCTAATCCTTTGTTATATATTCATGTAAAGCTTGATCCCTAAATCAGAAAAGTATAATATGAGACAGGAAAATTATACATCCATCTCCTTTGTCCTCATAAATGTAAACTTCCTTTTAGACAGAGTAAGCAAAACCTAACAATGCATTTATTTAAATACATTTACCACATTACGGATTAAAAGAAGAAAAATCATATGATTACTCGAATGGATTCAGAAAAAAACGGGTAAAATTCAGCAACTTCTGATTTGATAAATACTCTTAGCAAACTAGGAATAAGAGTGATTTCCTTATCTTCATAATGAGTGTCTTTCAAAAAACCTATAACGAGCTACACATTACAAGAGAAATTTAAAGCAATCCCTTAAAATATGAAAATACAAGGGAAGAAGATGTCCACTACCCTGACTTAAACTGGAGTCTCACTCAGTACAAGACAAAAATAAAATAGAAAAATAAAAAGAGGAAAATCTGTCATTATTATTGATGATGATTATAAACATAGAGAATGCAAGAGAATCTGCAGAAAACTAGAAAAAATAAGGGCCCTCAGAGAGGTTGTGTGATAACTGATAATTATTCCAAAAGCAATAATTTGCCTCTACACTATCCAAAAAGAGAAAATGTAATTTTAAAAATGTAATATTAACTACAGCAAAAAATATAACATACTTGAGAATAAATCTAACAGTGCACAAGAACTTTTTAGAAAGAAATATTAAAATATTGAAAGATATTAAAGAGGCTCTGACTACATGGAAAGACATTACTGTATCCAGAGGTAAGAAGAATCAATAATAAAATGATGACAATTCTCTCATAATGCAGGCACAACATTATGCAAAGCATGACCCGTGATATGATTCATTACATTACAGTGCACCAAACACTTAGACATTGTTCTATTTTATATTTAAAATAATATAAATAATAGCCAAGTTAAGTTGTGTTTGTTTTTAGTTACCAAAAAATTGAGGGCCTTTTTTTTCTCACTAATTGATGCTGCTAGTGACATCATTTCACAAACATTGACAATATGATGTATAGCCTGAAGATAATATGCAATATTTTTAGGAAGTTTTCATTGGGGGATTTTTTTTTGAGGCAGGGAAGAGTATTATTGTTCAAATAGCATTATAAAGCATTCTTTCCTTTCACTCATTCTCCTACTCTAATCTGTTTGTTGAGTGCTCACTGTGCCTCTGCTCTCAGTGAGGCAGAAAAAACACGTTTTATTTTGCTATGTTGCATAGTCACTAAAGTTTATTCACTAAAATGAATAAAGTGAATAAAGCTTATTCACTAAAGTCACTAAAGATTATTCACTCTTCTACATGAGGCTGGATTTCTACCTGGTAAGGAGCAGAAGAGGTGCTAGCCAAGCATGGTCCATCTTAGCCTCAACTCCATTAGTCTAGAGAACTCTGTCCCATTCCCGAAGCTTCACAAAGAAAGCCATGGCTCAAGGCTAAGATGACAACAAGGCATAGGCAGGTTTCCTTGACTGCTGGAATCGAGCTTTTCTGCTTGGCACATAGACATAGCCGAGAAGCAGTACTCTTGCACAGAATTGGAACTTGTCTCCTTGTTAGATAGGCCCATAACTAGTGCTGTTAATTGGCTGTGGCAACAGCAGACTTGGGATCTTAGAATCCAACACTAGAGAGTGTTGTGAGCATTTTACTCTGTCTGTCTCATTGAAGCCTCTGTCTTCCACTTCTAAACATTTTTTGTCCTTTTCTTCCTCCGTTAACTTCCCTTTTCCCCTCATTCTCATCTGTGTAGTCTCTTTCCTGTCATTTTCACTCTATTTCATTATTTTCTTTTTTTCTCACTTCTCTCTCCTTCTTATCCTTATGTACTCTTTTTCTCTACTTCCTCGCCCACCCCATATACCCCAGTTTCTGGGTATATTCCCCTGCCTCCACCAATTTCCCTAGGTTCTCCCTCTCTCTGACTCTATTCCATAGTCTTCTAATATTCATTCTTCTAAAACTTTTCTATTGATCATCTCATGGAAACATGTAGGCCATCACTCTAACAAAAAGAAATAGCAACATTCCCAGTGCGGCAGATGCATGTTAATGGAACAGAAACATTATCCAGATGAAGAGTCTGTGCTCCATTTACCTCCAAGCCTCCTCTTCTCTTGGCAAATGTGTTTCTTTATTTTCTTTTTTTGTGTAGGCAGAAAACATTTTGGATAATACCCCAGAGATTATTTATCATGAATTAGCCCAATTCAGTTTTTACTGCTGTGTTTTTTATTGTCTTATAGTTAAATATTGGCTTAGCCATGAATCCAGAAACTCTCACTGGAGCTCTATATCCAAGTTACTTTATCAATAAGACTATTACACAAATAACTGAATATTCATATGTGCTTATGAAAATCAGAATTACTTATGTGAACCTCAAGAAATTTAAAAAATGATTAATCTATTGATTTCAGAGGGAAACAACGTCCAGGCTGATCAATTTGGAGAGTCATTATCATCTTTGTGTCCTTAGTACCTACCACGGTTCTTCGCACCTAATGGAATTTCAGTAAGTGCTTGTTAGAGTGAATATTGGTTTTCATCCAATGTATCCTCCTGGGATCCCTAAATACATAACCAAAGGGGTTTCATATGACTACATATTTTACACTTCTATAACAAGAAACAAAATTTGCATGTAAAAGATTAACATGACTGAATTATTTCTTGGTATTTGCAAGGCACTTGACAGTTTTTATGAACTGGCTATTCATCTTGAAAGCTCTACGGAAAAGGGATCTTTAGAAATTTACCGATGCAAAGCCCAAGGAAGAAAAATGTGCATCGATCCTAACAAGGAACAGTTTTCCCCGGAGTTTAAAATAGATATGGGAGTTTAAAACGTAGGGAAAATCATCCATTGCGACATAGAATACAAACCTAGCTTTTCTAAGAAAGAGTATGAACAAATGGTATGAGGAGGAAAAAAAAAAAAAGTACTGAAGTAAACTCAAGTGACCTCAAGAGGTCTTTGGGCTTCACAGTTCACTTGGCCACCCAGCTTTCTCCCAGTTTTCCTCTAGAAACCCAAAGACTTAGCAACTTAATAGCGAAGCCCAGTGCCAGATTACCCGGTGGACACTGTTAACCCATGTTGGCAGCACCGGCAAATCAGAAACACAAAAATTATTTGTTAAAAAGTGATATTTCAAAAAGAATTTTAAAATAGGCACCCCAGAAATCAAAATCCTCTTAGTCACCTTTTTCTCTTATAGTTTAGAAATTGTTTTAAATTCTGAATTGTAGATAGCAGGGTTTGAGGAAGCCTCAGTAGGTGATGATATAGGGTCTCTAAAAGACCAACCCAGGCAGGATTTAGTTATAAAGTTTGGCAATTTGCTTGATTCTTGGCTAAAGTTTTTACACCTTTTGAGTAATCATACACGTAGGCAAAAATAATAACTCTATAAAGAGAGCAATCAAAACAGCCATAAGTATTCATCTAACCCATATTGAATACCACACATAATCATTACAGCACAGTTAAAAGTATTTCGTGCTCATAATGATGCTCAGGACTATTTCTGACCCTTAGCTCTCTCCTCCCCACCCTGCCACTATCAAGCTAAGACTGGAGGTTTGTTAGCTAATGCTTATCTGAGTTTCTCACTGGACCAAGATGGTAAGGAGGAAGGGAGCAGCACAGAGTCAGGTAGAACAATGGACTTAGGTGTGAGACAGATCTCACTTTAAGTCCTGGCTCTCTTATTAGCTGTGTAATCCTAGGGAAGTTTCTTAAAGCCCCTGATCTTAAAATAGAGACAGTAATACCAACCTCATAGAATTGGTGGGAAGATTAAAGAGATAAAATATGTGAAGACCTAGAAAATATGGGAAAGCTGCCTCAGTACAATAAGTAGGTATTCAATCAATGGTAGCTGCTGCCACACAGTCATTACAGCTCAGTTTCCTAGATCAGAAATTATTCATTTATTCATTTAATACCTATTGTGCACATATCATTAGCCAAGTACTCTGTTAGGTGCTGAAATGGGTTATAGATTTTTCCTGATGTGGGGGAAAAGGTGATATGGAAACTGGAATTGAGAAAAAGATATGTAATGTAATAGGAAGTTGCTCTGAGTTCCTTGACAGAGAAGGCTAGATATTCCTGCTTCTCTAGTCTTAGCTTGATAGTGGCAGGGTGAGGAGGAGAGAACTAAGGGTCAGAAATGGTCATGAGCATATGAAAAAGATCAAAGGGTCTGTAAAGTTGATGAACCTATGACAAGGCAGAGTTAAAAGAGGTATTTCTATTTCATGCAGTTTCTCTATTTTGAACTTCTCTCACAAGGAGTTTGCTCTATTCATTTACATGCTAAAACCTGGCCTTTACTAAGGTTGTTTGGACCTCATCTCCAAACAAAATATGTTGGGGAGAGAAATCAAAGTAGTTCTCGCCTCTCCCTACAGCAGAGGAGAGTCTGCAAGTTTTATTTTTTCCCTCCTCTGTCCCCATTATGAGATAATTCTACTCAGAACAGTCCAGTTGAAATCAAGAAGTATATGCCTACCTGTAATATAGCCAGAAATATGACCCATTGAAGTTTTTTTTAACATTTGTAATCAAATGCCACAAGAAACTATAGACTGTGCCAGCTATTACAACCTTACTGTGAATGTGTTTATTTCTCTACTTTCTCCATAATTCTTAGCCAATAGTTGAGGGAATGAAAGTTTTTCCAGAGATGATAGGCTTTAATTCTCCCATGAGAAACCTGAAAGCTCTAGTTATCTCAGTGTGGAAGGTGGAATAATGGCCCTCAAATATATCCACATCCTTATCCTTGGAAACTGTGAATATGTTAGCTTACATGATAAGAGTGATTGTGCAATGTGATTAAATTAAAGATCTTGAAATGATGAGATGATCCTGGATTATGCAGGAGGGCTCAGTCTAATCACTTGAGTCTTAAAAACTGAAGAACTTTTCTTAGCTGTGATAAAAGGAAGAGATTCGACTATGGAAGGAGGGTCAAGGAGATACTAGACTGCTGGCCTTGAACATGGAGGAAGGGAGCCATGAGCCAAGGAACAGGTGGAGCCTCTAAAAGCTGGAAAAGGTGAAGAAACAGATTCTCCCCTACAGCCTCCAGAATGGCTGCAGCTATGTCAACACCTTGATTCTACCCCAGTAAGACCTGCATTGGAATTCTGGAACTGTGAAGTAATACATTTGTGTTATTTTAAGCCAATAAATTTATGGTAAATTGTTAGAGTAGCAATAGAAAACTAAGTCACAGCAGGGCAAGAAAGTGAGAACTTTAGGTAAGGAGGGAGGAAAGAAATTCAAGGCAGACCAGTGGGAAGGTGAGAGGAGACAACCTCCGTCCCTCGTCCAGAGACTGTACAGTAAAACACCATGCTGCTGCTATGGACAAAATTAGAAGCCGGGTATTAAAATATAATAAGTCGTGTTCACATGCTTGCTTACTTTGAAAAAACTTGATATTGCATTCCAGGGCATTTCTTCGCTAAAGATCTCTCTTCTTAATGTATATCACTATTTCTGTTTTATTACTTTCCTAGAACTTCTCATGAGGTATCACCATTTTAATTCTCTTCTGGATTATTTTTGATACTTTCTTTTATATTAGAATATAAACTCCCTTATTCTGCATTAGACTGTAAGGTCCAAGACTCAAAGGACTATGCGTGTCCCTTCATCACTGTATTTCTAATACGGCAGAAGGAATGGGGCAGAAGACAGACTTCACATCTGTCTTCTGAGCCTGCTGTCTGGACACTCCAGGCGGCTACTGTCCTCTTAGCCCACGCAGACTACCATGGTAGTCTAAGGAAGATGGGTGTGGACAAAAAAGGAAGTTTGTCCTTAAGTATTTCATAATCAAGAAATTGATTTAGTTACGGCAGCTAAATCATTTATTAAAGTTCATTTTGTTTTATTCTTTGGGCTAAACTTAGTTTTCAGATATGTGTACCACCAAGTGTTAACTTTTAATATGACTGTGGAACAATTTTGAGAATCAAAAAACCAAAATAGTCACCATACAAGGGTAAGACTATATCTGGTTTTATTCAGTGAATCAACTTGATATACAAAGTTCTTGAAAATTTTAAGGAAATTGATCCTAAGGGGAACACGAAGGCCAGTAGATTGGACTAGCCAAAGGTCATATATAAAAAGACTGGGTGGAGTTGGAAAACAATCTAGGACTCATGATTTTTAGTTTAGAAGTTTTTTTTTTTTTTTTTTTTTTTTTTTTGCCTTGTTTTCCTTAAGCATCTTCTTTCCCAGCAGGCCCATTTGAAAGTGGGCGTGACCCAGATAAATCCTATTTTTTCCAACCCTCTCCATCGACTCCTCCAAAAAATATATCTATATTCATGAAATCAGGTGAAAATATTTGTGCGCCTCAGTTCTTATAATCACCACTTAGTCAAGTGGAGAGGTGGGAAGAGGTCCTTCCTCATTTGCTGCCCATCCCAGCAACCTGGAGCACGTGCCAGAAGGCGCCGCTCAGTGTTGCCCAAGAGGCCCATGTTTAGTCCTTTAAAAGATGTCCAAGAGTCAGACCCACCCACAGGAACTAGGTTTATTGCCCTTTCCTTCTTCATCTCTTCTCTCCATTTCCTCCCTGTCTTCTTACTGAAATCTCATGGTAGCCCTTAGACTATGGTTGTGGTCTCACCCCTAATTCAGCTCTTGGCCTTGCTCTGTTCTAATATCCAGAAACTGATTCTGGCCTTCCTGCATTACTTCCCTTCTTGCATCCTAGACAAGGCTTGATATTCATCTCTGGCTTCCCAGCCAAGGACGAGTTTGCTCCAAGTTTTAGTCTTATTAACTCAGCATGTGACAGGCTCTGTGTGCTAGGGACATCTCTCTGTTTTCTTATTTTTCTTTGTTTTTTCACCTCCAGTGATAATTAATGGATGGGGTACTCATAATAGAATTCTCCTCTTTTTTTTTTTTTCCTTTTAAAAATGTTTTCTTCTTAGAAACCCGAAATAGAATGGAGGTGACTGAGGGCTGCAGGGAGGGTGAAAAAGGGAGTTGTTGTTTAATGAGTATGGAGTCCAGATTTGTAAGATCTGGAGAACTACAGAACTATAGTTGACCCTTGAACAACATGGAGGTTAGGGATGCCAATTTCCCCTCCCCACTCCGTGCAGTCAAAAATCCACATATGACTCTCCCAAAACTTAACTACTCTCCAAAAACTTAACTACTAATCGCCTACTGTTGACTGGAAGCCATACTGATAAACTGTCAGTTAACACATATTTTGCATGCTATATGTATTAGATACTGTATTCTTACAATAGAAAGTAGAGACAGAAAATATTATTAAGAAAATCATAAGAAAGAGAAAATATTTTTACTATTCATTAATTGGAAGTGGATCATCCTAAAGGTGTCATCCTCATCATCTTCATGTTGAGTAGGTGAAGTAGGAGGAGGAAGAGGAAGAGGAAGGGTTGGTCTTGTTGTCTCAAGAATGGCAGAGGCGGAAGAGGTGGAGGAGGTGAAAGGAGAGACAGGAGAGGTAAGCACACTTGGTGTAAACTTTTTTTTTTTTTTTTTTTTGAGACAGAGTCTCACTCTGTCACCCGGGCTGGAGTGCAGTGGCACAATCTCGACTCACTGCAACCTCTGCCTCCTGGGTTCAAGTGATTCTCCTGCCTCAGCCTCCCAAGTAGCTGGGACTACAGGCACGTATCACCATGCCCAGCTAAGTTTTCTTGTATTTTTAGTAGAGACAGGTTTTCCCCGTGTTAGCCAGGATGGTCTCAATCTCCTGACCTTGTGATCTGCCTGCCTCAGCCTCCCAAAGTACTGGGATTACAGGGGTGAGCCACCGTGCTCAGCCCACTTGGTATAACTTTTATTGAAAAAAACTCATGTATAAGTGGACCCACACAGTTCAAATCTGTGTTGTTCAAGGGTAAATTATATATTCACAACAATGTGAATATACTTAACACTACTGAACTGTACAGTTAGAAATAGTTGAATTTTATGTTGTGTGTATTTTTATCACAATTTTCTTTAAAAAGACATTTTTAAAGACGTTTTCTTCTGGAGCGCTGCTCTTTATGCTTTTGAGTGTTGAATTGGGCACCAAATTTAATTAAAAGCACCTGGATTATTTCAGAAATAAAACCTACCAAATAGACCTATCTTTGGTATTTCTGAAATCATTATTTCTCACTTTACAAACTCTCCCCAAAATATGGAAGTATACATCACATGAATAATAGTTAAGAATCAACTAAAGACTGCTAAACCCTGGCAGAAATTCAAAGATAAATTGCACACAAGCCTTACTTACAGAAGTTTATACTCTTAAAAAATAATAGCAACAATAGAGCTGCCATTTATTATGATTACTCTGTGCCAGGAACTAAACTATATGCTTTGTATACATTATTTTAAAAACTCTTTTAACAGCCAAATTAAGTAGGTAATTTTTCTCCAATTCTACAGTCTTTTAGTAGAGATGATATATACCTACTTGGAAAGCAAACACAGGACTAAGCACTATTGAAAATGAGACTAATGTATATTAATGTCTGTGTGCCAAGTAGAATGCTGAAAAATCTTACAGATGACATTTTATCTCCATTTTACAGATAAGAAAATTGAGGCTCAGCCAGGTTAAGAGAATTGCCAAAGGCCACTTAGCTAATAAGACACAGAGATGGAATATGAAACTGGCGTCTGGCTGATCCTCAAGGCTGCATGAATCTTTCTGCCCCACCATGCAGCCTTCCTGTACAGCGATAATACAAGTTAGAAAATGGTTAAGTGTGTTAGGAATTCTATATGAAATAAGGAGGAGATAAGAGAAGAAGCGATTTACCTCTAGCTGGAGTTGGTGAAGAAAGAAAAGTAATCTAAAAAAAGAAAAAATATAAGCAAAGAAGCAGAATGAGGAATGTAGAGTTTGTGTATGGTAAACAAGCAGTCGAGCTGGTTGGAATCTTCCAGGCAAGAAGCAGAGCAATAGGAGATCAGACTGAAAAGCCACACAGGCTGGGCACGGTGGCTCACGCCTGTAATCCCAGCACATTGGGAGGCCGAGGAGGGCAGATCACGAGGTCAAGAGATCGAGACCATCCTGGCCAACATGATGAAACCCATTCTCTACTAAAAATACAAAAATCAGCTGGGTGTGGTGGTGGGCGCCTGCAATCTCAGTTACTCGGGAGGCTGATGCAGGAGAATCGCTTGAACCTGGGAGGCGGAGGTTGCAGTGAGCTGAGATCATGCCACTGCACTCCAGCCTGGGCGACAAAGGGAGACTCCATCTCAAAAAAAAAAAAAAAAAAGCCACACAAAAGCCTGGGCCTGTGGGACCCTGATGTTAGTCTAAGGGGTCTGGACTTCAATACCTACATGGTGGAGAACCATTAAGATTTTGCATGCAGAGAAATTACAAGACTGACTAAACCCTGTGCTTTAGGTATATTCATCTACCAAAAGTGTCTAAAATGAACTGGGGAGGGTTTAAGAGAATGTGGGAAAAAAATAATGAACTGGAGAGGGGTTAAGAGAATGTGGAAAAAAGAATAGCTAAACTCATTCTCTCTCCTTAATTTTATCTTGTTTTAGGTTAACATTGGCCTTACATTGAAAACATGTCCTCAACAAAATCGAGGATTGAATAGCTCATTTGCCTGAAGCCATTTGTTTTTACATAAATAAATATAATTTTTTTAAACCTTTCCTCCCAAAAGTCTGTAGGTTTAAAACACAATTTGAAATTCCTTTTCCAGAGAGCAATCCAATTTGGCTTTTGTTGTTTCTAGTCACATATTATATGATTTTATTTTTTATTGAAAGCCTTTAGAATGGCTCACAGATGTTGCAGCTAAAATAGATCCTC
The DNA here is from genome assembly GCF_029289425.2 of Pan paniscus. Lineage (NCBI taxonomy): Eukaryota > Metazoa > Chordata > Mammalia > Primates > Hominidae > Pan > Pan paniscus. The sequence goes on from NC_073263.2 coordinate 75,155,814, forward strand.
CTGGAACTATTTGGTTTGAGAAAATCTCTGTTGCCATGGATTAAATTAACAGGAGATCTCTTGTTTAAAATTTAAGGATATTTTCATATGTAGGAAATAATATTCCCTTAAATTTATATAAGGCAGTCATGGGGGCAAGTTACATTGGGAAGGCTAATCAGGAGTCTACATCATTGCACTTAAAGTTGAGCTATGTCTGTGTTCATATTAGAGACCATCTCCCCCAAGAGAAAAGAGATCAACCAGGCTAATTTTTTTTTTTAATAGAGTCTTGCTCTGTCGCCCAGGCTGGAGTTCAGTGGCATGATCTCGGCTCACTGCACCCTCCACCTCCCGGGTTCAAGCAATTCTCCTGCCTCAGCCTCCCGAGTAGCTGGGATTACAGGCACCTGCCACCACGCCCAGCTAATTTTTGTATTTTTAGTAGAGACGGGGTTTTGTCGTGTTGGTCAGGCTGGTCTTGAACTCCTGACCTCAGGTTATCCACATGCCTCGGCCTCCCAAAGTGCTGGGATTACAGGTGTAAGCCACTGCACCTGGCCTAATATTTTAATAAATTAAGAAATTTGTGTTCCTACTTGGTCAATTATACTGGAGAAATACAGTTATTAAAAACATCTATGGCTTAAATTATACATGTGTATATGCTGAAACTTAACAGACAATTCACCATTAGAAATAACTGAACAAAATGTTATCAATTTTAAATATCAGTTAAACATCAGCCAAGCCCTGCCCAAACTGACTTTGGAAGTAGGCAACACCCAAAAAGAACTCCTTGGTCTTCCCTTTCTCTCTTCCCCTTAGTGAGCTTGCAACTAAGCTCGAGTCTTCATTGTCACCCACCTATGAGGGACTTACACATCTACCTCTCCAATTCTGGTGCATTCTTAAGACCCAAATCGACAATATTCTATTATGAATCTTCCCATGAGGCACTTGACACTCAAGATATCCAAACCAAATTTACTATTTTATCCACAGCACTGTTGCTCCATATCTTGTGCCCAAAGCAGGATCTCCACATCAACAGTTTCTGGATTGTATTCCAGAACACTATACCCCAAAAGATTAAATTATAAAAGAGATTTATGGTCAAATAAGTCTGGGAAATTCTACATATTATATAACACTTGTTTGGAGGTTTTCAATGAAAATTAAACTTCTAAAAGCTCTTAGATCTCCAGCAGTAGAAAGCATGTTTATTTTGTTTATCCCAGTATTTTATTTGATGTTTATCCCCTTTCTTGCATCACATCCATTAACATTCTGAAAAACTAGTGTTTGCAAAAGATACTTTTAGACAGCCACTGTAGATCATTTTCACTCCTTCTATCCCCTAGCCACTAATAAAATTCATCTCCTTGTGTAATTGGACATAAGAGCATGTCTCGAGTCAGGCTGCCCGAATTCATTTCCTAACTTCACCACTTACTATTCATGAGATGTGAGCAAGTTACACAATCTCTCCACTCAGTTTTTAGATCTTTGAAATGGTTCCTTCTTCTTAAAGCATAGTAAGGATTACATGAAATAATCCATGGAATGCACTTAAAACAGTGCCTGAAACATAGCACCCACTTAATAAATGTCCATTGTTATTACTATTATTGTTACCTCTAAAATGTCCCTCAAACATTTGCTATTTCCTAATGCCTTTGACACTTCCATAGTTTAGGTACTTATCACTTCTTTCCTGGACCATAAATAATAGAAATTTACACTTAGCTTTGTTCTTGATAAATTTATCAAATGTTTTCTTGTATATTATCCAATTAACCTGAAAAGTATTTAATTTATTCTAATCACAGACTCTCTACTTTGCAATTCATTCACCACACTGCCATTTAATGCTTTTAAAACACAAATCTAATGATGCCATTCCTATGCTCAAAAACCCTTAATGATCCTCCATTATGTATGCAATAAAGGAAAGTAACAACTCCACCTCATGGTAGATACACCCCTGACTTCACACTTCACCACATAGTTTTATAATCTGGCCACACTGCACCAGTCTTCAAGTTTAGAATAAACAATGAACTTTCAGATCACCTGCTTTGACTGTTTTGTTTTGCCTTGAATACACTTCTTTCCTTCTTCTACTTGTTAGAAATCCTATTTGTTCTTTAAGTTTTGCTTAAAATTTCATCTACTCTATGATATGTTTCTCAATTCTATATTGCTCATTCTTTTCTTGATTCTACTGTATATGTATATATACTGCATATATACATATAGTCATATATTTATGCTACATCTCACAGAACTAATTATCCAGAGACTCTTATCTATGTTAAAATGTGAGCTCAATGAGAGGAAATGTCTTATTTGTTCTTTTATACTTTAAAAACCAAACACAATATCCTTACAAATATTAGGTGCCCATATAAACATTTATTGACTAAATTTTCCTATGTAGAAGGCTTCTTACCATTCATTGGTGTATATCACATCTTAAGCAAATATTACACCTAAAGGAGTCATATGGTTGATAATTCTCCTGCCAAAAGTTTCCACTCTTTACAAAAGAAATAAAAATGGGATGCCTTTAACAGGGATGTGAGCCAGTATCTTTAAGTAAAAACAGTCACATGGAACTTTTGCAAAACACGCCTACAACACACACCTGTGTCCACCAACCTACCCAGGATTCTGACTTCTTGAGATATTACCATGTTTTCCTTGGGATTATCTTGGAATAAATATAAAGGCCAATTAATATACTGGTGCTATAAGCATATTATATCTTCATTTTTCCGATGAAGGCTACCTGGTTGGCTCTTGGAGAGGTGATCTAATCTATAGTCTCACTCCCTAATCTAAGTTCACTTTCAGGTCAGATGTCCCCAGTTTGTTTCTGATTCAATGATCTCATCTCCTTCAAGGGAGCTACTCATCCTTCAAAGGACTGCTATTAAAAAATCACGCTGGCGACTTACCTTACCTACTCCAGAGGAAATTTTCCAGCTCTGAAGTACAGTATTCCCTCTGTGTATTATTCTCCACAATTTCTTCCCTGGCTCTTGATTGGTCTTGGAAATACTGGCTAGGAGTAGCAGGAATAACTCTTTCCTAAACCTTCCATTTTCCTACAAGTGCATTTAATTAATCTGTTTCCCAAAGAAGTTTAAATGCTTATGCTTGAAAGCATATTTTCAATGTTTTTCTTACTTTATGACTGCCACGGGACTTACGTATCAGATTTAATTAGGAGACATCTATGGGGCATAAAAAGCTCGGGGCCAGTGTTGTCCATCACACTGTCTTTGTTTATCCTAACCTTTACCAAATCACATTTATTATGCACAATCTAATGCACTGGACTTCTTAGCCATTACTGCTTCCCATGACTTGGATAGTTGGATTCCATCTTGTCGGTTAATAATAAACTATTATCTATCCCTATTATACCTCTGCCAAGAGCTTTTCTCCAGAAATTACTTTATAGTTATTATCTAATCTTTATAAAACCATGGAGGAAGTTTTCCCATCTAACAGACGGTAAATGATTAAGGAGCAGACAGTTACAGAGCAAGGTGACATGGCAATTAAGTGATGGAATAATACTGAGTGTTCCCAGTGTTAATTTTCCATGGTTTAATCTGCAAACCTCATAATATTATCTGAGTTTAAGTTTGTGTAGAATGGCCTCACTTTCCATACAAATCATTAACTGGGATTAAAAAAAAATGAAAAGATGCATAGGAATGTATGGAAGAGAGTTAAAAAGTAGTCTTTAGAGGGCTATGTGCTGATTTCATTATTGTTGTTCACCAAGTCTGGCTAGGATTCACATATTTATTGAAACAATCACTTGATTACAAAAGCAGTTACAACCACAGGAATAATTACGTACATAAAGTTATTATGACATTATTTAGAAATTTTGTATATTACCAAAATAATTTTGAAGGACCTATTTTACCTTTTCTAAGTTAAGAAATGTTTTAACAATATTTTCCTACAATGTTTGTATTCATTTCAGTAGTATACTCTATCTTTTATTAATAATTTGTTATTGAGTAGCAATTAGATGGAAGAAGTGAGAAAAATGCTTGATCTCAGGATATTTTCAGATTTCTGATGGCTAGTAATCATATTAATACTTTTTGCATAAGTAATAAGTGCATAGATAGTAAGCACTCAAATTTTTTACGTTTTAAATAATTTTTTTCAGATTCAACATGTTGTTTTTTTCTAAAAGCTTAAAGAGCCTAAAATTACCTTGTATCTTAGAGTTTATAATAACTTATCCCTTCACATTCTACAAGTATTTTTAAACTTTGAATACTTCATTAGGTATTGGAGCATATGCCCACCAGAATGTAAGTCCCACAATAGAATGTAGCCCCTATGAACAAAGGGATTCGGTCATTGGTGATGGATACCCAGTATCTAAAAATGTGCCTAGACGATAGTAGGTGCTCAACAAATATTTGCTTTCTGGAGGGAGACAGGGTTATAAAGGTGAATATAATTATTTCTCTAGCTTCTAGGGTGCCTGAGGACTTTGGAGATGGATCTACTGTTGCTGTTCAAGAGCAAACCAATTTTCAAAATAAATTATTTCAGTTCTTTCAAACCAACAAAATTTTGGTGTATGCAGTCATCTGATAATCATGCATATGATTTTATTATGTAAACATACATGATGAAGATAGGAAAAGGTTCTGTCTTCTCAGATGCATTTTCACCCCCTGTCAGTCTTGCGGCTCTGGAGCTTTCCACTCAGCGTGGCAAACAGCCACAGTACAATAAGGTCATTCATTGCTCATCTCTGACTGTCCAAATAGATTTTTTTTTTTAAGAAAACTCACTGTGAGGAAAATAGATTTGAAAGTCAGTCATTGCCAAGAAAGATAAACTTTTCTAAACTTTCTTAGTTCCTGCATATCATAACAACGGCTAGCCTGGCTGACCTGACTACAGAGTGTGCTGTGACCTCTGCTCACCAAGAACCCTGTTGTCTTCTTTTTTCTGGATCCACAGTGAAGCTCCATTCTCAGCCTCCCTTGAGGTCAGGTGTGACCCTGTAGCCGAGTTCTAGTCAATGGACTGTAAGTTGAAGTGCTATGTGCCCCTTTCAGGCCATGTTCAAAAATATGCCGCATATGTTCCCCCCTTCTTCCACATGTCTGGATGTCTGGGATGAAGGAAACCCCCGGGATGACCTTAGAAGTTACAGGTTGAGTCCCTGAATGACTACCTGGAGCTTAATAAAAAATATGGCAGCTTATTTTCCAAAACGGCTGCCATCAGTTCCTTTCTTACCTATGGGAACATGCCATTCCCCATCAGAATATGGAGTCTACTCCTCCCCTCCCTTTAAATTTAAGCTGACCTCATTGACCTGACTGTTCAATAAATGAAGTACCATTGTGATGCTACCTTAAAACTCCCATCTAGGCTTCCTGGAACCTAGGCACTCTACTGTTTGGATCTAAGGAGCCCTGTTAAGAGGCTCCCGAAAACCAGTATCAACTTGCTCACCCCCATGGGTAAATTGTCCTGGAAGGACATCCTCCAGTCCCAGTTGAGCTTCCTCATCTGAGATCATGCAGAGCAGAGAAGAACTGTGCAATAGAGCCTTTTCTGAATACTAAATCCACAAAATTCTGAAATATCATAAAACTAAGTATTATTTTGAGCTGCTAAGTTTGGGGTAACTTATTATGTATTGGTAGAAAACTGAAACACTACCTTACCTCCATCCTAAGACCACTCTGGAATGTATATGTGTTTAAGAAATTATCTATTATTTTGAGCCTAGATATTTAGGTGTAATTGCCATTACAGAAAGAGGAGAGGTATGCATTTCTTTTCTAGTACAAGTATTGTGAGAAGAGAAAAATGGACAGAGTGAGAAGAAACAGTGAGATGCAAACTATTCCGGCCTTTCCTCTCTGGATTGAAAGTTCAAGAAGTGATGAAAAGCATTTGAAATACACTGAGGAAAACAAGAGGGCAGGAGAGCTTCTGCCAAACTTCCCATTAGGATCTGAGAGGAAATCCCCTTGTAGACTATCTATTGCAATCTTGGGGTGCAGCGTAGTATTGCCTGTAAGAAGAGGGTTTGCACACACACACCACAGCATTGAGTCATAAGTGGAATTTATAGAGCCCTGGAGTTCTCCTCTGTCCTTGGAGTAGGGTGGCACACAGTTGGCTGAGAGTTGGGATGAAGAACTTTGGCTGGAGTGGCCCTGATGGGGCAAAGAGTTGATAATGTCATGAGCTGGAGAATTGACAAGGACAAATTTGGAGTGATAACCATATCCATAAAGCAAGTAAGAGGAGCCACATCTTGATAGAGTGTGGCTAGGCCCTGTCAAGCTGAGGAACCAGCCCACAAGTTACACAAGCATCAGACCCCAACAGCAGACACCAAGACTATGCAGCGACATGAGGCCAGGACTAGTTAGGCAACATTTGTCTCCACTCCAGACATAGCCCAAAGCAATCGGGGACCCAGGCTCCCCTCCACCACCACGAAGTTGCTGGAGCCACACTTCCCTCTGTGTCCCAACACTGTCCTTAAGAGGAGCAGAAGAGAGGTCAGAAAAAAAAAGTCAATGCTCTCATCCAAATGAGATTGAGAATTTGTCTAAAGAGACTTTAAGTTATTTGATCTGAAAACACTGAATTGGGCTGTGCATTGTGGGGACTTAGGAAGGAAATCAGATCCGTTAAAGGAAAAAATAAAGAGAGCCCATTTTTCTTCCTACACATTGGAGTATAGTTCGAGTGTATTTGTGACCCCACTGAACTATTAGGTTGGTGCAAAAGGAATTGTGATTTTTGCCATTAAGAAATCGCAATTACTTTTGCACCAACCTAATATATAGTCATTTTTACTTTCTAAATAAGTAAATCAAACCGTGAACATCAGAATTATATCCATGACACAGCAGACATTAAACCTTTATTCAAGCTCAGGTCAGTGAGTTTTCTGTAGACTCTGCTGCCTCCTATCCCATATTCTATATTTATTATCATGCTTGTGACTTAGACCTCAGATGTAAACCTTGAACTTAGTTTTGAGATCTAGCTATAACTGTAATAGGGGAGGGAGACAAAGAGTAAATGGTGCTTTCAAAGGATTTACCACACACACACACACACACACACACACAGAGTCACATAAATCTGAACAGCAAATATTTTCAATGTATTTACACACACAGAGGCAAACCCTGCAGAGTACACGTGTGCGGGTGCATTAGATGTATCATTAGATGTAAAGAATTTATTTTGCATACCTGTCCTGTGAAATGATGGGTACCTGGAGATTTTTGTTAGGCCTAGGGTACTTGTTGTCCCTGTGCTTTATGGAGGAATGTCTGAAGAGGATTGTGATTTGTTTGCCAAATACTCACCTGGCGTCCACCACTTCTAGGAGGAAGTGAAGGGCTCTACACTGCTTTGCCCTTGCTGGGACACCTTTGGGGAATCTGAAAGCTCACGCTGAGCTAAAAGAGCATTTACAGGATCTATGATTTGCCTATGAGACTAACGAATGAGTGTTAAATAGCTGTTAAAAGTGTGATATCTTGCAGTATCATGTAGATTAGTTTCCCCGTCTAACTTTATAGGACTTGTTGACATTCTGTCTAAAACTTATATGGTGCTGGTGGGCTCAACAGAGTAAGAGTGATTCTGTTTATGTGGGGCTGAAACAAAGAGGGTTCCAGCAGTTCTTGGCTGTATATGAGAAAGTGATAACAGTAGCAACCCTCAGAAGATTTGGCTATAGGGAAGCACTATTGCCAACCATTAATTGAAGGAGCCCACACGGAGGGGAGCAGTGATCACAGGTGCTGTAAGGGGGCACCAGTGAAGTGACTAAAGAGAATCACAGAAAGGCAACCCCTACAGAGGATTCTTCCCTACAGTTCTCTTTCAGAGTGAGTTACTCTTAATAAAAAGAAAGTTGGGCCAGGCATGTTGGCTCACACCTGTAATCCCAACACTTTGGGAGGCTGAGGCGGGTGGATCACCTGAGGTCCAGAGTTCGAGACAAGCCTGGACAACATGGTGAAACCCTGTCTCTACTAAAAATACAAACATTACCTGGGCGTGGTGGTGGATGCCTGTAATCCCAGCTACTCAGGAGGCTGAGGCAGGAGAATCACTTGAACCTGGGAGGTGGAGGTTGCAGTGAGCGAAGATAGTGCCACTGCACTCCAGCCTGGGCGACAGAGCAAGACTCTATCTAAAAAAATAAAAAAGAAAATCAATCCACTTTTTCTACTTAACATAAGTATGGGGGGAAAGGGGAAATTTCTTATCAAAAAAAATAGTGGACATAGATGCTTAGAAACTCCAAACTGAAGTTTCTGTCAACACAGAGACTCTGCCCACAGCTTCACAGACTTAGGAGTGAACTTAAGGAAAGAGTGTTACAGAAATATAAGGGGATGAGCAGTAAATGACTGCTCTCACAATCTTATATTAAAATCAGCAGAACTTCAGTTGATAGTCCTTTTCTTCTCCATTTGAGGTACAGACTGGAAAACTGTTGAGATTGAAGGCCTTATTTTGAACAAATTGCTTGCATCTGTGAAAAGATTTTGTAACATTATCACTCCTGGGAGAAGCAGACACCCAATCTTTTAAGAAGCCCCAACAATCATGAAAAAAGAGACCAGGATATAAGGGAGGCATGTTTAGGTGATCGGTTGGGTCTTGCTGTATTTCTTAGGTTTAAAAAGGTATGAAATTCATCTGCTAGAAGTACTCTCTGTGTCTCTGATCTTTGTTCTTAGATATAACCATAACTCTTCAGTTACACTGAATTGCTGCTCTCTCATTTATTCATTTTGCTATTCTTTCCCATAAACATTTTAAATGTTAAGTCAGTCAGGCCCCCAAATTCGTCTTGTCAGATACATGTTTTTCCCATGCTAATTCACTTATAACTCTCTAAGAAGATGGCATCTCCATACTAAGCACAAATGTACTTTTGTTACTTGATATAGGCAGACAAACCACTTGGCAAATCTGTCTCAATTTTTCTTCGTATTTAATATTTTTTGATCCAGTAGATCAATTTTAGAATGACAACTTGACTTAAGAAGGGATCTAGGAACAAAAGCAAAGTTACTTTTGGAGTGTTTTAATCTCACAGTAAGCAAAGAATCAAAATCAGATCTGAAAGATTTCTTTATTTCTATTTCAGCAGCTCTTTTATCAAACAAATCCCTATCCATATTTTTTACAAAGAATAAAGAAATTGGAAACAGCAGCTCTTCTGGAGTATGATGCTGGGATTTATTGAGTGGCTGGATTCTAGGATTATATTGGTTCTTAAGCTCCAGAGGACAGTGACCTTCAGAGTTCATTGCCGAAGGCAAATGTTCTCTAGAAGGGTCCTCTAAAAAAAAGAGCAAGTAAGCAGATTCAATCATTTTTTATGCAACTTCCTTTTGACCTTTCCCTTGGCAAACACATCAGCAAATTACATGTAGAATGGAAATGTGCTTGATCTGGTCAAATGACTTCCATTGATATTTTACTCCTCAATGTTTAAGGGAGAAATTGAGAGCATTGCTTATTTATTCTGATTACATATGGTAACAAGACTGTATAATATGGTTGTACTATAGAGAAGGACAGGTTTGATAACTAACTAGAAAGGCAATTTTAGGATCCATTGAAAACAAAAAGGGGCTTTCTGGCCCAGACAGGGAAGTAGATGGAAAAATAGAGAGCAAAAATATGGAGAGTGATTGCAAAAAGACTTGTTTTCTTGCACTCTGGGAACTTTACAGACTTTGGTCTTTCATGGGACATAGACTGTGTAGGCAAGAGCAATCTATCCCTTCCTAAAAGATAAAAAATGAAGCTACCACTGGATTAAACTGACAAGACAGGAGAAAGGACCAGACCAGTGAAGAAAAGAAAGCTGACAAAACGGGAGCTTAAAGGAGATTCCCAGCCACTTCTAAGACTTAACGAATGCAGTTTGATCTTAGGAAACTAAGGTCATGTGCTTGTTTGAAAAAACAAAGTAAATATCTTCAAGAAGAGTGAATACATTTTACAGACAGATTTCTCAGGAATTCCCAGTGTCTGTATGTAAACCTGTCCGTGAGTGTGGATATATCAAAAAGAGATGGATGACTAATGAGAATACGTACATCAAAAAAGAGATTAATGACAGAAATAGTCAACAAAGCAAAATTTTAAATAAATTTATTTGCTGCAAAATTTATTGATTCCCTATTATTTGCTCATTAAAAACACTTGGGACTCAAAACAAATTTGCTCTTTCAGGTAGTTTACATTCTTATGGGGAAAGATAGACAATTGACCACAGTAAATAAAATATATAATATGTAAGTTGATGAGAAGTGCTATGGAGAAAAGCAAAGTAGTTAGAAAAGTTCTCACTGATAAAATTATATTTGAGCTCAGACTGGAAGGAGGTAAGGGAACAAAGCCTGGGGATAAAAGGAGGTAAAATATTCGAGGCAGACAAAAGAAGCAGCATAAAGGCCCTGAGGTAGGGAAAGGTTTGGCACATTCAAACATGTTCAGAGTAAAATAGATGAGATAAGATGTAGAAGAAGTGAGATTTTCAAAAGGTATCTAGGAATCATATTATGCAGGATCTTGCAGGTTATGTATGTCAGTTACCTATTTCTTCATCACAAACTACCCCCAAGCCTAGTGGCAATAACAACCATTTATTTTGCTTACAAAATCTCTGCAATTTAAGCAGGGATTGGTGGAAAGAGCTTATCTTTGCTCTACATGGCATCACATGGAGCAGCTTGACTAGGGGCTGGAGCATCTGCTTAAATGATAGCTTAGTCACATCCTGGCAAGGTAGTGCTGGCTGTAATCTGTGATCTCGGCCAAAACTATGGGTTATAGACCTCATTCCTACTCTCTATTATCTCTTTCTGGGTATCTTGGGCTTCCTCACAGATTGGTGGCTAGTTTCCAAGTGTGAGCTTCCCAAGAGAGCAAGGAAGAAATGCATGGCACCTGTGACCTAGCCTTGGAAGTCACAGAGCATCACTTTTGATATACTCTACTGATCAAGTCTGCCTAAAGGTCTGTGCAGGCTCAATGGGAAGAGACATAGACCCCATTTCTTGATGAGGAAATGACAAAGCTCTAGAAAATATATGAGGCAAAAGATATTATGTGTCTATCTTTGGAAAATACAATCTGTAAGACCACAATAACAGCTTTGAAATTTACTGAGTGAAATGGGTGCCCACTGTAGTGTTGTCAGCAGAGGAGTGACTTAAATTTTCAACAGGTTGTTCAATCTTTTTGTTGAAAATAGATTGTAGAGAGCAAGGGTTGAAACAGTTTCAACAGTAAAGAGGCTATTGTTATAATGAGGTGAGATGTGAAAGTGACTTGGACCAGAGTTGTAACAGTGGGGATGGTGAGAAGTGGGGAGACTTTGAATATATTTTGAAGGTAGAGTCAACAGGATTTGCTGAGAGATTAGGAGTGGGGTGTGTGAGAAAGAGAGGAGTCACGTATAACTCCTTGACTCCCCTTCAGAGAGGATATCCCCTCCCTGCTATAAATGACTAGTTTTTATTAGACGTTGTCACCATTAAAACAATTCAAAAATGAATAAAATACCAAAATAAAACCTGTTTGAATGCAGCAGAAAGTTCCCAATGCAGCCAGGATCTGGGGATCCAACACGTCAAAGGGAAGGGAAACATGTGAAAGCAAGCCCAACATCTCATGCTACTTTTTCCTTTGAGTCATTTGCCAGTTTATGAATAGGGCATGTCTGAGAGCTCAGAAGCTGAGCAGAAACATGAGCCTAACTGTCAGAGAAGCTGGTCAAAGTTGTCAGGAATCTCAAGGGGCTAAAGAGACAAAAACTGGAGTTCAAGGCTGTCAATGTAGTCACGAGAAGAGGGAACAAGATCCCAGACAGTAGAAAAGTGCAAAAAAAGGTACACCAAAAAAGTGAGCTAAACATTTGGTGATGCTTTTCCTTTTAGGAAGATAGTTTCCAAAAGGCCTAGAGGCTGAGAAGAAAAAAACAAAAGTGACTGAGAGGCTAAGAAGTTAAGGAGAGCTCTTAAAAGTCTCATAATATTCATGAAGTCCAGAGCTTGCTAAGGATGATAGACCTTGATAAACAACCTAGACTTGCAGTAAATACCTGGTAGGGCTACACCTAGGAGTAAGAGAAACAGACTAGGATTCCCAAAAATTACAACTCAGCATAGAATCACCTTGATACCAGACTAAATTAGGATGATCTGCTTCTATTCTAACTGCCTGCCAGAAGCAGAAATACATTCTCCACATATCATGCAGAGCCTCTACAATTTTTCATAAACAATATTTATAATGTAATCAATAGTTGTCAGGTCCAGGTATACTAAAGGACAGGAGTAAGAAAAAAACAGACAATATAAATAGACCTATAGGTGATCAAGATTAAATTGATCAAAATAGACTTAAAAACACCTGGGTTTAGTGCATTCAAGATAATTGATGATAAAGTAAAAATTTCAGCAGAGGACTGAAAGCCATTGAAAAAAAGTAGAAAATCTGGAATTAAAATACAACAGATTTAACAAAGAACTTCAAAGATACATTTAATCAAATACTAAAAAGAGCTAAACAAGAATTAGTGAACTAAAAGACAAATCAGAGAAAAATGACCAGAGAGAGAGAGAGAGAAAGAGAGAGAAGATATAGCAAAGAATGTAAGAGACATAGTGTACATGGTCAAAGGGTCTAAACTGTATGTCATTAGATTCCTAATGAGAAGAATGAGAAAAAGAGAGATTATAGCAAAAATAACGGTGTTAAGTTTTCTAAAACTGATGAAAACCCTCAAGCCACTGATTCAAGAAATACTATGAATTCAAAAGGAATATAAAGAAAACTACAGAGTCACAACATAGTAAAACTACTGAAATAAAACAAAACAACAGTAAGAAAATGTTGAAAAAATAGCCAGAGATGGCCGGGAGTGGTGGCTCACGCCTGTAATCCTAGCACTTTGGGAGGCCAAGGCAGGCAGATCACCTGAGGCCAGGAGTTCCAGACCAGCCTGACCAACATGGTGAAACCCCATCACTACTAAAAATACAAAAAAAATTTAGCTGGGCATGGTGGTGTGCACCTGTAGTCCCAGCTACTCAGGAGGCTGAGGCAGAAGAATCACTTGAACCTGGGAGACAGAGGTTGCAGTGAGCCAAGATTGTGCCACTGCACTCCAGTCTGGGCAACAGAGCGAGTCTCCATCTCAAAAAAAAGAAAAAAGCCAGAGATAAAGAAAACAATAGCTATAAATAAGTTACCTTAGACAATAAAACCATATCTGATTTTTCAATAGAAACAATGTAAGCCAGAAGACAACGGAATCACATCTTTGCTAAAACAAAATAACTGCCTACCTAGAATTCTATACTTAGGGAAACAATTCTTTACAAATAACAAAGGTGAAATAAAGATAGTTTCAGACAAACTAAAGTGATGTCATATTAGCTATTAAACCCATATTTCCCCAAATCAAAATTCCTCAGTGTTATAATAGTAATTGTAACCACTGTACAATATTTATGGGAGATTGAGAAGTAGATTATTTGTGTTGAGAATATGTCTATTTTCATTCTTTTGTTTCATAAGGTCCTGTGCCATGGAAGCCTTGAATTCCAGTCCCCGTTACTTCTTCTGCTGCCAGTGGCTCCCATTTGTGTTCTCTCCTGTGGCATCGGATTCGATGCAGAAATGGGGTAAATGGCCATGTCCAAATATTTGTTCTTTACTTTGTCACCTGAGCCTTTAAGTAGCAATGCTAGTGTCCAGACTTGGAAGAGGTTTTACAAAAATAGCTCCCTCAAAATCTAACTCTATTCTTCCTTCCAGTGGAGCTTAGGGATAGTCTAAAAGAGCCAGGATAGGGTCAGATGCCACTACTTCTACTCATTTTACTCTCTTGCTTACAGATTTTACTCTCTTGCCTACAGATACCTGTGTACTCATCAGCTCCTATTCCTCCAGCTCAACCAAAGTTCTTTCAACAGTAAAAACCAATATGCAAAGAAGAGGAGGGAGAGATGGAGCCATCAAGCCCTCTTGGGCTCAGAATATGTGTGTGTGTGCGCACATACACAGGTGCATGCAGCTTTGCAATATAAGATTAAACTGTACAATGTTCTATAATCTCCATTTTTCCATTCACTATATTATGAACATCTTCCAAATCACCATATAGTTTTGTATAACACACATTTTGATGACTGAACAGTAATGTATTCTCCACAATTTGTATTACCAAATCTTTACTGATGGACACAAGTTATTTAGAGTTTTGATCATTAAAAACATAGCTTTGATAAACATTCATATATCTTTGCACCCTTTTCTAGTTATTCCTTAGGACAGGTTTCTAGAAGGCTATTTCTGTCACAAATATGTTCATTTTATAGATTTTAAAGTAAATTTCAGAAACACAAGGACATGAACAGACATTTCTCAAAAGAATAAAAACAAGTGGCCAAGAAATACATGAAAAAATGCTCAACATTACTAATCATCAGATAAGTGCAAATTTAAACCATAGTGAGACACCATGTTACACCAGTCAGAATAACTATTATTAAAAAGTGAAAAGACAACAGGTGTTGGTGAGGATGCAGAGAAAAGGGAACACTTATACACTGTTAGTAGGAATGTAAATTAGTTCAACCTCTATGGAAAACAGCATGGAGATTTCTCAAAGAAATAAAAATAGAACTGCCATTCAACCGAGCAATCCCATTACTGGTTATCTACCCAAAGAAAAAGAAATCAAATTTAAAAAGACACCTGCACTTGTATGCTCATTGCAGCACTATTCACAACAGCGGTCATGGAACCAACCTAAATGTCCATCATCAGTTGACTGGATAAAGATAATGTGGTGTATATACACCATAGAATACTACAAAGCTATAAAAAGAATGAAATCATGTCTTTTGCAGCAAGATGGATGTAGCTTGAGGCCATTAACCTAAGTGAATCAACACAGAAACAGAAAACCAAATACTGTACATTCTCACTTATAAGTGGGAGCTAAACAATGAGTACACAAAGCCATAAAGATGAAAATAATAAACACTAGGGACTCCAAAAGGGGGAAGGGTGGGAGGAGGGTGGGGATTGAAAATTTACGTATTGGTACAATGTTCACTATTTGGGTGATGGGTACACTAGAAACCCAGTCCCCAGCAGTATGCAGTATACTCATGTAGCAAACATGCACATATACCCCCTGAATCTAAAATAAAATAAAACTTAAATATATATAGATGAAAAAAGAAATATCCACAAGTAAAATTATATTTATTTACATTTCTGTAAATGATATATGAGAGTGCTTTGTTTTGTTCTATTCGCCAGCACAGGTTATTATGATATTCTGATCTTTGCTAATTTAGATACAAAATACTATTTAATTGCCATCTCAATTTATATCTCTTTGATTACTAATATAGCCATTCTTTTCATACTATATTTGGCTACCTTACTCAAGTTTCCCTATAACTAGAAAATCTTAGATGATCCCAAAGTTTTGTGGATTACCCACTGATTATTACTGGCGCAAAAGGAAGCTCTTCGCCGGGCGCGGTGGCTCACGCCTGTAGTCCCAGCACTTCGGAAGTCCGAGGCGGGCGGATCACGAGGTCAGGAGATCCAGACCATCCTGACTAATATGGTGAAGCCCTATCTCTACTAAAAATACAAAAAATTAGCCGGGCATGGTGGCGGGCGCCTGTAGTCCCAGCTACTTGGGCGGCTGAGGCAGGGGAATCGCTTGAACCCGGGAGGTGGAGATTGCAGTGAGCCGAGATCGCACCACTGCACTCCAGCCTGGGCGACAGAGTGAGACTCGTCTTAAAAAAAAAAAAAAAAAAAAAAAAAAAAAAAGGAAGTTCTTCATTGTGTCATTGTCTTTATTTTGTATCTGACCTCTTTTCTGAGCTCAGTTATTAGATCTAGTTATTGTCGGTTGACTCTCTTGGGTTTTCCAGGTAGTGAATTTTACCCTCTGCAAGTAATGATAGTTTAGTATCACTAAGAGATATACCTTTTATTTCTTTTGCTTACTTTTTTTCATTGGGTGTTCCTCCAGAAAAATATTGAAAAATGATAAGCAGGATTATATTGCAAGTTTCTGTATTTTTTAACATTCAAATAATAATGTTGGCTTTGATTTGTGATAAAAATGCTTTGTCAGATAATATAAACATCTTTCTATCTCTAGTTTACTGAAAGATTTATAATAAAGTGTTTAATTTTTATCAAAGGCACTTTTAACATTTAT
This sequence comes from Pan paniscus, assembly GCF_029289425.2. NCBI lineage: Eukaryota > Metazoa > Chordata > Mammalia > Primates > Hominidae > Pan > Pan paniscus. Next base: position 75,172,126 of record NC_073263.2, read on the forward strand.
TATAATAAAATATGTTTTATTATTTTGTTTCTTTTGTTCTATCAATGTGGTAAATTACATACTAGATTTCCTAGTGTTAAGCTATCACTGCAATTCTAAACTAAATGGTGTTTTTCCAAAACCTAATATTCTTTTCAATGCTTTGGTGGACTTGCTAATTTTTCTTATGATTTTGTATCCTAGAATCTTATTTCTTCTTGTTACCTTTGTCAAGTTCTAGTAACATGTTATGCTAGCCACAAGTAATAAATATACTTTAATGTCCAGTTTTATATGCTATATAATAGCTTCATTAGCATAAACATAGTTTATTATAAAAAGATTTTCTAAAAAATTATCATAAGACCTATGAGGGGATGCACAAAAAGGGAGTAATACTTTGACAACTTCGTTTATTTCTTTTGTGACTATTTGTTCCTTCATTGTTGTTCTAACTTCTTCCTTTTTCTCTATTTTTAAAATGTATATATTTCCTAGAAAAATTATATCTTTCATCAAGTTTTTCCAAGTAGATTGGCAAAGAATTATGAATAATATTCTCTGATAATTTTTAATTTCTTATTGGCCTATAGTTATAACATTTAAATTTTTACTATGTTTTTCTCGACTAAAACAGCCAGATTTTGTCTGTACTTTTCACTGAAACTGATCTTAGATTATTTATAAATCCTATTTATTTCTATTTTTTCATTTATTATTTTCTACTTTGACATTTATGAATTCTCCCTGCTTTCTTTGGTTTATTTTGTTGCTACTTTTCTAGCTTCTTGAGTTAAGATTTTAATTTACTTGATTTTATTCTTTCTTGTTTATCAAATAAGGTCTTTAAATTTCTGGATGTGTATGTCTTGGCTGTGCCCTCTAAGCATCCATCTTTTATACAGGAATTTATAGACACACAAGCACAAGTTCTAGTTTCAGTTTTTGGGAAATGTATCTAAAAGCCCATATTCAAAAGAGATAAATGTGCAAGTGTGAGAAATTTGAGAAGTATGGTGAAATGTCCATTAGCTATAACTAACTGGAATCATTTGGTTGGATTTGTGTGCATTTTTTTCCCTTTTAAAAGCAAATTGTATGGGAAAGAAACCCTCACATAGCTTATGCATTACAATTTTGGAATCTTCAAGGGGATTACTTGGGTCAATGCATACTGATTCTAAACTTCCATGCTTTTTTCAATTTTTTATAATGATCAGTCATGTTCAGAAGGATATTCTGAGGCACTGCAAGATGATCTTCAGAAGTTACATTACTACACTAGTGTTAGGAAATATTACACTATTTACTACACTAGTGTTAGGAAATATTATAAATATATTCATATAAGGATTGGATGAATATGTACAAGGATTTTGACAATGAGAAGTTTCTATTCAATTCTTGACAAAATACTTCATTCTCTGACATTTAAATTAAACCTAGTTATGTAGTGATTATTATATATCACTAATAATAATGCTTACATTTACTGCATACTTACAATGAGTCAGTTAGTATTCTACCACTTTTTGTGTATTTTCTTATTCTTTAAGGCAACCTCATGAAAAAGGCAGTGATGAAGAGATGAGGCACAGTGATTAGGTCACATGGCCACTCGGGGACTCAGACCCAAACTGCCCCAAGAGCCCATGTTCTTAATTGTTTTCTTTTTCTTTTTTTTTTTTTTTTAAGTTGGAGTCTCACCCTGTCGCCCAAGCTGGCGCAGTGGCATGATCTCGGCTCACTGCAACCTCTGCCTCCTGGTTCAAGCAATTCTCCTGCCTCAGCCTCCTGAGTAGCTGGGACTACAGGCATGCGCCACCAGGCCCAGCTAATTTTTCTTTTTTTTTTTTTGCATTTTTAGTAGAGATGGGGTTTCACCATGTTGGTCAGGCTGGTCTCGAACTCCTGACCTCAAATGATCCGCCCGCCTTGGCCTCCCAAAGTACTGATATTATAGGCATGAGCCACTGTGCCTGGCCTCTTAATTCTTTATGACACTACCTAGTAATGGGTTGAAAAATGTGAGGCCACAAAACCACAAGAGAAATGCCCTGTGTGAATTTACCTTTGGCAGGGATGAGGCAGGATAATGTGACCCAGCAATGTGGCAACATAACTCTTTGTAAAGCTAACCCACCAATGTGGGTGACACAATGACTCCCCAGCTCAGAGACACAATCCCTTAAAGAAGATCTGTGACAGCCCCTGCCATCGCAGGAAGGGATGATGTCCGTTCTAGCATTCACATGAACACCTGGACTGTTTCTAGATTATCTTCCAAATCATGTATAACTTTTCCATCAATGGAATCTAATTTAAAGGAGGTACAATGCCCCAGTATGATGCCACACCCAAAAGGAGTATGTGGTTTTGTTTGTGACATCAGTGTTGGGAACCAGGTGCAACGTCCCTCGCAGATCACAAGACGTGCCCTCAAAATAGGCCACCCTGAAAGTATGTTTTCTTTTACTTCCATACATTCTTTCCGATTTGGCATGGGATGGGAACTTTGGGTTTGCTTCTGGGGCGTCCTTTGTTTTTAAAAAAGCTAATATTCATTTCCTCATTTTCCTTGGCAAAAAATAAAACAACAATAATAGTAATAACACTTGGCACTAACAATGAGAACCCCGGGAAAGATTAAAAGGGGCAACTACAGTAACGAAGCTACTCCACTGGGTAGCTTCATTCAAGGGAACACTCAGAAAATTCACTTAAAAACACCAATATGTCTATGTATCACATTTTCTTTATTCATTCATCTTGTGGGGGAGGTGGGCAGGTGGGAATGGCTAATAGTTAAAAAAATAGAAAGAATGAACAAGACCTCATATTTGATAACATAACAGGGTAACTATAGTCAGTATCTTAATTGCACATTTTAAAACAACTAGCAAAGGATAAATTCTTGAGGAGGTGGATACCCCATTCTCCATGATGTGATTATTAATACCTAGTATTTGATAACATAACAGGGTGACTACAGTCAAAATAATTTAATTATACATTTAAAAATAACTAAAAGAGTGTAATCAGATTGTAACACAAAGGATAAATACTTGAGGGGTTGGATACCCCCCATTTCCCATGCTGTGATTATTACGCATTGCATGCCTGCTTCAAAACATGCCATGTACCCCATAAATATACACACCTACTATATGCCCACAAAAATGTTTAAAAATTTAACCAAAACCAAAACCAAACACCAATATGTATATAACCTTAAATTTTCTATTGTCATACATTTATTAAGAGTTTGCCATACCTTGGTAAAAATTAGACAAAAGATGGTAACCTTATTTTGACTCTTATTCTGGATGAGCTGTTAGGTATTTCACAGCACAGGCCTTTCTTTGCAGGAACCAGTGTCTGTCACTTTTAGTGCACTTTGAACCTTCTCTGCCAAGTGCTTATGAGTTTCTCTTAGTTCTTGTACTTGCACAGTCACGCAATGTCTTCTTTAAAAAGGAAAAATAAAAGACCTTGAATAAAACAAACAGTTGATATTGATCTAAGCTAACTACAAAGGAAAGTAATTAAAGGACGGATCATTATTTCTCTGATGCAATTTTTAATCGCCCCCGCAATATATTCTCCACCCTGATTAAACCGCTACATTCAGAGATTTCAACTATTGTGTTCGAGGTTTCACGCAGTATAGTCCACTTGAATCACCTCATGAAAGTGAGCAAGGCAGGCTCATTGGGTTGTCATGAGCCTTTTTGTTTTTTTTAAGTCCCTGGCAAATAACTTCAATAACAAGAAAGAGTTTACAGACATGTAGTTGTATCAACAAGAAATGAGTTTCCATTGACTGTTGGTCCAATTGTGTCTTATATTTACTTCATTGAATTCAAATGAGAGGAAACAAAGTCTTCAAATTTAAACTGTATCTTTATAGAAGCTTTCCTACATTCTCTTTTCTTTTTCTTTTTCTTTCTTTCTTTTTTTTTTTTTTTTTTATTGAGACAGAGTCTTGCTCTGTCACCCAGGCTGGAGTGCAGTGGTACGATCTAGGCTCACTGCAAGCTCTGCTTCCCAGGTTCACACCATTCTCCTGCCTCAGCCTCCCGAGTAGCTGGGACTACAGGCACCCACCACCACGCCTGGCTAATTTTTTTGTATTTTTTAGTAGAGATGGGGTTTCACTGTGTTAGCCAGGACGGTCTCGATCTCCTGACCTCATGATCCACCCGCCTTGGCCTCCCAAAGTTCTGGGATTACAGGCATGAGCCACCATGCCCAGCCACATTCTCTCTCTCTCTATAAAACACCTGGTATATCGAACATGCTACATATGAACAAAACAGAATAATTTGAGTTCTTGTGGAAAGGAAGTTAATTTTGTTCCAGCATGGTCAGTCTTCAGAACATATTCCTCATTTAAGAAAAGCAGAATAAAATATATATAAATTACTGTTTTTGTTACATTAATTTGCTATTTATTGCTTTTTCCTCTAAATATTGAGCTACTCATAATTTTATAACAACACTAGATGTTGTAATAGAGCATCTTGTCTTTAGCATGATTTCACCTCTCTTTCATGTGAAATTCTTTTCTATTTTTATTACCAAATTATTTCATTCCGATTCTATTCTCTGTACTATTTATTGTTTTTTTGTATATGTTATGCCTCCCACTTAGATTGCAATCTCCTTGCAAAAAGGGGAATATATCTTTCCTTCTTTGTATTTTTACCATCTGACTCAGTCCTGTAAATGCAGTAGATAAAGAAGAAATGTTTCTTGATTATGATTTGGAGTTTGTTTAATGAAAGTTATTTTTTAAGTGAGAAAATATTAATGTGATACATGTAAAATAGTAGTAAAACCAAGAGGATCAATAATATTTATGAAGCATGTATGACATACCACCCACTATATATACTTTACATAATATAACCCTTGAGGTAGTTATTTATTATTTCCACTTTTCAAATATGGAAATGAAGACTCAGTGAGGTGAGGTTCAGGAACTTGACCAGTGCCAAACAGTTTAAGAGCTGCAGAGCCAGGTGTTAGGTCTGGCTGACTCTAAAGCATGACCTCCCTCCATTATGCTGTAATGCCTTTCATGAAAACATTAAAACACCACCTTTAATTAAAAACAGATCTTGGCTGGGCACAGTGGCTCACACCACTGTGGGAGGCCAAGGCACTTTGGGAGGCCAAGGCAGGAGGACAGTTTAAGCCCAGGAGTTTGAGGCCAGCCCTGGCAACATAGTGAGACCCTGTCTCTACAAAAAATAAAAAAAAGTAGCCAAGTGTGGTGGTGTGCACCTGTAGTCCCAACTACTTGGGAGGCTAAGGTGGAAGGGTCGCTTGAGGCTGGGAGGTCGAGGCTGCAGTGAGCCATGATTACACCACTGCATTCCAGCCTGGATGACTGAGCAAGACCCTGTCTCAAAAACAAACAACAACAACAAACAGATCTTACATTCGGTCTGTAAAATGTTGCTTGCTGCCAAAGGTGGTGATTTCTTCTCTTCTTCCATTGATGATCACAGGGGAAAGGAACCCATCATCATATTGTGCAAAGTTAAGTGTACAAAATGGACTGTTAAAGAATAGATTTTAAAACCCGAGAGAAAATAAATGTCTGAACCCAAATCAGAGAATGTAAATGAGTGACAACTCAATGAGGAGAGGAAATTCCCAGCAAAGAGATTGTGACAGCATGAGAAAAAAAAAGATGAGGGTAAGTAAAGGAACCGATAGGATGTCACTATGTGGGTAAAAAGGTAGGGAGAGGAGAAAAGATATATATGGATATGCATAAAATATTTCTGGAAGCATCCATAAGAAATATTGTTTGCTCCCAAATAGTGACATTGAGTTGAGGGAGATTGAGAAATAGGAAGGAGATTTTTCACTACATGCTCTTTTTTGTGTGTTGAATTTTATAAAATCTAAGTTAAAAATAAAATTAAAATGCTGGGCCAGCTATGGTTGCTCACACCTATAATCCCAGCACTTTGGAAGGCTGAGTTGGGAGGATTGCATAAGGCCAGGAATTCAAGACCGGTCTGGTCAACCAAGTGAGACCCCATCTCAAAAAAAATAATAAAATGCAAATGAAGAGACTAACGTGGCTCTATAAGTATCCCCTGAACACAGAACTAAAAGATATAACAGTAATAGTAATAACGAAGTTTTGTATATGTCTGAAATACATAATTTATAAGGTGTTCTTGCATGTATTATGTAATTTAATCATAATTTCATAATGGTGTTCCTTATAAGATGGGATATGATTTAGCTTTATTTGACAAAGAAGCTTAGGTTAAGCAACTTGACCCAGGTCGTATGGGTAATAGATGGCACTCGAATGCTTTGACTCCAACCAAGTTCAATACTTCCATCATACAAAAGAGGGCAGGAGAGAAAAATCATCCAGAAACACATGAAGAGCACCCTCAACCTGTTAGAATAGGGTAGACAGAGTAAAGCCCAGATTAAGATAAAGCTAACAAAAATGCAAAACACTGCAAATTTAAATATAGTCAGAACAAGAACAAGAATTTCCTAAAGCCCACTTCCTGTGAAAGATGACAGAGAGAAGATGAACTTGGCCACATTCTAATTTGCTTTTATCATCTCTGTTGACATGATTGGCTGGAAAGAAGGAAGACACTTGAGAAAAACAACTGAAGTCTGAGATTAGTTAAGGGATAAAAAGAGAGTACATAATTACTCTAATGAGCTTGAATCTCATTACCCATTGAGATTACACTCTGGATACAAAATGAGCTTGTGTTAGTGATCTGTGGAGGACAAGAGAGGTGCTGAAAGGCTGAATATATGTACATCTCCAATTTTTAAAGGGATGAAGAAAACAGATCTTGCAAACCACATGCCATAAACTGGGTTTACTATTGACTCTAGAGACAATTCTAGATAGGATTAACAAAGAAATCACTTAGAAACCCTTTAAAATGCCCTAGTCACAGAATGGAATCAATGTTTTAATTAGATTATATATTAGTTTGCTTGGGCTGCCAAAATAAAATACCACACATTTGGTGATTTAAGCCACAAAAACTTATTTTGTTGTAATTCTGGAGTCTAGAAGTTTGAAACCAAGGTGTTAGCAGGGTTGGCTTTTTCTGAGGCCTCTCTCTTGGCCTACAGATGGCTGTCTTTTCCCCATGTCTTCACATGGCCTTCCCTTTGTACCTGTGTTTAAATTTCCTCTTGTTGTTAGGACACCCATTATATTGGATTAACCTACCTTGATGACCTCATTTTAACTTAATTACCTCTTTAAACACTATCTCCAAGGTCAGTTACATTCTGAGCCACTGGGGAGCTAGGACTCTAATATAGGAATTTTGGAAGGCTACAATTCAGCCCATAACAGATTTCTTTTTATTTTTAATGATGATATAGCTGAAAACAGAAAAACAAAATACATTTTTTTTTTAACTAAGATGGATGGTTGGTGTGTTAGAATCAAATGGAGTATTCTTCCAAATTATATTCCCTGCTCCTACGCCACACATAGAGATTCTGGTTATTCAGTATTCTCCTCCAAAATTCTTGATACAAACATATATGATCACCTTTGATCACATAGTAAAGGAGAGGTGAGGATATGATTTCTTGATCCTCAAACTTCAGGGCAGGGATAGTGGTGGCAGAGACCAAATGTCTGAGATGTACCTGCAGGCAAGAAAGGAAGGTCCCTGAACCATCTAGGGCTGGGAAGAGGCCACAGGACATAATAACAGAAAGTCCTGAAAGGGCCTCTAATGACTGGAGCTGTACAGTAAATGGACAGGAGTCTTCTTAAGATAATGAGTTCACTACAGAGGATGGATAGAGTTGTAGGTGGGATTTGTATTGAGGATAAAGTGTTGATTTAGATTCTACTACCAATCTATTGATTCTATCATTTATGATGCTCTTATCATTGAGATAAGAAAATTAAATATAGAGAGATTAGTTATCTTAAAGGATAGGTCCAAGTTCAGAGGCTACACCTGAGATTGTACATTGATAGAAGCCTATTTTATACAGTCACATACTGAAGAAGGATGTTTTAGTTAAAAATGGACTGCACATATTAATACAATGGTGATCCCATAAGATTATAATAGAGCTGAAAAATTCCTATTGCCTAGTGGCATCATAGCAGTTAAATCATTGCACAATTATTTTTTGTAGATTTAGTGTAGCCTAAGTGTACAGTGTTTATAAAGTCTGCAGTAGTGGACAGTAATGTCCTAAGCCTTCACATTCACTCACCACTTACTCACTGACTCACCCAGAGCAACTCCCAGTCTCACAAGCTCCATTCATGGTAAGGGCCCTATATGGGTGTACCACTTTTTATCTTTAATACTATTTTTTTGCTATACCTTTTCTATGTTTAGAAACAAAAACACTCCACACTGCACCACAGTTTTCTACAGTATTCAGTATAGTTATATACTATGCAAGTTTGTAGCCTAGGGGCCATAGGCTATGTCACATAACCTAGGTATGTAGTATGCTATATCATCTAGGTTTTTGTAAGAACACTCTCCAATGTTTGCACAATGACAAAATCTCCTGACGACACATTTCTCAGAAGGTATCTCCATCATTGAGTGACTCATGGCTGTATTTGCATGACTCTTTACTGTATCCAAAGTGCTTCACAAACCGTATATCCACTATTAACATTATCTCCTTTAGTTATTCACTGGTCAGATCATTCCAATCTAGTTTCCCTTTCCACTACTCTACTGAACTGTTTTTTAAAAGTAACCCTCTATTTTTTACATAAAATAATGATTTTCATTTTTATCTCACCAGACTCAAACTCTTTCCATTCCTGTCTTCCACAACAGCACACATTTCTAGTGATATTCCCATTTCTCTGACCATTCCTTTTGATTTCCTGTTGCCATTGCAGGATTTTGAGCCTTAAAAAGTTGAGGCTTCTTGGGGTTTTGTCCTTTTTCCTGTTCAATTCTTAAGCTCCATATTCTCTTTGAACAATCACATCTAAATCCACAGCCTCAACCAACAACTGCTTACCAACATTTCCCAAATATCTCCAGCCAAGTCATTGCTTTTGACCTCCAAACCAGTTTTTCCAACTGTATGTGGAATGTCTTTCACTTGGACATCCCAGAGGATTTTTGCATCTGCATGGACAAAATGGAGTAAATCTAGCCTCCTAGTTTCCCTTTTGCTCCTCTTGGTGTTCATAGTGTTGTTGGATTACAACGTTGTTTTCAAACTGCCAAGCCATTCACATGGAGATTATTCCGGATTTTCTCTATTTCACACTCATAGTCAGTCATCAAGTCCTGTCATTTCCTAATCATCTCTTGAACCTGTTCCCTTTTGCTACTTCCTCTGTTATTTCCCTATCTCCAGTATTTATCATCTTTCGCCGGACTAGCGCAATAACCCAATGCAGTCATAGATTTCATCAGTCCAACCTCCACATCACAGCCCAAGGTGTCTTTCAGAAACACAAACCTTATGGCGCCACTACCCTGGAACTATTGCTCATCATTTTCTTTGGGATTAACAAAGAAGCTTTACACTGGCATGGAGTATATTCTGGCACATTTCTACCTTGCTAGCTTTATCACTCACCCCTTCTACCTCGACACCACATTTTATCTAGCAAGTCAGCCTATGCTCTGGATAGCTCTGGTCTTACATCATACTCTACCACATCTCTGGGCACTTACTGCCCCTTCTCTTGACCATTTTTCTCATTTTCTCTTCTACTCAGCTCAGACAACACTTCTTTTCTGACATCTTTACTAGCTGTTTTTCCCACCTGAAAAATTAGGAATCTCTTCCATACTTCATGAAGCTCCCACAGATTTCTGTATTTGTCCTTTCATTCTGTATTTTAATAGTCCCTGTATTTATTCCTTTCAAAGGTATAGGCTCCTTAGGGAGGTACCACATACCAATCCTCTTTATAACTCAGAAACTTAAACAATGCCTGAGTTATGGTGGATTGCAAATATTTGTTGAATGATTAAAATATGTTCTGCATAGAAAAACATACTATCCACAATTTTTTTTTTTTTTTCGAGATGGAGTCTCGCTCTTGTTGCCCAGGCTGGAGTGCAACGGCGTAGTCTCGACTCACCACAACCTTGGCCTCCTGGGTTCAAGCAATTCTTCTGCCTCAGCCTCTCGAGTAGCTGGGATTACAGGCATGCACCACCATGACTGGCTAATTTTTTGTATTTTTAGTAGAGATGGGGTTTCTCCATGTTGGTCAGGCTGGTCTTGAACTCCCGACCTCAGGTGATCTGCCCTTCTTGGCCTCCCAGAACTGGCCCACAGTTTTTTTTTTTTTTTTTTTAACTGTACTCTCGCTCTGTCGCACAGACTGGAGTGCAGTGGCTCAATTTCTGCTCACCGCAACCTTCGCCTTCCGAGTTAAAGCAATTTTCCTGCCTCAGCCTCCCAATTAGCTGGGATCATAGGCACATGCCACCACACTGACCTAATTTTTGTATTGTTAGTAGAGATGTGGTTTCACCATGTCAGCCAGGCTGGTCTCAAACTCCTGACCTCAAGTGATTCACCCATCTCAGCCTCCCAAAGTGCTGGGATGTATAAAAACTGATTGATTCCCATTCAAGAGTGTGAATGCAGCTCATATATCTTTGACAGGCATGCCTGGATTTCCTGAGATGAGTGGCCTCTTAACATTCTGGTATTGCTCTTGCCCGCTACTACCATGGCTTTAGTAGCAAAAAAAACAGGCAAGGCTTTGGGAGGCACCCTGATGTTTAATCATCACCTGGGTTATACTCAATGCCTGACTACATAGATACCCCAAACTCCACTCTCACTGACTTTCACAAGAGATAATGAAGAGGATTTTTTTTAAAGGGGGTATGGTGGGTGGGGAACAAATTTATAAAAGGAGGTAGAGAGATCTCTGTGGAGAGGTTCAAGATCAGCAAACAGGCAGCAGAAGTTCAGCTGTCTAGAGAAGAAGGGAAGCATCACACACCATGCCTCCCAGCTGCAAGGGGAGCTCAAAAAACATCTCACAAAACCCCTGTCACAAATCCAGAAATGTACCAGAAGGGAGACACTGCACCTCAACCTAGCTGGGCAAGAAATTCAGACAGACTGTGGCACATCTCACCCAAAAGTGGGTTATTTGTGACATTAAAGGATATTGCCAAACAGGTAACCCAAGGCAGGCTGAATGCCTGCAGGAAAGCAGCAGGAACAAGTTCATGCTGCAGCAGAGTCGGGTGCATGGGCACTCTGAACACCACGATGGTTGGCAGTCCAAAATCATGGCTGGCAAACTAAGGCCTGTGGGACAAATATAGCCCAAGGCCTATTGCTGAATAGCCTGGGAGTGAAAATGATTTTTGTCTTAAAAATATTATATGTATTTAAACGATGAGCATGGAATAGAGACCATATGACTGCAAAGCCACATTTGCTATCTGGCCTTTTACAGAAAATCTTTGCCAACCCCTGTACAGACTCTCTCTGTACAGCTAAGTCTTATATCATACCCAGATCCAGAATAGTTTACAGAAATGCACTCACTGGGATGAGATAGTTTTTTAAAATGTTGAAATTATTATGGCCAACTTGGAGTTCTCCATATGAAAGATTAAAGAGTAGACTTTATTATCTTGCTTCTAAGGATACTCTTGCTCTGAAGCGAGTTTCTAGTGTGGAGAAAGCATAGGACAAGAAATCAGGAGATCTGGCTTCCAGTGACAACATCAAGATTGGTTGAGGATCTTAGGCAGCTCACTTAACATCACTGTATTCTAATTTCCTAATCTACCAAACAGGGATAATGTCTACCTTACTCTCCTCACATGGTGGTTGTGAGGATACCATGAGATGACAGATACAGTATGCTTTGCAAAGTTGAAAGGGAAATACAAATAGACGTATTATGAATAATGACATCATCAACCCTTAATTATGGCTACTTTGGGGGAAGATGAAAGACATGGATAAATTAAGTCATTAGTTATTAGTAGAACTTTCTACTTATTTTTTATCTCTTTCCTCATTAAATCTTTAATAACACAAGTGTCAGGATGGATTGAGTTTAAAGTTTTCATCCTTTAATTTGATAAGTGTATGTTTTGTTGATTGTGTATTTTGTGCTCAGTACCTATGGGAGGAGTGAAAATTAACAATGAATGGCTCCAATACAGTAATTAAACTTAGAGGAGGGAGGAAGTGAGAAGCCTAGAAAATTTAAAAGAAAAAACTAAACAAAACCCCAAAAAGCCCACTTTATTATCAATCTCACTATCAAAACCTATTTCTTTAAAGTTGGTTAAAACAGTTTCTATTTAGAATTGAAATCAAAGTTAACCTCCTTGGCAGCACCACAAACTCAGATATACTTACTTTTTTCTATATCAGAGGCAACACTGTTTTTCTCTGTTTCTTTCCCTTTCCTTTTTCTGAGCATACAGAAAGACTGCATTTCCCAGTGTTCCTTACAGTTAGGTAGGGACATGTGACTAAGCCTGGATAATGAGCTTAAACCTGAGGGACCTGAGTCACTTCCGGGCCAGAGGATAAAAGAAAGATGTAAGTTTTTTTCTCTCGCCCTGCTCTGCTTATCATAGAAGCTCCATATCAAGATGACAGAGCTCAGCCTGGTACTGGTACAAAAACAGACTCATAGACCAATGGAACAGAATAGAGAACCCAGAAATAAGGTTACGCACCTACAAGTATCTGATCTTCAATGAGTCTGACAAAAACAGGTGATGGGGAAAATACTCCCTTTTCAATAAATGGTGCTGGGAGAACGGGCTAGCCACATGCAGAAGATTGAAACTGGACCCCTTCCTTACACCATATATAAAAATTAACTCAAGATGGATTAAAGACAGTAAAATTCAAAATTATTAAAACCCTGGAAGACAATCTAGGCAATACTATTCAAGACATTTTCAAGGAGGCACATTTATCTAAACAAAAGATAAGAAAAGTGGAATGAAAGGACATATGTTTAAATATAATCAAAAGTTGCTATCAATAGAGAGGAAAAATAATGGGAAGGGGATGAAGGGAGAAAATAATAATAAATAATAAAATGATAAAATAAAATAAAACTGCTGAGTTTTTATGTCCTTACAAAATGCACGTCCTTCCTGGAACCTCAGAATGTGACATCATCGCCATACCTCAGTATCCAGGGGGGATTGGTTCCAGGACTCCCTTGGATACCAAAATCCATGGATGCTCAAGTCCCTTATCTAAAATAATGCATCATTTGCATATAACCTGCACACATCCTCCCACATACTTTAAATCAACTCTAGATTACTTATAATACAAAATACCATGTAAATGCTATGTAAGTAGTTGTTATACTACATTTTTACTTGTAGTATTTTTTATTAAATTGTTATTTTTTGCTGATTTTGTTTTTTTCAAATACAGTATTTCAGCCTGCAGTTGGTTGAACTTGCAGATGCAGAACCCCCAGATATGGAGCCTGACTGTATTTGGACATAGTGTTATTACAGATGTAGTTAGTTAAGATGAGGCCATCCTGGAGTAGGGAGGGCCCTTAACCCAGTATGCCCAGTGTTCTTATAAGAAAAAGAGAGGGGATGTAGAGACAGCCACACGCAGGGAGGATGATAAAGATGCAGGGAGAACAACACGTGACAACATGGAATGGTCTTGTAGAGTGACCACTCCATTTGTGTCAAGCAATGAGTTAGGTACTATGGATCAAATAACAACATCCTATTCATTCCCTCAAAGAGTTTATAATATAGTGGTGGAAAAGGACAAACAGCTAGGCAGTTACATTGTAGTGTGATATATAAAAGCTCTAGTTTAATAATCCTGGACAAGACAAGGAATGCCCAGGATTGCTAGCAACTGCCAGAAACTAGGAGAAGGCAGAGAAAAAACTTCACCTAGAGTCTTCAGAGAGAGTTTTGCCCTGCCGACACCTTACTATCCAGTTTCCAGCCTCTGGAATATATTCATTATATATTTTTTCATTATTTAAGCCACTCAATTTGTGGTATTTGTTATGGCAGCCCTGGAAGACTCATCCTAAACCAAAAAGATCTTGTTTAAATTCATGGTCATGAGCTGATGAATATGTGCCTTAGTTCCTAGAATAAATGAAGAAAGGGTAATGGAATTCTTTTTTATTTTGAAAACGGGAGATGTCTTAGTTCAGGCTGCTCTAACAATGTACCATTGACTAGGTGGCTTAAGCCACAACCATTTATTTCTCACAGTTCTGGAGGCTGGGAGTTGAAGATAAGGATACCAGCTGGGTACGATTCATGCCCAGTTTTCCATGCAGACTGTTGACTTTCTTATATATCCTCGCACTGTGAAAAGAAGGTGAGCTAGCTCATTGGCCTTTTCTTATGAGGGCACTAATCCCATTCGGGAGGGCTCCATCCTCATGACCTAATTACCCTCCAAAAACCCCTCCTTCAAAAACCGTCACACTGGGCATTAGATTTCAATATATGAATTTGGGGGGACTAACACAGTCAGTCCATAACAAGGGATGATCTTCACACCCATAGGAGAAGCCTTGTAAGACTTGTACTGTATAGCATTGTTCTTTGCAAATTACATTATGCAGGCTATGGCTTGATTTATGCTACCTCTGTGGTTGTGTTGGGGCAGCTGTCATAGAAGAGGACTCCTCCTGTATTTATGCTGAACTTGCTCAGATTATGAGTAGAAAAAATATTTAGACAAGCTTGTGTCAATCATTTCTACAAAAGGTTCTTAGGTCCTTATCAATAACATATAGCAAGAATGGATATTTTAAATTAGGATGTGGAACAAAAACACTGCAACTGGTCCCAAAACATCAGTTAACTGTTGGCACCTAAGGAAAGGTAAGTGAACATCTCAGATTATTCCCTTACATCTGATTTATTCCTAAAAAGAACGGGAACAAATGGCCCCAGGGCAGATGGTCTGAGCATCTTCTTTAAAGTGAGTATTAATTTGAATTAGGAAGCAGAGGGTGCCACTCCATGGCTGAGTTGCCTGTACCTGTTAATACCTGCAGCGGCCCTCTCTGACCTGCTTACAACCCCTCGCACAGCCTTTCAGATCCAAGGCCTTAGCCACATTAGAAAGAACCTTAAGACACTCTCTAGAATAGCTGTTCTCAACTTAGATGCTCCTAAGACTCACCTGGGTGACGGCTAAACTGCTGATTCCCCAGGCTCATCTCCTACCCTCACCCCCAGAGATTCTCATTCAGGAGCTAAGTTGGGGCCCAAAATATTTGTAATTTTTAAATTAAAATCAGGTGATTCTCATGTAGGTTCTCTAACAATACTTCAAGAAAGAGTTATCCAGACACTGCAACTCTACAGTACCTACAATTCATGCCCAGTGTCTTGTTAAAATGCAGGTTTTGATTCTCTGTAGGTCTAGGGTGGGACTTGAGTTCTAGCATGTCTAAGGGGTTCCCAGGTGATGCGGACGCCCGTGGTCCACTCACAACACTTCAGGTGGGAAGCTTTTAAAATCCAGGTGCCCCCATGGCACTGCAGACCAGTTGATTCAGAAACCATGGGAGTGGCACCCAGCATCAGTATTAGTGTAAACTTCCACAAGTGACTCTAATCCATACCTCGGCATGAGGCCTCCAGCGCCAGTGGCCACTTTCAGGTGGTGATGGTAACTTCTAACTCACGGACTCCCTCTAGGCACAGATAAGCAGTAACTAATATCTCAAAAGAAGAGATGACTGACTTCAAAGAAGTGAAATTTAAGGAAAATAAAGCCTTGGTATGACTATGATATTTTCAGTTTAACAAAATCATTGTTGCAATTGTTTACTTTTATCTGCCTCCAAGGACACTTAAATTACCCTTAAATGTATTATTTCCCACTAATTAAAAACTATTGTGGGTAGGCCTTATTATGTTTTTGTCATTGTGAATCAGAATTTATTCTGATATATTTTTCCTTTGAGTCTGGATTTACTCTTGGTTTCTACACTGCTGGGTAGTGGTTCAGTGACATAGCTGGACAGTCCTCTGTGTCCTGTAGGTTAATGATGATTAGAGTGTGAAGAACATTCACCTGGACACTCGCACACGCAGCACAATTACCCTCCAATTTCCTTCAAATTTCTCCAACCGAGTGCTGCTGTATGGTCAGGAATGACCTCACATATTCTGAGTATTTGCTCTGTCCCAACCTGAAATCCAGGTTCCAAATCTTTTTGGAATCCTTTTACCAAATGCTTGATTAACAAGGAAATAATTTATGTTATTAAATCCTGATTTCTATAGCCCTCACCTGCTTTTGTGGCAGCTTCAAAGAAGGATTCTTCTGAGACATTTGCTTACAGGAACCAAACTTCTTCTATTCCTGATTATTAAAGGGGATAAAATATATGAACAGTACTTTGGAAACTGTATTGTGCTTGGTTCTCTTACTGTTGACAGTAGTAGTATTTAGAAGTCTTCTGAGATAATCAGGAGTAGCATTTGGTCAGATAAACAAAACACTTAACTGAAACAAGGAATCATTTTAAAATGATGAAAACTATCAAAATTTTATACTTTAATGTAAAATAGTTGTAGGCAGAGCTGACATTTGGCCAGCATGCACTGACATGGCTATATAATTACTTAAATTTGAGCATCTTTTCTGATGGGGCAGACATTTGTTCTGCTTGGTCAATGTCAAAACCTTACCAGTTAATAGAGTATTTGGATATAATCCCACTATATTCATCAATCTCTTGACATAGGATCAAGGTCCTTTTTTTTCAGAATGGATCTTCTGGTAGCAATTCTGAATCTTTCTTCTGTAAACCATAGCCGTAATATATTATCCTTAATTTCCAGTGTCAGTTTTTTTATTGCTCAGTGAGAATTAAAAATAACTTACTATACATAATGAAGACTTCCACACGTTTATGATTCCCCCATTATATATATATATCTAAATTTTTTTTTTCTTTTGAGACAAAGTCTCGCTCTGTCACCCAGACTGGAGTACACTGGAGCCATCTCAGCTCACTGCAACCTCTGCCTCCTTGGTTCAAGTAATTCTTGGGCCTCAGCCTCCTGAGCAGCTGAGATTACAGGCGCCCGCCACTACATCCGGCTAATTTTTTGTGTTTTTAGCAGAGACGGGGTTTCACCATGTTGGCCAGGCTGGTCTCGAACCCTGACCTCAGGTGATCCACTCACCTCAGCCTCCCAAAGTGCTAAGATTACAGGCATGAGCCACCGTGCCCATCCCCACTTAACCTTTTAGAGTATTTCACCTACACCTCATTTAATGGCAATTTTTAAATCTCACCGAAATGAGTCTTGATAAGCATTCAATCTAATTGTGATAGAATCAACAACAGCATACTCATATTTACATTCTATGGGCTTATGTAATATCTAATTAAATTATGTAATTATAAGAACTAGCACAACTGTCATGAAATATATGGAAACAAACACAACTGATCCTGATAAGCATAATTCAAGTGGTGGGAGCGGAAGTTTGCTGGCATTTATACTAGAATTTAACCTGCTAGCCCTAAGGGCTTAATCTACCTGGGACACTTTTTTATCAAGTAGAAATACATGAAAATGCCGGTTATTCTAGCATTTCTTGACCCACAAAACCAGCAATCTAATATGATTCAACCAGTATGTTTTACAGGGTGATGACAAGCTGGTCTGGTGAGTTAGTTCAGTGCAGGTCAGCTAAGGCTGCTCCTATTATAATATTTGAAGAACAGAGCTGTTTTTCAACATTGGGCTTCCTCTTTAAGTGTTTTGAACTGCACTTATTAATGGTGCTTATTCTTCTGCCAAGCATTTCACAAAAAATTTTCCTGTAACCTCAAAAAAAAAGTCCCCTCAACCCCACCAAAAATGCTATGGTTGAATAAGTTTGGGAAACACTAGATACCATAGCCATCTAGGAGATTCATAATGATCATTAGCATGTTAAAGGCTCTGAGAAGTCCTGTAGCAAAGGCCTTTGTTTAACTTTGTTTACCTTAGGGTTTCATAATTTATTTCACAAAAGTAGGCCGTTTCATGTAACATCTAATCCTGAAGAGCTAATGTTTAATGAAACAACCACACTTTGGTAAACACTACTCAACCAGCATTAAGGAAAGTATTATTCAGACTTTGTAGTAGATTAAACAAATATCATCTTAATATCTGTTAGAAACAGCACAATTTGTGCAGGTGTCCCAAAGCACTATACAAATTTCATTTAGTGGTAATGTTCCCCCCTTGTACAAATAGAAAAACAAAGGTATAAAGAGGCATTAGGTTGCTTGCCAGAATACACACAAGACTGAGACAAACTGGAACCAAGGCCCACATGTCCTAACAACGATTTCTAATCTGTGTTTACAAACAGAACCAAATTGCAAATTGTAGCCGCTGGCCACTTCTAACTATTGAAGAGCTAAGGTAAAAAGTATACTCCTTGAGCCAGAAATAGCGAATAAGATTGGGGAACTCTAGGAGAAGGTAACATTGACCTATCTATTTGATTGCTGGTGACTTTCATCAATTATTGAGAGCAGGGACTCTGTAAAATTTCCAACAGCTACAGGGATTCAAGGATCAACTGTCTTAGCTCAAAAGCTTCTTGCAAAAAAAAACACGACATGAATATATGGCTCTCTGTTGGAGAGATTCCGACCTTGAGAGAATGAATCTCAGTCATTTATAAGGTTAAATAGATTTATGTGTTCTGAAGCTTGTTAGAGTAATGGGTGTTTCCCAGCATTTTAGAATTGCATGCTACGTGACATGCTAATAACTTTTAGAGCATGCCTGCCCATTCTCTCTGCCGGGGTGGGGGGTGTGGAGCGGTGATGTGAGACTTAAGAATCAGATTTATAGACATCTTTGCTCCATAAGTGTTATCTTTGAATACGCTCCCACACCACAGGGCCTCATTGCCTGTGTCACAAACAGTATCTGTTATTTCAGAACACTGCAATGCTTACCTCAAGGCCAAGCGAGAGTTGTCAAATAAAGATGAAGAGCCTTTTGGCAAAAAAAAAAAAAAAAAAAAAAAAAGTGCTCTTAAAATGTTTACCTTCTCATACCTAATGGTTTTAGATCATATCTTATTAGCCTAGGAGACCATTACATAAAGTACAATTAAGATCTCCTTGACATTTTCTAGGAGTTCCAATTCAGCTTTGCTAATAGCTATAACTTCATTACTTTCTTTTTTTAAAATTTTAATGCCACACATTGTTGGAAATACAGTTTACAATAATGTGGACTACCCAGGGTGTACTTGCAATAATTACACAGAATGTCAACAGCCTCTCAAGCTGGGTCCTGCGTTGATTGCTTTTGTGACATTCTCATTTGGGCAACTTGCTGGAATTACTCTTCTACCTGCAGACTCCTTCTTCTCCAAGGCTGTGCAGAAAGTGTTCTCAAAACTTTTGGTTTGATCCCTTCTATTGAGTTTTATAGTACCCAGATTATAGGAAGAAATTTGAGCTAGGCATAAGAATAGAATAATTGTTCCCATAGCTAGTATCCCACCCAGTCAGCAAGTTTTATTTTTTGTTTTGGTTTGTTTTTTTTTTTTGAGACAGAGGCTCACTCCATCACCCAGGCTGGAGTGCAGCTTCGTGATCCTGGTTTACTGCAACCTCCGCCTTCCCAGTTCAAACTATTCTCGTGCCTCAGTCTCCCAAGTAGCTGGAATTACAGGCACATGCCACCATGACTGGCTAATTTTTTGTATTTGTAGTAGAGATGGGGTTTCACCATGTTGACCAGGCTGGTCTCGAACTTCTGACCTCAAGTGATCCACCTGCCTTGGCCTCCCAAAGTGCTGGGATTACAGGCGGCAACTTTCGTTCAAGAAACATCCATTGAGCGTCTGTTATATTCAGACCTGTTCCAGGCACTAAAGACACCAAGCCGAATAAGGCTCTCTCTTGCTGTCGTTTGCATGTGTTGAAGTAGGAGGATTCAGAAACATCTTTCCACACGTGGAAGGATTTCTGCATAGAAAAGACGTCCCATAAGAGTTAAAACTTGAACCATAAAGTTCTATGCCACACCCTTTTTCCTTCACATCTTTTCCTCTGTGGCCTCATGCTATCCAGACCTCCCATTGTCAATAGGCTCAATGTGGTTCACTATTTGGCAAATAAGCAATAGCTAATATTTATGGAGTTTCCTCTCTCTACCAGCTCTGTTATAGCATTTTATATGCCAATTCATTTGATCCTCATGATAAATCTATATGGCAGATATTATTATTATCTCCATTTTTAGATGTGAGGAAACTGAGGCACAGAGAGATTAAATGTCACGCACCTAATGAGTAGAGAATCTGAAGTCTGAACCTTGATTATTTGCAGTCAAAGACCCTGCCACTGCTCTGCCATTAGGAGAGAAGTCCCGATAAGGAATCGTGATGGTAAATTAAACAACATAGTCCCCAGAATGCGATTAATGCATGTCATAAAACCAGGATAGCTGAAAATAAACAGGGTCTGGACAGAAATAGAATAAAGACTTTTCTCTAAGCTACGCCTGCTTGAGTACTTACGGCACCAGTTCCTCTGAATTGAGGAATAGGGGCTAAAACAAGAACAGCCCTGTTTGTGATCTGCAAATTGTTTTAAACATACTAACGCTTAGGTTAGCTGCTTAGTGTAGCTATGTTGATACCATAGGAATGGGGCATTCAGTTGAACTAACTGATTTTGTTCTATTTATAAAGTCCTGAAATAAAGGGATGTTTTTCCAGTATTACGAAAGTAGAAGCCTGAGCAGGTAAGGTGTGCCCCACCTAACATCTGCTGCCAGGGCTCTGCTGTGTGAAGTGGGCAGATGAGGAAAGTCACACGTCTTACAGAATCCAATTAAATGAGACTCCTCCATTTTATATGTATGACATATTATTTTGATAATAAATTAAAAGCAGGAAGCCAAAAGAGGGTTCAAATTACATTATGCTCCCAGCATACTAAGGGAGGATCCACCTTTGGGAATGCCTCAAGCAGTTATTTCTGAGACACTCATTATATTTCCGGCAATTTGGAATCTGGAAAGAAGGAGTCAATAAGCAAACAGGTTAACTGCTAGATCTAGGTTAGCACTAGATCTCAAAAAGTGCTAAACCAGACATGGGGAAGTGTTATACCATTGATCACAGAGATGCCCTTCCTGTTACTCAAGAAGCACAGTCATTCTCAAAGCCAGGATTGCTGGGGTGAGGTTTTCCTCTTTACAGTATCGATCATATTTTTCACTTGCTTGACTGGTTAAAGAACAGGCTTGGTCCTGTCACTAGATGTCTTCAGGGTTAAATGGAAAAGAATTGTAAAACGGTTGTGCTTATTTGAACGGGTTTCTATTTCATTTGCATTGTCTGTGAATAAAATTTATCGTATGACATTTATGTTCCTTTCAAGCTACTTAATTATCTTTTTTTTTTTTTTTCTGACTGCAAGTCCATTTGAGACTGGCTGAAATAAGCTCTGACTTTTATTTCTGATTTTCTTGACCACTGAATTAGTTTTGGTCCTGCTTTCAATATTGTCATGCTGCAAGTTATTGGTTATAAAACTTTTGCATATTGCTATAATTGTGTTGACTAAACAGCTTAGGAATGCTCTATTAATACATTTGAAAGAGTATGGTATACAGAGAGCAGATGAAATACATTTGAGATGTTTATTTTTTGCCATATATTTATATAAGAGGCTTTTTTCTATGTTTCATTATACTACCTATAGCTGGCTCTACAATCTTAAAGCTATGCTGAACACTGAGCTTATAAAGTTTTAGTGCAACCTCCTAAACTTTCTGTAAATTAATAGTATGTGGATATATTTGTGGTATTAAAAAGAATGAAAATGTGGGGTCTTATGGATGAAAAAAAATACTGTCCTCAAGTATTCATTCAGATGAGAGGGATTAACTTAGACTAAGTTGTTACCTTTTACCCTTGAGTAAACTATAGAGTATGAAGGACAAATAAACAGACAAAATAATGATAAGAAAATATGTCACAGCATAAATAAGATGTGCTATAATAGTGTTCATGGTGAGAGTATGACAAAAAATAGGTACAAGTTTCTCAAAAGAAACAGATTGTATGTCAAAAGTTAGACATTTGTTGTTTGTCAAAACTTGTTGACCTGTACAATTAAGAGCTGTGCATTTTACTATATGCCAAGTATTTTTCAAAAAATGTATGCATGATTTAGAAACTTGTGAAGTGGTGGCTAGAAGCACATTGGTGAGCATTTTAGTGACACTTTAAAATTTTTATTTATTTAAAGTAATATCTAGTAAAATGGACTATTGGATGCACAGTTGTTTGACTCTTAACACATGGTCAGATGTATCACTCCCCTAAAACTTCCTCATGCTATCCATCCCTTGTCACACTTCCCCCATACCTTTAATCCTTGTAAATCATAAATCTCTTCTCTGTTTACATAGTTTTGTCTTTTGGAAAATATTATATAAATGAAATCACACCATACGTAACCTTTTGAGACTCATTTCTTTCACCCAGCGTAAGATTAATGCATGCTTCTCTGTGTTTCTATAATTTATTCCTTTTCTAAACTTTTAAGTTCAGGGGTACAAGTGTACTTTTGTTACATGGGTAAACTTGTGTCATGGGGGTTTGTTGTATAGATTATTTAATCACCCAGGTATTGAGTCTAGTACCTGTTAGTAGTTTTTCTTCCTCTCCCTTTTCCCACCCTCTACCCATCAAAAGGCCCCCCTCCCCCGGTGTGTTTTATTCCCCTCTATGTGCCCATGTGTTCTCATTGTTTAGCTCCCACTTATAAGTAAGAACATGCAATATTTGGTTTTCTCTTCCTGTGTTAGTTTGCTAAGGATAATGGCCTCCGGCTCCATCTATGTCCCTGCAAAGGACACGATCTCATTCTTTTTTATGGCTGCATAGTGTTCCATGGTGTATATGTACCACATTTTCTGTATCCAGTCTATCAGTGATGGGCATTTAGGTTGATTCCATGCCTCTGCTGTTGTGAATAGTGCATGTTCCTTTATATTGCCATGTAGTAGACCATTGTATAGATGTACAATTCATTTATCTATTCAGTCATTTAAGGACATTTCAATTTTTTATAGTTTGGGGCAAGTGTGAACAGAGAAACTACTCTCATTAGTTTACAGATATTTGTGTGACCATGAGATCTTTATTTCTTTAGGTTAAATACCTGGGAGTGAGATTGCTGTGTCATATGTAAGTGCATGTTTAACTTTATAAGAAACTTCAAACTGTTTTCCAGAGTGGCTGTGCCATTTTGCATTCCCACTAGTTCAGTTGCTCTTTATCCTTGCCAGCATTTGATATTATCAGGGTTTTTTAAAAAGTTATTTTAGTCATTCTAATAGATATGTAGAGGTAGCTCATGATGCTTCAATTAGTGTTTCTCTAATGATAATGATGTTGAACATTATAAAGAATTCTGAAGGTTAGCATTCTCACATGGTAACAAGTTAGCCTAGCACAGTTTCATAAATGCTGACAAAAGATATGAGACTCCTGGGTCAGAGATGAAGGAAGGTGATTATGCACAATAGTACCGGTAGCTAGAATCACCGCATTTGTCTCGGTTCTCTAAGCCTCATTTCTACAGGGTGCCATGAAGAGGGCCAGGTGACACCTGTGTATGCAGTTGATTGAATTATAAAAGAGGAACACTGAACTTAGAGAACTCAAATATTTATAATGAGCAATAAGCCTGCTTACCACTATTCTGAAGGGGGACACCATATCTGTCTTCCAAGGCTGTTTGCTACACAAACATCCTGAGAAAATTGAAACAAAGGCTACCAGTGCCTCTGGTTCAATGCTGGGGGATAGCAGAGAACAAGATTTTTTTTTTTTTTTTTTTTTTTTTTTGAGACAGTCTCGCTCTGTCACCCAGGCTGGAGTTCATGGTGCCATCTCAGCTCACTGCAAGCTCCGCCTCCCGGGTTCACGCCATTCTCCTGCCTCAGCCTCCCGAGTAGCTGGGGCTACAGGCACCCGCCACCACGCCCGGCTAATTTTTTTGTATTTTTAGTAGGGACAGGGTTTCACTGCATTAGCCAGGATGGTCTCGATCTCCTGACCTCGTGATCCGCCCTCCTTGGCCTCCCAAAGTGCTGGGATTACAGGCATGAGCCACTGCGCCTGGCCAAGATTCTTGTTCTCATGGGAAAAGATTATAATGTAAAAGAAGAACTGGGGAGGAGAGGTCCTGGAGACAGTTTGCCAATAGGATGTTGTTAAAACAACCAAGTGTGAAGTGATGCAGAGTGGCCAGGGTTAGGGCAGTCAAGACGGCAAAGACCAGATGTGTGTGACATGGAGGCATTGAAACAGAGAAACAGGATTCACGACATTAACTAAAGAGGAGAGAAAAGAAAGCACCATTCCCAAGCTGCAAGTTTGTTTTAAATACAGTTTTATTTATAAAGTTATTTTAAATTTTATTTTTTAATTAAGTTTTTTTCATTTGATTTTTTTTTTTTTTTGAGACTGAGTTTTACTTTTGTCGCCCAGGCTGGAGTGGAGTGGCGTGATCTCCGCTCACTGCAAACTCTGCCTCCCAAGTTCAAGTGATTCTCGTGCCTCAGCCTCCCTAGCAGCTGGGATTACAGGCATGAGCCACTATATCCAACTAATTTTTGTATTTTAGTAGAGATGGGGTTTCACCATGTTAGCCAGGCTTGTCTCAAACTCCTGACTTTAGGTGATCCACTTGCCTGGGTCTTCCAAATTGCTGGGATTATAGGTGTGAGCCACCACACCTGGCCTAAGTTTTTATTTTTAAATAAAATAATTTTTACAAAATAAAGGTTTTCAGTCATGCTATGCATTCCAAATTGGTACTAAATAAAGTCATAAAAATTTGATATTAGCTGTGTATTCAAACCAAAGGTATTTTGCAGTTCTATCTCAAATGTTAAACTGTTCAATCTGTGACTTTGAAGAAATCACTTCTTTTTTTCAGTTGTATTTCCACATGCAAAATTGAGGCAAAAATGTGTGTTTCTATTCCTTTCACAGGACGACTGTAGTTCATTCAGGTAAGGGCAGCGAACTTTTAGTGCTAAGTGAAAGTTTCTCTTTTGGCATTATGAGAATCTTTAAAATGAGAAGTATTTTCTTTTTGTAAAAATGTAAATGTTTCCAGCTGGAATTAATTCTCAAAAGTACAGCACATGGTGCTGGGGCATTGGCTCCAAAAATCTGGTGGAAAAAGGAGTGAGTTTATGAAGGATGGGAAGAAACCTTCTGCTCTTTAAAAACAGTGGTAATGACAATGCTTTTTCCCTTGAAAAATAAAAACATTGTTTTACATGATTCTCAAAGCAATATTCTGCTTAGCTACGGGTTTTTGTTCATCTCATTTTAGGAAATTGAGTCTCAAAAGGCTAAGGGCTGCCCAAGGTTACACAGACTGGCAACCTACGGAGCTAGATTTTTAACTAAGTTTTCCTTTCAAAAGGCTTTCTTTCTTTTATTTTTATTTTTATTTATTTATTATTTTTTTGAGACGGAGTCTCATTCTATCACCCAGGCTGGAGTGCAATGGCGCGATCTCGGCTCACTGCAGCCTCTGCAGCCCCTGCAGCCCGAGTTCAAGCAATTCTCCTGCCTCAGCCTCCCGAGTAGCTGGGACTACAGGCACACGCCGCCACGCCTGGCTAATTTTTTTGTATTTTAGTAGAGACGGGGTTTCACTGTGTTGCCCAGACCAGTCGTGAACTTCTGAACTCAGGCAATCCGCCCTCCTTGGCCTCCCAAAGTGCTGGGATTACAGGCATGAGCCACTGCGCCTGGTCCAAAAGCCTTTCTAGGCCACCATAAATGCCTCCCTTCACGCAAAAGGGGCCACGTTGTCCCTTGTAGAGCTTAAAGGAGAGCCGAGGTGTCTGCCTCCTGAAGTGTACACGTTACTGTTCCGTCGTATTTTGTAGTCTCTGTTCTGCTCTTTGGAACACCTCTTCGGTGTTCCTGTGGGATCTCTCTACTGCATTCTACTTTATGTAATAATCTGTTCAATAAATAATTTTTAAAAGGAGACAACAACGCCGCAGGTGATCTGGAGGCTCCTGGAGGACCTCAGCGACTCAGGTCCAGTCCAAGGAGGGCCGCAGATCAGGCTGAAGAAGGATGGATCCACATGCTTAGAGGAGATCAAGAAATGCAGGTTCGTTTGGGCCCATCTTACCCTTCTGTTCCAATGAGTTTAAAGAACCAGGATCCCTGAGAAATCTTGTCCGCTTGGCTAACCTCTATTTGAGAATAATTTTCCAGGGAAGGGATCATCACACTGCTTCTTTGCATAGAATGTCACGCTAGAAAACAATTCTTCTCATGACTGCAAGTCTGTTTAAATTCTTACTTTGGGCCAGGTACTTTGCATTGTTTGTTACCTTATTTCACCCTCCCAAACACTCAGCAAGACAGATATTATTTTTCTCCTTCTGTAGAGGAGAAAATGGAGACTCAGAGAGGTAAAGCATTCTTGCCAAGCTGCTAAGTGTTCTTGCCAAAATATGAGCATGGATCCACCTGGTTCCAGAGCCTACATTCCTTCCGCCATACCATATTGTCTCACTTCAGCTGTTACAGGATGGGCCTTCCAGGTTAGCAGCGTCAAGATAAAGGATAATTCTCTCTTTTGCTCATGACATTTCCAGCATGAGCTTCCTGGCTTCCCTGTTCTTAAGTGCCCAACTTATTCTCCTGGGCTCTAGAAGAACCTGATCCTGAAAGGCATGAACATCTTAGACAAGTCTCAGCAAGCCGGCACCCCAGGATGCTCTGCGGGTGAACAACCCTGCTCACTGGACAGGAATAGGACCCTGGGACTGTGCTAAAATGGAATCTGATTTTCACTGGTGGATGCTCGGGGTTTCAAAGGCTTGTCCAAACTCTGGTGAAATGCCTTTTCTAGAGTTCATTGTAGCAATAAGTACAGAAAATTCTGAATCCCCACAGTGGTTTCCCCTGTGCTCAGTCAGTTGTTCCTCTATTTTGCTACCTGATAACCATTATTTCCTTCTTTCATGCTTTGGGTCCCTGCAGAAACAGCCATTGACCACATCAGTTACGTTGCCAATGCCTCCAGAAGACTCCCTCACCGCTGCCTGATGATTATGCCCACACCGCAGCTGCTGCTGCCCAAAATGACTGTCCAAAAGCTACTAATGTACAGGGCACTAATTTGTCTGGAAGGCTGGCTCCATGTTGCAGAGCTCCCAGCAAAGTCTTTC
This sequence comes from Pan paniscus, assembly GCF_029289425.2. NCBI lineage: Eukaryota > Metazoa > Chordata > Mammalia > Primates > Hominidae > Pan > Pan paniscus. The sequence continues at coordinate 75,199,374 of NC_073263.2, forward strand.
ACCCTTGCCAATGCTGCTAGAACAGAGCTGCCACTTTGCACTCTTAATATCCAGGCAAATTTTAGTGAATTTCCCCCACTTTCTTTCTTTTTTTTTTCTACTGTTATTTATATTCCGACACCATGCCTTTTGGGCAAGGACTTCTTAGGAGCTAAGCCAAATATCCAAGTGGCAGACATGGTGTGGTTCTCACAATCCCTTCTCCCTCTCCAACCCTGGACCTGTGTCCTCAAGTCATACTCTGGCACTTAGGATGAGTCTTTTCATAGGATTCCCCTTGATCCTTCACTCAACCTTAAAGGACTCACCTCTGTTATCCTGCAGACATGTCCAGATCAGCTGATTCCTAAGTGCACACAACATCTCTGGATATATACATATATATGTATATCCTCACAAAGTTAATTACATTTCATATTTCTGTTAGACAGTCAATAACATTCTCAATAGGCTTGTTTCCAATATCTTTGAATAATAATAGTTAATATGTATTTATCTCCTCCTATATACCAGGCACCGTATTGTTTTACGACATCATCTCATTCAATACTGTCAATATTCCCAGGTGGGAGGTGCTTCTGTTGTCTTCATTTTACAGATGAAGAAACAGATGCCTCAAGACACTAAATACCTACCCAAGATCACACACCGAGCATTATAGAGCTGTTTCTAACTCCAGCTGTCTGTCTCCAAAGCCTATAGGGTGCAGCACGTTCCTCTTTCATGACACTGGAAAGATGCCTATTATTATGGCTATGCATCAAGTCTGCAAGAGGATCTTCTAGATTGTTTAATTTTTTTTAATATTGCTTTTAAATGGGCATCATTGTGTCTAATTACGTTTTTTTCTAGGTTCAGCTTAGTCTGTCTTGACTTAATGTTCTTTTTCTGAACAACATTTTGTTAAAGAAAATATTTCATAAGGAAACTCACACAGTAACATTCTAAAAGATGTGGTCTTTCCAGGCTTTTCTATCCAACTTGCCCCCATTTTGATTAAATATGCTGGAAAAACTTCTTTGGACTAAAATTGCCCTTTTAAAAATCACAGACAAATCTGGGCAAATAGTAAAGCACTATTTCTCTTTCGATTGCAGTAGAAACCCCGAGACAACTAGAACTGATTTGCTCAGGAGCCCTGTGGGGGACATTCATTGTGGGATTCAAAGGGGACTGCTGCCCCTCTTTAACCTGAGCAGGGAACAGGAAGTGCCGCCGCAGCTCCACTGCCCAGTTCTGCAAATCTTCTGGCTTGTTGTTTGGCGCTGGGTGTGTGTTAATCATTCACCTCAAGGATTTCTTAAAGAGTATTTATTCCCAAAATAGAGATGTGGAAGTCAGCCTATACCACTGGGCAATAATTCCATCTCCTGTAACTTTCCCATAGGAGTAAATCTAATCAATGTCACTGTTGTTGAAATTATAAAAGTGAACCAACTACAGAGTGGAATTTCCCCCCAACCGCTCCCTCCCTCTTGTTTTCGTGTACTTTGTAACCTGAGGAGAAGTTTCCATGAGGAAGCAGAGTTTATGTTGAAGTTACTGAGTGATGTATGGGAGATCTCAAACACAGAAACTGCCTTTAGACGTTAAAAAAGAATAAAACTCTGTTGTGCCCACGATGGACTTGTGCAAGTAGAATGCTCAATGTTTTCCTTTGCAGAAACATTGATCCCCTTACAGGAGGATCTTACAAGATACCCACTGTGCTCCATTCTCATGTCCCCATGGCCGTAGAGCTGCCTAAATAACATTCCCAGGAGAGATTTTTATCCCTTGGCAATGATGCTCATTCATGATTGTGTGGGCAGCACACTTAGCTTTACTTGGGAAAAGATTTCCTAATGTAGTGATGCCTGGCTAAATATAAGCTGTCTTTGCACACATGAAACTAAGTGGAGAATTGACTTAATGATCTAGTAACTCTGGTTAGTGCTTCAATTTAGAAAGAAAAGTGAGTGGGCTTTTCTTTAGTTTTTCAACAGTAATTTCTTAAAAGCCAAGAAACTTCACATTTGTAGTTATGCCTAGGATGAAAGTTGTTGAAGCTTCTATTCTTGATTCCACCTTTGTTCATGATTGCTTATTTTTAATCTTTTCCATCTAAACTGTATTCTGAAAATTAGTATAATCGTGTGAACATTTCTGAACCACAACATTTAATAGAATTGAATCAAGAACAAAAAAGTTTCACCTAGCAGTTTTTTGACACTTGACAGATGATGTTTACATTTATTTACTGTCTGACAAAATTATCTGAAACCTAACTCAAGGTTTAATTTTCACTGGGGGCTTCACAATGAAGGGGTTGACAGCAGTGTCCTCATTCAATCCTCAGGCTCAGCCCTTTCCTCTCAGTGGACCTCAGTGGCACTGAATCAGGTTAATCAGAATCCTTGAGGCAGAACATAGCGCCTCTTTGGTCATTCATTCATTTATGTAGGTATCTTTTTTTATTTTTATTTTTTTTGAGACAGAGTTTCGCTCTTGTTGCCCAGGCTGAAGTTCAGTGGCGGATCTTGGCTCACTGCAACCTCCGCCTCCCAGGATCAAGCGATTCTCCTGCCTCAGCCTCCCAAGTAACTGGGATTACAGGCATGTGCCACCACCCCAGGCTAATTTTGTATTTTTAGTAGAGACGGAGTTTCTCCATGTTGATCAGGCTGGTCTCGAACTCCTGACCTCAGGTGATCCACCCACCTCAGCCTTCCAAAGTGCCGGGATTACAGACATGAGCTACTGCACCTGGCCATAGGTATCTACTTTTCAAAATTCAGTAAGCCCCTGTAAATTCACCATCCAACCTGAAGGCTAGGACTTTGACAATTTCCATCTAGCTACATGGCTGTTCCCCTTCTAATCTTTCTGTTTCCCCATCCAAAGCAGCCACTATCCTGATTCACAGGTCTCTGGTTCCCTTACTTCCTTTGAATATAGTTAGCTCATCTATATGTATTCCTCAAAGTAAATATTTTTAGTTTAGATGCTTTTACTTAGGAACACCTATTATTTTACCAAAAGAGTACCCATAATAAAAAGGGCCTGTGCTATATGAATATTCTGAGTCTTTTCTTCCTCCATTTAATAAAACTTTTAAAGATTAATCTTTTTTAAAAAAAGATTTAATTTTGAGGGTCTTGCTTCGGGTACTGGCTCTGAAACTTGCAGGGTGCATTGAATTCCACTTAATCTTTATCTTTGGAGCCAAATTGGTTACAAATTGAGAAGAAATTTTGATCATAAACACAGTCTACTTCTCTAGAGATCCCCACATCCATTACACCTGGGACATTTTCTTTCTCTTATGTACAAGGTAGATTTGCGTAAAGGGGATTGGGGGCCTGCTAAGGTGGGATATTGAGTCCCTTGTTTGTCTTGAGTAGGCATCATATGCTGGGTTCAGTCTCTGACACAGGAAAATAAAGATTGCCTGAACAAATAGGTAAAGGCTAAAATCATCTAGAGCAATAATGACTAATTTGTTTAATTTGTTAGATTTTGCCTACTGGCATTTTTATTCTCAGGTGAATGGTTGTGTTATTAAGCGGTGGCTGTTGTTCCCTTTGGGAGCTATTAATTTTGTGGCAGTGCTAGAAATACTGCTAGCTAACAGTTACGGGTGCTCCAATGTTTCTGGCCTGGTGCTATGTGCTGTATGTGTAATCGCTCATTGCATCCTTCCCACAACCATACAAAGCTGAAGTAAGTGCTATGGTTACCCTCATTTACAGATGAGGAGTTTGAGTCACAGAGAGGCACTGAAAGTTTTGAACGCATGCTGAATTTGGTCAATGGAGAGGGTGGAACAGAAGAAAACGGAAATTAACATGTATTCAGGTCCTAGAACATGCTTGGCACATTATATAGTGTTTAAACCAAAAGAATACCTAGAGGAAGGAACTCTAACTCTAGACAGGACCAATAGGGTCCTGAGAAATCAAATTATGTGCTAAATATACTGAGCTAAAAAATGAAAGTAACAGAGAGAAATCCAGGATTCCTCAGAATCCGTCCATCTGAGATCAATGAGGGACCCAATTAACAGCCCCCCAGTACCCTGTGTGTAATTTCACCTTAACCATAAAGAGAAGAATGAAGTATCTGGTGTAATGGATTTCATCTTCATCCAAAATTGCTCTTTTTTTATCTTTTCCATTTCCATTGTATTATGAAAATTAGTATAATCATGTGAACATTTCTGAACCACATCATTCAATAGAATTGAATCAAGAAAAATATTTCACCTAGCAGTTTTTGACATTTGACAGACGATGTTTACATTTATTAACTTTCTGAGAGAATTAACTGAAATAAATAAATCTAACTTAAGATGTAATTTTGAGGGTCTTGCTTTGGGTTTGCGGGGGTGGGCGTCCAGGAGTTGTTCTTGATTTTTACAGCAGACAATGCCTATAATTGTAAATTTCTCTTCTGTTTGAACCAAATTGTCTATAAAGTTTAACTAAGATTCATATTCGTTTCCTAGGCTGCTGTAATAAAGTACCACAAGCTAGATGGCTTGAACGACAGAAGTTTACAATCTCACAATTCTGGAGTCTGGAAGTCCAAAATCAAGGTGTCAAGAGTTAGTTTCCCTGTGAGGGAAAGATCTCTTAAAGGCCTTTCCCTTGGCTTGTAGATGGCCATCTTCTCCTTATTGTTTCTCCCGATGCATGTCTATTTCTGTGTCCAAGTTTCCCCTTTTTATAAGAACACCAGTTATATTGGACCAGAGCTCATCCTAATGGCCTCATTTTAACTTGATTCCATCTATAAAAACCCTATCTGTAAATAAAGTCACATTTCCAGGTACTGGGTGTTAAGACTCCAACATGTCTTTTTGGGGGCAGGGTCACAATTCAACCCATAACAGAATTTAATCTCAGACTCCTCAGAAATGAGATGTCGTGGGGCCCGTCGTGGGGCCATAAAGTATTTTGCTTGGCATTTAGTCTTGATCATCGTGCTTGGTTGAGAACCAACCTTGGGTTGATGAATGAAAACAAGAAAAATCAGCACAGAATGAGGCTGACTCTAGATAGTGTAGCTTGTAATACTGACTGTTTCTTCTAGCTGAGAGATACGCTGTATCCCTCCTACACGTGAGACCCCAGGAAGGACAGCTTGCCAGGTGTCCCCCTCCCGAGTTTCTAGCCCCATTGACTGTGGGCGACATCCCTGCACACTCTGGAGCAGTGCTGAAGTGAGTTTGTATTGTAATCGAAGGAGTTCTGCTGGTCTGCTGCTTAAGTAGGAAGGTCTGAATTGGTTTCTCTCCTTCTATTCCTCAGATCCCACACTGTAACTACTAGTTTCCAAACTGCTTATGTTTATCTTTTGAACAGGATATGCTGCACTTCCTCTTTTCTTAGAATGTTTTGCCTTCACATTTTACCTAGTTGGCATGTAAGAGAAAAGTAATTTTTAAATATTGTTTCTAATTTCTAAACAACTGCAAAAAAATTACAATGAATATTTTTACATATGTCTAGTGCATACATGTGAAACTTTAGAAGTGTGAGGTGTGTGCACGTGTGGGATCATTGGGTGGGAGATTATGTGCATATTCAGTAATACATGTGTCAAAAAGCTCTTCAAAGTAACTTGTGCCAATTTAAACTTCCCAAAGAACTATCTGAGAGTACCACTGTTCTACATCTTCAATAATACTTAATAATTTTTAAATGTTACCAAATGTTAAATGTTTAAATTCACGTGAGTATTAATTATGTATCTTAATATGTATTTCCTTAAGTATTCATAAAGTTGAGAACGTTTTCATGCTATTAGCCTGTGGTTTTCGTCTTTTTTAAAGTGTTTATTCATACTCTTCACTCATATACACATGGTATTGTTTGCTTTTTGGTGTTATTCTATAGATGTTATTTGTAAGTTCTGAATACTAATTCTATAGCTATTAAATATCTAACATATATATTTTTACAGTGTAGTTTGTACACTCTGTTGTGATTTCTATTATATTGTGTTAATAAAATAGAGAAAAATAATTTTGATATTCATCTGATCTGCTGATGTGGGACATGAAGACAGAGGCAGACTCTAGGAGACACCTTTAGTACAGAGATATTCAGGTGCAGATTTATCTGAAATTATTTTCAGTGTTCAAGGACATGTGTTTTGTGTAATAAGATTCTGAAAGCTCACAAGGAAAAAGATAAGTAAGAAAGATCTTTGACGCCAAGGTGGTGGTAAATGTTGCATTGTTATCTCAGCTGATAACACTCTTGATGCTTATTATGGGATGTAGGCTATAATGGCAACGGAGTGAGTGAGCAACTGAGTAAATCAGAAAATGCTAAAATGATTTGGAGATTATTTTTTGCACACATACGTATGCCCACTTGTGCTTTTAGCAAGGAGAGAGGAGGAGACCAGGACAGTGACAGTGATAACAGAAACCCTTTAAACGTATTTCCAGGAGATTCATGGCCTGCTGTTAGAATGCACAAAGGTATAATTAAGTCAAAAAAATCTGCTGAGAATCTGCAACCCGGAAGGATCTCTGTTTATTTTTCCTCCAGGACCCAAGGAGCCATAGTTTTTTGTTTGTAAAACCACAGGATTCAATTGATCAGGTGTTAGTGTCCCTATTACTCTCATTCTTTCATCTTCCAACCATCCATGGCTGTCAGTCGTTACCCGAAGATACAACCCAGTAAATCCCGACTGGCCAAGAACCAGCCCATGCTTCTTTTTTCTCTCCAGACCTTTCCACTTTTATTAAGGCGGCTCATTTTAGAGTCTAGCTTTTCAGAATTGTCTTACAGAAGGCAATGTGCAGGTTTTAGTCTTCCAGTTGTTTGTTTTAATGCAATTAGCTAAAATAAGTACTTCTTTTTCATATAAAATACATATCAACACATAGTCTCCTGTTCAAAAAATGGTTTCTGTATCTATATAGGTATAGTTATAATTATTATTGCTTTCTAATAATAATGTAACCATCCTATAAAATATTTGAAAACACTCTGTAGAGTGTGAACTGATTCAGAAAGAGGCATATTGTTCTACTTTCTTTATCAACAAGGTAAAAATGTTTTGCTATTTACCCAATTTTCCAGCTTTTGATAGCTTTTTCTATCTTCCTATCTATCGAATTTCCCCAGAATCTCTGATAAGGCATAAGAGTATATAAAAGAGCCATGAGGTATAGAAAAAAATGCAGCGATGAGAAATAGTGATGTGTAACTAGCAGTATGCTAAATCGTGAGGATTTTTGTGATGTATTTCTGTAACTGTAATATGTTTATCCATCTTGTTTCCTTACACACATTCTAAGGAAGTTAAGAACTGTAATTTATTATGCATTAAGAAAATTGCCCATTGTGGGTACAAAAAGAATGTACATGCATTTTCTTGTGTACGTTTTTATCTAACCAATAGAAAAGAACCTAATTTTGAAGGGGATTATATAATTTACAAATAAACTGTATATTAGATTTCCCTAAGGGGTACTTTTGAAAGCAAACTCTGCTCCACTACAGATCCAGACACATAGCCCTGAAGATGCATTTAAAAAAATTCAGTCTTAGCATAATTTGTGATGAGCTATAAATATTGAATAAAAGTAAAATTTCCAAATATACTAAACGTAGGAAAAGCGTCACTAAATTCATAGAAGGAAAATACGTAAGGAGTTAGGAAAAGAATTAATATGCTCTTTTGAATGTCTTTGAATCAGGGATTGAAGTGGATTATGAGTAATCCAGAATATTTACCTAGTAAAGGCAAAAAAAGTTTTAGACCCACAGATTTCCTTGTATTTGGGATCAAATAATGCCCTGCTGATTATACAATGATACCCAGTGCATCTCGTTGCTCAAAGGATCAACGCAAGGTTCAAAGAAGTCATATCAAGTGTATGTTTTTAGAAATTGTGAAATCTAATAAAGCCTGAATTCATTACATAACAGCCTGAATTAGTTACATAATAAAAGTGAGAACAAATTTATAAAACAATTTATGTCTGTTTATATTCTAGATGTAATTCACACTTATATATTCACAACCAATACAGTGATAGGATCTTAAGGTTGTAGATGCATACTGTGAAGCCCGTCTCCCCTGACCCCTGCACATGATTCCTAAATCAGGTTACAATAAAATTGATTTGTAAACTATTTCCATAGTCCACTAACGGCAAATCTGGCATCGTTTGCTTTTTAGTGCTGTCTTTAAAGATACATAGGAGCAAGACACCTCTATGAAATGAGGTGCTACAAGAAGGAAATTTGGAGCTTGAAGAAAAGAAAGGTCTCCAGAAACTATAGCACGGACAAGACCGAAATTGTTTTAAAAATAGCTAATTCTTAAAAACTGAATCTAAACTCTGCTTGTGAAATGCTCCTTGGAGCAGTATAACAAGTAAAAGTCCAGTAAGACCACAAAGCTTCCAACGAACACCACCAGGAAACTCCAGTGATAACCCCAAGCTTGTTGAACCTTGGCAGCTCCTGTGAAGGAGATCCCAGTCTACAGGAAGCTCTGCACATAGAATGAGACGGGCTTCACTGCATCTCTTACTCTTCTTGGGGTCCACTGTGGCTTCTAAACTAAAGGTGCACCTGAAGTAAGTTCTATGTGTATTTTGATAGGGATTAATTTAAAATAAACTCCAGAAGCATTAAAACAACCAGCACAGACAGTTTGTCAATATCCCCGTTAATATCTGATTTTAAAGATTCAATTTCTTTTCTATGTTTACAGGCCAATTTTTAAATCTCTCTTTTTTTTTTTTTTTTGAAAAGCAGGTTTCCTACCTTTGGCATGCAGCGTGTTTCTGATTGCCTTTTAGTGGGCATGTGCTTAGACCTCAAAACTCATTCTATGTGCAGAGCTTCCTGTAGATTGGGATCTCCTTCACAGAAATGCTGTGTCTCTCCGCGGATGCAGCACACAGGAAGAAGTCACCCACTCGCTACATACATCGCTAATCAGGACTTCAATAAAATACTGTGCTCACCTTGAGGTCCTAAATAAGATGTAGCTTCAAAGAATGTATAGTCAGCCATTTAAGAAAAAGAATCCCAGCGAATAAAACCTAACTTTGTAGCTATTATCTACTGTGGAAGCCTGAAGAAAAATTAAGGATATAAATTATTTTTTATGTTATTCTCTGTTCACTGAGATAAATATGAGAGGATAATTAAGTCAGTGAAATTTAAATAGTAACGGGAGGAAGAACAAGTAAGACTTGGAAAGAATATATTTGGCTTAATAGTCATGAAACTCAGGGCTTTCAGTCAAAAAGCCATATTTTTGGAGACTATTTAAGAAATAGCTGCGCCAGGCGCGGTGGCTCACGCCTGTAATCCCAGCACTTTGGGGGGCTGAGACGGGCGGATCACAAGGTCAGGAGATCGAGACCATCCTGGCTAACACAGTGAAACCCGTCTTTACTAAAAATACAAAAAAAAAAAAAAAAAATTAGCCGGGCGTGGTGGCGGGCACTTGTAGTCCCAGCTACTCGAGAGGCTGAGGCAGGAGAATGGCGTGAAGCCGGGAGGCGGAGCTTGCAGTGAGCCGAGATCGCGCCACTGCACTCCAGCCTGGGTGACAGAGCGAGACTCCATCTCAAAAAATAAAAATAAAAAAGAAATAGCGGCTCAGCTGACTTTATGGATGTTTTTCATACACTTATGATCTAAGGAAGAGGATGGACGAGATGACTGGAAGTTATTTCCAACCCTGTATGACAAGTAAGGTTTAGGTAGAGGTAAAATTTATAAGAAAACATTGAGGAAAATATAAACATATGCAAATGTCCAGCTGGCCCTGGTAACACTCATTAGTATGTTAAATATAAAACAAAATCATGCCTTACTATTGCTGATTTATTTTAATGGGACCACTCATGGATGATACATTACCATAGAAGGTTACAATGGCTTGCTTTGCATGCAAAATTTAATACACTGTACATTGCCTAGGGAAAATCCAACCACAGTCAATCCCAACTGATTTTGATGTTGACATTATCATGTGAGTGGGTACACTGCACCTGCATATTTGAAATGAAGAGGGTTTGCCAAAAGAATCAGTGGATAACTGAACATGCTTTGAACTTTGAGATTGAAAAAGTTTTGAATTGTAGCGTTGCTTCTTTTTTTGAAGACTCACATATTCAAGCCAAATGTTAACATCATTATTCATTCAACAAGTATTTATTGATATATACTGTGTAGCAAACACATTTGTAGTGCTGGAGATTCAATGGTGAACAAACCAGGAAAAAAAAAAAATCCTTATTTTAGACTTACAGCTTAATTGGGAACTTGAATAACTGTGTGAGAAAATACATCCAATAAATAAGTAAACTAATAATATTTAATAACATTTTAGAATGAAGGAAATGAACAAGGAGATTTGATAGAGAGCAGTTGGGTGGGATTGAGGTAGGTGGAGTCAGAGGTTACCAGATACTATGGTTATGTCTGGCCTAGACCAGAAATCAGAAGGGCTAGATTTTCACCCAACTTCTGCCACCAATCCAGCTGACTGGCCCTTGAAAAGGGACATCTGTAGACTGAGCTGGTCATTTAGACTACATAATTCCAGGAGCTTTTTACAGCCCATGGTAGGCAGAATGGACCCTCTAAAGCAGCAGTCCCCAACCTTTTTGGCACCAAGCACTGGTTTCATGGAAGACAGTTTTTCCACAGACCAGGAGAGCAGGATGGTTTCAAGATGATTCAAGCACATCCCATTTATTGTGCACTTTATTTCTATTATTATTACACTGTAACACATAATGAAATAATTATACAACTTGTCACAATGTAGAATCAGTAGTAGCCCTGAGCTTATTTTCTTTTCTTTCTTTTTTCTTTATTATACTATAAGTTCTAGGGTATATGTGCACAACATGCAAGTTTGTTACATATGTATACGTGTGCCATGTTGGTGTGCTGCACCCATTAACTCATCATTTACATTAGATATATCTCCTAATGCTATCCCTCCCACCTCCCCCCACCCCAAAACAGGCCCCAGTGTGTGATGTTCCCCTTCCTGTGTCCAAGTGTTTTCATTGTTCAATTCCCACCTCCGAGGGAGAACATGCAGTGTTTGGTTTTCTGTCCTTGCGATAGTTTGCTGAGAATGATGGTTTCCAGCTTCATCCATGTCCCTACAAAGGACATGAACTCATCATTTTTTATGGCTGCATAGTATTCCATGGTGTATATGTGACACGTTTTCTTAATCCAGTCTATCATTGATGGACATTTGGGTTGGTTCCAAGTCTTTGCTATTGTGAATAGTGCCGCAATAAACATACGTGTGCATGTGTCTTTATAGCAGCATGATTTATAATCCTTTGGGTATATACCCAGTAATGGGGTGGCTGGGTCAAATGGTATTTCTAGTTCTAGATCCTTGAGGAATCACCACACTGTCTTCCACAATGGTTGAACTAGTTTACAGTCCCACCAGCAGTATAAAAGTGTTCCTATTTCTCCACATCCTCTCCAGCACCTGTTGTTTCCTGACTTTTTAGTGATCGCCATTCTAACTGGTGTGAGATGGTATCTCATTGTGGTTTTGATTTGCATTTCTCTGATGGCCAGATGGTGAGCATTTTTTCATGTGTCTGTTGGTTGCATAAATGTCTTCTTTTAAGAAGTATCTGTTCATATCCTTTGCCCACTTTTTGATGGGGTTGTTTTTTTCTTGTAAATTTGTTTGAGTTCTTTGTAGATTTTGGATATTAGCCCTTTGTCAGATGAGTAGATTGCAAAAATTGTCTCCCATTCTGTAGGTTGCCTGTTCACTCTGATGGTAGTTTCTTTTGCTGTGCAGAAGCTCTTTAGTTTAGTTAGATCCCATTTGTCAATTTTGGCTTTTGCTGCCATTGCTTTTGGTGTTTTAGACATGAAGTCCTTGCCCATGCCTATGTCCTGAATGGTAATGCCTAGGTTTTCTTCTAGGGTTTTTATGGTTTTAGGTCTAACATTTAAGTCTTTAATCCATCTTGAATTAATTTTTGTATAAGGTGTAAGGAATGGATCCAGTTTCAGCTTTCTACATATGGCTAGTCAGTTTTCCCAGCACCATTTATTAAATAGGGAATCCTTTCCCCATTTCTTGTTTTTGTCAGGTTTGTCAAAGAACAGATGGTTGTAGATGTGTAGTATTATTTCTGAGGGCTCTGTTCTGTTCCATTGGTCTATATCTCTGTTTTGGTAGCCGTACCATGCTGTTTTGGTTACTGCAGCCTTGTAGTATAGTTTGAAGTCAGGTAGTGTGATGTCTCCAGCTTTGTTCTTTTGGCTTAGGATTGACTTGGCGATGCAGGCTCTTTTTTGGTTCCATATGAACTTTAAAGTAGTTTTTTCCAATTCTGTGAAGAAAGTCATTGGTAGCTTGATGAGGATGGCATTGAATCTATAAATTACCTTGGGCAGTATGGACATTTTCACGATATTGATTCTTCCTGTCCGTGAGCATGGAATGTTCTTCCATTTGTTTGTGTCCTGTTTTATTTCGTTGAGCAGTGGTTTGTAGTTCTCCTTGAGAGGTCCTTCACATCCCTTGTAAGTTGGATTCCTAGGTATTTTATTCTCTTTGAAGCAATTGTGAATGGGAGTTCACTCATGATTTGGTTCTCTGTCTGTTATTGGTGTATAAGAATGCTTGTGATGTTTGCACATTGATTTTGTATCCTGAGACTTTGCTGAAGTTGCTTATCAGCTTAAGATTTTGGGCTGAGACAATGGGGTTTTCTAGATATACAATCATGTCATCTGCAAGCAGGGACAATTTGACTTCCTCTTTTCCTAATTGAATACCCTTTATTTCTTTCTCCTGCCTGCTTGTCCTGGCCAGAACTTCCAACACTAAGTTGAATAGGAGTGGTGAGAGAGGGCATCCCTGTCTTGTGCCAGTTTTCAAAGGGAATGCTTCCAGTTTTTGCCCATTCAGTGTGATATTAATTGTGGGTTTGTCATAAATCGCTCTTATTATTTTGAGATACATCCCATCAATACCTAATTTACTGAGAGTTTTTAGCGTGAAGGGCTGTTCAATTTTGTCAAAGGCCTTTTCTGCATCTATTGAGATAATCATATGGTTTTTGTCTTTGGTTCTGTTTATATACTGGATTACGTTTATTGATTTGCGTATGTTGAACCAGGCTTGCATCCCAGGGATGAAGCCCACTTGATCATGGTGGATAAGCTTTTTGATGTGTTGCTGGATTCGGTTTGCCAGTATTTTATTGAGGATTTTTGCATGAATGTTCATCAGGGATATTGGTCTAAAATTCTCTTTTTTTGTTGTGTCTCTGCCAGGCTTTGGTATCAGGATGATGCTGGCCTCATAAAATGAGTTAGGGAGGATTCCTTCTTTTTCTATCAATTGGAATAGTTTCAGAAGGAATGGTACCAGCTCCTCCTTGTACCTCTGATAGAAATCGGCTGTGAATCCGTCTGGTCCTGGACTTTTTTTGGTTGGTAGGCTATTAATTATTGCTGAGCTTATTTTCCTGCAACTAGATGGTCGCCTCTGTGGGTGATGGGAGACAGTTGACAGATCATCAGGCATTAGATTCTCATAAGGAGCATGCAACTTAGATGCCTCGCATGCATAGTTCACAATAGGGTTCACGCTCCTGTGAGAATCTAATGCCAGGGCAGATCTGACAGGAGGTGGAGCTCAGGCAGTAACACTCATTTACCTGCCACCTACTGTGTGGCTAAGTTCCTCTTTTTTTTTTTTTTTTTGGAGGCAGGGTCTTGCTCTGTCACCCAGGCTGCACAATCTCGGCTGGCTGCAACCTCTGATCCTCTGGGCTCAAGCGGTCCTCCCACCTCAGCCTCCTGAGTAGCTGAGACCACAGGGACGTGCCACCACCCAGCTGTAAATAAAGTGCACAATAAATGCAATGTGCTTTTTTGTATTTTTAGTAGAGACAAGGTTTGGCCATGTTGCCCAAGCTGATCTCAAACTGCTGAGCTTAAGCGATCTACCTGCCTTGGTCTCCCAAAGTGCTGGGATTACAGGCATGAGCCACTGTGCCTGGCTGCTGCCCGGTTTCTAGCTGCCTGGTACCAGTCTTTGGCCCAAGGGTTGGAGACCCTTCCTCTAAAGACTTCACATTCCAATCCTCAAAACCTGTGAATGTATTGTTAAATGGCAGAAAGAACTTTGCAGATCTGAGAATGGAGCGATTGTTCTGGATTAGCTAATTTAATCATGTGTCCTTAAAAGCAGAAAATGTTCTCTTCTGATTGCAGAAGAGAGATGCAGCAGAGAAATGCCACAGAAAGGGGAGCTGGAGAGAATCAAAGCATGAGAGGAATTCAACCTGCTGTCACTGGAAGGGGTCCAGATGGAAAGCTTGAGAAGAAACGTGTGTAGCATCTAGGAGTAAAGACTCGCCCTGGCTGACAGCTAGTAAGGAAATGGGAACCTCAGTGCTGCAGCCTCAAAGAATTGACTTTAACCCACAGCCTGAGGGCACTTAGAAGCGGATGCATTCACAAATCTTCCAGAAGGGAATGGAGCCCCATTGACACCTTGATTTTAACCTTCTGAGATTCTAAGCAGGGAATCTAGATGAGACACGCTGTGAGATAATACATGGGTATTGTTTTAAGCTGCTAAATTTGTGGTAATTTCTTATGACAGCAATTTAAAAAACTGATACAAAGCCAGTAACCCAAATCCTGTAGTCTTCCATCCTTCACAATTTCCTACTGGCACCTCCACTCTGCAATTCCAATCCATTTTACCTCCAAAGCATGGATTGACCCCATCTTCTCATCTCCCCAGAATTCTACTTCATCTATCATCTGGACCATCCCAAACTGTACCCCTGTTTTGTTTTGACTTTTGACTCTCAATCTGTTCTCCAAACCGTAGCCAATTATTTACTTTAAAAAGTATGTAATCATGACATTTCTTTGCACACAGTCTTTCAGTGTTTCCACATAAGCAAAGGATTCCAGTTCAGCCCCACTTTAACGCAAAGACATCCATGACAGATCCTATCTCCCCCTCCAGCCTTTTATAGCACTCTCTCTGCCTTCCTCTTTATGTGCCTATATGGAGAATTGTAACTTCCCTTCAGTACCACTCCTAGACCCAGGCGGGCAGGGTATCTGTGCTGAGCTTAGATCTTCAGAGGCCTCAGCTCTGGTGCTGCCTGGTCTTCCCACAGGTGAGGAATCTAGGTAGCTGAGCAGAAATCACCTGTAGCCCAAGTTTCCTTCTTGTGGACCATGCCTCAGATGTTTAGTATCCCGACTTCCCTGGACAAAGGACCCAAAACCCTTTCCAAAGCTGGCATGGGTTAATTTTCTGAATTTATGCTCTGAAGGATAGCACATGCCTCTGGGCAAGTGTGAGGTAGGCTGGCCAAGAGGCAAATGTTAGCAGTGTTGACAAAAAGAAGGAGGTGGGCTGTGGAACCAGGGGTAAGAAAACAGGAAGATGGATGTCAGTCTGTTTAGGGGGTCCTATCACAAAATACCACAGACCGGGTGACTTAAATCACAGAAATTTATTTCTAACAGTTCTGGATGCTGCTAAGACAAAGATCAAGGTGCCAGCAGATCCGGTGTCTGGTGAGAACTTTCTTCCTGGTTTCCTCACATGGTGTTGTGGGTCGGGGAGGTGGGCAGAAAACTAAAATAAGGGTGTTAATCCCATCATGAGGGTTCCACCCTCATGACCCACTTACCTCCCAGAGACCCCATCCCAGATATCATTATACTGAGGATTAGAGTTTCTGCATGTGAATTTTGGAGGGACTCAAACTTTCAGCCCATAGCAGTAGACCATCGGTTAAGGGCTGTCTTTCCTTACCATCATATTTCTAGCCTGGAATTCCAATAAATTCTAAAATTCCAAATTAGAACCCAGCCTTCCAAGATGTTATGAAGATATATTTGTCAAGGTAGGAGCATAAAACTTGTTTTACATAGCAGGTGGTTAGCTTGATTTATAGCGTCTAACTATTTAGATGTAAGATATGCTACCTCCATTTGCACTTTTACCCCAGTCTCCACAGACGGTGGGGGTATGTTTCCCCCACATACCATGTCTTCATGTTGTTTCTTCCTGTGTTCCATGTTCTTCTCAATGCCTGGAAAGGTCTGCCTACCATTCTTCACCTGGCTAACTCTCACACATGGCTCAGGACTCAGGTTAGTGGTGGCCTCCCCCAGAAAGCCTTCAATGATTCTCCCGTGCCCCCTCCACTCAACATGCACGTATGTGAAATTATTAAAACACTCCCACACTGTAAGACAAAGAACAGAGACTACATTTTATCCATTTTGTTTCACTACCATGGTGTCTGGTGCATGGTGTGGGTTTAATTAAAGTTTATTGAACTGAATACTGAAAGCAAATGGTAAATGCTTCATTCAGAATATATTCAACAAGCATTTAAGGAATAATAGTACAAAGTGAAGAAGAAAATTACTGGGGGTGGGAGAGGACAGATGTGGCAGATCCCTTGTTCCAGGTCACACAATAGTAATAATCATTGCCATTTCTTGAACACTAACCATTTGCCAGAAACAGCACGAAGTATTTCACACGGGTTACATTTAATCCTCCCAACCCCAAGAGGTAGAAACTATTATATCTTCATTTTACAAATGAGAAAACTGAGGCTTACATAGGTTAAGTGATTTGCCTAAAGACTCAAAGGCAGAAAGGGCTCCAAAGCCTCTGCTTTAACTATGGGAGCATGCTGCTTCCTGACACCTCCCATGCACAGAAAAGGGAGCTAGACCCTTGTCCTTTTTTTTTTTTTTTTTTTTAAAGAGAAGATACAAATGGTAATTCCCAAGGGCATGAGTAAATGTTAGTTGAAAGTTAATTGCATGTGCTTCAGAAATAAATGTGGGAACATCTGAAATGTGTAAATAACAATAAGATTGCAAAGTAAGAAGGACCATTTGGATTACAATAAGGAAATGATCATGTTCTCTGCTGACAGTGAGCTGGGGGTGTGTCCCAAAGGAAGTTGGGAGGTCTTGTCTGGAGGCCCTCGCTGCAGTTGACTGGAAAGTTCTTAACACAGGATGTGAGAAGGGAATGTATGGGGGCTGAATTGGTCTTCAAATCCAAAATGTAATACCAACACAAGTTTTACATTAAAATATTTAAAGATAGAAATTGTTCTTCCCAACAGTTTTTCATTTAAAAGAGGAGTTGCAGCATTTCCTCAAATGTTATTTAAGGCCATTTAAATGCCACCTAATTGGACTAAATTATTGTTTCTTAAGTTGAATTCAGGAAAGCAACTGTTTGCCATTTGTAAAAACTACATTCAAGCCAAATAAGCAGTAAGATTGTAGCAGGAAAAAAAGAAACAAACCTCACCCACAAACTCTTGTACCAGAAATTTCTCTATTTTCTTATGACTGAACTTAATATTTATTTTCATTTCCTATTTGGCCAAATGGTTGGAAATTTGATCTCAGTCAAGACAATGTGGTCTCCTACCCCCACTTTCAGCTACTCCTTCCTTTCCTCGGGATTAGGTCTAAATATAGGGTGGCTTACATAGTGTAGAGGCATGGGCAGGGGCTGAAAGAAGGGCTGGCATCCACGCCTGCAGGACCTACAGTGATTGTTGTAGGTCTCAGCTACCTCCCTCCTCAGCCACAGCCTCAGCCTCCTTCTGGCTCCTCCGCTTTTGTGCCATGTCCATCCTTCTTGGGTGCATGTCATCATTCCATTGCTTCTGTGCCAAGGAGTAGAACTGAGAACCTGACGAAACTGTCTGAGGCTCATTCACCCAGCCCTGCTTCTGCTCCCTGCCATGAAGGCTGGGGATGCTGAAGGCTCCCTCTGTCTCCAAGGGATGGGGACTCAGATCCTCTTTGCTCCTGGACCTTCCAACTGCATCCAGAGTTCTATGGCAACCTCTCCCCCTGAGTGTTTGGCTAAGAAGAAGCAGGTCACTGGCTCCCTTCTCAGAAACCAACAGTGTCTAAATTCTGCGTCTGCCTTTTGAACTTCTCCTTCCTCATCCCAGATAATCTTTCTCCAGCTTGAGGCAGGAATGCTTGCTCTTATCTCATCATGCATCGTTTCAAATCTCTTGTTTCATTCCAAGATCTAGGCTTATGCAACACCAAAGCCAGGAATAGACTCCTTTGACTTTGCAATTTTTTCTCTCCCTTGACAGCAGGTATAAGAAATTCCTTACCTTGGCTGAAGGGGCACCCATGGGGTGGAAGAAAGGGGATACGATAAAACTTATAAAACACTGCCACTACCATAGCTCAGAGAAAAGCACCAGATGAGGAATCAGGAGATTGGGAGTTTGCCATGTGATCATGTTACAGTAGGCAACTAGTCAGACATGAGCAGGGCAGAAGAGCCTCCCCCAACCCCACCAGGAATGTCAGGCAACCATCAGGTGATGGCCAGGAGGTTTTTAAACTATCTCTCTAAAGTAATAATGGGTTGCAGCCAGCGCCATGAAAAGACAGTCTCCCAACAGATAGAAAACACCTGAAGCTGGTGATCAGCGGCTTCCCGATAAGATCTCAGGAGCTGGGCAAGTGGGCTCAAGCATGCACACTAAGAGGTGTCCACTCACCCAACTGAGGCAAAATGGCCTCAGAGTTTAACAGGTATATGACCTTCCTTTAGGAACACTGGACTGGTAAGGGAAAACGCCTCAGGTGAGCATGCACACAACTTCAGTAAACACACTGCACACGCAGGCCCTCCCAAGCACTAGCAGGCCACTGCACATGCAGACAGCCAAAGGGAAGAATCAGGAGAGAAGGGCTGCAACCTCCCAAGAAGCATGCCAATGTGTAAAACCCCAGGTCAAAGGTCAAACTGTGCCCTTGATCTCTCAAGTCTCCCACTTGGCCCTCTTCCAAGTATATTTTGTATTTTTTTCTCTCTTGTTCTAAAGCTTTTTAATAAACTTCTACTCCTGCCCTAAAGCTTGCCTCAGTCTCTCACTCTGCTTTATGCACTTTGGTCAAATTATTTCTTCTGAGGAGGCAAGAACTGAGGTTGGTCTAGACCCATACAGATTTGCCACCGATAGCAATCACGGCCAAGTCATTTCCTCTCAGGAACTTGGTTTCTTCATCCATACGATCGGAGGTAAGAGTAGGCATTTTCCATCTTTTTTTTTTTTTTTTTGACTCTAGAAATACTACTTTATCTGATTTTTAAAGAAGATTTCCATCTGGCTCTGGTGACTTTGAAACTCTGTGATCATATACGCGTGAGAAATAATGTGGGGCGCCATGATTTACTCTCCACTCCACACATTTACAGATCACAAAAATGAGATCCCTTGTAACCAGGTTCAGAATTATTTAATTGAGGTTAAGATCTAATTTTCATAGCTCAAAAAGTCATGTATGTAATGGATATGTCTCATGTCATTTAAAAGTTTTTCTCTAAAATTTGTGACTTGAAATATACAGGATTCTCATCACTCTCTTTTAATGTGTTCTAATTAGTAATAATATTTCTTATTTACTTTATGGATTTTTTAGTTTTGTTGTTATTAGAACCGAGAAAAAAATTGACAAGGTTAATGAGTACCTGATAGAGAGGTGTTTTACAAAATAATTAAAATTATATTTTTACAAAAATTTGTAACGTAGCTTATTTTCAGAAATTGTGGACTGTTTTAAATAAGGTTTTCAATTTTAAAAATAAATGACTTATAGTAAAACTTCATCAGATAAGGTCAAGTGTTCTTTTGACAATTTATTCCAAAATTCAGAAAGAAAAACACTCACTAAATAACATAATAAAAAAATAATGTCTGACTTCCAGGCCACCAAGAGAAGTAGAAATGAAGTTATAAATATCACACAATGCTCTAAATCAGTGTGGCAGAAAGTCTATTTTTGTCACCTGCTGGCTCCCTTGTTATTATTTTTTTCTTGCTAACATAGTTGATATGTTATATATAGCATACATGCTATAAAACACCAAGCCCATGTTTTCAGTTTTCAGACAGTATGAAGAGAAAATTCAAATGAGAATCTAATTTCAGCTTTGATGCCAGTTACTCTTGTGACTTTGAGGAAGTTCTTTAACTCTGTTTGTATTGAGTTTAAGAGAGGTGACTTCTAAGAGTTCTGCCAGCCTTAAAATTATTTGATTCTGTACATTTTTCCTTAGCTCTAAAATAGGGACAATAATATTTGTACTATCTCACAGTGTTGATAGGAGAATTAAGTTCTTTTACTCAATAGAATCTGTAATTTTGCATTTGTGTAATTATTTGCTTAATGCCTATCACCCCAGCAGGCTGTCAGCTCCGTGGGGATAGGGAGAGTGTCTGTCTGACGCACTGCTCTATTTCTAGTACCTAGCACAGTGCCAGGCACATCACAGAGGCTCAGTTTACATGTCTGGTGAATGAGAAGAATCAACCTAAGTATTCATTTATAGGGCATTGAAAACTGGCGAGCCTCGACCCTGCTTCCTCAGAAAAAAGTTATAGAAACGTGGCCATGTTTTGCATCAACCATTGATAAAAACTCAAACTCTTTTTCTCAAAGAGAAATAGCATAACTTAGTACTGCTCCAAGCATGGCCCACAGACAAGCCCCAACAGCCTCAACTGAGTTCTGCCTAGAAATGCAGGTTGGGCGCCCTGGTTCATACCTGTCATCCTAGCACATTGGGAGGCTGAGGCAGGAGGATCTCTTGAGCTGAGGAGTTTAAGACCAGCCTAGCCAACATAGTGAGACCTCATCTCTACTAGAAATCAAAAGAAAATTAGCTGGATGCGGTGGCGCATGCCTGTATTCCCAGCTACTCAGAAGGCTGAGGAGGAAGGATCACTTGAGGCTGGGAGGTCAAGGCTGCAGTGAGCCATGATCACTCCATTGCACTCCAGTCTGGGCGACAGAGTAAGACCCTGTCTCAAAAAACAAAAACAAAAATAAATGCAAATTCTCTTTTCCTATCTCAGAAGTACTAAAAGAAACTCCAGGGGTGGGGCTAGCACTCTGTGTAAATGTTTACAAGCCCTCTCTGTGATTATGATGTACCCTCAAGCTTTTGAACCACTGTCTCGAACAATCTACTTATCTTCTTTACATACATATTATTTTACTTCTCTCAGTCCTAAATTAAGTTCTCTAGCTTCAGCTTGGAAAATAATAACAATTACATCATCAACAACAATAATAATAGCTAATACTTTTTGAGTACCTTCCTAGGCTCCAGACCTTGATTGTAATGCATAAGTCCCACACAAACTTATTGGGGTAACAAACATTATTCTATCTATTTTATATACTACAAAACCAAGATTTTATTAAATTTTCCCATGGTCAATAAACTAGTGCTTCACATCTCAGTAGCCTGGTACTAGAGCTGGGCTTTTAACTACTATATGATACAGATTCTATGCTCAGCTCCTGGCTGAAGTTCTACCCGCTCCCTTATATTTTGGATCCCAGCTATATAATGAGGAGCACATATGAGCAAGTCTGTAAAGCTGACTTGACTCCGCATTCATGTGAAGAGTGAAACACCTTCCCAGGAGATGAGCCATGGGATACCTGACATCAAAGTCAGATTTTTCCTTAAGAATTATCTTTGGATCTTTTCTCATGAAAAGATGAAATTGTTTAGTGTTGTCTGCATAAAGTCCAGTGAGTGCCAAAAACTGATTATTTTCAATTTGGCAGACTTAATACTAATCAGTCATTTCTGGAAACACTCAGACAATGGTATCCATTGTTTCTTGAGGTTTATTTTCTCCTTCATCAACCTCAAAAGAGAACTTAGAAAATGGAAGAAAGGAGTAAGTTGAGATGGGATGCAGGAGGAGAGGGGGAAGAGAAGAATGTGTGAGAGGAGAAGAAAAAAAGTCAGAGATTGATTTTTTATCCTGCCTTCCATCATTGGTGTAGGAAGTGTCACTGTGAGGAATCAGGAGTGGGGAGGTAGGCTGAGACCTACCTGGTCAGGGTGTCATGGCAATGAGTGAAGCAGAGATGTGAAGGTTGCCTGAAACTGTATGTGTGGACCTAGGGACAACTTAGGACTTACCTACTATACCTGGTGTAGGAAATCAGAGGCTAAATGTTGCATGTGCCTAGCATGACTGATATTGAAAAAGAATCAATGAAGGCAGCAGATAGATTGTGGTCAGAGGCAACCGCTAATAGAGCTCCCAAAGAGAAACTGTGCTAATGGAGTTGGCTCCCATGGACTTTCAAGGAAGACTGTCCTGGGGACTTGCCTTTTCAGCACCAGTCAAGCTGGTTTCTTTTAGGGGCCCAGTCAACAGCAGTGAGAAAGCAACTACTATTGACTGAGTGCCTACCATGCCAGGCAGTTTGCTACTCATTTTATGGACACTAATCCAGTTGAACTTCCCAAAACATCTGGAAAGTGGCATTATAGTCCCCATTTTACACCAGAGGACACCAACGTTCCACAATATTAATTAACTTGTCTAAGAGCATCAGTTGGTAAGTAGTAGAGCCATTCAACTTTTTCTGGTTGTTGTTTTTTTTTTCCTATCGGACTCTACCTCTTAGAATGGTGGGAGGGAGAGAGGAGAAGAGGGAATTTTAGGAAACAGTGCCAGCTACTAAGGCTAAATGGGAAACGCTCGAGTGAGACTGGACTCCTCCTCAGTTATTTGAGTTATTGCTCTTTCAAGTTATATTTTTGGGATCTTGATTAGGTCCCTGGTTGAAGTTATCAAAAAAGTAGCCCATGAATTCAAAACATTAGGCTTCATCAGTGTATATGAGGGAATCCTCTTTTGTTTATAAAACTGATCAGTGTTTCCCAAGATCATCAGTCTTGGGGTAAAAATGAGACTATACTGTTAGTATAAATAACTCTTGGCTGGGTGCAGTGGCTCACACCTGTAATCCCAGCACTTTGGGAGGCTGAGGCAGGCATATCACTTGAGGTCAGGAGTTCAAGACCAGCCTGGCCAAATTAGCAAAATCCCATCTCTACTAAAAATACAAAAATTAGCTGGGCATGGTGGCACGTACCTGTAATCCCAGCTACTCGGGAGGCTGAGGTAGGAGAATCACTTGAACCTGGGGGGCGGAGGTTGCAGTAGCACCACTGCACTCTAGCCTGGGTGACAGAGCAAGACTCTGTCTCAAAACAACAACAACAAAAAAACTTTTGACTGTCATACTATTCATGTACTGTTATAAGCCTTACTATAGTTTGAATGTTTGTCCTCCAAATCTCATGTTGAAATTTGATCCCCAAGAAAGGGGAGCCAAGATGGCCGAATAGGAACAGCTCTGGTCTACAGCTCCCAGCCTGAGCGACACAGAAGACGGTGATTTCTGCATTTCCATCTGAGGTACCGGGTTCATCTCACTAGGGAGTGCCAGACAGTGGGCGCAGGTCAGTGGGCGCGCGCACCGTGCACGAGCCGAAGCAGGGCGAGGCATTGCCTCACTTGGGAAGCTCAAGGGGTCAGGGAGTTCCCTTTCCGAGTCAAAGAAAGGGGTGACGGACGGCACCTGGAAAATCGGGTCACTCCCACCTGAATACTGCGCTTTTCCGACGGGCTTAAAAAACGGCGCACCACGAGATTATATCCTACACCTGGCTGGGCGGGTCCTACGCCCACGGAGTCTCGCTGATTGCTAGCACAGCAGTCTGAGATCAAACTGCAAGGCGGCAGCGAGGCTGGGGGAGGGGCGCCCGCCATTGCCCAGGCTTGATTAGGTAAACAAAGCAGCCGGGAAGCTCCAACTGGGCAGAGCCCACCACAGCTCAAGGAGGCCTGGCTGCCTCTGTAGGCTCCACCTCTGGGGGCAGGGCACAGACAAACAAAAAGACAGCAGTAACCTCTGCAGACTTAAATGTCCCTGTCTGACAGCTTTGAAGAGAGCAGTGGTTCTCCCAGCACGCAGCTGGAGATCTGAGAACGGGCAGACTGCCTCCTCAAGTGGGTCCCTGACCCCTGACCCCTGAGCAGCCTAACTGGGAGGCACCCCCCAGCAGGGGCACACTGACACCTCACACGGCAGGGTATTCCAACAGACCTGCAGCTGAGGGTCCTGTTAGAAGGAAAACTAACAAACAGAAAGGACATCCACACCAAAAACCCATCTGTACATCACCATCATCAAAGACCAAAAGTAGATAAAACCACAAAGATGGGGAAAAAACAGAACAGAAAAACTGGAAACTCTAAAAAGCAGAGCGCCTCTCCTCCTCCAAAGGAACACAGTTCCTCACCAGCAACGGAACAAAGCTGGATGGAGAATGACTTTGACGAGCTAAGAGAAGAAGGCTTCAGACGATCAAATTACTCTGAGCTACGGGAGGACATTCAAACCAAAGGCAAAGAAGTTGAAAACTTTGAAAAAAATGTAGAAGAATGTATAACTAGAATAACCAATACAGAGAAGTGCTTAAAGGAGCTGATGGAGCTGAAAACCAAGGCTCGAGAACTACGTGAAGAATGCAGAAGCCTCAGGAGCTGATGCGATCAAATGGAAGAAAGGGTATCAGCGATGGAAGATGAAATGAATGAAATGAAGCGAGAAGGGAAGTTTAGAGAAAAAAGAATACAAAGAAATGAGCAAAGCCTCAAAGAAATATGGGACTATGTGAAAAGACCAAATCTACGTCTGATTGGTGTACCTGAAAGTGATGGGGAGAATGGAACCAAGTTGGAAAACACTCTGCAGGATATTATCCAGGAGAACTTCCACAATCTAGCAAGGCAGGCCAACGTTCAGATTCAGGAAATACAGAGAACGCCACAAAGATACTCCTCGAGAAGAGCAACTCCAAGACACATAATTGTCAGATTCACCAAAGTTGAAATGAAGGAAAAAATGTTAAGGGCAGCCAGAGAGAAAGGTCGGGTTACCCTCAAAGGGAAGCCCATCAGACTAACAGTGGATCTCTCGGCAGAAACCCTACAAGCCAGAAGAGAGTGGGGGCCAATATTCAACATTCTTAAAGACAAGAATTTTCAACCCACAATTTCATATCCAGCCAAACTAAGCTTCATAAGCGAAGGAGAAATAAAATACTTTACAGACAAGCAAATGCTGAGAGATTTTGTCACCACCAGGCCTGCCCTAAAAGAGCTCCTGAAGGAAGCGCTAAACATGGAAAGGAACAACCAGTACCAGCTGCTGCAAAATCATGCCAAAATGTAAAGACCATCAAGACTAGGAAGAAACTGCATCAACTAACGAGCAAAATAACCAGCTAACATCATAATGACAGGATCAAATTCACACATAACAATATTAACTTTAAATGTAAATGGACTAAATGCTCCAATTAAAAGACAAAGACTGGCAAATTGGATAAAGAGTCAAGACCCATCAGTGTGCTGTATTCAGGAAACCCATCTCATGTGCAGAGACACACATAGGCTCAAAATAAAAGGATGGAGGAAGATCTACCAAGCAAATGGAAAACAAAAAAAGGCAGGGGTTGCAATCCTAGTCTCTGATAAAACAGACTTTAAACCAACAAAGATCAAAAGAGACAAAGAAGGCCATTACATAATGGTAAAGGGATCGATGCAACAAGAAGAGCTAACTATCCTAAATATATATGCACCCAATACAGGAGCACCAAGATTCATAAAGCAAGTCCTGAGTGACCTACAAAGAGACTTAGACTCCCACACATTAATAATGGAAGACTTTAACACCCCACTGTCAACATTAGACAGATCATCGAGACAGAAAGTCAACAAGGATACCCAGGAATTGAACTCAGCTCTGCACCAAGCGGACCTAATAGACATCTACAGAGCTCTCCACCCCAAATCAACAGAATATACATTTTTTTCAGCACCACACCACACCTATTCCAAAATTGACCACATACTGGGAAGTAAAGCTCTCCTCAGCAAATGTAAAAGAACAGAAATTATAACAAACTATCTCTCAGACCACAGTGCAATCAAACTAGAACTCAGAATTAAGAATCTCACTCAAAACCACTCAACTACATGGAAACTGAACAACCTGCTCCTGAATGACTACTGGGTACATAACGAAATCAAGGCAGAAATAAAGATGTTCTTTGAAACCAGCGAGAACAAAGACACAACATACCTGAATCTCTGGGACACATTCAAAGCAGTGTGTAGAGGGAAATTTATAGCACTAAATGCCCACAAGAGAAAGCAGGAAAGATCCAAAATTGACACCCTAACATCACAATTAAAAGAACTAGAAAAGCAAGAGCAAACACATTCAAAAGCTAGCAGAAGGCAAGAAATAACTAAAATCAGAGCAGAACTGAAGGAAATAGAGACACAAAAAACCCTTCAAAAAATTAATGAATCCAGGAGCTGGTTTTTTGAAAGGATCAACAAAATTGATAGACCACTAGCAGGACTAATAAAGAAAAAAAGAGAGAAGAATCTAATAGACGCAATAAAAAATGATAAAGGGGATATCACCACCGATCCCACAGAAATACAAACTACCATCAGAGAATACTACAAACACCTCTACGCAAATAAACTAGAAAATCTAGAAGAAATGGATAAATTCCTCGACACATACACTCTCCCAAGACTAAACAAGGAAGAAGTTGAATATCTGAATAGACCAGTAACAGGATCTGAAATCGTGGCAATAATCAATAGCTTACCAACCAAAAAGAGTCCAGGACCAGATGGATTCACAGCTGAATTCTACCATAGGTACAAGGAGGAACTGGTACCATTCCTTCTGAAACTATTCCAATCAATAGAAAAAGAGGGAATCCACCCTAACTCATTTTATGAGGCCAGCATCATTCTGATACCAAAGCCAGGCAGAGACACAACAAAAAAAGAGAATTTTAGACCAATATCCTTGATGAACATTGATGCAAAAATCCTCAATAAAATACTGGCAAAACGAATCCAGCAGCACATCAAAAAGCTTATCCACCATGATCAAGTGGGCTTCATCCTTGGGATGCAAGGCTGCTTCAATATACACAAATCAATAAATGTAATCCAGCATATAAACAGAGCCAAAGACAAAAACCACATGATTATCTCAATAGATGCAGAAAAAGCCTTTGACAAAATTCAACAGCCCTTCATGCTAAAAACTCTCAATAAATTAGGTATTGATGGGACGTATTTCAAAATAATAAGAGCTACCTATGACAAACCCACAGCCAATATCATACCGAATGGGCAAAAACTGGAAGCATTCCCTTTGAAAACTGGCACAAGACAGGGATGCCCTCTCTCACCACTCCTATTCAACATAGTGTTGGAAATTCTGGCCAGGGCAAGCAGGCAGGAGAAGGAAATAAAGGGTATTCAATTAGGAAAAGAGGAAGTCAAATTGTCCCTGTTTGCAGACGACGTGATTGTATATCTAGAAAACCCCATTGTCTCAGCCCAAAATCTCCTTAAGCTGATAAGCAACTTCAGCAAAGTCTCAGGATACAAAATCAATGTGCAAAAATCACAAGCATTCTTATACACCAGCAACAGACAAACAGAGAACCAAATCATGAGTGAACTCCCATTCACAATTGCTTCAAAGAGAATAAAATACCTAGGAATCCAACTTACAAGGGATGTGAAGGACCTCTTCAAGGAGAACTACAAACCACTGCTCAAGGAAATAAAAGAGGATATAAACAAATGGAAGAACATTCCATGCTCATGAGTAGGAAGAATCAATATCGTGAAAATGGCCATACTGCCCAAGGTAATTTACAGATTCAATGCCATCCCCATCAAGCTACCAATGCCTTTCTTCACAGAATTGGAAAACACTACTTTAAAGTTCATATGGAACCAAAAAAGAGCTCGCATCGCCAAGTCAATCCTAAGCCAAAAGAACAAAGCTGGAGGCATCACACTACCTGATTTCAAACTATACTACAAGGCTACAGTAACCAAAACAGCATGGTACTGGTACCAAAACAGAGATATATACCAATGGAACAGAATAGAGCCCTCAGAAATAACGCCACATATCTACAACTATCTGATCTTTGACAAACCTGAGAAAAACAAGCAATGGGGAAAGGATTCCCTATTTAATAAATGGTGCTGGGAAAACTGGCTAGCCATATGTAGAAAGCTGAAACTGGATCCCTTCCTTACACCTTATACAAAAATTAATTCAAGATGGGTTAAAGACTTAAACGTTAGACCTAAAACCATAAAAACCCTAGAAGAAAACCTAGGCATTGCCATTCACGACATAGGCATGGGCAAGGACTTCATGTCTAAAACACCAAAAGCAATGGCAACAAAAGCCAAAATTGACAAATAGGATCTAATTAAACTAAACAGCTTCTGCACAGCAAAAGAAACTACCATCAGAGTGAACAGGCAACCTACAAAATGGGAGAAAATTTTCACAACCTACTCATCTGACAAAGGGCTACTATCCAGAATCTACAATGAACTCAAACAAATTTACAAGAAAAAAACAAACAACCCCATCAAAAAGTGGGCGAATCACATGAACAGACACTTCTCAAAAGAAGACATTTATGCAGCCAAAAAACACATGAAAAAAATGCTCATCATCACTGGCCATCAGAGAAATGCAAATCAAAACCACAATGAGATACCATCTCACACCAGTTAGAATGGCAATCATTAAAAAGTCAGGAAACAACAGGTGCTGGAGAGGATGTGGAGAAATAGGAACACTTTGACACTGTTGCTGGGACTGTAAACTAGTTCAACCATTGTGGAAGTCAGTGTGGCAATTCCTCAGGGATCTAGAACTGGAAATACCATTTGACCCAGCCATCCCATTACTGGGTATATACCCAAAGGACTATAAATCATGCTGCTATAAAGACACATGCACACGTATGTTTATTGCGGCATTATTCACAATAGCAAAGACTTGGAACCAACCCAAATGTCCAACAATGATAGACTGGATTAAGAAAATGTGGCACATATACACCATGGAATACTATGCAGCCATAAAAAATGATGAGTTCATGTCCTTTGTAGGGACATGGATGAAATTGGAAAACATCATTCTCAGTAAACTATGGCAAGAACAAAAAACCAAACACCGCATGTTCTCACTCATAGGTGGGAATTGAACAATGAGATCACATGGACACAGGAAGGGGAATATCACACTCTGGGGACTGTTGTGGGGTGGGGGGAGTGGGGAGGGATAGCATTGGGAGATATACCTAATGCTAGATGACGAGTTAGTGGGTGCAGTGCACCAGCATGGCACATGTATACATATGTAACTAACCTGCACAATGTGCACATGTACCCTAAAACTTAAAGTATAATAAAAAAAAAAAAAAGAAATTTGATCCCCAATATTGGAGGTGGGGCCTGGTGGGAGGTGTTTGGGTCATGAGGGTGGATCCCTCATGAATGTCTTGGTGACGTTCTCATGGCAATGAGTTCTCACTTTATTGGTTCTCATGAGCTGGTTGTTTAAAAGGGTCTGGCAACTTCCTCCTCTCTCTCTTCCTCTCTCATCATGTGACCTCTGTACACACCAGTTTCCCTTTGCCTTCTACCATGAATGGAAGCAGCCTGAGGGCCTCACAAGAAGCCAAGCAGATGCCGGCACCATGCTTCTTATACAGCCTGTGGAACTGTGAGCCAAACAAACTTCTTTTTAAATAAATTGCCCAGCCACAGGTATTCTTTATAGCAACACAAACGGACTAAGACAAGCTCCCTCAAAGCCACCTCCAATAATTTTAAGGAGCCTACAAGGGTGTCTCATAGGGATTAACAAGTCTTCTCAACTAGGATACGGCATCTCCCATTTTCTCCCTTTCGTGCTTCTGACAATGTCAGCTGCTGGGTCCTCTCAGCGCTACTACTAGCAGAGTTGTTTGAATTTGATTCAAGACTGTCACTGGTATTTAGACCCACATGGAAACCACAGCTTACCAAATGGTCCTCTCACTGTTCCTGACTGTGGAGTGGGTTGACCCACTGCCAGGAAGCATGACCGTGCCTGAAGCTGGCCACTAGAAGTGTTCGTATTAGACCAAGTTTGCAATGGCCAATGAGTAAAGGAAAGGTACAGTACTGCATGTTGATATGCTGAGTCTTGGGCTCTGAACTCTAATGCTGACCTCTAATGAACTGGACAGGACAATGCAGAAGATTCCTTTTCCTTAAACTAGGAAGGCATAAACATTATGCTAAGTGAAAGAAGCCAGACATAAAAGGCCATATATTATAGGATTCCATTTATATGAAATGTCCAGAATAGGCAAATCCATAGAGGCATAAAGTAGATTAGTTGTTGCCAGGACCTGGGGATAGGGAGAATTGAGAGGTGACTGCTTGTGGGTAAGGGGCTTCTTTTTGGAGCGATGGAAATGTTCTAGAATTACATAGTGACAATGATTGCACAATACAGTGAATATACTAAAAACCACAACATTGTATACTTTTAAATGGTAAATTTTGTTACGTGAATTATATGTCAATAAAAAGAGTTTAAAATTAAATAAATAAAAAGCTTTGGTTTGGCGAGGCATAATAGCTCACACCTGTAATCTCAGCACTTTGGGAGGCCGGGGTGGGCAGATCACTTGAGGTCAGGAGTTTGAGACCAGCCTGGCCAACTTGGCGAAACTCCGTCTCTACTAAAAATACAAACATTAGCCAGGCATGATGGCATGCACCTGTAGTCTTAGCTACTCAGGAGGCTGAGGTATGAGAATCGCTTGAACCCAGGAGGGAGAGGTTGCAGTGAGCCAAGATTGCGCCACTGCACTTCAACCTGGGTGACAGAGCGAGACCCTGTCTCAGAGAAAAAAAAAAAAACTTTGGTTCAGAGCAAGCCATCAAAGGTATTTTGTTGTTCTTCACTTTGCCCGCTACCCCTAAACTCAGCAAAGACTCAGCTTTACCCCAATAATAGAAGGAAAGGCTAGAATTACGTCCTTCTGTCAGAATCAGGGAACAATGAAATCAAAGAAAATAAACAGTAACAACTAACAGGAAGCAGAATTAAAAAGCACAGGTTTGCTTCCAGTGTCCAAGACCAAGCTGGTCCGGGCTGGGCAGGAGCAGAAGTCTTGACTTGACTTCCAAATGGGAGGAAGAGAAGACCCCAACAGAGAGGAAGCCAGAATGAAAGCCAGATCATAAGAGCCTGCACCCTCACACAAGTGAGCAGGCCTGGCCCTCACCTGGAAGGAATAGAGACAAGGATGTCTGGATGTGTTTGGCAATGCTTGTCCCTTAGAAGATATATTCTACTCAATGCCTTGTGATTAGGCAGATCCAAACCAAAATTTCTCCTCATGGAGGCAGAATATAGGAAGGAAGAAGGCAGAGATGACTTACATTTCTCAGAGTCAAAATACATGTTCTCAACTTCGAGTAAGATCAATGAAGAACACCTATGGAAAAACAAAAGGTAAAGTAATTGGGACAAACATAAAACTTACCTCCGGTATTTTCTATTATCCTCTAACCATTCTCTGTATTCAAAAAACTACTATGCCTGACTCCTGTATCAGGAAAAGTTGTTAGCTAAGAAAGCTCTGGTTCTGAGTAAAAATCTATGCCCTGAGGGAAACTGATGGGATTCAGGATATATACAATGTACAAGAAAAAATATATAACAAGTCTCCAGCTCACTCCACCCCATTACTCTTCCACTAAATACTGAGTTGGAGGGAAGGAGTACAAATGGAAAGGAAAGGAGAAAAATGTAGATGCTGGCTGGTCCCTGAAAAGGACCCTAAGTTCTATCCCATTCCACTTATGAGGCACACGAGGAATGACAGAGACTTCAGAAGGATTTTGGAAAACCTAGAAAAGAGAACTGAGCTCCATTTTATAGGTTTTCTCCAGAAGATGTCTCCGAACTCTAGAAATGGCTTCCTCCTGTGTCTGGGCAGTTAGGTTCTTAGCTTCACTGTATCCCACACCCCACCATGTCTTGGAAGAAGTTGCTTGGTTCCAGGAACAGCACACGTGTGCCTCTCAGGGCCAGTAGAAGAGAGGACCCTGCAGAAAGGGGCCTGTGTAGGCCAATGATAAGAGAACCAGAGGGGACAACTGATATCTAAGGGAATATAACCTTCAATAGACGATCAATACTCAGTCCTCATTTTACTCAAATTGCCAACATCATTGATTACAGCTTGGCATTCCTTTCCTCTTCTTCTTCTTTTTTTTTTTTTTTTTTTTTTTTTTTAGATGGAGTCTTGCTCTGTCGCCCAGGCTGGAGTGCAGTGGTGTGGTCTCAGCTCACTGCAACTTCCGCCTCCTGGGTTCAAGCAATTCTCCCACCTCAGCCTCCTGAATAGTTGGGAGTACAGGTGTGCACCACCATACCTGGCTAATTTTTTGTATTTTTGGTAGAGATGGAGTTTCACTATGTTGGCCAAGCTGGTCTCGAACTCCTGACCTCAGGTGATCTGCCCTCCTCAGCCTCTCAAAGTGCTGGGATTATAGGCGTGAGACACCACGCCTGGCCCCTTTCTTCTTTGAGGTACTTTCTTCACCGGGTTTCTAGTTCTCCACATGTTCTGGTTCTCCTCATACTTCCCTAATCTCATCTTCTCAGTCTGAAAAGGTTCTCAGTCATGAAAACTTCCTCTTCTATTCTATCTAGAAAGCCCCAGGACTCAGTCTTCCCCTTCCTTCTCTTGTCTAGCTGGATATCTACACTTATTCCTATGTACTAAGCTATTCGTATGGCTCAAATGTCACCATATCAGAGAGGCTTCTGTAAACTGACCTATCTGAAATAGTAGCCCCCACCTGAATTCCCCTGTCTCCATACACTCTGAGCTATTTTTCTTTTCATTCACACATACATATTTAATTTTGTGGGCACATGGTAGGTATATATATTTATGGGTTACATGAGATATTTTGATACATGCATGCAATGCATAATCATCACATTAGGGTAAACAGGGTATCCATCCTCTCAAGCGTTTATCCTTCGTTACATATAATCCAGTTATACTATTTTAGTTGTTTTAAAATGTACAATTATTTTTGACTGCAGTCACCCTGTTGTGCTAGCAAACACTAGGTCTTATTCTTTCTAACTACTTTTAGTACCCACTAACCATCGCCACATCCCCCACACTCCTACTATTTTTCCCAGCCTCTGATAATCATCCTTCTACTCTGTATCTCCATGAGTTCAATTGTTTTGATTCTTAGATTCCTCAAATAAGTAAGAATATGCAACGTTTGTCTTTCTGTGCCTGGCTTATTTCACTTAACATAATAACCTCCAGCTCCATCCATGTTGTTGCAGATGGCAGGATCTCATTCTTTTTTATGGCTGAATAGTACTCCATTGTGTATATAGTGAGTTATTTTTCTTCATAGCATTTATTACCATCTAATAGCATGTACATATATATTTACACATGTAAATATATATGTGTGTGTGTGTGTATATATATATATATATTTGTTTCTGTGAAAGCACAAATTTTGTGTTTATTGCTGTAGATCAGGACCTAAAGTGGTGCCTGTCACATTATAAGTGCTTAATGAATATTTATTGAGTGAGTAAATGAAGGAATCATGTCAGAGGACCCAAACCCTTCTCCTCTGAATTCTGGAAAAAAAAAAAAGGAATACAACTGATTTCCCACTATTCCTGGTAAAAAGGAACTTACATTAGAATTAAAACCAAGAAAGATCTCTGGCAAATGTGAGATTGTGGCTTTCTAATCACAAAGAAAATTAAAGCTTAGTTGAAAGACATTTCTATAATACCAAATACTTCCCAACTTTTTACTTTTAAAGTTCTAATATACCTATTCCCAAAAGCTTTCATCTGAATAGTGGCTAATTCTAAAATAAAATTGGGTAGTGGGAGGAGGGAGGAATCCCGTACAGACTTGGCAATTTTCTGATGAAGATGTGTAGTTTGAAAAACGCTTAATGATTTTTGAGACATCTTGCTACACTGCCTGAGGAC
The DNA here is from genome assembly GCF_029289425.2 of Pan paniscus. Taxonomy (NCBI): domain Eukaryota; kingdom Metazoa; phylum Chordata; class Mammalia; order Primates; family Hominidae; genus Pan; species Pan paniscus. Next base: position 75,233,264 of record NC_073263.2, read on the forward strand.
AGTGGTTTCAGTGTTGTAAGATATCAAGTAAAAATAAAGGCACAATTAAAATATTTCAAAGTGTACAAGAAAAAAGAGAAAAAGAAATAGATGCTGGCTTAAAAAAAATAAAATTAGCCTGTAATCCCAGCACTTTGGGAGGCTGAGGCAGAAGGACTGCTTGAGCCCAGGAGTTCAAGACCAGCCTGAGCAACATAGAGGGATACCATCTCTCCAAAAATAAAATAAAAAAAAAGCCGGACATAGCGGCACACACTTGTAATCTAGGTACTTGGGAGGACAAGGCTGAGGCAGGAGAACCACTTGAGCCTGGGAGGCTGCAATGAGCTGTGATCTCACCAAAGCACTCCAGACTGGGCAATAGAGTGAGACCCTATTTCAGAAAAAAAAAGAAGAAAATTATTATGGCACTGAACAAGAAATTTCGTATAATGGAGAATTAATTCCTTTATGAAATGATTTTAAGAGGAAAAAGAGGAAAACAGCATTGGTATTAGTCTGTTATTGCACTACTATAAAGAAATACCTGAGACTGGGTAATTTATAAAGAGGTTTAATTGGCCTATGGTTCTGTAGGCTGTACAGGAAGCACAAATGCTGGCATCTGCTTGGCTTCTGGGGAAGCCTCAGGAAACTTACAATCATGGTGGAGGGCGAAGTGGGATTTACCACTTCACATGGCCATAGCAGGAAGAAGAGAGGGAGGGGACAAGTGCTACACACTTTTAAACAAACCAGATATCATGAGAATTCACTCACCATCATGAGAACAGCACCAAGGGGATGGTGCTAAACCACTCACGAAGGATCCACCCCCTATGATTCAATCACCTCCCACTAAGACCCAACTCCAACATGCAGGATTGCAATTGAACATGAGATTTGGGTGAGGACACAGATCCAAACCATATCAGCATCAAAAGAAGGTGGAAGTAAGAATAAATAAAGTCCACATATGGGTAAAGTTTTAATTTTAGCATGATGATGAAAGAATAAAGAAGAAATGTACATATTCATTTAATAAGTGTTTATACATCGTCTACTCAGGCTCAACAGTGGGGCCAGTGCTGAGGAAACTGAGGTGCCCTCAGAGGGGTAACAATCTCACTGGGAAGGCAGACAGGTCCACAGATAATGACAATATAATATTGGGTATATATATATATATATATATATGTATTTGTGTGTGTGTGTGTGTGTGTATGCACACTGTCAGTAGTATCCATCCCAGCCTTGGGAAGAAATGGATCTTGAACTTACCAGCAGAAGCTTCCCTGAAGTTAGAATACCTAGGGACAAGGAGAAGTAGCCCAACAAAAAAGGGGTGGTTAACATAGGCTGTGGATGGAGAAAAGTGGTTCACAGTACTCAACTTGGCACAAAGACCCTTTGACAAGAGAAAGTAAATTATTTGGTAGCAGAAATTTCAGTAGAGGAGCAGGCTCCTGGCCAGTCTGACACCACGGCTGAATTTCTCCTGCTGGCTGCCTGACTGCCTCCCACACCCTCAGCTGCTCTGTTTGATGGCAAATGGGAAAAAGATGAATATGCCCAGTCTTCTGACTTGAGGAGTGTTGTTGGGGTTGGCGGGGTGAGGGGTTACAAAAAGACAGAAGGAAGTATTAGGAACAGATAGATATTGGCTGTACAATCTATTTGGGATTCCTGGGGACTGGATGTGATACGTGACTTCAAGGGATGGAGGTTTAGGGGAAATCACGGGGCCCACCTAAATAAGAAAGGTAGTGTGGATACTTATCATGGTTCAAGCCAGGAAATGCTTTTGTTAGGCAAACTGAGGTTTTCCATGTAGAGGGCCTAAAGCTACAGTAGTGTGGGGAATATTCGATACTCTCAGAGGGTGTGGCATCCCCCCTCTCAGAGTGGGAAATGTAGGAGTGGACACAGTTGCCCACTCAGCTCCCGACTCTGGGCTTCCTGGATCCTCCTCCAAGCCATTCTGAGAATAATGCCTGGGAAAGGTACAGAAAGGGACCCTTTCATGGACATCCCCCTCTTTGTTTCTTGGGCAGGTGATGTCACTACGCAATAATGTTTAAATACACATGGATGTGTATTTGAATGGCTGCGACTTACAAGATTAAGAATCAATTAAATCTAAGCAAGTTCATCAAAATGAGGGACAATAATATTGCAACTGGAATAATGGAGGAAGTGTATAGTTCCTGGGAGTCCACTTTAAAGGGGAGGAAGGCACAAAGAGAATCGGGAAAATAGAAATAAACCAATGGAAGCCTAATTGGGGGGACTTGGAAGTTACTATAGAAAATAGGGCATGTGTCTGGGCCCTATTACACATAATCACACTTGTAATGCCAGCACTTTAGGAGGCTGAAGGAGAGGGAATGCTTGAGTCCAGAAGTTCGAGACCACCCTAGGCAACATAGCAAGACCCCATCTCTACAAAAATTAGCCAGGCATGGTGGTGCACTCCTGTAGTCCTAACTACTCAGGAGGATTGCTTGAGCCCAGGAATTTGAGGCTGCAGTGAGCTATGATCATACCACTGCAATCCAGACTGGGTAACAGAGTGAGACCTTATCTATAAAAAAAGAAAGAAAAGAAAAGAAAGTAGGGCAAGTCCATCAAGCCTTTTCTGCCACCAGATGTCCACCAGGACATGTTTTATGGCCCTATAGAGTGAGAGGCAAACAGAAGCAGGTTTTTGTGCTTACAATAGAAGAACGAGGATTTGGAATGATGTATATAGGATTGTTTTATAGTTTAATGAGCCTCTCTTTCAGCTTTGAGGAAATAATGACAACTGTGTAGCGATAGTGGAGAAAAGATTTTTTCATGCATAAGAGCAAGATGTGAAAAAAGATACTAACTATGCTACTTCTCTGCCTTTGCTCTCTGAAACCCATCTCTCCAGGCAAAACCCCTCTCCTGAATCCATACCCACAGAACCAGCCATGACCAGAGACTTCCACCTGGAGGTCACACAGCGTGATAGAATCCATAATCATCTCACTATTTTCTTGCTCACCCTTATGGCTCTTTTCCTGTGTTTCCTCCCAGAAAATACCACGATTACCTAGTTGTGTAGGCTGGAAACATAAAAACCATTGCTGTCTGACCTGTTCAATCACCACAGCCAGTCAACACCCAAGTGCTTTTCAACAGTCACTTAATGCTTATATCAGATTTAGAGAGTTTATCATTTTATAACTATTTTAAACATGAAAAAATTGAGGTTGGGAAAGTTTCAAGGTTCAAGTTACGTATGTAAGGATGGCCAAGCTAGTTATGATAAATGAATCACGGCACATGCAAAAAAGCTTCCATCATACTAAGATTAAAAGCCAAAAAAAAAAAAAAAAAAGTCCTGTAAATGACTTGCAAAGCCCTCTAAGAACCAGCCCTGGTTCTTAGAGGGCTTGTCTCCTCTTCTCATATGAGCTTCTCATAGCTCCTCTTCTCAAGCTATCAGGAGTCTTCTCACAGCTTGTCTCCTATGTCTTTCACCCTCCTCCTCCCTGTTCTAGAGTCTAACCATTTTGCTGGTCCGGTGAATTACTCTGAAGCTTATGGCTTGGCACCTGCCAGCTCCTCTTCCCAGAAATGTCTCCTTGCTATGTCCCCGAGGCTGCTCACTCACCATTTCTTGTTTGTGTCACCACATTAGAAATACACACTCTAAATGTCCTCCTAAGAGAGAGGCTCCTACCTGGTGCTCCTAAATGTATTACTCTCCAGAGCACTCATTACCACCTAACGTCGATGCTGAGCACAGAATCATGTCTACTTTGTATCTCTAGCACCTAGAACATTCACTGCTATGGAGTTGACATTTTATAAATATTTGACAAACGTGTATTCATGCTAGCAAATGCCTCCTAGCTCCAACCCGTCTTCTCCATTCCCACTGTTCTGCCTTGGCTCAGGTCATCTCAGTTTACCAGTCTCTGGTTACTCAAATTCAATATTCATTGTTATCTAATCTTTACACTATGCCAAAGTTACCTTCCTATTATACACATGTCATGCATTTGCCTCTTCAGAGACCTTCAAAAGCCTCCACTGCCTGTGGTAAAATCTGCATTTCATACTGTAGAATTCTTAGTCCTTTTTCACTTTACCCTTCATTGCCTTTACAAAAAATTCCCACCAGCATTATTTTGTGACAGACACATCAAGCAGCTCACCAGTCTGCAAATATCACCGATGTTCAGATTTTTCACATTCTCTACCTACTGAAATTCTTCAAAAACCAGGACAAATGTTACCACCAGAAGAAGGACTTACGGGATAGTACTTGAAGAAAAGGAAGGAAAGAAAAAGAGTAAGTGTCCTGATCTCAGGGCAACTAAAAACTAGCCTGATGATGTGAGGATTGGAAAAAAAATATGGAAGAGGAAATAGGAAGCAGCCTAGGAACACAGTGACCATGAGAGTAGTGATGTTGAAAGAAAGCAGTGTTTAGCCAGGCGCGGTGGCTCACGCCTGTAATCTCAGCACTTTGGGAGGCTGAGGAGGGCAGATCACCTGAGGTTGGGAGTTTGTGAGCATCCTGACCAACATGGAGAGAACCCATCTACTAAAAATACAAAATTAGCCAGGCGTGGTGGTGCATGCCTATAATCCCAGCTACTTGGGAGGCTGAGGCAGGAGAATTGCTTGAACCCGGGAGGCGGAGGTTACGGTAAGCCAAGATTGCACCGTGGCATTCCAGCCTGGGATGAAGAGAGACTCTGTCTAAAAATAAAAATAAAAAAGAAAGAAAGCAGTGTTCATTGGCTGGAAACTTTGTAGTTGCATTTGGTATTAGAATAATTGCTTATTTTTTCCACCTTGTTTCAAAAGGTTTAACGTTTATAATAATAGCTGTAGTTTCTCGAGTGGAACATATTCTGGTCCACGTACTAAGCTAAAATGCTTTGCATGCATTAACTTATTTAATATTCACAACTCAATGGGGAAGGTCATACCATCTTTCAGTAGAGAAGAGTGAAGTTTCAATGACTCACTCAACAGTACAGCATGTAATGAGAAAATTAGTTTTTGGACCCAAGAAAATCTGAATTCATGTCTCATGCTCTTTTCTTTCGTACCACGTGACACTCTTGAAATTTGGAGGAGTGTCCTGAATAGTTCCTTTTCCTTCCCTTTCTTTTCTGGCAAGGCCATCACATCTACGGCTACACATGCTTAAATTATTATACTATACTACTAGTGTACTAGTACTATAGTAATATAAACATACTAGTAGCATGTTTTAAATTACTATACTATACTATATTACAAAGGATAGAGCCTTAAAGCCAGGCAGGTACCAGTTTTTACAATGACTGCCTATGATTTTCTCCTTTTAAACACTCCTTTCTTCACTCAGAGTTGGTTTTAGTTCTCCTCTGTTAGCAAAAAAAAGAAATACCTGCTCTTCAGCACTGTATTCATAATACCTAACCTTTAAAGCAAAAACTCTGAAATATATACCTAGTAAAATGATTTACACGTAGGGGATGGAATATAATGAGGCCATTAGGTGAATGAGCTTTGGTGTCAGTATGCCTGTGTTCAAATCCCAGCTGTGCTATGTACTTGCTTTGAGATACAGACCAATTTTCTTCACCTTTCTAAGCCTCAGTTTCCCCATCTACAAATTAGGGACCATAATAGCACTTGTCTTACAGGGCTGTATGGATAAGTGGCAGCTGTTGGTACAGGTAGTAATAATAGTAATACTAGCAATACTACTTGTAAAACAAATGAAGTAGGGAGTTCATCTGGAAACTCCTTTCCTTCACTAAGATTCAGTCATTTCTGACTATGCTTGGTGAACTGATGATGTTATCTTAAGGAATTTATAGAGAGAAAAAGCTCACAATAAAGGAATGAGTCAGGTGGATGAGTGTATTCGTCCATTAATGTTGCTGTAAAGAAATATCTGAGGCTGGGTAATTTATAAAGAAAAGAGGTTTCTTTTGGCTCACATTTCTGCAGGCTGTATGAGAAGCATGGTGCCAGCATCTGCTTGTGTTGAGGGCCTCAGGAAGCTTACAATCATGATGGAAGGCAAAGGGGGAGCCGATGTGTCACATGGTGAGAGGGAACAAGGGAGAGAGGGAGGAGGTGGCAGGCTCTTTTAAACAACTAGACCATGTGTGAACTGGTAGAGTGAGAGCTCACTCATTATCATGAGGAGGGCACCACACCATTCATAAGGGATCCACCCCCATGACCCAAACACCTCCCAATAGGTCCCATCTCCAACTTTGGGGATCACATTGTGACAAACTATAAACCTCCAAACTATATCAACAGGCCTTAATCATTGGATGGGGCAACCTGAAGATGAGTTTCTTATAAACTTAGATTTATCTTGAGTCATTATTCCTCACAACTTTCAATCTATAGCCAATGAACTTGTGATTGGTGGGAGTGGTAGGCTATATGAAAAATCTAAAAAGAGAGTGTGTTTTCAAAATACTATGAGACACTGAGGCATGAGCAGTACTAGTAGCCAAGAGTAATGGGAAAAGGGAAGAATGGTTTTCTCCCAGCAGTGCTATAACACCCTATGTAACTTTAGTGCCTCAAAGACTCCACTGCATCAGTGGTAAAGGAGCTAGTGTTAGCAAAAAAATCAAATACTCATGAGGAGAGCAGCATCTGGCAGATCTAGGGCACCCACTGAGCAGAGAGGAGGCTGGTGCAAAAAGAAAATATCTTTAAGTAGGAGGCAACTGAGAACAATGAGGTACTCTTTGGAGACTCTTAGAGATGGACTCTGAGGACTTTGCAGGAAGCTGGAGATCCTCAAATAGTGGGAGTATGAGTGGTGAAATGTTATTGGATAATAGCCAGGGAAACCTAGTCTAGCAAACTCCATGTGAAAGAACCTAAGCTAGCCCAGATGGTGGCGATTGTGAAAAAAAAAAAAAAAAAAAAAAAAAGCCACAAATTCCTTCTCATCCGTTTGTAATACGACTTGCAGCTCCTCCCATCTGAGATGGAGTTTATTTTTTTCACTGCTTAAGCCTGGACTTGGCCATGTTACCCGCTTTGGCCAGTGGCACATTAGCAAACGTAATGAAGGGACTTGAAAAGTGCTTACAATGGAAATAGCCCTCTTCTGTTAATCTTGGAAACCCTGCAACAACCACCATGTGAAACAGCCTAGACTAGCTCAGTTGCTAGCCCCTGCCAATAACCAACAGGGAACCAAATTGTGAGTGAGGATGCTGGCTGCCAGCTGGCTACAAAAGCATTACTGAGCCCAGCCGCCACTAACTGCAACAGAGATGAGCTGTCGTAGCTGAACTCAGCCCAGCACAAATTGCAGACCCACCGAATTGTGAGCTAAATAAGGGTTGTTGTTTCAAATCACTAACTTTGGGGTAATATTGACATCTATCTACCCATCCATTTCTTCTTTACCTTTTTCTCCAAAAGAATATGGAGTGGTTTACAGCAAAGGACTGAACACTCAGTAAAGTTAATATCATAGAAATAGTAAAAGATAGAGAAAGCATATATGTCAGTCCCAAGGTCTATGTGATTTTGGTTGACTGGTATTATATTCAACTCTGAACTTCCTGGAACCTAAAAAAAAAAAGTGAACCATTTTTATATGAGTTACATAAAGATAAGTCAACCATAAAGTTCTAGTTACTATGCTGTGTTAGCTTAGTAGGCTGCTATAACCATGTACTATAGGCTGGTGCTTAAATAATTTATTTCTCACAGTTCTGGGGGCTGGAAGTCTGAGAAGGGGTGCCAGCATGGTCAGTTTCTGGTGAGGGCCCTCTTCCTGGTTGTAGAGCACCAAGTTCTCACATTCTCACATGGTGGAAAGCGAGATTAGCTTCCAAAGGCTCCACACCTCTTACTACCATCATATGGGGTGGTCTCACTCTGTCACCCAGGCTGAAGTGCAGTGGTGCCATCATGGCTCACTGCAGCCTGGACAACCTGGGCTCAAGTGATCCTCACACCTCAGCCTCCCAAGTAGTAGGGACTATAGATGTGCACACCACACCCAGCTAATTTTTGAAATATTTTGTAGAGATGAGGTCTCACTAAGTTGCCCAGGCTGTTCTTAAACTCCTAGCCTCAAGTAATTCTCTCACCTCAGCCTCCCAAAGTGCTGGGATTAAAGGGGTGAGCCACCATGCCCAGCCAACATATGATTTCTAAGAGACACAAATATTCAGTCCATAACATAGTGGTAAGCACTTTATACACATTGCTCATTATTAACAGCTCTGTGAGTTAGACATTATTATTCCTATTTTGTGGATAAGGAAACTGAAGACAAGATATTTCTCTACTCAGCTAATACTTGGGGAACTAAAATTTGATTTGAGGACTGTTTAAATTTCTGATTCTAAAATCCATGCCCTTTCCAACTCACGACAACGATTCTCTAAAATTTTGTATAGGGGACAATAAGAATACCCTGAATATCTGAAATGTCTCTTCTCTTCATACAATTCCCTACTGCACTGTATGAAGTTCAGGATTTCAACATTTCCTACATAAACTGTTGGGCTCACCCTATAACCAGTTTATCTCAGTCCAGTGTTATCTCTTCCTACCTATCTTCTAAACTTCTTCAGAAATGACCTTTGTATAATTAAAATACATATAATTGTGCCTAGCTCCTGAATAAAATTTTTCAATGACTCCCTATTATCTCGAAGATCACATACCTCTATCCATGTTTGGAATCTCATTTCCCACTACTCACCACTCGGCTTTCTCTATTCTCCAGCCACACTGATCTACTTAACCATCCTTGAGTAGTCAACATTAGTGTGCCTTCATGCTCTGCATTCCAAATTCCTTTTATCATTCCTCATTGTCTGCGCCCTCTCAAGTCTTCCCACTTAATACTGCTTCTTCAAGACAGTTCAAACATGCCTGAACTTCCCAGGCTGATTTAGGCCACCCATGGCACCCTTAATGGGCGTCTATTAAAACTCTTACTATATATCACAGCATACTTTCTTGCATAAGAGTGTGTTTTATTCATCAATTTGTCCCTAGCATTTAACTCAGTGCCTGGCATAGAGTACTCAATAGATATTTGTTAAGAGAAAAAGTAACTGTCTTCAACAACAGTATTCCCACAAATGTGCAGTCTCCACACAGCTGATTCGAAGAACCTCAATCCCTCTGAAAAGTCTGGGCCTAATTACATTAAATATAGAAGTGATCCTATGATCTCAAATGTATAGCCTTTCAAGATCAAATACAAAAAGAATAGACTTTAGAACACCTGGGTGGATAGAAGGAAGGATTGATTTATTCCTCAAAAGCTTTCAAAAGAAGGAAAAGAGGGTAGGAGGGAGAAAGGGAGGGAAGATGGATTCCTTTCAGCTTTGAGCACTTCCTCTGAACTGGTAAAGCCACCTTCGCCCCTTCAAGATCATCATGCTCCTCCACCCTACCCCGCAACGCTGCAAACCTGCCTCTTCTGCTAGGGCCACTCTCCCAGGCAATTCTAATGCCACACTTTCCATTTAGAGTCACAACCCCTAGTGAGGTGCCACAGAGAATTGTGGAAGACATACAATTAAAGGGGAGAACAAAGAATTCAGGGAGAGATAGGGAATTGTGGGAAAGAATGGAGCCTTGTTGGAGAAAGCAGAGAATTCTGGGAAGAGCAAAGAGAACTGTGGGAGACCATAGAGGTTCACTGGATTATGGAGGATTGTGAGAGGGCACAGAAATTGTGGGAGGACATGGAGGACTGCAAGAGCAGGGAGGGTTGTCGAAGGGCAGAGAAGGCTGTGGGAGAGCACTGAGGATGGTGGGAGAAAACTGGATTATGGAAGAGAACGAGATTGTGGGAGAGCACAGGATTGTGGGAGAAAACAGAATTGTGGGTGAGAACAGAACACTGTGAGATAGTGAATTGTAGGAAAGAAAGTACGATGAGATAGAGAATTCACCCTGTGCTCTTCCACCCGCTTTTCTATTGGGTCCGCCCCTGTCAGGTCTGGCGGCGCCCTCACGGTCTGGCAGAGCCCTGCCCCTCTCTCCGAGGCCACACCATGTTTGCTCCTTCGTGACCACGTCCCCTCCTGCCCCACAACGCCTCTCCTGCTGGAGCCACATTTGCAGTTATTGATGGGCCTGCTGCTGTACTCCATCACAGTCACTAAGAACTGTGGGAGAGTCATGCAATTATGAGAGGGAACAGGGGCTTCTGGGAGACTGTGGAAGAAGCAGGGACTTTTTGGAGAGACAAAGGAATGTGGTAGACACATAAGTCAGTGGCCTTCTGTGTTTCGTGTGGTTCCTCCTGCGGAAGCCATATCTGGTTCGTTATGACTACGCCCCTGTGCTCCGTCTGGGTCACCATCCCTCAAAGCCACCCACCCCTCTGCAATCTGGCTTGGGCCATGACTTCACTAAGCCCCTGCGCTTCTTCATGGCAACGCCCTGAAACCAGGCCCTTTGGCTCCACAGAGCCACGCTTTTCCTGGCAGGGCCACAACTACCCACACCACCATGACCCTCTTTTCCAGGCTAAACCTCTGCGCTCTGCCTTGGCCCTACCATCACCACCAGGACAAAGCTGCTTTTGTTCTCCTTGTCACTCCTTACCTCCCATTGCATTCTAGTGGCCAGACTGGAGCCTCTGAGCTCAGCTGTGTGCAGCGTCCTGCTCCTAGGGCCGTACTCTCTGTGCTGTCGTAACAACGCCTTCTCTGATAGGCCACACCTCTGTGCTCCGCCTCCACCACTCCCCTACCCGCTGGGAGGGGGCAAATGTGCCTTGGCTTTAGCACATCCCCCTCAGGCACCCTCCATTTCTCTCCCTTCAAGGTCTCCTCCCTGACTGGCCCCTATGCTCTTCCATGTCACGCCTGTCCCCACAGCTACGCCCTGTTCACTCTGATTACTTCTCTAAATCGGCCACGCCCCCTGCCTAATTTCTGCCTCGCTTTTCTTCACCTGGGCCATTCACTTCCCTTTGCCCAGACCCCGCCCAGGCACTTCACCTGCCACTTGCAATGGGCCATGACCACGCCCATCCTGTCCCAGCCAAGCTGGGGGCTGTATTTCTCTGCACCTCTGCTACATGTGGGCCACGCCCCATTTTCGGAAACCCAGGATGTGGGATTTGGGAGATTGGGTTTAAACCCACCCTGCCCCTAGAGTTTGGCTCCAGTGGCATTTGTAAAAAATGAGGCTTATGGAGCCATGATCCTCATCGAAAAAAAACTTTCTTTAGGGTTTCTCCCAGCTCCAAACGCCCCTACTTGAAGGATGACCCAGTGATTCAGTGAGGAAACAACTGGTGGATGAGTCGTTGAAACATATTCCTTCCAGCCAATTTTCATGTCTGATTTTCTTCCAGCCAGGTTTCCTGTCCTCGAACCCAACCTTTGGGCTGTGTTTCTTCTCAGCCGACCTTAAATCTATGCACCTGAATGGAGAAAGAACACTCCCCCACTTCCTAATGTCTCCTCCCAGTGACCTTTCCTAGGCACCCAGTTCCCTCTTGCTATCTAGGGACTGGCAAGACACCACCACACTTAGAGCAATTCTCTGGTTGGCAGCCCTCTGCTCTGAAAGTACTCTGCTATTCTTATTCCTTCCATTGACAACTCTTGAGTTCACAAGAAAAAGGTGAAGAGGTTATAACTAGCTCTCTTCCGTGTTCAGAAATCTCTGAACAGACCTTCCTGGGGAGAGGACACTTTCCATTAGCCAGTCAGTTATTCATTCAAAACCATATTTATCAAGTACTGTGCATGTTCTGGGGACTAATAAGAGAAGCTTCAAGAAGCTTATAGCCTAAAGTTGCTGACTTGCGTTTTTGGTTTTGTTTTGTTTTCTTTCTTTTCTTTTTTTTTTTTTTTTTGACAGAGTCTCGCTCTGTTACCCAGGCTGGAGTGTATGGCGCAATCTCAGCTCACTGCACCTCCACCTCCCGGGTTCAAGCGATTCTCGTGCCTCAGCCTCCCGAGTAGCTGGGATTACAGGTGCGAGCCACCACGCCCCGCTAATTTTTGTATTTTTAGTAGAGAGGGGGGTTTCACCATGTTGGTCAGGATGGTCTCAATCTCCTGAGCTCAAGTGATCTGCCCGCCTTGGCCTCCCAAACTGCTAGGATTATAGGCATGAGCCACCGCTCCTGGCTGCCCACTTGCATTTTGATAGAACAAGAAATGCCTAGAAAGTTAAGAAAGGTGTGGTAAGGGGTTTATAGGTGGGAAAGGACTTGGTAATCACAGGTTTTCTTGATCCAATTAGTAGGGCTTTTTGGATAACAAACATAGGAAGTCACTTTTGTAGTACTTACTATAGTCCTTTACACAAAAACTTCTCAATCTTCATTGAATGTAAAAAAGAAAAAGAGGTAGAAGCAGCTTTCAGCTTTGATGAAGAAACGATTAGTTGTGAAGTCTGTCACAAGCGTATTGGCAACAAAAGTTCCAAAAATTGAAAACAAATTACTTTAAAAATAAATCAAAGTGGATTCAAGATTACCACTATTATAATGATGCTTTCAATCATTTGATTTGTTAATCAGAGACAGGAAGGGGTATAATTTCAGGCTATGGGTGGAAATTGAACTGTATACTGTCATGGGAGAATATCAGGAAGGCGAATGAATCCCATCCATCACATGCATTCAGGTCGGAAAAAACTTGAGAATTCTGTCTTAGATGATCTTCTCCATCATTTCTCTCATTCAGGTATTTAACAGGACTATATGGATGACCACTGGAAGTTACTGTCTCTGAAAAGAGTGTTTCATACTGAGGCTGGCTCCACATGCTGTGGGAACTGGAAGACCATGTAAAAAGTTAATATTCTACCTTCAAGCTAAGAAGGTAGATTTGCACTCACTTTGCATATTAGTTTTCTAGGGCTACATAACAAAATCTTGCAAACTTCGTGGCTTAGAATGACACAAATTTATTATTTCACAGTGTCTGTGGGTCTGCAGTCCGGATATGGTTTACCCAGGTCCTCTGCTCAGGGGCTCCCCAGGCTGAAATGAAGGTGTCAGCCAGGGCTGTGATATTATTAGAGGCTCAGGGTCCTCTTCCAAACTCACTGGCAGAATTCAGGACCTTATGGTTTTAGTACTGAGGCATTTAGCAACTAGAACCCCCATCCCACACTGTTCCCTGCCACGTGTCCTTCTCCACAACATGATAGTTTGCTTCGTTAAGGCCAGTAGAAAAATCTCTCTGGCTTATTTTAAGAGCTCACCTAGTAAGATCATGCCCTGCCAGGCTAATCTCTCTAATTTACAGTCAACTGATTGAATTATATCTGAAAAATTCCTTCACGGTAGTGCCTAGATTATTGTTTGACTGTATAACTGGGATAATGTGTATATACCAGTGGTAAGAAGTCCTTAGGGCCATTTTGAGAATTCTGCCTTCCACATTTGAGACGGAAAATGTTTTCCTGTTTTAATATTTGTCACTACTGTGTTGCTACTGAAATTCTTGAGAATCTAAGAACTGCCTTTCGCAATCTTTATTTTGGGGTAAAAATTATCTTTACAAAACTAGTACAGAGAATAGCTACCTCTTCTTGGCCACTTGGATATATTTAACATCAAAGGAACTTTTCTTTCTTTAATAGATGTTCTATCATAGTAAGACTGTGGAGAGTCGTGTGGGAAAATAAGACCAGTTAGATGCAAAAAATGTAGATCATGAAAGAGACTCCACAAGTAGAGGTCAAGGTACCACTAATTAAGAAAAGATTTTGTTGAATAGCCAGTCACCTGGATTAAATTAAGTCCATTTCCTTGGATACAGGCGCCTGGACTCTGACAACCAATTTGTTGTAGAATCCCTCTGTGCCTTTTCAGTAACCCACAGAAAATTTGGTATTCAATACTTTGAGTCCATAAATCCATTAAAAATTAAGAACGCACATTACTCTCTGGGAGGTCTGTTTGTTCTAATGCACAAAGAATAAAATAATTATCTCACACAATGCTGCAGGTGTAGCATGTAAGAGCAACTTCAATAACTGTGTGTGCAACTGATAATAGGTCTCCAGTGAAAGAACAGTTTTAGATCTCCCTTTTCTCACAGTTTCTTTTCTTATAAAGTAGCTGATGCCAAAATGAGCTCAATTGCTCATTTTGGGGGCCTTCAAATGCTGCAGTCATATTATTGGGCCTTTTGTTTAATATATTCTATCCATAAGCTGCTGGCTGGTCTATTCAGAGAGCTCAAACCTTTGTGTCTGCCCTTGGGAATAGATGCATAGCCTCAGTTTTGAGTCAGGAAGTGCAGTTTCTCATCTTGACTCTGCCTCTGACTTACACTCAATTGCTTTGGTTCCATTTTTAAATGCCAATAAAGCTGAAAATGTCAGTACTATTCCAAAAATAAATTTGTTTTTGTCCACGAGTAATTGTGAAGTCATTGTGTAAGGAACTATGAAGTCTAGTTCAGTAGTGTTATTCAAAGATGCATCTGTGTGTCTGATGTTGTGAGACATACAGAAATGGATTCCTTTGCAAACGATTATCTTGTCAATAGTTTACAAAATGCCAGCTGTTCAAGTAAAAAACAAAACAAAACAAACTTGGCTCTGGACTTGAAAAAAATTAAAAACAGAAGGTTAATTTTAAAAATGAAAACACTTTTATTGGGTTAACCAACACGTAAATTGAAAAACAATAAAATTAATTAAAAACACTTGAGTTCTAGAAACACTGTTGCTAACTGTCTTACTGCTTCTCCCCACCCCTCAGCAGATGACCTGCTGAGAAAATGGACTACCCCAGGCAGAATCTCTTCATTCTCACTTCCCAAACCTTTACTGCACACTTACCTCCAGGTGCCCCATGAATGGCTATTTGAATGAATGAATGCAGTTCCCTATTTTTTTGATTCTTTGACCCTTGTCAAGCAGAAGAAATGCTCTCCTCTTGCTGAACTAAATCTTCTGGAGACTAAATCTTCCACCTGTGCTTTGGCTGCGTTCTCCAAAGCAGTTCTTGTGTCCTCCCACATTAGGAACCTGGCTTCATCAGTCAGTCCTTCTCTTGTATAACTTCTATCTCTCTTGGATCTCTCCATTTTTCTATTAACATGTAACATGTTTCAGCTCTCTTTTCTCTGATTTATGTGTGTGTGTCTGTGTACACACATACACATACTTAGTACACATCCACACACGTCACAATTTATTTAGACATTTCCTTGTTATAAGCATTTTGTTTGCTTGCTCTTACAAACATGTCCTTGTCTTCTTGCACACATGCGTGACAGTTTCTTAGGACATCAGTCCTCAAGGATTCTAGCCCAGACCTATTAAAATAGAATTTCCAGAGCTGTTTCTTAAAGCCTCACAGGTAATTCTAATGAGCAGCTTCAGCTGAGAGCTACAGCTCTGGGGTAAATGAGAAGTAGAATATATGGGTAAGAGGCTGTATATATTTTGAACTTTGTTAGATGTCGCACAATTACTCCCCAATAGTTATACCTATTTTCTTTTCCATAGTAAGAAGGATTTTTGTTTTCGGCTTACTTGATACCATGTGGTATTGTCAGACTTTTTTTTTTTACTCTTCCCAATCCAGGTGTAAACTTGTGTTTTATATTTTTATTCTGATTTACCCCCAATTACTGGTGAAGAACAATGTCTTTTAATGTATGTTTTTTCATTCTGTTTTTTCCTCTGTAAATTGCCTGTTCACACATCTTGTCTATTTTTCTGTTGGTGTGTTTGTCTTTTTCTTATTGATTTATAGGTGATGTTTAAAATATGTCTGTATAATAATTTCTGTCTATATGTAGAAAATATATTTTCCCAGTCTATTGTTAGTCTTTTAAATTTGTGGATTCTTCAGTGAAATTATTTGTATTCAGTTTCCATGTCTACTATTTGTGATAAATTTTTCATTTTTTTAGAACTGGAATTGACTATTATTCGGCTTTTTTTTTTTTCCTTCATGTGGATTTCAGTACAAATTTATGAAGTCTAGTGAGAATATTATGTTGGGACTCTGTAACTGCATTGAGTTGGTAGACTAATTGGCATCTTTAAGCTATTGAGTCTTCCCTTTTTTGAAAATGGGGTATCTTTCCATTTATGTAAGTCTTCTTTCATATCTTTCAGTAACGTTCTTAAACATCTTCATAATGATCCTTCACATCATTTTAATATCCTTTTAAAATTTATTCCTTGATATCTATTTAGAGCTTTTATTGCTATTGTAAATTGGATCTTTCCATTATGATTTTTACTTGGTTATTACTGATGTCAAACAAGAATATTGATTTTTACATGTTGGTACTTATCAAGTAATCTTATAAAGTTGTAGTGACTCTAGAATGTCTTGGCTTTTTATGTATACAATTTTATTGACTGCAAATGAGAATTTTGTTTCTTTACTTTTCTAATCCTTATATCTCATGTCTTTTTCTTGTTTGTTTGTTAACTGTTTAACTGTTTGGAATGTTGACTAGAACAGTGTGTAAGGACACTGTGATGTGTCACCCAGATCCCCCTTTAAGGACAGGCTTGTTTCCCCAGCTGCTGGGAGCACTGTCAGCAGACAGTCTTCAGCTTGTATCCCCCTTCAGGGATTGCCTTTGCTGCAGAGAGCCACTTTGTGCACGGTCACACCTTTCCTGGGCTGGCCCATATCAATGATGAAAGATCTTGGCCCAGCTTTGGGACAACTCCAAAGAGCCATTCTAGCTCCATATCTCCCCTGGGTTGGCTGAAGCTATTGTTGGACCTGCTTTACAGTTCAACTTTTCCCTTGCCCAATCCTGCTTCCTTCTTTATCTTCTGATTGGTGTTGATCCAAGGACACTTCTTAATAAATCCTCTGCAAGCTAAACTCCATTTCAGAGCCTGCTTCCTAAAGCACCAACTATGATGTAACAGCTCCGGGCATCTTTGAGCTTTGTAGAGAATGCCTTGCTAGCAATCAGAGTTTGAGATCCAAGCAAGAGAGAATTTCTCTGGGTTGTTTGAGCGGAATGTAACCCCCATGGATGTGAGGATGTTCATCTGTTTTATTTACTAATGTACTACATGTACGTATAAAGGAAAAAAAATACACTGAAGGGATATAGGATCACTTAGAAATGACAGGGAATGTCAGAGACATAGGCTTGGAAGAGGAGAAAAAAATCAAGGGAGACTTGAAAGTCATGACCATAGCCAAACTCAAATATCTGACACGGACTCTGCTGCTGCAATGAGTATCTCCTTGTACCACTGCCACTGAACACCACGTGGTGCTACCTCCCCTGCTGAAAGGAATCCTCTACTGTCCTTTTTGATTCATCTCATTTTCTTCAGAATCAAAATCCAGAAGGGAATGGCATGGCGGTCCTAATCCTGACAGCCAGGGCATGGATCGCTTCAACTTTGGAAGTGGAAGAGGGGCTCTGTCCCTCCCCAGGATTTTTGAAATCAAGAGCTTCTCAAATAGCAAGAAAAGTTGAAATGCTGGGCAGCAAAAAACATGAAAAATATCCGTTGCAGCTTCTAACATTGTACTTTTAGGCAGCTTTGTGCTGGTAAACACTTAACAATTGGCACTCCAGAAGAAAGAAGCATTGATGTGTAGCATTTGCCAATTTCTGGGGTGAAAATACTCCTACCGTGGCTAATTTCAAGCTACCAATGTGATGTTTCTTCACACAGAATTGGTAAGATATGGAATCTGTCCTCTCATAAGCCATCATGAACTGGCTCCTGGACACCACTGCAATAGTATAATGATTGTAAGAAATTCTAGTTCTTTTTTTGCTAAAAAAAATGAAAAAAATAAAAAAGAAATCCCACATTCCCCTTAAGTCACTGCCTGTCACAGCTGATGGACATGGAAAGATTCTCTATACCTGCAAGCTGCACGACCTCAAATCATTCATCTCTCACCTCTACTTTAAATCTATCCACTTCAATATGTATTATCCAATTAGGATATGGTGGCCAAATTTCCTGAACAATTTCCTGCACTTAAATTGTGTTCTGCAACATTCTCTATCATGAACTTCTGTTGTCCTTCATGAAACTCCTCCGTTAGCACCTGCAACACCACATTCTCCTGTGTTCTGATTCTCTACCTGGTCCTTCTTGGTCTCTTTTATGAATAGCCCATTTTCTGGACCTCCCCATGAATGCTGGGATTCTCCACAGATCTTTCTTGGCCTCTTTTCACACTCAACATCACTATCTATAAAGTAGACTCTTCATTCTAAATTTCCAGCCCTGTTCTTTACATTGAGGTTAGATTTATATAAGTAGTTCAAACTGCTTTTGGAAAATTTTGCCTGAAAGTCTCCCAGACATTTCAAACTTGACATGCTTAAAATGGAACCCATTGTCTTCCACCCAGCTTACTCCCTTGCTCCATCCCCACCTTTTCCTCTCACCCCAGCCAAAACCTTTCACTCCTTCTGTGTTTCTTATAAAAGCTAGAAACATATGAGCAATCTTCGAGTCCTATCTTTCTTTAACTCACATAAAATTATTACCTAGTCTTATAGATCCTTCCATTTGCAATGCCATGGCTTAAGATGAAACCACCATTCACTTAAAAAATGTAGTATCTTCCTCATTGGCTTTCTTGCCCCACTACAAGTTATTGACTCCAAGACCCAAGTGTTCTTTTCAAAGTCACTTCTGATATTACCACCTTTCAACTAAACATCTTTCAATGATACCCGACAGTTCTTAGGAAGAAAAAATACATTACCAAGACATTCATGGTCTACGTTGCTCTGTATGATTTACTCCTGAGCATTCATTGCCAATCCTAGCTTCTTACTCTATAGCAGTAAAGTGGTTTTAGGAATTGGCCCTTGTTTCAGAGGCAGCTCCTGCTTAGTCCAGAAAATCATGTTATGCCCCTTGTCAATGATTGATTTGGGAAACCTGGGCTGAGACAATTAATGCTGAGCATTTGCCTGGTGACATTTACTGGTGGAGCTGTGGATGTGGTATCTAAGTTGAGCCAAACTAAGACCGAGGTGAGGAAGTTTATTCCATGAATAAGAGCGTTCTCTCTTTTCATGTTGAGGTAAACAACAGCAACAAAAATGTGGCCTTGAGTATTCCTGGCCACCACCTTAATAAGCTAAAATTGATGCTGTGGAAGGCAAAGCCGAATGACAAACCAACCAAGACTGAACATGTCATGACTTACCTTATTTTTTAAAACTGATTTGAAATTATTCTGAACATTATCAGGCTCTTCATGATACAGTTTCATCTTCCTCTCTCCTTATTTGGCCTCTTGCTCTCAAAGTGTTGTCTGCGGAGCAGCAGCATGGATCATCAAAGAATTGGTTAGAAACACAAACCTCAGGCCCACCCTAGACCTACTGAATCAGAATCTGCATATTAATAAGATCCCTAGGTGATCATATGCACATTAGAATTTGAGAAGCATTTGACTGGGGGGTTCTTAAAATTGTGGTTCCCAGACCAGCAGCATCAGCATCACCTGGAAATTTATTAGGAATACAAATGCTTAGGCCCCACCCCAGACCTGCTAAATCAGAACCTCTGGGAGTAGGGTCCAGCAATCTATGTTTTGATGGCTCTGTGATTTTTCCTCCAATACTGTGGATAGGATTTGCATTTTTAGTTGATGCTGATATTACCTGTTCCTAGGCTATTCTTTGGTATCTACTGCCCTACACTACTGGTTCCTAAAGTTGGCTGCATATTAAAGTCAGCCAGAGGGCTTTAGAAATGACTGATATCTGCATCACACCTCTAGATAATTCTGACTTGATATGGAGTACGACCTGGGCATTGGAGAGTTTTCAGAGCGCCTCAGATTATTCTAATTTTCTCCAATTTAAGGCCATTGATCTATACTCTAATCATTACTAGATTACTTTTGCTGTTTCTCTATAGCCATAGAGCTTTCAGTCTTTTTCTAGACCAATCCATTTGTTTTTCCCCTCTCACCTTTCCCATCCCTTGACTGATCCGTATTTGCCTTTGATGAGTCAGTGCAGGAGTCACCTATTGCCAATACTTTCCCCTGTTGGCCAAATTCAGATTAAGTACCCATCACCTCCATCATCTACTTATGTGATATACAAGGCTGTTCTCATGTTGTATTCTGCTTTATTTCTTAGGAACTGCCTTCCTCATAGGATTACAGTTTTTTTTTTCTTTTTAGTGTGGTAAGTCAGTCATATACACTATTTCATTTCTTGTGTCTAAACAAGGCCTACTTTAAAAAATGGGTGCTCAATAAGTATTTGTTGAATAAATGCATTATGACAGAAATTATGTTTTTTACTTCTTGATTGTCCTTCTGTCTGATAAATATATTAGCTTCTAAAAAAAATACTTGCCTGGTGCCATGAAGTACATCTATAGTTCCAGGTAATCAGGAGGCTGAGGCAGGAGGATCCTTGAACCCAGGAGTTCAAGGCCCACTTGGGCAACATTGTGAGACCTATCTCTATTTTTAAAAAAATAAACATCTAACCTTTCATAATTGTTCTTAAAGGAATTCCTTTAATTTTAAACCCCCCAATAAAACTGGAAAATGCCATATATGTAGGAAATTAAAGCTAGGTAAACTTAGTTAATGCCACTGATTTACTACTGAGTAAGAACAGCACGTTGTATAAATTGAGCTATTTTTCACTGGGGCCAGAATGTGGATTTGACTAAGATTGGATTGCTAGGATGACTATATATAGCATCAATGTGATTAAGAGCCTGGTCTTCGGAGTAGACAATTCAGCTTTGCCACTTACTCATCGTGCGTCTCTAGGTAGCTGCTCGACTTCTTTGAACCTCAATATTGTTACCTCTAAGATCCACATTGTAATGTCTTCCTCACAGAGATATGTAAGGCTTAGATGAGACAATGCTTATCGGGCAAGTAGCACCATATGTGGGATGTGTAAGTGCCCCATGTCTGGGAACCAGGAGCTATTAGGGTATTTCCAAATTCCACTTAGACTTTACCTCCATCTTTGGTAAAGTTTAAGTAGGTACAGTTTACCGCCATCTTTGCTGATCTAATTCTTTTAAAAAATATAAGCATGGGAGCCTTTGCATTTTATATTTAACTCCTGATTATCCAGGGGCAAAAACAGGAAGAAACTGTCTCCAGACCTACTCCCTCCCTGCCACCCACACAAATCTCTGCTTTTACAGCTATTAGTTTCATTTCTTTCTCCAGAACAATAGCTACTTTCCAAAGTAATGAAAACCCCACAAAGATGGCCGAAAGGAACAGAAGGTTCAGAGGGCTTATCTGTGGATAACTGGCTCATAGGCAGCAAATTATTCATTCTAATCGAGAGTTTCGGGAATGCAGGCCTCCATAGCAGATGCCAAGCTGAGCAAGAGGAAAGAAATCACACAATTTCCCTGGAGGTTGAGTTGAGGCCCACAGCTATAAAATATAGCCCTTTGTGTGCTGAATGCTGAACCGGGACACATTAAGACAAGAGATGTTTATTTATGGGCATCAATAAAGTGAAAGCATAAGCCATATGAACAGAATTGGGCTGGTCAAGGACAGTTAATTCCTGCAAATACCTTGTTACTCATTGAATGTAAATGATCTACTTCTGCATTTTATCATGTTTACACAGTGATATTCTGTGGTGGCTGCTTCCAGGTTTATGTGTGTTTTTAATCTGGGAAAGTCCAGGGTTTATTCAACTCTTATGATGAATGAAAGGTCATTGGTAAAAATCAGGAACCAATCTAAACTGAAAAGATAGCAAGTTTGGCCAAAAGTGTATTAACTTATTTCAATAGTTTCTTTAGAAATCTATCATCTTGACATAAGAAATGGCTTCTCACATTGCAAATAAAAGATCAGAATTGTTTTGGCTATTCAAGGTCTCTCATGGTTTTATATGAATTTAGGATTGTTTTTTTCCATTTATGTGAAAAATTTGATTGGAATTTTGATAGGGATTGCACTGAATCTATAGATCACTTTGGGTAGTATGGACATTTTCACAATATTAATTCTTCCAATCCATGAACACAAAACATCTTTCCATTTGTGTTTTATTCAGTTTCTTTCATCAGTGTTTTAGAGTTTTCAGTATATCACTTCCTTTGTTAAATTTGTCGATTAAAAATAGCAGATATTTTGATTAAATAAGCATCAAAAACACCCCCAAATGGTGCCTTCTGCTTTCATTTGAGTCACAAAGGGTACTTTTGCACAGATGTGCCAGGTGAAAGGGAGTAAAGTGAGAGAGAAATAAGCAGAACTCCAAACTGTAGGTACCATATTTTATTTAAATGATCTATTGACCAATGAAGTAGTTACTGTGCATTAGCCACATTTTACAGATAAAGAACCAGAGAATCAACAAGCTTGACTTATTTACCTAAGATCAACAAAGTTAGTAAGCCACAGGTTGGGGCACCAAACCTTGGTGTATTAGCCTAGTTGAATCCTGAGCCTCCCTCTACAATAATATTTTTATGTTTCTTAGAAGAAAAAATGTTGTGTGTGTGAGAGTGTGTGTTTTCTTTCTTAATTATTATTATTTTTTTGAGACAGACTTTTGCTCTTGTTGCCCAGGCTGGAGTGCAGTGGCAAGATCTCAGCTCACTGCAAACTCCGCCTCCCGGTTTTAAGCAATTCTCCTGCCTCAGCCTCTGGAGTAGCTGGGTTTACAGGCATGTGCCACCACACTCAGCTGATTTTGTATTTTTAATAGAGACAGGGTTTCTCCATGTTGGTCAGGCTGGTCTCGAACTCCCGACCTCAGGTGATCTGCCCGCCTCGGCCTCCCAAAATGCTGGGATTACAGGCGTGAGCCACCATGCCCAGCCATGTTTTCTTTATTTATTGTACAACTCAACAACTGTAATAGATGAGTTCTTTAGCATATAGTGGTTAAAACATGGGCGAAGTGCTGGGCCCACCTGCTCGTCATGTGACCTTTGACATATTTGTTTAACTTTGTGGACACCGGCTTCCTTATCTGTAAGCGGGAATAATATTGGTAGCAGGATTGTTGAGCAGATAAAAGTAATTATAATAAGGTAAAGCTCAAAGCATAGTGCTTGGTATATGATAAATGCCTCCAAAATGTTGGCTCTTGTTTGTAAGTGCGTTTGTCACTTAAGGCTTGGGGTAAGGTGCATATAAAGGATACAAAGATGAAAAAGACAAGATTATTATTCTTGAGGAAACTGGCAAGAAAAGAGAAGGGCATAGAGATTTTAGATATGGCATAGGGGTTTTATTTAATATAGGAAGAGATATTTGGGGGGGACTGAATTTTTGTATACCAAATAAATTTGTGCTTTACATACCTGAAAAGTAATCATTTGCTATGAATTTCTACACTGTGAAAATTCACCCTACTGAATTCCAGCTCAATAATATTATTACACCTAATATTATGTTCAACGACAGGGAGAAAAAGGTCTCTTCCAAAATGATAGAGTGGTTTAGGAAGTTGCAAAGGATACAGAGTGAATTTATTCAGATATATAATCTGTTTTTACATGCAACATATCTAATGTAAATATTCCTGGCAAGGCATTAGCAATTTTTAAAAGGTTTTATTCTTCTGCTGCCTTGATCTGTTCTCAACCACACCCCAGAGGGACAATGAATCCTTCTAGAGGAAAGAACAGTTTGCAGAAAAAAACTAAAAACATAACAAAAAAAAAAACCCAAGTATTTTACAATTCTCGTAACTTGTGCTTTTGCATTTCTAGTCTTTTCCCCATTGATTCTTTTTTTTTTTCAATTGGCATTTGATAGTGGTTTCCTGATAGCAAACTGAGTAGTGAAAACTAAATAGGTTGATTTGCCCAGAACCCTGAAACAAGATACATACTTTTATTAATGCAATTTATAGCAAATTTCTTTAATAAACATTTTTTATCCAGCTATTTCATCTGGATATTAGATGGAATAGTCCATCTGAGTATTAGATTGTGTAGACTCTTGTGAAAACATGTGTGTTTTGAAAATTCTTCCTACTCTACTGGGAATTGCTTGTTGAACAACAAGCCCTTTACTTCTCAGGCAGAATATTCCAGGGCAAAACCATATATTAGGTAAAGATTAGTTTCCAAGACTCTTATCCCTCTGTTATATACCTTCACCAACTTCTCCCTCTACCTCTTGCCACTTCTATAATGCCCAATTTCCACAACTAACCACAAACAGGAGGTCAGTGTTTTTCACTGTCTTCGTTCTCTTAATCCAAACTTGCTCTTCCAAATACATCTACAGATACCTTCATATTAAGGTGTGATGTTTGCCCTTTGAGGCTTATTAATACATGATAAGAAGCCTTAGGCAAATGCATGAAGTCTAACATGTAATTTCAAACACCAACTGAACAAATAGGAATATATATTTACTGAGGAGATGGGCTACAGGGGCATTTTTAGCTGCCTCCCAAATAAACTAGCTGTTAATCTGTGTTGCTGAAGCCAGGTACTGCCTCATACTTAAGTAGGTCTGATCTTTGTCCTAGCATCGTAGAGACCATGCTAACAAGCACAAATATCACGTTCACTTTCCAGGAGATGGAAGAGGAGATGGCCCGAAATGCCTTGCATAGCAATGATATTTATACAAGGGTCTTTGCTTTAGGTCTGATGGAGAACTTAGGAGTCAAGGTCAGTTGTTCTGAGAGAGGTAGAGGGACTGAGTCACCATACACTTGCTCCTTCACTCCAGCGCATGAAACAAAGTTACTCCTGCAGTCTTGGGGAGGAAGCACAGAGGGGCAGAGAGTGGCAGGAATGAATCCTCCTGAATTTATCCTCCTGCGGAGTAAAGTTCTTTCTCTCTATGACCAAGAGGAGGCAGGAATGATAACAAGCCCTTCCTGAAGGCTGCCTTTGTGCCAGGCTCCACACTGAGCCCCTCTGTGAGCTTCATGCATGTTACACTGTGCACGTCTCACAACACCTGGGGAAGCAGTGTTTTTACCCCATGTGTTAAGATACATCTTCTCCAGCAAGGCATTTACAGGAATCACTCTGCTAGCCAACTGAATAACCAATATCTAAAACCACTTCCACCTGGTCTTAGAGTGAATGATCTTTCCACCGCACTAACACTTTAAATATCAGACTTCAACCTTCTGTCAACAAAGACGAAGGCTGTAGCTCTACCAACATATTTCAGCAGCAGTTTCTCTCTTAAACTCTCCATCCTAAAAATGCTCACAGTTACAACATTCTGCCTAGTTCATTTGGTACACCTGGAGAAGAATCCATTTTCAATTTTGGTGGAAAGTCTTATTTTTTTTTTTCTCCCTCATGGAGTCAAAAATGCCATCATCACGTTATTTATCATTAACTGACTGAGGCCACTCTCAATCTTCTATACATTTGCCTCAAACATGCATATCTGTGAACTGATGCCAATAGGCCAGTGACATTTTCTAAAATCTAAGGCAGAGAAAGCTTACATCCATTGCATTCTAGAGAAGGGGAACTATAAGAAATCTAATGGGGGAGCCCTTCTTTAGTTGGTAAGGTAGTGAAGAGATGCCAAACACTAGGGCCTGTGTGGAGCTTTATGGAGCAGTTAACCTTGAGACTTACCTGTATGTAAAGATAAAACTGCAACTTCTAGTTAACAGATTTATTGAGCTTTACAAATACTTTGGTTTCACTCTTTGTGCTTTTATCTACTTCTGGACTTTATTACTGTTTTCTGTCCAGCTATAGTCTTTATATACACAGACTGCCAGAGATTAAACAGTGAAAAGAAGTCAAAAGATTTCCTTTGTCATCTTGCACGTCCTTAAGGTTTTAATAGACAGGCATACCTTCCACTGATTAGAAATTCACAGAAGATACCACCCCCTCCCCCACATGGATGACAAGCATTTTATGAATCACAATCCTCAGATAAGGGACAAGAAAACGTCACCAGAGTGGCTCCCCAAGGTTTTGGTGAAAAATAACTTGCCCACATTTAGCAGTTCATTACGCATACACAACATCTAAGTAAATACTTCATGTGACACAGCCAGTATATTTGTGGATAAATACGTCACAGTTAAACATCATATAAAAGAGACTATTGTTTTGGATGTATGTGAATAAAGACACAGCCACATCCGTGTAGAAGATGAAGCAAAAATAAAAATAAAAAAGGAAATGCCAACATTTTTTCAGGCCCCATCTGTGCTGAGTGATTCTAATATTACGGAATCCTTCACAAAAGACAGGAAATGACAATCTTAAAGTAAAAATACATGAATATTGGAAGCAGAAAGAAAACACCAATGAATGGTGTGAGGAGGTGGCCTGTTCACACTTGCCCTAGCTATGAGGAAGTATTGCATAAAGTCATTCCTTCTTGCTCCTCTAGTGCTGACTGTCACAGGGGCAAGTTACCAATCCACATGAATGCTATGACTTCAGAAAAAACATTTCTGACTAGAAAATTAAGTTTCTCATTTACAGTTCTACCTACTCAGCAAGAGCGATAGGCAACTTTTGTTTTTTTTACCGGAAGAAAACAATTTATTTCCTGATTGCGGTGAATTCTGTATAGCAGAAGCCATTGCGAGTTTCAAAATTCTTTATCATGTTTCAAAAATCCAATCCATAATCAAATAATCAAATGAAAGCCATTTAAAATAGAGACTTATATGGGAGGTAGGGTATCAATTCAGCACTTTCCTAATGTAATTTTTTCCTAAGGATTTTCCAGAATTTAGCCTTTAGATCTCTGTAATCTAATTAGAAAGTACACTTCCAACTTTATTGTTTCTATTCTCCTTATTAAATCTTATCTATTATTTGAATCATTTATGTAGCTATCAAATATTTTTTGAGTGCTTAATACATGCCAGGATCTGTGGATTCGAAGATGAACAAGGCACAATTTCTACTTTCTTTTTTTTTTTTTTTTTTTGAGACGGAGTCTCGCTCTGTTGCCCAGGCTAGAGTGCAGTGGCGCGATCTCGGCTCACTGCAAGCTCCGCCTCCCGGGTTCACGCCATTCTCCTGCCTCAGCCTCCCGAGTAGCTGGGACTACAGGCGCCCGCTACCACGCCCGGCTAATTTTTTGTATTTTTAGTAGAGACGGGGTTTCACCGTGTTAGCCAGGATGGTCTCGATCTCCTGACCTCGTGATCCGCCCGCCTCGGCCTCCCAAAGTGCTGGGATTACAGGCGTGAGCCACCGCGCCCGGCCCAATTTCTACTTTCAAACAGCTCACAATCTAGCAAAGAAGATAACTACTTAGCGTCTTACAAGGGCAATATTTGTGGTGTGTTTAAGGTCCAAGAGGAAATGCTGATCACTTCTTGGCTAGATGGATGATGGATTCAGGCAGGATTTCACAGGGAAGGTAAAGATTAATTTAGAATTCACCAGGTAGACACATAGAAAAGGGTGTTCAAGGCAGGGGAACAGTATGGGCTGAGGCATAAGAGTTTGAGACAGGAATGTGGGTTTGTTCAAATACGGATGTTTGACTATTGCTGGAACACAGAGGACAGGGATTTGCCATCTTCCAAATGCTGTTCATCCATTCATTCCTTTTTCATGGCTTATTCTGCTGTTTCTCCAGATCAAAGTGGACAATGTTGGTTGCTTATGGGAACCTAATGTTTTTGACAGGACCTGGGACCTGATTTCTCAACCTTGGCACCACTGACACCCTGGGCAAAGGAATTCTTTGTTGTGGGGGACCGTCTTGAGCATTGCACGGTGTTTAGAAGCAGTATGGGATTCTGCTCACTTCATTATATTAGTATCTCAATTGAGAACTCTGATATTATACAACTTCAACCACCTGAGAAAGTAATCCCTATATGAAATTTCATAATTGTTTCCTTTAATCACAAGACTACTTCTAATTAAGTACAGAAATATTTGTGAATAAAAATCATAGGGTTAACATCTGTGTGTAAGGAATTTATGCAGATACTTTATACACTTGAAATAACTAAGAGAACTCAGCCTGTTAGAAGCCAATCTTGTGAATTTAATTTAAAATACGTAATTACGCAATGATTTATGTTTTCAAAATTTTAGGTTGAAATCTTACAAAATGTACATGGAAAATTGGAACACTTAGGAGAATTTAAGAATCACCATATTTAAAATTTAATAGATTTATACAATGATTTAATTACTGGGGCTGCTTGTTGTTAATTTGTTAAAGTTCTTAAAAGAGAAAGCAAATAGATAATATTTACAAATTCAGTTTTTAATGTTGATGGGAATCTAATTGTTATGAGCCCTTATAAACAAATATTAGATTTGCTAGATTTATAAATATAATAATATTTGTAAGTTGAAGTAAAAGGTTAAGGAAGAACTAGACTTTGGATGTTTTACTTCAATAATTATATATTTATCTTTTTTTCTTGAGACAGTCTTGCTCTGTCGCCCAGGCTGGAGTGCTGAGATTACAGGCATGAGTTTCCCAAAGTGCTGGGATTACAGGCATGAGCCACCACGCCTGGCCTTTTTTTTTTTTTTCCACTTTTTAAACAGACAGAGTCTTGCTTTATCAACCATGCTGGAGTGCAGTGGCACCATCATAGCTCACTGAAGCTTCAAACCCTTGGGCTCAAGCGATCCTCCCACCTCAGTCTTCTGAGTAGCTGGGACTACAGTCACGTGCCACCACGCCCAGCTAATTTTAAAATTTGTACAGACAGGGTCTTGCTATATTCCCCAGGCTGGTCTTGAACTCTTGGCCTTAAGCAGTTCTCTTGCCTCAGCCTCCCAAAGTGCTGGGGTTACAGGCGTGAGCCACCAAGCCTGGCCTTATATTTATCTTAAAAAGAAAACAAAAAAACAAACAAAAAACAAAAAACACAACTTCCACAAAGTCTTCTTGGATGAAGGATGTAATAAAACCTTAAGGACAAAACAAAACCCACATAGAAGGACAAGGTACTTTTAATAGGAATCAAACTTGACATTACCAGTAATAGGACAAACTTGTATCATGTCTCTCCTGATGCAATCCACTAAGGAAAGCCCATCTTCTATGTCATGTTCCTGTTAAAAAATAAATGCTTAATCTGTATCTAAGCATGAGGATACAAACAAATCTAAATTGAAAAATACCTTCAAAGCAACTGGCCTGGATTATTTAAAATTGTCATTATTACGAAAGGCCACCATTGCACAAAAACTAAAAAATTAAAAGATAAACAGAGAGAATAGGAAGAAAGCGAGGGAGGCTAATGACTGTGATTCTTGTTCGGATCTAGATCCAAAAACAAAACGTCTATAAAGGACATTATTGAGACATTTTCACAACGTTGATGAGAAAAATGTCATTGTTTTTAGATGACAGATATCGAACTATTCAGGGGAGAAGTCTAAAGATGTCCACAATTTGCACATGAACAAAAATGTGTATATACAGTGCACTGTGAATCTAGCTGGTGGCTATAGGGACGTTCACTGTCCTATGTTTGAACTTTTCTGTAGGTGTTTCATTTTTCAAAAGAAAAAATAGAAAACAAAAACCCCAACTCACATTGGACCCCACTTTTCTCCCTTATGAAGCTCATGAGTCTCAGAAGTTGACCCCGATTTTCAGCACAAGGGAACTGGCCTGGTCTAAGGGTTTTCTAGCCAAGGACTGGCTAAAGAATGTGCTTATTTCTGAATTTGGATCAACAAAATTAGAAGAGAGGTTAGCTACGGGTTTTCTTCCTGTCTCCACTCCTGGGAGAGTTTTTGGGAGCAAGTTTCTCTCTTCCTTTTTCATGCTTGTACCCAAGTGTGAGACCTGATAATTCAGGAAGCTGCCAGAGGAAAATGGTTGACAAAATTCAGGGATGCAGAGTGGGAACCACTGAACCCATTAGTCCTGAAGAGACTGTGCTGCTGTTGGCCTTCCAGTTATGGGAATCAATCAATTCCCTTATTGTTTAAGCCAGTTGAGGTACTTGCAGCCAAACACATAATCTAATCTGAGCCCCAAACTGAAGCTGCCTTCACACTCAAGTGTTATATCCCTCATGAAGCCGACCTTAATATCTCCATTCCAAACTGTAGTTTTTATGAGGAGCTGCTTTTGTCTGGCAAAATATTTTGGTGGGACATCTAGAGAAGAAGACAAGACTATGAGGTCAGGAAGATGGACAGTAGCCTCAGTAACCATGGACAGATGGAGATATTAGCCAGGGTTCTCCAGAGAAATTAAACCAACACAGTGTATGTTTACACTTACATACCGAGAGATTATTGGCTCATGTGGCTGTGGAAGCTTGTCAAGTCCAAAATCGGATGGGGTAGGCTGACAGGCTGGAGACTCAGGGAAGAGTTGCAAGTTCAAGTCCAAGGGCAGTCTGCTGACAGAATTCCTTGTTGCCCAAGGGAGGTCAGTCTTTGTTCTGATAAGGCCTTCACCTGATTGGATAAGGCCCACCCACATTATGGGGGGTCATCTGCTTTATTCAAAGTTCACCTATTTAAATGTTAATCTCATTCAAAAAACACCTTTACAGAAACATCCAGAATAATGTCCAACCAAATATCTTGGCACTGTGGCCCAGTCAATATGACACATAAAATTAACCATTTCAATAGAGGTTCTGCTCAATGTGAGATGGAGCACACCTGGACTTGCCTTGGGAGCAGGTGGGCAGGAGGAGAGGAGAGAGACCACCCCACCGGAGGCTTTCAAAGTTTATTTTTTACATTGCGCCCTGTCACATGCATGCTAACGGACAATGAACTGAAACAAAAGCTCTTCTTCATCTTTGCTTCCTTCCTGCTTCATTCCATTCTATTTCATCCCATCTTATACCATCTCATTCCTTTCTTTAATTTTTGAAAATGCTCACTTTCATCCACTACATGGATTTCATTGCCATGAATGGGTCACAAAACTGCAGTTTGCAAACTGAATATACAATTTACATGTGTGTTGGCACATGTGCAAATCAAAGAAGAGGCTGACAGGATGGACAACAGAGATAGCACATGTCACATCTTGAAATGATCCATAAACCAAGAGAATGAGGTGATTGTGATCAGGCAGACACCTCTGCCTCTCTTTCTCCAGTGTTGCACACACACTCAAAATTCACAGAAATCTTCCAGAGGGCATGTTATTAGGGATCTGAATATCTACATACAATGTGTATTTCAGGGGACACAGGGGCTGACTGATTACCTGTGTTACGGAGCTATTCTCTCTACCCTTAAAATTCCATCACGTTTTAGCCAGTTCTGGTGGTGCTTATCCATTTACAGTTCATACTAGAGAAATTGTGTATGTATCTATCTACGCTAATCGGATACAATAACTTACTTTAGGTGAGGGACTATGTCTTAAGTACAAAGCTTTATGCCACACATCAATTAGCATAATCTTTTTACAGAGTAATAACTCAAACATGTGCTTTTCCTTATTTTATGCACATAAAAATTGCTATCAGTAACCATAAGAACATAGATTTATGAGTGGTTGAATATAGACTTTATGTAATTTCTTAACCATTTCCTCCATGTTTTAGATATATCAAATATAATTTGAATGCTCACTTGGATAATGCATAATATTGATACATATAATACAAAAGGGTCAATATCAGTGCTCAAATGACTGGATTCATTTATGCTGAACAAATTACAAAGAAATGGCTCCAAATCAGCCAGGAAAGGTGAAGTAGTGTACACAGGCCCTAATTCAGCAACAGAATGCATTGGCCACAATGACATAAGCTTTCAGGACCCTGGGGATGATCAATAACGTTTAACCCTCCAGGGCCACGTCTACCTCATGACCTGACCATGGCCAAGTTTAAGAGGGCATAGCAGCCAGAGGCAGCGGCAAGGCCACCCTTGAGATGTTGGAACCAACTTGGGTCTTTGGTATAGACTGAAAGCTCTGAGGGACCGGGGTATAACAGTAGCTCATGGCACAGACCTTCTGTGCTTTGCAATCCTCTTCAAGATAATGGATTACAATCTGTGCAATATAATACTTACTGCAGCTACAATAAGAGAAAAGGGGGCTATTCTGATGACTATATGCCTATTTAAACAATTCTGGGGCTCTCCTGAGTAAATGTTTTTTAGCACATATTGCTGATGTCATCATGGCCTCATAAAACTGGGTTTCTCTCTCTCATACACATACACACACACAAGCACACTCTTAACATGGTGAAACTATAAAAGAAAAAAGATCATGTAAAAGTTGTTCCTGTACAAGGAAAATGTAATTTATTTCAGAAATAGACAATCACTCAAGTGTATGAGCCGTGTAGGCGTTCATTGGTGAATTTAGACTAAACAGGAAGTGATGTAAATTATAGTTATTACACTGCTGGGAGAGAAATATATTAAATCCAGACAGCACACGAACAAAGCACAAGGAGCTCATTGTGTTGAAGGAAACCACGCACTTTGGTGGGAAGACAATGCACTATATAGTATGAAAACCCTCCATGGCCATTGGGACTAAAATAATTTTTTAGGGAGCATGATTTTGATCTAGCACTGAAATATTTTTTTCTTTTCTGATAAAGCCCCAAGGCATTCTAAGCTGAAGTACATTGCTGCTCCTGCACTTTTAACTATTTCATGTGGTTTTTTTGTAGACTTTAAATCGGGGAGAATAAGAAACAATGAAACCATTAGATTAGAAATCATGGCTATGGCAAAACAGCTAGAGTAAAGGTAAAACATGAGATAATGAATTATCTATCACCTGTGTAATTCCAGCTATCATTGAAGTATCCAAGAATCACCCTGGTAGAGGAAATATCAACAAATAAACTACCCTGAGGGAAAAATAACATCATGTGATCTAGTCCATGAAATCTGTCTCATTGGTCTATTTGTACGACAAAGCCTCCCGGGGTGAGCTGAAAAATAAATAAAAAACAAAGCTGGAGAGCTGGTTTGGCTGCTTGTATGGCCTACAAAGAACAGTCAGAAAATCAGGCCAAAAAGACATAATACCTAATGTCCAATTCATTTGCTTACAAAGTCATATCCAAAATGAAGTAAATGAATGGATTCATTTTAGCCTTGCAAGTATTATTACATTTCAAAAGAGAGTAGAACAAGATAGACTTTTTATTGGCCCTTGCCTTAACTGAATATTTCTAAAATGGCACAACTAAAATCTTTACAAGAAAATTAGTAAACATGTACTTAATGATTTATGGCCTCGATTTTCAAAGAATCTTATAATCTTCTAGAGAGTGATTTCTTCCGTAAGGCTGGTGTTGAGCTCACCCAGGAGGTGAAGCTCTCACCGAGAGGAAATGACTCCCACAAGATCCTTTCCTAGTGCTCAAAGCAGGGCCGGGTTGGGGAGCGTCAACACAGCGGTACGCTTAGCCTCCCAACTGATGGCAAAAGAGGACGCTTCAGTGGGAATGGAGTGGGCCTGGCGGCCCCATGGCTCCCTCTAGTTCCCCTGAATACGGCAGAACAATTTCACAGAACTCAGCGTTCATTTGGAAATGGGTTCGAGTCAGTGATAAAGTGAACCAAAATCGATTTTCATCTCTGATTTGTATGAGTTATTAAACTACAGAGTTATTAAACTACACTCTGGTTTGCTGAGTATTAAATGAAGGATAGTATTCTGTTGGGTTTATTTATATTGGTACATATATAATCAAAGGTATTTGTTGAATGTTTTATGATAGTCATTGCTATTCTCTCTTCCACCTTAATCTCTGCGCCCCCACCTCCCATCCTTTCTCCATCTCTATAATACACTCATATCCCTTTAGTGACTAAGGACACTGATCCTGGAACCAGACTGACTGGGAAAGTCACCAACACTCAGTGCCTCACCTTTTCATTGGTAATAGAACTCAGGATTTTTGCAATGAATAAAAGGGAACAAATAGAATGCTTAGAACATTGCCTTCCATCTGGGAAGTACTTAAATATTATTTTAAAATTACTATCTATCATCTATCACCATTCTATATAATTATTAGTACTATTTAATACCATTCCCTTTGTAGAATGGAGTTTTCTAGTTCTCTGATTAAAAGACACTAGAAAGATACTTAAAACAGATTTTCAAGTGATTATTTGAGCAATTACTTAAAGATAATCTACTCATTAATGGTCTTATTTTCAAAAGCCTTTATAACTCAGTTTTCTTAAAAATCTATAGAAATCAGCTAACTGTAGCAGGTGTTAGATGAATCATTCCATACTTAAAGGATACGTAAAGTGGGAAGAAATTATAATCCCCAAGGATTCAATTCTGGACTCTGAAAGATGCATTTTTCATATTACTTGACATCTCTGGACTACTTTTTAATTTTATATTCATTAAAATATTAAGCTAGCAATCCCTCCTTAGGTGCTGGCTGTTATGAAATAAAAACGTTGCTTTTTTAGAATAGACTCTATTTTGTTCCGTGTTTTAAATTACTATACACAAATGGTAAAACTTTTCATAACAAAGGTTTAATTAGAATGGTTAATAACTATGATTTCCAAAGTGTCTGAGTCAGTTAGGGAGTTTTGTTCCATACAAAATGCTTTATTTAACCTTCATGCCTTCATTCAGATAATTATACAAATGCATACAGTTAAAGGTTTAAACTCTATTTCAGTTCACAGCTCAATTCATAGGAAAGTTGAATACAGAAAAGCAATGCACCAACAGAATATGTCTGAGACACCATTAAAAACAATAACACTTGTTCATTTAAATCTCTGAGAATAGACTGGAATAATCATCCTCTGAGAGAATCTCATTAGGAGGGTCTCCCTTTACATTATCATAGGGCAAAAAAATCACCATTTTACAGTAAAAGGAAAAAAGCTCTGAGTATATTTACAATACATACACTATACATAAATACAAGAACAACACTTACATAATATTAATAAACTTATAACAGGGTTGCCTAAACACTACAGAGCATATAAATGCAGAGGAAACTATTGGGAAATTAGGTCTTTAGATAAACTGGAGAAATAAATTCATTTGCAATTAAAATCCTGAACAGAAAACCAAATGAAGATTTAAGAACTCAACACATTTGCTTGCCAGCATCATTGGGGGGCTTTATCCTTTAATGTGTAGGACTTCCTCTGGGCACTCTTAACTCCCTGGGGTCAGAGACCCAAGAGTGTTTTGTAAAATTACATCCATAAAGCAAATCAGATGCAGCCCATCTATTCAATTTGCTGTTCAGAGGCTTCAAGCCTAGAATAACTGTTTTGTAAACTAAAGGATGTTTCTGTATTTTTACACGGACAGATCTTGTGATCCAATCACCACGTATAATGAGCTAAACGTCAAGGAAAAGAAAAAAGATGCCTGCTTGATTTGGCCAAAGATGATATTTTTCTTTATTCCCATGTATTTTTTTTTCAAATATGACTGAGAGATTTATTCAAAAGAACATGACGTTAGAATTGACCCCCACACACCAAGAACAACGTCTAGACTACTACTAATTATAACTAAGTCATTTTAAGTGGCAGGTGGGTATCTTAAAGGTGGTCTGTTCTCATCGTTTCACAACACAAAGTTCTGAGTACATTCTTCTATGGACAAACATGAATTTGCTGGTTTCTCTTTTTTTAAATGAGCATGTTATGATACACATAATTGCATTATGATGCAGGATGACATAATACATAAGACGATGTTTTCAAGCTGGTTTTATAAGTACTTATCTCACATCCACAGAGAGTTGGTTTGCCATGTGATGCAATGTGTCCCACATAGACATGAACAAAACAATACAGTCACTACCCCACAGGGGGACAGTGATTTTTCAAAATGAAGCTTTAAACACAACAAATCGTGGACAGACACGTTGATAGGAAAGAGCCTTGAATATAGGCACCAGTGCCCCAGTTCAACAATATCCATCCAATGTAATAAAGTTTGAGGAACAAAATATACACTATATTCTGGATGTAATTACAAAATTCTGCCATGGGAAAACTAGAACACAAGTAGGGCAAAAGCATTTTCTATGATTTTTTTTTTGCCATATCTTTGGAGCATGAAATTAGCAGAAAGGGAAGATGTTGGTATGTCCCTAAAATATCTTACTTTTTGATTGCTTGGACACTTTTATCACTAGATTTGGATCCAAATTCTATCCTCCTATTAACCCTTACTTCTCAACAAAAATGAATCTCTGTGAAAGTCTTGATGAACCTGCTTTGGAAGAAGATGCAATAATTCACACAAGGAGTCCATTCATTGGTTCTCGCCTTGCACAAAGGGTGGACTCTGTCTCAAACACTTCAAATTTCTAGAGATGAAATCCAGAAAGAAAAAGTACTGAGGCGACTGTTTCCACTATTCATCTCTTTTCAACTCACTTCAAGTTGTGGTTTTTGTTGTGGAGAAATTATTGCTTGTGAAACCCAATTAACTGAGAAGGGCCCCAGTCTGCAGCAGGTTGTGCACATGGAACACTTGCTTTGAGCATGGAAGAGAATTTGTTTATACAGCTTTTATCTCTTTCCCCAGCCAAGTAACAGGGAGAAAGATCATAATTCAGGAGATTCATTTTCAGAAACAGAAACACTATGAGAAATGACATTCTCTTAATGTTTTCTAAGTCCATTAGTACTTCCATGAATCAATACTGTCAGAGACCTTGTTCTACACAGAAAAGTGGGAGGAATTTCATTTCTCTGATGTTGGAAAGCTTCTTACATAAAATTCAATTAAACTAACAACAATACTATAAACAAATTATTTATAAGACTATTTAAAACATTCCAACACAGAGCTGTTAAGTGAGAACTCTGAAAAAGAATTATCCATTCTCTCTCCTTTATCATCATCTGAACGTTTGATTGCCACCCCATTACCAACTGCAAGAGTGGGCTCTGATATTAACCACTAGTTCCATGGGGGTGAAAATTTCAAATGCATCTGAAGCAGATTCTAGAATGTCTATATTGGTGGAAAGGCATACAAAGAGTTGAGGAACTGAGAAAGTGTACTCAGGCTAAAATGCTACTAAGTATTTGGATGATTTTGGAGCTCCAGGCCAGACATTTATGAGAAAAGTGACAAGTTCGGGGAGACAACTGGTTGCTATTGTTTGTTTATAATGATCCTTCATGCATGATTTTCCAGGAAAGGCCTGATTTCAAATATTCAGTACCATTGTTAAGTCATGTGTTACATCATGTCCCGATATTTCACTTGAAAAATATGATGACTACTCATGCATGTTGTCCATAATAAAATTACTGAGAGTCAGGAATCTGGGAAGGTGGTTTCGGGACACCCACGTGCAGTGTGGTGGAGTGGGAAAGATACAGGCAGACCTCCAGGTCAGAGATAGGCGGTTTCACTTTCCTACTCTGCCGTTTACTATTTCTACATCCATGAACAACTCAGCCACACTTCCCATGCCTCCGTTTCCCATCCATAAAGTGTAGAAATGTTGTACAGGTTGCAGGTAATGTATCTAAAAATTGCCTAGTCTATTGCTTGGCACACAGTGTTTAATAAAGAATAGCTATTATCTTCATGGTTTGCTGAATGTGTAACCTTTCAAGGTACTTTAGTTTTTTCAGACAACACATGGAAAGAAGCCCAGTCAGAAGACTTGACTTCAGTGAGATTAAGGAACCCAGCAGCTTTCCTTTGACACTTAATTGGTTATTTTACCCCCTTATCCTGGTACATTTCCTTCTCCCTTTTCTTCTTTCTAACATTGGGAGGAGAAAACAGTGGATGTTTTTTTGAGGCCTGTGGTCTGAGTCCATCATGGAAGTCTAAAGCCTGAATGTTTAATCACAGTCCTACTTTTAAAATTGCCCTTACCCGATGTGTGACTCTCCATGAGTATAATTTTACTGATAGCCTCAGTAGCTTGTTTGGGTGAATTTGTGCTCTGAGATGGCAGGGTTGGAGAATTTCCAGGGTTCGTGTCTATTCATATAGTCTCATTGTATATTTCTGTCCATGACTCCACTTTTAGCAGTACAGTAATTACAGGAAAAAACCTGCGAGCTTCTGAATGTGTATCTGGTAATTTTTAGGACTAACTGCAAAAATGGTTAAAGGCTAGGCTTACTAAGTGTCAGTGGTACTTCAACAGACTTTTTGGGGAGAAATGATTCTGTCAATATTCATTCCAAAATGATTCTTAAGATGATAATAGGAAATATTAGGGGAAAGGGGAATGAAGAAATGTAAAGATGAATTTGTGCGTTTGATATGAGTGGATAAAATGAACAAGCAAACAAATATCCTTCAGTCTTTTGCGCTAAATAAATTGGTGTTTTTAACTGAGCAAAACTTTTTGAATCATACATACTGTTTCATAAGTTTGGGGCAAATGACAGTCAACTTTTTATCCGGAAATTATAATTACCATATGCAATAGCGTTCACTGAAGATAAACTTAATGTTCAGATTTGTGTTCTTAACGTTCTGCAAGTTAGAAAGATCAAATTAAGAAATGTTAATGTAAACAAGATTAGGTATATTTGAAAGCTATAAAAGCGTTTTTTGTGGGCTTGTGAACAGATTTGATTTACTATGTGCATGTATTTACTCTCTTTGTGTGTATGTGTGTGTGTGTTCACATGTGCAGGAAAAAACCCAGTCTTATTAAGAATTATTGCTGTGTAAAAGTATAGGAATATCTCATTGGTCATAAGGTTTACTGACAGGCACTTTCAGCATTTAATTTATTTCTGAAAATGGGCATTAGCTTATTCCTATTGCGAGTATAGATTCCTTTAACACGTGGCCATATCCACAGCACTTAATCTTGTCAACATGTAGTTATACCTAAAAGCAGTCTCCCTGGAATAAAACAAGAATAAACACCTGTATGGTTGTTCACACTCTGTTGAGGAGGGAGATAACTGAGAAAAGAGAACAATTGTAAGATGCTCCTCTTTAGTACAAGCAAAATCCTGTGCAGCTGTTTTGCCCTTTTCAGGAAAAGACATTACTAGTTTGGAATCAGTTGTCTGCAACTTAAAATGACTTCATTATATTTTAAACCATCCTGGCTAAACCATGACAAGTGGCCACTCTATTTTGAACAGAACACGAAGAACATGCTCTGACAAAGTTGGACAGAGTTCCCATGGCAATTTCACTCATTGTGTGTAAGATATACAAGGCATATCTGAACAAGTTTTTTCTTTTTATTGTGATGAAAACTAGAAGCTCTCTTTCCCAACATACTTCATCAAACTATTTACAACCTCTGTAAAATTTGTGAGTTTGAAAATACTTTTTCCACTATCACATATGTTACGAATACAGTAAAATATCTTCACTCTATTTTTTAAAGATGCAGTATCCTTCTATTTCATTTTCTTATGAAAATCTGGATTTCTATTGCAATTGCTCAGTAATTAGCATATTTAAAGTATCAATGGACATGGGTTACTAAACAGACATTACTCTATAATGAAACTGTGAAAATATAGCAATTTTTATGTACATTTCTTAACTATAAAATGCAGGCAGAGTCATATATAGTATTATAAGCCGGTTTCCTAATAAGGTAAGTAACTCACATTTCTAGACAGCATGGATTATTACAAATTCTTTTTAAAAAAGTTCTTTGCTGATATTTGTTAGCCCACTGGCTGCTGCATATACAGTTGTGTACACACATGTGCATGTGTTGGGGCTGTCTGTACAGGTTAAGTGGAAGGCAGTGTGGGGATGAGTAGAAATGTCATATGGAAGACATGACTTACCAAACCCCTTTCTAAACTAAAGCCAAATCTAATTGAAGAGACTTTTTTAATGGGATGCACTACCTCAGAAAAACTAAAGGAAGAGATTTGGTCAATGATGTTTTATACTAGAATACATTTACCTGCTAAGTTTACAGGCAACACTGAAGAGCAAAATCTGAGACTGGATTATGAACTATGAATATTAAGGCTTTCTGGGCCTATTATGATTCATAAGAGTTACCTCACATTCAGTCCCTTATACGCAGACTGTAACATGGATGCTGGTATTCTTAACACTGCTTAATTTCTGTCAATCCTCACTATAAATGTTAAGACATCTTTAGAACAACATCATGGCTACATTTCTAAGCAGTCATAACAACATAACAAAGGCGTATTAATACATTTTGAAGGCCTCACCTCACCAGATTTATTCAGTTGCAGCTTTGGTAAGTATAATAAATCAAGTACAGAATAAGGAATACTGCATCTTTATCCATATAAATGTTATCATTCTAATGAACTGATTCCAAAGTGCAGAATTATGTTTAAAACACAAATGACAATTTAAAGTTAAAAAGAATTGTATAAAAATGAACACAATCTTTGCATAAGCTATTCCAAATTTGAACCATAATGAAAACGGCCTTTCTAATCACCTGGAACTGGCATTTGTAAACACTGTAGCATTTTGTAAGTTTTTCCCCTGACAATCATCTTTCTTTCTCCCACTTAAGCTTTCAAGGGAATGAAAAGTGCTCATTTTTTAAAAAAATGTGGTTTATGTTGCTGTTACTCAACTGCTTTTGAAAACAAATGTCCTATAGTGTTTTATAGAAACGACGCCAGGCAGAAGTATAATCTTTACGGTAAAGTCATTAGAAATCTCAGTCTAACTGCCTTAATAGAACTTAAGACAAGTTATCAAGCAGGCTTCTCAGAGTCCACACACAATTGACAGAATGAGGGCAGAGGTGGATGCAGAAGCGTGAATCTTTTTTCAAACAACTTAAGATCAGACCATGAAAAGGGATTCTTAAAACCTCAAAGGCTGAAAGTCATAACTTTTCAAATAATGTAACTCCCTTGAAATCAATCTCTATACTGCAAACAGAAAATCAGGTCTACTGCAGCTGCTTAAGTAGTTAATAGCTCTATGTGTATAAGTTCCCAACCATGCACATATCCCCAGCTGCAAACTGAACAGCTTCAAATTTAAAATCAAAGAATGCTTCTAGTTACGGAACAACTGTTATGTCCTTTAGGATTCTACTGCTTTTCTGTTGCTCATGATGCACTGTGCTTTTTGAAAGAGGCTAGAAATGGACATGAGATGAAATGGAGGCTCTTCCATGACTGAAGACATTCCATTTCTTTCTGTCCCAAACCACTTTTTCCTTTCCATGGGGAAATACTTTTAGAAAACTCACCAAGGAGAATTTGCCACGTCTCAAGACAAGCCCCAAAGAAGTTTCAGTTCCTGAGGCTAGACCAGGGACTCAATTCACTTAATTGTGCTTAGATCCCTTCTTAGAAGTACTGATACGTCAAAAGGGGAAAATGATGGAATGCTGACAGGTTTTATCAGTTAACTTACCATCTCAGTCTGGTTTCCACTTTCAGAGGATGAGGGAAAATGTTCCCTTCCCCAAATCCATCCTATGTTATTAGAAAAGTGCAACTCATTTAGTTCTGTGCTAAATTTAAACCAAGCTGTCACTCAGGAAGCTTCCCCTGCCTGTCAGTTTTATGAATTCTAAAAACCAAGTCTACCTGTAATACTCTCAAGACATCTTTCAGCAGAGAAAAGAACTGGCTCTTTTTATGAGAGCAAGCAGGACTAAATACAAATCTACACTTCACTTGAGGGATGCACCCACTACTTGCCAACTAGGTGCTGGTACTAGTGCCAGGGGGTTCATGGCTGTGTTTGTCCCTCTCTGTGTTCTCTGTCACTGACTAGTAACCAACACTGGCATGCATCAACAGACCTTTTTCTATTCTGAATGGTCACAGGCAATGTGAAGTAGGAGTTGCATATAGTACAAAAAAACTTTCCAGGTGGTAAAAAAAACCCACTGGTTGATGAGTAGTAGACTGTGTAGCTAAAGATGCTATTTATCACTAGAACTGCAGCCCTTGTTGGAGGGAAATTGCTTGATGAATTTTTGAGACCTGGCAGACAATATAGAGCACATATTTGTGAAGCCATAATT
The DNA here is from genome assembly GCF_029289425.2 of Pan paniscus. Lineage (NCBI taxonomy): Eukaryota > Metazoa > Chordata > Mammalia > Primates > Hominidae > Pan > Pan paniscus. Next base: position 75,275,071 of record NC_073263.2, read on the forward strand.
TGACCTGAAAATCATTACACTGTTGCTTAATGTTTCAAAAAACTCCTTTTGAATACCATCCAACACAAATTGTCCTTGTTTCAACGTTCATAGTTCTCGCTTCATCAGAATAAGATTATCTGAATTAGAAGATGATCCTAAAAAGGGTAATTCTGTAACCGGAAATTATTTCAGAATGTCCAGACATTTAAAAATGAGCTAGTAATATTGTGAGGTTAATATGTGCAATTCCCAAAATCAAGTGTTTGTAATTAAAATATATTGCAAAGGTCTTTGTTGGAGACCTTTTATATCTAAGCTATAAAAAATTCTAGCAACAACAACAATAACAACAACAAAAAATCTCACCAAGCCCCTCAGCCACAGAAAGCTGGAAAAAAACCCAGCTTGTAGTGGGGACAAAAATATGGTAATTTTTCTGAAAGAATGCTCGTTGGTGATGTATTGCTTGTTTACTGTATATTTTCCTAGTTGCAAAAAGGTTCATAATTTTAGGGGGCTGATGGAACTAACACCTTCCTCTCATCCTCTGCACAGGATGAGTGGGTTCAATATCCCTGCAGATGCCAATGCAGGACACCTGGGTCCTGATACAGTTTAGAAAATGAAATAGGTATAGAAGAACCTATTGGAGAGTCACTTATCCTTGGCTCTCCAAGAGAGGAAACTAGCACCATGTCGGGCTTTCTATGGGAAGCATTCTCTTTCCACTGATTCAGTTCCAAGGAGAACTGACCCATTAACCGAAGAGTTAATTCCCGGCTATGCCTCCCTTGCCTTTCTAGTCACCAAATAACTGTTTTCAAACAAGAAAAGGGGAGCATAATCTTTAATTGTGGTACTCAACCAAGCAGGACAACAAACAGCAGAAAGATTACCTCAGTGCTGTAAATGGAACCAAGACATCTAAAATGCTGGGGTGTTTTTTACAATCCCTTTAGTAAGTATGAAAATTGGTAACGTGAGTCCTCAGTGAAGTTATTGTAGGAAAGTCCTTTTATTCATTATTGCTTTTCTCCTCAAGAGGCGCATTATTTCCATCTCTGCTTTGTCTGATTTTTCATGTTCACTGACTTTGCCTGGGCAGCCCCACCTCTTACCTTGGTGCCAGTGTGTCTAAGAAAGTTTTTTTCCCCTGGTTCCTTGTAATCAAATACTAGGGGCAGGAAGAGATGATGCCTAGGTGACAGAACACTGCAATTTGAAGTGGGGCAGTAGTTTTTTAGACAGGCTCTTCCTATTCAACTACAGAACACCTCTGTGCCAGTCCATGCCAGGGCAGAGACCAGGACGAGACTTCAACTGCCCCTCTGCTCGAACAGATGAACAAAACAGAATCGAAACAAAACAAAAACAATCAACGACAAACAAATGAAAGATTCAATGTTGGTTTTCTTCAGGGCATGGCAGAATGACAAGTTGCGAGTGATATCTAGTGGCTGCCATCGCGATTGCAAAGGGCTGCCTGAGTGCCCTTTCTTTGCAGGTAATGGGACCTCTCCATCTGCTTCTTCGTTTCTACTTTCATGCTGCTTGCTGGTAACAGATTGGATGTGTGTTCTAGCTTACTCAGATTGTAACTAAAATTTCTGTAAAAAGGGGTTAAGGGATGGGGATGATGGGAGATTCATCCAAATTTAAAAGGTCTTGCTCTAGCCATCAATTTGTGGTAGGTGACCTTTAAGGTATCAATAACAAAATGTCTGACAGCTCAGAAAATGTACAAGCTACAAACATCTTTAAATGGCAGAGGACACAGCACGGAAAACAATGCCTGTCTCTTCAGCATTTATGTCACTGAGCTCCCAGGCCCGCATAAAGACGGTTCTCGTCTAGTCATGATGGGGGTTACCTTCAGACCAAAAGAAGTGTGCCTTCTTTTTCCTGCTCTGGTTTCAGACATCGTGGGATGGTGATGCCCTTTTGTGTTAACACTGTGAAGGGGATTCAGCCCTGCTGAATTGGGTGCCGCTAAGAGATCCAGCTCTTACGCTCAGCTGGACAGGTAGCATTCCTCACACCAACATATGCCTCCGGCGGTGCAGGGCCAAATGATCTGACCGGGAAAAGCTGCGATCACAGTCCGCGCACTTGAATGGCTTCACTCCCGTATGTTTGCGGTAATGCCTCGTCAGTTCATCTGAACGAGCGAACTTCCAGGTGCAGCCTTCCCAGGTACACTTGTAAGGTTTCTCTCCTGGAAGAAACAAAGGAACACAAGCTTTGGTGCTCCATCCATCACTTTGCCATAACCAGGCCAGTACTCTATTTTGGGAAACTGGTGTTCTCAATGAATTTTCCCGTTGGTAAATCTTTGTCGGGAAACCTTACCATCCCACCAGCGGTCTGGGTCAGACAGGTGACGGTTTCAATCTCGTCTTGCCTGCTGTGACATCTGGCAAGCTAGTTAACACTGGTGTCCTCCATTATGACTTTGCCATCAACATATAAAGGCATGGATTGACTGCCACTGGATATATCACCACTAGTAGACTAAAAAGAAATTATTAAAGCTTTACCCAGTTTGATCTGATTTTAAGGCTGAAAGTCACAAAGAATTCTTACGGTCAAGCAGTTATGCTTTGTTTCAACACCTCCCCACCCTTCCCCCTACCAACTGTGCATCACTTAGATGGCTTAAGGCTATTTTAAAACATAATGTCCAAGAATATACACAAAATTTTACTGAACGATAATGTACTCTACTACCTCCAGATATCAGGTATTAAGTACATATTGTTCATAGATACCTACTTTTTGCTTGTTCTTTGGGGGAAAATCCTAGATGCCTTAATAGTGTAAAGTTTAAGTACATTTTTCAGGACTTAAGAATCAGGGTAAGCCCTGAGAAATCATCACGTTGGTCCTAGAGCTAAAATTCACAGAGAAAAGCTGTCTGAAGAAGTATGTAATTTGACCGGGTCTCTCAGTCAACTTGTAAGGACAGTAAAATATGCAAAGGCTGTGCTGGGAAAAGATACACTAGCCATTGTCCAAATGAGCTCCCAGGGGGAGTGGGACAATAGTTGACCCAGGTGTGCCGTTTTCCTGGATCTCATTCAGAATGGGAGGCTTGTCCCCATGCAACCCCACAAAAACTGATCTCTCTTCTGCCCCTTACACCCAACAATCTACAATGTGCTTCTTGGCCACATATGGCCTCTGGTGAAAAGAGCCTAAGATAGGGAAGGGAGCTATCTGCTGTTCCTCATGCACGAAGCTACAAAGTGAGTATTGTTGACACCACTTCACAGATGAGAAAACTGAGGCTTCAGGTAGTAACATTACTCAAAGCCAGTAAAAAGATCTGCATGGCTCTCAATCCAGTGCTTTTCACTATTTTACAGTAGAATGGATAATTCTTACCCCATCTAAATTTTGTCACAACTTCAGACAGAGTTAGTGTCACTTTCTTAGGTATGCTCAAATTATTCACTTCCTATTTCTATGACATCACCTATCACAATATACCATAAAGATTTCGTTTAGACGCCCTTCTGTACCAGTTTCCGAATACTTGGAGATCTGGGACTATTCTGCCTCTACTATTTCAGTGTCACTGGAGCCTAGAATAGCTGCCAAGCAAGTACTTGACTGTATTAATACAACTGCAACACACACACACACACAAATACACACACATAGGAACATATATGGTAAACTACAGGACCCTATAAATGAGATGTGCAGGTAATGCCTACGTGGGAAAACTAGTCCAAACTGGACCCAACATTTTTCATTCAACTGTTAAATCAATGCTGTCTATGTGGATTCTTACAGGATCAAGCAGCCCTTTCAGAAGAGAGTGAATAGTTCAGGCCTGTTAAATCTAGAAATACTGATGCACTAATTGTGGCCCCAGGTTGCTCTAGGTTTTTCTGAAAGGGCTCCTTTTAAGAAAAAGCCTACTGCCTGGATTGACACCAAACCTCAACTTCTGATTCACTGTGGTTGTCCCATGGAGACAAAACTGTATTTGCATGTGTCTACTGACCAAAGTTTGACAGAAATGAAACAAAAATCAGCAAAACCCCTAACTTAGAAAGATTGGAGGTCTACTATATAGTATTATCTACATGCTTTTACGTGTTACATGTCATCTCTACATGTTTTTGAAATTTATACTATGAGCATGGGTTCTAATAAGTTGAGCTTGATATAATTCAACTTTTCAAAAATGCATCCATCTTTGGTATATTGAGCTGAGCTAGTTGGATGTTGGTCACCGAGAGCCATTTCTTAGCTATTTCCTGTGTTGCTATGGAACCAGCTAGAGAGAGTGTAAGGCCTAAAAAGAAAACAATAAAATTTCATTTTCACTGGAGATGAGCACTGCTCAGTTGTGTAGTAGAAGGACGTGTCTTGGTGAGGGAGTAAACATGAGATTAGATAAACTGGCTGGGTGTGGTTGCTTACGGCAGTAATCCCAGCACTTTGGGAGGCCGAGGTGGGAGAATCACTTCAGGCCAGGAGTTCAAGATCAGCCTGGGCAACAAAGTGACATCCTGTCTCTCCAGAAAAATTTTTTTTTAATTAGCCAGGTGCAGTGGCATGCACCTCTAGTTCCAGCTACTGGGGAGGCTGAGGCAGAAGAATTGCTTGAGTCCAGGAGTTTAAGGCCACAGTGAGCTATGATTGTGTTACTGCACTCCAGCCTGCGTGGCAGAGAGTATGACCCCGAAAGAAAGAAAGAAAAGAGAGAAAAGAGAGAGGAAAGGGGGAGGGGAAAGGGAAGGAGGAGGGGAGGGGGAAAGAAAAGAAAAGATAAGCTGCTGGATCCTGCCCCTTTACATTCCAGATAGTGAAGGAAGGGGTTCCATAACAGGAGTGCACCTGGGGAGGAGAGGTAGACAAGAACTTCCAGGCTCATCTTAACAAGGATGTGAGAGGCTGGTAGCAAGGTAGAGATGATTTATACCTCAAGTGCTGTCTAGCCTTTTTTGTACTTCCAATTGAGTCACTTAAAATTCTCTAATTTCTTCCTTAAAATGATACCAGTCATACTTTCATTTTTATGTTGGCTATTTAATAATGGTAGTTATGTCCTTTCCACTTGAAAATCTGGAGCAGGGGGTAGTAAACTGCAGTCCCCACTTTTACAATTTTAAAGGTTGAAAAAACAAGGGGAATATTTTATGCATAAACATTATATACAATTTAAATTTTAGTGTCCATAAATAAGTTTTTATTGGAGCACAGCCACACTTATTTATTTACACATCATTCTGGCTGTTTTCCAGAGATGGAAGAGTTGAATAGTTGCAACATATAATGTATGGCCTTCAATGCCTAAGACCTTTACTATCTAGTCTTCTATGGAAGGGGTTTGCCAACCCCTGATTTTTATAAGAGATGGCCATCTCTGCTTTTTGTAAGCTTCGTGAATATGTTAGCTTATTGAATTGGGATTATATATTACACATTGGGTGTTTGAAATGGGTGGGTGAGGGAATGTTTTAGTTACAGTTCAATCACTTAATCTCAAATTAGGATCCTCGATTCAAATTCTAACAGTCCTCTCAGTAATAAACACACATGATATTTCAAATACTTCAAATTGATTTCTGGGCAACAGGAAATGAGTCACTCTCTTAAAAGACTCACCCACTGAGGACAGTGGCTCAGGCTTATAATCCCAGCTACTTGGGAAGCTGAGGCAGGAAGATCCCACTTGAGGCCAGGAGTTTGAGATCATCCTGGGCAATACAGTGAGCCCCCCCCACCCCGCTACTGCAATCTCTAAAATAAAAATAAAAATAAAAAAACGTAGCCAGGTGCAGTGGCTCACATCTGCAGCCCCAGCGATTCGGGAAGCTGAGGTGAAAGGATTGCTTGAGACCAAGACTTCCGGTCTACAGATGTGCTATGATCATGCAGCTGCTTTCCAGCCTGTGTGATCAGGCAAGACCCCACCTCCAAAATATAAAAATAAATAATTTTTAAAAATGAAAATAAAAAAAATTGAAAAAGGCTCACCCAACTCAATCAGACCTAAAAATATCCTCAGAATCTTCTGCTCATTAAAAAAGTACAATAACCTCACCTATGAGGGTGAAGGTTACATGGTATGAAGTGCAGGAGTGCCTCTCCATACTTCACCTGGTAACCAAAAGTAAGGATTCTACATTATGATGGTGCCCCACCTCACCTCCAGCTCCTTTAAATACCGTTGTATTAAAATAGCCACTGTGAACACTGATGAGTTACCTTCCTATTGAGTCTGGGAGATGGGGTTACAACATGAGAAGGATCAGAAAGTAGAAGCTGAGATGTTTGGAACTGTTTCTAAGATGGCTATTTTAAAGGCAGAAGCAGCAGGGAAAACAGCACCTGGTAGAGCAAGGGTTTGTCTGAGCCCATAAATGTTGAGTGGGGAAACAGTGCAAGTGAAGTGTGATCAAGTGTACTAAACAATCATGAAAAACAAGGGAAGAGGCCTCAGAAATACAAAAGGCAGATACTTTCCTACTCCACGAATAAAATCAATAAAAATGATATATAAATTATAAGCTAGGCCAGATGCGGTGGTTCATGGCAGTAATCCCAGCACTTAGGGAGGCTGAGGTGAGAGGATCAATCACTTGAGGCCAGGAGTTCAAGACCAGCTTGGGCAATATAGCAAAACCTTATCTCTATCAAATAAATAAATCAGTTGGTGTAGTGGCGCGCATCTGTAGTCCCAGCTACTTGGGAGGCTGAGGCATGAGAATCACTTGAACCCAGGAGGTGGAGGTTGCAGTGAGCTGGGATGGTGCTACCGCACTCCAGCCTGGGTGACAGCACAAGACTCTGTCTCAAAAAAAAATAATAAATAAATAAATAAATAAATTAATTAATTAAAAAGAAAAAAATAAAAAAAATTTATAAGCTATTTGGGGCTAAGTAACTAATGAAGGCATATAATAAGGAATGAAAACCTTTCCTATGTGGGGGAGGGGAAGAAAGTATATCAGAAAACAGTAATTTAATTATCTAAGTGATAAAATGAATTTTCCTTGAAATTTTCCTTATAAAAACATACACTTTTACGATCCCCCCAAAAATCCTATGCATAATATTCTTCACTCCCATTGCCCCATTAATAAAACTAGAATTTAAGCATTCTCTCACCATGCTTAAAAAAAAAAGAAAACAATATCTTCAATTCTCTCCTCAAAATTAGAGGCTGAGCTATGGGGGTAGGGGAAGAGAAGATGGCTACTGTGTCCAGCCAGAGAGCTCAAGAGAGACCTGTTTTCATTATACACGCCCAGTGCCTAGTATTTCATTAAAAAAAAAACAAAACAAAACAGGAAAGAAAGTCTATAAGTGCTCTCTTTAGACTAGTGAAATTTTAGAAATGGATACCAAAAATTTGAGTAGCTACTGCATTGTGTTTTAACAGGACACTGTATCTTATGTTTGTGCTTTGAAGCAATTTAAAGCACACAATCTTATAAACACATTAAGATAGCAGAAACTAACTTCATGATGAGAGTAAAAAAACTAATTAGAAAGATAATTAAGTTTGTAAGATATCCAGTAGTATGTGTAAATGAGCCCTGAAAGGCTATCATAAAGAACAGAATTGTCCTTTTTGTCTTCTTTCCTTTAAAAACTTGCTAGAAAATAGAAAGCTAAATATAATTTTTAAGAAGTCAGCAGCAGGGACAGAATGGTGAATTTTCCATGAAAATGTTCGTATGTAAAGAGTTGGCTGGGACAATAAATGGAGTCAGACCCCTCCCAGGGCCTGGGCTGCTGCTGCACCTGGGCAACTCTGCATCAGGTTGAACAATGGTGATCAGAAACTTGATTTCTATTAATTTCTTTAGAAATAATGCATTTCCCTTAAATTCATTTGAATTAGAATTCTTCAAATTACTTGAATTCTGTAACACACATAAGAGGAATGTGCAAATGTGTTATTCAAAACTATTTTCTCTGGAAATAAGCTAAAAATAAAGACAGCCTACCTACCTTCTTTGCTTCTTTTGTCTAACTCACAGGTACACAGTTAACCCCTTTTGACAATAGTCTTTAAAAATGTGTTTTATATTTTTCTGAATAATCTAAAGTTTTGACTTTACTTTGATTTGATAATCTTTGATTTTGGTTTCTTATATTAAATCTATGAAAGAGCAAACTTACAGAAAAAGGTATTGTGCATTTCTTTGCCAACAAATCTTAATAAGTTTTTTTTTTTTTTTTTTAAGTTGAGACATTACATTTTTGATGTAAAGAGAAAAATCAAAGGACACTAGTTGGGTAACGGGTGGCTAGCTGGGTGATACCATGCCAGTGCTTGGTGTATAGTTTATTAACTTCTAGGTCTTCAATTCTGAAGGGATGGTCTCTATGTCCCATGATAAATCCTTAGGCCACTTCCAGGTTTTGTATTTAAAAAAAAAAGAATATGACCATTTTCACCACAACCTGTGCTTCTCCAGTTCTGTGAAAAACCTGGACTAAACTAGGAAAACTTCTGAAAAAGAAACGTGTTAACCAACACTAATAAGAAGAGCATCTGTTTTTTAAAGTGAAATAGTCCTCTAAATGTTAAAAAAGACAACATATCACACACATACACACACAAAAAGGGTGGGGGAGGTGTGGTTGTTATTGTTCATCCTGAAAACTCTGTAACTCCATTTCGGAGTTCATGTTAAATACAACTTTCTATGTATATGCAGCATATAAAAATGTAGGTATTATTTAAATAGACTAAGTGTTCTGGGAAAACAAAAACTCACATCAGGGTTTTGTTTTGTTTTTTCTTGAAATAACCAACTGATGGATTATGAAAACGGCTGTCTCTTTCAATTTTGGTTAAAGAAAAGGATTAAGAGTCACTAAGTGCATTTCCATGACATTTACCCAGCAGAAGGCAGAATAAAGTCTAAAGAAAACACCAGGTATTGAATGGATTCCCAAAACCCACCAAACAAAAATAACTTTTTCAGGTACCTCCCATTTCGCCATCTGAAATGCTGAAAGGTACATGTGCACTGAGACAAAAGACAGGTGCCCTTTCATATTAAAATGACGTGTGAGCAACGCACATAAGAGGAATGTGCAGTTTGAAAAAGCCTGTGTTAAACAAAACACCCATGTTCTCATCAGCTTCTCTATTATTTTCTCAAGCAACTGAAAAGGAACACCTTTTGCAACAGGAAGCACAGGCATTTTCTTAGGTTCAGAAGTGCATTTCTGAAACGTGTCCCTGTTTAACTTTTATAAAGTTACGGGGCCCCAGACACTGACAAATGAGCTTCATTACATTCAAGGCTCAACGTATTTGCTGTGACAATCTGTTTCACTTGAGGAATGGTATTTGCATATGAGGAAAAAAACGAGAATCAAGATTCCTATCTTGTCTTCTGGTTTCTGTTACATTAGTTCATGAAAGTTCACAGAATCTAGATCTGGAAGGAAATTAGGTACCTTCAAGATGAGGAAACTGAAACCTAGAGGCCAGGAAAGAGCTGAGATTACAAGGCCCCTGACTTGTCTACAGACAGACCAGGCGGCTATACCTCTTCATAGGTTACGGCAGCATACAATACCACAGGTTTTGAAATCTGAAAGAGCACACAGCCATATACAGGCTTAGTCACCTATATGAGATCGATCCAAGGCCAAAAAGTTAAGCTTTCTGAAAGCTTCCCAGTTTGAAAGCTTCCCAGTTTCCTCATCTGTAAAACAGGAATGCCATTTACTCCTGCAGCACTGTTGGGAAACTCAAAAATACACACACTACATGCCTGGCAAATAATACCCACTCAATAAAGGATATTTTATATTTACAAAATTCAGGGTATTTCTGTTTTTATAAAGAAATAAAAATAATATAAAGTTAAAAATGGATCCTGTTTGCTATTTTTTCAGCAATTAATTATAGTTTTGGGGTAAGCGGATGCCAATCCTGATGCTGATTTTCTTAACATTTTAAAGTATAAAGCTACTTTATAGGCCAAGCAGACCAATCTATTCCATAATGTCCATTTGGTCCTGTCAATTCAATCAAATAAGTAATCAATATGCCAGTCTCCATCCTACTGAATTGCCTGGACTGAATTAATTGACTATCTTTTTCATTAGGTATTATGAAGACCAAGTGGGTTCCTTCTTTCCTCCTCTAAATAATACTGCATATTCTCTAATAAGTATTGTTGATAAAAATTATATTTGCTAAAGCATATAGTACTTTCCATGTACCATACTTTGCTCTAAGAGCTTTATGGATATTACCTCATTTAATTTTGACAACTTCCCAAAGAAGTCATTGCAATAACTAACCCCACTTCACCCAGTGTCGTCACCCAGTTAGCATGTGTCTCAATTACCACTCACCCTGCCTCTCAACATTTTAAATTAGTGCTGTCATAAACCAGGATATCTGGTCAGAACTGGGCACGGAGACTGCAAATGTGAGCTACTACTCACAGGACAGACAATAGTGTTAACAAACACAGGCTAGCCCTTCTCACCCAGAAATCCAATATAAGTGAACTAAAATATCCCATAATAAAAGTGAACTTTAGTGTAAGTAAAAAGTTCAAGGTCAAAAGACAATATTTTATTTGGCTGTTCTGAGTTTTCATTTCTACGTAGTGACCTTTCTTTTCCTATGTGACTGGTTACTTTTTCCTTGGTTTCTTTTGCAGAGACCTCTTCCTTTACCTGTTGCATAAACGTTTCCAAAGATTTTGACTTAACTTCTCACGTGGCAGGTGTTCCTCTTGGCTCATATGTCTTCCACTACAACCTATAAGGGAAAAGACTCCTAAGCAGCTATACCTCAGTCTCTCTCCTAAGCGCCAGAGAGGGAGACAGGACATTTCCAACTGGTGGTCTGAAAGCATCTTCAATACGACCAAAACTTGCTCAGCATTTACCACCTAAACATGTTCCTCTTCCGGTTTTTCTGGAAAAACAGTAATTCCATCTACTCAGGTACCAAATCATCAATGTCTCCAGTTGGAGAGATTTCTTGGACTCTTCCCTCTGTGTGACTCCCTGCCTGCCCCACTCTGATAATTACATCTGCCAGTTCTGCCTTCTAAAATCTATCCAGCAATCCTCCCAGTTTATCCCCACAGTGGTGGTCTACCTTGCTTTAGGTCCTTTCCACCTTTTACCAGGACCAGTTTCTAATGATTCTGTTTCTCCGTCTTGCCTCCTATGCACACCAATTTATTGTCCATGCTGTAGAGAAAGAAAACTTTTTGAAAGATAATCTGATCATGCCACTTGTTGGCCCCATAGTACCCTGAGACACTCTCTTCACACCACGCTGTGATTGAAGGTTTTCCTCTCTGTCCGACTCAGCAGTGCCGTACTGAGGATGACTTTGAGCCTTCTTACCACTGTATCCCCAGGGCCTAACACATTAGTGCTGTGTGCTAATAAAGACTTGTTGATCAAAGGAGTGAAACTACTTTAATTTAAATACTTTGTTCTTTTAAAAATAGAACATAGGAGGGTCAACATAAGAGTAATCTATTTTGTGAGACAAAGAGAGTACACTGTTTACATTCTATCTATTCTATAATGTTTTCTTGTCTAATGAATTAGAATACATACTTTTGAAAATAAAAATATATTTGTGAGGTATCATTTAATACTAGTGCCACTTACAGTTCTAGTCTGCAAACAAATATTTTGTTTTAAACCTCTGAAATTAGTAACGTGTGACTGAGCCTTGTATTTTGTTGCTCAAATGAGCATTATTTTAACATTTAAAATATATCTCTTACAATTCTATTATTCTTAGTTATGGAGATTTTTAATTGAATTATCATAAGCATTATGAATCAACATTTTATTTACTTATTTATTTTGAGATGGAGTCTTTCTCTGTCGCCCAGGCTGGAGTGCAGTGGCATGGTCTCAGCTCACTGCAACCTCTGCCTCCCAGGTTCAAGCGATGCTCTTGCCTCAGACTCCTGAGTAGCTGGTACTACAGGTGTACACCACCATGCCCAGCTAATTTTTGTAATTTTAGTAGAGATGGCTTTTGCCATGTTGGCCAGGCTGTTCTAGAAGTCCTGACCTCAGATGATCCTCCCACGTCAGCCTCCCAAAGAGCTAGGATTACAGGTGTAAGCCAATGCGCCCAATCCTATTTTTATATATTCTTTAATGATGAATCTATGTTCTATCAAAATACAATTCCTTATTGTCTTTAATAATTCCATTAAAACCACAAATTTTATATTAGTAGTTAATTTTACCATTTAGGATATGACCAACACTCAAATCTAGTTATTCTTAGGCAGAATGAGAGAAAGTAGAAAGACTGAAGATATTATTATTCCATACCTTTTATATAACCCAGCTTTGATGGATGTATGGATAAAATGAAGCCAGAAGCAAAGGAAGGAGAATGATGTCACAAAGACACTATAAAGATCCCATGGCGGCCGGGTGCAGTGGCTCACGCCTGTAATCCCAGCACTTTGGGAAGCAGAGGTGGGTGGATCACGAGGTCATGAGATCGAGACCATCCTGTCCAACATGGTGAAACCCCGTCTCTATTAAAAATACAAAAATTAGCTGGGCGTGGTGGCACACACTTGTAGTCCCAGCCACTTGGGAGGCTGAGGCAGGAGAGACACTTGAACCTGGGAGGCAGAGGTTGCAGTGAGCCGAGATCGTGCCACTGTACTCCTCTAGCCTGGCGACAGAGTGAGACTCCATCTCAAAACAAACAAACAAACAAAAAAACCTATGGCATCTTTAACTTTGCACTGTCATTGATAATTTATGTGCTAATGCAAACAGAATTATGAAACACAACTCATTTAGTTATTTATTTAAATGAGGTAATAATGGATAGGTTTAGAAGTCTTTTCTAAATATAGGAAAAAAGATCAACTTATTTTTAATTGATAGGTTTAGAAGTCTTTTCTAAATATAGGAAAAAAGATCAACTGGTTTTTAAATAAAAATAAGGTAAAACTTTTAAAACAAAATTTGATCAACTATGTACAGAATGGTTGCCTACATTCCAATCATTGTAAATCTTAAGCATGTGTGTCTAAACAGTAACTCTCCATGATAGGTTAAAATGACTCTCTTCCCCACTGATGAAAATAAGTGCTACACCTGCAAAACATTTTGTTACCAATCCAAATTTTTTGTTTTCCTTGTTGGAGGTGGCACTGAAACATGCTTGTCTGCATAGGCAGGTGATGCTCGCTGCATCCCCCCAGTCAGGACCAATGACCCCTTCAGTGCTGCTGTAGCAACCTGCATAGAGCTCGCTCAGGGCTTTCCTATTACGTATTATTTTATATGCTGGATATGTGTGAATGAGGCCGTCTCTCCCACCAGATTTAGGACTCCTTGCTGTCTTCATTTGTACACGGCACCCATTACAGTCAAAGAGCTGTGTGCCAAACAAGCACTCAAGAGCAGCCTATTTAATTTTATTTAATGATTAATGCTTTTGGTCCACATCTTCTCACTGGCTTCTAATAAAATTTTAGTAGACTACGGAGAAAGACCACTCTATGTTAATTAAAGCCTTAAAAACAGATTAAAGTCTCTTGCTCTCTCATTACTTTACCGTCCCTGAAGGGCTGATGCTGAACAGGTAGGTACTGCTGGGTAGACATGCATAGGAGCACGGTTCCAGTGAAGAGAGAAGACTCGTAGGTTATCAGCAAACTAGTCTGAGACCAGATATAAGGAAAAGCATAGGCTCGAGAGAAACCAGAGTTTCAATCCTGCTTTCCTCATACCTGCCCATGTCCACGTGCCCTAACCTTGCTCCTTTCCAGGGATTTACATGTGTGATGAAAATATGTAAAGCACTCGAAGAGGTATGTTTGTGTTCAAAGGTAAAAAAGAAAACCTGAGATTCACACAAGTAGTTTGTCTAAGTTCACCAACAAGTTAGGGGCCAAAGAGATTGAAACTTTTGTCTCTGGACTTCAAGTTTGGTGATATTTCTATTATATTTTCTAATGTCTCAGCAGTTACCAATATAGCTCATATTCATGAGCTATTTGATCAGGACTTACAAACAACTTACGGGGAGAGGATTTTTCCTTGAAAAATGTCAGTGTGCCCTTAAATGATTTATTATCTTGGCATCACTAAGCACTATGCTTCATCTAACAAGGAACCTAGATGGGGGGGTCTGAAATGGAGCTTTATGTGGAATGAGCTATTTAATTAATGAATACAGATGTGAAGTCATGAACAGCAGCACTCGCTCGTCTGAAGATCTAGCAACCACAAGCACCTGCGAACAAAAGGCCACCAGGATGCACAGCTGTCACAAAGCCCCTGATTTTCTTTGTAGGAATATCCTCAAACCACTTCAGAATCTCATCCAGTAAATGAAGATGAAGATTCAAATTAGAAGCAAGAAATACAGGAATAGCAGCAAGAAATGATGAGGCAAGTAAGAAAGTGAGAAAAGACAGAATCTGCAATCATTTAGGATCGCTATGTGTGGAGGGGCGTGTGTACATATGTGTGTGTGCATTCCAAATATGTAATCAAATATAATTAATGGAATAAACATGTAATAGTATTTGATATTAATTACAGAGACTTCATTCATCAAGAGAAAAAATTATTAAATAATGTGTGGTTTCATAAAGGTAGGGAAGATCATACTGTGGAAACCATTAAATCAGAATTGCTTAATATTTTTAAGTGTCTATATGAATAAACTTCCTTAATGTACAAAATTCAGATGTGAATAATTCCTAAGAAATGTGACTACCTTAAGTTTACTAATTTTTAAGGTTAGAGGTGTATGGCTTTCATATGAATTAAAATGAATATTATACAGGATTACCTACTGGGCCTCACAAATTTATCAGAGAACAGTATGTCAATTGGGGATAGAAAATATTTCCAGATTCATTTGAACAGACTATTTTTACATATTGCAATTCCTTTGCAAAAAAAATTTGATTTTATCTTTATTTTGCCTTTTTAAAAATTCATCATTAAATTGTAACATTCTGCAGAACACTGATAATGTCAGTGTCATTGTTCCATTTTAATGTCATGTCATACATACTGTTAGAGTTCTAGTTTCTTTTCAGACCCTCTTCTAGACTAGACCCAACATCTGGTTCTGGTGCACCATCTAGTGGCTGTAGGAATCACTGATGCCTGAATGTTACTTGCTTTTACTGCATTGTAGAAATTACTAGAGCATTTATTTTTTAGAAAATAGTGAGAATTCTAAAGAGCAAAACCAAATTCACAAAATTATTTTCTTCTAAAATTCAAATGCAAATCAGTTAATAAGCAATAGAATTCTTAACGTGAGGGAATCCATAGTGCATAATTGTTTTGTATAGCACATATTTAAATGACCATATTAATTTAAATGGCAATGTATACTCATTTAAGTACTAATATTTATTTGTGAATATGCATATTTATTTAAATACTCTGTAAACTGCTTCATGTACATAGACCCACAATTTAGACAGTGGATATAAATAATTAACCTGCTGACAATAATGTGTATGTGATGGCTGAGATATATTTTTTCCTTTTTTTGACATGCCTTAAATGATTAAGCACAAGCAGGCATTAATAAACTCATTCAAAAATACTTGGTCACATCTTCGTGTTATTATCTAAACTGTACACTCATGAAAATATACTTATTTTTAATTTAGAAAGGCACTCCTCAGCATTTCTTTTTCTATTCTAAATTCTTTGCTAATATCTAGAAAATGTACCTCTTTCAAATACCTACAAATATGTTTAAGTTACTAAGTTGTAAATAAAAAGATGACTGATCAGGTACTTATATGGTACAAAAAGATCAAGCATTAAAGGCAAAATTAACTTTCTCAAAGCAAGTTTCTCACTGATACTTACTCCCCTCCCATAGCGTGCATGGCTCTCGTAAGTCAACTGGTATAATCCCAAACTCCAAATTAATTGTTGGTCACACACACGTAACTTACTCAATACGCCTGAAGCAAAGGTAAGGCTAAGAAGATGTTTACTAAGAGCATGCAAACCAACCTGATTCCCTATAGAACTAGTTTTGATTTCATTTTGAACACTGTTACAAAATCTTATACATAATTATAAATCAGAAGTCAGGATGGGCTCATTTTGAACTAGTTACAGAAAATCAACCAAATTTCACTTTTTTTCTTTCTAAAAATAATGTTATTTGACTGATAATAGTTCAAGGAAGCCATGACTGCACATAGTAACTATCTCTCTGCTAAGTGGATGAATGGATTTGACATATCTTGGTTTTGGGCAGGTATTTCACAAGGACATTTAGATTTAACTGTGAGGCAGAGAAATGTGAGCTGGAAACAGGAGAGCTAGTGGATTCTGGCTACTGTTTAAAGAATTAAGACCTATCTGAATGGAGGCCTCTCGGATCATGTCTTAGGGTTTTTTCCTTGAACGCATCCCATTCAATACATTCATCAATTACCTGGCACAGATGAAGAAGCTGAAACAGACAGCAAAAATAATAAAAGCAAAGTGGGTAGGGAGAACTTTCAAGTCATTTCAATTTATTAGAATAATGGGCCCAAATCAAGAAAATGAATATAGAATAATTATTTCTTAGACTTGAAAAAGTATGTGCAACCTCAGAATAATGATTCTGTCCTGTATTTACAGCCTGTGCCTCAACACTTTCAGTGATAGGGAACACACTGCTTCCAAGCAAAGCCATCATTAAGGGACAGCTCCAACCACACATACAACATGGCATGTTTAGGTTTAAAAGAAATCTATTATAGGTACAAGGGATAGACAAGATACAGTTGTTAGCAGTTTTTGATTTAGATAACCTAATAGAGTAAACTGCTAAAAAAAACTTAACACCATTTTTGCATATACAAGCATATCTTATTTTCCTGCACTTCACTTTATTGCATTTCGAAGATATTGTCTGTGTGTGTGTGTGTGTGTGTGTGTGTGTGTGTGTGTGTTTACAAATTCAAGTTTTGTGGCAATCCTATGTCAAGCAAGTTTACTGGTGCCATTTTCCCAAGAGCATGTGCTCACTTTGCATCTTTGTGTGATACTTGGGTAACTGTCACAATATTTCAAACTTTTAAATTATTATTATATTTTGTATGGTGATCTGTGATCAGTGACCTTTGATGTTTCTACTTTAATTGTTTTGGGTTCGATGAACTGTACCCAAGACGGCAAACTTAATGAATAAATGTTGTGTGTGTGGTGACTGCATCACTGACCAGCTGCTACCCCATCTTACTCCCTCTTCTTGAGCCCCCCTATTCCTTGAGACACAACAATATTGAAATTAGGCCAGTTAGTAACCCTAAGTGTTCAAGTGAAAGGAAAAGTCATACATCTTTCACTTTAAATCAAAAGCTATAAATGATTATGCTTAGCGAATCAGGCACTTCGAAAGCTGAGATGGGCTGGAAGCTAGGCCTCTTGAGCCAGTTAGCCAAGCTATGAAAGCAAAGGAAAAGTTCCAGAAGGAAATTAAAATGTTATTCCAGTTAACACACAAATGATAAGAAAGCAAAACAGCCTTATCGCTGATTTGGAGAAAGTCTGAGTGGTCTAGATAGAAGATCAAACCAGTTACAATATCCCCCAAAGCTAAAGCCTAATCCAGAGCAAGGGCCACTCTTCAATTCTTCACGGCTGAGAGAGGTAAGAAAGCTGCAGAAGGAAAGTTGGAAGCTAGCGGAGGTTGGTTCATGAGGTTTAAGGACAGAAGCTGTCTCCATAACATATAAGTGCAAGTTGTAGCAGCAAGTGCTGATGTAGAAGCTGCAGCAAGGTATCCAGAAGATCTAGCTAAGATCACTGATGAAGGCAGCCATACTAAACTACAGATTTTCAATGTAGATGATATACCCTCCTATTGAAAGATGTCATGTAGGACTTTCTGAGCTAGAGAGGAGAAGTCAATGCCTAGCTTTAAAGCTTCAAAGGACAGATGGACTCTTGTTAGGGACTAATGGAGACAGTAACCTTCAGCTGAAGCCAAGGCTCATACACTATTCTGAAAATCCTAGGGCCCTTAAAGAATTATGCTAAATCTAATGCTAAATCTGCTTGTGCTGTATAAATGTAACAGCAAAGCTTGGATTTTACAGCATGGTTTACTGAATGTTTTAAGCCCATTGTTGAGGCCTACTGCTCAGAAAAAAAGATTCCTTGAGAAATATTACTGCTCACTGACAATGCACCTGATCACCCTAGAGCTCTGATGAGATGTACAAGGAGATGGATGTTGTTTTTCTGCCTGCTAACACAGCATGCATTCTTCAGCCCACGGATCAAGGAGTCATTTTGACTTTTAAGTCTTATCATTTAAGAAATACATTTCGTAAGACTATAGCTCCATAGCTAGTGATTCCTCTTGTGAATCCAGGCAAATTAAATTTAAAAACCCCTGGAGAGGATTCACCATTCTAGATGCCATTAGGAACATTTGTGATTCATGATAAGTCAAAAATCAACATGAACAGGAATGTGGAAGTAGTTCATTCAATCCTCATCGATGACTTTGAGGGATTCAGGGCTTCCATGGAGAAAGGAATTGCAGATGTGGTGGAAACAGCAGGAAAATTACAATTAGAAGTGGAGCCAGGCGCGGTGGCTCACGCCTGTAATCCCAGCACTTTGGGAGGCTGAGGTGGGCAGATCACCTGAGGTCGAGAGTTCGAGACCAGCCTGACCAACATGAAGAAACCCTGTCTCTACTAAAAATACAAAACTAGCCAGGCGTGGTGGCACATGCCTGTAATCCCAGCTACTTGGGAGGCTGAGGCAGGAGACTCACTTGAAACTGGGAGGCGGAGGCTGAGGTAAGCCGAGATTGCGCCATTGCACTCCAGCCTGGGTAACAAGAGCGAAACTCCATGTCAAAAAAAAAAAAAAAAAAAAAAAAAAGGAATTAGAAGTGGAGCCTGAAGATGTGACTGAATTCCTGCAATCTCATGATAAAACTTGAATGAATGAGGAACTGCTTCTTACGGATGTGCAAAAAAAGTGATTCTTGAAATGGAATGTATTCCCAGTGAAGATGCTGTCAACACTGTCCAAATTACAATGAAGGATTTAGAAGATTTTATAAACTTAGTTGATAAAGCAGCATCAGAAGATTGACTGCAATTTAGAAAGAAGTTCTATGGTGGGTAAAATGTTATGAAACAGCACCACTGGCTACAGGGAAATCTTCTATGAAATAAGAGTCCACTGATGTGGCAAACTTTATTGCTGTCTTAAGAAATTTCCACATCCACTCCAACCTTTAGCAACTATCACCCTGATCAGTCAGCAGCCATCAACACAGAGGCAAGACCCTCCACTAGTCAAAAGATTACGACTCTAAAGGCTCAGATGACTGTTAGTACTTGTGAGCAATGAAGTGCTTTTTAATTATGTACTTTTTTTAGACAATGCTATTGCACACTTGAGTATAGTGTAAACACAACTTTTAAATGTAATAGGGAAACAAAAAAATTGTGTGACTTGCTTTCTTGTGATATTTACTTTATTGGGATGGTGGGGAACTGAACCCACAGGATCTTTGAGGTACGCCTGTATTAAGAGAAGTCCATTCACAGGATGTGTTCCCTCAATTTGTGGTATGAAAACTTAAAAAGACACAGTGATCAGTTGGAGTGTATCTACAAAGACACGGCTGAGAAAACTGGAGGTGTTTGATTTGGAGAATTAAGATGTTAGTTGGTTCATGACAGTGTTGAGAGGAACACCGGGGCCAGTGAGTGAAAATTATAGCATTATCATTAGAGCCATTCTGTTCAACCAGAAGGTTCCAAGACCTAAACAGCACCATAAGAGGCTACTGGACATTGTAAGAGAGGAGAACTCTGTCTTCAGATTGTGTTGCAGAAGAATATGCGGCCACTCAGAGCATTTAAGGAGAGTTGGTTAAACTACTAATGTGGGAACAATAGTCAGCCAGAAGTGCCAAAGAGATAATAACAGCTACAACCATCTGGTTGTTAATAACAAATTTTTAAAAATACACATAAGTATGCAGAAAACTGCACAGCAGTGACTTCCTCTCTGCGAAATATGACACGCAAGGGGTTCCCCGAATTAGGAAACACTAGACTGTAACATATAAAGTCCATTCTGACCCTTAGAGTCTGTGATTTCATTGTATTAATAGCCAAGCTAATCAATTCTGCTTCAGCATAGCATTCAAGGTTCAGATTGTTTTGAATTACAATGCATAAATGATGTCTCCTCTGCTCTCATGGTGTATGTTAGAATCTGTAAGATGCAATCCTATACTGCCATGGAGTTAAATCCTTTAATAGTACCTGATTAAAAATTTTCCTCTCTTTCACTGTTCATCACTTGGGTAAGAGGAGTAGAGGTGTCTGTGTGAAAATGAGGCTAATATGTATTCCAGAAAACTCAAAGAGAATAGGAATAACTCAAAATATGTGATGATTCATTGTAGAAAGTCATTTTTTAAAAAACAGAAATGCTCCTATAAAGTCAGTAATATGGTCTAATCATACTTCCTGCCATGATCTGTGTTCACTATCTACTGGTAGGATGGAATATACTTACTCAATTTCCATGTCTTCACACTCATTCTTTGCCTTAATGATAAAGAAACTGACTTAAAAATAGAGCCTAAGAAACAGATAAAAACCTCTCTTTGGGAAGCTCAGAATCGTAGAAAAGGAAGAATCTAGAATAAGTAGAAAAGAGAGGCTGGGTGCAGTGGCTCACACCTGTAATCCCAGAACTCTGAAAGGCCAAGGTGGAAGGACCACTTGAGCACAGGAGTTCAAGACCAGCCTGGCCAACATAGTGAGACCCTGTCTCTAATTAAGTAGGAAAGGGAAAAGAACAGGGAGCAGAGAGGGAACATGGGCTAAATGGAAAAGGATGCTAATTTCAATTATTTTGATACCTAAGCTGGGAGGCAGTTTACAGAGTACAGTTCTTTTCACATGTCTGAGATGGGAATCTGTTACATGTGAAGCTTCCAGTCAGTGGCAGACGTTGTCAAGGAAAGACGCTGGACTGGACTTGCTTGCTGTGAGCCATGTTTTACCGGGAATATGTGAATGAATTTTCCTGCTCTATCGGCTTCTTTGGGCTTCACGCAGTCCAGTCACCACTCTTCTTAGAAGAGGTGGTGGAACTGTGGGGCCCTCTTCCTATCTTCAGTCTCTTGCCAGGGCCTTGCACTGGAGGCATCCTGGAGGAACTGGAAGCTCAGGAAGCCAGAGGATGCCAGCTGAGGGACACAGAAGGCAGAGGATGGGGTGGGCAGGGGCTAAGTGCAGAGTCACCAGTTCATTTCCTAGATGGATGGGGGAACAGTGGCAAAGGCAATGAGTCAATTGTGGTATCAATTTCCTTTTCTGTAAACTGTCAATACTAAAACTCCTCTCCCTATATTAAAAAAAATACCAGTGTGAATCAAATGGAGTTATGCCTGAATGTTTGTAAAAACTTCCCACAATGCTACGTATCTGTCATTTTTTATTTTTCAGTTGTTTACCTATTTGCTATTTGGGAGAGAGTTTTGAGGAGAGCAAAAAGCATCATCTAAAGGAATGGATAAAATACTAACTTTAAGAGAGAGAATAATTTTGTTCAGCTTCTTCTTTGATGTGCCACGTGGACATTTTTTAAAACTGATAGACTATATAATGATTAAGTGGTGATGCTGACTGTGAGAAAGACTACTAGATCACTGTGTTCCCAACATTTTAAAAGCTCAAATACTTCACTGGTTTCTCAAGTTTCTCTCTTTCTCAAGAGAGAGAGAATACATTCCGCCTAGAAGGAGGGAACTGGACTTGAGAGGTACACAGGATGAATGAGTACGAAAGGCTCCCGAGGTAAGTGGCCGGCGCTTTATGGACTCTCACTGGCTCACAGGTGAGAAGCCCTGCAGAGCGGTACCTGTATGTGTCCTCCGGTGAGCCTTCAGGTGAGAACTTTTTGTGTACACTTTGTTGCATCCCTCAAAATCACATCTGTGGATACGCCGTTTTCTGGAGTCTGGGGATTCAGACCGTCTCTGGCGTCTTGTGCTCTCAATACTAAATGGTGAAATTGAACTGGAAAAAGAAAAAGTGGAGTTACATGGTGAGATGCACACCACCCCATTTTGGTTCTGGTGGCATGGGAACATTGTCTCAGACACTACAGCTTCACAGACTCAAGGCCACCATGACCACAGTTCTTGTACCACTTTCTTGGGCAGATCTCACTTTTCGAATCCTGAAAGGCAGGCAGCATGAGTTATTTCTGGCAAAACACTCCAAGGGAGAGAAAGACATGCTTCAAACAACAATAACAAAAACTGAAAGTAAATGAAAGCAGTGGTAGGTGAGTATTTCCTCATTATCAGAAGAAACAATCTGGTAGGGGTAAATTACCATCTCACAGTTTTCCATTTCTGAATATCCTGATAGAGAAGATTTTAAGAAGGCTTGCTATAGACAAATAACAAAATGATACATTTAATAAGTAACAAGAGGGTCTGCACTGCATGTGACAACATAGAAACTCCTGTAAAATCACAAGGTACATTTCTAAACAAGT
The DNA here is from genome assembly GCF_029289425.2 of Pan paniscus. Classification (NCBI taxonomy): domain Eukaryota; kingdom Metazoa; phylum Chordata; class Mammalia; order Primates; family Hominidae; genus Pan; species Pan paniscus. The sequence goes on from NC_073263.2 coordinate 75,297,604, forward strand.
GAGGTCAGGCTGAAAGAAATGACATCAGTAACATGAATCATGACAAGCTATTTCTGTTTGGTGAAACGCACCTGACATTTAACTTTTCTAGTTGGAGTTTCTTTGTGGTGAGGAATAACGTGCATTGTCTTTAAAGATTAGCTGTACCACCATTATAAAAAAAAGTTTTAACTAAGAAATTTGGCCCTAACTTGCATATTGTTTAATCTGAATGCCCCAGTAGAAAAACAGGATTAGTTTATAATGTCAGGTAATTGACTAACATGTACTTAAAAAAATCTTAATCTCTTTTGATTGAGACAGAAATAATATGACTCATCTTTTTTAGTACCATGACATTCTTTAAAATTACAGTGAGATATGATAAAAAAGCAGTCACTCATATTTCTACTCTACAAAATGTACTACAGTTAATATTTTGACATATTTTCTTCCAGCTTGTTCACATTTTGATGCTTTTAAAAATTAGTTTTTATTGGTAAATCACCTCTTTTAAAAGTTGAACATTACTGATAAAGATCAATTCCCCCCTTGTTTTCCACCATTATCCTGGTCCTTTCTCCTCCTTCCAGGGAAGAGTCTCTATCCTGAGTTTTCTTTACCTCTTTCCAATTCTTTTAAATTATGTTTACCTATACAAATCTGCATTTACAGACATTCATTTTTTGTGTGTGTTTTTTAAGTCATATGAATAATATCATGCTGTTTATATCATTCTGCAAATTGTTTTATTCCTTTTTTTAATTCAACATTTAACATTTGAGATTCATCCATGTCGATATAAATGCCATAATTCATTTATTTGAAGTGCTATATACTTATAACTTACCAATTTTAAGATCTATTTTTAAAATATTTTAACCATCTCCAAAATCAGAATGCTTCTTAAAATTGATGGCTTATTACAGTTTTACTGGCATAACTTTTTTTATTAGTGGTACATAAAGTAACGGTGCATTTTACAATTGATGACATTTTAACTTAGATCGGGGGTCAGTGAACTTTTGCTGTAAAGGACTAGATAGTAAATATTTTATTTCAACACTGAGGGCCACACAGTCTTATGTTGTAGCTAATCAATTCTGCAACTGTATCATGAAAGCAGCTATAGATTATATATAAACAAAGGAATGTGGTTATGTTCCAATGAAACTTTGTTTACAGAAACAGTGGGCTGGCCAGGCACAGTGGCTCAAGCCTGTAATCCCAGCACTTTGGGAAGCTGAGGCAGGAGAACTGCTTGAGCCCAAGAATCTGAGACCAACCTAGGCAAGAAGGAGAGACCCTATCTCTACAAAACAAATAAACAAACCAAAAAACAGTGGGCTGTACTCTGTCCTTGAGCCGTAGCTTGCCGACTATGGAATTAGATGAAACATGGCAGGAATCCAGTGAATATTCACTGCCATTTCCCAAGTGATGGACATATAGACTACTTGTAATTTGCACTTTCATATTGCTCCAGTGAATTTTTTCTGAAAGTCTCTTTCTGCACACGTGTCTTCAGATTTCAGTGTACCTTCTCCCTTTTACTAATAAATTAGGCAAACAAAGCTTTCTGTTAGGTAAGGTCAAATATAAACAACATTTATCTACCTGTGTCTCAGTTTTATGCAAGATCTACCACAGTAGAATGAAAGAACATATGTTATGTATGGCCAAGCCACTTTTTTCAGCTTTCTTATCAATGTGGATTTGTGGTTTTCCACATAATTGACTCACAGTTGCAGGGATCGGAGTCTATCGTGAAAGGAGTCAAAATAGTGTGACTGGCCTGCCTCATGTAAGAACAGCTGTAGTTACTCCTGACAAGGTATATTTTTATCACTGGGTTTGATTCCCATGAACAAGTAAGACTGTGTGGTGATAACAGAGCAACAGTAATTCATTTCTGGAATATGTAGTTATGAAAATAAATATTGATCTTGGCGCTTCCTTTTTTTTCCTGAAAAAAAGGAAGTCATTCATAGTGTTGTACAATGTTTAACATCTTTTAAAAGTGAGAAAATGATAGAGTATTTGTTTTCTGCAAGTTATAACTTAAAGTCTGTAAGAACACTTTGTTTTGTGTAATATTTTCCACACATGAATATAAAGAAGTCTAAATGTAACTATGCATAAACACACACATACAGGTTTTTGCTGAGTTCCATTGATTTTAGCTATTTATCTTGCTATCTGTATATAAGGAGAAAAGTAAAAAAAAGAAAAGCCAACCAAAAAAACCCTGAAATCAGAATTCAGTCAATAATGAATGCTTCTTTAGGGACCAATGAAGTAATCCTGCAACACAGCCCATCCACCACTTAAATATAGGGCAGGCAGAGAAACAAAAACAAAGGCTACAGAAGGCCATGAAATTGCTTCACTGTGAGTTCTGAATTTACATCAAAATGAAGACAAGTGGATTGTCTATAGGACCTCAGCCCTGGTTTTCCTCATTCTACAGTGAAACGTGGGCCAGGTGTGGTGGCTCATGCCTGTAATCCCAGCACGTAGGGAAGCCGACACAGGTGGATCGCTTAGCTCAGGAGCTCAAGACCAGCCTGGGCAACATGGTGAAACTCCGTCTCTACCAAAACATACAAAAATTAGCTGGACGTGGTGGCTCACGCCAGTAATCCCAGCACTTTGTGAAGCTGACGTAGGTAGATCCCTTGAGCTCAGGAGTTCAAGACCAGCCAGGGCAACATGGTGAAACCCTGTCTCTACAAAAACATACAAAAATTAGCTGGGCGTGGTGGCATGTGCCTGTAGTCCCAGCTACTTGGGAGGCTGAGGTGAGAGGATTGCTTAGGCCGGGGAGGTGGAGGTTGCAGTGAGCCAAGATCACGCCACTGCACTCCAATCTGGGTGAAAGAGCGAGACCTGTCTCAAAAAAAGAGTTAACTGAAATGTTTTAGAACATTATAAAGAACAAATACCTAAAGGTATCTGTACAATAAAAACAATTTTTTAAAAGGATATACGCAATGAATAGTTGTACCCAGTAAAGCTGGCTTTGAAATGACATTCAATGGGTAGATTTTCTCCTTGGTTCCCCTTTCTAAATGGCAGAGATATCTTCAGATGTCAAAGAATCCTTGGCTAAGCTATGCCTTTCAGAACTGCTGATTTGATCTTTTTGTGGAAAGGTAGGAAGGTAAGTGAAGCTGAGGTAACAGGGAACCAGAAGTGCAGAAGAACCTGAAGAACACAGGAAGTTGATAGGACAGTCCAAGCTCCAAGAGCGCTGCGTTGTGTTGGGATCCCCAGCATATATCCACAGTCGGCGGGCACTGCAAGTGGACGACAACCGTGGACTGGGGGTTTGTCTGAACCAAGTCCATGGCTGGAAAGGTGACAGTCCAGTTACTGGTACCAAGTAATTTTGTATTTCCAGAACCTAGGACATTGTGGGCATTCAAAAAAAAAAAAAGTTTGCTAAATAGAATAAATGAATGCATTAAGCCCGGTATTCCTAATTTTTAATTTTATAAGTAATTTATCAATTCTTAATTGGTTAATTAATTCTTACTAGGATACTTTGATTCCAAGTCTTCAGACAATGGGCACTCAATTCCACACTCCTACGCCCATTTCCCCGAGTTTCTTTTTTTTTTGAGATAGGGTCTTGCTCTGTCATCTAGACTGGTGGCCTAGGTGGCACGATCATAGCTCACTGTAATCTTGAACTCCTGGACTCTAGTGATCCTCCCCCTCAGCCTCCTGAGTAGCTAGGATTACAGGTACATGCCACCATGCCTGGCTAACGTTTTAATTTTTTGTGGAGACGGGGTTTTGTTATGTTGCCCAGGCTTATCTTGAACTCCTGGCTTCAAGTGATCCTGCCTCAGTCTCCCAAAGTGCTGGGATTACAGACATAAACCACCATGCCCAGCCAAGTTTCATATTTTCAATGCTACACAAAGTGGCTAGTGAATATCTGGGAATCTGGGTAACCATTAAAAACGCACAGATATAAATGTCTCAATTATTTCCTCTAAGTTCAAGAGCAGTGTGTTCTAAAGTATTGCTTACAATTAAATTTCTCAGTGGGAGGCCACTGATAAATGTGTAGGATGCTAGTGAATGAAATAACAAGTCTTTCTTTTGACCCTAATAGGCATTTAGATAAGTTGGAAAAAGTGAGAGAAAGACCCTTACTCCTGGCAATATTATCTTGCCCCATCTCACTCGAGGGCTGTCCATAAGAAGGGGTGTTAGGTAACAGAACAGCTGGGTGTTTTCACTCTGCCTTACCTACGCTTTCTGAGCAACATGCCCTTTGTTCAGAAGGCACTTGAAGAAACCTCACAGGCATATGCAACCTGACTTCTGTGCTTCAAAAACTGGCCTTTTTATAAAGAATGGGAATGTGCAAGTAACTACTGCATACACCAGTAGAGCATTCTTTGCATAATCATTAGTAATAAGCTTGGTATGATGAAAATGGTTGAGGTAAAACACTTGTAACTGTGTTCCCAAATTCCATACTAAATACATCTGTACAGCCCCAAAGAATAATAACTAAAGGCCCACTTCTTTCCCCAGAAGGTTAGACCATTTAGAGTAGTGAATGAACGCCTGAGGGGACCTCACAGGTACCACGTTGTAATAATTAGATCTAGAGAGAACAAATGAGTGAATCATGACTTTGGTTGCACAATAGTCCCACTTGGAATGGCAAGTTAAATTAGAATTAAACCCAGAGAGGCTCAAAAAGTCACATCCAAGAACAGCTCTATTTAAATGGAAGGCGCCGCATGGCTGCCATGAAAGAAATTAGGGATAACTGTAATCAGCCGGTAATAAAAGGCCACTCGTCATGTGTGACCTTAGCATGATGAGATGTCCTTCACTGAAATTGGAGTTTTTACAGGAGTTAAAAAAAAATTAAAAAGGCCAGGACAATCTTTCAAGCCTGGAAAGAAGACATACACATCCCAGATTTAAAAACCAGAGCAGAAAACACTGGAATTGAAGGAGCTTTAGTAAATTCACACACGCAATCACAACAGAATTCCAAGGGCCACAGCTGAGGATAACAATGATATTTACAGAATGCTTACTGGGTGTCAGGCACTGACCTAAATGCCTTAAGCTTCAGAGCAACCCTCTGAGATTGACACTACTATCCCCGTACACTGTATCCCTCTTTTACAGATGAGGAAACTGAGGCACAGAGAGGTTAAGGCCAAGGCCAAGACAAAGTCTGCGGCTACACCAAAACTCAGACCTGAGTGGTTGATTCCAGAACTCAATTTTAATTACAATGTTATGCTTATTCAGATGAAGATACAGGTATTACAAACCAACATATGATAGAAGGGGAAAAAGCAACAAAATATCTATAGCATTTAAATTTCCCCTTTAACCCAATTATATAAAACAACAGCACATATAAGTGTTATTGAATATAGCCTGCAATGACAAGACATATACTTTTCTCTGGAGAATTTTAAAAAGGTAAACCGTTCTGTAAGTACTGTCAGATAGGCATTCAGTACACTTACTATTAATCTACCAAAGAAAGTATTTTCTTTTCTCTCTTTTCATCTTTTTTTTAAAAAGAGACAAGAACTCATTCCGTTGCCCAAGCTGCAGTGCAGTGGTAGAATCATAGCTCACCGGAGCCTCAAACTCCTGGACTCAAACAATCCTTTTGCCTCAGCCTCCTGGGAACTAGGACTACAGGTGCATGCCACCATGCCTAGTTAATTTTTTTTTTTTTTTTTGGTAGAGAAAGGGTCTTGCTGTGTTGTCCTAGCCTGTCTTGAACTCCTGGCCTCAAGTGATCCTCCCACTTCGGCGTCCCAGAGTGTTGGGATTATAGGTATGAGCCACTATGCCTACCCAGTACATATTTTCTTAAAGTTGTTATAAACTATGTATTTCCAAGGGAAATGTTTTTTAAAGGCTGAGTTTGGCAGTGGTATATGCTAATGTCTTCCTTGACCATTAATGCCACAAAATTAGTCCCTTCCCTGTCATTCCACTTTATTTACCATTGTACCAAAAAGAATTGAGTTGGTTGCACGATAGAATTACCTTAAGGGAAGTGGGAGCATTCAGTTTACAAAGTATATTTTGTACTGTTTCTAAGGTTTCATATTATTTAAAATAAGACATTGAACATCACCTACAGAATTCTGAATTAACTTCTGCCACAGAATACCTGTAGGTAGAATGACTTCTTTGTTAGTGAATCAAACACCACCCTGGGAATGAATCATCAAGACCACAAGCAGAGCAAGAGTGGATGAGACTTTCAGTTAACCAGGATTTACATAAATCTCAGTAAGACAGATTCTATTCACATGAACAAGCCAGATATCTGCATTTCTTTGTAGGCTTTCCCTTAACCAGCAGATGGCTCTCAGAGGCAGGAATCTTCACATTTATCTTCCATACTACAACAGACTCTAGCGCCTGTCAAACCATGTCAATGTCTCTCCTATGATATTCATTAGGGAAAAAGCGCTGTTTAGATACATTTACTACCAAATCCCCAGCAGTTACATTCGGAGATGGGGCAGATTCACAGGCATCAAGTTCCTCTCTCACTCCTGTCTGTAGCATTTCACAGAAAACTACTTTTGAACAGATTGAAATTGTAAGATTAGTAGTTGCCACCCTTTTCAGAAGCTGTGACTGAGACATTATATCATGTTCTAATTTGGATTCAATAAAAACGTTTTCACAAAATGTATAAATCAAGAGAAATACGTTTGCTAAAATGCGTCAAAAAGCTCAATCTTAACATCTATTCAAACTGGCGTTTGGCAAGTTTTCCATATGAACAGAATGCGTCTAAAATGCATATTTAATTATTGTTTTACTTTAATAAACAAAGTTTCCTACTAAATTAATTAAAAGATAATGGTTTACAAATGAGCCTTTTGGGCACCCAAGGGGTGCCCTGGGGATGGATTCACAGTATTTCATGATTTTACTTAAATATAACAGCAGCCACTATTTTTCCACATCACTTTCTAGACCATTAAAAAACTTAAAAGTATGACAAGCTTTCTGTTCTTTTTGTTTCAACATATTTCAGCAAGCAAGATCATAAGCTGTATTAGGCAAAATGTTTAAAGAGAATCAAAATAGAAAAAAACGAATCATTAACAGTTTGTTCTGGTTGGCTATATTATCAAACTTTTATGATGAAATTAGACTACAAGTTGAAAGAGGATTGTTGGCTAACAAAAAAATGCCTGTTTCAGATATAGACTATCTATTCAAAATAGCTACTCTGTGGGGAATGTCTTATGCATTGCGAAGACTTTACCCCATGAGATCAATTAATAATGTAGGATGAAACGAGGGTTCTGAAACAGGTATGGATTTCTGGATTATTCTAGACATACCCACTGAATGGAAGACACATAACATACTTAAATATTTAGAGGGATTTTCCCACAGAATTTCTTCAGAAAATACCGGGGTTTAAATTATGTTTTATGCCAGAAGTGATAGCTTGGTGGATTACATAAACCTTAAAAAAAAAACTTTCTAGGTCAGAATAGGATTAATTATTTTAATCGGAATGCCTTAAGGGTAAGCCCTGCCCTCCTCATTCTGGCATGGGCCCAACCCATGCCCTATTGCTTTATGAGAACAGCACTTTATCTTATCCATGTGGCTCTTGAACACATCTGATTTTGGGACTCTCTAGAATCATGCTAAATTTTAAAAATAAGTTATCCTTATTTGACTACAGTTAAACTTTAAGCTACTCAAGAGTGAAGAGTCTTATACATGTCTATTTATGTGACCGACAAACATGAAAAAAAGCTCATCATCACTGGTCATTAGAGAAATGCAAATCAAAACCACAATGAGATGCCATCTCATGCCAGTTGGAATGGCGATCATTAAAAAGTCAGGAAACAGATGCTGGAGAGGATGCAGAGAAATAGGAACACTTTACACTGTTGGTGGGAGTGCAAATTAGTTCAACCATCGTGGAAGACAGTGTGGTGATTACTCAAGGATCTAGAACCAGAATTACCATTTGACCCAGCAATACCATTTTTGGGTATATACCCAAAGGATTATAAATCATTCTACTATAAAGACACATGCACACGTATGTTTACTGCAGCACTATTTACAATAGCAGAGACTTGGAACCAACCCAAATGCCCACCAATGATAGACTGGAAAAAGAAAATGTAGCACATATACACCATGGAATACCATGCAGCCATAAAAAAAATGGGTTAATGTCCTTTGCAGGGACATGGGTGAAGCTATAAACCATCATTCTCAGCAAACTAACACAGGAACAGAAAACTGAACACTGCATGTTCTCAGTCATAAGTGGGAGTTGAACAATGAGAACACATGGACACAGGGAGGGGAACATCACACCTGGGGCCTGATGTAGTACTTAAGCTAACATGAATTATTGAAAGTTTTTATTGCTTGGGTAGGATTATATAAATCAGACCAAGTAGAACTCATTGGTAGTTTTCCACTTGAGTCTGTGTTACCAAAATGACTGTCTGAGGCCACATGTAGGGATTTTTCTCATCATAAGATGTCCAGGTATTTGAATTCTGGAGGAAAAGAAAAATCTTCCCACCTGAGACAGATAATATTTTACCCGCTTTTGATTTTGTTCCTGAAAATTTTCCTTACTCTTTGAATACTCTGTGAAATTAACACTGGAAAAGTAGAGAGGTATACCAATATGACTCAAATTCATATCTTAAAGACATTTAGAAGATGAGAAAACTAAGGCTCAGAAACATTAGACTAATTACTGCTCGAAGCTCACACAGCTAAACAGGGGCAGTTAGAGCTAAACAGTGGGTTTCTTGACCCCTAGAGCTGAGATTTTTCTGCTTTCCAATGATGTTGTAGAAAGATCTGTGTGGTACTTTTACTTAGTAGGAAGGAAAATCTGCTTGGCAACACTGATATTCTTTCTTTTTACATCAGATAGTTAGAACTACACACTTACCCTATTTCCTTTTTTTTGCTTTGGCTGCTAGAAAACTCAGATACAATAGCCTAGGATTTGTTGTGCTTATTTGCCACTCTAATTATAAGATTTGAAACACAAAACTACAAGGTTTTAATTTTATATAGTATTTTATTTTTTATTTTTTTGAGACGGAGTCTTGCTCTGTTGCCAAGCTGGAGTGCAGTGGTGCAATCTCAGCTCACTGCAACCTCCACCTCCTGGGTTCAAGTTATTCTCCTGACTCAGTCTCCTGAGTAGCTGGAACTACAGGCGCCCGCCACCACGCCCAGCTAATTTTTGTATGTTTAGTAGAGATGGGGTTTCACCATGTTCGCCAGGATGGTCTTGATCTCTTGACCTCGTGATCTGCCTGCCTTGGCCTCCCAAAGTGCTGGGATTACAGGTGTAAGCCATCACCATCACGCCGGGCCAGTAATTTTTTAAATGTAGGTATTATGAAATATTTTCTGAACTAAGGAAACTTTTAATGATAAACAAGAAAACAAAAACAAAAAAATAGAATATGCTTCTCTTTAAAATGGAGAAAACTATGTGATAGTCAAACCTGGGTTTTAATTTGAAGACTTCTAAAGTTCTGTGATCAATAAGCTCATAATATCTTTAAGGAAAAAAAAAGACAAAATAAGGATTTTCATTTTTGTGGTGGAAGCTCCTTGTACTAATAGCCTCATTCTCTTGGTCAAATATCACTATTCCATTTATAGGACTTAACATGCTAATTAAAATAACATAGGACTTGTAGTCTGAAAATACAGACATGAATTACAGCTATTATAACTTGTTAGCTATGGTAACTTGGGCATTTAAACTCTTGGATTTTCAGATTCCCATATTTCAAAATTAATTAATTAATTAATTTATTTATTGAGATGGAGTTTCACTCTTGTTACCCAGGCTGGAGTGCAATGGTGCTATCTCGGCTCACTGCAACCTCCACCTCCCAGGTCCAAGCGATTCTCCTGCCTCAGCCTCCCAAGTAGCTGGGGTTACAGGCATGCGCCACCATGCCCAGCTAATTTTGTATTGTTTTTAGTAAAGACGGGGTTTCTCCATGACCTCCCAACCTCAGGTGATCCGCCCGCCTCGGCCTCCCAAAGTGCTGGGATTATAGGCGTGAAGTGCCCAGCTTCAAGTGGGTTTTTAATAGTAATTACTCAATGGAGTTTTCATGAAGATTAGTTTAGAGTAAGGTAAAGCTGACCCAATGTCCAATACATCCCCAGCACTTCTTAATATTATGTTCCTTCTTTCTTTTGTGGCTAATAACTTTACTCACACATCATGAAGTCATCCTTATAAAGTGTACAATTCAGTGGCATTCAGTACACTCATATTGTTATACAATCACTACTTCTATCTGACTCCAAAACATTTTCATCACCCCCCCAGAAGAAAACCCCATACTCATTAGCATCCATTCTGCCTTCCTCCTAGTCCTTGGCAAGGACTAATCTACTTTCTATGAATTTGTCTATTCTGGACATTTAATAGAAATGGCATCCTATAATGCATGGCCTTTTGTGTCTGCCTTCTTTCACTGAGCATAAAGTCATCAGGGCTCATCCACATTGTAGCATGCATCAATACTTCACTCATTTTATAGTCAAATAATATTCCATTTATGGATAGATCACATTTACTTTATGGACATCACATTTAGTTTATTTAGTTGATGGACATTTGGGTTGATTCCACTTTTTGGCTATTATGAATAACACTGCTATAAACATTGTGAACAGTTTTTGTGTAGACATATGTTTTCAGATCTCTTGGTTACATACCTAAGAGTAGAATTATTAGGTCACAGGATAATTCTATGCTTAGCATTTTGAGGAATTGCCAGACTGTTTTCTAAAGTGGTTGTACCATTTTATAATTTAACCAGTATTGTGAGAAAGATCCAATTTTTCCACATCCTCACCAACGCATAATGTCAGTCTTTTTAATTTCAGCAATCCTAGAGGTTGTAAAGTTGTACCTCATTGTAGTTGTGATGAGCATTTCCCTAATGACTAATGATGTTGAGAATTTTTTCCTGTGCTCATGGGCCATTTGTATACCTTCTCTGGAGAAATGTTTGACCATTTGTAAACTGTTTTTTTTTTTATTGTTGAGTCGTAAGATTTCTTTATATATTCTGGATACAAGTCCCTTATCAGATATATACTTCTCAAATATTTTGAAGTTTGATTTAGTTCACTTTATTATTTTTTGTGATAAATATTTGGTGCTGTAAGATGGCTTGGACTAACATAAAGTCTCAAAGATTTACTCCTATGTTTTAAGACTTTTATAGCTTTGACTCTTACATTTAGATACATGATCAATTGTGAGTTCATTTTTGTGTATGGTATAAGAAAGGAAGGAGTCCAATTTCATTCTTTTGCATGGGGATATCCAGTTATCCCAGCAACATTTGTTGAAAAGATTATTCTTTCCTCAGTGAATTGTCTTGACACCACTGACAAAACCAATTTACCATAAATGTAAGGGTTGATTCCTGGACTCTTACTCCTATTCCATGGATTTGTCTATGTATAATTATCTCAGTACCACAATGTCTTAATTTTATAGCTTTAGGATCAGTTTTTAAATTGGAAAACATTATTCCTCCCAATTTATTCTCCCCCCTCAGATTGTTTTCACATAAAATTAAGAATCATCTCATCAATTTCTTTCTTTCTTTTTTTTTTTTTTTTGAGATGGAGTCTCACTCTGTGGCCCAGGCTGCAGTGCAGTGGCGTGATCTTGGCTCACTGCAACCTCCGTCTCCCAGGTTCAAGTGATTCTCCTGCCTCGGTCTCCTGAGTACCTGGGATTACAGACGAGCAACACCATGCCTGGCTAATTTTTGTATTTTAGTAGAGACAAGGTTTCACCATGTTGGCCAGGCTGGTTTCGTACTCCTGACCTCAGGTGATCCACCCGCCTCGGCCTCCCAAAGTGCTGGGATTACAGGTGTGTGCCACCGTGGCCAGCCATCATCAATTTCTGTAAAAGAAAATGCAGCTGAAATTTGGATGAAAACCAAATTGTAGACTGCTGCCATCTTACCAACATTATGTCTTTCAAACCATGAATATAGGACATCTTTCCGTTTAATTAAAAAAAATTTTTTTAACCATGTTTTGTAGTTTTCAACGTTCAAGTCTTACATATCTTTTGTTAAATATGTTCATAGGTATTTTCTTCTTTTTCATGCTATTGTAAATGAAATAGTTTTCTTAAATTAATTTTTAGATTGTCCACTGTTAGCATATAGAAATACAATTAATGTTTGTTTATTCATCTTGTGTCCTGTAACCTTGTTAAACTCATTTATTAGTTCTAATACTTTTTGGGAGGTGCCCTTTAGATTTCCCATATACAAGATCATGTCAACTGCAAATAGAGATAGCTTTACGTCTTCCTTTCCAGTCTACATTTCTTTTTCTTAATTGCCTCAGCTAGAATGTTGACTGAAAGTCTTGTATGGACATCCTTGTCTTGTTACTGATCTTAGGGTCAGGTGCTCAGTCTTCTACCATTAAGTATGTTAGACATGAGTTTTTCATAGATGCACTTTATCTGAGGATACTGCCACCTATTCCTAGTGTACTGAGTGATTTCATTACAAAAGGATGTTGGATTTTGTCAAATGCCTTTTCTGTGTCTATCAAGATAAACGTGGTTTTCTCTATTAATGTGGTGTATCACATTGATTTCCACATGTCAAATCAGCCTCGTTTCTGGGGTAAGTCCCCCTTCTCATGGTATGTAATCCTTTTTATATGTTGCTGGACTCAGTTTGCTTGTAATTTGTTGAAGGCTTTTGAGTCTCCACCCATGAGGGATATTGGCATGTAGTTTTCTTGTGAGGTCTTTGTCTGGTTTTGGTATTAGGATAATGCTGTTATCAAAGAATAAGTTAGCAAGAGTTCTGGGCTTCTCATTAACCTTGGGCTTCATGGCACCATGTTTACACTAAGATCCATTCCTTACTATGTCAACTGTTCCCATTTGCTGATATTTGTAACCTCAGTTCTGCTTTTAGTCCACTTTGGCAGAGCTGCTCTTTATTATATTTTTATGCTATCAGCCCTGCTCTTACCTAGAACTTTTCATATCACTGAAGTTTCACGGCCATGATGTCCACTGAATACACAGACCTGGCCCATTCCTATTTACCTATGAAGAAAGATCAAACAAGAACTTTGCAAGTTTTAAAGTATCATGTGCTATTTACTTTCCCAGATTCACTCTTCTGCATTATTGGCAACACACTGTCTAAAGTTCTCAGGATCTGAGCATATTGCTAGGTATTTCTGTTCAAATCTCAAAGTGAACTGTACTGTTTACAATACTCTCAGTGTATACTGTAAAATACTGCATGGTATAATAATGGCTTCTATAGCACCAAACATAAGCTTAGAAGATTGTCGGAAAAAGTACTTGACAGCAGGCAGGGTAGATACTGTTACTGGCAATCTTACAGCTGAGAAATAGGTGAGGAAAGCATAGCCTGGAGTGGTTAATTGCTAAGGAATGATAAACCTGAGAGCTCTTGTCTCTACTCCTCTTCCTACATTTCATCTTTCCAAAATCTTAAACATGTCAAGATGATAATGTTAAATCTCCTGTACCATATTTATTGATGATTAAATATTATATGCACTGTTGGTTTTTTTTGTTTTAACTTGGCTTTTTCCTGCTGAGAAAATCAGTAAGATGAGAGTAGTAGATTAGTAGCAGTCAGCTGTGTAGGTATTTTTCATCTTAACGGTAGTGACTCAATAAAATAAAATAACAATTTTTTCTGTAAGTTCACCATAGGGAAGCAAGTGAACACACAAAGGCATCCTTAGCAACTTGATAATCTAGTAAAGTGTAGAACGTGGACGGCTCTCCACCTCAAATGCATGAAAAATGAGTCAAATTTTTGCTCAAATCTATGACATGTGGAAGTGTAAAGCCTCCTTCCCAGCCCCCCTCCAGGATGTATGTACATTTCTGGGACTTTAGTTCTCAGAACGACCTTGGCCTCTAGCATCAAGTTAGCACCTTCTTCAAAAACTACATAAACCCATCTGAGGGTCTAGTAAGCCCTCTCTCCAAAGACAGATGCCGAGGGACGCCTGGAGCTTCACTATCTTTGCCCGGTGCTCCTTCTATCTGTAAAATGCTCTTGACTGCCTCTGTGCCGCTCACTGGTCTCACCCAGCCTCAGGCTCTTTGCATCTTGCTGGGGAGCTCTCAGCTCTCTTCTCTGATTTCTTACTCCACCCCCATCTCAACTGTACACAAAAGAAAAACAACAGCTTCATTCCCTTGGCAAAAGTGTAACAGCTTTGCCCTCCAAAAACCTTGGTGGCAGGTTATATCCAAGTCCCTGGCTAGGAAGTACGGGCAGGGCTCAGCTCATAGTTTACCTCCAAGCCTTTCAGAGGGCACGTTTTCCACACCAAGAATTTTGTTCTGGAGGAATCTGGTGCCAGCTACTAAGATGACAAAAACTCCCCCCAACTTATTATATATGTAAATCATAATTATACCAGGCAAAAAATGATATGTGATAAAGAGAGGTGTAATGAAGTGTTATGGGAGTCAAGGGAGGGGGTGTCTGATTCTGTTTGGAAAGTCCGGGCGAGCTTAATAGAGGACACCAACAAACAAGTCTTGAAGAATACTGGTATGTGGATGTGTCGGTGGTAAAGAGAAGGCGGAAGAGAGAATTTATAATTATGGAGATAAAATAGCTCACAGTTAATCTTAATACCAAATTGTCTAACAAACAGGGTTCCTAATGGGTGGGTGGGCAGAAGAGGATGATATAGGGCAGACAGGATGACCAGGGCCACGTATGACAGACTGAATGTTTCCTTACAAGAACTTCAATGTGTAGGTCCTGGAAGTGCCATGATTTTGTTTTGTTCTGTTTCATTTTTTCAGTTTTAGAAGGAAAATTCCGGCTTATGACAGTAAGCTTCCATGGTGAGAAGGTGATTAAAGTCAAGGCCTTTATCAATCACTGAGCTATCTATTGCCATCACTCAAGTAAGTGGAGTCTACCTGAACCAAACTAGTGTCTTTAAATATGAATCAGAGGGGACCAATTCCAAGGAATTTCAGAAGTAGAACAGTCAGTTCTTGGTAACTGATTGGATAACGGGGGATAAGGGAGAGAGAGGAGTGAATGGTGTCCCCAGCAGCTGAGCATGGATGGCCAGGATAACATCATTAGCCAACTTGGAGTCCACAGGAAAAGTGCCAAGATAAAAGCTAATGATTAAAATTAATCTATATGTAAACAACACATTTATGTTTAAATGACAACAGAGTAGCACTTTCATTTGCTAGACAAGTAATAATTAAAAAAATAGTAGAAACTAGGTAATAAGGAAGTACTTCCAGAAATAACTTAAATGGATTTTGTAAAAGAAAGCTCATAAAATAAACTTAATGGTAATGGAATTTCATTAAACATTGTCCAATGTGTAATTCTAAAGGCCGGGTCCATGGTAGAGGAAATTAGACCAAAAAAAAAAAAAAAAAAAAAAAAAAGCATAGTTTTTGTTTATTCAGTCAATTAACATTCATTAAATTCTTTTAGGGATATTACTAAGTTTATAGTTGGCAGTTTACATACTTGATGACCTAGGTGATTGCTTTTTTGATTGTTTTTAATTATAGGAGTTTTTTTTCAGGACCTCAAAGAGATGCACTTAAGTGGAGGGAAGGACAAATGGATTAAATAAACAAGTTCTAAAGCACAGACTGTGGCCTTAGGCAGCCTGCTGAGTGTTTTACATACTAGAATAGCTTGAAAGAGTGAAGGGACTGAAAGATGTGAGTTCAGGACTATCAGAGGAAGAATCTTACCAATGCATTTTTAGCTATGTCTTAGAGAAATTTAACACCTTTCCTAAGCTTTGGTTTCTTTTCCTATAAAACAATAGCATCTATACTTTGTGGGGTTATAAAAGGAATTAGGGTTATGAAAATAAAATACTTTGCGTAAGGAGGTAAATATTTGGGAAATGACTGCAGTAACTGCTGTTTCACTTTGTGTTAACTGTAATTATTAACCCTATTTTTTTTTTTTTTTTTTTTGAGAGGGAGTTTTGCTCTTGTTGCCCAGGTTGGAGTGCAGTGGCGTGATCTCGACTCACTGCAACCTCCACCTCCCGGGTTCAAGTGATTCTCCTGTCTTAGCCTCCTGAGTAGCAAGGATTACAGGCACCCACCACCACACCTGGCTAATTTTTTTTTTTTTTTTTTTTTTGTATTTTTAGTAGAGACGGGGTTTTACCACGTTGGCTATGCTGGTCGCAAACTCCTGACCTCAGGTGATCCATCCGCCTCGGCCCCCCAAAGTGCTGGGATTACAGGCATGAGCCACGGTGCCTGGCTGTTTAACCCCATTTTATAGACGAGAAATCTGGGGTTCAGTCAAGTTAAGTAACTCACCCAAGAACATACATAATAAGCAGTAAGAGCTGCCTTTTTGGTACTTGTTATTCCAAGCACCTGAAACAGTGGCTGGCAGAGGAGTTGCTCAATAGATAGTTGCCTAATATTAAGGAAAAACATCTCACATCACACATCTACATACCCACTTCCCTCTTGACCTCTCAATGTTGGAGGTTCCCTGAGCTCAGTCCTCCAGCCGTTTCTCCTTTCTGTTTCAACTCTTCCTTGAGTGATCTTGCTCGTTCCCATGTTTCGCATGGTGTGTTTCATATACCTTTTTGTATGTCACTCAAATCTATTTCAAACTCCCCCTTCCCTGAGCTCCAGACTCGTATATCTTTTAGGCCTTCCACTTGTGTGTCAAGCAGATAACTCTAACTTAACATGCCCAAAGCTGAACTAGTGATGCTTTTCCCCAAACCCACTCCTTTCCCAGTTTTCCCTGTCTCAGGAAATAACCACTTCTCTCCTGGCAGTCCAGAACAAAAACAGGGGTCCCTCATGATTATTCTCTTCTATAGCTTATAAAGGACCTACAGGCTCAACTTCTAAAACGTATGTCAAATTTGAATACTTCCATCTTCACTGCCATACTCATCTCTTATCTGGCTACCTGCTATAGGATCTAACTGGAATCCCTGCTCCCACATCCTTACTCCTTCCCCCCAGTCTTTTATTTGTTAATTGTAATGAAATACACATAGCATGAAATTTACCCCTTTAACTGTTTTTAAGTGTACAATTCAGTGGCACCAAGTACATTCACACTGTTGTGTAACCATCACCAATATTTATATGTAGAACTTCTTCATCATCCTAACAGAAACTCTGTTTCCACTATATATTAACTCCCTGTCCCCTCCCTTCCTTTAGCCCTGGTAACCTCTACTATATTTTTTGTCTCTATGAATTTGCCTACTTTAGGTGCCTCATATAAGTAGAATCATATAATATTCGTCTTTTTATGTCTGTCTGTCTTATTTCACTTAGCATAAAGTTTTCAAGATTCATCCACATTGTAGCATGTATCAGAATTTCATTGCTTTCTAATGCTGACACACACACACACAATCATATACACACATGCACACTCACACACACACTTTATCCTTATTCATGGATGACAGATGGGCATCTAGGTTGTCTCTACCTTTTGGCTGTTGTAAATAATGCTGTTATGACCAGTATCTGTTTGAGTCCCTGCTTCCAATTTTTTTATACCCAGAAATGGAATTGCTGGATTACTTGCAATTGTATGTTTAACTTTTTAAGGAATCACCAAACTGCTGTGCATGGCTGCTGCACCCTTTTACATTCCCACAAGCAAAGCACAAAGGTTCCAATTTTTCTATACCCTCACTAACACCTGTTAGTTTCCTCTTTATTAATAGCCATCCTAACAGCTGTGAAGTGGTCGCTCACAGTCTTCTCAATAAAACAAATAATGTCCTTTCAAAACCCCAGTGGTCTCCTATTTCACTTAGAACAAAGCTTAAAGTCTTTATCATCACCTATAAGGCGCTCTAGGAACCCTGAGACCTCTTCATTCTGTTAAGCGTCCTCTGCTCCAGCCACAGTGGCCTCCTAACTGTTCTGGAACATGTCAAATCCATTTCAACTCAGTGCCTTCACTCTTGCTATTCTTCTGCTTAGAATAGTTTCTCACCATTATCACATGGCTTTGGCCTAATTCATGTCTCTGATCAAATGTCACTTCTTCAGACATGTTCACATCTTTAGATGTCACATCTGAAGATGTTCTTCAGAGAGGACATTCCTAGCACCCAATCTAGATAGCCTCTCCTGACCCCTGCACCACAGCTTCTCACTGTCTATTGCTTGCTTTGCTTCATATACCTTATCATTCTTAACATTATATGGTATATTTATTTGTTCATAATCCATCTCCCTCAGCAGAATGTAAGTTTTATGTGGCTGGGGGACTTTTTATTCATTTTTGTGTCCCAAATACCTCAAACAGTGCCAAGCAAATTTAAGTACTAATTCTTAAAGGCAGGCAAGGTTATCTGTTGATAGAGGCTTAATAGTTTGAGATTTTTATGGTAAAGAATCTTAATCTACTTATTTTTATAACTTTCGTAATAGACGGCAAAAGATTCTTTGATATCTGAAAATATTTTTAAAATGTCTTTTCTTCCTTTTTTGGGGGGGGTGGGGGAAACATGATTTTGCTATTATCTATTGGTCAGTTAAGGAAAGAAACATCCACTGATATTCTGAATAATAGCAATAATATCATTAAGCATTTACTTGTGCCCTGCACTGTGCTATGAAGTTAATATACATTATGTCTGATTTTCACAAAATTATATCGAGTGTTTTCATTTTGTAGATAAGAAGACTAAGGCTCACGAAAGGTACACTGCCCGAGATGACATAGCAAGTAAGTGGCAGGTCAGGAATTCCAGTCAGGCAGTGTCTGACTCCAAAGGTTATTGCTTATTCCACACACCATTCTGCAAGAGGTAATACTCAACAGTTTGGAGGCCACAGAGAATTATATCCCACAATCTCTCCCTTAAGGACCATGCTGGCTGGGCATAGTGACTTACACCTGTAATCTCAGCATTTTGGGAGGCCAAGGCGGGAGGATCACTTGAGCCTAGTAGTTCAAGACCAGCCTGGGCAACATAGCAAGTTCTCACCTCTACTATTAAAAAAAAAAAAAAAAAAAAAGCCAGGTATTGTGACACATGCCTGTGGTCCCAGTAACTTGGGAGGCTGAGGCAGGAAGGTCATTTGAGCCCAGGGAGTTCGACGCTGCAGTGAGCTATGATTGTGCCACTGCACTCCAGTCTGGGTGACAGGGCAAAACCCTGTCTCAAAAGAAAGGGAACATGCTGTTTAGTTAGTAGTATGACAAAGCACTTATCTACATGTAATTTAAAAGATATCAATCAATACAATGGACAACAAAAGTTGGTGCCTCCATTATGTTCATGGTAATTAGAGGGATTTTGAGGAAGATGTCACCCCTAGGGGCTCTGGTGGCCAGGAAGTCATCCTGGAGGGAGTGGGACTTGAGCCAGGTCGTGTCAAGTGGGAATGGGCTGAGCGAGGCACACAGGAAGTGAAGAGGGTCACTCCAGCTGTGGGAACCACCTGAGCATTGGCCTAAAAACAAAAAGGAGTGAGCAGCATTTGGTCAAAAAAGGGTAAAGTGATCTACTTGGAATTCACAGCTTACTTCTGGAGGAGTTGAGGAAAAGGAAGAATGGTAGCTCATCTTCATCAAGCACTTAGTAAATGATATCAAGCACTGTCTATGTGCTATGTAAGTATTATGTATCTAATCTGCAGAACAACTCTATGAGATTGATACTACTGAGTTACCCACGTCACATAAAAACTGAGTCTAAGGGAGAGTCAAGGGTGCACAGTGAGAGATAAGGATGCATAGGCCAACTGGGTCAAGATTTTGAATGCTGCGACCAAGTACTTGTCTTTGCCCTGTATGCACTGATTTTCTTTCTTTCTTTCTTTCTTTTTTTTTTTTTACCTGCTTGAAGTTTTACCATGTTTTAATAATAACCAGTTGTACTACCCAGGTATGACATTAAAATTCTACCAGCTCCTCTCTCACCTATGCTATCCTGAGTAACATGGATCTAAGTATGCTTGCATCAAGATGAATCTCCTAGTCTCCACTCATTCTAGACTGTCACTCCTAAACCCTACTAACTGAAATTCCTTAGTTTATGCCTCTAACTCACCTCTTGGTTCCTCCATTCAAGGACTTATCTCCCAGCCATCAAAATCCACATAATGTAATTCATTTGTAGAGAAAATGACTGTGGAGTTTGAGAACTGTTTCATAGATGAATGACATTAATTAAGGATATCATCTCTAGAAAGCCTGGAGTTTCTGTAAATTATAAACTATTCATCTCAATTCAGAGAGTTAATTATCAACATAATAAATATTTGATTCTTCCAGCTACCTATATAAACTATAGTATTTTAAAACTGTCTGACTCCAAGAGTCAGTACAATAATTCCTATACTAGAAAAGTCACCATTTTATACTTTCTCCCCCATTACTTCTCATAATTTCCATACGATTACCTAGTATCAGGTGATATGTGTCTGCATATTAAAGATCATATTGTCAAGCAGGAACTTTATGTATCACCAAGCATTTGCTGTGCTTATGTAACAGGTAATGAGCAAATGCACTCATGATGCATATTTCGGCTTCCAAATAACAACCCAGAGTTTGGTTGTCAGATGGGTTGCTTCCATGCAGGGTTAATGGGGTATGCTGTGGTCAAGTGTTCAAACATGTTTAACATCATCAGTGCAAGTTCAGGTTTATTCAAAGGGCAGGTAAGGTAGAAAAATGGAGTATTGATGCTCACTCTGAAAGAGAATGACCAAAACAAAACCCAGGGGAAAATTACATACTAATAAATACACTCCAACATATATTATGGTTTCTAGTTTTTATTCAAAAAATTTAGAGCCATAAATGAAACATTTTCTTAATTTGCAGCTCTCTTCATTATATACCAACTTCAAAAATACATTGTGGTTCTGATGAAAAAGAGTACGTACCAGTGGATTTCTGAGATTTCTCTCCCTACTTTCCAATCTATGCAATTTATTTTTTTCTTCTTTCTTCTTACTAGATTACCTGAGGGCAACTTCTGAGGCCTTGATTCAAAAAGCTAATGTGCTCAGAAGCCTAACAAGTCACTATGGAGCTTAATGTATTAAATGTGTTATTGGCAATGCAGGGGAATTCTATTAATTTTATATTTTATGTCCTGCCCTTTCTTCAGCTACAACTGTAGCCTTTCTTTGAGTCACAAATTAAAAAGAATTTTATCTGGAATCAGATTTATTTATTCTTCAAATTTACTTCACTAGTTACTAAGAGGCCTTTTCTCAACATTCTTCAAGGGTCCTTACAAATGAGTGTCAACAATGGGAAAGTGTTATTTTCGTGTAACCCTGGATAAGTCATTTAGCAGCCCCGGATTCCAGTCTCTTCATCTGTAAAATAAGACAGTGGAACTAAATACTCTTTCCTGCCCTTTCAGATCCTATGATGCTGTGATTCTAGTATACTAAAATGTTTTAGACAAACACTGAAGTTAGATTTATCATAAAATACCTGTGAATCAGATATGAGGTTCATATTAATTAGAATTTAATTTTCCTTGATTACTGGGCAATTAAAATATACTTTAATATAGAACAGCAAGGCTCTGACATTTTCTAATCCCATGCATGAATATTATGGATATGTGGAAATATACGAAACTGTCTCATTTAGGTATATCTAAAAGCTGATTTTCACAGCAAGAAGATTAGCTAAAGAGTATGTACACTATCAATAAGAACTAATTAAGCATTTTCTTTAGAAAAAAATTCTCTCAGAGCCTTTCTGAAGAAGACAAGATTGGCCAATTGCACTTTGGCACTAATACGTGACTGTAAACCAACAACATCAAAATATGTGAAGATTACATTCTGGCAGATGTGAGAAACAGCTTAATAATTAAAATCAACATTGTTTAACTTCCTTAAATACACTTCATTCAACACACACATACACACACACACGTACGTGTGTATATATATATATATATACACACATTTTTTTGAGACAGAGTCTTGCTCTGTCACCCAGGCTGGAGTGCAGTGGCCTGATCTCAGCTCACTGCAACCTCCACCTCCAGGGTTCAAGCGATTCTCCTGCCTCAGCCTCCCAAGTAGCTGGGATTACAGGTGCCCACCACCACGCCTGGCTAATTTTTTTTTTTTGTATTTTTAGTAGAGAGGGTTTCATAAAGTTGGTCAGGCTGGTCTCGAACTCCTGACCTCAGGTGATCCACCCGCCTCAGCCTCCCAAACTGTTTGGATTACAGGCATGAGCCACCATACCTGGCCCATCACATATTTTTAAGTTCTTATTCTACTGTTTTTCCATGTATTTTGTGAAAAATCGACAAGTAGTAAAAGACACTGTCTCTGATCTTTCGAATCTCAAATCTGGGTAAGTAAATATGTATTATGTTTGGGGAAAAACAACAATAACAAAAGTCAGGCAAAACCCAAATATGAGTGACTATGGAGAAATTCAGATAGAATCTATGGGTGCTGAGGGATGTAACATGAATGGTAAGACTACCCTAAAAAGGCAATGTAGGTGAAATGTTATAAAGAACAAAGACCATGATAAACATAGCCACAGTGATTTTCATACAACTTCCACTGATGACTGTTACTTCTGAAGTGTGGACTGCCGGCCATCTGTTGGGGTTTACAGTTAAATGCCTGGTATTGCAGTCAGATTACCAGGCCCCACCCATCTAACTGTGCCACTATGGACAAGTAACTTAGGGCCTCAATGCCTCAGTTTCCTTTCTATAAAACGGAATAAATAACGTACTTGGCTGGGCGTAGTGGCTCATGCCTGTATTTCCAACACTTTGGAAGGCCGAGGTGGGTGGATCACTTGAAGTCAGCAGTTTAAGACCAGCCTGGACAACATGATGAAACCCTGTCTCTACTAAAAATACAAAAATTAGCCAGATGTGTTGGTGCATGCCTGTAATCCCACTACTTGGGAGGCTGAGGCAGGAGAATTGCTTGAACCCACGAGGTGGAGGCTGCAGTGAGCCGAGACTGTGCCACTACACTCCAGACTGGGTGACAGAGTGAGACTCTGTCTCAAATTAATAATTACAATAATAATAATAATAAATGTACTTGTCTTAAAGGGTGTGGAAAGGATTAAATGAGTTAACATGCAAAGCATCTGAAGCAGTGCCTGGTAAATACCTTAGCAAATGTTTTCTTAATAAATGATTTCTCACTGTTCCCCAATTCTGGGCTGGGAATATATTAAGGTATTGTTGTTTACCTCAAGGGAAATTGCAAAAGGGCTCAATTCAGTTTTTAAAAAATGTATGTCATATAGCTCATGTAAGATGTAGAAGTGAAGGCATAAAATCAATAAAAAAATTAATGAGTATTATATCTCCATAAAGGTTGGGAGTCATTGCTCTGGGGCAGAGGCTGGAGAAATGAGCATGCCCATGTATGTCCTTTATTCCACTGCTGTTATCTGACATTCTCTAGAGACTCTATGCAGCACTAGAGTCTCCTTTTTTTTTCCTTCTAATTCTAGGGTAAGTTCACAACTGTTGGCCATTAATAGCTTCTGAATCGTTCTTGCATTTACATAGACATGATGATAAATAATCAGAGAAAACATTAAGCTAGCTTTGCCAATGATAAAAACATTTGTAAATTTATCTGGGTTTAGCACATTCTTGGATAATTTTATCTTTTAAACAAATTGTGTAATTTCCAATTCCAAATCACAATTTTTCCTTTTAGCACAAACATATTACCTTCTGAGGTGTGTTAATTAAAAGAAAAAATGAAAAACTAGTAACATGCACAGGAATACACAGTCAATTATTTTGTCCAGAGCTGATATGCTGGGCTATAAGGGCAGAGCTCTTGTAGAATTATTCAATTTTGTAGACTGTGTGACCAAAAACCTGTGACCTATTCACATGTTCTCAAAGTGTAACAAGAAGCCTTCCTAGAAAGCCATGAGAAGGAACTGGACCACTGTAGACAGTTGTGGGGTGCTATGGTCTGATGTTTATGTCCTCCCAAAATTTCATACATTGAAACTGTCTCATTTAGGTATGTCTGAAAGCTGGTTTTTAAAATTTTCACAGCAAGAACATAAGTTAAAAAATAAAGTGAAGGTATTAGGAGGTGAAGCCTCTGGGACATGATTAGGTCATAGGGGTGGAGCCCTCATAAGTATTAGTGCCCTTATAAAAGAGGCTCCAGAGAGCTGCCTTGCTCCTTCTACCATGTGAAGACACAGTAGGAGGGTGAGGTCCATGAACCAGAAAAGCAGGCCCTTACCAGACACTGAATCTTTAGGTACCCTGATCTTGGACTTTGCAGCCTCCAGAACCACGACAAATAAATTTCTGTTATATGTAAGCCACTCAGTCTATGGCATTTTGTTATAGTAGTTGAAAAGGACTAAGACACAAGGTAAACCTGCTTAAGCATTATCACAGAAGATGATTTAGGAATAGGCATGTCATGGATCCTTTAGTTTATTTTTATTTTTATTTTTAAATAGAGATGGGGTCTCACTATGTTGACCAGGCTGGTCTTGAACCCCTAGCCTCAAATGATCCTTCCATCTTGGCCTCTCGAGGTGCTGGGGTTACAGTTGTGAGCCACTGCACCTGGCCTAGTTTTTAGAAGAGTTCAATTCTTGATTTATTTTTTCAAAGCAACTATTTAGACTTTCTTTGCCAAATGTTCTTTTATCTCAAGAAGCAGGAATCAGGGAAAGCATTCTTCCGACACCCTCTAGGAGTCCTGAGGGGAAAGCATTTTGTGCTCTAACATATGTCTCAGTTTTGGAGCCTCTGTAGCATGTCAGTGTGTGGGCAGACTTGGGAAAGTGCAGCAAGAACAGCAGAGCAGTCTGCTCTGGCAGACAGTATCACTTACAGATGCAAAGCCCGCCCAGTGCTAATGCAGTTTACACACCCTGAAGACAGTCCTAAAAATTCCAGGAGCAAAAGCAAAACAGAAGACACAAAATGGGACACAGTCTCAAAGTGCTAACGGCATTTTCACATAATACTTTAAGTTTATAATAATGACTTTCATTTCTATAACATCGTTCTGCTGAAGAGTTAAATAACCTCTAAAGACGTTTTATTCATTTTTAAAGTTCCAATTCATCCTGACAATGTTCCCATGGAACAGAAGGAAATTTGACTGCATCTTATAGGAGAGAAAACCCAAAACCCAATTAGATGAAACATGTCGATGTGATGAGGAAGCACGACTGGAAAGCTCACATAAGCTCTGCCGTGGCAACCCACGATGCCGCCCCCATACAAGGGAGCCTGCCAGGGTTGTTCCCTGACCCCGGGAGAGCTACACCAACAATGCTGTGAAGACCTACAAAAGCTTTAGGTTGGTAAGGTATTGCTGTGGTTTCAAAGGCTTAGATGCTGGTTTCCTTGCTAGGTAAGAAACCTTGCTTTCAGATTTACAAAGAATTATGGCAAAGATTTCTACTGCAATCTGCCAGATCCCAACTATTTTTACAGTTCTTAGGCCAATAACACATTCTCTCTGGATTCTATAACAGTGTTTTTGAAACCACATACCATGGAACCTTCAGAGCTTCAGGGTCACTCATTTGAATTATTTCAGTTTCAAGTATGTTAAGGCTAATCTAAGAGGATTACAACCCTCATCTCTGACTTCCCATCATGTTTATCAATAGCTCCTTTTGGAGCTATTGTTTTTGGATGTTGACTTTACACTAACAAGTTACTGCTCTTATCTTTTTAAATATTCTATCTACAGTTAAGTTTAAAAAAATGTTGTTTTCAAAAAATCTCCAGAAAATTGTGAGACCGGTTGCTCATTTATCATTTCACAAATATTTATTGAGTACTTATGTGCAGAGTGTAGCACTAAGCTCGGGGGATGCAGTCATGAGTGAGGTGGGGACTATCTCTACTGTCATCTGCTATGCATACAACAAAGATCACCAACTGACAAGAGACTTCACATTCCTGCAGTCACTCACGTTGACCTTTTACAAGAGGCTGGAAAGCCTACGGATATGGTGAGTTTTAAGCCCAACCTGCTGAGGAGTCTCTTGTTTTATGGTTGTTGAGCAGAGTCAACAAAGTCAATTTAATAAAATGCAGAGTATTTAGAGATATAAGCAAAGGGAAAAAAAAATAAAAGCAAAGGGCAGCGCTTATTTACATTTTAGATTCTTGTATTAGATTTGGAGAAGATTCTTGAATATTTAAGGTGTCCTGTAGAACATACACATTTTTTTTACTTAGGAAAGCAGAAAATTGTAAGAACTGAACCAAGTCTCTGAAATTACTTCCTAGTTTTACTTCAGTCAAACCTGAGCTCAAAATATAGAGTGTATATAAATTTCAGTCTATAGCTAGAGGATTACAAATAGTAATTTTCCTTTCATTGAACTTTTTGGTATTCAAATCTTAATAGTTAACAATAGTTAACAGTTATAGAGCAATTTAATGTTGGCTAGATACTACGCTAAATACTTTACATGCGTCATTTTATTTAATTCTTCCAACATCTAAGATGATGGCATTATCATTCCCATTTTACATTCCCCTTCCGCCCTGGCCCCTCCCAAATCTCATGTCCTTCTCACATTTCAAATGTATCATTTTATTTAATTCTTCTAACATCTAAGGTGGTGGCATTATCATCCCCATTTTACAGATGAGTAAAATAGAGTTTAGGCAGATTAAGTAGATTAAGTTTGACCTTCTCTTTAAGATAGAGGTCACACAGTAGAAATGTTACTATGTCAACCGCACAGTGCTGAGAAGATGAAATGGTGGGACATATACTTTTCAAATGAGAGCTCAGGATTACAACTTGCTCCTTCTTTTAAGAAAATATTACAGCCACAAGAGAAAATAATAAACTATCCCATGAAGGACTTGATATGGCTCAGCCTCCCACTGCTCAAAGGAAAGGCTGTTCCTCAGTTCTTTAATGTCACCCTCTCATTAAGTCAGGAAGAGCCATAGGTTTGTGTTCTCTTCGGGATTAAAAAAAAAAAAGGGAGCCTTTAGTCTCATCCCTTTCATAGTCTTTTCTCTTACATAAGAAAATCCTGTTTCTGTTAGTTCCTCCACTTAAAGCAAGAGTTGCTGCAAAGGCAGCTGAAAGCAGCATGTAACATATCAGATGGACTGAAGACATCATGTTTATTTAACGGTAGATCCTTTCTTCAGCTCTGGGCTGCGCTCTATTTCCAAACTTAGGCTTGGCATATAAGAAAATTGGGAGTGAGGAGTCAGGCATATTCATCTATGAATAACATAACCATTACATGTGCTAGGTGGTGGTGTTATTACTCACTTTTACAGAATATTGACAGAGGGGTTTAACATTACTTCTCTCAGGATCAACTCTTCTTGTATAGAGAGTCTAAAATTCTGCTGTCTGATCAGTGCTATCTTATATAAAATAACTACTGATCTGAGATCCTGAAAGCACCGTAGAATATGGCTTTGCCTTAAGACTCACTATACAATTACATAACAAGTTGAATGTACTAGAAATTAAGGCAGGGTTGGGGGAGTACTAGAAAAAAATGTTCTCCCATTCATTAGAGTTACAAGGAAACTTCTTTCAAAATGGCTCCTAGAAAACCTCCGAAAAGATATAGCATGCATATTACATTATATGTGTGGGTTTATGTGTATTTATGTACAGTTGGAAAAAGCTGATCCAAGAAGTAGATTTTAACTCCGCTTTGGTATCAGCATGCTTCAGAACTATTTCAGAATAATCACCTTATTTTTAAAAGTTCTGCTCATCAGTGAGAAGAACCAAAGTTGTGGTTTCTAAGAAAGTTACGCTTCCAGGAAAGAGAGAAAAATAAAATGACTAGGAAGTACATGGAGGGCTCTTATGATTTACTAATTCCTTGAGGCAGGATTCTATTTCAAGCAGTCCAGGTAGAAGAAACTAATGTATACCTTTAAAAAAGTTTTGAAAAGTACTTGCAAGAACTTTAGTGACCTCTCCTATTTATTTGGAAACTCTTCTTATATAAGAAAAGTTCTACATCTACAAATATTTTTCCATACCTCAAACAGACCCAAAGGCCAAGACCTATGGCATCTTTGAACTAAAGTTAAATACCACTGTTAAGTCTGCTTTCAAATTCTCCATCTACAAATAAGAATTCAAGTCTGACTTTGGGTAGCATGGATTGGATTAGGAGATTCACTGCTAAATTTGGAATGTGAAGATCTAGATGTGCCAGGGCTGTTGCAAAGTGGCTTTGTTCCATAGGACAAATAACTGAATTTCTATTTTGGAACTTCAATTTCATCACTGACAAAATGGGGTCAATACTACCTATTGTGAATGTCCCAAGGGTTGGTTGTGAATTTCTCATGAGGGCATGGATGAAAGGGCGTTTTGAAAGGGTGAGTGTAGGTCTCCTGCAGGAGGGGTCTTTTCAAGATAGGCCTTTATAAACCCTTTTGGCATGCTGGTGGTAGGAGCAAAAAGCAGGTGACTGGGGCCTGTGTGATGGACATCCTGGAGCCTGGGTCAGCTACCCAGGGGGTGGTCTAGTAATGGGGGGTTCTGGGGGGTGGCAGCAACAGCAAATGAAGCCAGAAAAAGCAACACAGGAAGAACTGCTATGGAGCCCCAGGGCTTCAGGAGCAGGTAGGTAGACACTGAGGAGCAACGCAGGGAAGGAAAGCCTGCTGCCTAGGACGAGCATGACAAAACGATGCTCAGCACTTGCCAAACCTGCATCAGGACATGAAAAAATAAAACTGCAAGGTGACGTATGCATGTCTACGCATAGGTGAGCATATGCGTGTCTCTACATTATTAGGGTTCATTAATTTCTGAGGGTGGCTAGTTGAGTTTACCTTTGATGAAGGCTAGTGTGTCAGAAAAGAACTCAACATTCATGCATCCTGGTGTTAAATTCTGAGGCCATGGTTGCACTTTCTAGTTCTACAGAGCCCTCTAGTTTTAGCCAGCTGCACTCTTTAGACCAAGGCCTGCTAATGTAATCAGTCACTTTTTTGAGTACCTAAAATTATAGCTGCTAGGTACCCATTAAAATAACTTATTTATTCATTTATTGTTTATAAGAATTTGTGGTTAATGCATCCGTATTCATTGTTTAAGCCACGGTTCATTACCACACATAACTGCAGGATGGGGTTCTGTTTTGCACATGTGCTCTTTGACCACCTGGGGACATAAGAGAACACATATTACAAATGCACATACATTTAAAGCATATGTTTTAGGTAGGAAAGAGGGGATGCTACTCTTATCCAATTGTAACTAAAATCATGACGTTGTGAAAGAGCTCACTATGAATGGAGTTGTGTCAGTAGCTCAGAAGTAGGCTCTGGTTTTCCTCCTCCAGTGTATTAAATCATTTGACATTTAGGTCACCTAGGATGAGGACTGAAGGGCATGCTCTAACCAGTACAATTGTAACCATACATATTTATAAATATTAAAGGTAATTATTATCCTTAAAATATATCTAACAAATGTCAACCCAGATTGTGACAAGGACTGAATTTATATTTTGTAAAAGTATCACATGTGATAATTACTGTTTTTCACATACTAGGTCAAAATACTAAGTGTAAAAAGAAAAAGAAAATGCTCCTTTGTTAACACTTGTCATTGTTCTGCACGTATGTAATTTCTAGAATCAAAGGCCTCCAAATCTATTAATAATCACAAATTTGCAAAAGCTATGCATTATTTCAGATAACACCAAGCAAAAATAGCACCAAGATGCTAATTTCACTTCATGATATTTTCAAGATACCCTCCAGTTTGAAAGCATGCAAGTCAAGGGTATGCCACTAAATAACTGAATCAATAACTGTGGAAAAAGTTAAATGATGTATCATTTTTACATTTCAAGGATAGTAATGTCCTGCAAAATACGTAGTACACACCATCTGCATCAGGCAAAACGCTGTCAGATGCTTTCAAAATAGGTCTCTGGACCCAGAGAGAAATCAGCATTCTAATGACATTTCACAATGGTGTGGCACCTGGCTGGTAAAGATCTACAAATGAAACCATCAAAAAAAAAAAAATTGTGCATTGCCACAATTAGAAGTGTGTATATGTACATGTGGGCAAACAACGCAGGGACTATATTAATTCAATTATATTTTGGTTGCTTCGTGTGATAAAACACACTAAGAGAAGTATTAAAGAGGTAAAGCAATAGATATCGATGTATTTAAAACTTACAAATGAAATGAAACAAATATGAATTTTATTATCTCAAACAAGGCTAACTCCCAGGGCCAACATATGATGTAATATCTAAATATGTTAAATTGGTGAGGAATAGAAAGACCAACCTGTGACAAAGAGGCAATGCTGTCTTTATAAAAGTCTGTTAACACACAGCCGCAACATAACTTTACTAACTCATTCACCATAGCTTGAATTCTCTTCCAAAGACAGAGCTCCTTTAGATACCTTTATATTCTTTATATATTTATATTTATATATGCCGTTATATTCTCCTTTAGATACCTTTATATTCTTTATATTCTTCCAAAGACAGAGCTCCTTTTAGATACCTTTATATTAATTCTGAGCATTACTATACTGCCTGACGCCTAGTAGGTGCTCAAAATATGTCAGACTTTCAATTAGCTCATTATTTTAATTAAGTGAAGTTTGATAAGAGTCTTAAAACATTCTATTTAAATTTTGTGTATCTTTCTAAAAAAATTAAGAGTGATTTAATTATGGAGTTGAAAGTAGAAGAATTAGCATATTTCAGTTTAAAGCCATGCCCCTCCCTCCCTCTTTTTTTTTTTTTTTTTTTTTTTTGAGATGGAGTCTCTTGCTCTGTCGCCCAGGCTGGAGTGCAATGGCACAATCTTGGCTCACTGCAACCTCTGCCTCCCTGGTTCAGGTGATTCTCCTGCCTCAGCCTCCCAATTAGCTGAGATTACAGGTGTGTACCACCACACCTGGCTATTTTTTTTGTATTTTTAGTAGAGATGGGGTTTCACCATGTTGGTCAGGCTGGTCTCGAACTCCTGACCTCAAGTGATCCACCCGCCTCAGCCTCCTAAAGTATTGGGATTACAGGTATGAGCCACTACTCCTGGCCTTTTCTTTCTTTCTTCAAATATTTACTGAGTGTCTACTATGGGCCAGACCTTACGGTAGGTGCTGGAGACTTACAGTCTAAGAGAGGCACACATACTTCCTTACATGCACACAACTGAGGGCCATGACAAAAAGACATGGCAGGGATCCAGAGGAGGAATGAAGAACCCAGGCTGCCATCAGCAAAGAGGTGAGTGTTTTAGCTATGGAGAAGGCTGTTATTAAGGGAGAGTATGCAAAAGGAAATGAAACTTTGAAGAACATGAACATTTAAAAGGTAGGTAAAGGAAAAGGACTGAATGAGAAGGACGCAGTAGATACGTCAAGGTTAGCTTAGTTATATCATATTGGGGAATTGAGTTAACCTAGCTCTCAAATTGTATTATCTATTAAAGGGTCAAAATACATTTTAGCTAGTAGATTACATAATTAATGTTAGCTATGTATTAGTCATGGCCCTACAGAAATGAGTCTTGCATCCCCTTGTAATAATAGTCAACACTTATTTATTGAGTTTGGTAAATACTGTCCTTTGAGCTTTATATGTAATATAGTGCATTTAATCCTCATGATAACCATGAAAGAGGTATTATTAGCAAGCCCCATTTTACAGATTAGGAACCAGAGACTCAGAGATATAAAATAACTTGCTTGAAGTTACAGAGTTAATATATAGTAACTGAAATATGGAAATAGGCAGTCTGATTTATTGATCCCTACTCTATTCTTTCTCTTTTCATTTTAAAGATTAAAATAAAACTGTTTTTCAAGACATGTCACAGAATGGGTCTAAGAAATAAATAAAATGGTATCTATGAACTGTGTGAAAACTGTGAAAAGCTTAAGAATGTAAAATATCATTGAAAGGTGGTTCTAACAAAGTACAATGTCCATTTCTGGCAAAAACCGACTTCATTGTTTCCCCTGGAGGGAAGTGTTGAAAACGATGAATTTGTGGAGAAACACTTTGGAGACTCGCCTCTATCACCAGAGGATGAATTATTTACCACCAATATAACCAGGCACGCCTGGGAGCAAATTACTGATTCCAGGGCCCATTTGTAATCCCATATGAGATTCCTTTGTCACACAGAAGACAAAGTCGGGCTGAAGTGATGTTTAAGTTTTAAGGGAGCTGATATCAGAAGTTGGTATTTTAATAAAAATAATATTATATATGATCCTTGTCTGTCCAGACCTTTAATCTGAATTAACAGTTATGGACTTAATGTCTGTGTCCCCCAAAATTCACACGTTGAAGCCATAATCCTCAATGCAATGGTATCAGGAGATGGAGCCTTTGGGGATTATTTAGATCAGGTCATGAGGGTGGTGGGGCCCTTAGGATAGGATTAGTATATTTTTATAAGAAGAGGAAGAAAGATCAAAGTTCTCTTCTCTCTCCACTTTTTGAGGACATAGAGAAAAGGTGCACTCTGCTAGCTAGCAAGAAAGCCTTCCCCGGGAACTGAATCACCAGATGGCTTGCTGTTGGACTTCCCAGCCTCCAGAACTGTGAGAAATAGTCCTGTGGTTTAAGCCACACAATCTATGGTATTTTTTTAATGGCAGGCCAAGTTATGCCAAATACATTTAAATTTTAATATGTGGAGCTCTGGGAGATATATTTTTGTTGTATATTACCCCAGAGGAAATGATAGTGAAGAGTTTGATGATTTGCTTAATGCCAAAAGCCAACAGCAGGTAGAATTTGAATCTGCATCCTTTGATTCCAAAGCTGTGCTCTTTCCATTGAGTTGTTTGGACTCCTGTTCTTTATATTTATTCACCCCATGTCAGTTTTAAAGGCCTTAGAAAAGTTACTAGAGAATAAAAGCCTATACATTCAGTACTTCAGAGGCCACATCTCCCTCTGTGGCCAATTAACACTAAATTTACTTTGATGGTCATTTCCTATAGAGTACCTATGTTCAGTTTTTTATCATTAGAAGGCCCTTTTCAGTGTGTGTTCTAAGACCACGGGCCCTCAGCTTGCTACAATCCTAGGGGAGGCCCAGCTTCTCAGCCCTCAGGAAGATAAATGGTTTACCTCTTTATACCAACATGGATTGACACTTTGCACAGTGCCACTTAAAATTCAGTACCTGCTGATTCAGCTAAGAGATTAAAAAGAAAAAAAGATATTTATTCTTTGTTCATATGAAAATGTTGTATGCATTAATCCCATTAAACAACAGAGCCTGCATTTAAATCTCATTCTAAATCCTATTTCCAGAGTTTTAATGTTTGAAGGTGTTTGTGTCTTCAAAGTGTGACAATAAAAACTAAAAGACTGATCTTCAAATTCATTAATATACACAAGAGACAAAAAGCCAACAAATTAGCACAGCCAAAGGAAAAAGATTTTTAAAAAAATAGCCACACAAAGCCCATCCAGGGGGTGATGCTTTTTTATTGGACTAATTGCAAGGAAATATAAAAGGGTAAGCTTTTACTAATCAAGCTCTTTTCACTCAGCCATGAAGAACTGCTAGGCAGAGCAAGCAAAGAGACAGGGTGTTAATGTAAGCCTGATAATTAAATTCAGGATCAAGTGGATCAGAGGGAAGGCCAAAAACGTAAAAATCAGGTGGAGGTAAGAATTAGAATCCCAGTCTTTTATAATACTATATGGATTGTCGAAAGAAGAAGAGAAAGGAAACTTACGAAAGTTTGTTTTTTCTTTCTAAAGCATCAATAAAAGTGGTTGTATTTAAAAGAAAAGTGAACAGTGACAATACTGCAGAGGTATTTTGTAGCATCCTGCCTTCTGTGACATAAAGCTCTTTCCTACATACTCATCTCCATTTATTTTCACATAATCCCTGTGGAAAGAAATAGGCAAGATCAGGCATAAGGGACTCAATCTTGCCCCAGATCACATAATTAGAGAGTGACAGAACAGGTCTAAAATCTTAGCTTCTGAAATTCAGGTCAGTAGTCACCATTATTCTTCAAACATTTTGTCAGGCATAACAACGATAAACAGAGAAAGGGCAGAAATGATGTAACCAATGTTTAAAGATGTCTCTAATGTGAAAATATGTCTTGCTATCCTCTGAATTTGAGTATTTCTACTTTTCTGAAAATATTGACTAAGGAATGGGAAACAGCCATCAAAATGTGGAAAGGGAACCACCAAAGTCAGGCGGCAGAAGTTCTAAGTTCTAATCCTAGCTCCTGTGCAAATTTGGACAAAATCATTCAAACTCCGGGCTTCAGTTTTCCTACCAATAGATGAGGATAGTGGAAGAGATGTCTTCATTTCACTGATCAATATGCCTTGAGCCTGCTGCCACACGTGCTGTGCTTGGAGCCGGGCAAGGACAGCCTTCATACTGGAGGGCCTCAGGCTTGAGGAGAAGGTGGAAAGAACATTACACACGGGCCAACAAATACAGTAAATCATGATAAAAGTGATGCTATGCTCCATATGGTGGCATCGGATCAGAGAGGAAGAAGAGGCTGATGGGTGGGGGGACTGCAGGGAAGTCTTCACAGAAAAGCATTTTTCAATTTAATTTTAAGTTCTGGGGTACATGTGCAGGACATGCAGGTTTGTTACATAGGTAAATGTGTACCATGGTGATTAGCTGCACCTATCAACCCATCACCTAGGTATTACGCCCAGAATGCATTAGCTATTTTTTTCCTGATGCAGAAGAACATTTTTAAACTGAGTTTTTGAGAATTAGTTTCCTTGGTGATCAAGGTGTTCTGGGAAATGTAACAAGTTCAGTGTGGCTGAAATTTAGGGTCCACAGGAAGATGGAAACAATTTGTGAGAAGTGAGATGGAAAGAGTTATGTGATGCAAAGGGCCTCATACGTAGTGTTAAGGGCTTTGGACTTCTAAATCATGGCACACTACCACAGAGTTGTAAAGACAGGAGCAATCCCATTTGCATTTTATAATAATCACTGTAGGCATGGCGATGATTGGATTCAGAGGAGGAGTAGAAAGAAGTGAATCTAGAATTCCATGGTGTATATGTGATACATTTTCTTTATCCAGTCATCCACTGATAGACACTTAGGTCGATTCCAGGACTTTACTATTGTGAATAGTGCTGTGATAAACAAATGAGTACAAGTATCTTTTTGATATAATGATTTCTTTTCCTTTGGGTAGATACCCATTAATGAGACTGCCGGATCAAATGGTAGTTATATTTTTAGCTCTTTGAGAAATGTTCGTACTGTTTTCCATAGAGGCTGTATTAATTTACATTCCCACCAACAGTGTATAGGTGTTCCTTTTTCTCTGCATCCCTGCCAACATCTGTTGACTTTTTAATAATAGCCATTCTGACTGGTGTAAGATGGAATCTAAACAGACCTGTTCGGAGCTTAGGGTAATGTTTCAGGCAAGAGATGATGAGGGCATGTGGGGTGAGGAAGAGCCAACACTGCCAAGAAATATTTAGGAGGAGGAATGCTGGACTCACTTGATCAAATAAATGTGGGTTATGACAGAGTTGGAGTTACCATGAGGTTTCTAGCTTGGGTGATTTTGTAGACGAGGAATGAGAAGACTGAGGTTAGGGAATATGAACAGATAGAATAAATGGCTCTTCCAATGCTAAAGTCTTCTTGTGGAAGAAAGACATCAGGGTACTTGGTGTTTTGGGAAAATGGGCCCTCATATATTAAGATCTATTTATTCAGTTGAAGTCAGATATCTCACAGAGCAGTCCAGGGCTGGACATCTACTGGGGGTAAGTGGCATCATTTTACAATGGGCTGCTGACAGCATGTGCACATGGGGTGAAGAAATTGGCTGAAACTTACAGGGTCCTTTGTACCCTGAGGACACACACAGGCAGCCTTAGATATATTCATACAGCTTCTGTCCAGTTTACCTATGGATTTATTTTATTTTTTATTTTTTACTTTTTGAGACAGAGTGTCACTCTGTTGCCCAGGCTGGAGTGCTCACTGCAAACTCTGCCTCCTGGGTTCAAGTGATTCTCCTGCCTCGGCCTCCTAAGTAGCTGGGAGTGCAGGCAAATGCCACTGCACTCAGCTAATTTTTGTATTTTTTGTAGCGATGGGGTTTTGTCATGCTGGCCAGGCTGGTCTTGAACTCCTGAGCTCAAGAGATCCATCTGCATTGGCCTCCCAAAGTGCTGGGATTACAGGCATGAGCCATCATGCCCAGCCACCTATTAATATTTGTGGCTCATCCACTGTACATTTTTACAGCCTCTAGTTAATGGTTTGCAGGCATTTTTACCTTCAGATTTTCTTCATCTCAAGAACTGTTCTGTCCGTTAACATCAAATAGACACACCCACACCACACACATGCACCCTGTGGTAACTATCATTTATATGCCAATGGCACCTACATTTACATCTACAGACTTGCCTTCTGCTCTAAATTCCCAACCACAACCACCAGTTGCTCACACTAAAACTAGGTGTCATCCTTGATTCTTCTCTTCATTTCCTTCCATAAGCAACTGCTGTTTACAGTTTTCAGAACGTATCCTAGTTGCACCCACTTCTCTCCTTCCGTGGATACCATTCTAGTCGTGGCTAGCATGTCTTTCTCCTCAGCCACAGCCTTGGCCTCCTCACTTATTCCCCTGCTCCCTTCCACATATTTTTTTTTTGTTTTTGAGACAGAGTCTTGCTCTGTCACCCAGGTGTGGCACGATCTCAGCTCACTGTAACCTCTGCCTCCCGGGTTCAAGCAATTCTCCTGCCTCAGCCTCCTAAGTAGCTGGGATTACAGGTGCCCGCCACCATCATTATGTATTTTTTTGTAAAAAATACAAAAATTAGTACTGGCTAATTTTTGTATTTTTTAGTAGAGATGGGGTTTCACTGTATTGACCAGGTTGGTCTCTTACTCCTGACCTTGTGATCGACCCGCCTTGGCCTCCCAAAGTGCTGGGATTACAGGTGTGAGCCACCATGCCCAGCCTCCTTCCACACTCTTACAGCCCTTTCTCCAACAAGCTGCCAGACTAAGGCTGAAACATACAACTCCACCACTTCACTCTCCTGCTCAAAGTCATCCGCGGTCCCCGTCCCACCCAGACTGCGGACTACATGTTTCTGCTCCCACCGACCTCTCTGAGCTGAGGTTGTTTCACGCTTCCCCTCATTCACTTGTCGTTCCTTGAATGTCCATGTTTGTTCCCATCTGAAGGCCTTTGTGTGAGCTGTTCCTAGCACCTGGAATAATGTGCCCAGACCCTCACCCAGATGGTTCCTTCCTGTCATTCAGCTCCCAGATGCCAAGTCACCTCCTTTCAAGAGGCATTTTCTGGCCAAACTCCTTGGATTGCTTTCTAGTCATCTCCAATCATATCCTCATTACATTTTCATCAAGGCACTTATCACTACCAGATGCTAGCCAGTTGTCACTCTTGCTCCACTACATGGTATGAAGTGGGGGCCGCGTTTGTCTTATTAAATACTGTGCCCCTAGAGCACAGAAAGTGGCTGGATCATTGCAGGCACAATAATTTTACTGAAGAGGGAACAGATGAATGAACATAAATATTCTGGAAAAGTGATAATGCTACCAAGTGTAAAAAAAAAAAAAAGTCAATCTCTGGCAATTTCAAAAGATAATCAGGTTTGTAAGTGACATAGAACTTAAATACTTAAATTGAGGATTAAAATTAAATACAGGCTAGGAGAAAATAAAAAAGACAAGCAAGTAAAGGCCCACATGGAAGCTAGGCAGAGAAGGGGCTCAACTAATGCATTCTAAGGAAGCAGAAGGGTGTAAGCTAGACAAGGAACACTCTGATTGCGATCCTCCCTTTCTAAAAGGTGTTGCTTGGATCTTCTTGTATTTTTTTGGAGCCCTTTTCTCCTTGAAAGCCATCATCAATAGCATTCAATCAAGCCTCCCACTCAGGAGAGGAGAGAGAGGCAGACATGGAAACTCACACACATATTCTCTTCATATTTTCTCACCTTTCTATGCCAATATGTTTTCCTTTAATGCTCCTGGAGGTACCCTTCACATAGAATACGATGTGAATAGTGCCCCCTGGGGTTGTGCAATATGGGTGTCCTGAAAAGAGAGAATAGCAAGCCAAATGTGGCAGCACCAAATTTCTGGCTACCCAGGCTTCTTTCCATTTAAAAAAATGCTCTGACAATTTTTTAAAATGTTAGGGCTACGTCTAATCAATTCCTAACACTCAAAATGAAAACAGGCTCAATTGCATATTGTTCTGGAGACTGGTGCTGCCACGTTTGTTTTTAGGTCTTGGCATAACTTAGGAGAGTCCCAGGGTCCTTTCCTCTGACTGGTGTGCCCGGGACCCTTGCCTCTCATCACGCAGGCCTCTCCTGCTGCTGGCCCTCTCCTGGGAGAAAGGAAAAGAGCATCAGCCACACAATTTGATGAGATCTGTAGTTTAGTGGTGCTTCTGAGAGTATATTTGAAAAAAGATAGCCAAGACTGTGGAAAACACATTCTCTATTAGCCATGGTAATGATGACTTCCAAATAACTGAGATTATATTGTACAGGATGAAGACTTTCAATAACTTAAGTTATTATGACCAGTAACAAGGCTACTGCTGGCAAAAAATGCAAAAACCCACCCAGGTCACCAAAATCTCATGAGGAATATGGAGACACTACTAATGGGGAGTGAAGGGAGATGGAATAAATCTCGTCTCACCTAGAGGCAGAAACTAAGTCACTTGGCTGCATTTCAGTTTAGGATTACATTACATCAATGTCTACTCAATAATTTTTGAGTATTCACAGCACATTCTCAAAATTTACCAACTTTTACCTCTAGGTGGCAGCAACTTTCCTCTGTTCTTCACATGGTTGCCTTTAGCCTTTGTCTCCTACCTTTAATACAATTCCATACTTCCTTGTCTTTCACAAATAAATGCCTTAAGGACTGTGCAGTTTGGGGAAGATTACTGTAAGTCACTTTCACTGTAAGAAATCAGTCCATTCTTCAGTTAAGCTACAAGGTTCTTCAAAGAGTACAATATAATTCAGATCTTCTTTCTCCATACCTATAAACTGCAAACTCTCAGAAAAGCAGCGTTTCTTTTTCTTTTCAGACCTCTGAGGAAAAAAGGCAATGAGTACAGGAATGGAAAAAGAGATGGAATTGGAGAGATTTCTATTTTACAAAAATATCAATTTAATCCTATGATATATCCATTTATGAGGGTGTTCCAAATACATTATAGGATGGAAGAGAAGATTTAAAGAATCACAAAAACATGGTAACATACAAGTACATATTTATGTAATGTATTGAACTGTAGTCCTACCTAAATATACCCTCTAGCTCAGAATTCTCAACTGTTAGGTTTAGGAAAGGCTCGAGAGACCTGAAGGAAATTATAGCCTTGTTTACCCAATGCTGGGTATGTCAATGAATGTCCTAGGTGGTAGTAAGAGATTCCTTTTACATAAAGTTGAAATTTGATTGTGGGCTAATACTTAGGGTTGATAAAGCACTTTCTCTTCTTTTTTTTTATTTCAATGGGTTTTTGGAGAACAGGGTAGTGTTTGGCTACATAAATAAAGTTATTTGGTGGTGATTTCTGAGATTTTGGTGCACCCATCACCTGAGCAGTGTACACTGTACCCTCACCACCCCCCCGACCCTTTCCCCCAAGTCCCCAAAGTCCATTCTATGATTCTTATGCTTTTGCGTCCTCATAGCTTAGCTGCCACTTATGAGTGAGAACATACGATGTTTGGTTTTCCATTCCTGAGTTACTTCACTTAGAATAATGGTCTCCTTTTACATTCAGATTGCTGCAAATGCTATTGTTTCATTCCTTTTTATGGCTGAGTAGCCTTCCATACTGTATATATACACCACATTTTCTTTATCCACTTGTTGACTGATGGGCATTTGGGCTGGTTGCATATTTTTGCAATTGCAAACTGTGAAGCACTTTCTTTCAAGGTGATGTTATGAAGAGTCTTACCTCTTGGGGATTCTTTCAAAACCTAATTTGAATAGTTTGGGTCAGATATCATTTATTTATTGACTTAAGATAAATATAAATATTATTTATCTTAAAGAGCCATAAAGACTAATTTAGCATAAGTGAGAAATTTATACCAGAACCCAGCTTGTAGATCAAAGCTTTATGCATTTCATAGGCAGTTCCTCTGTTTTCTGCCTATCGTATATGTGATATCACAATAACTACATATGTTTGGTTTTAAAGACTGCATTTTTAAATATGTGATGCCAAGTAGGGTTTTAGAGAAATGAAAGTTCAAAGTGATTAAGATCAACACTCTTAGGTTTCAAGGAGAATGGTGTCTATTTTGACTGAACATCCTTCATACATTTTGGCTATTCGATAACTAAGAGTAAGACCAAAGAGAAAGGACCTAGTAACTAATGATAGAGTGCTCTCACTTTCTAAAACATAAGGCATTATGGCCTTATGGAAAGCGTTAAAGCTTGTCATGGAAAAGCTACTACCCTTACGAGAGCTTTCAGGTAATTTAAAGGTAGGGCAAATTGATGGTTCTAATTTATAAAGAGTAGTCTTTCCCATCATTTTTTGGTACTAACACTTTTCCTTTGGGAAACTACTCCCACCTCATCTCATCTTTGTAGGATTGTAACCAAGGGCTGGGCACCTAACCCACGACCAATCATACTCTAGCTTCCTTTATTGTGATTATTGAGGAGGTGACACAGAGGAGCTAGAGCTGACCCCTCCCAGGCCTGTACCTGCTGATTAAATCTTGCTCCCTGGACCCTGGGTGCTGTCCTGCTGGCTCCTGTGTTTCCTGAGGCCCAGATCCTCTTCTTTACTTTTGTCTCCATATAACCTACCTTATGTCCTGAAAAATCACCTTTTGCTTAAGGCAGCCATATTCAGTTAGTTTCCATTACTTCCAACAAAAGAACCCCATCTATACAGCATACATTATTTGGGTGATGGATACTCTAAAAGCCCTGACTTCACCTACACAATCCTATGCATGTAACAAAATTACACTTGTATCTCATAAATTTACACAAAAAAAGAACTTCATCTGATAAAAGGGACTAAACTAAATGAATATTTAGACAGAGATAACGGCCACAAGTAGGCAGTGGATTTCAGCAGGGTCCTCGGCCCCTTAGCTATTAGTTAGCTGAGGGCTTATGTAAAATAGCTGTGACAAAACCTGTGTGATTCTGAGTTGGTTTAAATCTTTTTTATAAATATGCTGCACGCTATCTATTGCTCTCTTAAAACTAATTTAAAGAAATATATTATTAGGATACTGGTCTTACCTTAGGCAAATCTTGTACTATGCCAAGAAATGTAATAAATAGCTAGTTTCAGGGAAATTACTAAGAAACTTTATGAAAATCTGATGGTCAACTGAGAAAAATTATATTGAGGTAAGAATATGTTTGATTTTAAAATTGCTAGTTCACTGTCCATGTGTATACGGAGAAATCTCTGTAGCTAGAAAGATGACATTGCAAATGTGACCAGCAGATGAAAACCAGAACAAAACTGCTGGCACATGGAGCATTCCTGCAGGGAACCCCTTAAGATTTATTATCCTGAGCAGTATTTCCAGCATATGCATGAACACATTCAGATTTTTGATTGGGTTCCAATTTTAGTCATTATTCTTTCAAATGCATATTTAGAAGACAGCCATGGATTATAATTGATAGCCAATTTTTTCAGCCCAAATATATCCACTGAAAAATACTATGAAAGATGCAGAAAGGATGTGGCTTCTTTCTATATATATGAAATAAAATCCTTCTTCATTTTAAGTTGATATGTTAATTAAACATGGTTGGTACTGGTTCTATCACAGATACATATATTTTTTCATAGTGAGACACAGTCTTTTTTTCTGTATCAGTCATTTATGACTCCCCACATTCCCTTCTTCATGTTTCATTATGACATGACCATTGTTTTGAGTTTTAATTTTTCTTTTTTTTAGAGACAGGGGTTGGTCTTGCTATGTTGCCTGGGCTGGTCTTGAACTCCTGGGCTCAAGGGATCCTCCTGCCTCAGTCTCTCAAGTCTCTGGGATTACAGGAACCGGTCTACTGCACCCAGCCATTTTAAAGTTCTACATCTGAACAACTTTAAAAGGAAGAGGTTTGGGATGGAGAATAACCCACATCATACAATTTAAACCCCTATAAGAAGCAGTAGTTTAAGCAGCTTTGCTAGAGTAAATCATGATTTCAGACTGTGTGAATTTTAAATTTCCTCTGCTGTATAAAACCACCGTAAAAACAAAAATAGACAACAATAGACTACAAACCCCAGAATTACAAAGTTGTTTGGAATTGTTAACAATATTGCCTGTTCATGCTGTAATTAGTTAGTATGATGGAGATGTTTTATTACATGATAGCACCACACCTGGGTACAGTGTTGGGAAGATACCAGGAATCAACAAAGAGTACAATGACATGTCTTATGGGTTCACATGTTAGGTTTCCAATACAATATTAATATGGTTCTGAGCCGCAGGTTGATAAACTATTCCTGGGTTTTTAATATGAAAATGTCTCAGAAGTGGTTACCTTTATGGCCTCAGCATGATCTTACAGCCTTAATTCTCCTATAATTAGGGAAATAATTACAGAAAATTATCTACTTTAATTTTTTTCCCTTATATCATCTTTACTGTTACTAAAGAAATACTAGAGACAAAATCAGCTGATACCAGCAGGAATATAGAAACTACTTTTATCATGAATCTCTCTTGCTGAAATTCTGGGTGATAGAGAAGTTAAGAAAATTAGGCCAAAGTTCTTTCATACGGTCACTTTGGAAGACAGAACATAAGTCTGAAGTGTAAGTAACTGTCCCCAAGCTAAATTTGAGGAGGTAAAGTCATTAAAGAAATTAATAGGTGATACTGCATTATAGCAAAGAAAAGATGTGAATTTGGAGGGATTTAAAATGTAACACCACCCTGCAGGCACTTCTTTTTATTGTAATTCAGCACATATACAGAGAACTTGCAAGCAGGTTAATGATGACATCAACTATGGCCCATATTCCAAATCTCCTATCAAACTTTGGAGACAGCATGCTTCCAAACCAAACCTAAAGGTAACCTTCTGCGACTTATTTGCCAACACGCATGGCTTAAAAAGACCATGAAGGCTTTGCATTCTTGGAACTGGAATTTCCACATATTAAAGTCCATGCATAATATAATTTTTTCTCTGTAAGTCAAGAAGCAAGGCAGTGAAATACTCTAGTAATTAAAATAAAAAAATCAATATTATCTATAAATAATGAGCATGCAAGGATCTGTAAGATGATGAGTAAACATTTTGGCAGGGAGTAAGTGCCACATACTGGTGTGAGGAGCAATGTCTTCATTAAGCTTCTCCTATTTCTCCTTGCTCTCCC
This sequence comes from Pan paniscus, assembly GCF_029289425.2. Taxonomy (NCBI): domain Eukaryota; kingdom Metazoa; phylum Chordata; class Mammalia; order Primates; family Hominidae; genus Pan; species Pan paniscus. Next base: position 75,341,138 of record NC_073263.2, read on the forward strand.
ATCCCATCAATCTAATGGGAATTTCCTAGGCAAAAGCCTTCTGCTTAGCTTGTAATGAATTAAACATTCACATTTCTCTTACTCTCTGCACAGGTGGACAACCGCCACGTCATGGAAAGACTACTGGATACGCATGCAGAGGCCTGGATGAACAGGCACAGAGAGGCTTGGATTTATGCCTAGGTTTGGCATGTAACGTTTTTGTCTGGGGGCCTCCATTTGTAAGGTAAGGAGGTTGAACTGCGCTTGATGATGCTTGCATTCCCTTTATAGCCTTGAAGTTGGTAATTTGGAAATGCTCTGTCCCTCCTCAAAAGACTGTTCTACATTAGATTTCTGAGAGATTTCCAATATCTACAACTTCAGTGCCTTCCTCTGTTAAGGAAAAAGGTTTAAGCAAGAAAGAATGTTCTCATTTTTATGACAAAACTCTCCAAGTTATATCCCTCAAAAAGATTCCATGAAGTCATGTCTAACATTTGCAACTGTATGAATATAAATATTTAAGTTCACTGTAGCACCATACATCCACACTAAAACATTAAAGTGTGAAAAGGCTCTTCCTGCCCTCCACAAAAATTTGTGACACAGAACTTTTTCACACCCAAATGTGAAAAATGATTCACACCCAGAATGCATCATAATTTGCATAGAGACCTCATTAACACTGGAGACTTTTTGTGTATATAGCTACATAAAATCTTAGGCACATTAGTAATAAATAAATAATAATAGAGACTGGTAGTGGCAGCATCCAATTGGTTAGAGAAAACTACAAAATTACTTCTATTTTACTAATGACAATTCCTACATATATAGTTTTTTCAGAGAGTCTTGCTCTGTTGCCCAGGCTGGAATGAGGTGGCACAATCATACCTCACACTGTAGCCTTGAATTCCTGGGCTCAAGGCTCCTGCTTCAGCCTCCTGAGTAGCTAGGACTACAGGTGCATACCATCACGCCTGGCTAATTTTAAAAGGAAATAAATAGTGAGCTGGAGTCTCACTATGTTGCCCAGCTGGTCTTAAACTCCTGGGCTCAGGCAATTCTTTAGCTTCAGCCTCCCAAAGTGCTGGGATCACAGGTATGAGCCACCACATTTGGCCAATGATTACTATTAATAACGCTGTATTTCCTATGTTATCATATAAATAGCCCATAAAGTTTGTATTATGTGACTCCCACTACCACTGTTACACAACAGCCCTTGATACTGGTTTTAGGTACAAAGCACAATCACTACCACCACCATTATCAAGCAACGACACATGCCCAAGTCCTTTAAAACCTTAAAAATGGAGCAGGATAGAGCAAGAAGTGGAGAGGAAAAAAGAAAGTGAAAATCTAAAGATGGAGCATATATAAATGTGCACGTCTTTAGAATACGAACATGGATTCTGGAAATTTCTGGAGCCTTAAGTCAAGTGCAATAATTGGTTCACAGATATTTCCCACTAAACACCACCCTGTCCTATGCCAGCCTACACAGACACACCAAAATGTAGCTTAAAGATTTCTCTTATATCTTTAGGACTAAAACAGCTGAATATGACCTGGAAACAGCTGCTCTCCTGTGGGTCTGATATTAGGATATAATCATTTCAATTAAAAAGATCTGCCAAGAATAAAAGTCTATCTTCACATTCAACTCTCTAATAAGAATTTTCCACATTTGGCTCAAATGCAGAAAAATAGATTTTTTTCTGGCATTACTGTATGCAAGAAAGAGTGGCAAATATTCTAAAAATGGTTTATAACGTGAAGGGTAGTAGAATATGTCACTTCAAAATTTGCCACTTCAGCATAAGAATTATTATGAGCTACAGGCAATGAAAAAGGAGGAGACACAAGAAAAAGTCTCTGCTCTCCTTCTTTCTACCAGGAAGGGCAAGGCAATTCTTAATCACTGGAGACAACTCCCCTATATCAACCCAGAGATGGCATCAGAGGAATCTGCACAACACATCTCATTATCCCTTATTTCCCATTAGTTTCTCCCGTTTATTTACCTTCCTACAATTGCACGCCCTCGAGGCTCAAAATCCTTTTCCTTTGTCTTTTTCACTTCTCTAAAAAACTGTGTTTTTGTTGTTGTTGTTGCTAAGATGCTCTAAAGGTCCAAGCTCTAACCACCCCTCTGGGTTACTCATGCCCATGTGTGTATGTAAATACACATGTTAATAAACTTCTGCTCATTTTTCTTTGTTAATCTGTCTTTTGTCAGTTTAATTTACAGGGCCCCAGCCAATAAACCTAAGATGGGTAGAAGGAAAAGAGGTTTTTACTTCCCTACCACAGTCACTGGAGAAAGGAAGGCATGCTCACTTCCATTTAGGGACAAGGGTGAAGGTAAAGAGGAGCGGTCTGATGAAATAGAGAATGAAATTCACACGACCAAACCCCAAAGGCTTCATCAATCTTCAAATCAGTAAATGTTCCTAGTGCATGGTGGTACTGAGGGGACAAACTTTCTGATGAACAGAGTTTATGTCTGGCCTGGCTTGCTACCTTTAATTAATTCAATACTAAATGAGTTGTACAATGATCTGGTATTTGTTATTGGGGTGCTAATATACCCGCAAGAAGTTCTTATTGCCATTCTTTAATCCCTTGGAGTTAGCAGACAGTTATAGCAAGCCTGAATCCACTCCAACATATGTCGTTGGGCCTCTTAGGCCCTGGCACTCTCGTTTCCTCCCTGGGTATGTACAATATTACCACACTTTCAATTCCAGTGGATTTTGTTTGCCTTATACAGATATTCTTTTTCTTCAGCTCCAGAGGAAATGTTCCCAGATTAATAAGGCCAGCAGATGCTGCCTCTCGTAACAATATTATGCAAAGAAAAATGCTAGTTAAAAGTTTAAACTATCTTAACTCAATAATAAACACTAGTTTGGGAACTCAACAACAGCCATAGGCTTTCCCAACCTACTGATATTCATACCTTACCTATACATACCTTAATAGTGTTAAGTTGGAGGCTTTTCTTCTTTTCCTGAACTTTAATTACTTATTTGATGAACACAATTTTTTAATTGATTGGGGTATTTGCTAAGCTACCTTCACAAAAATCACTGTTCCTAATTCTCAAATACAGTGTTTGCAGGTTGAACCCAAGCCAGAGCCAAGCTAGTGTTGAACTTGACATGTAATCCTACAAATTACCCAGTTGATAGATGGGGGACAGCAACTATCACTTTCCCTTCCTCTTCATTGCCAGCGTGAGTCTTTAAACTTTCTGAATTTTCAGGGCCAATATTTCACTAAGAAATAATAAGTGTTTATCACTTTACTAGAAGTACAGGCTGGGTGATTCATGGGGCTTCTTCCTAGCCAGGTGATTTATTTCCATATACTAGACTCACAGTATTTACCTAAGGAAGATTCAAGGTAGTATATATCATAGAAATCTTAGCTAGCTTATGACCAAATAACGTACACGTATTAAATCCATGTATGCTCCTACTAGAGTCAATTTGGAAATATCTCCAGGTCTTTCTATGCGTGCATCAATCTATAAAGGAAACACTAGCTCAACTCTGCTTTTCTTACTAATTCTAGGTCTTTGCTCAAAAGCTTTCTTCTTTGGGATGGATTTTCTGACGGCCTTGTTCCTTCCTTTATATTTCACCCCCTCCCAAGTATGAACTCTCAAATTAGTCTTAAATAAAGCTGCTAACTTCTCCTTCTAAACATTGTATTATAAATATATCTCCTTAGAGCTTTACCCACATTGTATATTATGTGCTTGTGTGATGTCGTATATGTGCCTGTGTATGTGACATTACACACACATACACACACACGTCTGCCCTGCAAGACAGGTAGGCCCTTGAGGATAGAAACCATGTTTTATTTATCTTTCTAATCTAGTGCTTCTTACAGTGCCTGGGACTGTAAATCAATGTTGCTGAATAAATAAAAGTTGAATTTTCTCAAGGCTAGTAGTAAACATCACTTTTGTTTTCCATGGATTACTTCTCTGGAGATACAAGTGGTTTACAATTACTAAACAAATAACATGCTATGAATTATGCAGGAACATCATTACTTCAATACTTCAGAGAGGAAAAGTCAAGAAAAGAAACTCTGTTATTTACTCCATGTTTTACATTTAGCCATTGAGAACCAAGTTATGGAAACTGGATCTCATACCTGACAACTCTGTACTCTACCCATTAGCTTGTGGCGTGTGATAAGTCAAGAACAGATCTGATTTGTCCCTTTCCTTTCACATAATGATCATCATATTATTACTCCCTTAGCTTTTCAGGCCAGACAGGGGATAACATGCTTTAGCAATGGTAAGAGACGAGGAAGGATGCCCCGGCTCTGAGGCAAGGTATAAGCAAATGCCTCTGTGCCCCATTTCCCCCTCTGTGAAAAAGAAAAGCACAATATTTAACAACATCGCCAAGCTATTGTGAGAATTAATTAGATTTAGTGGGGGAAGGGAGGTGAGATGATTAGGCATGATTCAAATTCAAAGTGTCATTATTTTGTGTCTAAAAATAATCTTGATTTAGGAATAAAATTAATTTGGAAGCTCAATCTTTGGTAATCATCTTCCCATACTTAAAAAAAGGCATAGTTTTAATCAAAATCTCATTCTAACTATAATTCAATGAAGTAAAAATGGAATTTCCATTCATCTTTGAAGTAATACAGCCACAGTTCATTTTTTTCTTTTTAGTTTTTCTTTTTTTTCCTTAATAACACATTATGTGTTAAAAGGTTAACTTTGTGGAATGGAGTAATATAAACAAATACAGATATTGAGCCTACTTTTTTTGTTGTTTCGCATGAAATATTTGTGAAACACTTTAAATCGCTTCTCTAAAGAATCGATAAGCTATGTTTTCTGGTTGAAATAACTTTTCAGGTTGTTTCTGCAAAATTCCATCTATATTTTTGTTCAAGAACTCATCAGTTAAAGAAGATCTTAGTACTCCCCAAATTAAAAAAAAAAAAAATCCTGGATATTTAAGGCTATGGCAAGGAAAAAAAAAATCACTGAGTTCGTTGTAATCCCCAAAACTAATGTAACAGATTCATTAACTGTGGAAATCTTCATGAGAAGTTGAAGTTGGTATCTGAGAAATATCTGGGTCTATGTACCTTCGAAAAAAAGGAAAACATTCTTTAAAATAGGTAAGAGTTTATAATCTTGGGAACTTAGATCATATCTGTTAAAAAAAAAAAAAGTTACACTCAGGGTTTTTGGTGAATGAAGAGTTTGGGCTGGAAAGGAACTCTATCAATATTTATTTCGAACTGTCCAGAGGAAAGGAAGACCGCATAGTCCAGTTAGCAGGTATGTACTTTGTATAGAGAAGTAGGACTAATTCTCTTAATTTTAACATAAGCCCTATTAAAGTTTCCCGTAAGACCTACAAATACTCATATTAGACTGTATACTCACCAAGGAAACTTTTGATTATTCATTCGATTTCCCCGGACCCTTGATACTGGGGACGGATGTACCCTGTAGACAGATAAGAATAATCCAGTCATTGAAAAAGCATATTCCCAATTGCAAATTTTAAAAAATGGCATGTTTTATAAATAATTTCTTTTAGAATTGCTTAATACAAAATCCCCAGAACTTGAACCCCTCTTAGTAAATGATGCAATTAAATGCCTACGCCTGCAAATCTGTGGTCCTTTTTTCCTTCTTAACCACTCTCAAGACAACAGGTCTGTCATAATGTTCACTCTGAAGACTCCCGGAGGCAGGACTGATGCATTCATTCAGTCCAACAAAAGTGACTGAATACCTAACCCTTGCCAGGTACAAGGGTGGGTAAAAGTTATCTAAGGTATGGTGCCTGAGTTCAGTGAGCCCTCTTTGTACCTGTTCCCATGAGGGTGGGCACAAAGAGGTGTCTAAGTGCCCTCTCCTTCATTCTACCACATTTAAAACTCTAGGAAGCAAACACCGTTATTCAAATGTGCTGTGACAGAATCTGCGGGCACAGGGAAGGAAGGAAGGGTGAACAGGTACTCCTAGGAGGAGTACATTCTGGAAGTGATGTGCTACACTGGACTTTGAAGAAAGTAAAGTCAATTCAAAATTTTAGCCAAATAAAGGAGAAGTGAAGAATATATTGCTTTCCAAGCTTCCAGGATTGGACTTATCCACTGGAAACAGCTTAAAGTTTCCGGGAACTGCTGTTATCTTCTAATCAAAGCCTAGCTAGTAAACCTCCGCCTCTTTGTGGGTCACTAAGCGGCAAAACAATACGCCCTACTTCCGGCTGCCAGCTTCCTGTTATGGTCTGTCTTTAGCCAGGATTTGTGAGATCCAAGCAGTCTTAGCTTGTATTACCTTCACCCTTTATGCTTCATACATTGCTCTTATTTACAAGAAAAAAAAATGGGGATATAAAACTGGTCTTAAAGTCCAGTTAGAATCAAGGTTTGTAAGAAACCCAGTTCTCTGTAGTTGTTTAATAAGTGAAAATCATTCCAAAACAGATAATGCAGTTCCAGCCCCGCCTAAGGGCCAACTGCAGTCTTTCCCTAAACCCAGAGCCAGACTGCACTTTGCACTCGGAAGGCTTATTTCTTCCAACATCCCTTATTAACATTCTTTTCCTCACAGCGCTTCTCAATGGCTGCTGCAGCTGAGCTGCTCAGCACAGATTTTCTGCCCGGCATGGGGGAGGGGGTGTTAATTATGCAGAAAGATGGAGAGAGGCCAGACAGCCCCTCTGGTGAACTGTCTCATTCAAGCACGGCCCACTTCCTGCTGTTTTGCAGCTACAAGGATCACCTGTTGGTCTCGGCGTCCAGCCAAACTGGGGCCTAGTGGAAATGACAGACTCAGCTAGAAATGAAAGCCAGTTCATAATCCAGTATCCTAAATTGGACAAAGAGGGGGAAAATGCAATAAAAGTAGTACATAAAAATTATACGAAAGGTAGCAAGCGTAATTTTTTCCTCTTTTATTCTTTTACTTTTTTACTTTCTGTCTGCTTGAAATACAATCCTTAAAATGGATATTTGAGCCAAAAAAGTTCTCCCCAGTTAAAGCCCCCTGACCTAAGAGGAAGTGCAGAAAATTCTCCTGAACTTTCCCTATACCCTCACTGGGGTATCAGAATCCTAACTATTTAAATAAAGTTTAATCAGCCCCAAATACTCACAGTTCTTTAATTTGTCCTCTATCTTTTACACATTTACTTTTTATATTGTCCCCTCCTTAACCCTAGGAGTACAAAGAAACTATTTCATCATGAAAATTCCACTGGGTGAAGTTTAATGACAGAAGTATTCTCTTATTGATGCTGTTTATTGCATATATTAGTGAAGAAAAAGAGGGTCTGTTTAATCCATAATTACAACATTCTCTAGGTATTTGTATCTTTTAGGAAAATTTCACTGATCCACAGATCAAATACTGCAAATGGAGAATTTCTATAATGGTTTAGCAGTCTCAGGAAAAGAATTCCTTAGGAAAGTCTTTGGAAAAGAAGTCCTGATTGTATATATGAACAAATAATTACAAGGTTTCCTAAATTAAAAAGGTAAATCAACAAAGCTTTATTTCTGTCCTCAAAGGAAATAAGTACACTGATAACTTGGCACATACTTCATCTGATAAAGTAGACCATAAGCCTTGCACTTCACCAACCCCCTATATTTTATTTCTTCAAAAGGATATGGCATGTTTTTTTGAGCTCAGTCTTTAACCTGTGACACTTTTTGCCATCTTCTGCCTTCTTTCCACATATAGAAGCCAGGCAGGTAGCAACGTCAAAACCTCTGTAGGAGAAACCACCACCTAATCTGCATGTCATGCATTATTCATGACCTCCTGATTCTTGCACCTGCATCTAGGCAGGAAGCTTGCAGGGAATGTTCATTATTCTTCCCTTAGCCTCACACAGGCTCGATTACTGCTAAGCCACTTTGTTCTGTAACTATGGGGTTCAGGCCTTAGTACTAACTGCTGGATGTGGAAAGAAAAAACACCACGCTGAACAAAAGGGCAATCTTGGTTGTTGTGTAACATGTATTGAATGTGCTCTTCTGAGACTGACAGTTTGTCAGGTAGAAATGCTCACATTTGGTGATTTACATTACATAGACAACAGGGAAGCTATACCATTAGGGCCATGTGTACCAATTGTTCTATTTATATACACTTACTCATCTGGAGCAGAGAGCATGGTTTATAATTTTACCCAGTGCAGAGCTTAATTTAGCTTTCTTGCTAAGCATATGAGAACTTTTTAGATGACTTAATACAAAAACGGCTCTTTCTTCTTTGGGTATAAGCACCAAAGAACCTGACTCTCAAAACCTTGCATCTTAATGACTGCCATTTATAGTTAATCAAGAGAATACCATCACTCTGGTTTTCAATGTTTTCATAAACCTACCTGAATGGCACCCCCTGGTGACTGGAGGTGGGATGCAACATCTTGATCCCCAACACAAATCATCAGCACTCATGAATTGCTGGGGGAAGGATACTGGTCCCACTTTACTATCTGCACCACAGAAAAGCTGTGATAACTTAATGCAATCTTATCATCCCAAATGGAATTAGGATGAAGTGGTTAAGAGTGAAAATTGTGTGATCAGCCTGCCTGACTGAATCCCAGCTTCACCGTTTACCAACAGTGTCATCTTTGGGCAAGTTATTTAACCTCTCTGTGCCTCAGTTTCCTCATCAGGGCAAATGGAGGTAATAATGGGGCCTATTACCTAGGGCTGCGAGGTTTAAATCAGTTAACAGCTAAAAAATCTTTAGAATGGTGCTCAGTACTTAGGAAGCAGTCAATACATGTTAGCTATTATCACTAGCAGTGCTGATTAGACATGAAAGGATGGGAAGTCAGAGGAGAGAGCTGGACTACCCAGGTAATTCCAGGGGATTAAGATTACAAATCTGCTCTACAGAGCCTGCAGTCTTACCTACTGTGCTTATACAACTTTACTAAAGGAGAGAAAACAAACCAAGAAATAAATATGGGCAGAATAATACAAACCAAAAACTATGGCTTATAAGGTATGGCTTACTCTCAGGCAGCTCATTTTTCTGCTCTTTATTAGAAGACCTATCTTCTGTGTACTAAACTGCACAGTATTTAAGTTATGACCCATTCAAGAACAAGACAGTAATCACGGCAATGCAAATTTGCACCCATTTACAGAGCCCTTACTATTTGCTTGGTATCATGCTAAATAATTAAGACATATTATCTTAATTTATCCTCATGTCATTACTGTCCACATTTTATCTTTGAGAAAACAGGCTTAGAAGATTAGGTAACTTGCTGGGGTCACGTAGGTAGTAAAGAGAAAAGTCAGGATTTAAACACAGGTACGTCTGACCTGTCTGACCTGTCTTACATCATGGATGATATAAGATTATTATCTGATACTTATATATATTCCCTCCACCCAGCCCAGAGGATGTAATAAGATGAATTAGCACCAGGGTCTTAAATAGGAAATTTTCCATGTATTTAAGCCCAATTGAACATTTTATAATATAAGTAGATATAAAGTGGAAGTAATGGTTTTCTTGGACTAAACATGAAGCATGTGGGTACTTATAAGAAGTACAGTCATAATAATATACTTTCTCTCTTTAATTGTTTATGAATGTTCCTTGTTATATTAGCATTGCTATTTAAATACATAATGTACAACACATGTAAATTGTAGAGGGCAGAAATTAATCCTAGCTATAGCCATGCTTCCTCACATTCCATTTTCTCTAGAATCCAATGTAGTTGGTATCCACACCGCTCTGATGAAACCGCCCTCATCACAGCCATCAATAGTCTCCATGTTTGCAAATCTAATGGTGAATTCTCAGTCCTCAACTTCTCAGCAGCAACTGACATAAATTATCACTCCATCCTTGAACAGCTTCTTTACTCAGCAGCCAAGACATTCTTCTGGCTTTCCTCCTTTCTTTCTCCTTTGCTTGAACCTCCTCCTCTCATTCTTTCAAACTCTAAATGTTGGCATGGGCTAGTTGTCACTGTCCTATAACCTTTCCTCTCCACTATTTAAACTCACTCTGTAGCTAAAAGAGGTTCCAACTGAGCTACCATCATGACCTTCCCATCCACATCATCACGACTCCCAAATGTCTACCTCCAGCCTTAGATCTTCTCTGAAAACCAGACCCAGGTTTCTTAATATCAACCTTTCTCTGAAAGAAACAAACAAAAAAAAGATGTTCCTTCCGGTATCTTCTCAATTTCAAAAATGGTGGAATTATTCACTCAGTTGCTCAGGCCAAAAACCCTTAGAATAACATGTGAGTCCACTTGTGCTCACACCCCATAAGTTAGAGAGGCTGTTTCATACTGAGAAGAATGAGAATAAATGATTATTCCACAGACCAATGAAATCTTTCTTGTAGGACATTACTCATCTAGCAAGATGAGATATTTTATACCAAGATTATAAGAAATTATTATGTACAAATACGTTCTTTTTCTAAAACCATTTAGGTTATATAATCATTAACCTATATTTTAATTAGGTTAATGATTAAATGATTATCTATACATTGTGCAAAGCATTAAACATAATACATACTTTAACAACTCAGTTTACTACTGAGTTTACTACTTTGCTGAAGAAAAGATTAACCTAAAATAATTCCACAATTACTAAATATCAGAATTTTCCTATGCAGAATTATATAAAAGATAATTTAAAAATAATTCTTGGTATTGCTTTCTTCTTACACTCGGTTGTACTGAATACAAGTTCTCCTGATTATTTACGTTACTCTAGATGTTATTTTATTATAAACACACTACCCATGACCAAATAAAAATATGAGTGTGACCAGTGTTTAAATTCAGTGGGCCTATTTTATTCTCAGGTTTTCCTCAGGCCAGTGATTAAATGACTATTAGAAATGCCATATATTTTTAAAAGGTTCTCCATCCGCCTTTATACTAAAATTTCTCTCATGAAAAGCCATTTATGTTACTTTTAGAAAAGTGGGCTGAACTTAAATATCATATACAATTAATATGTGAACTTTTTTTTTTTTTTTCTGAGATGGAGTCTTTCTCTGTCACCCAGGCTGGAGTGCAGTGGTGCCATCTTGGCTCACTGAAACCTCTGCCTCCCTGGCTCAAGCAATTCTCCTGCCTCAGCCTCCTGAGTAGCTGGGATTACAGGCATGCGCCACCTGTAATGGCTAATTTTTGTATTTTTAGTAGAGATGGCGTTTCACCATGTTGGCCAGGATGGTCTCCAACTCCTGAACTCAAATGATCCTCCTGCCTCAGCCTCCCAAAGTGCTGGGATTACAGGCGTGAACCACCATGCCCAGCCAGTATGTGAAATTTTTTTTAACTGCTTACTATAACTCTTATTCTAATGTCATAGACACTGAAAGAGAGAAGTTAAACTGTGCTAAAAATATTACATTTTGAAGGAAACATTAATTTCTGATATACACCAACAGAATGAGGAATTCTAAAAAGAGCATTTGGTGTGCAATTATAATGTATTAATTAATCCTGGCCCTATCTCCCACCATCCCCACTTGCTCTCTCTGGGGCAGTGACACTAGATGTTCTCCTCTCTCCCTGCTAAGCTGATTAGCTGATGCTCAACTGTAAGATGCCCTCCCTAACCTCCAGGTCTTGGTGAACTTGCTCTTAGTTCTCATGGCACGGGGTACTTAGCATGGGTTAACTCAAGATTATATTTGTTAGTATGTTTAGTTTATTTAACCTGTCTCTCCAACTAGACAGCATATTCCAGGGGACAAGGGAACTTTTCTCTTTTTGCTTACTGTCATATCTCCAGTACCTGGTACTAAAGTAGGCACTCAATAAATAGCTGTTGTATTATTGGCCTGATTTTCCTACTAAACTACAACTTCCAGGATGGATGCAATGACCATGTCTGTCTAATAAACTATTGCATCCTCAGAGCTTATCATAACACATTGTTCACATATAATAAACATGTAGCATAGATGCATAAACATTTGCTAAACAATGAGTATAGAAAAATATAAAAATGTTTTATGTTTAGAAATCTGAGCAATCTCAGTGAATTTACTGAAAACCTCCAGAGCACCTAAAGCATCAGTAATTGAACATTATTAATTCAATCCAACAAACTTCACTCAACAGTTACTATATGCGAGGTCTTGCATTGTAAGCAAAATAGGATCCCTGCCCTCAGGCAGCTTACAGTCCAGTTGAGATAAACAGGTAGTAACTATTACAAAATAAGATAGGAAAATTAGAAGAGATTTCAAATTTCATAAAAGTTAAAACAGGGTTAGAATGAATTCAAACTGTGAAATACCGGAGAAGGTTTCCAGGAGGAAGAGACTTTTAGGCTAGGACAAAAAGAATAGGTACAATTTTCATAGGCAAAATTGAACAATGGTAGGAAAGCACTCCAAGAAGAGGAGCTAAGTTACTCACCTAAGTATGAAAGTGAATTCAACGTATGAGGTGAATAATATGGCATGGCCAGAGGGGAGAGATTCTTGCAAGTATTTGCGGGAGACAAGCTTGATGTTAAGATGGGATTAAGATGCACATATCAATACATAAATGTCTAAGGAGTCGGGAACTGGGTCACAGAGCTGTGCAGCCACGTCAGCCTTTCTTCTATTGCTCAGAGCCATATATACAACCTGTCTATCTTTTACTTAACCAACACTTATTGTGCACCTATTACTTACTCATTAATTCAAATATTAGTTGAATCTCTACTGTGCCAGGCACTGTTCTAAGTTCTTAAGTGTGTTCCAGGCTCCTATGTGCTATGAAGTGTGTGAGGGGAGGGGATGCTACAAGGATTCAAACACAGTTCCTGACTTGAAGAAGCCAGCACTGCAAGGTGAGCTTAGACAAATAATTGACCATGATGGTGCCATGTGATAAACAGCTGCAGGGGCAGATAAACGGCCATGGGGCATCTGAATTAAGCTTTGGAGTGAACATGGGAGTTTCCGTAGGACAATGAAGGAGGTACACTTTAAAGGACACATTTCTCAGATGTGGAAAAGGAAAGGGGAATTCTGGAGATATGAAAAAGCACCAAAGGGTAGGAACGTGTCCAATAGCAAAACCACAAATTGGTGTAGACAACCAGAGGGAAAGGTTTAGCGAGCCTGGAGGGGCAGGAGATTACAGGTGTTGTGTGTTGTGGTAAATGGTTAACTCAAACAGAATTAAAGGACAGCCACCAAAGGATTTTAAGATTGGAACTGGCACAGTCGGATTTGTATACCAGAAAAATCACCTTGGCAGCAGTACAGAGGGTGGTCTGAGGGGAATGCAAGGCACAGGAGGCCATGGGAGGACACCTGCAATAATGTCACAAAGCGGGATTCAGATGGACACAGCAGGAATGACGGTGGGTCGAGGGAGGAGTGAGAAGAAGATGGACACAGATCAGGCGTATCTGCAGGATCTGGTCTAAGTACATGTGAGGTGTGGGTAAGTGAGGCAGAAGTAAGGTAACAATTTTTGGATGACATCCAGGGTTCTGATGTGGGTAATCAAAGAAGCCAGTATAGGGAATAAAGGAGGAGGATCATGTTTCTGGATTAAAAAAGAATACAAGTTTTTAACTGTCAGATGCACATACACATCTGGGGTTCAGCAGACAATTCTGAGAAGAGCTAGAGACCTGAGTATCCTTAGCATATAAATCATAGGTGAGCCCTGAGCTTCATGGAGGCAGAATTTAAGTGAGAAGACCACCAGACCAGGGCCAGGACCCCAGAGAACAGGACATCTTCTCGATTGACTTTAAACCTCTCTTCCCACTCATTCAGAGAATACCAGGGATCTCACTGGATGGAAGGTTGGAGTTTCATGACTCATTTCAGGCTCATATGATCTCATGACCAACGTCAGGACAGAAAAGAGAGTGTCTCCACCCTTTCTTCGATGTCAGAAAGGCAAAAAACAATCTGCTTTTCCTTCAGTGTTGCTTTGAGCAGTCATTAACACCAATATCAATTCTGTTACACAACCCAGAAACCCAAGAGTTACCCTGGTCTGAACTCTTTCCATATCCACAAACAGGGATGGCTATGACACTATGTCCATTCTATCTGTGTTCCATTTCCACAGTTACCCACCTATTTTAACCCATTCCTCTTTTTTAAGACCTCCCCTAATCCCTTGGCTGCACTATAGCATAGTGATATTTTTCAGCTCCACTGTCCCTTTAATGGCTTTCCATTGCTTCTGAAGTTGACCCAAATCTCAACACGGCCCGAATGCCTATCAGCCAGCCACTCACCTCTCCAAGCTTCATGATGCTACAACATCCCCTTCTGTTTTCTGTTTCTTGCTCTCAGCTCAGTGTCTGTGCACATGCTGGTCCTTTTATTCACAGCCCCCCTTACCAGCCCCACCTAGTTTACTCCTACCCCTTCCTCAGCTCCGCAGTTCAAATGTCACTTCTCTCCCTCCAACTCACCCAACTGGATCATGTCTCCACCTTACAGATTCTCATCATTCCCTGCATTGCCCTTCATAGCACTTAGAAGGCTTATAATTATATGGAGAGTGATTATTTGATAAAAAGTAAGAACTATTTCTCCCTAGCTCACCACTTTATGCCTAGTACCAGGCTGTATGTCCAATACAAAGTAGGCACACATTACATACTGCTCTATAAATAAAAAGAGATGATGAGAACTCACAATAGTAGTCTTATTTTTCCTAAAGATGTGTTGCTGCAATAATCTGGAAAAATAAGTAAGTCAATATATGTGTGTGTATACATATACAAACTATATATACACACACACACACACACACATACATATATATATATAGATTATACATTAAAAAGATATTAGTACGAAATGTAAGAGAAGGTGACTGAAAAATGATGTACCTTAAAGAAAAGCTTTGGCCCTACAGGAGATGTGGGTTCTTTGGACCTGCATCGGCCCACACCTGGAACCATCCCAAGCCAGAATGTCAGGGCAGATCCATCCGTCACTTCCTCACCACCATAGAAATTAGTGGACACAGTGGGAAAACTGGTGAAATCCAAATGAGGTCAGTAGTTTTGTTAATTGTTCGAGCAACGATAATTTATCGGTTTGAATAATTATACTATGAGGATGTAAGATATTAACATTAGAAAAATTGGGTGAAAGGTATATGTGAACTCTCTATAATAATTTTGCAACTTTTACATTCTCAAGTTATTTCAAAATAAAATAATTTTCAAGTGCCAGGGCTTTGCTGGGATAATAATATAAGCAATACAGATCTATTAGAAATTATTTTTTCTGTATTTTATTTTGTGATAGAGTTTTTCATTCAACAGTTATTATCAATAACAATCTATACATGTTTACAAATATAAAGTATATGTGTGTGTGTCTGTGTGTGCATATATATGTACCTTCTCTCGCATTCTTTTTTTTTTTTTTTTTTAAGATGGAGTCTTGCTCTGTAGCCCAGGCTGGATTACAATGGCACGATCTCAGCTCACTGCAACCTCTGCCTCCTGGGTTCAGGTGATTCTCCTGCCTGGGCCTCCTGAGTAGCTGGGATTACAGGTATGTGCCACCATGCCTGGCTAATTTTTGTATTTTTAGTAGAGACAGGCTTTTGCCATATTGGCCAGGCTGGGCTCGAACTCCTGACCTCAGGTGATCCACCCACCTCGGCCTCCCAAAGTGTTAGGATTACAGGCATGAGCCACTGTGCCCGGCCTATCACTCTTTTTTCAAAGTAAAAACTGATTAATTCCACCTTTATTTTCATGGTTTTCTGCATGAACTGAGTACAGAATTACTAATAAATGGAATGCTGAAGAGTGGTAGAAAGAAAAGAGTAAAAGAAAAAGAGATGAAGGCATTTTCAAAGGTTGATAAAATAATGCTATGGTAAGTTTTGGGGAAATTTAGATTATGTGTACAGAGAAATACAACCTATATCATGGAACTGACATTTATCTAGGTTATACAGATCCCAAATTTTGCTTTGACCTGAGATATCCTGATAATTGCTTCAATTTTCCACTTTCCTTTTCATGGATATAAATATATTATTTTTCAGTGTTCAGTAAATGGTACATTAAGGTTCTAGTTCTTTATTACATGAACTGAACTACTTTATTTAGTTGTTAGAGTGGATTGAGTTGGAGACACTTCATGAACTGGCAGACATTCTGATTGGTAGTTATGCTATTAGTCCCACTGGTAACACCATTTATTTGGTGAGCTCTGTTGAGAAAAAGTAATAAGTAGTCGAGGAATTACTTCAAATGCCTTTGCTATCTCTGGCTGCATTAATTTTGAGATGCCTCATTTAGGCTATAAAAAGAGGCAAAGTTAAAGTATATAATACAGACATTCTGTCATCTCAAATTGGACCTATTACAATTTAGCATTCTCTCAAGAAGGTGTTATAGCTCACTAAGCTGTACCATTTTTCCTTTGAACAGAACAAAATTTTACGTCGTTTGGTTCACAGGCATAATGAAAATGGCATAAACTAGATTCTAAAGATGATAAGCCATCTCTAAGGAAAAAATGTAGCTTACATTTCACTTCCAATAAAA
Organism: Pan paniscus; assembly: GCF_029289425.2. Taxonomy (NCBI): domain Eukaryota; kingdom Metazoa; phylum Chordata; class Mammalia; order Primates; family Hominidae; genus Pan; species Pan paniscus. The sequence goes on from NC_073263.2 coordinate 75,357,698, forward strand.
TTTCAAATGCTAGAAAACTTTCAATCTATAAATTAAATGTGACTATTATTATTATTTAAAATAATGTGTTAAAAAGAAATGGATTTATGTAGGTGTGTGTGTATTTAAGTCTCAGTTTGTTTTTCTTTAAGTGGACACCAAATAAATCAAAAGGAATGGTATCCAAGAGATGGATTCAGTACTGAATCACAGAGCGGTCTGATCCGTAAACAGCTGTAGTAGCAGTTTCCTCACTGCCAATACTGACAGCCAAGAAGCTTGGAGAACTTCAAGGCAAAGAAGCCAGGACCTGACCTACCAGCTTATACAGAGACACTTTATTTCAGGCCTTGGCATCTGAGTGTAAGAGCTGCCAAACACATAAATCAGTACCCACAAGGCTAAAGGTACTTGTGGAGATTGGCAAGAAGCTTATGAAGTATCACACGCCAGCCCACCAATAGGATTGGACAAATAGCAATGCACCCACCATACAAGCACTTTCAAAATGCACCGGGACTCTCACATTTGACCAACATCATTTATAGTAGTCACATTCAAATTCACTGTTCTCCCCTCTGCCCCACTTCCAGCCACTGGTGTTTGGTTTCCACTGCTTCATGTAGGACAAGCCAAAGAGGGTACAGAGTTTACCCTGCAGAAACACATATTGGTTATTATTGGTTATTATTAACAAAATAGCCAAATTAAAGCACATCTGGTTGTTATTTTGGTTATTTTTGGTATGAATCACTACATCATTGTTCTGGTTGCTTATGAAGCACTCTACCATTGTGATTTTAAAAAAATACATGAACAGGAAGGAACTGATTAAAATGCACCTGCCAATCAATTTAGGTTAATACTAAAGAAAAACTAAGACATAGCCTCTGATCTTAAAAAAAGACAACAGTCCAATTGGGGAAGTATACAATAGTCTCAGAAAGGCTGAACAACAACAACATAAGATTAAGAACACCCAATTCTGCAAATAGAAGAAGAGTTGGAAGGCAGCAGACAACTAAACAGTAAAGAAATCATGGAAATATGATTACTTCGAGAGGTCAGAAGAGAGAAAAATTCCTTCCAGTGAATGGTGTGAGATTTGGGCTGGGTGTCCTAAGATACAGCTTTTGTGCAGGCATGGAGAGGCAGCCAGGTATATGAGTGAAGAAAGACGTATGTGCAAAAAGGAAGAGGGGATGATTGGTTGAGTGCATGACTACCTTAATGGGAAGAAGGAGTTCATGCTAAGGGGGTACATCCCAGAAGGTACAATGTCCTTGATGATGCAATCGATGTTTTGAGATTTTTCTCTCTTGAAAGTGGAAGATTTCGCTTCAGATGAATAACATACAAGATAGTGTCATATAAGAATTCAGTGGCGGCTGGGCATGGTGGCTCACGCCTGTAATCCCAGAACTTTGGGAGGCGGAAGCAGGCAGATCACCTGAGGTTGGGAGTTCAAGACCAGCCTGACCAACATGGAGAAACCCTGTCTCTACTAAAAATACAAAATTAGCCGGGCGCGGTGGCACATGCCAGTAATCCCAGCTACACAGGAGGATGAGGCAGGAGAATCGCTTGAACCCGGTAGGCAGAGGTTGCGGTGAGCCAAGATTGCGCCATTGCACTCCAGCCTGGGCAACAAGAATGAAACTCCATTTCAAAAAAAAAGAAAAAAAAAAGAATTCAATGGCAAACGGGTGTGCAAATGGACTAGAAATGAAAAAGACTAATATCTAGGTAATCTTTCCCTTCCTCCTCTTTCCCTCCCTTACTCTGTCTTTTTTTAAAAGAAAACAGAAGCCTGGGCACGGTGGCTCATGCATGTAATCCCAGCACCTTGGGAGGCCGAGGCGGGCAGATCACCTGAGATCAGGAGTTCGAGACCAGCCTGGCCAACATGGTGAAATGCCATCTCTACCAAAAATACAAAACAATCAGCTGGGCATGGTGGCGCATGCCTGTAATCCCAGCTACTTGGGAGGCTGAGGCAGGAGAATCGCTTGAACTCGGGAGGCAGAGGTTTCAGTGAGCTGAGATCATGCCACTGCACTCCAGCCTGGGTGACAAGACGGAAACTCTGTCCAAAAAAAAAAAAAAAAAAAAAAAGAAAACAAAACAAAAGCCATAATTTTGTATGTTAAGTCAAAGGAGCCAATGGAAAAGGAGCTCCTGAAAATGCTTGAGGGAAAAATTGAGTGACATAGAAAAGGCATGACAGTGTTCCATGACACTTGGCAGTTACACAAACACAAGTGTTTTCCTAAAGCAAGAGCTTCCATGAACTTTGTACTGTGCTAAGAGTTTCTTTTTTGTTTTTCTTGAGACAGGGTCTCCCTCTGTATGACTCCGGTCATAGAGGCTGGAGTGCAGTGGTGCAATCACGGCTCTGCAGCCTTGACCTCTTAGGCTCAAGCGATCCCTCTGCTTCAGCCTCCCAAGTAGCTGGGACTACAAGCGCCTGCCACCACGCCCCGCTAGTTATTTTATTTTTTGTAGAGATGAGGTGAGGACTCCCTGTGTTGCCTAGGCTAGTCTCGAACACCTGGGCTCAAGTGGTCTGCCTGTCTCGGCCTCCCAAAGTGCTGGGATTACAAGCGTGAGCCACTGCGCCTGGCCTGTGCTAAGAGTTTCACTAGAGAGCCTCACCAAACAACAGCCTGTCATGCAGGTATTATTCTCACTTTGCAAACGAGAAACGCAAGCTTAGAGAGGTTATGTACCTAATCCAAGGTCACATACCATGGTTGAAACTCAAGTCCAGGCCTGAGGGACTCCCATGCCACACTCTTAAACAACACCTTACTTTGTTTTAAGAGCAAAGAAGCAGCTCTTTTAAAAAATGTTAAGTAGACATAAGCTAGAATGATAGAATGTGTGGCAAATATTATAGTTTCATATTTACCAAACAGTGATGCTGTTTGCAGTTGAGGATTATGTTTAGAAGTCATAAACTAGTCTGGGCTATTTAAATGACCATCTAATTTATCAATACACAGCATATAATATACATATTAGTCTGCCTATGTGTTGTTTAATAAAAAATTAATTATCTGGTCTTTGCCCTGCTTCCTGACACAGAGCTCCTAAAACCTTTGGTATTTTTTAAGTGACTGGAGTATCTTTTTTTATTCATAATAAACCTCCTTTGACCATGCCTTGGTTTATGTTAATGAGATGACATATGGCAGAACCCCCTAGAGAGTTTCAGGTTTTTAGCTCCTCACCAGAAACAGGGTTAGAAATTTCAGCCCCAACCTCCAACTTCTAGAAAGGGGAGAGAGGCCTGGAGAGTGAGCACAATCACCAGTGGCCAATGATTTGATCCCTCATGCCTATGGAATGAAACCTCAATAAAACTCCCTACAGGGCAGGGTTTGGAGAGCTGTCAGGTTGGTGAATACATCCATGTGCTGGGAGGATGGAGCGCCTGGAGAGGACATGGAAACTCAGGGTTCCCCCCGATACCTTACCCTATCCATTTCTTCCATCTGGCTGCCCGAGTTGCATCCTTTATCAAAAACTGGTAATCATAAGTGAAATGCCTTCCTAAGTTCTGCAAGGCGTTCTCACCAATTACTGAACTAGAGACAGGATCATGGGAATTTCCCAAGTTCTAGTTAGACAGACAAAAGTGTGGGTAGCTTGGGGATTCCATTTGGAGCTGGCATCTGAAGTGCTAGCAGTCTTGAGGGACAGAGCCCTTGAGCTGTGGCATCTGTGCTAACTGCATAGCTAGCATTAGAATTTAATTGAATTGTTGGACACCTTCTTGGCATCAGGGAATTGGAGAATACATTTCATAAGGCTATGGCTGCCATAGATAAATTCTGATGGATCTGAGCAAAATTAATTGAAAACCTTCTGAGAAGGATTCACCATTCTAGATGCCATTAAGAACATACATAATTCATGAGAAAAGATCAAAATATCAACATTAACTGGAGTTTGGAAGTTGGTTCCAACCCTCATGGATGACTCAAGAGTTCAGTGGAGGAAGTAACTGTAGATGTGGTAGAAATAGCAAGAGAACTAGAGTTAAAAGTGGGGCCTGAAGATGTGACCGAATGGCTACAATTTCAGACTCCCACACCACACTCTTAAACAATATCCTACTTTGTTTATTTTATGAGCAAAGAAGCAACTCTTTTAAAAAATGTTAACTTGGACAGATGAAGTCATTTCTTTTTTCTTTTTTAAAAATTTCAGCAGTTTTTGGGAAACAGGTGGTGTTTGGTTGCACGGAAAAGTTCCTTAATGGCGATTTCTGAGATTTTGGTGCACCTGTCACCTGAGCAGCGTACACTGTACCCAGTGTGTAGTCTTTTATCCCTTGTCACCCATCAACCTTCCCCCGAGTCCCCAAGTCTGTTATATCATTCTTATGCCTTTGCGTCCTCATAGCTTAGCACCCAAGGAATGGTTTTTTTTTTTTTTTTTTTTTCTTTGAGACGGAGTTTCGCTCTTGTTGCCCAGGCTGGAGTGCAATGGTGCGATCTTGGCTCACCGCAACCTCCGCCTCCCAAGTTCAAGCGATTCTCCTGCCTCAGCCTCTGGCATGTGCCACCACGCCTGGCTAATTTTTGTATTTTCAGTAGAGACAGTGTTTCTCCATGTTGGTCAGGCTGGTCTCGACCTCCCGACCTCTGGTGATCTGCCTGCCTCGGTCTCCCAAAGTGCTGGGATTACAGGCGTGAGCCACCGCGCCCAGCCAGAATGGCTTCTTATGGATGAATTAAAGAAGCAGTTTGAGATGGAATGCACTCCTAGTGAAGCTGCTGTTTACATTGCTGAAATGACAACAAAGGATTTAGAAGATTACATAAACTTAGTGGATAAAGCTGTATCAGAGGATTGACTCCAATTTCAAAAGAAGTTCTATAGTGGGTAAAATGCTATCAAACAGCACTGCATGCTACAGAGAAATCTTTCATGAAAGGCAGTCTCCATGGACGCAGCAACCCTCACTGTTGTCTTATTTTGAGAAATTGCCACAGCCACTCCAACCTTCAGCAACCACCACACTGATCAGTCAGTCTTCAGAGGGTCATAATGTTTTTGCCAGTGGAGGGTCTTGCCTCCAGCAAAAAGAAATACGACTTGCTGAAACCTCAGATGATCATTAGCATTTTTTGACAATAATGTATTTTTATTAAAGTACATACACTGTTTAAGATACAATGTTATTGCACACTTCCTGTAGTATAGTTTAAACAACTTTTATATGCACTGGGAAACCAAAAATTTGTGTGGCTTGCCTTGTGATATTCACTTTATTGCAACGTTTACTTCATTGCAGTGGTCTGGAACTGAACCCACAATATCTCTGAGGTATACCACTATTTATTTTTTTGTAACTTTTCTGTTAGAGCTAATCTTTCTCCATCATTGTTATTACAAAATGTAGATGGATGAATGGCTATAAAATAGATTTAACCTATATTTAAATCTACCAATCTTGATACCCTCTTTTAAATAATCAAGACAAACTCAATTTACAAAATATGATTAGAGCAGTTTGCTTAAATTTGTAGTCCCTGATTGAATACAGATGTTATGCAAAAAAGGCTGGGTCTGGAAATTACCCACAATTGCATCCTTATTATTTAGCTTTATTTTTGCTTTGACAAAAGAGAAAGCAAGTGTCTTGACAGAGTTCCTGAGATAGTTGCAGAAATAAGAATAAACCTAGAGCCAAATAAAATAATTTCATACATGTAATCAACAACACACAAAGCACAGGCCTAAAAAACTGCCTATTGCCAAGCAGTAAAATAGAAATGCCACAATTAAAAAAAAGAAATAAAATTAATATATTAATAGAATAAATTGATGTTTTCACTCTTTCATTCTTGCCCTGGGAATTTAAGAAACAAGGCAATACAATTTAATCATACAAAGGATTAACATTTCAATGTTTAAAAATAATAATTAATGAATCAGAACATGTTCTTAGTTTCTACTGTTTTCTAAGCCAGGTAACAGACAGTAGTGTGGTATAAATGTATAAATCAGCATAGAAACTTCATGGAAGGGCTATGTAGTAACATGGTTAAGAGTCTAGACTCTAGACCAGACTGCCGGGGTTCAAATCCAGGCTCTGCACTTATTGATTGTGTGGTTTACAGATGAGAAGTCTAATCTTCTATGCCTCAGGTGTCCTATCTTCATAATGGGGATAGTTCAAAACAATGCCTGGAGCACAGTGTGTTCTATCCAAGTCTCAGCTTGATGATCTTGTCCTTACTTACTGGAGTCTCATGCTGCAGTGTTGACATGTGTCCCTGGCTGTTCCATGTCTTGTGCCTAACTTTCTCTTAAAGTAAGAACAATAGCTACTAGACTGTTTCTCTGGGTGCTGGCATTGACAGGCTAAATGCTAAGTGACCACGATGAAGACTTGAAATATTCTTCATTTGAAATAAACAGCTAACTCCCAAATTGTACATAACTAGGGGAGTTTATCATGAAGAAATGTTTAAATGCTTAATTTTAAAATAAGAAGTAACCAGAGTGTTGCAACATGCTGTTAAATAACCCGACAAACTTCAATCACTATAGCTGTAGTAGAGTGCATTCTGCAAGGATCCCAGAGTAACCAGTATTTTGGAAATGCAATGTTGAACCGACCATACTAATTAACTGCTGATTAGGAAGTATGACCCAGTGGTTGCCAAGTGACTTTAGTTTCTTTTTAGTTTTGAGTCTGTGCATTTCAAAATTTGGTGTTGATTGTGTATCAGATGAGTGGCTGCTTTAGAAGTCAAAAGAGTTCTCTACTGTGTCTGGGGCTCTAATTTGTCAAGCTGTGTCCTAATTGTGGCTTGTGTTTACAAAGTGTCATCAATCTGAATGGGGCAAAACAGGACAGGCAGTTGGATTGATTTAGCGTATTCTGTACGCAGAGCAGTGTTAAAGAGCAGAGACCTTGAAATTCCCATCCTCTTACATATGTATCATCAGGCTACACACAGGCCTGCTCCCCTGCTGGAATCATTCCACACCACACAAAACAAATCATGGATGGATTACATTATGGCTTTTTCAGGTAATGACCAATATAAGGGTTGAAGGGCTTAAATACAGGCTTAAAAAAAGTATAAAATCCTGTCATTTGCAGCAACATGCATGGAACTGAGGTCATTATGTTAAGTGAAATAAGCTAAGCAGAGAAAGACAAATATCACATGTTCTCACTCATATGTGGGAGTTAAAAAGGTTGATCTCATGGAGGTCCACAGTACAATGATGGTTACCAGAGGCTGGGAAGGGTGTGGGTAGAGGGCAGGATGAAGAGATGTTCATTAATGGATACAAACAAACATAAATTAAATAGAATAAGTTCTAGTGTTTGATATAGCACAGTAGGGTGACTAGAATAAAGAATAATTGTATATTTCAGAATAACTAAAAGAAAAGATTTAGAATGTTCCTGACACCAAGAAATGATAAATGTTTGAGATGATGGATATCCTAAATACCCTGATTTGATCATTATGCCCTGTATGAATGTATCAAAATATCCCATGTACCCTATAAATATGTACAAGTATTATGCATGAATTAAAAAATTTTTAAAGCAATTTTCTATTTTACTAATGTGAATTGCTGTGAAATGCCAGTGTAGTCTCATGATGGCCTGTATAACCCCTTTCTACCTTGACCATGAATGACCCCCAGAGTATGCAATTTGGAAATATCTTTGCACAATATTAAATTCAAATTATGCCTTCCTGTTCTTCCTAGTACCTTTTATAAATCGTACCATCTTTGTGAACTTTAACATGACTGTAATGACTGGCAAACCGGACACAGTTCTAACACAAACGCATCCTTAGAATGGGCTATCATGTTATATTTCCACAGGTACACATATGCTCATGTCAAAACACCTCCAATGTCACAAGTCCACAGAACGCTGCTGAATGTACTTAAGACTCCCAAGAGCATTTTATAAACACAAATTGTGTTTATTTCTGATAAGAAATGCCTGACTTCTATCACCTCTGTTTATTAAGTCTCTTTCCCTGGCCCTCAGCTATGTACAGAACAGACTCCCTTTAAATTAAAAGAAGGAAAAGAAGTCACAATCTCTGTTGCTTCTTTCAGAGCTTACCATCTGCAGTGGGTGGCCTATATCTTACTGTAATTCTTATGCATCGCTTTCTTTTCATTCTATCAACCATTGTATCAACTGTTTCTCTCATTATATCAACCCTAGTTCAAAAACCATCAAAGGGGTTCTCAATATCTATAAAATTAACCCTTAACTCCTTAACATGACATTAAAGACTCTCATGTTCTGTCCCTAACCCACTATTTCACATCACTTCTCTATAAACCTTTCTCTCCAGACTTGTATTTTTGTCGTCGTTTTCTCTCTGTGATCTGGCTTCTACTTCCATAACTCTAATACTGATTTTAATTCAGTGCAAACTTACTTCAGTAACGAGCCCTGCTGACCCCCACTCTGCACACACCAGACCTGAAACCTGCACTTCTCTTGGCCTCCATGTCACTGTACTATCCCATCTCCTCCTCCACTCCAGCATCTCTGACATACTTCCTCATCTCCTTTTTTTTTTTTTTTTTTTGAGAAGGAGTCTCGCTCTGTTGCCCAGGCTGGAGTGCAGTGGCACGATCTAGGCTCACTGCAAGCTCCGCCTCCTGAGTTCACGCCATTCTCCTGCCTCATCCTCCCGAGTAGCTGGAACTACAGACACCCCCCACCATGCCCGGCTAATTTTCTGTTTTTGCATTTTTTGTAGAGACGGGGTTTCACCGTGTTAGCCAGGATGGTCTCAATCTCCTGACCTCGTGACCCGCCCGCCTTGGCCTCCCAAAGTGCTGAGATTACAGGTGTGAGCCACTGCGCCCGGCCTCATCTCCTTCTTTAGCTCTTTCTTTACCTCCTCTACCCTGTCTGCACAGGCATTCATGAAGGTACATCATGCTGGTGTCTCCCAAAGACATTTTCATAGTAGGGCTACTCCAGAGAAATTAGTCTTTTTTCCTCCCTTGGCTATCTTTATTTTCGTTCAATAAATGATGTAATTATCTAATTTTTTTTTTTTTAAGACAGGATCTTGCTTTGTCACCCAGGCTGGAGTACAGTGGCACAATCACAGCTCACTGAAGCCTCAGCCTCCCAGGCTCAAGTGATCCTCCCGCCTCAGACACCAAGTAGCTGGAACTACAGGTGGTGCCATCACACCGTGCTAATTTTTGTATTTTTTGTAGAGACAGGGTCTCCCTATGTTATCCAGGCTGGTCTTGAACTTCTGGACTCAAGTGATCTGCTCACCTCAGTCTCCTGAAGTGCTGGGATTACAGAAATGGGCCACAAAGCCTGGCCCATTTTATTTTCTAATGAAATGTCTTTTTACCTCACTGCAGGTAGCCTTCTACCCAAAGTTACATCTTCAGCTTTAATCTTGCCCAATTTTAATTGTGCATTTCCAACTCCTTATTGGCTATGTTCACTTGGATATCCACTATTAATACAAACTCAACATATCTAAAACCAAACTTATATACCAAATCTCTGCCCATGTTTTTTTTTTTTTTTTAGTAAAGTAAGTATTTTGCAAGATAGATTTCAGAGCCATGTAATCATTGTTGACTTCTCTCTCATTCTTTATAGTCAATAACACTTAGAGAGTCATGCTCTGAGGTCTCTTCACTATCCCTTATTTTTGACTGCTATCGCAATCCCTCTAAAGGAGGTGGTTGGCATCTCGTGTATAGCACACTATTATCTGCTGGATGCCATGCATCCATCTCTGTTCCTGCCTATCCATTTGACACACTACTAACAGATGAGCCTTCTGGGCAGATAGTGGAAGCCAGCTCAGCATTACTTCCAGCCCCTTGTCTTTTGACATCTTAAAGAAAAGAGCCTAGGAAGCTAAAACCTACATTTCCCAGAGGCCTTTGCAACTAAGCTTCTGTGTGCAAGCTAGCTTCCACCAAGCCAAAGCAAGACAGAGGTGAGCAGTGTTAGGGAGCTGCCCTGTGCAAAGAGGCTGGGTCTTCGGGCAAGCATGACAGCTGAGACGTAAGTCATTCTGGGGCAGCTGGGGAGAGATTCTGGCATCCAGCTCCAATTAGAGGTGCAACTGGTGAGCAGTGAGTGGCAGAGGTGTTTTGCTAGAAGCGTCCTCTGGCTGCTCTGCTGTGATAATGACATTTAACTCCCTTTCATCATAAATTGTTAACGTGGTGGATTCTATTATCAGCAACCAAGAACCCTAAAAACACTTCTCTAAACTCCTGCTTTCATTATCTCAACCCTAGTTCAATAACCATCAAGGGGGTTCTCAGTGTCTGCAGAATTAACCCTTAACTCCTTAACATGACATTAAAAACTCTCATGTTCTACCCCTAACCCACTGGTACTATTTCACATCACTTCTCTATAAACCTTTTCCCCTAGGCTTGTATTTGTTGTTGTTATAGGGCTTCAGCTTACACTATCCCACTCATCAGAAATGCCTTTCTCTGACACTGACATATAAATCCTGCCTATCTTTCAAAGCACAGAACAAGGCCAGGTGTGGTGGCTCATGCCTGTAATTCCAACACTTTGGGAGGCCGAGGTGGGAGGATTGCTTGAGCCCAGGAGTTCAAGACCAGCCTGGGCAACATGGAAAAACCCCACCTCTACTATGCAAAAAATACGAAAAAAATAAAAACTACAAATACCAAAAAAAAAAAAAAAAATTAGCTGGGCATGGTGGCGTGCACCTATAGTCCCAGTGACTTGGGAGGCTGAGGTGCGAGGAATGCTTGAGCCCAGGAGGTCAAGGCTGCAGTGAGCTCTGATCACACCGCTGCACTCTAGCTTGGGCGACGGAGTGAGGCCCTGTCTCAAAACAAACACAAACAAAAAAACAAAACAAAGCAAGAACAAGCCCCATCTCTGCCATGAAGCCCTCCTGGACCACCTCAGGCAGAAGTGATTTTTCTCTCTCACCTCCTCTAAACAGACTGGATACATGGTATTGTTAGAGTACATGTTTTTCACTTATAGCTTTGTTTTCTTGATCATTTCTTCTTTATATGATGGTAAGTTTTCTCTCTCTACTTTTCATTCTTGAAGAACCTAAATTGTAACATCTGTAACAACTATATATAGTTAATTTATGGAGCACCTGCTTTTTTGCCAGGGACTGTTCCAGATACTCTGCAAGTCTCTCCCTGAAACAACCATGTGACAACATTAAAAACAACCCATCTTATGAATGATGGAACAAGTTCTAAGATGTTATATAGCTTGTCCCAGGTCATGTAATTAGTCAGAGAGGCAAATTTGTACTCAAACCTAGCCAAGCTGTATTCTCTCTGGGGTAAAATATAGTCCCTTTCACAAAACAGGTCCTCAATAGATACTTTATCCAATTATTGATTGAATAATCAGTAAATTAATTTTTCAAATGACAATTTCTTGAGTTCTTGCTCTGTGCCATGTTCTCTGCTAAGCACATTACAAACGTTTCATTTAATCTTTACATGATGTAGATAGGTACGTTGCTTGTGGAAACCAAGCAAATAAACTGCAATTTAGAGAACCTAAGTAACTTGAAAGATCACAAAGCTGGTACATGGAAGTTTGGGGATGGGAACGCAAGCATTTGGCTCCACAGTATATGTAGTGGGCAGTGGAGCATCCACTTCTGTTCTCGAAGATACAATGATTTGACTTGGAGACTATTTAACAAAATGATTCATAGAAAATATTTTATTTTTAAACAAAAAAAGTACATAGTACATTTTTTTGTATTACAAGAGCCATCATGACTACTGTGACAACTTTAAAATTTCTAGTTTGCAGGAGGTAGAAATAACCAAATCTAAAAGGAAGTCAGGGAAAAGAGAGGGACAGGAAGGGTAAGAGGAACCTTGGGGACAATAATCGTAATAGACTGTATTTAATAAAAGTATTTTAGGCAATAAAAACACACTTTATTTAATAAAAATAACTACTGATGAAACCTCTCAGGGTTCTCTTATAATATAAAGTCTCATTGCTCAATAAGACACTTTTCTTTGATGACTTCTTTCCCTATTTGACTTACTTTTCATATGCAAAATTGTAGTTTGTTCATTATGTATTGGGTTTTGTTATATATTTTCCCTGGTAAAATTATCATTATGGAAAATTTGGCAAATGCAGACAATTATATTTCTTTTTGGAATTCACATAAGTTTATTTTAAATCCGTTTCAAAGCAACTGATCTGGAAGTTACAGTAGGGAATCTGAGGAGTTTGCTCTAGCTCAAGCCAAATGCATCATTCCTTTATAAGGATCTTTTTGTTTCTTTCTTGATAATATTTTTGTCATTCAGAAAATCAATGACGATACAAAATGATGGCCTATAGAAAACAATAAATATACCTACATCTCAAATGCATGTAGGCAGCTATATTTTAAGACCAAACATTCAGTTCAACAATACACGGTGGTTCATGGTGACTGCCAAGGGCTGTTCTGTAAAGGATGGGTCAGCCCTGGGCATGTGGAACACCTTTGTGCTCGTATATCAAGCACACATCATGTTCCCTTTATCTAAATGCCTGCTAATTTTTTTTTTTATTTTTAAAGATTTTTGTTCCCTCCATTAAACTGCTTTTATCTCAGTTTTCATTTTTGTTTCAGAACATTTCAATTTTGTACATTAAATTTCAAATTAAGTAAGTAGCTAGACAAATGGGACTCCTCTGCAATTAATTTTCTTATAAAGTATGAAACTTGCACCTACCCATTCTGCTAATTATGATACAAATAAAAATCATACTCTAGTGAAAAGTGATGAGTTTTAATGCCTTTCTGGTCCACAGTATGGTAAGTCTCAGCAAATTCTGCTGAGTTCATTCTAAAGAAAATTTCACACTTTGTGTACATTTCAAAATAGTTTGTTGCTATTTCTGAAAGCTATTCAGACTGCATTTTCTGCAAGTTGTAACAGTTTGAGTCATTAATAAAACTACTGAGAATGACTTTTTTTTCATTTTCCTTTGATGAGTTAAGGGCACAAATGCTCTTGATAACATAGAACAGTTTCATAAATCATATTGCATAAATGGAAGGTTGGCAGACCTTTGTTTTTCTACAAATACTTTCGATTGTTGGTCCTGAAGTGAGGGTATGACTGCTGGACCATGGTGATACTCTACATCTCTAAAGTACTTTAGAGTCACAAAATACCTTCTCCATGTTATCTGGACTTCACAAAAGTCCTGCAGCAGGAACAGAGGCATTAATTACTACATCTTCTTTCTGTAAATGAGCACCCTAAGGATTTTTGGGACTTGTTGGGTGTCACAGTAGTGCTAGTCAGAGAGAAATAAGCACCAATTCTACATATACTTCTTTTTTCACCACCCTGAGAGAACTGGGAGCCAGAAAACGTTTTGGACATCATCTAGTCTGTTCCCACCTAAGCCCTAACCTGACCCAGGTAAGACTACACAAAATTTACTCCAGCTCACAGAGTGAGATTCTTGCCACACAGGGACTAATATCTTCTGTGTTCTTCCCAAGTGTAATGGAAATAAAAGTTTCCCAGTTAGGGCTAGGTTTGGACTCTAGTCCCAAATACACTATCTCTAATCTCTTTTTTTTTTTTTTTCTTTGAGACAGAGTCTGGCTCTGTCGCCCAGGCTGGAGTGCTGTGGTGCGATCTCGGCTCACTGCAAGCTCCACCTCCCGGGTTCATGCCATTCTCCTGCCTCAGCCTCCCGAGTAGCTGGGACTACAGGCGCCTGCCACCACGCCCGGCTTATTTTTTGTATTTTTAGTAGAGACGGGGTTTCACCGTGTTAGCCAGGATGGTCTCGATCTCCTGACCTTGTGATCCACCTGCCTCGGCCTCCCAAAGTGCTGGGATTACAGGTGTGAGCCACCATGCCTGGCCTCTAATTTTGTACAATTCTAGGTTCCTCATCTCTGAGGTGGAACCATTAATACCTACTTTGTGCAGTTGTAGGGATGAAAAACAGGTAAGGAATGTGGTGTGCCTGGTGCATAATCACCACTGAGTACACAATATTTTATTCCCTTTTCCAATTCGCTGTTCACATAACAGTACTTAGCTTTCAAATTTCAGGCCATAAATGAAAAACAATTCAGCAATTCATAGTAGCTTCCAAAAACAGGTTGCAAATGTCTGTGTCTGACTTTTATAGCTAATCCTTAACTTACAAATGATGTTTGAATGGTCAAACTTTTCATTTTTTATTTTTATTAAAATATTAAACCAAATAGCAAAACTTATTATTCTTATAATAATTCAAGGTTTTAAAATATAAGTCCAAATCTACATCAGTCTGCTTTGGCCAATATATTTGTTATAATTTTATTTTTGTGCTTCCTTTAAAAAAATTGTACTGTTTGGTGATTAGAATGCAAGTGATCCTTCTATTATCAAGTATTTTGTGAAGTGACTCCTGGTAACATGATTTTACAGCAATGAAAACCCAATACTTTCTAGGGTGATATTCAAAATAAAGTTATGCATATAATTTTATGTTGCATTCTATCTGCTGCATGCAGTGTTGCGCATGGTCCTGGGGGCTGACACTGCATAGAAAGCATTATCTTAGAAAGCCACAGTGCATCATTTAGTACCAATTTCGCTAAGAAACCAAAGAAGTCTCCAGCTAATACTAATGTTTCCCTCCTTACAGTCTAATGGGCAAGGAAGGAGCAGATACCTTTAGCTCCATGTTGCAGATGTAGGTACTGAGCCTGGTTGACTTGCACACAGGGCCAGCCCAGCAGAAAGGTGGGATTCAAATTCAGGAGTAAGGGCTCTCAGCCTGGGCTTTCACTAAACCATGCTCTCTCTTCCATGAAAGTCTCCCCTGTTCCTTCAGACAATAAAAATAACACATTGCCTTGGATGAAAATTTTTCTAGTCTGATCTTGACATTTTTGAGAAAAAGGGGGAGCTGTCTCTTGAAAGACATGTTCTGCATTTCGAATTCACTAGAAATAAATTTTAAAAGAATTCATTTTTATTATTTCCCAGATCCTAAACAGCTCTCTTCACTTCGTGTTTAAGCTATGTGAAAATTAAATGGATACAAACAAAATATGATAGAAATTAAAGTATATGTAATTCATAATTTGTATAGGCAGAGTAAAAATCTTTACTAGAGTTTACTAATACAAGTGTATATTCATGTGCCTATTCACATGTAGTGAAAGCTACAATTTATTGCTACATTATTATCTAATGATGTATTTGAAATTAGAGCATTATTATAAAAATAAGTGATTCTGCAGCAGAATTTCAATGCAATTTGTCACATTTCCTCTTTAAACTGTCATTCTTTTTTTTTCCTGCCACATGAGCTGTTTGTCATTTGAAATAAGCTGTCAGGTTAAAAAATATATATTGTCTTCTTTAGGGGGACATTTTGTGGCTGTTCTCCTGGGGGAAAACCTTAGAAATGTGACTTTTAAGCATGTGTGAATGGCAGTAGGATCCGGTCTCTATTTATTATACAGAACCTTATGCTCTGCATATCTAGGTAGTAACATTTCCTTAGCTTTATCCAACTGTTCTTGCATTATTTTTTCCTGTAGTATGATTTGTTTGATTTGTTTGCTTGGTTGTTACTTTTTCAATTACATTACAGCAAATACCATTTATATAAATTACCCCCAAATTTCTTCTGAAATGGAAAAGGAATAAGGAAAGAAATACAATATTCAGTCCTATTGTCAGATCAAATGTCATGGCTATTGGTCTGGAATTATGAGCCTTGTGGACCAGAGAATACAATCATCAAAACAGGAATTTAGTTCATCGGCATCATGCTGTAGTACTCTCAAAAATGATTCCTCACAACATGCTATTTGGTTGGCAGAATGTACTAAACATGGCAAAACCACTGACCGAAATCAGCTATTTTCAACTGCTTTTACCTCCATGTTTATAGACATGTAGTTCCTATGTTTATATACATAGTCATATAGACACAGGCCAAGAGACACAAACCCAGATTAATGAAGGTCACTCACCATGGCTATGGCACAGACAGTAGGTTGACATCTTCAGTAAATTAACTGCAGCTCTACTCTCCTCTCATCCAACCCAACATACCAGTGAGTCCTAACCCACCAATGTATACTCACGTCTTAGAGGAAAGCTGCTAGTTCTAGAAGGAGATTTTTTACAATGAAATTGTGCACAGAATCTCAAAGTATAAAAAGGTTAATATTGATCTCTAGTTATAATAAATGTATTTTATAAATTAAAATCTTCTTTATGAAGCCAACATAAAAAAGTTTTGATAAATCCTAAAATCTTATTTTTTGTGGTATCGATGGCAGCATCCAATTTATCTTGCATTTTGTTTCAATTAGAGAGTGTAAAAGCATCAAGATTTACTGAAATTCACAGTTAAAAAGTAAGAGTCTTTAGCAGGCCATTTTGCAGTCTCAGAATTCTCTTCACTAGAATAATCTAGATTATCACAGGGTGGAAAAGTACTAAAATAATATAAATTATTACTAGTTAGAAGGGAATAAGGGAAGCTTCTGACTGCTCAAAACAGTCTATATCATGATCTGTATGAAGGTCGCATGGGTGTATACAAATGTAAAAATTCACTGAGCTGTACACTTAAGATCTGTAAACTGAAAAATGTACGTGTCATGCCTTAATAATAACAATTACCTAGAAGCATGAAAAAAGTAATAAAAGTTTTTGCTTCAAAGTTAATAAAAATTTCTAATGAAAGTTTATATTTTTTATCATTATGAACACTAAAAATTAGAACCAAAATGATTTGCTCTACATTACTGCGGCTGTACATGCAAAACATTCACTTATTATACAAGTGATTGCCAGGCTGTGGAGAGGGCACATGCTGAACACGTGTCTCACTCTGCCTGACGTTTAATTGAGTCTGGCACATGTGTGCTCTAGTAACGTACTCAACTGTGCAATTTTATGTGAGTGGACATCTGCAGACATGAATTTGAAAACAACTAGTACAAAGTGACAACCTTTCTACCCAATGGTATATAATAAAAAGAGTGATAACAGGAAGTTGCAGCAACTACCATCTCTTGAGGTTTTATTACATTACAGGCACTGTGCTAAGTTCTTGCATTCACCATCTCAAGGATCTCATTTATAGGAATTTTAAACACATCAGCAGAGATGGTCAGATGTGTGTGCAGTCTGCCCCCAAATAAGATAATCTGATAGAACAAATTGACACAGTTATAGGCTCCAAGTTTGTAAAAATATTAGTAGGAAACTCTTTTATATGTGATTTTGATGTAACTGCAATTTAAAAAAATTAAAATTCATTAAAATGATCCCCAAACACTTCTATAAGACCTAGACATCTATAGGTACCATTTTAAAAAGCACATTGAGGCTAATTTTCTGACACCAACTCTAATTCTCATTCTGAGAGTTTATAGTTGACAAAGTCCTTTGTTAGGCCACAGTAAGAGTTAATAAGCTTGGAGCTATGAATGAATTTCCTGGATTAAGACTCCCTTCCAGTACAACTATTGTCTTCATGACTAGTATTTCTCACATGTAAATTTCTTGATACTTTTTATTGTACCTCTTATAAATCCTATTATATTAAGTCTTCTTTAATAGTTTGATTACTGAAACTCTAAATTCCAAACTCTTATTTAAATTGAAATAACTGATTATTAAAGAACCAACAGATACATGTGAATCTAACTGTGCTAAATCACAACATCCATACTCTGCTACTTAAGGTGAATCTGTCATTTCAGACACAGTCACGGTGCATCATGATAGTGAAAACACAAACCACATGACCAAATGACAAAGGACAACTGGTGGTCCCAAGAAGTTATATTTACACAGGAGGGCTCAGGTTTTTCAAGTATGTTGATAAATCGCTAACTCATTCCATCACAGATTGAATAAGACCTAAGACATAATTTAGTCCAAACTCCTTGTTTTCTGGTTGCAGGAAAAAAAAATCCACAAAGGTGAGGCAACACTTCCAGGTCCACTACTTGGCAGCGAGGGGGTTATCAGCTCCTCAAGCCACCTTTGAAAATCTGCTTCTTCAACACATATTGGGATAGCCTTTTTAAAAAGGTGACAGGCCGGGTGTGATGGCTCACGCCTGTAATCCCGGCACTTTGGGAGGCCGAGGCAGGCGGATCATCTGAGGTCGGGAGTTCAAGACCAGCCTGGCCAACATGGCAAAACCCTGTCTCTATTAAAAACACAAAAATTACCCAGGCGTGATGGTATGCGCTTGTAGTCTTAGCTACTCAGGAGGCTGAGGTATGAGAATCGCTTGAACCCAGGAGGCAGAGGTTGCAGTGAGCAAGATTGCGCCACTGCACTCCAGCCTGGGCGACAGAGCAAGACCCTGTCTCAAAAGATACAAATAAAATAATAAGGTTACGAATACATAATTATACATACCTGTGGGTATAGTTTAGTACAGAAAACATTTAACTTTTCTATGTGGAATCCTGACTTTATATATATTACAGTTGAAACACAGTTCAACCCTGCCTGTTATCTGACAATATTCAATATATTTAAAGGATGACTTTGAAAGTAGCCTTAAGTTCCCCTTCTCCTGATGAAGTAATTTCAAAAACTTAATGCTTCCCAGCTGTCAGTGTGTCATTCTGATCTTTTCACCATCTTCAATTCCCCCATATTCTTTCTTTAAAGAATATTTTCCAGAGTGCAAAGATCATGAAGGGATGTTTAAATTAACCTGTCCCTATGCAAGGTTCAACTTCTTTGTAAATAGCCCACAAAATAAAGAAGCCATTACATTAACAAATGGATCAGATTGCTTATGTTCTCTGTGCTCTGCACCACATGGGATATCTGACCCTAGCCTTAAAATGAAACAAGGAGTACAGACGCGTCTTTGTGCTCCTGTCTCCTAGATAGAGCCAGGTTATTACTGTTCCACTCTATCTCTTATGACTGGTTTCAAAATCAACAAAGTCTGGATTTTACAAGCATGAGATTTGCTAAAAAGAAAGTTTTCACGATTTTTTCTGCACAGAATTGGGACAACATATGAGACAATCTTGAATCTTATTTTTCCCCATGATAAAGATGGCTCTGCCTGATCCACGCAGACCTTCCACACTGACTGTTGATTTTTGGCATGTATTGAATGCTCAATAAATGTAAGCTTCTCCCGTGAAAGAGAGCAGAAATTACTGTAATGCACAAAAAAAATTTAAATTCACTGGAAATTCTCTTTGAATACAAACACTCTAGGTATAATGGACACCAAAGGAAATGCCTCTTGTCATGTTAAGGATGATATTCTCTACCTGTCTCCTCCACAAACCTAGCTTGGTATCTTACATATGGCAAATGTTCAATACACACTGAATACATGAAATATGAGAATGAAGTATGAGAATTTCCTTCTGGTGTCAGTGATGCCATTTTATAGAAAATGCAAATGCATTCACTGGAAGTTATATGGTAGGAATCTGGATAAATCAGTAATGTTTATCTGCAATTTTGATTTTACGATCCTAGTTTTATGCAATATAAACAATTAACTAACTAATACCTGGGCCCTTTACAAGTACAGAAATTTGAAAAGCACTTAAGAAACTCTTGTTTTTCCAAATGATAAGAGACGGAAGGTTAGAAAGCTATAAAATATGGAGGCAGGACTGTTACAAAAGAAAAGCTCCTTGTTTTCTACTCGGGACAAACCAAGACTCAACATAAACTTTGGATTTACAATTTACAAGTATTTATTCATAAATATTTTTAGAAGCTAACAGATCAGATGAAGGAAGGAGAATTTTTAAAGTTCGTATGGATAAGAAGATAAAGATGATGTACCTAGAATAAACAGTAAACAGAGAGGAGGAGATAAAAATAACTCTGGCAAATACTGGGCTTTTAATAAGTATATTTTGAATGAGTCAAACTTCATAAATTGATGCCTACATCAATCTATCCAGATAATTATCAGATAAGCAAGCTTATTTTACAGACATACACAAAAACATGTTGTAATTAGGGAGTCTTCTCAAACGCAATTATTGGAGGAACTGTCTAAAATTTTCTCTTCATTCCAATCGATCTCTAGTGTACAGAAATGACCTTCACTCCTCTGTCATTCTTATTTTTCTCATCTCCCTTACACGTTTCTACATTTGCCTCCCCACGAATCTTAGGTTCCTACTCCGTTAGCACTGACAATTCCTTCCTATTAACCTGCTATATATCTTGGCTTGTATGTCCTTTTCATAACTAAACTAGATCTGTACTATCTCTAGTTCACTTTTTTTCCCTCAACTAAACGGGCTTCTCACATTTTATTCTTCTGGAACCTCAGAAGGATGGAACCCATTTTCTTGGTGCTTCTCTAAGCTTTCTCCCTCTCTCCCTGTCTGTCTCTCTCTCCCTGCCCCTGTGCTCTGTGTGTGTGTGTGTGTGTGTGTGTGTGTGCGCGCGCGCGCGCGCGCGTTATTAAATCTTCTTCCTTCATCTGTCTCCTTACTGCAGGCCTTCCTCCCAAACTGGGTCCTTGATATCTGTTCCTGTGAATTGAACAAATCTTATAGAAAACTCTTTGGTAGTTTATTCTAAAGACAAACACGCATCTACCTTTGAGCTAGCAATCCCCCTCTTCAGTATTTACCTAAGAGAAATAAAAACATATGTCCACAGAAAAGTTGCACACACAGATCTTCATTTCGCCTTATAATAGTCTCAAACTAAAAACAATCCAAATGTCCATCAAGAAGCGAATAGGTAAATTATGTTATATCCACACAATGGAATACTATTTAGCAATGCAACAACATGCAAGAATCTCAAAAACATTATGCAATGAAAGAAGGCTGAAACAAAAGAACACGATTCCATACATGAAGATCTAGAACTAACTGGTGGTAACAGGCATCAGAAAGTGGCTGTCTAGGGGTTTGGAGGAAGCAGTGCATTTATTGGACAGGGACACAAGGTCTTTCTGGGTGATGGAAATGTTCAGATCTTACATGAGAGTATACAATTGTTAAATTCTTTGAACTGCACCTTTAAAATAAGTGTTTTATTGTATGTAAAAAATACCTCAAAAAATAAAAATAAAATAACCTCAGTCCTTCTGCCACTGACTTCCTGTCTATATTTCCCATCCTTCCTGATCAGTTCCAGTTCTAGATCTCCAAATACCAACAGAAGAGCTCCACTTGGATGTTTCATTATTGTATCAAACTCCCTCACTCACCTCTCTTAGCTACATTATTCAGTTCAAAGGCATAGCCATTCCTTCTTTCTTCATCTTATTCTTTAGAGTTTAGTTATCACCAAAACTATCAATTCTTCCTTTAAATACAAATCATAAATCTTTTCCCTTCAAGACAGAATGCAGGAAGGAGCAATCTTAACATGTAGGGGAGGCCGGGTGCAGTGGCTCACGCCTATAATCCCAGCATTTTGGGAGGCTGAGACAGGAGAATCACTTGAGGCCACGATTTTGAGACCAGCCTGGACAACACAGCAAAACCCCATTTCTACAAAAATTTAAAAAATTGCCTGGGCATGGTGACATGCACCTGTAATTCTAGCTACTAGTGAGGCTCAGGCAGGATGATCCCTTGAGCCCAGGAGTTTGAGGCTTTAATGAGCTATGATCATGCCACTGCACTCCAGCCTGGGCAAGAGAGCAAGATCCTGTCTCAAAAAAAAAAAAAAAAAAAGCATTACATTTTTTAATCCTAACCTTAGAGTTAATGTTATCGTTACTTGCTCAAAACCCGCCACTAGAGGCCTGGTCCAGGCCCAGAGTCAATCACATCTGAACTACTTCAATAACTTCTGATACATTCTTCTTCCTGATTGTTTTTTGGTGTTTAACCAATTTATTACTCATTTTCATGACTAATAATTTACCATATAATCCCTTTAAACCATTAATATTGATTTCTAATATGCAGCAAGATTTATGAAACCCCAAATTTGTTTCAAAGCAGAAGCCAACCAGAAAGCTTGGGTAAAAATGTGGGGCTAAAACAACCAATGCTACATCTCTTACCAAAGAAATTATTTTTGAGCTGACAGAAACGAGCAATGGGGAAAAGACACCCTATTCAATGAATGGTGCTGGGAAAACTGGCTAGCCATATGTAGAAGAGTGAAGCTTGACCCCTTCCTTACACCATATACAAAAATTAACTGAAGATGGATTAAAGACTTAAATGTAAAGCCCCAAACTATAAAAACCTTGAAAGACAACCTAGGCAATACCATCCTGGACATAGGAATAAGCAAAGATTTAATGACAAAGACACCAAAAGCAATTGCAACAAAAGCAAAAATTGACAAGTGGGATTTAATTAAACCTAAGACCTTCTGCACAGCAAAAGACTATCGATGGAGTAAAAAAACAACCTACAGAATGGGAGAAAATATTTGCAAACTATGCATCTGATGAAAGTCTAATGTCCAACATCTATAAGGAACTTAAATTTACAAGAGAAAACCAAAAAATCCCATTAAAATGTGGGCAAAGGACATGAACAGACACTTCTCAAAAGAATAGATAATGTCACCAGCAAACATATTGAAAAAAAGTTCAATATCACTGATCATTAGAGAAATGGAAATCAAAACCACAATGAGGAGCATCTCCCACCAGTCAGAATGGCAATCATTAAAAAGTCAAAAAACAGATGCTGGTGAGTTTGCAGAGAAAAGGAACGTTTTTTACACTGTTGGTAGGAGTGTAAAATGGCTCAACCATTGTGGAAAGCAGTGTGGCCATTCCTCAAAGAGTTAAAAGCAGAACTACCATTGGATCCAGTAATCCCATTACTGGGTGTATACCGAGAGGAATATAAATCATCCTACCATAAAGACACCTGCATGTGAATGTTCACTGTAGCACTATTCACAATAGCAAAGACATGGACTCAACCTAAATGTCCATCAGTGACAGACTGGATAAAGAAAACGTGGCACATATACCCCATGGAATACTATGCAGCCATAAAAAGAGCAAGATCCCGTCTTTTGCAGCACATGGATGGAGTTGGAGGTCATTATTCCCAGCAAACTAATATGGGAACAGTATACCAAATAATGCATGTTCTCACTTATATGTGGGAGCAAAATGAAGAGAACTTATGAACACAAAGAAGGAAACAATAGACACTGGGGTCTACCTGAAGGTGATGAAAGGGAGGAGGGAGAAGAGTAAAAAAGATAACTATTGGGTACTGGGCTTAATTCCTGGGTGATGAAATAATCTGCACAACGAACCACCATAGCATGAGTTTACCTATGTAACAAACCTTCACATGTACCCTGGAACCTAAAATAAAAAGAAATGAAAATATATATATATATTTTTAAAAATCAGACTAATTTTTGTATGTAAAAGGATTACATATAATATTTTAATCCAATAACTATGTAGGCTTTCACAAACAATTTCCAATTTTACTGGCTACTCTCTCATTATAAAATCTTCACTGGTTTGCTGACTTAACTTGGATAATAAGTCTCATAAAACATTTAGTGAAAAATTAGTATTTTCACCCTACAATGTAATGTACCCAATAAAAGATGACAGAAGGATATTTTAACCTTTTGATTAAAGAAGAAGTCATTTGTTTTTCCCAATCAATTTTCTGATTTGCATTTTCCTATTATATATTAGAAAAAGTGTCTCTTACTGTGCAATTTAAAATTAGTTTTATATTTGCCTCAGAAAATGGGTACTTCAACTACAAGATCAATTTCATCTTCTGTGTCACTTGTAATAGTGCTTACATATACAAAACACAATAGAGAACGGATGCAGAATTGAAGACCGCAACACTTTCTGCTGAAAGGTCATGAAATTTTAGCTCAAAGATTTTATTTTCAATTATTTAGATAATAGTTTCAATTTTATATTTTATTTGTGTTTTGTCACTATCGTAGCCCATAGCTATGTAATTCCAGAAATCAGGGGGAAAGACACAATAGCTGATTATATTTTTTGTCATTTTCTACAACATGAGAGGTTAATCAATGTTAATTTGAGTTTATAGACTGAACATAACTATGTTTCACAGATTTTGTTTATTCTCCTAGAATAAGCCTTTTGTCAAGCTCTGTATTTCAGAAACACTACTCTATTATACTTGGAAAACAAAACAGCATTCCTGAGAGTGAAACCCTAGTAATAAGGATTTACATTATGAAATTAAGACAAAACAAATGTAGCTGTTACGGATTTTAAAATTTAGGTCACTACATGAGTCTAGTGGGAAGAAGTTATGAGAACCACCAGAATCATCTAGAAATTTTTATAAGAGAACATGACTAAAATTAGCTAAAACTTAGGAATTAGATTAGAAAAACAGATACATCCATTCATTTGAATTGCTTCTATAAGCAACAGTGTTTCTTTTCTAAAATATTAATAGAGTAATCATCACTCTCCTAAAGCTCTCCTTCTGCTAAGAGGAAAATATTTCCTCACCCTACTGATGTTGGGCTTAGTCATGTGATTTCATTCACATTAATGAAGATGCAGAATTTTATCTAGAAATATTACATGACTTAGTCTAACATTAAAAAATAGGTTGACAAAATAATCATTTTAGCTAAGAATATCTAGTTACTTTTAAATTAGAGTTAAAGCATTAAAATAATGCATCCAGTTTTCTGTATTAGATTTGTTTTTCCATAAGTACAGATAAAATAATATTAATGATATATCAGATAGTTTTAAAACTAAACACTGGCAGGATTCTATTTTATTATATAAGTAAAAGTTTAGAATTCCTTTCTCCACACCAGTAATTTTGCAGAAAACTAATCAGGAATATTCTGAAAATACGTTGGCACTCTTATTTCTATTAACTGCATATGGTTTGGGATTCAACTTTTAGAATAAGCCACGATGCATGATGCATTAGATTTTAACCAGCTGATGACCCTTGGCTATGTGATTGTAAAGGAGATGGCAAAATATCATTGAAGATGGCCATGTAAAACATCAATGAGATAAGATTCACTCTTACCCAAGCTTTTTCTATCTATATCAGATTTTTCTATACAGCAGCAGGCTATTCCTGAGAATGTGTCCTTCACTTTTTTACTTTCATTTGATGCGGGTAAGTAAATGTATTCAATGAGTTTCAAGTGTGTTAAGAAAGTGATATAAAGTAAGGGAAAATTATGGCACAATGGCTGTAACTCCTGGAAAGTAATGAAAAGACAGAATGTCTCAAGCATTTGACTGGAAATAGAAGAGACTGTATCCTGGTGAATTGAGTTAATTTCAAATATATTACTCTATGGTTTTCTATCATGTGTACTCTCACTGGCTATATTAATAAATGAAATAGTGATGAATGGTTCTGGGAACTTGTAGTGAAACTTATTAATATTTCAACATTATCACTGAGTATCTATGTCAACACACATCAAAAATGCATGAGAAATGACTACCTACACTCACTAGTTACACCCATTAGAAAAATATCTATGAGAAGTATAAATGACACACATAAATTTGCAATGTGATTATAGGTAGAACATACAGCAAGAAAAAAGCTACAGGAAGATATCACGTGGTGAAGTATGTGAAACAAATGAAAGCAAATTAATTCTTGCAATTGGTTTGGAATCACTGTATGACCACATTAAATACCATTAGATTTTAAATTATGAGTTCTTAGAAATTACTAACACTAAAAAAATTTCAACATAATTTAAAAGTAGGAAAAATAAATAGCCACTATCAAACTGTAAGTGGCTCATCAGTTCTATCCATGGTGTAATTTTGGAATCCCCTACTTAAAAAACAAAAGTAAAAACAAAACCTTTAGTTTTCAAAAGTTTGTTCTATTTTTTAAATTGATGACCAAGAGGTAATAAATTCACATTAGAATGAGGCATGGCCATTTAAACAATAAATCAACACTTAACCCAATAGTTTCCAAGTTGTTAGGTAGGCTTAAAAAAAAGTCTGTTTATACCTATATCAGAAGACATTCGATTTAGTTGGGGGGTGTCTAAACAATGCTAAATTGATTGTTTAGCATTATGCGTAGAGTATAAAATGTCAACCACAGAAATGGAGACATAAATCACTTTCAAAATAGCAACATCTGTGTAGTAGCTTTCATACACATCTTTTAATGATCAAGAAGATTCATGCACAAAAAGTTATCAGGATCAATTGTCACTTGGAACTAAAGTTGCATCAATTTTTAGGGAAAAAAGTACTTAATGGCTGCTAGAAGATATTAGTCATATATTAAAACTTTCCAGTGTAATAGTTATTTTTGACTCATCAGGAGATATTTAATACATTACTGAAGAGAAAAATAAGACTTTCTTCAAAAAATCACCTTTTAATTTTAATTTTTATTATCTTATTTTTATAATTTCCATCTTTATTTCAGATTTAGGGGCAACAATGTGCAGATTTGTTACCTGGGTATACTGTGTGATGCTGAGGTTTGGGGTACAATTGATCCCATCGTCACCCAAGTACTAAGCATAGTACCCAAGAGTTAATTTTCCAACCCTTGCCCTCCCTCCCCCTCTAGTAGTTCCCAGTGTCTATTGTTGCCATCTTTATGTCCATGAGTACCCACTATGTAGCACCCACTTATAAGTGAGAACATGTGGTATTTGGTTTTCTGTTCCTGGGTTAATTGGCTTAGGATAATGGCCTCCAGCTGCATCCATGTTGCTGCAGCAGACACAATTTCATTCTTTTTTATGGCTCCATAATATTCCATGGGATATACAGGTATGTACCAGGATAAAAATCACTTTGAAAGAATAAACTGATTCAAACACAAATTGGTATGATAACCAATAGTAACGTGTACACTAATATGGACATTTTATCATTTTTGGTAAACAATTAAACAGAACAAATACCTATATATGTACATAACTAGATTTCAAGAACCTATGCCTAAAAGAAGCACAAAGCAGACAAAGGTTTTGAAAGAAAAATTTGCTCTGCATGGTTTTTTGTTTGTTTGTTTTTGGTTAGACAAGTATTTACAGATTCCCTTAGAAAAACAGAATTTTTATAACAGCAAGAGGAAAAAGCATGAGTAGATAAAGAGATTCAGTTCTGACTTCTCCCTAGGGATTTGATGCTAGACTATTCAGTTGGCCTCTATGAAGTTCAGTTTCTTCTGTAAGTTTAAGGAATTATAATGAACCTTCTTCAGTTGGTCAGTGAAATTGTTCATTTACTCTTTGCGAGAAGCCCCTGCCTCAGGGCCTCTGCACTTGTTATTCCTTCTGCCTGGAATGCTCTTCCTTTAGCTGTCCATGTGGTTTGACCTCCTACCCTTTCAAGTCTCCTAAAATGTAATCTTATCAGAGTTCTTCCCCAAACACCTCACATGAAATAGTAAACCCTGCCTACCACCTTCCACACTGCCCAGTCCCCACATCCTTCTTGCTTCACCACCACAGCACTTACCTTCTCCAGGGACAGAAGAATCATATGCTTACTATAGAATCATATGCTTATTGTCTCTCTCCTCCCACCCCCTCCACTAGAATATTAAGCACCACGAGATCAGTGATTTTTGTCTATTTTATCCAATGCTTTTCTAGTGTTTAAAACAGTGTCTGATGGATACAGTGCTAGCTCTGGAGACACAAAGAAGGCTAGGACATGTTATCTGCCCTCTGAGCAGCACAACATACTGCAGAGTCACACACACACACACACACACACACACACACACACACTTTGTACCATAAATTCCTGTGCCCAATTGTGGAGGTTGTGGACACCTAAGTAACACTAGTCATATCCATGATGATGTAAATGGCACACTTTGGGGTGTACAGTCCTCAATCTGTATAACCATACCCAGTTTCCTTAAGACGAATATCTGTAGGACACGAAGTTGATCATGCCATTTCCACTTAAAACCCACCGGTGGGTTGGGTTCATATTGTCTAAAGAATAAACTCATCCTTCCTGATCCAATCCTGACCTACCTCTCCAAGTAGCTGCATCTCCCATCTCACCTCCTCACTCACTTGTGCACCAGTCATTATGACCTTATACACTCCTCCACATGCCAATGCTCTTACCTGTTCCACTCGGAGTTACATGTCATCCTCTCTGTTCTCATGGTAGCACTTAATGTTTTTATCCCATTAGACTTTAGTTCATCCCATAAAGTTTGACTCTGAGCTCCTCAGGGTCAGAACTATGAGTCATTCATTCTGTATCTCCAGCATGTAACAAGGAGTTGAATAAATGAATTAATCACTCTTTGAAAGAATATATGACTTAATGTTGGCAATTCATGAAACAATTCAAGTATTAAATAATCAGCCAAACTTCATTATGCTTTTTTTTTTAATTGAAGAGGGACCATCACTGTCCCACCACAGCAGATAAAAAGGAATATGTATGGGCATATGGTCTCCATCTGGCTCCTAAATACCCACGGACTGAGTTACTAAGGGATCACTATTTTTAATTTTTTGAAGCTTAGAAGGCTGGTGGGCTGATAATGGCAAAGCATATACTTTAGGTTTTATCTACAGTCATTCACAGTCAATCAAAGCTTTTTCTGACCTCCTTCAAAAAAGAGCAATCTAACAGCATTTATCTCCCCTGGCAAGAATGAATGGCTCCCTGATTTGCCCATCAGCAGCACCACAACAGTCATGATATTTAGTCACTAACAGAGAGCTGACTTCTACCTAAATATCTGAGTCAAAGAATATTTCTTTGGTAGTCTCTGAAGTGAGGATTTAAAGGTGTCCCAAACCTACTAGTCTTGTTAAATAAAAACGAAGCATCTTTTAATGTGCCAGGATTATGGGAAGCATCTAAGAGCAAAATTGAAATAATTTAACACTGAAATTAGAAACCAATACATGAGCTTTCTTGGGCTTTTTCTCAGAACACAATCAATGCAGCTGACTTAATTCTTGTCAGCAGAGAAGAGACATGGCCCAAACATTCTCAAGTTTTTCCATCAAAGGGTGCAAAATAAGTTGACTCAGTGCCCTTTTAACTCTCAGACAACTTTTTCCCAAGATTTTCTTTGAATATTAGTAATAGTAAAGTTTATCCAAAAACACTCTACTATTTTACATCTTATTTATTTACATTTCAACGTAATGTTGAGATTAATAGCTGAATTTTTTTTATGTAACAGAGAATGTATTTAATATAATTATTTCTCCCTAAACCAAATTATATTAAAATAACAATGGATTTGAAGATTAGAAGTTTTAAAATTAATGCTGGATGTGGTGGCTCATGCCTACAATCCCAACATTTTGGGACACCGAGGCAGGGGGGTCACTTGAGCCCAGGAGTTCAACATCAGCCTGAGCAATATGGCAAAATTCTGTCTCTACTAAATATACAAAAATTAGCTGGCCTCACAGCACACACTTGTAGTCTCAGCTACTTGAAGTCTAAGGTGGGAGAAATGCTTGAGCCCAAGAGGTTGCAGTGATCTGAGATCATGCCACTGCACTCTAACCTGGGCAACAGAGGCACTGTCGGAAGGGAGGGAGGGAGGGAGGGAGGGAGGAAGGAAGGAAGGAAGGAAGGAAGGAAGGGGAAAAGATTGCAATTGTTTCACACAAGTTTTATGCGTATTGGAGTCCAAAGCTAAAAAATTCTGCTAATTTAATATAGCTGAGGCATAAAGTTTTTTTTCTTCTTTTTGAGATGGAGTTTTGCTCTGTTGTTCAGGCTGGAGTGCAGGGGCACGATCTTGGCTCACTGCAACCTCCACCTCCTGGGTTCAAGTGATTCTTGTGCCTTGGCCTCCCAGGCAGCCAGGATTACAGGTGCCCACCACCAAGCCCAACTAATTTTCATATTTTTGTAGAGATGAGGTTTCACCAGAGGAAGGCCGGTCTTCAACTACTGATCTCAAGTGATACACCGCCTTGGCCTCTCAAAATGTTGGGATTACAGGTGTCACCCACTGTGCCCTGCCAGTTTTTTCTTTCTTTCTTTTTTTTTTGAGATAGAGTCTCGCTCTTATTGCCCAGGCTGGAGTGCATGATGTTGGCTCACTGAAACCTCCGCCTCCCGGGTCCAAGCAATTCTGCCTCAGCCCCCTGAGTTGCTGGGATTACAGGCACCTGCCACCATGCTCGGCTAATTTTTCTATATTTAGTAGAGATGGGATTTCACCCCGTTGGCCAGGCTGGTTTCAAACTCCTGACCTCAGATCCACCCACCTCGGCCTCCCAAAGTGCTGGGATTACAGGCGTGAGCCACCGTGCCCAACCTTTCTTCTTTTTTTGAAGAGAGGTCCCACTATGTTGCATAGGCTGGTCTTGAACTCCTGGGCTCAATTGATTCTCCTGTCTCAGCCTCGAGTAGCTGGAAATACAGGTGTGCACCACAGCACCCAGCTGCTTTAGAGATTTTAAAGCCACAACATGAAAACATTCCTTCATAAAGGAATGTAGGTTTGCAGTCAGACAACCTTGGGATTGAATATGAACTTGCAAAAAAACAAACAAAAAAGAAAAAAAAGAAAACCTCTGAGACCTCTGGGGAGAGAATAAACGTCTCCAGGCCTCCATTTCTTTATCTGTAGGATACAGACAGTATCATGGGGCAAATTAAATGAAAATTACAGGAGTTTTCATAGAATCTGCCAAAAAGTTGCCTCTTAGTAACAGTTCTTGTTTTCCCTTTATTACTCATCTCTTCTACTATTCTCTAGTGTGATTTAAAAGACCTTAACACCATCATACATGAGGAGATTAACAAAAACAGGAGGGTTGCAAGGAGTTTAAAACAAGAAAAATAAATAACAAAAAAAACCCTTAGATTCTAACTTTCTTTGATTGTTAAATACAGTTTTCTAAATTAAGAATTATGGCCGGGCACGGTGGCTCACACCTGTAAATCCCAACGCTTTGGAAGGCCGAGGTGGGTGGATCACCTGAGGCCAGGAGTTCGAGACTAGCCTGGCCAACATGGTAAAACCCCGTCTCTACTAAAAATACAAAAATTAGCTGGGCGTGGTGGCTCATGCTTGTTAATCCCAGCTACTCAGGATGCTGAGGCAGGAGAATCGCTTGAACCCAGGAGGCGGAGGTTGCAGTGAGCCGAGATCGTGCCATTGCACTACAGCCTGGGTGACAAGAGTGAAATTCCATCTCAAAAAAAAAAAAAAAATCATAACATTCAAACTAGCAATAAGAGAAGTCTGAGGAAGCAATAGGGTATCTAACTTGCTACCATATCTGTTCTTTCAAAGAGCATTTATGTAAAAAAGTACCAAAGATAAGACTACACATTTCCAGAAATTCACTAGTTGTTTTTCTTTAAGATGATGAGCACTTCATATAAGCCATATAATAATAAAAACAGGGAGAGAACGACAGTGAAGTGCTTTAATTAGCTTAAATGTAATTGACAATGAACCATTTAAAAAGAATGTCCTTTTCATAGGTGCAGTTATCAGGGATGCTAACATCCCTGATTACTAACACTATCAATTGAGCATCATAATCAAAATCAGAGAGAGTAGACTACTACTAAGCTATGGAGTAAGTTAAACAGTAACATGTAATTCATTAGTTCTGAAAGGACTAATTCTGGAAAACAAGCATATCTCCTTAGCATCTTGTATCTTTTCCTCCACCTTTCACCCCACTCTTCCCCTCTTCAGTCTTACTGAATTATATCCACATCCTTTAGCTTGTTCCTAGTAAAACAGAAATTCCTCCAGGGAGTGCTCTCTTTCAGATGTTATTAGGTCGAGTTTGGTGGAACTTGATTCTTCTACTTGCATTAATAAATGAGCATTATGAATGTTTGGAATGAGAAAGAAGAAAAAGGGTTGCAAAAATTAGAGGCTTTAGATAACAAAGCTAAACTTCACCTATTGAAAAGACATCATTATTTTGTCTAGGATTAGAGTTAATTATAATCATTTGCTCTTATCATGTGCCTTTACCTCTCTTTCTCCAAACACTTATTTCATAACTATGTTTGTCAAGTTGTTAAGGGTAATGACCCTATTTTATCATCAAGGGGGTGGGGGATCAAGACCAAAACAAAACAGATGTTCTAAAAACTGCAGGAAATTGTCTTTGTCAGAATCACTGAATACATGATTTTTGACTTGGACAGTACCTATTACAATTGAAATAGAAAAAACGCAGAGCCCGACTGTGGGTCTCTTGGTGGCTGCTTCTTCCAATTTATCTAAATTTACTGATCCTGAGTGGATAAATGAGAGTCAAGTTAATTAATGAAAATGGTTGAAACGATCAGTTCAAGCACACAGTTTAGTAGACTCATTACATAAATCTATGTAAACAGAGGTCGATTCAGATTGCTGTTGTAGCCACTAAGCAGCGGTCTTTTTAATTTGAATGCAGGCATATTTGAATATTTGCAGTGGTGGGTGGGGTGGGTAGATGTATCTTGGTTAACAATTTCTGCATATGAAATCAAAAGGAACATTTTTTAAAGTTCATTTTTAAAACCAGCAAAATACCTAGCACCAGACATTTAGGAAAAATAATTTACTAGCTCAGGAATGTTCATGCTATATAAATATACTAATGTCAACAAAGTAAGGCACCAAATTAAAAATCCAAACTTGAACAGTTATTGCATGAGGCAAGACTACGAGCAAGAATGGGGAAGGAGACAAGAAGAGCTTCAGTTAGAGATATTTACCTGTGGTTTAGCATCTTGTCAGAGGCCTACAGCAGAAAGGCTGGCCCAGGGCAAGGCAATTTCACCCCCTCTGGTGTCAGTCTTCCTTCATGTCCCTTTCCTTTCTCATTTTCCCCCTTCCCTTCCCTGACACTCTACTGGTGGCCAAGGAAATAAGAGGCAAATGTCTGAATCCTTTTTAGACCATGGCTCCTTTGATCTTTAATTGTAAAGACAAATGTGAATTAGTTGCCCAGGGTTCCTAAAACGTGTTGCCTGTAATATATAGAAAACTTCTGATTTTATCACCTCCCTACCTGCAGCCATCCTTCTCAACCTAACTCTCTTAGAAAAGTTCTTCAAGTACAGGAAACAGAGAGATCCACAGAGGTCCTTTGAAACGTTTTCATTTTCTTACATGCTAATCTGATATTTTATCCTTTTGTTATTTAATACATTAAGTTTATTGATCATATTACAATGAAATGTTTGGGGGTTTTTTTGTTGTTGACAGCCTTTAAGTTTACAGAAGTCATCAAGATACGAAAGACAAA